>NC_134077.1:32792608-34075769 GCF_965140245.1 Athene noctua
TTAACAGGAATTGGACACTTACTGACAAAAACGAGCACAACTGTAGTTTATACAGTAGTCTCCACAAAGTAACTCTCACCCCATGGATCTTGTTTAGGTATTGATTTTCATGAGGTTTGGAACATGGTTTTTAAAATCACTTTTTAGCCACATAAATAGAGAAATACACAAGTTTATCAGCCTTGATCCTAGAGCTTCCCTTTATGTTTCTCTTTAATATACTGCAATATTACAGTTATTTTTATAAATGTTTAATTATAGTTCTTTATAAACAATGACTAGGAACACTATACTTCCAAGACTGTCTGTACATTTCTGTATGGAAATATTTGAAAAACCTTTATTAAAGAAAATAAAGCTTTCAAAACTGGTCTCTTGATAGTAGAAACACACACTCTAAGAAGTAAAGTATGAAAAATATACTCAGTCAAGAATAACTTGATTAGTCTGGATTTTCAGTCAAACTGTGGTAAGGAAAATATTGTTTTAACTGTAACATCCAATAATACCTTAAAATAGGAAGAACCCAGAGATTTGACTGATGATGTAGAAAGCAAAGAAAACAATAGAAGACTCCTTGATATTAACATGAGTAAGAGACCTACTTGACTGTAAATTCCCTAGCAGTCCTAAAGTTTTAAGGTTAACTATAGAAAGTGTCTATAACCTGTGGCAAGAATAAGAGTTTGTTATTGCAGCTTTCCTTTTTGTGACAAAATGAGTCATGAAAGCATCACCAACGCCTTTTTCAAAAAACGTAATATATTTCAGCAAACACATGTCAGTCAAATATAAAGACAATCAAGACATTTTGCAAGTGGAATGTTCTCATTAGGCAGCCCCTTCAAAATTCAGACTAGTTCAATGTGCAGGAGCAAAATAAATAGAGAAGAGCCATCAGATGAGATAGGATCCACAGGCTTAATTCTGAAAGGATTCTTGTACCTTCGAAAGATGTACTGAGCCACACATTCATGTACTGAGTTCTGTGCAGTGGCTGAATGTTTATTTTATTACATAAAAGAGAAAAAAAAAAAAAAAAAGTCTTAGAAGCAGCACAATACCTGGGTGGACATATATATGTGTTTACTTCCTAAAGTGACTATTTTATAAGCCATGCCCAATTAGTCAGACCTGTTGACAAGAAAGAAGAAAAATTATAATCAGTCATTAATTACTTGGAGAATATACATGCAGCATTAAAAAATCCCCATCATCTGTGAGTTTCCATTCATGTTTGATCATAAATTTCAGAGAAATTTAGCTGACACCACAAATAAGACTGTTGGGAAGAAAATGGTGAAATTCTTCATTCATTGCATTCAACTTCAACGGTCCTATTGGGTTCAGCACAGAGCATATTTTCTCACGTGGTATATCTTTAAGATTCATTCAGGTACAACAGAGGGGAAGAGAAACTGCCTTAACTTTTTAGTACTGGATTCCATATGGTATCAGGGGGACATATTGGTTTACTTACTAAACAAAATATTGTCAAAGTGAGAAGTTAAGAGTAGTTCTACTCTTTCAGATGGTATTTCAATATTGAAAAGTCACAGTGTGTCTTGAATTCAGTACTACCACAATGTCTACACAGACTGCTGGACTCAGATTCAGGGACACATACATCAGCAGAAAATCACAAAAACTTTAAACATAAATTAATCACTAATAAGTCCAGCTCACTCCAGAAAATGGTGCTTTGGGGTATTTTCAGAACAGAATGGAAGATTTGTCCAGAAAGGAACGAAAGGGCAATCAGATTATAGCCCATGATGAGAGCAACTCCTTGGAGATATGGTACAATAGTTCCCATCCACACTCTAAGGATTACTGATGCATCTTAAATTAAATTGCCAGAAGACGTGTCTTTGTTATAAATCAGGATATTCAGGATAGTCAACGATATACACAATCCATGGTTTTTATTCTTAATTTATGTGCATGACTATGTTGTAACACCACAGAGAGGTTCTGAACTGGAATAAAATTCAATTCTGTAGATAGTGAAATCTGACTGAAAATCCAAGATCAATATTCCAGTGACTTCCTATTTTGAGACAGCAAAAAAAGAGATCTCAGGGCTCATGGACCTTTTTATGACCTTTGCCTTCAGGCAGAAAATCCTTACTAGTTACATATTCAGTTTCTAAAACTACTTTGCAGCTGACAATAAGTATTTCTCCATAAGTCAACTGCTAACACATTAAGATAAACAGAGCTAAGAATATCTCTAGAAAAAGGCCTTGTCATTGCCAGGAAAGGTTATGTTTGCAGTGTATATTGCAATCCAGTACAATACTGTTCTTGCTCAAATGCTGGACAGAAACAAGCTTGATCTGTTTAGGTGCAGGCTGCAGAAAAAAAAGACGAATGACTGAATTTGTATGATGTCAAGCCCAAAGTAATCTGTGAAATACCCTGCTGATATGTAGGAGCTATTAGTGGATCTAATTTAGCACTACATTTGCACTTCTTTACCTATTCCTACCCTTAAGCTTTTACTACTATGGATCCCAGGAGACTATCAGTCTGTGTTGAAAGTCAAACTGCTGTTCTGTTAAAGTCATGTGATGGTCTGGGCCTTCATCATTGCACATTTCCCCAAAATATATATACATTATTCTAAAGAAAGAATTAAATACATTTTAATGGTTCTCTACTAAAGAACAATCAGTTTCCAATGGGTAGTTTTCAAAGGAAGATCTCTGCAAAGAGTTTAAGGTCAAAGGAAAGAAGGAACCATAGTTCCTAACATACCCCTTAATATAGTCAATTTCCACAGGTCACTCTTGGAAAGAAGATTGGATGTGGGTAGGATTCAGGAGTTTTCTGGCTTACCCCTATGGAACAGGCATTTTTCTTCCTACAGTGACCTCTAAAGCTACATAGCTAGTTGTGCATGGGTAAAAAAGACTGCCAAGATTTTTACTTCATCTAAACTTGTAGGTTTTCTGTAAATTAGAACATTAAAATAAAAAGGCAAGACACTAGGTAAATAAAAGCTTAGATGTGAAGACCCCTTTTAAAGCAAAAACCATGGGTGTTCAGTGCTATTTGAGATGTGCCAATATAAATTTATAAGCCTTCAACTGACAATCAGAAAAGCATTCTTCTCCATAGTTCCAGTGTCCTGCATGTCATGCCTGTGCTGATGTCTCAGATAACTATGGACATCTCAAATGGTAGTAGGCACCTACAAGTGAGCAAGTAAGCAGAAGTCATCATGCCAGAATAACAATTTTCAGAACCGATCACACTCTCATGCTGTCATTTAAGGGCATAACGTACATGGAGGCACTTCAAGAAAACTTCACCTTCATACCCTAGAGTCTGGAAAACACCTTCTTGAAGTCAACCTCTATTCTTTTTCTTCTCAACAATATATATCTGGTTTTTTACACAACAGGTATTTTGAGGGGAAAATAGTGGTTACTGAAAAGAGACAATCCTTAGTTTAAAAATAAAAATATTCTTTACTTTGCCTTTTGAACTTCACTAAAATATCACTGCAAAAGAGTTAAAGAGTAATAAAATGAATTTCAGTTGGCCACCTTTACCCAGCCAATCACCCTCTCCCTGCCATCAGTCTCACACGGTTGGAAGATTTTTATATCACATCCCTACAATTCTTAAAACATTAGTACTTCAGTCCATTAGAGGTTTCAGAAATAATAGATGAGCTAAAATTAAAGCTGTCTGAAGCACTTAAACAATGATGTGCCGGGCAGCCACATTATGTAAGTTACAAGGGAATCATAGGGAACTTTTCAGTCTAGTACCAGGCAAAACTGAAATAGGAGAGAATGGATGAAACAGAAAAAGCAGAAGCTTTGTAAATTACTAGGAAAATTATATATTGTTATTGTTATAACCACACTCTTAATATTACACAGTTAATTATATTCTAAGTTAAAAAATACAAACATTAGATATAACGCAAGAAAAACATCTACCTCACATAATTGCATTACAGTCAGTCATGTCCCACCACCCACATTCCTAGATATCAACCAGCCTAACACAGACACCTGCACAAACCAGAAATACTAAGTTATCAGGATCCCACTGCCTACTAACTGACCAAGCAGTTACGAAATAGTAATTCATATACCCAAGCATGCTAAATGTCGGAAGACTGAAAGACCTTGTAATGGATCCTTAAATGTCAATATAATTTTCCCTTCTCAATACTCAGACACCAATGTGAGGAAAAAAGCCCACGCTCCAGGTCAGCTGTTTTTAAATCCAGGTTGGTAAAGCTGTTCAAGAAATAGTATCCTTCTTTTTGCTGGGACAGAGTTAATTTTCTTGAGCTAGAAGGCTTGGCACTTAGCTGGAGTGTCAAGCCCAGACTGGTCATTGGAGTATTCCATATCATGTGACATTCTGCTCAATATATAAAGGAGGAGGGTTCTCTTTTGCTTCTGGTCTGTGATTGTGAGATCTTCATTCTGTCAGGATCACTGGCTGGGAGCAGGCTGGGTATCAGTCAGCAGGTGGTGAGCAATCGCATTATGCATTACCTGTTTGTACTTTCCATTATGGTTATTGTTTTGTTTTATTACAATCACGAAACTTTCTTTTTAATCTCAACCCACGAGTTTTCCTTATGTTCTTTCAGTCTCTCCCCCATTCACCTGGCAAGGGAAGGGTGAGTGACCAGCTGCATGGTGTTTGTCTGCTGGTTGAGAGCAAGCCACAACAAATAGCCATGTGTTTTTCTATTTCAGAAACACATTACTCTGTCTAAATAAAATGTTTGTGTGAAAGTGTCCAGCTGTGAGCAAGTTTCCATTGGGAAAGTTTAACTCAGATGCAAAATGACAATTCAGAACAGAAGGGTTGGTCGTCTTGAAAAAGGAATGGCCTTGCTATCAGGACAGCTACTCCAAAACTTGTTTCATGCATTTCTAATCTCCATGCTACTGAATATATCAGTAATTGATGAATTTGACATTTATCTCTCTACCTCTCACTCTCTCTCTTACTTTCACATATGAAAATATGTGGAAAGAGCATAAAGATAAATTTTAACACTGGTACACCCACTCAGAAAATGTGATGCTTTTAACATTACTTATATAGCAAAACACACAGTAATCTGATCAGATTTAGAAGAATGGCTCTGCCAAAAGATCTGTCAATACATTAATCTGTTTTCTTTAAGAGAAAGTTCTTGTTATTGGAAGAATTTTTGGATGGCAGATACATTTGTTCAGTAACAAATACATGGATGAGTTCAATGCATGAATGAAAAATACAGTTTGCAAGACGGTAACATTGTTCACTACCACTCAGCTTCCCTGCTGATGACAGGAGATTCTCAATAAAACAATGAGCATCTAGTAAAAAATGGACAAACTCGAGTTATTCAGGCTACATCCGAAAAAAAACTCTTCTGAAAGGAAAAGTTAGTGGGCAAACACAGGGAACTTCCTCTAACAGAAGCAGCCTCTCTTGTTTGTAATAGCTCAACTATATTTACACTGACACTTAGAAACTACTATTCTGAAGCAGAAAAGAATATATCACAGCCCCTTTAGAAGACTTGCTCTTAGTCAATAGTAGTTGCCACTATTTCAAGAGGGCCACACTCTTTACAATGCAGCTCCATAGGTACAGTTTGATAAACACATCTATGAAAGATTTCCATTTCAGTCCCCAACAGTGTGAATTTTTCCCTGAAACAGAAATGTGATGCCTTGTACCACGAAGACAGACTCGTCTGCTGGAAACCTAGCAACAGAGAACTGCAAGAGAGTCTATTTTAGTACTGCAACCTACTGAATAACATTAGACAGCAGTCACTTATTTGTTCTAAGCTACCGGCAAGTAACATTTTGCTCCAGCAAGACATAATTTGAAAGCAGATGACCCATTTAGCATTGTGTAGGAAGAAAAAATATGTCTTTCACATCTTCTTGAAGACTCATTGTTAAGTCTCCCTGCACCCCAAACAAGAGTTTGCTGAACTCTGTTCTACCAACTTCCTCACATCACAAGTTGTTAACCTCTAACTTCTGAATTAGAGAAAACTACAGAAACACCCATTCCTAACAGCACTTCATTATGAAAGACACGCGGTAGTACTTCTTTTACTCAATAGTAAAGAGGATAAAAAACTTCAGGTAGCATTGTCCTCCCAAGTCCTTGGTCCTTTCAAAATCCTGATCACAAGCCTATCCCTTGAAAGCAAGCTTTCCATGATTGTAGAGGTACCCCAGAAACTGCTAATGTTAAAAAATACTTGGGCATTACCATATACCTAGTTTAGAGGATAAAATAATCGCAGAAAAATCAAATATGTACATAGCCTTTTTGAGATAATAAAAGTGGAGAGGTAAAAGAATGTAAAACATCTCTAAAGTTGGGACTTCGGAGACCTGGCATTCAGAAGTCTTGCTTCTGCATTACACACATGGAAATAATGCTTGCCAGTCTTATAATAGTATTTCTGAAAATAGTTATTGAAAATACTGAGAAGCTCAGGCATCATGGCCATAGATGTCTCAAAGAGGAAACTTCAGGAAGAGAGGAGTGATGAACAGAGACAAGGATTTTTTAACAAATAGCATTTACACTGGGAATAATTTTACGGAGCACAGACGAAAACATACCTTTCAAAAAGGATTAAAATGTTAAAAACTAAAGGAGAATGAAAGACAGAAGACTGAGGCAAAAACACACAGAAAAAAAGTCCTTATTGTGGGGATCCTAACAGATCAGAAAACACAAAACTGTTAGGAGAACTGTTTTTAGAGGGACAATTACTAAATTTAAGCGACATATGAAAAGCTAGGAGGTTTGTGTGTTAATACTCACTGATTTAAGACTATTTTTCCACTCTGCTGTATTAAATTAACACTTGTATTGCAGGGACTTTAGAAAAAAACTTCAAAGAACAGAAAACCTCAGAGATCAAAGACTATAATTTCCCATTTACATGCTACTTTCAAAAATGTGTACCTAGCAAATTTCAACAGCCTGGCAACAAAATATTTGCATGAGGTTGTATTTAATTAAACAGCCAAAGACTGTAATTGCCTAATTACATTACTAACCTTAGTCTTGTGCTGATTCATTGGAAAGGGAATCAGACAGCAGCCAATTGGGAGTTACTGTCTGTGTCCTGAGAAATATGAACACATGATATTATTTGTTTCTCTTAGCAAATTAATTTGTAGAGATCAATCATTGCACAAAGTGCTTGCTAGCTAGCAAAACTTCATACTCCTAAAGAGACAGAGCTGCACTTACAAGAACATTCGTGTATTTAAAGATGTCATCAGCTGGCTCTTAGAGCCATATGAATCTCATTTGTTTTGGTTCACTTTAAGTTCAGTGATCTCTGCTTTATTCATTTTCTCCTAAGTCTGTTTTGAATTTCAGATACAAACAAATAAAACCAGCTACTCTTCCATCCTGTGTGACTTCATCACATTCCTCCTTGAATTAATCCTCCTACCTTCATATATGTAGTCTGATCATAGCCACATTCTGTCTCCATATGACTCTTGGGCTGCTTCTCCTCTGCTGTTATAAGGCTCTGTGAATCCCAGGAAAATCAGGGTCAAGCTAAAACTGCATATTTTGAACTATTTTACTAAAAATCAGCTAAGTTCTTTAGAGTTCTCTTTGTTCTTCATCTTTACAATATCTACCACAGACATTCTGATCCACATGAATGGGTGCAGCAGCTGATGCTAAGCCACCAGCATCTACATTATATGATCTTTAAGATTTTTAATTTACTTTGGTCCCCTAAATTGACAATCCCCACCTCACACATGCTTCAAAGTTGTGAAAAGGGCCAGTTACTGCTTTTAAATCTCACTAGAGGTTGAGGTGCCCTCAGTTAAGTGTCTGGTCCAGAACTCCCAGTTTAGCTGCATCAGATAAATCTAGTGTGGCCATGGGCTAAATCACTCTGCCACCTAAACCACCACAACATGGTAACTCACTTCAAAAAAGGCTGCTGCCATCTCACCCTTACCAACACAATAACAAGAAGTAAGAAATAAATCTGAACCAAACTTTGATTATACAGTGAATCCTACAACCGGGCATCTCAGTGGCAGACGTCACAGCAAAATTTTTGCACAGCCCCTGAAGTGCACACAGAAGAAACAGCCTCTTCATTAATGTTGCAGATCTAGCAGTGAGGCAAATCCAGGTTCTGTACAAAACCAGTTAACAAACTGTCTTGTCCTCACAAAATACTTTTCAGGAATGTCTATCAGTTACACTACAACATCAATGAAAACTTACCAGGATACCTGATTCAACCATGGGGGGGGGTTGGCATTTGCAGCACATTAAATTGAAACTGCAATATTGCTGTTAAAATAGTTTCTCTGATGCTTCCCAAACTATATTTTTAAATTTTGATTTAATGATAAAATGTCAACCTTTTTTTTCATTCAATACAGATTGCCACAATTTCAGAGGAGAGATAATCTCCCTTTATCTCACAAGTCAAATATGAACCACACTGTTGGTGGGCATTTTTTTTTTCCTTGAAAAATTCTGTTTCCTCCTCCAAGTAGAGTCACCCTAACATAGGCTTTTATCAGGCTGATTGAACAAAATCATCCAAGGTGCTCACAGTGGAAAAATATTGTTCAAAGGCATGTTATTTGTAGTGTAGAGCAGAGCTCATTCCAGGCTGCACCTTTCATTGCCAGCACCATAAAACACAGGGCATAGAGCTCCAGCTTGGTTTTAAGCCTGTAGCACAGCTGTTGTAGGAAACCTGCCTAAGTATTCACCAGCCAGTTGTCAGAAGTCAACCATTTGTTCAAGGTACCTGATACCTTGAGAAAATGAAAGTAATGGCAGTAAACTAAGTGCGCACTGTTGTTAGGCTTTTTAATGACTTGAGGTCAGAGGACTTTTCCGTCTATACAAAGCAGCCAGCAGAAGAAAATTCCAAATTCAAATGGTAATTCAGAACTCTAATTTCCCAGCCTGCAACCAATGCCTTTCTAATGGAAGCAGACAGGCTTGGTTTCCTGGGTTGGTTGCAACTGTAATTATATACACTCTTCCCTACTGGCAGACTTACAATTGAGGAGCACAGCTGGAGGAATAAAGATCCTTCACCCCTTACTGCCAAGGAGACATACTGATACTAGATAGCCTGAGTAAAAGGGGATTAAGACACTGTCAATCAAAAGAATAATGTGTATTAGGGGAGAAACTGAACTTACTAAGAAAATGTCGCTGCTGTAACGGTAGTGTAATACACAAAACCAACCTGAAAAATCAGAGACAGCCAGGCAGTGATGCAGTTTGGGTTATAGAGTTATTCTGAGGAGAAGGGAAATGTTCACAAATGTGGTTTTCTAAATGGATTTTAGGCACATACCCTGAAGACATTAGCATGTGATTTTTTTTCCTTACAGCGAACAGAATTCACTATTGCCAAGAATACATGTAAAATAAGAAATACTGGTAGAACAGATAAGATTATCGATAAAACACAGATCTGTGGTGCAGAGAAGTAATCCTAAATCTATGGAAGGGAGGAATTTGTGTTAAAATACTACTAGCAGAATCTCCAAATTTTAAATTTGTGCAATTATAATAAGAATTTTCAATTTAAACATTCAAAGTGATTTAGGAAACCAGAAAGTTTGTGTAGGATATAATGCAGACTTTCAAGTTTAAGAAAAATCACAGTTTAAAAGTATTATCTTCTTATATAAGAAAATACATACTTTACCTCTTTTAGTAGAAAACCTTTTTTGGTTTGAGTGAAAGTATTCTCATTTCTGACAATTTCTGACAAGAATCTTCAACTTTTCCCTATTCCACACACTTACACACCTTTTTTTTTTTTTTTTTTCCCCCAATACATAGCCAATGTAAATGTGAGTATGGGTTAGAGAAAGAAAAAGCAAGTAGAAGAGGAAGTTGAAACTGTAAAGGTTTTGTGAACACAGTGTGCATATATTCCCTGGAAAATCTGGCCCTGATTTGTTACTGAAAATATGTAGTTTGTTCTGTATATGAAATTCCACCAGCTTGCAATCATCAGAATAAGCTTCCATCTTTTCACATTCATGACAGAGGTTCTGAGTAAAGAATAAGACTTTATTTGCCCTCTCACTGAAATCCAGAATTGTTTGTTGTACTTCTGAGGCCACAGAGCTGAAGTATATCATGGCATACTTAACAATGGACTGCAAAGGGGAACTATCAAATCAGGAATACAACTTTCTATCAACCAGGAAGCACTGTTAATGATTTTCAGTCAATTAAACAGGCACACTTATTACTCTATTGTGTTGATATAGAAAATGTTCAGTAACTATTTCATCGCTATAAAAGGAACACATGAACTAACTTTTATACTATGCTCACACATAAACATACACCATTTTGTCCCCCACAGAAGCTACAGAATGCTGTCACCTCTCTCACATTTGTTTTCTTGGAACAAAGTGCAGACTATTGGCATTGCAAACACACATTCTTTAGTGCAGCAAGCAGCCTGACATAGGCTAGCAGAAAGGAAGAATAACCTTGAGAAAGTGTAGCTGAATTCATTTAAATACTTTAAGCAAATAGAATTATTGCAAAATGGACAGGTGGTTCTTGCCTGGTTCACCAAAAGAATTCTTTCTACCACTGTAAAGAAAATGGTATGAGTCAAAGTCATGTATTCGAGTTTTACAACCTTGGGCAGAGGGAGAAGAAAGAAAAAGAAGAATCTGAAAGAGTAGGAAATAGATGCATGCTTGCTAAATTTCATGTGAGAAGGACATGTACAGGTTGAAATCAGAAATATCCTGGGAAAGAAAAAGGTTGGACTCATTTAATACCTGAACTCAGAAATCTGTTTTCTAGTTGTTACTGTGGCAAATATACTCAAAGTGAACCATATAAAACACTGATTGGGTCTGAACTGAAAAAGTGTGCATTTGCTTGGGCAACAGAATCATTTTTGTAGAGAACTCATGTGTTCCTAAAAGGGTTGAAAATCAACATTTCCTGCTTTTGTCAAATGGAAGTATGTTTCAACAGGACACTGAAAACATCAGGATTCTTGCATCATGAGATGACCTGACTACTACATTTTGAAGTGTTTTTAATTCATGAACCGTGAGAATGTTCTTCATGAACTGTAAGAATATAGTAAGTGATTGCAAAGTCTTTACAATGTAATAAAAAGTTCATGAAATACTGATCATCATACTTGACGATTTCTGTGGAATAAAAATGTCATGAATTGTCTGCTGAGACATCTGCTGTGAGCTGCACGTTACCACCACACAGGTTCACACAGCCCTACCTGCTTAGATTAATGTCATCACGGGTTTAACCCAAGAAATGTTGTAGCCTGAAATATCATTCAGTGTTCTCTGCTGCATAAACACAGAAAAGGTGTACTGCCAGCTTCTGTTTTCTTCCTTGTCAATGTGTCTCCAGACAGTTGTGAAGAAATCATGTTGGAACAAGTGTTCACTCTAACTGCTTATTTAGTACTTGGACTTCAGGCTAAAATTGACAGCAAGTTCATGAACTGTGGCCATACCAGAATACAAAATGGTACCTTGGATGTAGAAAATGAGTTACCAATCTCTTCCATGCTAATCATAAGACTATTAAATCTTCAATTAAAAAAAAAAAATAGGATTCACCAGAAAAAATTAGTTAAGTTTCCCAAAAAAGAGAGGTGCAATTTTATCCAGCTACATTTCATCTCCTATTACCAAATCAGAAATGTTGAACATAGCAACATATTTGTTTGCTTATCAAGGAACATCTTTTCAATATCATCTCTTTGGCTCAGTATTACAAAATAAACATCTCTTTGGCTCAGTAATACAAAATCAAAAACCAGGAGACTGAGCAACCATTATTCTAAAATTACAATGAAATAGAAATAGCAGAATGAGAAGATTCAGAAGACTGAAGATGGAGGAGTAGAGGAAATCAGACTCAAGAGGAGCACACTCTCAAGGCTGATATACTACACATAGATATATGGTGGGAGGTCCAGAGGCTTTGACCTTTTGGGCTTTTCATTTTAAATAACACAAAACAAAACGACGTCATCCCTCAGTTCCCAAACTGAAGCTTTTAGAACCACTTTCCTTGATGATATGACATTTTCTCTTCTCTGCCAGTATTTTTGCAGCAAATAGATCTTAAGGATACCATAGGAAGTGCCCTTCTGTTGTGCAAGGTAGCAACTGTAGCAAATTAGTAGAGGAAAGATGTGTGATCCATTCAGGAACAGTGCCATAGGAGGACACTGTTTTTAATTCTACAGGATTTGTTATGCCATATTGAAGGCAGTACAACACAGGAGTTCTGGAAATGTTCTGGTGGCACTTTGGGAGGGAGGGAGGGAGGGAGGGAGGGAGGGAGGGAGGGAGGAAGGAAGGAAGGAAGGAAGGAAGGAAGGAAGGAAGGAAGGAAGGAAGGAAGGAAGGAAGGAAGGAAGGAAGGAAGGAAGGAAGGAAGGAAGGAAGGAAGGAAGGGTCTAATGCTTCTGAAGAGCATGTTTTGAGAGATCACAAGTAACTTGACTTGCTTAAAACACTCAAGAACCTAGAGACAGTAGCAGAAAAAGTCTTCAGCATGTGACTGCCACTTACTGCAACAAAACTTGAAAAAATATATAGGTGTTGCTGGTAGTCTTCTAAATATGATTTAAAGTGTGAAGATATATAACTACATATAACCTAGCATGAGGACATCCTTATATTATTTATTTACAATAATATCACATGTTCACAACAAGGTTTGAGACACAGCTTTGTCAACTCAGAAAAATGGTATCATTGAAGAGAAGAGACATGGGAAAGCTGGCCTAATGCAATGAGGCATAGCTACATTAGTATCCAAAAAGAGAACAATGCATGAAGTCAGGTTCAAAGTATAATCTTCTGGAAGTTACAAAGGTAACGACATCAGTTTCTGGACAGATGCTTATCCTGCAGCAACAGTATTTCACTAGCACCAGAAATAAGAAAGTGTGTTCCGTCATCCAGGAGAAAAACTTGCCACCGACACCTAGAGAGAAAATACAGCAAGTACAATAAATTATTGGGACATGAAAGGCAGGATGGGGAGGGAAACATTTTAACACTGATCCTTCCTCAGAAAAGGATTTTAACAAAAATGACTGAAATGAAAATATTTCCTCTGAACAAAAGCAAGTATCTCTATGACTTGTACTGAGCTTCAGGGTACACACTCCAGTTAAGTGAGCTAGATGGTGATGCTGAAGTAAAATGTGTTTCTGTTATTTTAATCATCAGCATAACTACCATGGTTCTGAATTTATCTGATCCTTTCTTTAACCAAGCAAATATTAATAATGTTATTAATTTACTAAGGAATCTATTTTTGTCCATAAGAGAATCATGAAAACATAGTTACATGCCCATAAAATTGCTCAAGTGGTACAGTGAAAGAAAAGCAATAACACCTTGTATAGGTACTCCTCTCTATTTATATATACTCACATAAATCAATATTAGCGTCTTACTTAGCTGCTCTATTTGATAGTCCTTTCCCATAAAAAGAGAGTAAAGAAGAAACTCAGCATTCAGTATTTATATGCATGAATATATGCAGAACTATGACATAGACTTAGATAGATTAAAACATCTAAGTCAATGTTACAGGTATCCATTTAATATTTTATAAACATTTATTATACTATATTAACTATTGAAGGGGAGACGTTTTGCCTTATAGGCAGTAGAGAGAATGGAGATATGAGAAGCTTGAGCTTTCTTCCAGATTTTGCTACTGACACATGAGTTTGGAGATATAACTAATCTGTCTATATCACTACCAACAAAATGGAGAAATTATGGTTAGATGTATTTGTAAAATATTTCAAGAATGACAGACAAAAAGTGCTACATCAACTATAATTCTAAACGTACATTTGATATTGAGTGATTGAGACATAAAATTCAGTAAGAAGAGTCATAAGAAACACACCTTCTAATGTGAACAGATGTTTCAGACCTTGAACTCCAAAACTGATAGATTTCTTTCTTATTTCCTAAAAAATAAAGTTCTAGAAACTGATTCTAGCAAACACTTTAATTTTAACCATTAGTCTTAATTTAGAAAACAGCAAAAATTAAATTTTAAAAAGGCTCATTTTGTTCATGTTCAGCAGAATTCTTTCTTCCATGGAGGTAACACACCATTCAAAGGAACCACTGCAAAGACCATTTATCTAATTTCAGCCGTAATGGTTTCAAGAAAAAGTTTTTTTAATTCTTGAAAAGGTATAATTAAAAATCACAGTATTAGCAACAGAACATAAATGAACATAGGTATACTGACTTCAGATAAGCAGCTCTGATTAATATCAATTAGGAATACATATTGCCAACCCTGGTTTGTAGAACTGCACATGCAAAAATTTGGCAGCAAAAATTTTCCTGGTTTGGAATGCAGAGATGGTTTGTGGTGAGTTCAGTCAGGATGCCCAGTTAATGAGGAAAAAAACTTTTTTTTTTTTTGAGTAACTGTTTATTTGTGTGCAATTTTTTTTCCAGATGCAAAATTCTTTGTGATTGATGCTAGTTGAAAATGCAGTCCTGATTTATTTTCATACAGCACAAGTAATTCTTTCTAGGAAATTTACTTAGACTAGGTACAGTGTGAGTCTTTACATAATTTAGGAAAAGTATTACCTGCAAGTCTTCAGAATCTTACTTGGTAAGAAAACTCATACAAAATATGCTTTATCGGATTACTTAATGATTTATGCTAGCCTACAGTGCATAAGAATTTGCCAGTCTCTCTCTTCCAACATAAACTATTTCACTAAATCTAAGAAAAAAAATTTAATTACTTAGCACAGTACCCATATAGTATATACACTACTCATGAGGTGATGAATGTTGTTATAGAGGAGTTTTTATTCCCAAATATACTGAAAATTTGAATTGATTCTTTGAAAGCTGATATATTTCTCAATGCCACAATTTCCTTGAATTGCTTCATGATTCACAAAATTTTTCACTTTGTAAGGAAAATGTGTTTTATCTCTGTTGCAAACCACATACACACTACAAACACACCACAGTGTCCATAGGATCATAGAATCACAGAATGGTTTAGGTTGGAAGGGACCTTAAAGACCATCTATTTCTAATCCCCCTGCCCTGGCCAGGGACACTTTCTACTAGACCAGGTTGCTCCAAGCCCCATCCAACCTGGCCTCCAACACTTCCAGGGACAGGGCACCCACTGCTCCTCTGGGCAACCTGTTCCAGTGTCTCACCACCCTCCCGATAAAGAATATCTTCCTTATATCTAATGTAAATCTACCCTCTTTCAGTTTAAAACTGTTACCCCTCATCCTATCACTACACTCCCTGATAAAAGGTTCCTTCCCATCTTTCGTGTAGCCCTCTTTAAGTACTGAAAGGCTGCTATAAGGTCTCCCTGGAACCTTCTCTAGGCTGAACCACCCCAGCTCTCTCAGCCTGTCTTCACAGAGGAGTTGGTCCAGCTCCCTGATCATCCTTGTGTCTCTCCTTTGGACTTGCTCAAGCAGATCCATCTCTTTCTTACACTGGGGACCCCAGAGCTGGACATAATGAGGTCTCACAAGATCAGAGTAGAGAGAGAGAATTTTTGACCTGCTGGCCACACTTCTCTTGATGCAGCCCAGGATACAGTTGGCTTTCTGGGCTGCAAGTGCACTTCACTGGCTCATAGTCAGTTTTTCATCCACTATTATGACCAAATCCTTCCCTGTGGGGCTGCTCTCAATCCACTCATCACCCAGCCTGTATTTGTGCTTGGGATTGCCCCAGCCCAGGTGCAGGACCTTGCACTTGGTCTTATCGAATTTCATAAGGTTTGCACGGGCCCACCACTCAAGCCTGTCCAGGCCCCTCTGGATGGCATCCCTTTTCTCCAGTGTGTCAACCCCAACATACAGCTTGTTTTTTAGCAGTTCTGTATTGTAATATTGCAAATAAAATACTAAATTGCAGATCTCTCAACAAACACATAGCTTTAAGTATGTTGCTGTGCATTACATATAGTTACTAGACTTTTGTCCTTCATCCTTCTCAGTAGTTTCAACTTGATACACTTGAATTCAGTTAAAATATTTAATGATTCCATTATGCTACCAGTACATAAACATAGCACTCCCACTAAGTATCTATAGCTGAATAATTATATTTTATGGAAACATAATGTGGAAAAAAAATTACTTAGGCACTATGACATATTGTTATTCTATTTTCTATATCAAACCAAATGTACAAGACATTTGTACCAAACCATACAGTTCAGTTCAGAGATGAATGAAACTACAAGTAGAAAAGCAAGTAGAATTTAGTCTCTTCTTGTAGAAAAATACAATGAAGAAATACGACTCATGGTAGCCTCCCATTTCATTTGGAAATAATCAGACTTTCATTAATATTATGTTACTCACTCTTCTTTCTTCATGTCAATCCTAACATTAAACGATGGTCTTACTAATATATCAATACAAATTAATCAGTCATTGCAAACACTAGTAGAAATTAGCTGGTTTGGTGTTGGTTTTTTTTTTTCCCCTCTGGGCATAATTATAGATAAAACTGTTTGAAATTGGCAAATGGATGCTATTAAAATGAAAGAATAAATAGAGAGCAAAATGCCTTCTGTCTGCAAGCGCAATTATGCTGCTGAATGGAAAATAAACTAAACAGGGTCATCACCTTTTAAGAACATTAAAGCACAGAAGTATCTTAGCTGGTTTAAACAGGTTCAAGTACAGAGGTCGTTTGCACTGCAATATTATGTTTATCATGATCAAACTATTTCTTTTCACTACTTAACCACCTGATCTTGAAAGGTAAAGGTGTAGAGTGCATTGTACATACATTCTGTTTTGGTAATGCTTCAGGCTGGAACCCACAGAAGTAGTACTATGCACTCCTGAACACAGAGATGCCTAACTCCTAAATGCCCTGGTTTTAGATATGACAAACTCCATCCCTCCTATTCATCATAAAAGGTTTGGTAGGCAGTAAAGTTGAAAGCCCTGAAAAGCAGAATGCCCAGCAGGATCTGGACTAAAGTGAAGCACTACAGAATGGGGGACCGGCACCTGAAATGCACCCCTTTCAGCTCTTCCGTACTTTTCTCAGGCTTTCAGGAAGCAGCTTCTTCTGCCTTAGATTCACCATAACAAATGTTCTTTGTGTAATACATATGTATTACTTTGTGTAATAACTATGAGTAATACAACCAAAGGGGATGGGTATGTTTATGCAATAATTCAATGATTCAGATGAATTCATTAATAGATAAGGAGCCATGCACAATCAGTGGTTATGTAATTTACTGAGATGGTGCCAGGTGGCTAGAACTGTCACGAAACAATATGGAGTTGCATTATGCTACCCCATTTGATTGCTATTTTCACTGATGATGAGAAAGAAATCATTACTTTCAGGTACATTACCAAGCAAGCATATTTAACAAAGTCACTACAGGTATATTTTGCATCTACCTCATGTCTCCCTGTTTGGTCTCATCCTGGAAATGTATTAATCTTCTTTTTTAATATCTTCGTTTACAATGCAGTCTTTTAAAAACTTTGTTTGTTAATGAACAAACAAGTGAAATACTGACCTCAGAGGGATCATCAGAAACTTGTTCTCACCTTCTGACATAGTGTCCTAAACTTACAACATAAATAATTCAAACATTTCTGCGTGAGTCTGTTTTTCTAGAGCATCAAGAAAAGGACATTTTTATGCTGAGGCCAGAAGTCATCACAAACAAAAAGTTTCTTCCATGTAATACATGTGATAAGCATATGCATTTATTTAAGAAACTAAATCCCTCAAACTCCAGAAAAAAAAAGGACTCTAAATGTGGATAGAATTCTAAACTAAGAGGTGAAACAGCTTGTCATCAAAATCTGCACATTCTTCTCCATTCACCAGTAATATTTTCTACCCTATGACCACTTCAAGGGAACAGAGAGAACAGTCTTTTCTTCTCCAGATAAACCATCTTAGGGACAAAGAAGGGTAAAATCTGTTCACTTGGAGCATTTACTTGACTCTTGAAAAAGACCCTTTAAGGATGAAACCTTATGGGATAATATTTTTCCTTGATTAACTGAAGAACGGAAGAGGCAGAAGCAAGCGAGCAATACAGAGGGACTAGCCTCATGAAAGTCACTCTGTAAAACATAATAATATCAGTGACACCATAGAACGTGACATGGTTCCAAGCAGAAAAATCCTGTTGTGCATGCTAACTTCATTGCAAGAGAAAGCCTAACCTGTTACTGTGACAGTGTGCTTTGACTATGACATTTATAGAGGATAAATCATTTCAATTTAGTCTGTCCAGTTACTTTGCTATTAAAGCTGACAAGGAAGCAACAGTGAGAATCACTAGAGAAATCACAACAATATACATCTGTCATATCATAATATGTCAGGATCACAGATCATCCAGGGGTGTCATAATTGTAATTTCAGAAAACCAAATTCTATTTATGTGATAACACCCACCTGTATCTCTTTAGCTTGTATTTCCAATTTGCTGCCTCTTTGCATCTATTCAGAAATGAGGTATTGCATGTCATTAGATACAGCGTCACTAAGTGAGGCCTGACCGTGAAAGATCAGCATGAAATGAGAAACTACAAGGTAAGCTGCAGTGGCTAAAATAGAAAGTCCTTTGATATGTGTGGTTTGTGAAGCATAGCTATAACACAGTTTGAGACTACACACTTTACAGAAGTTTTGAGGATGGAATTTCTTCTCTCTCCTTTTCTTGTTCCCCCCAAAAGAACCCATTACCAACAAGAACAAAAAAAAACAGAAGAGCTGATAAACCAAGACTTCAATAAAAATATATATGCCCCCAAATTAAGCAATGAATGCTTATTCTATCTTCCAGATCATAATCAAGTTCTAGTCTCACCTCCAGACCTTCAATCAGGAGAGTACATCACAACATTATTTATTAAATGTTTTACTACGGAAGGGGCTACTTCTACAGCAATTAACACATTAGCAAGCCAAATGGAGATAAAAGATTTGCTTTGCACAGCTCTTAATTTTTAACATAGTTTCCTGGAGTATTATCCTACAGAATGCCTATTTCTGTTCAAGACTTTTGCTGAACAAATTCCTGCAGCACTTAACTATTGCTAAAGTATTAGACAAGCTCTACAGGCTCTACAGTTCTTCACTGCTTTGATTTGCTTATTGTTAGTAATAAAGTTGTATCTTTTTGCTGAGAAGTCATGAGTTGAGAAGACATTGCAAGATCAGCTTTTGGGGTATTCAGCACCTCCTCCTGGATGCATGATGTAGATTATCATGGCAAACCTACTTGCAAAGAGATTTCACAGAGAAGGCATAAATGTACCCAATATTAGTGACGCACTGGAACAAAATATCCAAATTCACCTAAATATTTTTCACCTATATCCTTGTTTAAAGTTAACACACAGGAAAATTCTTTTTTAAGTAGACACACAGAGAAACCTTAATATCCTTTGAGGTTCAGGCATGAAATTATAGAAACTGCAAAGTTTCGTTCAGTTTAATTAAGCTGCAAGAAAATCCTGGTTGCCTTTCAGATTTGTGCAGCAGACAACTAAGAGGCAGCAGACAGTAAGTGATTTCTGTGAGGCAGCTGTCAGCAAAATGGAAAGCTGAGATAAAGACCAAGCCATAAGAACATCGTCTCTACTTCTAACTGATAAAAACTCTCCCAGCCAGCACTGCCTCAATATGAGTTTCAGAATGCAGCTAAGAATTAAGAGGTCTTCCTTCTCTGCAATTTTTCTTTCTTTTTACAAAATATTGCTGCTCCCAGGTTGTTTTAAAATAATACACTTAGTCTCAGGATATTTACATATGGTCGTTGAAAAGTTTCCACTCTCATGCATACTTTTTTTAAAAAAAATAATTGAAGCCAGCTTTATGTATATAACATAACAATAAAGAGTTCAGATTGGAACACAATTACTTTTCTAGAGAAAAGCCAATCAGTACTTAGTATTGTGAAAAAACAGAAGACATATGAATTTACAGCAACTATAATATGAAATTCCAGGAGCATGAAGTAGTAGTATTTATATTATTCTGGTAACCAAGCTTGGGTGCAGTACTTCTAACACAGTTCTGAGGTTAAGGAAACCAACAAGACACCTCTGCAAGGAAAGGAGACTGCAAGGTTAATATATTCCAAATGTTGGAAATGCAAGATGTTTTCACTGCAGTAATATCCTGCTTTGCATTGTGTTATTTTTAGCTTGTCCTAAAATATGACATGATGGATAAAGGAAATTACTATTTTTATGGCCAAAGCTTGTGTGCAAAGATAAGGTGTCATGAATTAGCAGCTGCAAAAGAAGTAAAAGGTCTATGGTTGGTTTTTTTTAATAAATAAGCTATTTTAATTTTTTAATTTATCACTTTTTTTTTTTTTTCCTAATGTCAAATTGCATGTAGTTCCTCTGAAAAAAATGCTGGTAAATTCAACTTTAAACCCTGACTAAATCTCCAGTTTCATGTCAGATGCAAAATATACTGCAAATTAAATTATATCCTCCTTTAATGTTAAATATAGTTTGGATTTGGCAAACAAAATAATCCTGGTTAAAATTATACATAATCAAGCAAAGTAATAAATTGTTATAAAATGTTATAGCTATTTCTTCGACTGTTATTTTCTTTCTGTGTTTTGAAGTTTTGTGTATTCATTGTTATTTTACATTCTTTTTAACAAACAACAGACACCCAGACAATCCAGCAGGATTCTCCTGCTCTCTGGCAATCAGATTCACATAAATAAGTCACATCCAGAAAACAATAACATTCCGTTGCCATCAGTGAACATACAGCACGCCAACTTCCATTGATTTAAACACACAAAGACCTGTAGTGTTCATCCATGTCACCTTTTACATCTGCGAATTAATTTCATTCAAACAATTTTACTTGGCTCCTCTATTCTCCAATCTTCATTACCATACTTTGTTTTCACTTTCATATTTTGTCAGACTTCAACAGTTACTCTTGAAATGTTTCAGTGGCAGGAAAAAACACTTGTTTAGATGAACATGGAAGAATTTTTCATAAAGCACAAAAAGCTTGAAAAAGCATAAGAATGTGTATTTACATGGCCCTCAGACTAACATTTCCTAATACCTGACCACAAGACTTTATAGTTAAAGCATTCTTTATATGTGCCTTATTTTGAGTAGACACAGGTGGAAAACAATCTTTTAATAACAAACAATCTAATAATGATATAATATATTTCCACTGGAACTGCAATATTGGGGAGGGGAAGGGCAGGGGGAGAGAACAACACCAAAACACAGCTACTGCAACGATTCCACACCCCTGAGAAAGGAGCCCAAATCACAGATTCCAAGAGGATTATAGTTGTAAATTTCAATTTCAGTCACCTGATAAAACTCAGGATATTTTTAATAAGCTGTAGGGGAGAAAGAAAAGGAACAAGGCAAGGAATTTTCAGAATGCAGGTTCTACGTTTGCAAATGATACAAAGATTCACCCTTAACTCATCACCTGTCTGCACAATAAAAGGTTACTTTACAGAAGAGTGAATAATACAAATAAGCAAGTCCCTCTGAAATAATTTTGAAGGAATGAGTTATCAATATGTTTTGCACACTTTTTCCATACAAAGCAAGATTTTAAAAGTATTACCTCCAAGTAGCATATAAACAAATCAAGCAGCTTTCAGTCAAATGAATTTCCTGTATCAGAGCTACATTTCTAAAATCCCATCCTCATGAAAATATAAAAGAACCCTCTCACATTTACATCCCATCACCTACATGAAGAAAGCATGCAGAAATGTACATATGCAACTAATTTACACAAAAGTGATGAATGGGCACAAATAAAATGTCAGAAGTGTCTTTTTCGAAGTTCAGACAGGGAAAAAAGAGGAAGTAGACAACTGAAGTCAGTAAAACCTAATTTTTTTTTAATTAATAGAGTATGTCATGTCCAATGTACTGTTTTGTTAAATTGTTAATTGTTTATCAATTTGTTACCACAGATTTGAATAGGATATTGCACTGGAAATATATAAAACCTGGAAGTTTCATTTGGGTTTACAGAAGAAATGATGAGCACAATTAAAGGAGTTTTTTGCACATGTGGATCCTTTTTTAAGCATGTGTTTTTCATGTATTTTCATTTGATTGTTTGATGTTTTACCGAGTCTGACAAATGGTTGAATTAATGGTCTGAGTTGTTTCAAATGATGGAGGTTCAAAAGAATCCAGAACTAATCAGAACTGCCTTCAGACATTTGCAAACTAAGGAAAAATCCTTTTATTTTATAGTTGCTCACACTCTCCCATGCAAAACATCAACTCATAAAGGAACAAATCTCCCAGCTAATGATGGAAACAGATATAACATTTACCACATGTTTACCTTATGTGATATACTGAGGAAAATAACAGCAAAGTTAATCTCTCATTAGAAACGTTTAAACCATCAGTAAATAGATACCAATGTTGTACAGTGCAGTTCCAGTCTAAATTACCGTATCAACAATTAATATTTTCTTGATTTTCCTTCCTCTAAGAGGAAAAAAGTCGTAAGTGAATGTTCATTTATCCATGGCAGCTGTACAAGAGCCACTAATCTAACGAATATTATAAATTTATTGCTGTTTAAAGGAAACACACTCCCAGTGGAAGACATCAAAACCCTGCCTTCTCCTTTGGATACCTTCAGCTCCAACTACATACAGACCACCATGAATATTTGATGTGTCCTTTGTGCTATTATGTTATTATTAATATCTTCAGTATATTCATTTGCACTAGGTTGCCATTAAGACAACATAAACCTAATAAATGTAAATCCTGACAGAAGTGAGCATGTCACAAAGCTGGCTGAATTAAAGCACCTAAAAGCATGGAAAGAATGATACATACTGATCAGGGTTTTTTTTATTTGTACCAGTTTATAACATTCTAGAACGTTACTGCTTCCCATTCATAGTTGGGAACTATCCATGGTCTCCGCAGCTTACTTCCTTACACCACTCAAACACTGAATAGAATATAATAGAACAGAACTATTTCAGTTGGAAGGGACTTACACTGATCATCTAGTCCAACAGTCCAACACATTCAAGGCTGACCAAGTGTCCTGGCTTGAGCTCAGAGGGCAACAGAGCACCATGCAGCTGCTCACTCTCCCCTTCCCCTCTGGTGCTAAGAAGGAAAGAAAACGACCCAGGAACTTGAGATAGGGACAAGGAGAGATGATTTCATCTCTGAAGGCACAGGCAAAAGACAGACTTGTTAGGGAAAGCAAAAACGAACATAAATTGAATACACACACTAACAACAACACCACCACGGACAGAGTAGAAACATGAGAAGCATTATCACATCTTGAAATCAGCTTCCCCCATCCCTCTCTTCTTCCCTGGCTCAGCTTTTCTCCCAATACCTCTCCTACCTCCCCCATAGTGGCACAGGGGGCACGGAATAGAGGCGGAGGGGAGCACAGTCAGTCCCATCACTTCTTCCACCTCGAGGGGGAGGAAACTTCTGACATTCCTCTCCTGTTCCAGCACAGTCCTCCTCTCACAGGAGACAGTCTTCCACAAACTGAATCACTTCCATGGGTGTGTGGGTCACCCCCATGTGCTGGAATCCTTCCAGCACTAGAACAGAGGGGCATTCTCCCACAGTGTCACAGCCTTCCATGGGAGCAGGCACCTGGGTTGGAGAGGGACCCCCCACACACACAGGCTGCAACTTGGTATCTGCTGCACTGGTGACCTCCATGAGTGGCAGAGGGGTGGACCTGACATCTCACCACAGGATAGAAGGGAGTCTCTGCTCTGGCTCACCTCCCCGCCTTTTCCTCCTTTCTTTCACTGACCTCAGTGTTCGCACAGATGTTCTCCTCACAACTCCCACAGCTCATCCCAGGTTCCCCTTCTTAAATACATTATCACAGAGGCGCAGATATTTGGCCCGGCCTTGGTGCAAAGGATGGTTTGACTTGGAGCTGGAGGAGTTTCGAGAAGCTTCTCACAGGGGCCACCGCTATAGTCCCCTCCCCCATTATCAAAAAAAAAACGCCTGCCACTCACTCAAACCAGGACACCAAGTTAAACCAGGTTTCATTCAGACATAAGAGCAGAACATACTTTCAGAAGAGACAATCTGTTGCCTTCTCTAAGGAAAAGGTACTCTGCTACATCAGATTAAGTCCAGCAGATTAACTTCTAACAACCTGGGTAAGCTAGACCTTGTGTTTCAGGTAAACAACTTGAGCAAATGGGCCAAATTCAGTGATACGGTAAATTTTGTTGGTAGTAATGGCTTTTTAGTTGTTTTTAAAAGAGCATATCAATGGCTTTTACTTCAACAGTATCATTAAAACACAGTATTTTGAGTGAACTCTGAATTCACACTCCATGTTGTGATGGTACTGTGCCAATATCTTCTAGCTCAATTCCCTGAATTCTGTTTGAAAAACTGAAACATGTCCCCAAGCCTCTCAAATTATTCTTCATTTATAGATAATATAGTTCAAAGCCAAGCTCAGAAGGAGATCAAGAGTTAAAATAGAACTTGGAGCTGCAAGTTCTCTTTCAATGGGAAAGCTAGCAACATTTGGACTATGTGAATAAAAAGGTCAAAATCACACAATGAACAGGGAATGGGTTGTTCCACTTTCTGAAACTCATCATAGTCTGTCACAATGTGCTTTATGGACTGAATTATTTTGAAAACGTCTCATCCTCTTTTTTTCTTCTTTCAAATGATTAGCCATTTTCAAGTGAAATTGAGAAGGCTAAAACCTGTAAGGATTCAATTTTTCACTTTTAACATGAGACGTAAGTGTATTTTAATCACATTTAAAATAAAATCCAAATTATCTCTGCACAGATGCATTTTAGTACAAGTATGTAAATGTTGTTAGTACCTTCATTGTATGGAAATTAAAACTAAATGAGTGACATTAATACTATGCAAAGAATAATTTAGAATTCTAAGCTGATCCATTACAGGCTGTGGCCCTTGGTGTTAATTCCACTATCCCTAGAGCAGTCAACAAAGAGAGATTAAATAAATTCAACACATTCCTAAGTTAAGTAACTATCTTGATCTATTGTCTTCTGCAGGTAAATAAGTTTCTACTGTTATTTTGGAGAATGATTGCATCATAATTTTTAAAAAAATAAAATACAAAAGTATTGCCAAAATCACAAATAATATTTTATTGCAGTCAAGTCCCAAACATATAATTGCCAATTAGACTAAAATACTTGGAAGAACTACTCAATGTTTTTTAGATCCAACCAATTCTGGTTTTCATGCAATGGCAAATAGAAACTTTTCCCCTTGAAAATGAATTGTTACAATTTGACTGATTTTGGGTCTCATTTTTGTCTCTAAGCATAAAGTATGGGAAGAACAATGTGGTTCAGTTACTTTTCCAAGCCTATTTGTTGGAAAAAATTCATACCTTTCAAAATTTCAGAAGAGCCTTTCCCACTGGTGTTTTATATCATAGTTTCATAGCTGTGGTAGATCACACTCTATAACCTCAAATGAGATAAGAATAATTTAAGTAGACAAAAAAGCAGACCACTAAACGGTAAAGAAAATACAGTTCCATTTTGGTAGACTTCCCTCCCTGCCCCTTTTCACTGTCTCACGTTTTCCATGTATAATTACCATTCATGCACAAGCACATCAAGTTCAAGACAAAATAACATTTTTCAAAAAGGTTTATGACAACAAATATTGTCAGAACAACTGTGTTGACTTGGAATTCCTCTTTAGACAGCAAAACTGACATAATCTTACAATATATTTATTGCCTAAGAGTTTCAAAAGAACATATTTCTTCAACAAAACACATACTTTTTTTGTTGACATTTTTATTGATTGGAAAAAAACCTACAGGCACAAAGGGACAAAACCATATTTGCTTATCTATATTTCATCTTCGTTGCCATTTTTTGTGTTTTATTGTTGAGAAGTTCTGATGTACTTTCAACAATCGATCTGTGATATGGGCAACTCCTTTTGGGCTTGGGTGACGTGCTTTTCCCTTTCAGCTAAGAAAAGAGAGATAAATTCTGAAAATAAATAATTCCTGTAGTGAAAAATATGTTTTGGATTAGACAAAAGAAGGTTTAGTTTATTTATTTTAAGAGGCTACTAAGAAGTGGAACTCTGGCTGTTGCAAGCATGCCTCCTCATCAATGCCTGGCTTCCTCAAAATCTTGCAGAACAAGGGAACATGCCAAGGAAGACTTCAGCAGGTGCAACAGAAGCAGCAGAAGTTGAAGACATTCCATTGGGGAGATGTGTTTCATCCTTTCAAGAAGGATCAAACATCACTTGCATTAGGAATGAAAACATAAAAGCTGTAGTATAAAAATAAAACAATATAAATAGATCAAATAGTGTTGTGTCAACTGCATATCTAATTATCCTACCAGTACTGCCATAGGATTGCAAACCAAGAGACTTCCTTGGGAGTTTGCATAAAAAATACATTCTTTTCGTGGATGAGACTCTCCTAATCCATATTTCATGATACAGTTACCAAATCCATGAGAACACATTTAGCTAGCCTCATTTTCTCTCCCTTCTCCCAGGCATCAAATACCACTTACACTTTTTATCCCATCAGAGAGTGAAAAAACTACTTTTATCTAGTGCTGACTGAGTTTTCTTACTCAGCTCTTCGTTGTGAATGGTTTTAGATCCTCAAATGTCCATGTGATATCTGATGCGAAATAAAGGGAAAAATGCGGCTATCAGTTTCTAATTTACATTGGAATTGTCGCATATTTTCCTACTAAGTTAGTCAATAGTAATAACTTGGCAAAAGATAAGGAGTCACACTGGTTATGGGTAGTTTCATTCTTAGCTTTACTTGTTAAAATTATTTTATTAAATTATTTCAGTTCTAATGTTTATATATAAATTGCTCATAAGATTTTTTTTCAAAGTTGAACTTTGGAACATCAGTTTATCTTTATTATCAATTTATCTTTATTATCTTATTAAGAGGGTTTGGGCAAATATATTTATGTTCCCTGAGGATATGTGCTGTCAGAAAATACTTTTTTCTTGATGCTCAGAGGCTTCACCCAGCTGATTCTTGATATTTCCAGGTCAAGAAAAAGAACCTGTCATAAGCTGTGTTACCAGCAGTGCTTTAAAAGTTGCTGGTTCTGCATAACAGATTCAGATTTCTTAACAGCCCCTGACACTAGAGGAAAAACACTTCCCAGGCTTGAATACCTTTATCAACTGTGTTCATGCAAGAAAACAAAACATATCCTAGCAACCTTGAGAAATGTAGACAAATGAGAACAAAGTTATATTTTGACAGACAGGTGTCTACATTAAAGTCAATAATTTTTCACAATCTGTTTTCACAACATCTCAGTTAAGACAGAGCATTTCTATCCCTTGATTTAGTGTCATTATGAAAGAAAGGCAGAAAGATTAGGAGAATAAGACTATGCAGGTGAAACAGGGAGTCTTACCCTCAGGGGACCTTAGGATGAAAGGAAGGCACAATGCCAAGCAAAGTATCCAACCAACATTTTGTTGTGGGTCTCATAACACCACATTGAAGGGAAGTGGAGCCTTCAGAGAAAACCCAAAGTCACTTGCCTTCACCACATGACAAAAATGACCCTGTATCTCCCACCTCCTGGGAACATATCTTCCCACCAAGATAAAGAAAATTTGGAGACAGATAAGCACAACAAACCAATTAACCCCTTTTCATTTCGCATGGAATAGTTATACAATGGTCTGGGATGTCAAGGGAACTTTGGCATGAATGTCAAGCTGCTACATGCTGACAGAAGCAAATCACACCTGGACACATGCACAGGGACAGAAGTGCTGTGGCAGGGGAAATTAACACCTGGAAAAACTGGCAGGTACAAGGCTTGACTCTACTGAACTGTCTGCTTTGAGAACTGAACTGCTAGACATAGTCAGCTAAAGACTGTTAGAAACATTTTTTGATACACAATACTTTTCTTGAGCTAGTCTTAACAAAATATGCCATCAACACACAGGAAGCTTCTGCTGGAACAAAGGAATTAAACCAATTCAGCACCCTTCCCACTAGGCCCCCCTTCACTTTATATGAACAAAGACATAGTAGATTAATACTACCTTTTTTGACCAGGAGTAATTATTTCCAGGTAAACCAAAGCCATAAGAACCTGTTGGCTGTCCACTGATGAATCTTAACAGCTTTTCAACAGATAACTTGAAATAAGACCAGTAAATCAGAACATATCTTGTCGAATCATACTTAAGATTATTTACTATGTAACTTACTTTGTTCAAGCACAACTCATATGACCCATTTCTGCTCTTTGATCAAACAAATTGTCTGCAATTACAGACTCAAAGTTTTCTCCTCCAGACTATCCCTGATATCTATTTAGAATTCATTATGATGGAAAACTCTGCTTTCAAACTTCATCTTGAAACTTTTATGGCAAAAATAATATAAACACATTTCTTTCCCCCTTTATAGAAAGTTTATTATGAAGTTGGAACACATCTTCATGAAAAATTGCTACCAGAGGCCCAGCTCTACAGGATTTTGATTATAACACCTCTTCTATTCTTGCATCCACAAGATTGAGTGCAATGTTCAGATTTCAAATAGCACACAAGTCAACCACAGAAAAGATGAAGTTGTGTTTAGCAGATAAAAACAAAGAACAAATGGGAGGCCAGATTAGATTACTGCCTGTCAGCAGACCTTATGAGGCAATTGGCTGGCAGCTTTGGTAATGCTAACTACAAACAGCTTGCAATACCAAACCATTACATATATTTCTTGCCAAGACTGGCTGTCAGCTGTACAACTGGCCATTTCCTGCCAACATAGTTGACATTCTCTCCTCATTTATTAGTGAGGACTCTGTACTTGTTGACATGGAAAGTCAACAACTATCAAACCCTCATCTTATGCTACCTATGAATCAGGTTGTCTAAATTACTAATTGCAAGGAATGTATACTATTTTTGTCTATCCACAAAATAATACTGTCTTTCTCCAATGTTCAGACTAACATGTTTGTAGTCTAATGGATATGAATGTCCTGGAAACAATTTTTTCCACTTCTTTCTTTCTAATTGATTAATATAGCATTATCTAGCCATTTCTTGCTTATTACTAGAATCAGGCTTACTTTCACAGGGGTACAGAAAGATGCAAAAATAATCAAATACATTTCATTTCCAGAAAGCAGAATGGTCAGCAGACTAACAAAAGTAATCAACTTGCCATATTTTTTGAAAAGCACATGTAGTTTCCAGTACAACTAATTGTGACAGAGAAACCTGAAATGGTTGCTTGGACATCCATGTAGTCTTAATGCAAGTATTTGACCATTTAAGTCCTTAATTTCAGCACTCTTTTTTTTTTTTCTCAACAACTTGGTGGGACAATACAGACAACAAGCGTTTTTAAGCTAAGCATTTGTAAAACTATTGGTGCTAAAGTGTTTTCAGCAACCTGCCACTTTTCACAGTTTTGCTCAGCTTGTCTAACTTCCAGTGCTAAGACAGACCACAGGGCAGCCTTCCCTGCAGTTTCTTAACCTACAATTCCCTGCTCAGATATTCATTTTAAGATGTAATTTTAAAATTCAAAATCCATACTTGCCCAGATTTCAAAATGCAAAAATCAATGCAATGAGTCTGTCTTTCTTTTGCATGGCTATGTTTGGAGTGTTGGGTGTCTTTTTTTTTCCTCCATACCTGACAGTCCTTCATCCTACTGACTTTACCACAATGTCTAAACAAATGTTCTAGGCAATAATTTACCATCAGCAGAGGTTCAGTGTATCCAGATACCCTTCAGCACATTTCCCCAGGTACATTTCTGGCAATGTCCAACACTGTTCCATGACCCAGAACCACTTACTGAAGCTCCAGCTATCAAGAACTAGACAAAAAGTATCACTCAGTTCAGCCTAAAATATCAGATCTTTACTAGCTCTGTCTGCATGCTAACTGGAAGTTTACTAGAGAAACCAGTCAAGAAAACCTACAGAAAACAGGAATGAAGAATGAAGACTTCTGCTTAGCATATGCTCTAGGAGTAGTATGTCTTTAAACATATTTCCACCAATTAGAGAGATACAGTGTGACTTTTGGTAAACCATTAAACATCTTGGTGCTTCAAATTCTGTCTATAAAATGGGAAGATGGTAATTCCCAACCTTATTGTGTGGACTACAGGGCAGGAACTTCAGAATATGCAGTGATGAGATTATATAATTACCCAGAACAAAGTTAAGAAAGGATTTGAACTAATAGAAGAAAAACCCACAACCCAAGATGATCTGAACACTAAACACCCTTGGGATGGTGTGGAAGGAAAACTAACAGATGACAGACCATCACATTTCCCTCCATCTACTTTGTTCAGACTGTGACTGAAGAACAATTTGCCTGCATGTCAGTTATACCATATAGTTTTAGAAATCACCTGAAGAAAGAAGAAAACTTGAAAAAATATTACTACATAAATGTTTTCCAACAACCTTCATTCTCTAGTATTGTACCAGCTAAGGAGAAGTCTTCATTTATTATTCACATAATTTGTATGAACTTATATCTGAAACCCATTCAGAACATCCTCATCAGTCTTCACCAGCAGAAATTATATGTAAAGGAAATTCTCATACATTTTTGAAGCCCATTGGAATGTAGTAATGTAGATGTTGTAACCCTCACCCGTTCATGGAAAATAGCCCTCTATTTTCTATTGCACTCTATCTTAAAAGACAGCAAATCCACACAATCCTCAGAGGTAAAATTTGCGTTCTGAAAATAGTGCAAAAATGAATGACGACCACTTAATGTTATTTTAAGCTTTTTAATAGTTTGCTGTGAGCAGCAGACTCAAAATAATTTTCAACTTATCCAAATAACTGTGGTGTTACAGTTCCATGTTCCAGATTATGAGTCAACTTGCATCTGAATGTGTAATATTCTTGGAAGTCTTCAACTTTCCCAAACAAATTTACTTTCTGAATACAGATTTCTATAAGCCTCCCAGGCAGCATGAGAACAAGCAACTTCTGTTTATATTCAAAAGCCGCAGCCTCCCCTTCCTCTTACTAAATGCTGTAGAAAGAGTTATTATAGGTCAAAGCTAGATAATGACACCACAATTTTTTTCTTTAAAGAGATAAATAGACTTTGTGTATGAATTTCTCTAGTAAAACAGGCAAATTGGCCAATATCAAAATACTTGGAAAAAAATGAAATTTTGGACAAATTTGGAAAATGGACAGTATAGCCAAGCACAGTATAGTCAAGCTAGTGAGTTTATCAGTTGTCTTTACTTCAGAGCAGTTAGAAAACAGAATAAAATTTACAATTTTATTTCTAAAACAAGTCTGGAAAAAAATTAAAATTGAAGTAATAATTTGAAATAAACAATAAAAAATCTTAACATAAACCACTTGATTTTCCTATTTTTTTAGTGTGACTTTTTTCTGAAACTGTTACAATGGTTTATATGTAGCATCATTCAGAAATTTCCCTTTATATTTGGAGAAATCAAACTAGTACAGTTCAGTAATATAAATGAGTTCCTTCCTAACCATGAAAAATAGACAATTTAATTGAATGCTTTAATTTGAGGTATAGGCCACACTTTGTAAGATTACTTTAGTGGGAATTAAAACCCAAAAAGTTGCTTTTAGTTAACATGTAAGCATCATTCTAATAATTACATTTATGGCCTTTGGTATGCATGAATTTGCTTTACCCTCAAGGTAACAGAATTATTCTCAGATATGCTGCAGACAGACATACATACTTTTAGATGAAACTCTACTTTCCAGTGTCCAGAGGATTCTCCAGTTTACCAACCCTTTTATTCCTATCAGAAACATGGTTTGGGATATCATGACATGATGTGAAGTCAGAGTTCATCAGTGGCTCACACATTGAATTTTATACTCAAAAATGAGATGCTAACAAATAATTGGTACTTATTTGCAGACATTATTCAACAGCAATCTGAAGTTATTAGCACGGTAACAGAAACTTTCCATAACCTGTTTGCTTATGGTATCTAACAGATAAGAAAACTGTAGATGGTGCTTAAGATATATAGCACAATTCCTACTCACTGTGCATGGAAAAATGGCTTCCCCTGATAACTGCCTACAAATACAGCCAAACAATCAGCACACTGCTCATTGATAATTCACTGATAATAAAGGAAGCAGAATTTAGTATGTAAGTTACTTATTATCAATTCATTCAAGTCCAGTGCTTGCAAATATATTCAATGATTTTTATTCATTAAAGTGAAAAAAGAAATTGCTGTATTTTTCCCTCTCTATATTAAGGAGTCTGTTTTGTTTGCCACCTAGTTAATTTCTTTCTCTTTCCAGCTCTTTCTGCTCTCCCACTCCAGCACAGATACATTTTGGACACAATAGCTATTTAATTAAACAAACTTTTTTTACAGAACTCTTGACTTACTGTGCAATGTCTGGTTAGAAATGATACCCAATAGGAAAGATGAAAATAAAGGTGGTCAGCACCTACCCTTTCAGTGATACTCACTGTGAATTTCTATTGCTAATATTTTGTTTTAATGTTTATGTTGGAGGACAGCTCAGTACTGATGGAAGTGAGATATGGAGACACAAGCAGATTTGTTCAGCCTCACTCTACTGGCCACAGAGGGCTCAAGTTTCTCTGTGAAATTATTTTTATCACATCATCACATATGACACCCCCCCCCCTCCCCGTGAGAACTCTGGTTCTTTGCCCCTCAAGAGGAGGCTGCTGATCACTCACAACAAACATTTCTCCTGGATACTCTGCAGACAATGTTGTGTTCGATTGATCTAACCTGGAAGTGGGGTGTGGGAGAAGAGTGAAACTCAGTGTCTTTTAGACATTTTATAGATACTTCCAATGCATTCAAAAATCATGTTTATGCTATTCAGCTAATATAATATTCAGTTTCCCCACTATAAAACTGCAGTAGTTCTGTAGCATGGAAATATTCTGCTGCCATTTCACACAGCCCACATTTCATCCAATTACAATTATTTTTACACAGGCAGAAATATGGAAGGTTGACAGCTCAGTAATTTACAGGAGGTGGGGGGCAAAAAAGCACCTATTGTAAGTCATGCCAAAGATGATTTAAAATCCTGAATTATTCTGTAAACTTCAATCCTGCCTTTTTCCCTCTGTAAGAAGTGGCATTTTAAAAACAGACAAGAAAAAAGCAGATTCACAAATTTATCCCTCAGTCTCATTTAAAGAACAAAAATAAATTTGGGCCAGGACATTAATCATCTTTTAAAAAGTCAAACTCAGCTGAGACTCTACAAACCCATCTCTGTATATCTTTCCTTGAAAACCTTCTGATGGATTGGTGTGAGTAAATATTTTTTAAATTAGTAAAAGGTCAGACAATAAAGTTCCAGAAACATTTTGCCAGCCATAAATTGATGGGTTTTCTCTGTTTTCCAGCAATTCACAATACCACACTACCTCAATTCAATTAGGTTGGTTAAAAGGTATTTTTCTTGCTATAAATGTTTTTCAGTTGTGGAAATAACTGTAACTAAAACAAGATTACACATGATTGGTATTTATGGGGCAGTCTTACTTACTGGAAATTGAATTTCAAGGACTCAGACTTTCATTTTTTTAAAGGTCTTTCTGCAGGAAAGAAGATTTGCTGACTGAAATAATTCTCATTTGACAGCTGTTTAGTAGCCCAAAGTCTAAGCCTGTTCCAGGGGACAGATGTATGCATCTTGAAAACTATTATCACTACCAATAGCAAGAATAAAGACTTTATACAGAAAGTCAAAACAGAAGCCAGCATAAAAGATAATGCACCACAGCGTCAACTCAAGCGAAGTCTTTTGGAAAGCACAACACAATCAGCCAGTACAGCCAGTCATAATTGTCTCGCATTCATCTTCCTCCAGGGTGATTCCTTCACACTTTGCTGTTTTTCTCTTGTATAACCCCTTATAGCCTGAACTGTTATCCAAAACCAAGCTATAAAGAATAACAATTAGAATCCCTGTAATAAAGAACTGAGACCATATTATAAACTTTCTAGGTATATACAAATGCCAAATCTATCATTTAGTGGCCAAGAACAATGGCAGTAGGAATAGAGTGACATTCAAAAAGTTCAGTGTAGTGCAGTGGATAATATGGTTCAAATGTTGATGTTTAGAAAATGAAAAAGACTCAGATGTTGGACTAGGTCAAATACACAAGACATTTGGAAGGACTGGCAAAAGTGGTGTACTAAGACCAGTCGTGACTTTTAAGTGGAAGATATTGCCAGCCCAACAGGTCCTGACCCCAACCCAAATGCCTGGAAGCTGAAATGCAGACATGAAAAAATTTATCGTGTTCAACCTATCTTTTCACATAAATGTATTTTCTTTTGTTATTAAAGTACAGCTATGTTTTGCTGATTAAGGATACCAATTAAACTCGCACACCAGAGTGATAAGAGTAGGCGTTATTTTACTAGTGATAACTAAACAATGTAACAGTGTACTACAGAAAACATGCAGTAAGAAAAGACAGAATAGTGCACTTAAAGCAAACAAATAGGAAAATACAAGGTAATGCATGAAACCATTACTACCTGAGAGAGAGAACAGTGATTAGGAAAGATCCATCACCACTTGCACACATTACCCGCACCCAGACCCGCAGTGTCTGGGCAGCCCCGGTTACAGCGAGGGTTTGGGGAGCCTGTCCCGGCCAGTGGGAAATCCCACACGGTGCGTCCACCCGTAGGTGAGGCTTCCAAAGTCGCTGCAAACGGGTCCAGCCTTATATACCCCAAAATCAGCAAGCCAGAATAGCTGGCACCTTTGTTTTGAGCGGAAAATGTCTGGTTTCACTCTCCAGTTAGGTTCCCCCAGAGCCTGGCCAGGGCTCAAGGAGGAAGCCAAGGGAGTTTCCCTGCTTATCTGATTTATTTATGTTCTTTTCAGAACAAGGCCACACATCTGGTCCCAAGGCCGGACAGCTGGCTGCATGGCCTTGTTAACTTGTCTCTACACAAAGAAGAAGAAGGATACATTCAGGATGGACATGTTTGCATTACATTCATCATCAGTAACGAATAGGTGATATCTAAGCTACATATTTAATTAATAAGCATACATACTTCGTTAATGACTACATACTAAGCAGCTTTAGCTCAGGGCCTGTTGTTCAGACTTCAATACTTCCAACACTTTAGCACTTTTTACATCAGCATAGGTGGTTTGTTATAACAGTACAATATCTACTAGCCCAATTATTATCATTACAAAATATACAGGATTCATCTGTAGGTCAGTTCTGGCCTGGGTCTATTGTCCAAGCCCTAGCACTTCAAGCTACAGGAATATTAGGTAAAAATATATACTTTTATCGACTATACTTTTAGGAGCACAGAATAGGTATAGATCTGTGGACTGGAAAACCCAGACCTTCAGAGTGTTTCCACAAAAATGTGCTAAACTACCAGATCTGAATGAGCTCAAAGACTTGAAAAGAGAAATCTAAACAGGAGATCTGTATTAGTAGTTTAGGAAGCATTCCTGGACTTTTCCCAGACTTGGAGTATTTAGATAAAATTAGCAGCTGAATTCCATGTTTTTTCACCCCTGAATGTCCATTGCATAGGTCAGCTCATCTGTGTGTCAAATATTGGTAGCTGGATACCTTTGTCTTATCATAGTATGCATAGGACATAAAAACATCAGATTCCGGAACACTCCCATCTGTAACTCTTATGACCTTCTTTCCAAGAAGGCAAAAACCCACGGTTGTTCTATATTAAAAAAGCCTAACATACAAGGTATATTTAGACCATTTAAAATTCTGATTACCAAATTAACGAAGGACAAAAAAAAATAATTGTCCTTGTTCAGCCTGAAGAAGAGCAAGCACCAGGGAGACTTTACAAGGGGGCTTGTAAGAAAGATGGGAACAACCATTTTAGTAGGGCCTGTAGTAATAGGACAAAGGGTAATGTTTTTACACTAAAAGACAGTAGATTCAGACTATATATAAGGAAAAAAGTTTTTACAATGAGGGTGGTGAAATACTGGAACATTTTTCCTAGAGAGGTAGTAGATGCCCCACCCCTGGAAACATTCAAGGTCAGGTTGGATGGGGGTCTGAGCAATCTGATCTAGTTGAAAGTGTCCCTGCTCATTGCAGAGCAGGTTAGACTAGACAACCCATAGTTGTGAAGCATAGGTCCACTCCTTAGTTGTGGGATACTTAACAGGTGCTTAAAAATTGACATCTGAATTATATTCTCTTTAATTTCCATTAGAAATCAAATGTCACTGATTTTTGTTTGTCTGGACCAGCTGTGCAGAAAGCAATTCATCTTTGCATCAAACAGATCACTGAACAAATTACCACATATTGCTGGATACAGATTTTCAGCACTTTGCATAAATATTCTGCATCTCAACAGAAACAGAGCTGTGGGTTGACTGAGGCACTACACAGTCTATGTCATTTATTTTCATGTACTGGAGACTCTAATCCCAGAAAATGATTGCACATGAGTAGAATGGAGCCAAAAATATAGGAAAAAGCTGAGCTATAGCTGCCATCCAACCCTTAACGAAGGCATTCAAGGCACATGCAATGATTCACAGAGAGAGCACAGCAGGATGAAACACCAGCTGAGTTCAGGAAATACCACCTTTTACTGTTACTCAGACATATATCTGTTCAGGGAAAAAAAAAAAAGTTAGGTCCCGTTTGATTTGCATTAAGATGTATTAATGTGCCATTTTTTGCCATTTTAGGTCCATAAATGAGTCTTTAAGTCATTTTATCATGTGTGTTTCTTTTACATGCAGTCCTGTATATTACATGACCTGTGAATAAATCCGTTTTAAGGAACACTATCTTCTGTCTTCACATGATGAAGATACAGACAACTGGAGAATCTAAATACATACTATTGAAAAGAAGAAAAGCATTCAAGAACGAGAATTCACACCAATTCTATCCACTGATTCTTGTATTTTCTCATTACTATTTTAAAAGTTATATGAGAACATGGTAACCTCTGGGGTTGGCTTGCAGTGCAGTCATTCACTATTTTTCTTAACAGCCTTTCACATCTCAGTGGAACAGAACTCCCTCTTTCCTCTGCAAATCCACTACCGAACTGAAAGACTGAGATGGAGCTCAATACTTACCATCAGATGTAAGACAACAACAGACTATTAACTGTGCTTGGGCTGACAACGGAAAATCTAAAGTTGTTGTTTGGCATGAAGAGTAGCAGTTTATCCTGCTTCTGCAGAAAGACTCAGGGGAGGGAGCTAAAGAACTTAGTAGTGGGTGTTTCTACTCTATACAGTGTAGCACAAAAATGGACTCACTGAGTGAATGAGCTGACAGACCTCCATATGGCTGCGGTTATAGTTTGAGTTTGTACTAATCTGTACAGCTGGGACCTGTGTGCTGCACCATAGTCTGTGGCATAGGCATAGCAGGAGTGAGAAGTATTAGAAGAAAGGGAGCTGGGATGGTTGTTTCTGAGAACCCAAGAATGGAGCAGTGGGCAGGAAATTGAAACCAGGGTGGAATCAGTAGGAAAAAAAAGTCCTGACCAAGGTTAACTCTGACACCAGAGTATCCTTAGTATTCCCAGGAAATGTTTGTTTTTAGATTGTAACCCATCAAAATGTTTGGAGAATTATTTTAATGAACAACCCTTAATATTTCGTAATCATTCCCCACCCATGAATACACCTCTAGCCCAGATTCTCCACATTACCATATTCCTTAAATGCAAAATAGCTCCAAAAAGCAGAACAGATGGAGTTGCTTTCGTTTTCCACAAGAGAACTAGACAGGTAAGGGTGTCATTTTCTGTTATTAAGTATAATAAAAACCAACAATAAAGACCAATGTCAATGCATATAAAGGGATCTGTGTAGGTGAAAAAAATCATGTGACTTCTGTTAATCTCTGCATCTGCCTTAAGGTATTTCATGTTAAGCTCCATGCTCCAATAGTTCCTCATATCTTATTTTAAATCCCGCAGAGTGTGTACATCATGCACTTTTGTCTTCCACTTCCCTCATTCAAATGAACATATGCTTCTTTACATTTTGGCAGTTCTTCAAATGGGATCATTTGAAAAAGATTTACAGTTAATGACTTTAACCTTTCAAAACAAAATACACTGCCTCTTCAAATTCTGGAACACTTTCCCTAACACTGACAACCACTTCTGTTAGCCAGACCAGTCATTCATATAGATAATTATTTTTTAGTTAGAAAAAAAAAACATCCCTCCAAAACTGCCACACACATGTCTGGAACATAAGAGGCTATCATTATTCTTAACAGAAATTCTTCTATATGTATAAAAAGCAGCATCTTAGAGCATCTTTTATCTTTACCTTCAACATTAATTCTTTCGAATATATAGCCATCAATCATCAGAAAAAAGAACAACACTGACAATAGCTCAAACAAATTCTGAGAGGTTTTTACCCAGTGATAAGCTTTATAAGATAAGCATCTCCAAGGTACACGTACAAATGAAATTCTCAAATACATTTTAAAAGATTGGTGGATTAAACAAAGGTGACAATTCTTTTCTATACTGCCATCAAAAATGTCTGGATCAAACAACTACCAGTTTTATAACTTGACTATGTAGAAGGTCATATCGGTAGTTGTACCCCTTCTAACTGTAAAAAATAGTTCCAGGGTAAAAGCCTTGGATCTAGCTCTTCTAGTATTTTTGCGAAAACCCACTGAATTCTTGCAATGTATGTGCAGCTAGATTACACAATTACAGTGATATTAAGGCATAATTTTTGCTCTCTATACTTCTATGATATATTAATGTTTTATCTTTTATCCAGTGTCTTGCATTCTTCATATCAAACTGGTGCAGCAAAACTGCACTCAGAGTGAAATAATACAGGCATGTAAATTTTATTTCCATTTTTACTAATACTGACAATAGATGGGAATCAAGAGTTAGTATAGCTTTTAGCATGAAAACTGGAAACAAAACACTTGCTGCAAAGAACAGCATTTTCCCTTTGACTAAGGAAAAAAAAAAAAAAAGAAATTAAGATAAACTTATTAGCCTATACCTCTGTTTCAACAAACCTAGTGAAAAGGCCATTATCCAACAGAGTTTTGATTAGCAAGACTTCTTATAAGTCTGCTTATAATAGAAAGCTGTTGATACTTAAGGTCTATGGATCAGGAAGAAAAATATGTTAATGGGAGTAGTGAGGAATCAAGAGAACAGTGTATCTCTTATCAGATATTTGGACATTGATTTTTAAATCACTGGCCCTGAGCTCCTTTTCTTCCATCAATTGCAGTGGATTGGTGGCAAAAATGGAGCACAGATCTCCTCCTCCTCATTTCATGCATATTTACAAGTCCAGATATTCCTCTGTGTTTTAGTTCTTGAAAAGTAAACCACATTACCATTTATAAGGGAGCTACAAAGTAATGACATCCTCCTTCCGACCAATGTTTCTCAAATGGTCTGCTGGTTATCTGATCTCTTCCTCCTCACGCAGCATTTTTTCAAGAAAATCCTTTAACGTTCAAAAGTCAACATAAAAATAAAAGAGCAGAGGCTTTAAGATCTGAGAGATAAGAAGAAAGAAAAGAAACATCATTCAGCAGCACGATAATCACATTTACAAATCTGTGCAAGGATTTTTTCAGTAGATGTTAATCTTTCTGAGTGCAAGTTTGCTTGGATACTTTTCCCCTGAACTCTGGCTGACCTACTGCAGTCTACAGATAGAATAAACCCAAACAGGGTCCATCTGTCCTCATTTTCATACATGCTTCTACCAGGAGATATAAAAATATATATGCCTCATAATTTTAAATAAATTTTTGAAACTGAAGCTGCTTCACATGCATTTCACAGAGTCACCATTAGCTCAACTCCTGGAAAAACACAGTAAGAGCTAAGCCTGGGTCTGAGTGGATATAAACAGCAAGTTCTTGTAAAGATTTTCTACAAGCCTTCCATTCATTCCTGTTCCTATTATAGAGAATCTGCTTTGAATCTTCACCTCAAAGAACAAAATATTTTTGTGTTCTTTTTTGCCTTCCTCATTTTGCCTTCCTCATTTTGCCTCAGCAAAATAAATTCAAAACCAGAGCCTGGAAATTATGGGGAAGAAGGAATATATTTCCTCATTATTTCCCAAAAAAATGGAATACAGGGGTTGCTGCCCATACTGAGAGTCAGGTAGAGAGTGCTTTTGAAGTCTCCCACCCCTCAGGAATTTCCTCTGATATGGGGTCATTTATAGTCTTAAGTGATTTTTAAAGAGAGAGATAAAAATTTGAAATGCCTCACATAAATGAATTATTTCAACCTGTGTTTCTTATGTCTAGACCTAGAGTGGGCTACTGGACAAAAAAAGAAAGATGTTCCCATCACTTCTGTGAAGTAATTCTTCCTTACTGTGGCATTCATATCCCTGCTCTTTCAACAACATTCCTGTTTAAATCTATCCGTCTGTCTCTCTGCTCCCCTTCACCCCTTCACCCAATTTACTAGCATAAAACATTACATTAAAAAAACAAAAACATTTTTTCCCAACAGTATAAGGTTTTTTTGTTATTTTTTTAGTCTAAACCTCTGTATTTTTCAAGAAACTTAGATTATATTTTTCAGAATATTTTTCTGAAAAACAGTTTGCCCTCATCAGAAACCTTTTATATTTCGATATTCATATCAAACTACAATAGATATAGGATAAAATGAAAACTGACCCAGAATTTATATACCTTTATGCACATACAATGAATTATTATTTTAATACAGCAATCTTTCCTGAAACACTCAAAAGTAGTATTCTTCAAGTCAGGCTAAAACCCCAGTGTGTACCACCAAATGTAAATAAATTCACAGGTACAAATATAAAAAAAAATGTAACTGTGAAAGCCAAGGATAACAAAAGATAAAACATACATGAACAAAGAGTACAGGTGGTAGGAAGATCACAGTAACAAAATAACATTCCTTGGCACATATTTAGTTATAGTACTTACACATTGCCACGAATTTAGCTAACCAGGTGGAAGATGTATACACACAGCAAAAGGAAATATGCTACCATGACACTGGTAACACCACAAGAGGCAGTGAAAAGGAGGATAAAAATCAAGGACAAGGAGGAAAAAATGCAAGAACATTACAGATGACGCTGCCAACTTAAAAATCAATCAAGTTAGATAGACATTATTCAAATTAATATTATTGCATCATTTAAAAGTGGTTTGCTGAAATCCATAGGAACATGTCAATACCTATGAAATTCCAGTGGAAATGAAGAAGGGAAAAACCTTCACTATCTCTCTCAGAGTTTCTCAGCAACTCCCTGACATAAATTTATCAGGTCACATCCACAATTTCAAGCTGTTTCACACAGTGTAGCTAGTGACATCTATATATGATCTGTGACTAATATCATCACTATGTGCTCTAGCAAAAGGCCTTTTTCTTAAAAACTCTGCATTCTGTGAAAATAAAATAAAACTGAAAGTCAGAGCAAAATTATTCAAATCTTCCAAAGCCTAATTGTGGAAGTTACAGAATCATTAGTCTTCTCAAAATCATCCAAGCACCTCAGCCAAGTCCTTTGTCAGTCGTTATATGTCACTTTACTACTACTGTGAAGCAGCAGGACCTCGGAGTACAGCATCTTTACCCAAGGAACAGCTGAAGAATGTAGCATTTGCTTAAGAGAGCAAGCAAAACTGCCTGATTTACACATATTAATATTCAAACCACAACCATAAGAAGCCAGTGAAGAAAATATTTTACTACTTGAAGGTCAACAAGACCAAAGGACTTCAGAAGACAAAAAATTTCACAGAAGAATCAATTATTGAGGTAGATATAACAGAATGAAACCACTTACACAGCCTTTGCTTAACCCTTTGAAGTGCTTTAGAAATCTCTCCAATTCTTCCCATCTGAGACAGATTTTATATGCAGATTTTATATGCAGATTTTAGAAGTGACTTGCCAAACTCTTCAATAATTCCAGACACCAAGGTCTCTAGATATTTAAAGTGATTAGTAATATTTGGCACAGATTTTAGTTATTTTATTCAATTCTGCAATCAGAATTTTATTGACTTCACTCTCTCACTCAGATGAATGAAATACTACCTATTAGTTAAGATTCCTCTTTTTGGTTATAAACATTGAAATAACAGTTCAGAAATTACTATGAGTGGTTCTTTTGGTTGTCCTAGTTCTGGAAATACCTCTCACAATAGCTTCCAAACATGATGCTGTCTTTAGCAAATAACCTATAATCAGCAGTATCCTTTCCCCAGTGTTTTCAGAAACATTTCCAGGGTACTTCTGTAGAAAAGACAGAACATACTCACTAAGTATTGGAGTAGTTCCTCTTTCCCACCTTTCTTAAACCCCAATTTTTTCAATGAATTCATTTAGATACAAAACTAAAACCTGGTCATCTGAACAGTTCTTTTCTTTTTTCTCTCAACTGATTTGCAGATAGTTCTCATTTTATGAGCATTAGCCTCCATGGCTGGCTTTACTCACCAGTAGAACTATTTTTCTTTAATAGTTCCAGACTTTAAAAATACAGCTTCAAAGTGCCTAGTCCTTTGGAAGACATTTGGGTAGAAAGTAGCCATCAGGGAAGGAACTTCCAACTTATGTACTGAGTTATTTGCGTAAACTGAAAACTAAAACACTCTTGCTTGACAGTATTACTTTTACAATCAGTAAAAGGACTCATGAGAATACATTAGATGTCTCTTCAGAGTACCAAACAAAAGCATCAAGAACTGCACAGAAGCACGGGGATAAGCATGAAGGAATTTATTTCAGTGCAAAAGCTGAAGTGTTCTTTTAAATACTGAGCCCTTGAAAGAGGAGGGAAAATTAACATCTAAACGATAGCAACTCAAAATGCTCTCCTATAAAGCTGAAGACAGAAGTACATGATCTCCCTAGGTTGTGAAAAACAGCCATATAGTGAAAATATTTTTGAACAATATTAAAAAATAAGCTTAAATGTTAATGAACTGGGCTCAGCTATATACAAAATGAAAGACACAAGATATCATGAGTATACATTATAACCAATGCTGTAGAAGTAGACTTTTGCAAAATTAATGACATTAAATTAAATCTATATGGAAAGAGACCATACAACTACATATTTATGCTGTATCACATATTAAAATATCTTTGATGACTTGAAGGAAGAAACAGGCTGTAGTTAAGATCAAATCACAAATGAAAAATAGAAGGGGATTAAAAAAGGATATTGCAAATAATGAATAAAGAAAAACACCCTAAAACACAAAAGCAATAACATCCAAAGTCAATTTAGAGGCGTTTTCCACCATCAACAAGAGCACAAATATCATAAAAATATTAAAGATATACAGTAACCACATGAAAATCATTACAGGAATCTTAAAGAGCACAGAAGAGAGTTTTGGCAGAAATAAATTTTTGGTTGATGTCAACAGAACTATGGCAGCATTTCTCAGCAGAATATCTGCTTTTGTATTCTCACACTCTAAAACTGTACACCATTTTGTTTTCCACAGACTTCTGTTTTCAACTTAGGTCTTTTTCTCATATTTAATCTCTTTCTAACATTTCAGCTATCAACAATTTCATTAATCTTCAGCTTAAGTAGAGCTTTTCTTGAGTATTTTCACCTCCTCAGAGAATGAATAAATTATTTGATTGTGGTTTTGCTTGGTGGTGACAGGCTACTTACTTGATTGGAAGTCAGAACAATTTCTGGTTCAAACCGCGATTAAATTTCTTTTCCACTAATTGTTGTATTATCAAGCTGAACAATTTGTTATACTCACCTTTTTCTCAGGAGGAGTCTCAAACCTGTTATTACAATAGCACAGCTAGGACTGATTCATATGGATCAGGTGACTGCTTGCTGCACTCTTATACCGATATTCTCAGATGGTTCAAGAGAAAGTATGTGATAATTAGACACAGTCTCTCAAATAACAATTGGGCTTTTAAAGGGAACCAAAAGAGAAGACAGATATGCTCATTACTTTTTATAGTAATATTGAAGAAGAAACTGCATTTCATATTTGAAAATACTCTTACAGGCAGGACTTTCTTCTAGGAGTTCAGTATTAACAGGGGACAATTACATAAATCACAAACTACAGTAAAAACAGAGAGATTGGGCAAGTTTTCATTCCTGTATCATTTATCTGCATCATAAACCTTTCTTCATTTTAAATATGAATGAACTATGTCTTTTTTGTCTTTTTAAACTAAATGTATAGCAGAGAAAAAGAAATGTTTACAGAGAAAAAATAATTATCTAATGGAAATAAAAGAGCAAGTGAGGAAACACTTTAATCTAAATTATATGAGGACAAAATCTGTCCTCTTGTAAACATTCAATAGATTCCCTGCACAAACACATTCTGGTAATGGTCCATCAAATGCTGATGTGCATGAAGAATTCCTACTGGATATAATGATTCCTATGTGAAAGCTACTTACTTCTCAGAAAATAAAAACACCACAGAATGGAGATGTAATGCTTAAACACAGAAGAAAATAAGCTATAATATGAGTATTGAGTCAACATTTCCAACAGCTCTTTAGCAAGCGTCAAAGAACTGAAGCAGACTGAGCAAATAAAAATGTAGAGAAAGACAAACACTGTTAACTTGACTTGAACTCCATCTGCAGAGAGAATAGTTAGCCTCTTTCTGACAGATTACGAGCAGACATAGGACTATATCAGTCCCCCTCTACAGGCCTAATTAACATGCTTCAGATACATCTTTGCTGTGGCCGATACCTGGGTATATAATCTATTAGAAACATCTCAATTGCTTTTAGAAGCAGATGAAGAAAACATTTCCTTCACCAGTGGGTATGTAAATTAGTGGTAGCCATACTGGACCTTAAAGCACATCTATACAGAGAAGAAACCATTTGACACATTCACTGGTTTTGCCTGTCTTTGTAAGGGTTTTTGTGCACTTTTTTTAACCAGGACCAAGTGGTCTGATTTAATTCAGAGAATTTTTAACATGAATTCGGCATCAAATGTGTGTTTTTGAAACAGTGAGTTACAATTAATTTACTCATTCAGAAAAATGTTAATGACAGGTGTTCATTCTCATTTCTGTTGGACTTTGTGTATCTAACCAATGGACCTTTTAAAATTATGAAGACAATGGGATGTATTCTTCTTATTCATGGCAAAGAGGTCACAGGCCAGACACCATAACTCCAATACACCCGAATACAGTTAGCGATTGTGTATCAGCACTAAGCACCTTCCTTCCTCCCCTACATTTTATACCAGGCACATAAACAGCCTCCAAAGTCAACATGTTGACTTTTCAGCTTGATTTTTGTGGAGCTGGATGGTACGTCATGAATACGTAATTACCGATTTGACAGATGAATACAGTCACCAAATATTTCTCTCCATTTGAGAAAGGGGCTCATAAAAACGTGGTTTTAAAAAATGGTATAGCTGTCTTACAAAAAATCAGCTGATAATGGTAAAAGCATCAGGGAGTATTAGCTGGAAGGGAGCAAGACGGAGCACTCCAGAGAGCAAAGAATAAGTGTTTAAAGAAAGACAGACAGGTAGACATTCTATTTTTTCTTACCTTAACCAAAATTACATGAGGACTAAACAATGCAGATTGTCTCAGCCATTCTCTTACTGTATCTGTTGCCACAAAGCAGCTTAGCCTTTCCTCTGTGTGTGCTGTTATGTTTACATAATCAATTCCAACTCAGTTATTTAATGATATGAAACACAAATATTTCTTTATCAACTTATTTTGCAAAATATTCTGCCTAATTAATCTCTCCTTATCACCACCTTTGCATTCTCTCTGTTTTTAACCACAAGGTTTCACAGTTAATGTTACAAGATGACAAGGGCAATTATCATTAAAACAGAACAGAACAAAGCTATGGTAATGAGAAGAACTACAGTTCATTCAACTAAGGTTCTGGCAGTGACAAAAGGAGTAAACTGAGCCTACCTTTCTTTTATAGATAGCAAAGCAATTACAACATGTAAAGTAACACAGAGAAAATAATAATCTACTGGAAAACTGAGAGAACACCAGTCTCTGAAAATTACAATGGAGAACAACTTGTATAAAAGATAATTCACTATATCAAAAATTATTAAGAATAGATGACATATAAAAAATGCTGGGATGCATAGCAAGGAAAACCACTATTTCAAAAAGAAATCCTGTTAATTGAAACACCCCCCACCATAATAACAAACAAACAAATCTCTACAGAAGAAATGCTTTATTGAATCCTGCAAAGGGATAGCATGTTTTGGTATCACACCATTTCTCTAAAGAAAGCGAAGTATCTAGGAGATCTAGTTTGAGAACCTAGTCTGAGGATCTAGTAAATGGGCTCTGATCCAGGGGCAACTCATAAACTCGGGGAGCAGAAGACACATAACTTTAGAATGCTGCACTCCAGGCACTTTGGCAGGCTGGTGCAGCTCAGTAAAAGTTAGAGATACTGTTACACCTGCTCTATATCTGCCACTCAGGACCTATCAGAAAGGTAAATTAAAGCTGTTTCTTTGTATTCCACAGTGCTTTTGAACCAAGTGCAAGAATGGAAAACTTCACAGTACCCAAGTCAGTATTCTCAGACAAGGCTCAGATGTTGCCTCTCCTAAACACCAACCACACACAGGCACCTCCACCAGGGGAGATGCTGGCAACAAATATCAGTCGTCCATTCACATCACATCACCTTGTCTTCTAATTCCAGCAGCTTGGTGCTTCTCATGAACAGCAAGCAAATAACTGAAAGCCTTAGTTAGGAAGAAGCTTCTGCACAGGAAATTCACTCAGATTAATCCAAAACCCCTGAAATGTCACGCTAACATCCAGGATTTCCTAGGCTTGCTCCTATGTTTTGGCAACACAGAATGACTTACAAGTAAATTAAGAACATGCAAGAAAAAATCTGAGGCTCAAAAAGGACAAGTAACTGTCTCAGACTCATGCAATAAGTAAACAGAGTCTCAGGTCCTTCTTGTGTAGAGTCAATCTAGTACCCTGCTCTGCAACCTCTTCAACTGTATTTGTGGCAACCTCTCTTAGAGTTTCAATGTCTATTGAAATAAGATATCATTCCATTGCCTTCTGCTGGGTTGGACTTGCCCCTTTTTTTCTACATGAAATTTCCTAAGTATTCAAAGCAGGGCAGTAGTACCTTCTACAGAAGACAGATGACACAGATAGGTATCATTCCTTATCTCCCTTGGCACACAGTTCAGCACGAACAACTACAGATTGGAAATCCCCATTAAACCCATATGCCAGGCTAAGAAGTTGAGGCTTATGCAGTAGTCCAGCAGATTAGGAACAGAAATAAGTGCCAAGTGACCTGGGTTCCCACCGTCTTTCTGAACTTGTTCTATTGCAGAGCATAACCTCTGTGAGTCTTAATTCTTTCACTCGAAAGAGTGAGATAATTATACCTCTGTACCTCACAGAGACTGTGCAAAGCTTAAATTAATAATGTTTGCCAAATTCTATGTAAGTGCAAAAAATTATTAAGTTCACTCAGCATCAGAAAGAGGACCAGAGGTCAAGGTTTTACAGCTCTTGGCCCCATATATAATCCACAAGATCTTCCACTCAATCAGTTGTATTAAATAAACCCAGGACTTCTGTTCTTTACTATTTAGTATGAAATGTTCGAGGCAGTAGTTCATTCCAAAACTGGTTTTTACAAAACACAGAATTTTTACAAAGAAAAATTATGGGCGTTTGAACTGCCTAACTACTCACTAAGACATTTTCTGTGAGTTTGAAGAAGTTTCCTCCAGCAGCTCTATCTCACAAGCAAATTGTTTTTTTTCCAAGACCTTAAAAAAGAATAAACCTGATTAAAAAAGGGATAAATGTTATAACTATCTAATAGATGGAACCTTGTTTACTTACAAAGCCATATTAGGAATACATCAGGGGTTTTTTCTTCTTTTTCCTTTTAAGGTCAAAAAACCCGATGCTTTTATTGGGGGAGGGGGGGGGGGGGAAAAAGAGTACAACTAAAAAGAGTACAACTTTTTATTTCTTTACATTCATGAAAGCACTTGCTCTTGGGAAAAAAAAACCCAAGTCATTAACAATTCTTGACTTCAAAGTATGTGGTTATAAAGAGGATTTAAACACAGTATAAATATACCCTTTATAAACTCTTGGCCATTGATTTTGAAGACTCTTGAGAAAACGCAAGGAGCAAGAATAATTTGTCAGATCAAACTGGCTTACAACTAAAGGGAGGTACTGTAGGTAGCTGCAGTATTACAAGACAGCATGATAGAACTGGTTGCTCTTTCCATATGCTTTCTCATCCACATACATGCAATTAAGAGTAATTGTTCTCTGCAATATAGTACAAGTACTGGCAGAATACTTCTTAATATACTTTCCAGTCACACTAAGAACAAAGCTCTTCAAAACTTCTTGAGTTCTTTCCTTTACTGGGGCTGGATAGGGAAGAGAAATCTTGAATACACCTTTAAAAATCTCCTTGAAAACAGATAATAATTTAAATCAATATATCTTTGCAATATGTTCTCCATCCCACAGAAATCCAGTATAAGGTGCAAATGTCAGATGCCCAGCAGAAAATTTCCCCAGGAAAAATTAATTTCATATTTTAGCATTTCTGTTAAAGAAATAGGAAGCATTCCTTGAAGTTCACAGCTGAGATTACTCTCAGAACTTCCGTATTCAGACCCAGGCTTTATTGTAACCTCCTTGTCTTCAGTGGAACATTACAATTATTTTAAAAGAAAAGACGTCTTTTGTGTTTGCTTTTCTTTGTTTTGTTTGTTTGTTTGTGTAGGCCAGGTGAGGTTCGAGTGTTACTTTCCCACCCCTTAATGGTATTCATAGTTACAGTTTTAAGTCTTGATTAAAAATGGGCAAAAGCTAAGATTGACATAGGACAGGACAATAATATTAGCTCAGATTTAAACTCATGAAAGAACTCACACCAGTAGTATTAAAATATATGCAGACTTCTTTTAGATAGGGTATCTTCTTGTGAAAATCTCTGACACCATAGTAAGACCTAGTTTTACATTCCTTCATTTACAAAATACAACACTCCATCTGGAAAACAATACTGTTACCAATACTAGTGAGACTCAATGTTTATTTTTAAAGAAAAATGTGAAGAAATAAGGATCGTTATGTTACCCTGAACCTTACTATTTCACCAAGAGTTTTATAAATTCATTGATAGCTGCTGGTGCAAAGCAGTAGGTAATCTGAAAATGAGGATGTAAAAATACACACATCTTGGCTTAAGCCAAATAAGGTTTTTCCACTACATAACAGGAAGGAAAGCTTTGCCAGCCTCGTAGACAGATTTTCCTTGCTGATGGAATATAAAGCAGTACTATTATTTATTAAGCTATAAAAAATGTCTCTAATTTAAAGTGAAACATTTCATCCATCTTTGAAGCATACAGACTTTCTGATGAAGACATCCATTTAAATATGTTTTGGCTTACTGGAGCCAAGTCATTAGAAGGAGTATCTCATATATTTCTGGTTATGAACAATAAACATGATACGAAGTTTTTTAACTTCACATTTCAGTTTGTTTGCTTTGTAAGCCGTGTTGGAAAATACTCATCTATAAAAGCCATGCAGTCCTCAGCCTTTACCTTACAGACTGACAATGAATTACTATATTTCCCACAACATAGCTATCCCTTAAGAGTCAGAATGACCTGTTTCTGAAGTGGTGTGGAGGGAGAACCATTTAAGATCTATATGAATAATCAGATGCTTTACAGGGAATATATTTTATCAGCTGAAGAGATGGAATGGAATTCAAAACTCCTTACTGTACCTTTTTTTTCTTCCTCAACATGTCCAATTTCATTCCCCAAAAAACGTAGTTCAGTTCTGCAAGGTGAATGTAAATTGTTGTGATAATGTACAATAAAAGAAAAGTTACATGCTTGAAATCACCTTGTGAAAATAAAAGGAAGTGCCACATACAGCAATGCCTGACATGTGCACATCACTCTATTAGTCACAGGGAGACTGTACCTTTAAATGAGAAAGAGTTTCAGTTTCAGTGCATTGTCTGGCTCCTGTCTCCTTCCACATTCAGTATGTCAGCTCTGTAACTATTACTTGAGCTAATCTAAAAAAAATAACCTACCTATTCAGGAGAAGTCTGAACATTTCACTTAAGATTACATTTCTTCCTTTCCATGTCAGGAGCGATAAGCAAAACCCAATACCCTGAGCAGAGAAATGATAATTCAAAGAGAAAGAAAATACTCTTGACATTTTAACAATAACAAGTTATTAATATAATTCACTTCAGTTGAAAGAAAGTGGAATACATTTACAATGCAACTGAATAAAGGTTAAGTGTATTTTGTGTTTTGCTCTGCATTAAATATAAATATCTGTCATATCAAATTCTAGACTAGTTGTAAGCACCCTCTCAAAATCTATATTTCTAGCAGAAGGGAAAGCAAGTTGAAATACCCTTTTTACAAGTGGCAAAATCCAAATCATGTAGACTTTGTATGGAATAGCTCAAGAAAAATGAACATAGCTATTCCTCGCAGAGTTATCCACACACTAGGAACACTGCAATCTCCTTAATACAGTTGATACTATCTAGATCCAGTACTCTTGCACCAGGTCACTTAGGACTAGTTTCCCCAAATGATGTAAAGCAAACCTGTGTCTTCCTTTTTCTTGCTTGTTTCATGTTATCCCTTTCATACGCCCCTCTGAAAACTGTATATTTTTACATGGGAAAATAATTAACTAAGAAAAAATCACTGTATTTATTCATTAAAAAATTTTAAAAGGTACCTGCAGTAGTTACATACTGTATAAAACCACAAGATGAAAAATAAACACATTTAGTAACGAATCAAATCTCTTTTAATTTATAAGGGCAGTCTGTCTGAAGAAAGCATTGGATTCTCTACATTTGGAGTCAAAGACTGAAGCCACCAGGGCTCTGTTCACTTTCATCAGTGGTTTCCTGGCTATTTCCTGGGACACTTCCAAGCCAGAATTTGAAATACCTTTTTTTTTCTTTAAAATTAGCTCAAATGCTAGTCACCCAAAGGCAAGGGAAGCAATGGGCCTTAGGTTGGCTCCTTCTTACACTTTCTTTTCTTAATTGAATACTAGTGCTATAACACTTCTGTTCTAATGCTAGGAGATGTGACCTGTAATCACTAACAACAGTCTCATTATTTTGAAACAAACAAACGAAAAAAACCAAAAAAAACCAAACAAAAAGTCAAAACCCAGATGAGCTAGCTTTTCAGGAATTTACACAATTCAGGATTTGAGGATTCAAGAGTCCATTTAGGAAGCATACTCCAGGCAGTAAAGTACTTCTGTCAAGCACTAAATTGTTCTTGCTACTATTTGCTTTACAACAGTCAGTAATATGTACAAAGTTGCCCACATAGATACTAGATCCCATATATTTGTTCCCTTTAACCTAATAAGCCAGTAATAAATGAGTGGGTGTGACAGAATAAAGGGTATTCGTCAGTAGTATTTCTCTTTCTTTAGCATGCTTTCTCTTTCTTTAGCATGCTTTCCTTCAAAAGTTCAAAAGGTAAAGCACTTTGTGTGATTTTGTGTGGAAAGGATGCTCTACAGAAGATCGGAACCCTCAGAGTAAGAACAAGAAAGAAGACATGAAAGATGTTCATGTGCAGAAGTGTTCTTCAGCTGAAAGGAGTTAAATAGAGTTGAGGAAGGAAATAACAGGGAATAACACGGAAGGACACAGGGGATGGGGGATAAAAAAGAGTTAACAAGAAGTTTAGCTGCAAATCCATGCAGTATAGAAGTATACAAATATAATTAGAAAAACGTGTTTAGTCTGTGAATGGAACATGCAGCTTGTTTTGAAATGTGGTTTTTGCATTAGGAAGACCATTCCAACATCAATAACAGATACACATGTTTACTTACTCTACTGCTATGAGCAAATATATCTGTACAATGAGTTGTAGGTTAAATTTAAGAAAGTAAGGAATGCAGCCAGATCTCACTAAGGACAGATGTATTTTGTGTGCTGCAGCTCTGAGCAAAGCAGAAACTTGTAACACTGCCGACATTTGCAAAGCTTTAAAAGTCACCAGCTCTGTTCAGAAAACATCTGCAGAAGCCAGCTGCACATGGACAATGCCAAAGAGTAAGGAGAAAACAAGCCAATAAATTTTTCCTTTTAAATCTAAGATGACAGGCTCAAAGGCTGCTGAACAGCCACTTTTTCCTGAGAGAAAGACACATAAAACTTCTGCAATGAGAGTAAAAGAGGAGGGTGGAATGAATACAGAATTCTACTAGCGTGAATTGAAAGTATACACAGAGGGAAAGCAATCTCATTGGGAAATGCAACAAAGAAATTAAAATACACAACGACTTAGAGAAACACTTTACAGCTCTATATCTGCCTCTGCTGCTCCCTCTGAAGTGAAAAACAAAGACTGAAAGCAAATCTAGTTCACTTCCCTACCACAGAAAGAGGACAGTGTCCTTGTACAAGCAGGAGCTTTCCTGCATGGATGGCATGGGAGTAGTTGTACAGCAGGAAGTATGCAAGAGAAGGGAACATGAAAAGGACTGATTAGATACTCCTCACTCATAAGGGGCACCTCCACATGCAGTGTTTTTCATACCTATTTGCCTGACCTCAAGGTAGGTATTAGGCTCTGGATTTGTTAAAAGTCCTATGACTTAAGAAATAATTAAACACTAACAGATGTTAGGCAGTTGCAGCTGAGGCAGCATATTTTCTTTTGGACTTGCCTACAAAGAGAATGAAGGTAATATACAGCAAGGTGGCAGTTTAATTCTTGCCATGAAGATTAAGGAGATGACCTCAATTTCCCACCTGCTCAGCTGGGGACTCTGGCCTTTGGGCTAGTTAGCTATGCCACAGTCATTCTGTGAAGTCACTTTCACCCTTGGGTGAAAAAAAAAAATCTTTAGGAATAAAGTATTTCTTTAAAAATTAGTAAAGAAAAGCTCTAATTAAAATGCACACCTTTTTCTATTGCAAAACAATGGACCTTTATTAGACCTTTATTATGGTCTAAGAAATCTTGGTTCCTGTAGAACTGTGAGAGCTAAGCAATTACTTAGTAAAATTATTTTAAAATACTTTTTTATTTAAAAAAGCATTTTTAAAATAATTTCAAAAATATATTACTTGAAATACATTTGCTATTCACAGCAGTGAAGAAGACACATTTTGGGAAAGCACAACAGTATTCCATTCTAAAATAAAAAGGTAAAGGTCTACCTAGTGTTTTGCTGAGTGAGAAAGAGGGGGTGGGAATCACTGTGCATAACAAGTGACAGGGAAGAGACCCAAGAAAGATGTTTCTTACTCAGAACAGCTAAAGTGTTTCCTGCTTCTTCATCAGCCAAAAGGGTTGAAAATCCTGAAGTAAGCCTGCTGTGTCAAAGCAGTGACATTGGGGATCTAAGCATTTTGACTGATAAGATTAAAAGAAACAGTAACAAAAAAACCCACCCTGATAACTATAAGATAATTATACTACTAACTCCTAAAAGAATTAGGAAGATGGAAATTTTGTTTCATCACAGTTTTGGCATTTTCCTTATACAGAAAGAAATGGGATGAAAGAACACAGAAAAATTATGTTCACACTTTTATAAACTGAACTTGGATCTAAAAATGCATTTTCCATTTTAGAACCTTTTCATTCCTTTTTTAAGGAGTGGCAAGAGACCCAGATGATGGAAACCAGAGGGCTGAACTATTTTTGCACTGTAAAAACAACATATTTTCTTGAAAGCACATTTATAAGAAAACTTTCTAAAGATAGCTATTTGAACTCAGATATACCAAACTTACTTTCAGAAATGTAATAAGAGGACAGCACTTTTTCTATAAGTATTGTAATTGATCATTTGGTCTTTAACAGCCCACAAATACTTGATCATGTTAATGATATTCTGTTGGGATTACTAGATGAATCCTACCAGCTGTCTGTGTTTTACGTAAGGGTTGAATCGATGATATCAGATTATAGCAAAAAGAGTGTCCAAGAATTGAGCACAGAACAAGAATTAAATCTGTTTCTTATTGTAGCTCTTTGTAAACCATCTGTTGACTTTTGTTTGACAAGTTACCTCTGAGGCATGATAGAGCCAAACCATGAATCCTACAGGCTTGTCATTTCTTTTTAATAACTAAAGGTTCAAATAATTATACTGAGAGCTTTTCATAATGCAGTAAAGATGTTCTACATGAGTCACAATTAACCAAAGACAACACACTGCCTCTAATGACTTTAACACTAACTGGAATTATGTATTATCATCATCAAGAACAGTAGCATCTCATATGCTAGAAGGTAGCCTGCATAGGTTCAGCCAGGAAGCATTTAACAAAAACACTCTGTGTTCTCCCAGAAAAATTAAGTGTACATTTATATTTTAGAGTGTCCATGCCAGTTAGAAAGTGATAGCTTGGGCTAGCATATCGCTGTTTACTTTACACTGGGTGATTGAGCAGCTGTATCAGGACAATATTAACAGCTGGCCAAAAAGTGAGCTGAAGACACGCCTTCCTCCTACACACAGAGAAAGTCTGCACTTTTCCACATGACATTACAGCTAATGTTCCCAAATTAGCATGGTGCCTACAAAACAACATTTCTGACCACTGCAGAAATGTACCCTACAAGAAGACACAAATTTAAAACTATCATGAAGGTACAAAATGTAATCACGTATTTTAAGAAAAAAAAAAAAAAAGAGAGAGAGAAAACTTGGAGTCCTATTACTTATGATGCATATACCTTCTCCCTTTGCAAAAAATCTTAATTGGGGACACCAAAGAGAATATGGATCAACACAGTAGCTGCGGAATGCTAAAATCAGCGAATACGATTGCTGGCACTTTTTTTTTTACAGGTTTCTGGAGAGGGCAGTTTTATGTAAGATAGGAAACTAGAAAGTAAAAAACTTGCAGTAATTAAAATAGAATTGCCATTTTACAGTATTTTCCCTTTTCTATTTCAACTTCATACTGTAATTTTTCTTTCTAATTTCTTGCACTTCATTTCCATTTCTGTTTCCTATATTAATGCTAAAAAAATCCCATAATTTGTGAATAGTCCATTAAAACTGGAGTAAAGTGACTATGGGTCAATTAGTTGTTTATACTGAACCTAACAGCAACATTGTTTAAGAGACAAAAAAGTCTGCATATAAATTCACAAATTAAATTATTTACAGACCAAATTAAATTGTGTAGTGTATTTTCAATACTGGAAGCAAGTTAAGGTGCCTCATGAAATGTCAGTGGTTTCTGAATGGTCCCCCAGAGAAAATATACATCAAAGCAGCCCTTTCAAATAGAATGCAGGTTTTACTACATCACTGAATGCTGGTAGCATGTACAAATGAAAGGGTAATTAATATTAAGAATCTCATTTTATCCCTGAAGCAGAGAATTACTTTTTAGCTGACACAACAATTATACAGTAATAGTCATTTAAAACAATGATATATTAGCTCACATATTCTAAATTTTTCTTTCAATTGATAATTACTATATGATACTACATAGTCTAGGTTTCTGTATAGTGTCTCTGATTACCACAGATAGCATTTTTTTAAAGTCAAGGAAACATAAAAAGATTTTTTTTAAAAAAATAACTATTCTCACCTAGGATTACTATGCATGGATCTGACAAGGTGTCCTGGTTCAGCTAGGATAGGGTTAAGTTTCCCCAGCAGAGAGGGGGAAGGGATCTCCAGCCGGGTTATTCATACCATGCTGATGTCAGGTCCAGCGCAGGCATGGAGGAAAGCTTTCCTTTGTGGCTTTGGTCACAGGAAGCACATGGCAGGCTGTCTGTGTTAACGGCGGTATTTCTCTGTATATCTTTTGTCTTGTTTACTGTTATTGCTGTTTATTGTTGTTATCATTGCTACTGTTGTTCAGATTGCTTATTACACTGTTGTATTAAATTTCTCCTTATTTCAACCCTGCGGTTTGTGCCCTACTTGTGTCTGAGGGTGGGGGAGGGACAATGTCAATGTGGTCTCTGGTCCTGGCAGGGCCTAAACCACCACAGCCTTTTTTGGCACACCAACGTGGGGCACAAGAGGCTTGAAATAAGAATCAAAAAGGGACAGATCCTGACCAGAGTGTGTTGGAGCAATCTGTTGAGTGCAATTTTTCTGTTTGTATTTGTACTGTTTGATAAGAAAATGTTTGCAATGCTGGCACACTTGCTTGTGTGGTGGGACTAGATTATTCCTTATATCCATCGTGTGTTCCTCATGCTGGTGTTTGTTGTCGGTGGAAAATGTATAAAGGGGCTTGTTTTGTTATACTGGCTCCTGACTGCTTATGCTGCCTTTGTATCGCTGTGTGAGGGGGAGGGCCGGTACCTGTTTGCGGCCTGGGCTTTTGTTAGGGGTCTCACCCCCTCTGTGGGTGAGCCAGGGGAAGAGATCCTCTCAGTTTTTGAGAATTTCAATTATCCTTGGAGCCTGCAGGCCAGTGTGATTGTGGCACAATGCTTTCTGAATGCCTGCCTGATTTTGGTGTTGGCCATGCGGCACTTCTCTAACAATAGCAGTGCCCGGAAACCTGCCCCGAGGTCAGATAATAGTGAGTGGCAAGGGGTGTGGGAAAAGATGGGCAAAGGCCTGAGTCGGTGGGCACCTCCAATGCTTTGGAATTTCACTCCCGAACAAATGCAGAGCCCTGAAAAGCTGATGGAGTGCTTAGAAAGGGTGTGTTACCAATCTGGCAAAACCCAGGAGACACAAATCGCTGCAAAGTGTTGGGGACTTGCCCATGCCTACCGTGTCCTCTTTAATACCACCCACTGCCCTCAAGGGAGAGAAAGGACTACAGGATCTGAGAGTGAACTTACTGGTACAGCAGCTGGGCTGGGGGAACAGTCAGAACCAGTATCAGTTGCCTCCACCAGCACAGCAGCTGAGCCAGAGAGACAGCCAGTGCCAGTGTCAGTTGCCCCGATAGAGAAAACAAAATATATCAGAAAGTCAGCTTGCAAAGCGGGGGATGGGGATGAGCCAGGCCCATCACGGGAACAGGAGGAAGGGCCAGAGGTGATCGTCCAATCTCTATCCCCGACTGAGCTGCGAGATATGCGGAGAGATTTCGGCCGCCTGGGAGGCGAGCAGATTTGCACCTGGCTGCTCCGATGCCGGGACAATGGAGCCAGTGCTTTTGAGATGGAGGGGAGAGAGGCCAAGCAGCTGGGATCTTTGGCCAAGGATGCTGGCATTGACAGGGAAATAGGGAAACAGACTCAAACCCTCAGCCTTTGGTAGCGACTCCTGCGCAGTGTAAGGGAGAGGCACCCCTACAAGGATGACATCCTATGTCAGCTAGGCAAATGGACCAGCATTGAGAAAGGCATTCAGAATTTCAGGGAACTGGTTGTGTTTGAGATGATCTATGGTGATCTGAATGATGAGCAGTCACCCATGGACCCAGATCAGGCCCCTTGCACACACCTGATGTGGCGAAAGTTCCTGAAGAGTGCACCAGAAGCACACTCAAAAGCATTGGCAATAGTGTCCTGGTGGACAGACACCCACACTCTGACAGTGGATGGAGTGGTTGGCAAGCTCCGGCAATAGGAGGGAAATCTCCCTTCATCTCAACATTCCTGGGTCTCAGCTGTGGAGGAACTGTCTCAGAGGGTCCAGAAAATGGAAGAGGACATGTCCTACATTCCACCTGCACGGGCTGATGTCTCAGCCATTAGAAGTAAACGTTTCCCCACCCAAGAGAAAGGCAGCAGAAGGCACACACCATGAGGCACCCTGCGGCTTTTCCTCCACGACCACGGAGAAAACATGAGGAGGTGGGATGGACAGCCCACTGCCGCCCTAGCTGCACGAGTAGAGCAGCTGAAAGGGAAGACCATCACAAAAGGGGAGTCCTCCAAGAAGAGCGCAAAGCCAGTGTCCAGTCAGAAATCCCCCAGACAGAATAGGCTTTTTGGAGCCAAGGATACAAAGGCTCCGAAGCTAATTACACACCAACTGAGAAGGAGATACTGGCAGCGTACGAAGGAGTTCGGGCTGCCTCAGAAGTGGTCGGCACTGAAACACAGCTCCTCCTGGCACCCCAACTGCCGGTGCTGGGGTGAATGTTCAAAGGAAAGGCCTCCTCCACGCATCATGCAACCGATGCCACGTGGAGTAAATGGGTTGCGTTGATAACGCAATGGGCTTGAATAGGGAACCCCAGCTGCCCAGGGATACTAGAGGTGATTACGAACTGGCCAGAGAGCAAAGATTCCGGGATGTCACCAGAACAGGAGGTGACACGTGCTAAGGAGGCCCCACCATATAACGAGCTGCTGGATGAGGAGAAGCGATATGCCCTGTTCACTGATGGGTCTTGTCGCACTGTGGGAAAACATCGACGGTGGAAGGCTGCTGTGTGGAGTCCCACAGGACGGGTCACTGAAGCTGCTGAGGGACAGGGTGTGTTGAGCCAGTTCACAGAGGTAAAAGCCATCCAGCTTGCTTTGGATATTGCTGAGCGGGAAAAGTGGCCGAGGCTCTACCTCTACACTGACTCGTGGGCAGTGGCGAATACCCTGTGGAAATGGTTGCAGCAATGGAAGCAGAACAACTGGCAACGTAAGGGTAAAACCGTCTGGGCTGCTGAAGTATGGCAGGACATTGCACCCCGTGTGGAAAACCTCGTGGTGAAGGCGCGCCATGTGGATGCCCATATACCCAAGAGTCGGGCCACTGATGAACATCGACACAACCAGCAGGCAGACCAAGCTGCTAAGATCAGAGTGGCTCAGGTGGACTTGGACTGGCAGCGCAAAGATGAACTGTTCATAGCCCGGTGGGCCCATGAGACCTCGGGCCACCAAGGTAGAGATGCAACATACAGGTGGGCTCGAGATTGAGGGGTGGACCTCACCATTGACACCATTGCAGAGATCATCCACGGATGTGAGACGTGTGCTGCAATCAAACATGCCAAGCGGGTGAAGCCCCAGCGGAATGGAGAGCGATGGCTGAAATATAGATATGGAGAGGCCTGGCAGATCGACTACATCACACTGCCACAGACCCGCCACAGGAAGCGCTACGTGCTCACAATGGTGGAAGTAACCACTGGATGGCTGGAAACTTACCCAGTGCCCCACGCCACTGCCCGGAACACCATCCTGGGTCTTGAAACCCAAGCCCTGTGGCGACACAGCACCCCAGAGAGAATTGAGTCAGACAACGGGACCCACTTCTGAAACAACCTCATAAATGCCTGGGCAGAAGAACACGGCATCGAGTGGGTCTACCATATCCCCTACCACGCACCAGCCCCTGGGGAGATCGAGCGCTACAATGGACTGTTAAAAACCACATTGAAAGCACTGGGAGGTGGGACCTTCAAAGGCTGGGACATGCATCTAGCAAAGGCCACCTGGCTAGTCAACACAAGAGGATCTGCCAGTCGAGCTGGCCCGGCTCAGTCAAAACCTCCACGTGCTGCAGATTGAGATAAAGTCCCTGTGGTGCGCATGAGGAATATATTGGGAAAAATGGTCTGGTTTAGTCCTGCGCCAGGCAAAGGTAAAGGCAAACCCATCCACGGGATTGCCTTTACCCAAGGACCTGGGTGCACCTGGTGGGTGATACAGGACAATGGAGAGGTCCGATGCGTACCACAGGGGGACTTGATTCTGGGTGAGAACATGCCGTGAACTATGCTGTGCCTTTGTTAATTATTGTTTTGTTATTGTTAACTGCTAAATGGCAGCTGGACATGACGCAGATGGTATAGAATAAAGGGGTGGATTATGTTCTGGTTCAGCTAGGATAGGGTTAAGTTTCCCCAGCAGAGAGAGAGGGGGAAGGGATCTCCAGCCCGGTTTTTCATACCATGCTGATGTCAGGTCCAGCGCGGCAGCGCAGGAAGCTTTTTCCTTTGTGGCTTTGGTGGTGGGAAGCATGCACAGCAGGCTGGCTGTTTTCACTGTGTTTTTTTCTCTGTATATCTTTTGTCTTGTTCACTGTTTTTACTGTTTATTATTGTTATTATTGCTACTGTTGTTGTTCAGATTGTTTATTACACTGTTGTATTAAATTTCTTCTTATTTTAAGCCGGGGTTTGTGACTTACTTGTGTCTGAGGGTGGGGGAGGGGCAATGGCAACATGGTCTCCGGTCCCGGCAGGGCCTAAACCAACACACAAGGGTTTTGTTGCAGTTGTTAGGGTGCTGTTAGGGTCTCACATTCCACCTATAATACCAACTTTTGCATTGATATGGTATAATAAAATACCTAAATAAATTATAATATCTGTTAGAAACAGGTATAGGGACTGATGTTGCATTATTTTTGAGACAACTTACACAATTCAGCATAAAGACAGATATCAACAGAAGAATATTGAATACTCAGCCAGTGGGAAGAGCGTATTGATAGATGTGATGTTAAGAACATCAGACTTTCTATTGCTGTTACCTCAGGTCATAAATTCATAGAGTGGGGAGGGTGGAAGCCTTAACTTCAGAAAACTGTGGTAAGCACTGAGCTATCTATTGCCACTCAGATCTTCAGGCAGTCAGAGGCTGATCTCTGAAACATCAGTAAAAATGGATGTTAGAGATGATTAAAAAAAAAACCAAAACAAAAGGCATAGCAAACAAAATCAGAGAAGAGCATTTTGCCTCAGTCAAAATATGGGGCTGCAATGTTTTGATCCTGCATATAATTCTGGGTTTGTATCTGAAAGGACTAAGCTAGAATGAGCCACACAGATGAACAAAGCTACAACATGATATCTGCCTAAGGAGTTACTAAATAGATGGAATCTTCACAGTCTGGAGAAAAGAAAACTAAGTGGGAAAGATTTTGCTAGAACTTTACAAATTCACATGCCACTTAGAGAAATGAAAGTGAAGAGACTTTCCTTAATCTTCTGTATTGCAAGAACTGGCAAAGAGGAAATGACGGAGGTGCTGGCTGTGCTCTATGCCCCTCTCCACCCCACACCCTCCCCAAATGGATGTTCTTCACACAAGGCCCAGTCAAGCTTTGGAAAACCTTGCCACAGGGCACTATGGAAATTAGGTGCTTACAGACATTCATGAAGGAGCTGGACAACTTGATAGCAGCAGAAAAGACCACCAGGCTACTGAATAAAAAGACAGAAAATCCCAAACTATAGGTTGCTGGAAACTGAGACCTTGTTCTAGAGAGTTGTTCTCATCGTGCTGCTGCCCCGTGGTGTCCTCTATGTCCTGCAAGCATGAGGCTTCTGTTCCCAACTCCTGGCCTGACAGACTTTGGTCTCATTTACATGATTTTATAGAATAAACCAGTCAGACATCTACTGCATACCTCAAGGTGTTGAGGTTGGTTTTAGGGTATGATACAACTCTATTTACCCAACAGCTCCAGTAATATTAATGTAGAGCATGACTGAACCTAGACAGGAGAGATTACCAAAAATTTAAGGCAATACATCCAGAATCTTAAATCATATGACTGCTCTCAGACAAGGAGCTGAGCATGTCATAGTTCAGACTTCTCTAGTTCTTAAATACATTACATGAGAGACAGATTTTCTTCTGGAGCATTCTGACATTGATAGATACTGCTCACAACTTCACCATTTTCAACTCAACCTTTTTTCTTGAATTGGCTGTTATTTAGTTTCTATGCTTTATACTGTTCCATGTCAGATTATCAATCTTATGTAATTACTTCCAGCATCCTAGTGCAATGGGTGGAGTTCATTACTGCAGATAGCACAGTAATTCAACCATGATTTCCTACCAGTTCCTAAGAGGGTTCCAAGTCTAGAAACACACATTTATTTAAAATTCCTTTAAAATACTTAAAATGTATTGTATTAAAGAACTGTTGAGAAATGTATAAAAGAAAGGTTGAGAAGACTAGAATAGCAAAGAAAGAAAGAAAGAAAGAGAGGAAGGAAGGAAGGAAGGAAGGAAGGAAGGAAGGAAGGAAGGAAGGAAGGAAGGAAGGAAGGAAGGAAGGAAGGAAGGAAGGAAGGAGAGAAAGAGGGAGGAAGGACCTGCTCAGTTAACAGAAAACCAAGCAAAACTTCAGAACATTTTAAGAAATACATAAACTACCTCTGAAGCCTCCTGTTAAAGAACTGAAGTGGGTTCAAGACCACCAAGTTTTGGAGCCCTACCAGAACAAACCCCATAGCTCTTGTTTTCTTTTGATATCTGATGGGTTGGATACTATGCCATTTATCAAAATCCTGGAGGATATGCTCCCTTAAGAGCAAAGACTTAATCTACAAGAACAAAAATAAATAAAAGAACCCCTACTCTTGAGATTTTCCCCTTATTCGTAATTTATTAACTAGCAATAAAGTGTTTAAACTCTAGTAAAATCAGAAAATATCTGTTTTCCTGCTTTCCAAAACCAGCCCCAGTATTACAGAGTATGTTGAAGTCACCAGCCAAAACAACTTTCTTAGCCTGTTTTAGTCAATTTCCCAGTAAAAACGAAGACATCTCATTCTTCTTTCTTTCTTCAATCCAGTCATTTTGGAATCTATCAATGACAGACATTGTAGCCATCCTTCAGTCCTATTTAAGCATTGTTAGTTATATGGATTTAATATATAACCTATGCAAAAGCAATATGTTGAAAACATTCTTCCAAACCATCAGCTGCTAATGAAGTATCAGCTCTTCCACATAAAGTAATATATTATGGTGTTGCTTCACCTCTTCACAATGTAATTCTCTTCTGAGAGATCAAGGATGCTGCCAATCCCTTGCCTTTTAATCAAATCTGAATGCTCAAATGTTTCATGTGGCTTCTACTTGTTAGTTTGGCCTTGTACACAGTCCTTTTTAACTGCTCTGTTGTTTCTGTAAAGTCTGATAGGATGTCTTGGCATTATTATGGCTTCTATATGTGCTGAAGTTATTATTGCAGTATAATAAAATGTGTTGTCAACTGGAAATTAGCAAACCAGCTAAGAGAAAATAACTGTAATCCTGCACCTTCATTAAAACTAGATTCAAACTGTGTTTATCAAAGAGGAGGAAGTATGGTCTTGCAGCTAATGCCACAGCTATAAACTGAAGGCTTCAGTTCCTGGTAGTCTCAAAGATTTCTTGCCTGATCTGGAGCTGTGACTCTTAAGAGCCATGAGATTGCAACCACTTGCTGATAAAGCATCTAGTCCCATTTGCAAAGACTTCTCAAAAGGTCCTTGCATATCACTGATTTTCAGTATCATGAAGCATGAAAGCTAGTATTTTTAAATCTTCAGGAAATATATATCTGCACCTCCAGAAATCTGTATACCTTGGAAATGTTGAAAGCTGTGTGTCCTCAACAGTTTTCAGCTGTAAATTTGGGATAGCATTTCCAAATCTACTTCACTGCAGTGTTCAGAAGATAATTTTACCTAAGTGCCACCCTGATGGTCAGGGTGGCTTATGGTTTTATGGTCATAAGACATGGCTGCTTCTCACAGTTATCCTCTAGCAAAAGCATGGAAAAGATCTCAGTACAAAGCAATTAGTTTTTTCATTATTCTGTCTGAGAAACTTCTGGCACTACTTTTGTGAGATTTGCTGTAATAGGAAGGACTTTTTTTTTTTTTTTTTTTTTAATAAATATTAACCATCTCCTTTCCTATATCAGGTACAAAGGTGGAAAGATCAAACACATTACTAATAAAGCATAGTTCTCCCTCATGACCCTCTCCCCAGAATCCCCACCAGTAGAGATCCAGGATTAAATGCTTTTATAGAAGCCTAAAATCCATCAGTTCCCAAAGCAAATGATTCAAACACAATTATTACTATACTGTTTGAAAAATATCAGGTTGTTTCAGAAATTCCTATATGTCAGGAGACCCTTTAGGTAAAGGGGATCCATGTACCACATAAGAGAAACATGTTCCCTGCAACATCACACTAATAGGACTGCCATGGAGGTAGCTGTTAAAGACTAAAGAATGAAATGGGGAAAGAGAATGATAATATCACCTCCCAAAAGGTCTGAGAGAGATATCAAAGGGACATGAGCCAATGGTGTGGATTGACTGAAAAAGCAGAAATCCAAACAAAGCTCAAAGACACTTCCAATTTTGGACCTTTCTTTAGGGTTTGTCACAGAATGGAGGGAAGAATAAGGACATGGATGTTGAATGAAAGCAAAATAGCATTTTGAAAGAGAAAAGTCTAATCTTTAGTGATTTTTTTGAAATTATAGAAGTGAAAACCTCATTAATTTTTCCCTATTGGGCAAGTAGACACAATTATTTTATACATCCAAACTTCACTGCTTTTTCCAATGGAAACAATGGGTAGTTTCTCTCTCTTCATTAACATTAAAAAAGAGAAGTAACATTAGAAGTAGCAGAGTCTGATGAATAATATTTACTATCTTTATTGAAACATAACTTAGGACATTCCTTTTTAAAAAACGAATTGTTATAAATTTATTGCATAAGACTGAAACACTCTAAAATTCTTGAGAAAAATCAGCAGATTCTCTAAAAGCATCTCTTTTTATTTTTTCAAGAGGAATCTGCAGTTCTGTAGTAAAAGCAACTCAATCAGCATGTTTTCCCATTTTATTTTGTACCCAGGCACAGCATTCAAAACTAAATTCAATTTTTAATTCCACGCTGAAAATATAGATTCCACTGGAGGCAATTCTCTCAACTCATTTCAATGGTCAGAATTCGATTAGCAGAAAGTGACACTTGGATGTAGATTCTAGAACCCAACATAAAACCCACATTCAGGCAATATCCTGAAACTCCATCTCTTTCTGGCTGATCTTCTTTCTCAAATGGAGGAAGATCTGTTATGTTCAGCTGAGAAAGCTTCTTGGTATATTGAGTAACTTCTGAAGAGATTACGGAACGCTATACACCAAACTGCTGTTAAGTTGAAAACTCTTGAGAGAAAGAAATGAGCTGCATAACTTTTCTATAGCCTGGAGAGTGCTATTTTTCCAGAACTAGGAGTCCTTCATCTTTAATGCACCTTTTGCTAATGAGACAAAAAGCAAACACCATTACGGCTTTTCCCAATTATAAGGACTGATTGTGATTTCACAGCAAGATAAAGCAAGAATAAGTCTGATCCACATTTACAGACATTAAAAATTGGCATGTATAGATTCAAGGACATTTCTGTAGATCTTTCATACTTCTGTACATCTTTCATAACTGCTCTCTGTATTTGGCACTGATGACTTGAGCTCTGTATTATATTAATGACTGGTTTCCTAGTTTGTAATTTTATATTTTCATAATTTTTAAAAACCGTTCTGTCCATAACCAAGCACATGTCTGGATTTGCTTTTTATTTGAAAAGGTAAGAACATCTCTCTAGGTAAGCATACTATACTGTTTTAATTTTGTTAACTGGAATTGAGTATCTGACTTACACAGTACCTTGCAGGCTATGAATACTCAAGAGATCATCTTCTGCTAAGTAATTTCAGTTAATCTGTCTCTCACATCATAATCACAGAAACGGTTTGCATTTTTGACAGGAAATGAACAGTATCCCAGAAATCCATTGCCTGACAGAATTTAAACTTTCCACTGTCCTGAGAAAAATTAATGAATTAGATGTGTTTTAATATACCACAACTTTTGAATCTCTAGGCACCCTGTTGGAGTTCTGCTGTTAATATTAACTGAAGCACATAGTTCTTCTATTACTCATTAATGGCCCTCTTCAACAGAAATTGAATTTCCACAGATGCCAAGCACTGCAGGCTCCTAAGGCTGGGTACCCACAGAGCCTAATCCTGATGCAACTGATAGAATTTCCTCCCCAGACAGTGAGCAGTTTCTCCAGGGCTGCCATACCACCTCAGATGGCCTTCCACAGCCCACTCATCTAGATTGAAGGAGAAAAATCATACCCAAGTAATGGACTCAACTGTTTCTGGAAGTGTTAATACACTTCTCCATTTCTAAAGACCTGGACATTACAGGGTTTTCCAGGTATTTCAAGTCACAAGTGGGCTAACAATCTGTCATGAAAATATTTAATTAAACTATAAAAGTTGATGAAAGCACATTTTTTTATTGAGTTGATAACAGGTAACAGGAATGCATGTACTTTTAATGCTTACACTCTTCCATTTTGTGAAAGGATATCTAAACTTGGTTCTTACTGTTTCCACAATGTTTCTCAGGATACAGGATTCTTACTTTACTAGGAAGTCTCCTGAACTCAGAAAAAGCTGAAGACATTCCCACAGCTACTTCATTTCCATAGTTATTTTATGTTAGGTAATGATTGTGGGGACATGGAACCAAAATATGGACTTCTTATGATGCAAGTGATTTCAGATAAATATAGGAGCTTAAGGTAAATTTATTAGTAATATTTGCTTCTCTTGTAACCTACTCTTGACTACAATTACTAAAACATCAGAGAAAGCATTTTAATATAGCACTTGTCAAAAATCTGGCATTTCTGTAAATGTAGCTCTTCATCTGTTTGATTACTTTGCCAGTCAATCAGCTTACGTTGGGGTTGCAGAAAGGCATTAAATACCAGCAAGGCATCACAATTTATGGAGATGGAATACTATGGTAAAATCAGTACCACCAAGAAAGCCTTTCCAGCTTTTGCAACCAGTTTTCTGCCTGAAAAGATGTCTTGAACTCAGATAATTCTCAACCTGTCATCTTTAGGTCTTTTACAGCCCCTGACCACAATGAGGGAGGACCTACAGTAGAACTGGTTTATTTCCATGCTAATAATTAGGAGAGAAAAGCCCTTTTTTTTTCAAAGTGCTAGCATCCCAATATCATCAAAATGGCATGCAGTGCTTCTACTTATCTCTGAGATGAGAAATTGGCTGGATTTATACAGTTTTACCCTGCTGCTACTCTGATTTTCTTCTTACTCCAGATATATACAAAATTCCAATTACTTTCTAAATTCATGTCAGAAATGTACATTTAGATGATTACATCATTAAAATTAGTATCCATAGATTAAAAACTCGAAGTTATAAAGTGCCATAAAATAAACTAAATACAAGATAAATACACTAGAGTAGGTGAGTCTTTGTCAGCATGAAAATTCATTCTATTCAGTGAGACTTCTTGTAAGCTCCAGGACTTAATTCCTATATTTCCAGAATCTACACTGATGTTAGTCTGCAGATCATAGAAAGCATGACTTACAAATGGTCTTTGTAACTGACATGAATAAAAGGTTAGCAGCACTGTGTCTAAGGGTGTTTTTTTTAATTCGAATATATCAATAACCAATATGATTTAAGAGAAAATGCTACTAAGCTTCATGTTAACTGAATATGTATATACATTTTTTTTAAGTGGTATATTGACTTTTCCTGGGTAAGCCTTACATATCATAGTCTTTCATATTAAACAAAGAAGTTTAAGACTAAGTCAGTGAATTCAGCTGTAGGAAAATAAAGAGCAGACTATGTACCATCATGTGTTTCAGACAGGGAGTCTTTTCTGAGCATCAGAAGACATACATACCTTTGTCATTTTCATTACATTTTACTGTGCAGTACCTGGCACAATATAGCCTCAATTACATATGTCCATAAAGACAGCACTATTGCTATTAATAATAAATGTTTATGCTTCTCATTCCCCACTCTCAGATCGGGTCATACAGCATACTGCACTGTACACTGCCCAGCTGTTTTTATAAAGGACTACAGAATCATAATAGAATATCTCAAGTTGGAAGAGACCCATAAGGATCATTGAGTCCAAATCCCTGCTCCTCACAGAACAACCTAAAACTAAACCATATGACTAAGAGCATCATCCAGGTGCTCCTGAAACTCTGACAAGCTTGGTGCTGTGACCACTTCCCTGGGGAGCCTGTTCTAGAGGCCAACCACCCTCTCAGTGAAGAACCTTTCTCTTTTACAGCTCCTCCTAATTTAGTATCACTGGCAAACTTACTTAATATACATTTGATTCCTGCATCTGAATCATATATAAAAACATTTTTAAAGAGTACAGGCCCTAAAATTGAGCCCTGGGAACCTATCAAAAACTCTTTCTGGATTTTTCCACCCATTTCTGCTTTTTCTTCTGTCTAGGTTGCTTTCTTGCTTTTGGAATCTGTGGTGGTTTAGGCCCTGCCAGGACTGGAGACCACGTTGCCATTGTCCGTCCCCCACCCTCGGACCAAGTAGGGCTCAAAGCCCGGGGTTGAAATAAGGAGAAATTTAATACAACAATGTAATAAGTAACAATCCGAACAACAACAATAGCAATAATAACAACAACAAACAGTAATAAGAGTAAACAAGACAAAAGATATACAGAGAAATACCGCAGTGAACACAGCCAGACTGCCACGCGTGCTTCCCACGACCAAAGCCACAAAGAAAAGCTTCCCGCCCAGCCGCGCCCGGACCTGACCTCAGCATGGTATGAATAACCCGGCTGGAGATCCCTTCCTCCTGCTAGGGAAACTTAACCCTATCCTACCTGATTGCTACCACCGGTGCACCGTCTTGGTAGCAATCAGCACTCGCTGCTCCTCAACCTTAAGCCGCCCCACCACTGAGGGATCCTCTCAGAGGCCGGGTAAGGTGGACAACTGTTCAACCTCCTCCAGGGCAGCTACACCAAAAGCCCACCGGTACCCTTTTGGGTCTCTGAAGTACCCTCTCCTGAGACAGTCTATGCCCAGGATGCACGGGGCATCTGGGCCAGTCACAATGGGGTGCTTATGCCAGTCCTTCCCAGTCAGGCTCACTTCAGCTTCCAGTAGGGTCAGCTGCTGGGATCCCCCTGTCACTCCAGAGATGCAGATGGATTCAACCCCACTGCAGCTCGATGGCATCAGGGTGCACTGTGCGCCAGTGTCCACCAAAGCCTTATACTCTTGTGGGTCTGACGTGCCAGGCCATCGGATCCAGACTGTCCAGTAAATCCGATTATCCCTTTCCTCCACCTGGCTGGAGGCAGGGCCCCTCTAATCCTGCTCAGCATCACTCACTTCTTGCAAGAATGATTTACTGGTCCCCTCAAGAGGGTCAGACATAACATTGGCCATTCTATTCTGTCTGGGGGATTTCTGACTGGACACTGGAGCTGCGCTTTTCTTGGAGGACTCCCCTTTTGTGATGGTCTTCCGTTTCAGCTGCTCTAGTCATGCAGCTAGGGGGGCAGTGGGCTGTCCATCCCACCTCCTCATGTTTTCTTCGTGGTCGCAGAGGAAAAGCCACAGTGGTGTGTGCCTTCTGCTGCCTTTCTCTTGGGTGAGGAAACGTTTACTTCTAATGGCTGAGACATCAGCCCGTGCAGGTGGAATGTAGGACATGTCCTCTTCCATTTTCTGGACCCTCTGAGACAGTTCCTCCACAGCTGAGACCCAGGAATGTTGAGATGAAGGGAGATTTCCCTCCTATTGCCGGAGCTTGCCAACCACTCCATCCACTGTCAGAGTGTGGGTGTCTGTCCACCAGGACACTATTGCCAATGCTTTCGAGTGTGCTTCTGGTGCACTCTTCAGGAACTTTCGCCACATTAGGTGTGTGCAAGGGGCCTGATCTGGGTCCATGGGTGACTGCTCATCATTCAGATCACCATAGATCATCTCAAACACAACCAGTTCCCTGAAATTCTGAATGCCTTTCTCAATGTTGGTCCATTTGCCTAGCTGACGTAGGATATCATCCTTGTAGGGGTGCCTCTCCCTTACACTGAGCAGGAGTCGCCCCCAAAGGCTGAGGGTTTGAGTCTGTTTCCCTATTTCCCTGTCAATGCCAGCATCCTTGGCCAAAGATCCCAGCTGCTTGGCCTCTCTCCCCTCCATCTCAAAAGCACTGGCTCCATTGTCCCGGAGCAGCCAGGTGCAAATCTGCTCGCCTCCCAGGCAGCCGAAATCTCTCCGCATATCTTGCCACTCAGTTGGGGATAGAGATTGGACGATCACCTCTGGCCCTTCCTCCTGTTCCCGTGATAGGCCTGGCTCATACCCATCCCCCACATTGCAAGCTGACTTTCTGGTATATTTTGTTTTCTCTATCGGGGCGACTGACACCAGCACTGGCTGGCTCTGTGGCTCAGCTGCTGTGCTGGTGGAGGCAACTGATACTGGTTCTGACTGTTCCCCCAGCTCAGATGCTGTACCAGTAAATTCATTCTCAGATCCTGCAGCTCTTTCTCTCCCTTGAGGGCAGTGAGTGGTATTAAAGAGGACATGGTAGGCATGGGCAAGTCCCCAACACATTGCAGTGATTTGTGTCTCCTGGGTTTTGCCAGATTGGTAACACACCCTTTCTAAGCACTCCATCAGCTTTTCAGGGCTCTGCATTTGTTCGGGAGTGAAATTCCAAAGCATTGGAGGTGCCCACCGACTCAGGCCTTTGCCCATCTTTTCCCACACCCCTTGCCACTCACTATTATCTGACCTCGGGGCAGGTTTCCGGGCACTGCTATTGTTAGAGAAGTGCCGCATGGCCAAAACCGAAATCAGGCAGGCATTCAGAAAGCATTGTGCCACAATCACACTGGCCTGCAGGCTCCAAGGATAATTGAAATTCTCAAAAACTGAGAGGATCTCTTCCCCTGGCTCACCCACAGAGGGGGTGAGACCCCTAACAAAAGCCCAGGCCGCAAACAGGTACCGGCCCTCCCCCTCACACAGCGATACAAAGGCAGCATAAGCAGTCAGGAGCCAGTATAACAAAACAAGCCCCTTTATACATTTTCCACCGACAACAAACACCAGCATGAGGAACACACGATGGATATAAGGAATAATCCAGCCCCACCATGTAAGCATGTGTGCCAGCATTGCAAACATTTTCTTATCAAACAGTACAAATACAAACAGAAAAATTGCACTCAACAGATTGCTCTAACACACTCTGGTCAGGGTCTGTCCCTTTTTGATTCTTATTTCAACCCTCTTGTGCCCCACGTTGGTGTGCCAAAAAAAAGCTGTGGTGGTTTAGGCCCTGCCGGGACTGGAGACCAGGTTGTTGTTGTCCTTCTCTCACCCTCGGACCGAGTAGGCCACAAACCGCAGGGTTGAAATAAGGAGAAATTTAATGCAACAGTGTAATAAACAATCTGAACAACAACAATAGCAATAATAACAACAACAAACAGTAATAACAATGAACAAGACCAAAGATATACAGAGAAATACTGCAAAGGACACAGCCAGCCTGCAGCGTGTGCGTCCTGTGACCAAAGCCACAAAGGAAAGCTTCCCACGCTGCCGCGCCGGACCTGACATCAGCATGGTATGAATAACCCGGCTGGAGATCCCTTCCCACTGCTAGGGAAACTTAACCCAATCCTAGCTGAACCAGGACAGGATTTTAAATATTTTTTTTAGCATTTGTGAAACATTTTCAAATTAAAGACAAACATATAAAATCGTTCGAGTTGCATAGAATTCTGCATGTTTGAGACAAAATTTCAAGAAAAGCAATTAAATGCTCAAAAAATGGTTACTATCCTACTCAAATGCCTGTTCAAATTAGCAGTCCACTTACACTGCATGGTAGGTATGCAGAGAAACAGGTCTGTAGAAAATGAAGAAAACAGGGTTAAGAAGTTTTAGTTCATGCTTCTGTGCCAAACAAGGATCAAATATACCTGACAAATGTGTGTCTAAAAATAATCTGAAAGACCACCAGCAACAGAAAATCTGTAATATTTCCCAAGTAATGTACTCGTGTTCCACTGTCCTTACCACTGGAAAGATTTTTTTATTATTTCTATCTTGACTGTTCTTCCTTCTTGCAATCTGAGCTTATCAGCACTCTCCTCTCCAGAGAAGGGAAAGTAGTAATTATTTTCCTTTTAGTAAATACCCTTCTCAGTTTACCTATGACTCTCCTTAAGTACCCAAAACTAGATGTATCCCTGGTAAGGGCTCAGATGTCCTACTCGGGAAGCTATACTGTTTCTCTTGATATGAGTTAATAACTAACATATTCTTAAGGATGCCAGCCTGTACTTGTGGAGTTCCTGTCAATATCTTAGCTTCTCCTCTCTTGAGTTTCACCCTTTTTTCCTCCAGGACAATATTTATAATCTTTTTCTCCTATAGCTAGTCACCCTGAAATGTAAATAAGAAGGGTTTTTCATTTTCATTAAAATCTGAATAGCCTTAGACCCATTATGGAATCATGATAGATATATATCCCCATTTCAATAGTGAATTTGTGGTAACAGATTCTCTAAATGCTGTTACATAGTGCTGCAACATTTTCAATCAACATGCTGTTTTCCAAGCTCGCCTTTTAGGCTACCATACTAACCAGTGTCAAAAGCTGGTGGTATTTATGTATCTCCCCTATCCAAATGGTTTGTCACTTGTTATAGTTTGTTTCAACTTACTTTATTCTCTGTAAATCCAGATTAGTTACTACTCTTTTTCTGGTTATTTTTCAAATGCTCAGAATTCTGGGGACTGAAGTAACTTGTTAGTCCATACTTCCTGGACCTCTCATCTCTCTGTTTATATGTAAAAATTAATAATAGGCACTATGTTTGCCATTTTCGATCACTCTTTTTCTACAGTTATCCTCCATCATTGTTCAAAGGCAACTTTCAACCATTCTGAAATTGCTTCAGCCAAGTCACTATGCATATTATCATGAAGTTTATCAGCCCAGACAATCTGAAAGCAACTAATTTATCTAATCTGTTCATTCTGTAGTTCAGATTGAACCTTTTGCCAGTGGTATTAACTGCTCCTGACTAACTTTTTTGTGAAGACTAAATGCCACAAGACCTGTAAATCACTTGATAGTTTTCAGTTTGGGAAGGGAAAGAGTTTCCTTTTCTCTTCAACTTCCTTTTGCTAATAATAGATTTGCAGAACTTACAGTTAACTTATTTAAAAATGCTTTCTTTTTACCCTTGATATTTCCTGCTACTTTACATCATTCTATGCCTTGAATTTCTGACTTTGTTACTACATATTCACATTATACTCCTCTTCCATCAGACTATCAACTAGATAACCAAGTTTACATTTTGTGATCAGTCCTTTCTTGCAGTCAGTAAAGCAGCCACGACTTGGTCTTATTTACTGTACCTTTCTGTCCTGTGGCAGCTCTCTGTAGCTTCTTTTTCATCGGGCTTTCCTCTCATGTGACCTTAAATAATAATTCTGAGAGTTCATTGAAATGTGCTTTCTAGAAGTTCATGTTCTTTACTTTGCTTTCTCCCTTATTCTCTTCCCAGGGATCAAAAAACCTTATTTCAGTTTCACTCTCTTTCAACTCACAACCTCAGGCAGTTCTATATTTGATTGCCCTCTCTCTCTATTTGCTGTCTTTACCTCCTTTAGTAAAAGAAAGTTTTTGCCTGTCAGTTCCTGTATTTTGTTGGACAGTCTGGGTCGTGGACTTGTTAAGATCTTCCACTGAACATTAAGTTTTTCACTTGGTGCTTTCTACATTTTGTTTTAGGTTTGTTATCTGATTTTTCTGTAAAGAGACAAAAAAATTCACTTAGACTTCTACCATGTAAGTCCAGGTCTTTTACCATAGATTTTGAACAAGTCTAACTGCAACTGAAAACCTCAGGGCAAGTAAATTGTGTTCTTCATGTTTAAGATCATACTTTCTTCTTCCTGAACAAGCTATACATTTGTATATTAACATTCCAGTAATGACTAATTCCTTAAACCTGTTAAATGATGTTCCTGACTGTGTATTAAGAATTACAACTTCTCCTGTTCACAGTCCACATCATTGGTTCATTTATGTGTTGTGGTTTAGGTCCAGCTGGCAACTAAGCACCACGTGGCCACTCACTCACTCCTCCCAGTCCTAGTGGGATGAGGAGGAAAATCAGAAGAAAAAGCTAAAACTTTGTGGGTTAAGATAAGAACAGTTTAATAGGACAACACAACTCTTTAGGAAGGACAAGCAGGGAAGACAAGGAGGGAGTGTTGCCTTCTATGTGAATGACCAGCTGGAGTGCATGGAGCCCTGCCTGGGTATGGATGAGGAGCCAATGTAGAGTTTATGGGTTAGGATTAAAGGGAAGTTATTTACAGGAGATATTATAGAGGGCTTCTGCTACAGACCACCTAACCAGAAAGACGGAGCAGATGAGGGCCTTTATGGACAGATAGGAGCAGTCTCACATTCACAAGCCCTGGTCCTCATGGGGGACTCCAACCACCCCAGTATCTCTTCATGGGACAACATAGCAGGGTATAAGCCATCCAGGAGGTTCATGGAATGCATTGATGATAACTTCCTTCTCTAAGTGATAAAGAAGCCAAGGAGGAGAGGTGCTACGCTGGACCTTGCTCTCACCAACAAGGAGGGACTCGTAGGGAGTGTGAAGCTCAAGTGCAACCTTGGCTGCAGTGACCATTAAATAGTAGATTTCAAGATCTTTAGAGCAGCGAGCAGGGAGCAGGGTGCACAGCAAGGTCACTGCCCTGGACCTCAGGAGAGCAGACTTTGGCCTTTTCAGGGATATGCTTGGCAGAGTAGCATGGGATGCAGCCCAGAAGAGAAGAGGACCCAAAAAAAGCTGGTTAATATTCAAGGATTACCTCCTCCAATCTCAGGAGCAATGCATGCCAAAAAAGAGGAAGTCAGGTAAGAATGCCAGAAGTCCTGCATGGATGAGCAAGAAGCACCTGGACAAGCTCAAATGCAAAGAGGAAGCCTACAGAAGATGGAAGCAAGGACAGGCAGTCTGAGAGGAATACGGAGTATCAACTGTCTGAGCAGCCAGGGATCAGGTTAGAAAGGTCAAAGCCCTGATAGAATTAAATCTGGCCAGGGACTCCAAGGGCAACCAGAAAAGCTTCTATAAGTACATTGGTGATAAAAGGAAGACTAGGGAAAATGTGATTTCTCTTCAGAAGGAAACAGGAGACCTCATTACCTGGAATGTGGAGAAGGCCGAGGTACTCAGTGACTTTTTTACTTCAGCAAGTGCTCCAGCCACATCATCCAAGATGCAGAAGGCAAAGGTGGGAACTGAGAGAAGGAAGAGCCATCCACTGTATGTGAAGATCAGGTCTGAGACCATCTAAGGAACTGAAGGTACCCAAGCTCATGGCACCTGATGAGATGCATCCATGGATCATGCGGAAACTAGTGGATGAAGTGGCCAATCCACTATCCATCATGTTTGAGAAGTTGTGGCAGTCCAGTAAAGTTCTCACTGACTGGAAAAGGGGAAACATAACCCCAATTTTTAAAAAGGCAAAAAAGAAGACCCAGAGAACTATAGGCCAGTCAGTCTCATCTCTGTGCCCAGCAAGATCATGGAGTGAATCCTCCTGGAAACTATGCTAGGGCACATGAAAAAGAAGAAGGTAATTGGTGACAACCATCATGGCTTCACTAAGGGGCAAACTGTGCCTGATGAGTTCGGTGATTTTTCTGCAATGAATGAGATACAGCACTGATGGCTAAGGGAAGAGAAACTGACATCAACTACCTGGACTTGTGCAAAGCTTTTGACACTGCCCCACACAACATCCTTTTCTCTAAATTGGAGAGACATGGATTTGACAGATGGATCACTCAGTGAATAAAGAATTGGCTGGATGGTCACACTCAGAGAGTTGCGGTCAAAGGATTGATGTCCAGGTGGAAAGCAGTGATGAGTGGCATTCCTCAGGGGTCGGTGTGGGACCAGTGCTGTTTAACATCTTTGTTGGTGACATGGATCAAGCCCACCCTCAGTAAGTTCGCTGAAGACATCAAGCCATGCAGTGCAGTCGACGCACTGGAGGGAAGGAATGCTGTGACAGTCCAGTGAAACCATAGTTAATGTTTCAAACATCCAATAAAGAACTTTGGTAAAGAAGACAGTCTCTGTGAACACACAGGGTTGTGCAGCCAATGGCAGGAAGACGCAACAAGAGGAGGGAGTCTCATACAGGTGGGACCACACTTTCCTGAGGCTGAACTACCCTATCTAGAGTGACTCCAAAAAGAGCCAATAAGAAGCTGTTTTCATGATGCAAACATCAAGAAGACTGGACAACATATAGGAAAGGAGGGGGAGTAACTCGACAATGACCCCCAGGTCCATTGACCCATTTCCAGAAACCTCTGAAGGTACAAACTACACAGGTAACAACACAGAGAGAATTCAAGAAGCACAGACTGCGCATGATGCCTAATTAGCCTAATGAGTCCAAGTGTCCACCTGGAGGAGGGGCAAGAAAATATAAAAGGACACGAGTCAAAGCCCTGGGTGGCAGTGACCTTCTGGAACTGGAGCCCTAGGCTGGCTGGACCAACACTGCAACCGGGACTGGGGAAATCTTTCTTTTTCATCTTTCCATTTCCCTCCCTGCCTCTCTTGCTCTCTTTTTCTCTCTTTATCTCCTTTTTTTCCCATTCTCTATCCCTGTATCGCTGCATATAAAGCAAGGCTTGTCAGGGCATGTCTGCAGCTTGTTGGGGCATGTCTGCCACTTGTCAAGGTATGCTATAAAATCTGACAATAGTCAGGGTATGTTGTAAGGTTTGCAGATTTTATGTTATAAGGCTTACCACTTGTTGCAGAGGTTGCAAGGCTTACTGACAGTTTCATGCCAATATCTGTTGTGAACAACAAGTTGAGTTTTGTGAATTGAAGAATCCCTGGTATCATTTCACCTTAATCCTACCTGGGAATTGGTGAATCTGAGTCATTGTCCCAAGAAATTACGATGTTACAGATGCCATGCAGAGGGACCTTGACAGGCTTGAGAGGTAGGCCCATGCAAACCTCATGAAGTTCATCAAGGCCAAGTGCAAGGTCCTGCACATGGGTTGGGGCAATCCCAAGCACAAACACAGGCTGGATGATGAGTAGATTGAGAGCAGCCCTCTGGAGAAGGACTTGGGGGTAGCAGTGGATGGAAAACTGACTATGAGCCAGCAAGGTGCACTCTTAGCCCAGAAAGCCAGCCATATCCTGGGCAGCATCAAGAGAAGGGTGGCCAGCTCAAAGAGCTTCACTCAACAGTCAGAATTGAGTGTAACTGTTAGGCAGGTATTCTTTATTAGCAGCACTGGGCAGCACTGGGGATCGCTCCACCACAAGTGCCACGCTTACTAACAAAACACTGACTAATATACAGAAAAAACATACATATTCATCAGATTTCCTAGAAAAGGCAGACTTATGTTAATGGGTTCTCAGAATTCATTTACATAGTCTGAGCATGCATAGTAAAAATAGAGCGAGGGTCTTCTCCCCTCCTTCGTGGTCCACGTAGACTTCCTCACACTGTTCACTAGTTGAAATTTAGGTTTCTCGTGTCCATATATGGTCATAGAGCTACCTCATCCATCCTTCAGCTCCTATTTGTTCCAAGGGGGTTAGTTTATACCAGCTTCCAGTCATTTATCTTGACACTTCTTAGACACTTGCTTTTTAGGTTCCTATTATCAACGAGGTACTCAGGAAGTTTTTCAGACTGTCCAAGGCCTGTCTTATTTCCACTAGGCAAGGAGTTAAAGGTTTCAAAACATCTTACAAGTGGGTAATGACTACAGAGAGTAGTTAGGAAAAAAGTTTAAATGAAATTATATACATTGCAGTAAAGCACAGGGAAAACAAAAGCTACTAAAACACAAGTGATGGTTAACATTAAAACTAAATGTCCTATTTTACATGTCCCTGTACATTAGCAATTTCAAGTATAGTTGTACTGGCTGTTGGGAAATTAATTTCCGTTTTGTAATGTGATTTTCATTGTATATGTTTCAGGAATAGTACCTTCTCAACCGGCGTACTGTTATATATTTTTGAAAAGCTCATGTTATGAACTTTCATGCTGTATAATTAAATTATAATATAAACTGCGTTTTTGACAAATTTTGGAGGTTTGAAGTTCAGATGTCAAAACAGCAATTTTGACAGATCTACTTCTACGAGTTCAAACTTGGACGTAATGCAGCGCAAGCTGCCCGAAACATCAATGAGGTATATGGCCGAGGAAGTGTTAATGAATGGACAGTGCGACTTTGGTTCCAAAAATCTCGACATGGCAATTTCGACCTTGAAGATCAAGGAGGTCGCAGACGTCCTTCTGTTATTGACGACGATGAATTGAAAGCTCTGGTGGAAACAGATACATGCACAACTGTTCGAGAACTTGCAAAAGAACTCGGGATAAGCATATCAACAGTTTCTGAGCATCTGAAGAAGATTGGAAAGTCGAAGAAGCTCGACAAATGGGTGCCACACAAATTGAATGAGAATCACAGAAATCGCTGTTTTGAAGTGTCGGCGGCGCTTCTTTTTTGCAACCAGAATGACCCGTTTCTTGACCGTATTGTGACGTGCGATGAGAAATGGATGCTCTACGATAACCGGTGACGATCAGCTCAGTGGTTGAACCGCAGTGAAGCTCCGCAGCTCTTCCCAAAGCCAAATCTGCACCAAAAGAAGGTCATGCTGACTGTCTGGTGGTCTGCTGCTGGTTTAATCCATCACAGCTTCCTGAATCCGGGTGAAACGATCATGGCAGAGAAGTACGTCCAGCAAATCAATGAAATGCACCAGAAACTTCAATGGCTGCACCCAGCACTGGTCAACAGAAAGGGTCCAATCCTTCTCCACGATAACACTCGGCCATACATTGCACTTTGGATGCTGCAATGGTTGAATGAGCTGAGCTATGAAACTCTGCCTCATCCACTGTACTCATCAGACCTCTTGCCCACCGACTATCACTTCTTCAATCAACTCAACAGCTTCTTGTGAGGGAGATGTTTCAGAAACCAAGGGGAGGCCGAAACTGCCTTCGATGACTTCATCGCCTCCAGAAGTCCAGAATTTTATGCAACCAGAATAAATATGCTTGTTTCTCATTGGCAAAAATGTGTTGATTCTAATGGTTTTTATTTTGATTAATAAATTTTATTCTGAGCTGAGATATGCCACTTCAAACATACAGGTTGAAATCGGCAATTAATTTCCAAACAGCCAGTATCAACTTCCCTTCACAGCAGATCGAGGAATGGGATTTTCCCCCTCTACTTCAGTCTAGTGAGAGCCCACCTGGACTACTGCATTAAAATATGGGGCCACAACACAAGATGTGGATGTGCTCGAGTGGGTCCAGAAGAAGGCCACAAAAATGACCAGGGGTCTGGAACACCTTCCCTATGAGGATAAACTGAGTGGTATGGGTTTGTTCTGCCCAGAGGAGAGAAGGCTCCGGGGACACCTTACAGCAGCCTTCCAGTACTTAAAGGGGGCTTACAGGAAAGATGGGGAGGAACTCCGTATCAGGGAGTATAGTTAAAGGACGAGGGATAACTGTTTTAAACTGAAAAGGGTAGATTTAGATTAGCTATAAGGAATAAATCCTTTACTGTGAGGGTGGTGAGACACTGGAACAGGTTGCGCAGACAAGCAGTGGGTGCCCCCTCCCTGGAAGTGTTGAAGGCCAGGTTGGACGGGGCTTGGAGCAACCTGGTCTAGTGGAAGGTGTCCCTGCCCACAGCAGGGGGGCTGGAACTAGATGATATTTCAGGTCCTTTCCAACCAAATCATTCTATGATTCTAAGAAGTAATAATAACAATAATACTAATAGAAGTATGCATAGAGCAAATTATGCACAATGTAGTTTCTTACCACACAGAACCACATGCTCAGCCTGTTCCCAAGCCATGATCCCTCTTCCAGCCAGCCAGCTCTCCCAGTAATATACTGATCATGACATCATATGGTATGGAATATTGCTTTGGCTCATTTGGGTCAGCTGTCCTGACTGTGATCCCTCCCATCTTCTTGTGAACATTAACTCTATTGCAATCAAACCCAGGACAAAGTGCTTACATGTAAGCTTATTAGCTTTCATGAATGTACTCATAAAGTGCTAGGGCTTGGACAATAGGCCCAAGCCAGAGTTGACCTATAGATAAATCTTGTATATTTTGTAACTGATAACCATTGGGCTAGTAGATATTGTACTAAGTTATAACAAACCACCTATGCTGATGTAAAAAGTACTAAAGTGTTGAAGTATTGAAGCCTGAACAACAGGCCCTGAGCTAAAGCTGCTTAGTATGTAGTCATTAACGAAGTATGTATGCTTATTAATTAAATATGTAGCTTAGATATCACCTATTCGTTACTGATGATGAATGTAATGCAAACATGTCCATCCTGAATGTATCCTTCTTCTTCTTTGTGTAGAGACAAGTTAACAAGGCCATGCAGCCAGCTGTCCGGCCTTGGGACCAGATGTGTGGCCTTGTTTTAAGAATAACAAGGCGCTGGCCAGGCTCTGGGGGAACCTAACTGGAGACTGAAACCAGATGCTCCACTAAAAGCAAAGGTGCCAGTTATTTTCTGGCTTGCTGATTTTTAGTGTATAAGGCTGGGCCTGCTCACAGCGACTTTGGAAGCCTCACCTATGGGTGGATGCACTGCATACGATTTCCCACTGGCCGGGACAGGCTCCCCAAACCCTCGCTGTAACCGGGGCTGCCCAGAGACGGCGGATCTAGTGATGGTAACATATGCAAGTGGTGATGGATCTTTCTTAATCACTATTCTCTCTCTCTCAGGTAGTAATGATTTGATGCACTACCCTATATTTTCTTATTTGTTTAAGTGCACTATTCTGTCTTTTCTTACTGTAGGTTTTCTGTATTACTCTGTTACGTTATTTAGTTATCCCAAGTAAAATATGTCTACTCTTTTCACTCTCGTGTCTGAGTTTAATTGGTATCCCTAATGAGCAAAACAACTCAGTTTTGTCATCTTGTCTGGAAGACTGTGTATGATCATCCATGGCTTGTTCTCATGTCCTGCTTCTTGATCTTCACTGAGGTAGTCAGTCAAAATGCAGAGGTGCTTCCTCCTTCTTTTTAGATAAATCCATTCTTGTCCAGTAGTCCATGAAACATCACTGTAAAATATTTTACGCTTATCTTTGGAAAGTTCCAGTGTAGTCAAGACTACTCAAATATCTGACTTCAGACTACATGTGGTTTGAGGGGTTCTTTTTTTTTGTTTGACTTTTTAAACAAAGCCAGGAGAACTGAAAGGAATACTTATGTTCACATTTCAGGTGAACATAAGTGAACATTGAACCTTATTTCTCTATTCAGTTATGGGAAGGTGCTCCAGAAGCTCATTTCTTTTTTGCTAAAATCAATAAAATCTGAGAGCAATCTTCCTCTTTGATTGGATTTTTCCATAGTTGCCCATTTCAAGACTTATTAACCCTTCACTGAAGTAGCTGGTTACTGCAATTATTGGATACAAAGTACTAGACCAGCTAGGAATTTGACATAGTAATCTACATTATTCTTTTCTGCATGATCCTCTTCAGCCTTTTTTGTCCATTTTTTCACCTTGGGCCCAGCTGCTGCTCCTAACACTGGATCACAGGGAAATTATGGATTGTATCTTTATCATTTTTCAGATGGGACCCTGAAGAAGTCAGGTAGTGAGAAGACGAGTACCTAAGTACTATTCTTTTGATATGTAGACAAGGAAACTGAACTGCATCAAAGACTGGCAACCGTGCACCAGCACAACCAATTGATAGCACTTCACGTACGTGACAGCTACCCAGATCCCAGTGACAGGAGAGGGAAATGATAGGCACACCATGAACCAGTAGCAGATGAAGAAACTAAGATACTCACATGAAAAGAATTTGAGACTGCAGGAAACACAGATGAAAACATCAAGTACTGCATATGATTTCCATAAATCACACGAAAGTTACATATCAAATCTCTCAAGTCCTTGCAGTGTCCCTGAGGCACAGGAAAGATGTCAACATCCACATTACTGAGGTGATCAAAGTATTTGATGAAGATGACAGGGATGACAATGAAGAATAAGAACAAGAAGCAAACTAATTCAGAGAACACTGGGTACTGTAAAGTTTCCATACTAATTCAAGTTATAAAATCTCAAGTCCTCAGATAGTTCTAGGGAAGTATACAAGAATTTTTTGCTATGAACATCAACATACCTACACAATTAACTAAAATCCAAATATATTAATACTTTCTGTAACAACTGAATATAATATAAATAATCTCTTAGTGTATCCCTTTCTAATTTATCTAGTTTGAAGAAAACTAAACTTTTAGATCTGTACTGATGACCCTTGAATGCAGCCCATTTCTCTGAATTCCCCTTTTAACCTGATTTACATGTTGTGTTAGACCAAACAGCACCTGGACAATACTGGCTCAGTAGCTGAAAAATTCTAAACCCCAAAACTTTTCTTTTTCTCACAAAAGTTTTAAAGTCAGTTCATTCTCAAGAGCAAACAGTAACAGATGTTACAGATTATAGGAAAAGAAGTCTTCATCCAAGAAAGCACAGGAATAGCTCTGTGACAAAATCCAGCTCATATGTGTCTTAAAACTAGATGACTTTTAATACAGTGTTTTCAGAAGTCTGATGAGCTGTTTTATGTATTGCTCTTTGTACTTCATTCCTTCTCCCCAGCCCAAGATACTATCCCTACAAGGCCTGTGAAAGAAAAGAAAGAAAAAATCTCTTTTGCTTTCTAAAAACACTGAATATCTTATTCTAATGTATTATTAGTAGCACTGCTAACTGGTTTCTCTGTTGAAAGAATCAGAATGATGTCCAACTTACAGGAGTAGCAATGGCCACCCTCCATGAAAAAAATCCATGGTGGAGCGACAAAGTGTAAACAGGGGTAGAAGGCATCTGCTGTTATGGACTGGTGGCAATTAATATTAGATCTAACTCCCTGTGCTGACGTGTGAGGTTCGTCTGGACCTTACACAATCAACATATGGAATGAAATTTTTCTTATCTATTTTCAACAAATACCAAACATCCAGCTTCAAAATATTGGTGTAAAAAAACATGTTCAGTAATTATCAGATTAATAAGGTACAGTGGCATATACCCTAAAGAATATTTGGGGAGGACAAGTGTAGGTGTTGGAGTCTTTCAGCCACTGAAATAGAGCAAGAGACAGTGCCTACCCTCTAAGGAATTACCATGTTCCTTAAATGGGAGAATTGCAATATTCTAGAAATGCAACACAAAATTTTCAAATGGGCTGTAAATATGCCTTCTGGAAAAAATAAAAAAAAAAAAAAAAAAAGAAGAAGAAGAAGAAAAAGGGCTTCTTAAACTTTTCATCCCAAAATAAAAGTAATTAGTTCAGTAGCTTCAGCATATTTCATAAGATTTCTCAAGTAAATAAAACTCTTCACTCTAAAAACAGGTTTTATAATTAGCAGACAATTCACCACAACCTAGAAGTTGCATATGTCTTCTCATGTAGATGGAGAAATAAATTAGGCATACCAGTTTCTCTTTTGTTGACAGTTCCTGCCAAGAGCCAAGTTTTGTTCTACTTCTCTTAAATCAAAATTGCCCTTCAGACTCCCAGCTTCTTAATTACATGAGAGTCAATGCAAACCACAGAATGAAATACAGAGATATCTAACAGGTAGTCTAGTTTGTAAATTTTGTGTCCAAATTACAGAACGTTTGCCCATCTCCCTGTGACCTGGAACCAGTTCCTGGCTTTCATTAAATATCAAACAGGTAAAAAACAAACAAACAAAAAATGGTAAGATTTTCCTTAGGTGCTCTTCTTCATTGTAGATGCAGCTTAAGTGTTTGAGCTGTAGGAGGAAGTACAACTTAAAGCCAAACACTCATGAGGCTCGTATCAAGGACATTCAGGAACTACAGCTATGCAGTATGTCTGTAAGATTTTCATGCTTTCTGTGCAGACTGTCATCCTCATGTTTATTCCCTGTTAGTAACAACTCCTACAGGCAGGTGAGAACCAAGTGAACCTAGGCAGGCCAGCCCACTCTGGTCACCCAGGCTGAGAATGACTACAAGTGCTACCAGTTCGTAACACAGTAGTACCACACAGGAGAGTTTTCTAGTTCCAGATATGCTCTCAATACGGCGCAATTTGCTCTGAAAAGGAAAGGTAAATTCCCCCTATATTACAGATCACTGCACCAGCTCTTTTTTAATTTTTTGCAATACAGGGGGCTTCCCAAGTGAGAATGGTTTTCATTAATATCACACAACAAATGTTAATCATAACTCTTCCATCAGATTTGTGCCACTAAAATAAATCAGTTCATGTCCCTGTTCAGAGTTTAAAATGCTTCCTTGTTAAATTATTAACTATATCTATTAAAAATTTCATGGCATTTTTACATCTGTTTGTGTCTAAGACATTTGCTTTCCCGGAGAAGCTATTCTGTGGGATCTATTTTTATGAGAACTCTTTTATTAATTATAGTCAAAAACACTTCAAAACTTGCTCACTTAAAAAAAAAAAAAAGAAAAAAAAAAAAAGCAAAGGATGATTGACCTCCATGTAGCTCAAACTTACCAAGGCAGCTCGTGATAAAAATGTCAGTAGGTAGTACTTTATCAGTAGAAAAAAGCACATATTATGACAGAACCTAGGGGATTAAGGAGTAGAATTTTTCCCCCACTTGAGGTTTCAAATATATATCATGGACTCTTTCAGGAAGGGAAGAATATTTCTCTTTGTTCTTACTATCTCACTTTGTATTTTTCTTTCAGGAAAAAAAAACCTGAAATACCAAGGTTTGCAACTTCCTTTTTTTTGAAAAAAAAAAAAAAAAAAAGTTCACTATGATATTCATCCTACTGTGGATTGCTGGTTAAGAGTTTTATTTTAAATAGATTTTAATTCAGATATCTGCAGATTTTGTAAAATCCACTTGAAGTCTGTTATCTGTATCTCAAAATGAAGCAATCTTGGGGGAGCTTGAAAGTGCGAAGTTTTGCTTCCACTCATTAGACAGTGATGCTATGACCACCGAAATCTGCTTTAATATATGCAATCTTCACACAATACCCTTTTTGTTCTGTCAAAATTAGTAGTGTGAAATTAGAAGGGACAGTGATGTCCCTGCAACAATAGTTTGACATCTTACTCTACAGTGGTCTTGAAAGGGCTCAAACAAATTAATTTCTGACAAATATTAAGACTAAACTGTGATGTATGAAAGCTTTGCTTGCGCTTTGCTTCATTTGTTTCACAGCTTTGCTTGTGTTTTGCTACATTTGTTTCTCAAGGATTCCTGACTCCTCAACTGTTTCCTTAGGTCTCTTTGTCTGTTTTTAGGTAAGATTGAAATGCTCATTAGGCACCCTACATAAATCACTGATACCAGACTCAAGGCCTTCAGTGGACACTTGGGCAACCCCTAGAATGGGAAAACTAAGATAAGGGGAGCTTGAACAAAGAGACACAGAGACCCTATTATAGGGAAGACGATTCTGCTGGTTTAGGAAGAAGGCACCTGGACTTTACTTCACAGCACATGCTCTGGACAGAATGTCAACACAGTGAAGAAGACTACTTACTTCTTCCCTCAACCACCGAAGACCCTCACCCTATTTTCATTACATATGCTTGGGCTATGTAAATGAATTCTGGGAACGGATTATCATAAGACACCCCTTTCCAGGAAATCTAATTAATATGTATGGTTTGTGTATGTAAACTGATGTCCCTTACTAATTCTTGGGAGCCCTTATGGTGGAGAATCCCCAGGGTGACTCCAGCACTGCTAATAAAGAATACCTGCTTGACAGTAAAAAAATTTACTGTTGTTCAGATGGTGACACAGACGGGACCCTCTCTGCCCAGCTGCAGGACCCATTGAGATTGGGACTCTCTTGGGTACCCCTGGAGCTTTCTCCAGAGAGACTCCTCAATCGGATCACTGCAGGGACAGAAAAGGATCATCACTTGAAAAGAGAAAAGAAGCTATTCTTTAAAGTTTCTTTTGTGAAAGTAACTGGAGTTATTGGTTGTACAGGAGCTTAATGGTTACTGAAATTTGGTTTTGGTTTTGGAACTAGTTCGTTTGGTAGCTGCCTGTAAGTCGTTTAGATGCTGGGTGAGTGTATGTGGGACTGCTAGCATCTTAATATGCATACATTTGGTAACTTTGTAATTTGAGTGCTTCTATTCATCTCCTCAGAATTTGGAGGGCCAATAGATGTTTGGTAAAACAAGTGTTTCTATTTGGTAACTTTGTATGCTATATTCCTGTGTTCACCTGAAAAGCGAACAGATGTTGTGAAAGAGACAGTTTAAAATTTTAAAGTTTAACAGCTATTGATTTGCTTGGTAGCCCAAATTTGCATGATCATCTGTGTGAGTGAGACGTACAAATAAGTATGAAGTGAGTGCGGCGTCTGAATCCATGGTTCTGTTATCCCACAAGGGACACAGCTGGAGAAGGATGAAACAATTGGTAAATAACTGTTGTGATCTTAATGAGTAGTTTTGAATGAATGTGGGAACCTGAGTGGTGTCTGTTACATCCAGAAAATGATTGTAAACCTTTGTATGTTTTAGAATGTATGTGGTGTGAGTAAATATGTGGATTGAGTTTGGGCAGGATATTGACTACCCTAAGTGTCAGGTTTGGACTTCCTGGGAAAACAGAGAACACTGTTTGTACATGATAAAGGTGGTTTGTCATTGGAGGAATATAAAACAGACATGGGAGGCAAGCAAAGTGGAGGAATTTTAAAGAAAAGTCCCCTGGGAGGTATTTTGAAACATTGGAAGGATATAGGGGGTTCCACGGGTGGTGTAACTAATAGAAAGACTTTGATAAAGTATTGTAATCAGTTGTGGCCATTGTATAAGTTAGAGAAAGGAGAAAAATGGCCCAGGAATGGTACTTTAAAATATGATACTGTGCTCCAGTTGATGTGGTTCCTAAAATGAGAGTAAAAGTGGGATGAGGTGCTGTATGCAGATATGTTTTTCACTTTAAGAAACCATCCTGAGTGGCAGAGGGAGTGTGGCATTAACTTAGCCCCTCAGGATCCTCTAGTATTGACACTAGAGAAAGAACGGAAAAAGAACCAGGGCAGGTTGAAACAGTGTTGCTTGGCATGTAGTATTGAAGAGAGATGACCAAAAATAAAAGATCAAAAGGAAAAGGAAAAGAGAGAATTGAGGATTATGTGTCCCCACCTCTTGAAATGCTAGAAGGATTCCCCAGAGAGGAGGAACACAGAAGAGGGACAGTGGGAGGTAGTACTCCAATCACTGCCCGGACTTGTAGCAAAACAGGTCCAACTATACAGACACTGCTCAGACAAACAATGGGACTGGGAGGAAAAACCCAAATTAAAGTCCCCTTTAATATGAGTGACTTGGATGCTTGGAAAGAGTTAGTGAGAAACTACTGGGATGACCCACTAGGGGTCACAAAAAGATCTGAATGAATAGTTAAAAACCAGGACCTTGACTGGAAAGATACAGACTTAAATGCTAGATGCTATGACAGAAACAGTGAAACAATTGGTTTTGAAAACTGCTTGTACTCACATACAGGCACAAATTACTGCTAATGTCTTGACTAGGGTAACTGATCAATATGTTCCCCTAGCTGACCCAAATTGGGATCTGAATGATAATACCGACTATTGATTGTTAAAACAATGCCAGGATTGGCTGAAGGATTAGAAAATGCAATCCCTAAAGCTGTGGATTGGTCAGAGTTATATGTTGTGAAACAAGGTCAAACTGAAACCCCCACAGAGTTTTTAGATCAGCTGAGAGCTGCGATTTACCACTTTAGACACCTCATCTAATATGGGGCAGCAGTAATTCATATCATTGTTCCTGGGAAAATCATCTGGGGATATTAGAAAGAAGCTTCAAAAACTTAAAGAACCAGAAATGCAAGATTTAAAAAAGCTGATTGAGGAAGCTTGCATATGGAAAGTGGATAATAATGACAGGAAGAAATTGGGAAGGACAATAGCCACTGCCACTGTTACTGCTCTAAATCAGCAGCATAAAGGCAGACCCACAGGGAGGGGAAGCAGAGGGGCAAGTAAGGTCATGGAAGAGGGGGATTCCATTCGGGGACCAGAATGGAGTTGAAAAGTGATCAGTGTGTCTATTGTAGAGAGAGCAGACACTGGAAGAAGGAATGCCCCAAGTTAGAACAAGGTTCTCCAGGGTTTGGAAGGGTGGCAGAACTGAAGTTATCAGGACCTGGAGAATCCACTTTAGCGGATCCACTGGTTAAAATAAAGCTAGAGAACAGGGATAAGGAAGTTGAATTTTTAATAGATACTGCAGCCTCTTACTGTTTTGAACCAACATTTAATACCTGTGGACAGAGATTTTGTAACTGTGGTTGGAGCAACTGGGCAGATTGAAAAGGCTTTATTTATGCAACCTATAAAGTATAAATTAGGAAAGCAAATAGGTATACACAAGTCTCTTTATTTGTCCAGATCCCCTAAACAATTATTAGAGAGAGACCTGTTAGAGCAACTAGGAGCAAAGATTGTCTTTGGTGCTGAAGAAATTCAGTTCAGAATAAAGGAAGACCAATTAATCAAAATTTTAAGTTTGTCTTTGTTACAGACTGTAAAGGAGAGCACAATACTGGGCAGAAATTTTGGTCCGGGTATATCCAGAAGTGTGGGCTTCTGGAATACCAGGTAAAGGTATTAGGAATGCCAAATTAATAGAAATCAAATTAAAACCCGGAACTTCTCTGGTGAGGATTAAACAGTATCCTTTGAGTGCAGAAGATCAGATAGGGATAAAAGAAATCACTAATAAATTTTTGGAATTTGGGCTGTTAACTGAATGCAGAGTATAATACCCCTAACTCACCTGTAATGAAATCTAATGGCAAGAGGTATAGATTAGTTCAGGATTTAGAGCAATAAAAAAAATTGTAGAAGACCTATATCCTGTGGTGGCAAATCCTTATATTTTTTAACTAAATTAAAAGGAGATTGAGTATGGTTTACCGTATTGGATCTAAAAGATGCCTTTTTCTGCCTGGCCTTAGGAAAAGAAAGCCAGAAACTATTTGCTTTTGAGCGGAAAAACCCTGATATAGGGAGAAAAACCCAGTTAACCTCAACAGTGTTATCACAAGGTTTTAAAAACAGCCCAACTATCTTTGGGAATCGGTTGGCCCAGGAACTTGAAACCTGGACCCCACCCTCACCAGAAGGAACTTTACTACAATATGTAGATGACCTTTTAATAGCTACAAGGATGAAGGAAGATTGTGTAAAATGGACTGTCAGTTTGCTTAATTTTCTGGGACTTAGCAGATATCGAGTGTCTCAACAGAAATCTCTATTGGTCCAGCAGCAAGTGAACTATTTAGGAATTAGGATTCAGGATTTTGGGAGGACAACGAAAACTGGGAACGGAGAGGAAAGAGGCCATCTGTTGCACACCCGAACCCAAGACAGTAAAAGAACTCCAAACTTTCCTTGGGATGACAGGTTTGTGCCAGTTATGGATAAATAATTATGGACTTTTGGTAAAGCTGTTGTATTCCTTGTCAAAGGAAAACTCATCAAGATTAATGTGGACCAGAGAGGATAGAAAGGCATTTGAAAAATTAAAGAAGGAATTGATGAGAGCTCCTGCCACGGGCCTCCCTGATGTCACTAAACCCTTTTAGTTGTTCTCCATGAGAGATGAGGCATAGCACTGGGAGCGCTGGCCCAACAGCTGCGACCCTATAAGCGAGCAGTTGCTTACTTTTCTAAGCAATTGGATGAAGTGAGCAAAGGATGGCCCGGATGTTTGAGAGCAGTTGCAGCAGTTTTTCTCAACATTTAAGACACTCAAAAGTTTACTATGGGCCAAAAAATGATGGTATTGTGTCCCATACTGTCTCAGCCGTCCTGGAACAAAAGGGAGGCCATTGGTTTTTTCCTTCCAGATTTCTAAAATATCAAGCCATCCTGGTGGATCAGAATGATGTAAACATTGTGACCACTAACACTGTGAATCCAGCATTTTTTCTCAGCGGGACAACATCAGAGCCTGTGACCCATGACTGTCTGCAGACCATAAAAGCTGCTTATTCCAGTAGACCTGATTTAAAAGAAGAACTGTTTGAGGATGCTGAGGACGTCTGGTTCAAGGATAGAAGCAACTTCATAAAAGAAGGAAACCATAAGGCAGAATACGCTGCGACCAGCACTTCTGAAGTAATTGAAGCTAAACCATTGCCAATAGGGAATTCTACTCAAAAGGCTGAAATAATTCCCTTGACTAGAGCTTTAGAGCTGGCAAAAGGGAAAAAGATCAATATTTGGACAGACTGGAAATATGCTTTTGGAGTAGTACATGCTCATGATGCTGTATGGAAAGAACAAGGATTACTCACAGCACAAGGAATACAAATAAAACATGTGGAGGAAATTTTAGAGGCCATAAAACGCCTTGAAAAAGTAGCCATCATGCATTGTCGAGGGCATCAAAAAGGTAACGCTGAACAGGAAATTGGAAATAATTTGGGGGATCAGGAGGCTAGACAGGTGGCAGAAATGACTGGTCCCAGAAATGACTGGTCCCAGATGGTAAACTTTCAATCCTAAACTCAGATTTGAAACCTGAATATTCAAAGGAGGATCAAAAATCAATTAATGATTTGAAAGGTAACAAAGAAAAAGATGGATGGTATTATGTTTCAGATGGACAAATAATAGTGCCTTCTAACATACTATGGAAGTTAGTTTTGGACGAACATAAGAAAACACACTGGGGACTGGATGCTCTGTACAAGCAGTTAAATCAATAAATAGTAAGCCGAAATTTAGACACTACTATGAAACAAGTAACTCACAAGATGTGAAAACTGTTTAAAAAACTACCCAAATATGTCAAATAAAATTCAAACTGGAGTTACAGGGAAAGGTAATAGTCTGGGACAGCATTGGCAAAGAAATTTTTCTGAACTCCCAAGAAAAGGGGGTATCCATACTTCTTGGTATTAACGGGTTGGACAAAGGCATTCCCGTGAGGAACTAATAAGGCAAGACAGGTTACCAAAGTGTTACTGAATGAAATCATTCCCTGATATGGAGTGCTGACAGTGATTCCATCAGATAGAGGTACTCACTTTTGTGCACAAGTGATACAGCAAATCAGTAAAATACTAGGTATGGATTGGCAATTACATACACCGTATCAGCCTCAAGCTAGTGAACAGGTTGAGAAGATGAATCACTTGATTAAGCAACAAATAGCAAAAAACTGTCAAGAAGCAAATCTATATCGATATTAAGCTCTTCCCCTCACTCTGTTAAGAATAAGAGCTAAGTCCAGATTTAAAGAAAATCTCTGTCCTTTTGAAATTTATATGGCAGACCTTATCAATTTCAATTTAAAGGGGAAGACTTGAGCCAATTAGGAGAGAACCATTTATAACGATATATGGTATCACTGAAGAGAAATTGAATAAAATTAATAAGGTGGTTTTGGGGACTAGGGTCAGAGGTCTAGATCAGCCAATTCATTCTTTCAATCCTGGAGATAGGGTATATGTTAAGACTTTTTCAGGTCAGCCACTGGAACAAAAAAGGAATGGACCATTCCAGATGCTGTTGACGACTTTTACTGCAATAAAGATTAAAGAGAAAGAAACATGGATTTACTATTTGTGAGTCAAGAAAGTTCCAACGCCATGGATCTCCCAGGAAGAGTCCCCTTTAAAGCTCCAACTCAAAAGACTGTAACTATTTTGCTGATACAGCTGATCGTGTATCAGAGGGGCACCTCACAATGCTTGGGAACCCAGTGGGATGCTAACAATTGTGCAATTGGTAAAAAGATTAGCACTAGCAATAAATGTGAGTGAATGTTGGGTATGTACTAGATTTCCAAGGCATAGTGTTGTTACAAACCTCTCACTGACTGGCATTCCAATTCCCTTCAGTACCACCTGGAATGATCTTTGGAACAACCCCAAAACTCAATTTAAGGAACAGAATGAGAATCCACAAGTTTGGGACATAAAGGTCCCTAAAATGAAAGAGAAAGTTAAATGTGCAACAGATCAGAAAACTACCCTTCTTGGTAACTTTTCAGTAAGAAATTTTTTCCAGTGTGACTGATACTTTCAACTTCAGCTATGAAAGAAGCACAAAAGCAATAGGGGAAAGTATTGGGAGGTTCCTAATTGAAAGGGATGGCTATATGGAAATACTGCCAGAAAATCACTACTCCCTTAGTGAACTGGATCATGTACATCAGCAGTAGTTCTTCTGCACATTAAATGCCTCAATTGCATAGAGCAGGCTGGGTGAGACTGCCCATAGGGAGACAAAAAAGAAATACACCAAACCTGTGGTAATACAGTCTAGAGCCTTTCACTCTTTTGTGAGATGGTTTATTCCTTGACTGGGAGTCAGTGAACTAAAAGAGGCTATAGTAAACGTCTCTAGTGCGACGGAAGAAATTGGAAATGCTACGAGTGATGCAATAGAAACATTACAGAGGGAAGATACTGAAATTTCTAAAGTCACCCTTCATATAATAATAATGGCTGTAGACATGATGTTGGCCTCACATGGGGGAGTGTGTGCAGCTGTGAATTCTAGTTGTACATACCTAGACAAGAGAGGAAAAATAAATGTAGAATAATAAAGCAACAATTAGGTATTTTCCAAGAGATACAAAAGGACAATACTTCCTTAGGCTTTGAAGAAATATGGAACAAGCTTACTTCATGGTTGCCAAACTTCAGATGGTTAAAACAATTATTTGTACTGATTATAGGGATAGTTGTGATGATTGTAGTAACTTGTTTATCAATTCAATGTTGTAACTGCTATTCATGATATAGCAAATTAATTTAAATGAGGGATAGAGCTATAAGCACTATACCCTCAAAAAAAAAAAAAAAAAAAAAAAGAGGAGGATGAAAGGGAATGAAAGGGCTCAAACAATTTCTGACAAATATTAGGACTAAACTGTGATGTATGAAAGCTTTGCTTGCGCTTTGCTTCATTTGTTTCTCAAGGATTCCTGACTCCTCAACTGTTTCCTTAGGTCTCTTTGTCTGTTTTTAGGTAAGATTGAAATGCTCATTAGGCACCCTACATAAATCACTGATACCAGACTCAAGGCCTTCAGTGGACACTTGGGCAACCCCTAGAATGGGAAAACTAAGATAAGGGGAGCTTGAACAAAGAGACACAGAGACCCTATTATAGGGAAGACGATTCTGCTGGTTTAGGAAGAAGGCACCTGGACTTTACTTCACAGCACATGCTCTGGACAGAATGTCAACACAGTGAAGAAGACTACTTACTTCTTCCCTCAACCACCGAAGACCCTCACCCTATTTTCACTACTATACTTGGGCTATGTAAATGAATTCTGGGAACTCATTATTATAAGACACCCCTTTCCAGGAAATCTAATTAATATGTATGGTTTGTGTATGTAAACTGATGTCCCTTACTAATTCTTGGGAGCCCTTATGGTGGAGAATCCCCAGGGTGACTCCAGCACTGCTAATAAAGAATACCTGCTCGACAGTAAAAAATTTTACTGTTGAGTCATTTCCTTTGTTTCAGTCTAGATAAGTGACTTGGCCTGAATGAGCAACACAGTCATAATGAAATATCTTGCCGTGTAGTTTACACACAGACTGCCTATCAGGCTCCAATGTAAAAACAAACCATTTTACAATAAGATGTCAAATTACTGTTGCAATGACATTTTGTTTCCTAAAGAAATTCCTCACCAAGAGCGTAGCAGAAGAGGAATAACAACTGAATTACAATTCTTCTGATGATTTGTGATTGCAGCAGTCTATATATGCTTAAGCCCTCATTCTGGGCTCAACTGTAATCTGCATTCTCTCAAGCGTCTCATATGACATCAGGCTTCCCAGTACCTCAGTGCTCCTTCTCTAGACTGAATGATGGCAGGTGCTGTCAATCAATTCATCAACCCTTAAATTATATAACCAGACATGGCAGTGAACAGATTTTATCTGTGATAGAAGGACATCTTGGAAAGGATGATGTGCTTCTAGGCAAGCAGAAACCATCAATGACATGGCTAAACTGACTGGCACCTCTCAGAAGATGCAAAACCAGGACAGTCCCATCAGCATCCATCTGAAAACCATACCTGAGAAGCACAAAGGAAACCACTGAGAATTGAATGTACCACTACTGCAGTGTCTCTGGACAATTCTGCTTCTTAACCTTGTCTTAGAGTTTCACCCTCAATTATAAAGATGAGGTCCAAAGGTACAGACAAATCCATCACTGGTGGTGCCCCAAGCTCTCAGTGAGGAACCACTAGAAAAACGGCTGGTAACCAACCTTTGCTGTCTGCCTTCCAACAGAAGGAGAAGGCAGAAGATAGTGAAGAGCAATGATGCTTAAAAAGAAATTAATTTCTAAGTGTAGCTTTAGGCCCAGATTCATCCTCTAAGACTAAGTGCTTAACGAAGTCACTACATCACCTTAGCCTTCCTCTGGTGTCAATACAGGAAAACAGTGGGCAGAACTACCTGCTAGATTCAAGAGGTACCAAAGGCAACAAATTACCTACTGTCAGCACCTCAGGCGAGAGGGAACTGATCGGGCTACTTATTTAAGAAAGTAATGCACTCTATTCAGTTTATTATTCTACACAATGATGAATTTAAGCATATTCTTAAAGGTCTTCAACTGTCACCATAAATAGCTAAAAAGACATGACACAATTTACTGGCATTATGACTATTTCAGTTACATCTATGGGATGGGCATGGACTAAGGATCCTGGAATAACAAAGGAACATGTTGTGCATTAGCTGGCACTGTTAAACTAAGTGTGCCTCTATTAACTTGTATTTCTCACCATGAAAACCTTGAACTTTACATTTGCTTTTCCGGTGAGACTTTGCCTTTTGTTTGGCTATAATATGTGCTCTCCTATTTCAATAAATTAAATTTCCACTCAGAGCTTTTAAATGACACTTTAATAATTACAATTTTTAAAGTAAGATATTGGACAATAATCTTAACAGTAAATTGCATATTATATATATAGTAAGTGGAATGCATGAGTAGTCCTTTGGAGTCATGTGTGTTTGTTATGAATAATACATAAAATAAGTAGATTAGAATAGCAGTGAACTCAAAGGAGCATTCGATGCACAATATGTCCTGATACTATTATTTCTATTCAAATAAATCTATTGGGAAAAATTCTGTGTAAGCAGAATTACATTGTCCTGATCCATTGTCAGGGGAGGTTTCAATATGATTCCAAGAGCAAGATTAAGACACAAACAAGTTCAAATTTCGTATACCCAAAACAGTTTTTATTATTAAAAGTGAAGAGGGGTAGTAATAGGACAGAATGGAAGGAAAAGACAGAAATAAAGCAAGCATGCAGAATAGAATCACAAGAATAGTCACCACCATGGATCCAGCAGCGTCCCATTAGTCCTGAGTCTTCAGTTCTTTGGTGGTGGGTGCACATGGAGCAAAGTTTTATGTTGCCTTTTAAAGTTTACTGTATCCGATGATTAGCATATCTGCCCACCTTTAGTTTTTTCCTCTGGTCCCACAGGTTCTTGCTGACTTCACAGGTCTTGAGCAATCATGCGGCTTCTGAAGCAGAAATGCTCACCTCCTATCAGTTCATTAGCAATGCATGCATGGTGTTTGGCCTACACAATAGAGCCACAAATGGCTACACGATGGAGCCACTGATAAAAAGCAAGCAAGCTTTGAGACAGCCATTTGACACTTCAGTCTCTCACATACGTTAGAAAGCTATTTCAAGGCAAAGAAACAAAACTTTTTAAAACTATGCAATGCCACAACAGATATAGTCAGCCGACCCCTTACAATTAGACAAAACTGTAATTTCAGAGTCTTAGTAATCAGTCATATAGAAATAATTTTCTCACAGTTGCTTTCTGGGAACTGCGATCAGCAGAAGTCTTGCATACAGTTAGTGTAACCTTGGAAATGTCTCTGGGTGTTAATTATTATAAAAAGCAATTGCAAAAAGGACAAAGAAGTGTGAACACATATTTCTCAAAGAAAGGTATCCTTAATCTTTTTATTTGAGTTGAATTTCATATGAAGTTCCTTCCAGACTTTCTTTGCACTTGACAAGGAAGAAAATTATGCTTTCTGACCTCGATTGTAGGTACTTAAAAAGGAGATAAAGGAGTTTTGCCAATATAGATAGTGACTCTCCTGACCAGATTGTACCACTTCCTTCCACAGAACTTGCTACACCCCTCAAAGGAAGTACAGTGGTTAGTCTCATGCAACATTGCCATCTGGTGATGAAGTATTTTCATTACACTATGAGAATATTAGACAATGCTTTTAAAAAAAGAAAAAAAGTGGGCTACTTTACTCACCCATGACTGTCCACCTTTCAGTACTCAATGGGCAACATAACAGATTACAGGAAAATGGGCAATATTCCTTTAAAAAGACATTTTCTTGCATATATAGTTCATATCATCCACTAGAAAGAAACTTTTGGTGACCAAAAATGCATGTGCGAGAAGCTCCAGCTGCATCTGTCGCATCATGCATACAAGTAAACCTCACCAGACTGGTGGAAGAAGTTGCACAGGTTTAAAACAAACCATCATAACTTGCACTAGCGTTTTAGCAATGGAGAAGAAAAGAGAAAGCACAATTTTAAGAATCAGAGATGTAGTTACAAAATAAATAATTGTTGCTATTGCAGTAGAACAATTGCTAGAGGCCAAAGAAGCAAGTAATCACTTGCTTTTTTTTACCGCTAAATAATTTGTGTTGGTTGTTATTAGGCTACTGCTCAGAAAAATAAAAAAGTGACATTCATTTTTTCCCCTCTAAATAAGTCGCTAGAATTGTGTCAATAATCCATATCAACAATTTGTCAAGCCTGCAACTACACTTGTTACATACATGAAACAAAGTACACAAAAGTGAAAACAAATTCACAGAGTGTATAGATAGGTACAAAACTGATTTTAAAAATCAGGGAGAAACATGTGAACAGTTATGCATCTTTTAAAAAATAAAAACAAAAACAAACAGACCCAAACCATTGGGGTTTTTCTTTGATCTGATAAGGAGATTAGGTTAGTGTTTGCCAGTGTCCCAGTAACAGTGGAGCAATTCCAGCTAATTTTGATGGAATGCAGAATTCAGAAATAATCAAGCTCCTTGCAAATAAAAATCAGAGGTCTTCTGAAGACAAGACATGCCTTTCCTATCATTATATGTTTTGTTTCTGGACAGGTACCAGCTAAGATACCATCAGGGACCAGTTGTAAGCATCACCCTACACAGTGAAAAGAGCACGGGGTGAATGAAGTGCGGGTAGAGAAGAAAAGTTGTGGATCTCTGGGCTACTTCCACCCTCATATCAGCTGATCACAGGTGTTTGATACACAGACGCTGATAAAGAAAGAACCATCTTTTATTAAATTCTAGATAAGGAACAAGAGTTGGGCCTGGAAATGGAAATTGAAGTTATAGAACGTTCTAATGGTGGAAATGAAGAATTTCTTTTATGGTCTGGTACAAAGAAACTATTCACACCAGCAGATCTTAATATTCTCTGGCTATGCCTGCAAATCTCTCTTGTTCAGCTTCTCAATAAACAAAGTCACAGGTTTTTTATCAGTCAAGAAGTCAAAACCTATTTTCAGAAGTTGGTGCTTAAGATAGACCTTTTAACTCCTCAAATGTCAAAGTAATAAAAAAAAGCTGCCCTGGTGTACTTGCTTAGGGGATCTTTATTTATTGTATATACTATAAAGCATATGGAAGTGTATATACCTAAAAGCAAGTGGAGACCCTGCTATGCACCCCTGTGATGTAAGAATATCACAAACAGTTCTTAGAAGCTTGATATGTCAAAACTGTGGGGAATGTAAGTCAAGCCATGGCTAAAAACACCATAAGAACATGAGGTGTTCTTGTTGCATTAGCATCTTACTGCTTTTAGAATTATAACAGCACATTACAAGAGTAACTCAGATGAATAAATTAGAGACAGGAAGCCACAGAGCTAACACTGAAAACGAGCATATGCCTGCCACAGACCAAATTGCCTGAACCACAGAATACTACAGGTAGCCTAGGCAGCACAACTTGGGAATAAAATATTTGGAAAGGGAAGTTCCTCAAAAGCTTTCCTGTCTCCATTCTGTGGGATGAAATATGGGTGACATAAAGGTAATATAGCAGCTTGCTTGTGAGCTCTGGAGTGGTTCTGGGTATTGCCAAACCTGGAGGGAAAGCATCTGTCTGTTGTTGCTTTGCCTTTGACAACTATGGCAATATTAGGATGCTTTTTCCCACACCTTGGGGCAGAGGAAGAAGTGAGAAGATTCATGATTGCTCCTTTTACTGAAGATCTTTGATGAGCTGGCCACATTTTGATCCTCCTATATACAGTAGTTTTTGTATATGCCTAGGCACTCTCCTAGAAGCTGAGTCACTACCAGAAGCTTATGGTCACTTAATGTTAGTAAATTAACTTCAGATGGAGACAGTTCTGCTCTTTGCTGAGCAGAAACTAAATAGGAAAACAAATCACTATGGGTATAATTCTCAATTAATTTGTACATATAATTATTCAGTTTGTTCAGGCAGTTATGTGTTCTGAATGAACAATTTGTGGACTTAATCAAAAAGATGATTCGGTGAAGAGTAAACTTTTTTCTTTGTGTTTGGAAGCAACGTTACAGTGGGACTGACATGAGAACATGCCAGGCACAGTACTTCCGCCGTTGTATTCTCAGATTTGCTCTCCCAGTTTAAAACCAAAAGGGTTGAGAACAGGGAAAAAAAACAAAAAAAAAACCAAACAAAAAAAACAACCAAAACAACCAAACAACAAAAAAAAAACCAGTGTGCTGTATGGAAAAGAAAAAAGGAAGCTTTTATTTTTTTGAAAGATGGTGAAGCTAAGACTCAGGGAATTCTCTGAGCAAAGATTCCCTTTAAGAGTCAATACATCTCATGTACAGATCCCAGGGGAAGAGACATTTCATCTCATGGTCAAGGTCACTAAAATCCTCTGAAAATAAATTTTGAATGAAAGAGAGACTGATGACATCAAATAGCAAAGTGTAAAGCAACACTAAACAAAAGTCTTAGTTGCCTGATCATGTATATATTTTATTCTTTTGATGTAACATAAAGGTTTTATACAAGGGGACTAGCAGGTGTCCATACGTGTCAATACTCTTTGTGCTAGCAGAGGTCCTTCTGGAAGGAATGAAGACACATCTATTATGTCAGTGTTGCCATTTAATTCTTTACCACAAATTTACTTTCCACAGTTCACAGATCCATGAAACAATGGAAGGCACTACGCACTCTCTTGACACTGTCTGACAGGGTAATATTGGAAAAGCAGCAAGACAGCTATTTAAATGATCCTGCAACAAGCTCTCCATTTCTTAATTCCTCTCATGATTTTACAGGCTGCTGATACTCAGCTTAAGTATTTTGACATGGATTCAGAAAGAGTGATCTGTGATACATATAGTGGTTCTGTGATACATATAGTGGTTCCTCGGAAGACCAAGGGTGACCCCACCACCTTCCTCCTTTCTCCCAGCTTTATACTGAGCAGACGTCACATGGTCTGGAATATCCCTTTGGTCAGTTGGGGTCAGCTGTCCTGGCTGTGTCCCCTCCCAAGATCTTGCCCACCCCGTCCCACTGGGGGAAATGTCAGAAAGAGCCTTGGTGCTGTGTAAGCACTGCTCAGCAGCAGCCACAACACCAGGGTGCTATCAACACCCTGCCAGCTCCCAGCATAAAACACAGCACCGTGAGGGCTGCTGTAGGGGAAAACCAATTCCAGCTCAGCCAGACCCAGTACAGTGTGACATTTTAAAAAAAGTTTAACTTACACTGTTACGTATATGTGTAGAACACTAACTGTTCCAGTGAGATCTTTATTGTACCAGCACTACAAAAATGCAACAAACACATCCTTACCTGAAAGCTTCCATCAGAAATTAACAGAAAATAAGGAAAAAAATTCATCTTCTTTATGGTCAGTAATTGAATTTATTAGCTATTGTGACCTCAAAAAAAACCCCAGCCATTGAATTTCATCCTACATTACCATCCTCAAGGTTTTCAGTTATCTTTGTTTAAAGATGACGCTCATTCTCTGAATTGTGTGATGAAGAATTTAAATAGACTTAAGGAAATAATTTCAGTGCCTAGTTCCAATGCATTTAAATATGTGTTCACTTCTAGATATAACTTTATTGCCAGAGAGTTTTTCACATTCTGCTTTTGTCTTCTTTATCCAAATGGTGTTGATTTTACCTCTCAAGAAGTGAGTTGCAAATCCAAGTCCTCTAAAGTCTATCCCACATGGTATCCTGTAGGACAGGCAAATCCCAGCTAGCAGCCCTGGCACTGGTCAATGGTGCAGTGCAGTTTGGCAAGTATATGTTAGCTCAGGTGCAAAAGCAAAATAGCTATAGCTACACACCATGTTGAACTGATCACAGAGGTACATCAACACTACTTCTAGTTCTGGTGATGGCTGAGACACTACCAACTTCAGCAGAAGTGCACGTGTGGAAAGGGGATCATGCTACATTACACTCTGTGACACAGGCATGACATTTAAGAAATTATCTTCCTTTAACTAGGTGACAAAAGCCTTTCATCATACTGCTAAACAACCCAAATTTTCAGTCCAAACAATTTAATTTACCATTATTTTATTTTTATTTCAGAACTCATACAGACACAAACACTAGGCAGGATCAAATATGCATGTTTAAGTATGTAGCATAGAATCTAGTTTAGGCTCTCTTTCCATATTGGGGGGTGAGGAGTGGGGGGAGGAACAGCTGTTTAGAAGCCTTCTTATTCTCTTGAAATCTCTTATTAGTTACAGTAAAAGTGACCTCTGTTAAATGGACAAATCACCCCCTGCAAACAGAGTTCTTACCATGCCATCTCCCATTTAAGGATGTATTGCTGAAACATTAACCAGCACCTATTGCAAAAGATCAGAAGCCTTGATGAATTGTCTGATGCTCTCTAATCAAATACATTTTCACAATGGACAGGAGGGAACAGACCATGTGAAAAGGGTTTTAAAAATGTTCTGAAAGAAAAATTTGCAGATCAATGACAGCGGACAGAAGCTGAATTTAAAAAGACTTTTGATCACATCCCCTACAACTTCTATTAGAAATGAACTCAATATATTAAATTTAAATTTAGATAGCCTGAAGAACAGAAGCATATAAATTTGAGGGTTTGGTTTCTCCCATTAAGATGGTAAGAGCTCATTTGCAAAATTCAAAAATATACTTGCATGTTGGGTTCTGGGTTGTTGAAAATCACAGGCTACACATTTATGTCTGACAGCTGAGCCTGAGAGACGCAAAAGAGGCAAAGGAGGGCAAGGAAGAGGACAGATTTATGCTACCGTCTTTCTGCTCACCAAATCCTGATAGCTCAGGAGGCCAAAGCCTCCGCCAGCCTCAAGTTATCACTAGAAGCAGCCTACTCAGTTCACTTGCTAGGAGCAAAGTTCTTGTCACACAAGAACAGAGTGTACCGTTTCCTGAACTTGGAGGGTAGGCACCCCAGTTCTGACAGACACTGCAACCTTCACTAAGTACAAGACTGCAGCTCCTCAGGCATGTGTCAACCCATGCCCCAGTCAGCAAGCAAGCAAGTCAGTTGTATGGTAGCAGAAGCAGCACTACCATTGGATTGTTTCATTTTCCCCATTCACCTGCTTAATCATTCTTTCTTCAGAGGCTTTGCTTCTCCTGGATCAGGACTAATTCAGATTCCACTTTACAGAAGTTTCCAGGCCACTGAGTAATTCTTAGCACATGAAGGCTTGACTGTGTCCCTAGTGGTGTGTAGGAAAAAAAACACATGACTCCAAAAGGTTCAAATATCAACAGAGAAACACCATCAAATTGTCATTAAAACCATTTAATAACTGGTGAAGGAGTGCAATTTTAACTGCTTCAAACTGATACAATGATTCCCAAGTTTGAAAAACTATACAATAGTGTTTGAAACTATTATATAAATATCTGTTTAATATATAACTATATAATGCCATACACTTAAAATATTGTAGGTTTTTATTTTCCTATGGAAGGGTCTTTTGAGACTAAGTATAAGATGAAAAACTAGCAAGCTCTTGTTTCCAGGGTATAGACAGACCTGGAGTATAACCTGGGATAGGGGTGAAGTTGTGAGATGAAGGGAGAAGGCAATAGAGGAAGACCATTAATCTTTTCTTGTAAATGTTTTGGCTTCTGAGTTATAAAAACTGGAGGAAAGCAGTGAAATTATCCTTCCAGAAGTTGAGAAGGAAAAAAAATCCTTAACTGTGAAATATGAACTACTGTCTAGTTATTTCAGCACCTCCTGATGGTGAGGCTACATAAAGCTGCAGAATACAGTTGGAATAAAAATATATACACGGCATGGGACACACAGTATTTGTTTATTCATAAGCTTACACTCTCTCTCTGTCATAAGCAAAGGCTGACAAAATGAGTTTCCTAAGAGACAGTCTGCTGGGGGAATTTTGACACTTCCCATTTGAGTTTCCTTTAAACCCCTCAGAGAAAAATCAGTTTAAAAAAATCATATTGCAACCAGAGAGTTCATTCTTAAAATTTAAAACCATTTTCTAAAGCCAGCTGCCAGCACTTCCTCGCAGTCTATTTTAACAGCTTTTCCTTAACAATATCTATATGCCTGACCTGTGCTAGGCTAAAGCAGAAGGGAAAAAAAAAAAAAAATAACAAGAGATGAAAGGCAGAACATTTAGAAGCTTGCTCTGGGATGTTGTCAACAATGTCAGAAAAGAAACTGGAGTGCTAGCATATTAGATAGCTTAGTCACATTCTTTAAACATGAAAATGTTAAAAGCAACAAAAAGTTCAATGAAGCTGAGATATGAGATGTTGCTTTGTGAAGGACTCATTCATTTTTGCAGTCCACAAACTCTTGAATCAACCCTACATCAGAACAAAAACAGCTAGGTTACCTGCTTAGTTATATGAAGACTTTCCAGAGCTATTGAAATAAAATAATGAATGTTTTCTTTGGACTATGAGAGAAAAAAAAAAAAAAGCTTTTGATTGGTTTGTTTTCCTCAGGACAAAGCTACTGGAGAAACTAATTGAAATACTGTCCCCTTTTTATTTTTTACAGCTTCACTTAAAACTTCAAGAATCACAAGTTTGCATGGAAGCAAAAAACTTTCGTGAGTGTGAAATCCTAAAGATTTCAACATACTTCAATCTAATGCATGGCAGCTGTACACTCCTCAAAAAGCATCACCATCTTCTCTTGGAAAACACTCAAGGAAATGTAGTAGAAGACACTTTGCTCTATGCACATGTAGTTGAGTGACTCCAGTCTTTATTTAGTCTCTACTACCTATGTGAACCTGTTTCATACACACACACACACACACACCCATGTCTCCTCCCTTTCACATTTCCCTCTCAGTACCTGTTCTTTTGAATGGCTTATAACATTACGTTTAATTAAAGCCCAGGGCCCAACATATATGATTTTCTTTAAATTCTACTTATTAAAATTCCCTGATTCTTACTTTAAAATTCAGGAATATTTAAAACAACACATGCTTTAATACTAGGTCTATATATCATTTTAAAGCAGAGATCTCCTTTGACACCTCTGTGACAGCTAGGTCCTGCTGACAAATTTACGATCAGTAACTCCGTATTTAAAAATGAACTGAGCTCTACATATGAGCCCAAAATAATCCACTTTAGCTATCAGTTCAGTGCCCTTTAGGTAAAAACATTCAACAACATTTGAAAGCTCTACAACTCTACTAATTATCTGCTTCATGTAACTTCAATGTTTACCTCCTGTATTTTTATTTTTCAGCTTAGCTAAATGTCCAGATGCATATTAAAACACTTTTTTTTTTAAATTACAGAATGCGAGCATTTGCTGTGGAGCTCTGAACATGCTCCCCACATCAGTATCAAAATAAGTGGACAACAGTGGCCGTAAGTATATTAATAGGTATTTCTTTCAATTATTTAGCCATTTAACTTGACCTGCATTTATACTGTTTCTCTCATCTTTGTGTTGTCTAATAGAGGAATCTCTTGCCAAAGGAATACCAACTGGTTTGTTGGAAAGGGACTATAGCCAGAAGGGCTGCATATCTCCCCATTTGGGGATTTCTGAGGCAAACCAGAGTTGGATTACACAAGGCCCATCGACATTGCCAGGCACATGTGGTCACCAATAGCAAGAAATGAAACTTGCTGGTGGCAATATTTAGACAGACCAAGAGCCAAACCTCTCCTAGCATAGCTTTGGAAACAGACAGGTGAAGGTCTGCCAGACAGCAGTCCCCATTTTTAGTACCAAGTGATAAAATGCATATGTTCCTGGCAGGCTCACACAGACACAGTCCAAGACCTGCACAGTCCTCTGCCAGACCAGGGCCAGGATTGCTCCTGCCTACAGTGACCATGCTCCAACATCAGTTGGGATCTGCTCTTGACCATGTTCCAACATCAGTTGGGATCTGCTCTTACTCACTGTGGTTTAGTTATGTGCATTTACTGTTAACATGTAAGGGTACACTGAAAAACACACCACACTTAACAAACCCTCCCAGGCACACACAAAACCATACAGCTGCCATTGCTCAGTGAATCCCATCTCTGAGTATGTCACAAGTGTCCTCAGACGGCGGTCAATGCACAGCAATACCCAGTTTGGACCAGGCTGTTATAAGTCATGGTATTCGGCATGGCAACAAAATTCCAGGTGTGGGATTCCACCTGCACTGCAGTCCAAGTGGGTTTGAGCACGCTCCTCCATCTGCTCTTGGGTGCCAGCTCCTCTGAATTTCTCACATGTCTTTCTTTAGATCAAAGTAGATCATGGTACATGTAGTTTCTCTCTTGGTGACCGTGAATAGGACAACAAATAATTGATTTTCCTACTCCTACCTCATTTTCATGGCAGTTTGGCATCTTTTCAAATTGGAACACAAATGATATATTTTTTAATGGAATGACATTTTTCACTTGACTTGCCTATTGTTCTACTGTGGACAGCTGTAACAAAGGGAAAAAAGAGAGAAATATCAGCTCCCAAGTTACTGAAAACCATGGACTAAAACGAGTAACACAGCAACCAATTCTTCTACAGCAAAAAAAAAAAGCTGGACCCTCCCTAAGGACACAAGCTACATCCCAGAGCACTCTACCTGGCACTCTGTAAATGGCTCTAGCTGATTCTCGTCTGCTTTCCATTAATCATGTAGTTAGTCACTGAAGAGAAAGCAAAAACCTGATCATCCAGATACAAGTTCTCACCAACCAACAAAACATTACAAGCTTTTCAATGAATGTTTAAGAATTTTATACAAACCAGAAAAGTTTCAGTGTACCGTTTCTTCAGAATACACCATAGTCAATTTTCTGGAAGGTGAACATGTACAATAAAATATACTGGAGATAATCTTGATACTGTCAAGCAAACCAGGACAAGATCAGCACGCTGACATAAGAACTCATCACAGACAGCACCAATAGGCTATTATAGGTGGTGAGCTGGTAACCCTTTGCCTTCTTCTAAGGAGAGGGAATTGAATTTCACATCCTTGGTCAGCATGCTGCTGATCTGTAAGACTATCTCCAGCTATGAATATAGCAGAGAGAGAATCATTATAAAGAATTTATCCCCAGTCACAATTACTCAGTGAATCTGAATAACATGAAACTACACCTCCAGCTCAAGGTTGTTGCCTTTCTCAAGGGGTAGCTCATCGTGGAAATAATGCAAACCTTTATATTAAAATACAATGCAGCTCTACTGCTCATCTATAGTGGCCCTTAAAAGCTTAGTGAAAGAACTCAGATCTCAACCTAAACATATAATCTTCACACTCCTTTCCTAATCTAATACTACAATGTTCTTTCAAGTAGGCAGACAAAAAAACAACTCTGCCTTCCCACACCAGCTTAATTTTTTTTTTTCCTGTGGACAAGTATCAGGAGTAAGAATCCAGAGCTGCCTCAACAGCTGCAAATCTCTGTTTTACACATTAAAATATAACCTAGTTCCAGGAATGTCTTGATCAAGATGTAAAATTTTGTATGGACATGATATCCAGTTGAAATTTCAAGGTTTTTTAACCATTGATTGAGCCCACAATAAAAACTGACTACACCTTACACATTTTCACACTCTAGAGTAAGAATTCAGAAAAACGTTAAAGAATTTTCTACACTGAGATTCCTCTAAATCCACTAAACATAAAAACTGCTTATAATTCTGACATCAAATTAAGGATTTTATTTATTGAAGAAAAAAAAATAAGGAAGAAGCTAGAAGAATGTTTTTTATTTAGTTTTAAGACAGACATATTGTCCTAATTAAACATTTGACAGACTTCAAGTACAAGCAGCACAATACTGGCAAGCTGCAACTCAGGCTATGTTTCAGTTATATGGTTAATATCATGCACTGAGAATTTCTTTATGGTTAACTTTAAAGTTCAGAGCAAAGACTTTTCTTAAGGAGGACACTTACACTTAGTTTCTTTTTGACATTGTTCAGAACTTCATTACAAGTGCTGCAGGATAAGTTATGGCCCTCATTCAGGAAAAATAGTACTAAAATGCGTGCTTACCATTGAACTTGCTCTTACATACTCCCTCAAAGGCAATTTCTCCAGACCTGGTACACTCCGTCACACACTTGTTCTTAGCCTGAAAGACTTTATAAAACAGGAATATAGGATGTTTTATGCATGGATGTTTGGAAAAAAAATGACATTTTAGTATTCTTATCAGACAGACTTTCATGAACACTGCTTATAAAGATCATTGAATGATCACTTAGAAGTGTTTAAAAACATACCATGGTAGGCTCCGCACAGATAACATGACAAAAAAAATATATTTGTCTTGCTGAAAAGGAGTCTATACAACATCTATTAACTCTTTTAATCCTCTTTTTCTTCTTTGTGAAGGTTGTCACCAAGGCACTGCCTTTTGTTTTTAATGAGTATCAAAAAGATGATCTGAAAGACTGTCTAGTGAGGCAATCATTAGCACTACCTGTGTTATAGGGAAATACATATTGCAACAGCCAATGCCAATAGCAGAGACTAGGACAGAGAGAGGAAAGAATTAGTTAGAGAAAGATTGTAGGTAAAAGCTCCCTGCCAGACAACTCTCTCACATGCATACACTTTCCCTCATTTAAAATTTATGAAGATGAAGTGCTGCTTTTGTTTCCTGTCTCCAAAATGAGCCCTAATACTCTTGCCAAAAGCAAGCTAGCACAGTGTAATTGTTTTTCATCTAAACTGTATGTCCAACCTACTTAGTTTTAAAAGAACATTGGTGATGATGCTTTGATACCCGACTAACAAATGACAAAGTACAGGGCACATAGTCAGATGGGCACAATGAGAATTTTTAATCATTACGTCTCTCAGTCAGCTAACATGGAAAAGTGGGGGGAAACAGAAGAGAAGAAAAATTCTTTGTGAGAACAAGATGGTTCCTATTTTCATTAAGAATAACTTAGAAAAACAAATAATGAAAGAAGCAATTCAGAACAAAGATCCCCTGAGGCGTTTTTAATCTGTTATATTCCATACAGCTAAAAGGGCTTTTTGAAAGATTACAAAATGAAAGAGAATGGTCAGAAAGCACAAAGGCAGCTTTCTTTTTTAACAAAGACACAAGCCTTTCTTCTGAGAGAAAAGCAGCTTCAGAGTTTGATCTTCACAGAAGACACTTGTAAATCGCTGAAACCATAAATTAGAATCTAAAGTTGTCATCCTTTAACTTTCTCAAGTTCACAGACATACCGGAACTGTATACCTCCACTGATCTGCTGTTTTTCCTCTTAGACATCCTGTTTTGTGTCATCTAAACAGATCTGTGAGATGCAGCTTTGAGAAAACAGATCCACATGGAAATATATAAGGAAAGCCATGAACAGTCAAAATTTCAAAATATTGATACAGAGAAATGTCCACTTTCCTTGCATATTATTTACTTATAGCAACATACGATGATTTCTGAACGTGCTCTAAGAATCCTGCTTGTCCAGACTGTTTTGTGGATTCTGTGTATCTTACTAAACAGTTCGTGGATTGGCTATGATAAGAAAGTAGCAGGTAGCCCGGGGGTATGAATTAAAAGGACAACTCACCGATAGCAGAATCAAAGCCCGCAACGGGCACCTCTTCAAAGCTCTGAATGGGCACTTAGGCAAACTTAAACTTGAACAAAAGGACTCAGAGATGCTATCTAGGGTGGATGACCTTGCCGATTTAGGAAGAAGACACCTGGACTTTGCTTCACAGCGCATGCCCTGGAAAAGAGCGGACACCGTGAAGAGGACCACGTACTTCTCCTCTCGAATAATTATAATAATCACACCTATTCCCCGAACTAATTGTAATAATACGGCCTTTCCTAATGAATATGTACGCTTTGGTGTAATAAATATTTGGCTACTTTCCGAGACGGTGTGCAGGCTTTGTGGAGAAATCCCCTTGCCCCCCGGCCGGAATAAACATACCTGCTTTATAACTCTCTCTGAGTTGTAGGGTTTGTTTCTGCACGTCAGTATTTCCTCAGTGATGGTCAGCCAGTGCAAAAAGACATGTAGCTTTTGCTATTGATCCATATCTTTGTTCTGTTATCAGGAGTAGAACAAAAAACATTATTCTGTTTATCATGCTTGTTCCAGTTAATTTAGTACCTTCCCAGGTTAAACTATTCTTCTCTAATTACATGCTCTAACTCTACAGAGCAGGGGACAGGTGTATCGCTTTCCTTGTGCATGTAAAGCATGTGGCTTCAGCAGCTGCATCATTCCTGCTGGCTCTCTGTAACCTTATCTTTATCATACCCAGGCTCTGGTTGTTCAAGGGAGATGCAAGAAATCCTCTACCTCCTTTACAGGTGGATGAACATGCATGTAGCACACTGCACAGGGGGAAGAGTGAAAGGAGGGTGTGTGGCAGCACAAGATGATGTAAACCTCCCCGTGAATTACGGAAGGAAAGCGCGGGGGGGAAGGCAGTTGCCAAGACAAATGAAAGCAGATTTTTAATTTTTTTTTTTTTAAAGTTGTAAGAGCAATTGCCATTCTGTTAAATGAAAGCACGAACATGTTTCATATTGAATACATATTCTCCTCTATTCTCAAAGTCCAAAAGATATTTGTGCTCATGCTTCTTTTTCACACAAACTTTCCATCTACTTATGCACGCATGTATAGTCCTAGCTTAAAAGAGACAGAAATCAAGAAAATAAGATCTCTTACGTTTAATGAAAACTGTTTAGAGATAAATTGACTCAAGACATACACTCAAATAGGTGTTTACCCTCAGTTTACCACCTAAATACCAGAAACAATCACGCTTACTTTGTTGTTACATGCAAGACCAAGGCACATTGTATTTTAAGTGTTATTTTGACAAAGGGTTATTTTGCCAAACATTGGGTTGCCCAGATATTTTCACTCTCATTAGGGTGTAATTCTCCTGGTTGCTAGTACACCAACGGCAGATATTTAACCAAATGTTTGAAACACATGCTTAACTTAGCTGTGTTTATGTCTTTAAATATTGGTCTTTTAGCTCTGACACACTGATTAGCAAGTGTTACCAAGTAAATACTTGTTATTTTAAAATTACCAGGTATGTGCTTTTATTTATATAAAGAGTCTTTAACTGATACACAAGAGCTTGCAGAACCTTGAAACAAGCCACAAAAGTTGCTTGCTTTCTTTGTTTAATCTTTTCTCCCACTACAGGAGAAAGGACATCATGATTAAAAAAATCATTATGAGGCACCAAACATTCTGCTTCAGAATTAATTGGTGTGTACAGAATGCATCTAGCTAGAGAAGTCCCACAGCCTATTAGCAGAAACATACATTGTGAATTTACTAAAACCTGTCTGACCTTGAGTGAAGAGAGCAAGGAGAAGGGCAGAGCAAGTCAGTGACAGTCACAGCCTGAACTTCACATGAGTGCTATTGATCTTATTGACTGGGTCACTGAAGTGCTGCTGTACATTAAGTAGGGGAGAACAACTGAAAAATGTATTAATTCAAATTGTTAAATCAATATTTAACAGTATAGTTAATGGCAGTTGACCTTGGATGAACCTTTAATGAAACAAAGGTGAACTAGAACAGCCAGAGTCATAGGAAACCCAGTAATCTGCATTAGCGTGAAAGACGTATTTTAAGGGCCTGTATAAATGCAGACATTCCATATAAATGTAGATATTCCGTACAGCTACTTCAGTTCTTGTAGCAAGAAAAAGGTTCCTGCCACCATGTTGTATTGACATGAAGAAAGCATAAACCATTTTCACCTCATGCAGTTTATTTTAAATGATCAGTCAGATAACCACTAATACAGAATACAGAATTGGAAGAAATTAAAAAAACTAGTATTTCACTGCCATGTGTCTTTTCTGATATGTTTGTGCAACCATTTTTAATCATACTTTAGAAGAATGACAACAAACAGTAACAATATTAAGACAGGATTCCTCCACTGACAAGCTTGACTTGACTGATTTTAACCAATGCGCATTCCTCTCAGATAAATGAGCGGAATCCTGATCTGAGACTCAGTGACTGCCTCCATGGGACAGTTCTAGGGAGAAAAAAAAGTTTTAAAATCAATTTTTTTGTCAAGTTAACACTCTGAAAATACAGAGCACTAAAACAAATAGAAAACAGATTTAGGTCACTGTACTTGAATCTCCCAGTATCACTATCCCAGGATGTACCTAAACTGATGCTGACCTGGCAAATGAGATTCCTGAAGCATCACCTATGCAGCCAGGCTATCAGATCGTAGCGCACAACAGATGATTCAAAGAAATGTGGTCTCATTAACAGATTAATAGCACTGGATTAATACATCAAATCCATCAGAAACACCTTAATCCATTCAATTTAAATAATTACCATTATTAAACCAGATGTCTTTCCATCAGCAATATCACCAAATTGCTAGGCTGGAAAACTAGATTCAGCTCCTTTCTTTTTCACAGGTATCTTTCATTGTTAGCAAAACCAGTCTTTTATTCCTCTCAATTCTGCCTAACTAGCAGAATGATAATAATATAAAACTGAGAAAGTGAGATTTCTGCTTGAGACCAGATACTTCATATCAAATCAATTTAGATTTTAAGCACCCCTAATCGAAGGAAGAATAAAGAGCTGTGGGATTTTATCTTGCCAGGCTTAAAAACTTTGATTATTCTAGGATCTCTGAACAGGTAAAGCTTTGGGAATACCATTTCTTTCCACAGACTGAAGCCTAAACATCATTAAACCCTTCGTGTAATATTATCCACTACACTTATTTAAGACAATCATCTCCACCATTTCCACTTTTTGAGGAGGAAGAGGAGGAATCTGAATCAGCTACGAAAGGCCATAGTCACCTGCCATTTTATTGACTAGTGATTCAGTGCCACGAAGTCCTTTGGCAATCTTTTACAAGCAACCTCCATCCTTAGCAGACTGAACATCTTCAGTGCAATGAAAGCAGAAGATCACAAAAGATTTTGTGATTGAACGAAATGATTTTATGAAAACATCAGTCCAACATCCAGTTCCCTGACACAGGATGCTTTCATGCTGAAAGTTTACAAGAATTCAAAAGAAAACAAAATGGAGAAAAAAAAAAAAGATTATATTCATCCACCAGGAAGTATTAAAACAAGGTATTTACCTAGTTCACACAACTCCAGAACTACAAGTATATGCTTATCCTACAACTCCTACATAAACGCTCACTATTAGCCACTAACAGAAACATGACTTAGACCACAGAATGACCATTCTTTACTTCTCTATTCTCTGAAGTAGGGAAGGCATGGTATTTCCAATTTTATGTGTGAGGGACAGATGACAAGTTATTTTTCCAACATATATCAAGGTAGTTGCAGAGCTAAGTATATTTTTGATTCCCTGTTCGGCACTAGTGACCAAACAAACATTGCCTTCATCCTACACGTGAAGGTGATAAAATACGTCACCAAACCCTAGTGAAATTTGACAGATCAGTAAGATGAACTCATTTAAATAAAACTTAGCCCTTCAGAAAAATCCTTCAATTGCCATCTAATTTTTTAATCCCTTGACAAAAACCTAGGTCCTCTGCCACCAACCTTCTAACAGTTTTCTATTGCAAAGTCTTGTTTAATTATTCATACTTAAAATACCCTTATGTCCTACTTAACACTGCAGTATTTCTGAGATTTATAGTTTTAAGCTAGAAAATAAGTGGATGGTTTTTTTTAAATGATGACCAGCCAAAGTAATGGAGTAAGTCTGCTGACATTAAAAACCACAACTTGGTCTTCAATTTACATTTGCATGTCAAGACATCAATGTCCAACTGGTGTACCCAGAAAAACACTGGGCAAAACTGATGAAAGTCAGTATTTAGCTATTGGAAAACAAGAATAACTTTCCATCACTTCTTGGGGCAGTTGAAAATGACACATTTTAGGAAGCATAAGATCATCGCAGTTTATACTGGGACATCAGTTCAGTTGCTTTTTAATGACCAGAGCCACAAGTCCTCAACTGTAGCAAGAGTTAGCATTTACTGAATCAAATTTGTTGTTATTAATACTCTCTTAAATAAAAAAAAAAAAAAAAAAAAAAAACAAACACCAAGAAACAGGAATGACTGCTAGGAAGACAACCGAGTTATACTGCTGCAATCCACCAGACAATCCTTAGGAATATTAACTGCATATTAATGTAAGAACTTTACCATTTTTCTGACACTATTTCCATTTACTTTAGTAGTAGCAGCTACCATGGAAAAGAGCAAAATAAATATAGTTTATCCAACTATATTTATTTTGTTGACAGAATTTCTCAAGCTCTCCTAATAGAAAATCACATTTTCTTAACACAATTAACTTCTTTCTTCAGTATTAGTAATTTGATTTTAGAAATGAATGGTTAACTAAATATTAGATTTGAAAAACGTGGCACACAAATTAATGAGGAATTTTCTTTTATACTGACATAGCTGTTAAATTTTTGAACACATCCACTGTGGCCTAATTATTTTAATTCTAAATGCTCACTAAGTCTTTTTTATTCATGATTTTTATCCACATGGTTTAGAAAAGTTTTTCTTCTCCTTTGAAGATTTTAGTCAGAAATCTAGCAAGTAATGGAGGCATCATGTTTTCATAATGCCTGGGTCCAGGAGGATCTTGATAGGCAGAGTAACTGTGAATCAAAGAATAATAAGCTCCTCTGAAGTGAATTTTTAATTACTTCAGTGCCTTAATGCAGTTCACTGGGGCCATGAATGTCATCCAGGATATATTTTCTAACAGCTTTCTTTTCCTTTAATGCACCTTTCTGTTAGAAACAGATGACATTTTACCATTACTAAGCTGGAGTGATACAGGCATATCCCTCGTGACTACACTTAAATTATTATTTACTGTAAAACATCTAGGAAATTTAGACTTAAGGTTTTTATTACTTGGGTGGATTTGTTCAGGTGTTACTTCTGTTAACTGAATTCTGGAAATAAAAGTATTTACTTCCCTTTTATTTCATCAGTTAATGGATTTCACTGCCAAAAAACCCTTTTCTGGTCAAAGAATATATATAAATAATGTTAGCAAAATAGCCCACTCTTTGCCAGAAGGATGCTGACTGTTTTTCATTCTGTCATTCAAGGAAATTTGCTATTTACAATTGCCAAAGAATATCAAACCAACCTGATGCACTCCCCAAAACATCATGACAGACTTTGACTTTCATTTGACATCAGTTGTACAGCAACTTGACTGCAATGCTGATGCCATAGAAAAGAATCAACTTAAGAAAATGTTATTTAAAGTTTCTCAGTAATAAGTTATAATTAATACCCACTGTCAATCTTAAGATACCTAGTCACCCATCAGCATACCAGGCTCGGTATACTAACAAGTGACTTGCATTTGTCTTTTCTTGTGTATTTCTTCCCAACAGAAATGCTTCATCCATTCAAATGAAGTTATATAAATCACAGTGACTTCCTCTTAACTAAAGGTAATAGTAGAAAAAAATCGTGTGATAGCTGAAAGCATGATGCAGTACTCGTTGACAGCTTCTCTTTTGTACAATGTAAACCTTAGCTAGTTTGATAAGAGCATGCTGCACTTGGAAGTATTACTTGGAGGAGAATGAGTTCTTCTCAGTTGTCATTGAAGTGCTGCACCAGGGCTTTGATTTGCGTAAAACCTGATTATATATAGTATCTGCTCATGTCTCCATGTTAAATCATCATCGCTTCATCAGCACGCAGAGAGAATCTTTCTGCCTATATTTCTTCTAAGTTCTTCCTAAGACTTCTTATTTTTAGAAGGTATCATACTTAAAAATATGCACGTAATCGTACATATAATACTCATGGGTACTCAGATGTCTACTGATTTCCTGCATTTCTCAATGTGCAATAAATGGCTGTAACTGATACTCAGCTTCTAAAGGACTCTTCCCTGGAAGCTGTAATGACTCAGGAGATGCACAGAATCTTGATAAATGTATGAAATGATAATCAAAACTACCTGTTTTTTTGAAAAGGATCCAATACTTAACAGATGGATTTTTAGTACATTGTCACATTATCTAGCCATAACTTTATTTTTGTCCAGGTCATCACAAAAAGCACTTCACTGGGTTTGTGTGCTAGTGTGTGCTGTGTGTTACTGTGACAACAGTGATATCCCATGCAAGGCTATTACTGTACTGTGATTATGACAACTCCTTTAGGGCCAAATGCAAATACCCATGGTAGACTTTGACATCAATGCCAAAAAGAAGACCAAATCACAAATACAAAAACAGGGCATTAACACCATTCCTTCCTGTGGTATCTAGGGGTTTTCTAATAGGTGAAAAGGAATGATATTAAGATAATGTCTTCAGTTTACAACAAGATGACAGGGAGAACCTAATTTACTTATCTACTTGATTATAGAGAACTAATTGGGGGAAAGAACCTGTTACTGGAGAACTCTGAACCCAAGCTACAAGCTCATCAGTTCTAAGAAGCTAACCTTGAGTAGCTAGGTAAGGGAGACTAAAAAAGTGTCACCATGTTGCCCAGTAAAGTCACAGACAGGAATCATTATTTCAGCCCTATTTAACCCTAAAAAGTCACCTTACTTGCTCTCTGAGAAGCTGTCTCCACATTATAAAGGTCAAACAGGATGAGTGTAAGCAGTTACATGCATAGGTATACATAGGCTGTAATTAAAATGTGTATGGTAAGACAGATCCTCTTCAACCATTTTTCTGCTCCTTGAAAATAACTAAAATTGGGCTCCTGTTGTGGCACTAAAGTGACTAAGACAAAGAGCACAGATCTGCAGGGAGCTGGCAAACAGAAAAATACATAATTTACCTTTCACAGTCCTGGATGACTCCATTTATTACCCTTTTTAAGAAGCGGATTTCAGCTAAAATGCCCTTTTTCATGTTGTGTAAGTGTGGATAAAGTTTTCCCAATGAATAAGAATACACCGAACTCACCAAATGCAGAAGATAAAAATAATACACCCTCTCACTACAATTCACAAGAAAGTAAGTATCAAGACTTATTATCTGCTGTATCTGTGTTACAAGCCAAGAGTAATTCTTCCACAGTCAACAGAGATAAAGCTTCCAGGGCTCAGGCTCAGAACCCTTACAGCTGCACTGCCTCTGAAGCAGAAAGCAAGCGGGCTTTTGGTTGCAAGTCCTATCTGGCGCAGGTACAGTGAGTGCCTCTAGAGACCTCACAGCTGCAGCAGTCCTGAAGTAGGGTGAGAAGAGGCTGTGATCCATAGGGCAAGGAGAAAGTTGAAAAGAACACAGGAGCTCAGAAAGGGTAAGAATAATTCCTATGCTTTTAAGTGATGGTTAAGGAAAGTTTCCATTCATATTATAAAACAACTTATTCTTAAAAGGAGTGTAAAAACAGCAAGGAGGGATGTCCTGCTTTGGAAGGACTTGGTCCTGTTAATAGCAATTGGTTCAAACCAAAATACACACATGAATACTGCAGACCAGTCATTCCCACTGTTGATACCTAAAGGTGGAACCTTTGCCATAAAACACTAAAATGAGAATCTTATTCATGTTCTCTTATTTTAATAGATTCATGTTCCTCATTTTAAGAGAGGTGCTCAAGCTCACAGACTTAGAATTTCAGAGCAGTTAGGCACCTGCTCTGTGAGCATGGCTGGAAGTATCATGTGTATTTGAAGTACATTTTTTAGCTGCACACTTTGAACTTGGGCCAGAATTTCAGCGTTCAGTATCCAGCAGCTCCTAGCATTTCACTGTGTCCTGCTGGGTGCTAAGTCCTTTTGAAAAAATCTGACTACTGAGGCACCCATGTGGAAGTATAGTTCATAACTCACCCAAAGGAAAACCAATTTTCACTGCAACAGTCAAAGCATTTATTAAATAAGAACTATTGCTCTGTCAAACTACAACTGTCTATGTCCCACATTTCTGGTATTAGTTATAAGATAAATGCAGCTGAGAAATTTTACTTTCTACTGCATACTTTTCTTGAATTCTCTAATATTAAAAACAGCTTTGTCAAAACTTTTTCTTCAAGTTTTCAGACATACTCAGCAAGTTTCAGAGTCCATATTTCTTTTGCTACAAAAGCACCTGAAGATAAAGGTGTAAAGTGAAAGGGACAGTACAATCTTATCTACCTACCATATCATAATACTAATTTCCTTTTCAGTAACAAGATGTAAATGCAAACATGCTTTAAAAGTATGTATAGTTTCAGTCCAGATCCTGATTCAACTGGCTGAAAAATGATAAACTATACGTTAGATAAGCAAAACCTACACTTTCAGCAGTGTATGTTTATTGCGTTATCCATGAAAGGTAGCACTAAAACATGTCACAACTAATCTGTCATCATTCAGGATAGCCTCAAATGGGACCAGTGAACCTGTTGCATTAGCAAGCAGTAATTTTTGATTAGAACACGGTGCATTTATGTAGAATTCATTATGCTTTACGTGAGAGTTTTCATAACATTGCTTTTTTGTATTTTGATGTTTTTATATTGTGATATTATATTTAATAACATCAGAGTAAGAAAGAGTACCTACCTCACCCTACCTGGGTAAAACCAACTGCTCAGTATTTAGTCAAGCACCACAACAGTCCTTAGTGAGCTCTGCTTATTCTTCTGGACAATAATTACCCAAAGTATATTAGCTTCTCATCAGGGAAAGGTTGGGAAGAAAGACAGAATGACTTTAACTGAATTAATTATTAAGAAATCATGAAAGGCAGACAGACGATGGAGCTGATAAATCCTCAAAGAGAGAGAACATTTAAAAAATCCTTGTCTTCATTCCCAATATAGGTTTATCTTTTGAAGCTGTAGACTACATATATGCCCAAGGGCCAATACTCTACATGGAGCAGGAAAGCATCTACAGCTTACTCTCTAGACACAGGAACAGAGAAGAGGAGCAATCTTTAGGAACTCAAGCTCTAAGAAGCAAGAAAGAAAGAGAACCACATTTAAGCTGAGTCATCTGAGTCTTTAAACACAATGAGGTTGCAAGGATTTGTAGGTTTTGTGAAAGATGTTTTTCTTTACTTTTACTTTGACCTGAGACTACCTTGATCACAGTTGCATTAAACTAGCAGAATAAAATGGCATGCTATCCAGCCAACCGTGGCAATCCTTTAAAGCCGGAAGGGATCAATATCTGGAGTGCCCTCCACAGCTCTGCTGAGTAATTTGGGGAGTATATTTCTACTTTTCTGCAAGAACAGCTTTGAGTGTGGTAACCAAGGTATGTATGGACTGAGTGGCTGGTCAATATCCATTGCATGCAAGACAAGATATTGAGGTTAGTGTGGTCTATGTTGCAACATCCAACAGCTTATTCTTGTGTACTTTGTGTCACCTTTTATAACCTAGCAGAGCACTTCTGCAAAAAGTGGATTTAAATATCATTATGGCATTTCATGCAAGTGCTTGAAGAAACATCATTTTGATCAATGCTTTCTACCAGGTTTTTGCCTGGGTTTTTCATATAGCAAGCAAGGCAGGACAGGGGGAAGAGATAAAAGTGGACAATATGGGATGAAATCCAGGAAGTACAAGAGGTTTCTGAACTGGAGCAGTAATTAGATTGCTGTTACCAAAGTTAGTTACAATTTGGTTTCTGTTGTGCAGGAAATTGAAGGGTGTTCCTGAAAAAGATGTAATGAAAAGCTAGGTTGTATTCTCTTATCGTCCCACAAAAAAAACAAAACAAAACAAAACAAACCCCAAAAAACCAAACCCACAAAAAACTAAATTGTTTAGTGTCATATTTACCAAATGAAATACACTTAGTATCCCTTCAGACACCAATACTCTGGAAGGTTTTCTAGTGCAAAGCACAGAGATTCAAAATACCCAGAGCTCTGACCTCAAGGCACCTGGATTAAGTTCCAACAAGGAGAACCTTCACTGTATCCAAATCTGCAGCAATCAAAGCACTCTTGGCCTCTGCAGCCTTTGCAGCATGTAGCTACATAATTAGGCTACCCTCATCTTTAGATTCCGGACACCTGGTATCCTACAGTGAAGTATCAATCTGCACAAAAACAAGGACCCTGTGTCCTCAAGTTCCTGAGCAGTCTACCATGACCAACCAGGAGACTAATGTCAGAAAGGTCTTTAAAAAAAAGTGCACTGAAACAGGTACTTCCAGGGAAAAAAAAAAAAAAAGTTTATTTCCACTAAACAGCATTTATCCAGAAACTTGTGATGATTTCAGAGAATGTTATCAACATTACTCTGAACTCAGTCAGCTCAGACTGAGTTCAGGTGTGATTTCTGTTACACACTGTTGAGTTCTACGGAACTAGAACTGGGTTACATGAAGCATTAAGGCACTAATACTCCAAACACTAACACATGTACTCAATTCACCGCAAGCAAGTAATCCTGTTTAGTTCAGCTATGGATGCCATGTTAAGTAGAAGCATAACTCTTTACAGGATCCAGGTCTATTCTAAATTACTAACGCATACAAATGCCTTAAAATACATACAGGATGGTAAAATATATACACACACAGAGTAAATATTACCCTTTCTCTATTGGACTCATAGCCAAGTGCCAGCAAGCAAGGAGGAAGGTGGGGATTTGTTTCATTAGATTTCAGGAGAAAAAATTCTCCAGCTTTGATGAGAATACCAATTTTAGGTTTTAATTATTATTCTAATAGAATCACTTTCATTTGCAATTACACATTTCATTGTACAATTTAATAAATCATCAAAGTGGGAAATAAATAAGTAAATATTCATGCTTAAGCCTGAAGTTTCTGTGGTAATTTGCATGCAAGGCATCATCTCAGAGAAAATAGTCTTGGTTATATTTTCACATATTAGAAATAACTGCACAAAATTAAACATGTACAGCAGGTACAGAGGTTTTGAAAAGATAAGCCACACTGCTAATACTTAAGTACAGAAGCTTCAAGATGATTGTGTGATTTGATACAGCTCAGAAACAGAATAAGTCCTCACTTAAACTCAGTCTTAAATGTTTTCCGTGATACTATATTGGCATTGCATTCTTTATTCTTAAAAAAAACACACCCACACAGAAGCCATAATTTCACTAACAATAATGCTATGCATCCATAGGAAAAATAACAGAAAAACACTAAGTTGAATTAATCAGAGGTCATGCTTAATAGGTCGGTTGCATGAAAGAGTCATATTGTGTCAAGTACTTAGAGAAAGGACACACATTTTTATAGGTTTTCACTTTTTCTTAAGCAATCATTCACATTTGCATATTTTTGCTTCAAGATTCAAAAATACAGTCACAAAAAAGAAAAAAACCCACCTTTGAAAACAGTGGTGTGCGGCGGGCGGAGGAAGCAAGCAGCCGATTCAATGTGAACGATAGAGCAAGCTTCAACTTTATTGAAAGAAATCACCCCTTACATAAACTCTCTACAATAATCATGCATACTACTCACAAATCTATTGGGTACATCTAGAAGGCTACATTATAATATCCCAGCCCCTTGTGGCATTTCGGATATGTCACAACATCTTCCCTCTTCTGGCCTGCCTTCTTTCCCAAGGTTGTTTACCATCACACTCAAGGCCATTGTGTACCTCAGTTTCTCTCTTTGTTAACATAACAGTCCTTTGTTAGCATAACTGTACCCTGGGTTTTTTCCTTTGTTTACCTCATATGGCTGCAATCAGCTTCTGTAGAGACCCATGGCCTTGCTCTCTGCAAGCCGTTCTCCAACAATGGTGCTACTTCCAACGTTTAATTTCAGGGTGTAAATCAAACAATGAGTTGATGATAATGTGTTACATATTATAAAATGTTTACTGAACTCCAGACAAAAGGATGTTGACAGTGACTGAGTTTACTCTTCTTCTTCCTGATCTTTTTGTACTTTCTCAGCTTTATTTTTATTACACGTTAGAGAGCTTTCAAGAAAACTGTTTTTTAAACATAAATACATGCAAATAAATTTTCAGGAAAGTATATACTGTTACTGGAATAGTCTTATAATTTCAGGAAATTAATACAGGATTTGAAGCCCGTATCAGTTTCTTTCTCCACAACAATTGTTTTTCTACCTAAGAACAGTCCCCAAGAGCATCATTAACTTGTAATGTTTCTTTGCTAGAAATACAAGTAAAATGGAAATGTGTCCAATTTGGAGGAAGCCCATGACATCTGAGGTCTGCAGCTTGACCCACAAACAATCATAAGAACAATTTTAGTGCCTGTGATAGGGGAAAAAAAAAAATCTAGTATTTCAATTTTCTGGCAGTATAAGATTCATACTGTTATAATAAACAGTTTCCCAATAGGAGGCGCTAAGTAATGATTATATACAAAAAGGAATAAAGACACAATTGTTACAATATCTTTTAAGTTTGAATACTGAACAAGATTTCACAAATTAGTAATGATCCTCCATATGTGTAAAAGTAGAAGAATATTGAGACAAGAAGAAGCAGGAGAACATAGCTGTGTCACAGATGCTTTTCACCAAGAAGACAGATAAAAAGAGCCTATGGATTAAACAGTTTGAAACACTGCAGATTAAAACAAACTGAAAATTCCATTGAACTAGGGAAAAAAGGAAAACAAAAGAAAATTACTCATAACTAGTATATATGGATCAGACCAGGAAGAGATACACAGACTACTGAGTACAAATTACCCACCCATTACCATTACCCACAGAAATGGTGAGAGAAAAACATTTATTTACAGTATAAAGGACATAAGCAGAGGAGATGCATTATCATACAGGAAAAGCAAAAAAATAAGACAGAAGCTATGACAAAGGAAATGATGAAATGCAAAACTGCAGAGATGAACAAAATTAACAGCTTGAGATATTGTAAAGAAAATTAAAAATGCCCTGCCTAGTGGGCCACATGGTAACTGTGCTAAAGCTTGCAGCGAAGAAAAAGATACATAATCATAGAATTGTCTAGGTTGGAAAATACCTTGAAGATCATCTAGTCCAACCATTGACCTAATGCTGACAGATCCCAACCACACCATATCCCTCAGCGCTATGTCAGCCCGACTCTTAAACACCTCCAGGGATGGGGACTCCACCACCTCCCTGGGCAGCCCATTCCAACACACAACAACCCCTTCTGGAAAGAAATGCTTCCTAATAGCCAGTCTAAACCTTCCCTGGTGCAGTTTGAGGCCATTCCCTCTTGTCCTGTTGCTCGTTACTTGATTAAAGAGACTCATCCCCAGCTCTCTGCACCCTCCTTTCAGGGAGCTGTAGAGGGCGATGAGATCTCCCCTCAGCCTCCTCTTCTCCAGACTAAACACCCCCAGTTCCCTCAGCCGCTCCTCCTACGACCTGTGCTCCAGACCCTGCACCAGCTTCGTTGCCCTTCTCTGGACACGTTCGAGTCATTCAATGTCCTTTTTGTAGTGAGGGGCCCAAAACTGAACACAGGAATCGAGGTGCGGCCTCAGCAGTGCCGAGTACGGGGGTCAGATCCCTTCCCTGTCCCTGCTGGCCACGCTATTGCTGACACAAGCCAGGATGCCATTGGCCTTCTTGGCCACCTGGGCACACTGCTGGCTCCTGTTCAGCTGGCTGTCAGTCAACACCCCCAGGTCCCTCTCTGACTGGCAGCTCTCCAGCCACTTCTCCCCAAGCCTGTAGCGCTGCTGGGGGTTGTTGTGGCCAAAGTGCACAAAATTTGTTTCCATTTACAGTAATAGTTCTTCCCCATTCCCCACTTGCACCCCAAAATACACAAACTAGGAAAGCAAAACAATCCTGGAGAAAAGTTTCTGTACTTTATGACTTTAATGCAATGCAAAATCGCACAAATAAATGGTGTGAAGAACTCAGACTAGCACCATATGCAAAGACAAGGCAGCATCAGGCAAACAGTAAACTGAATGCTAAATAAAGAATGGGGCACCAGCAAACCTGTGAAGTGACAAATAGAGTTATGTTAGAATGGAAAATGTTTCAGTCAAAGATAAAATTATTCAGTCTCACAATGCAGCATTAGGACAATTAAAATTATAAGCAAAATTCTGGTGACAAAACAGACATGCAAGCAAAGCCACAAGTACTAGTGACATTCAACAAGGGCCCATAATATCCACTGGCATCTCTACAAAGGTGTTATAAATTATTACGACATATTTACAGGACCAGAGCATCCTCTCCATAAACACTAAGCCATACAAAACCACCTTAAACAATGCAGCACCCAGTTCATGATTACTTTTTTGGTATTAGAGTAATGGAAAGTAATAGAGCAAAGAAAAAAAGAAGGCACTCTGGGTAACTTTTGCAAATCATTTGTGCCAAAGAAATGTTCAAAAAAGGGGAACGAGAGTCATGAACACATGTTTGCAAGGTTAAGAAAACATTTGAACTTAAGCCAGTTTTTAGAAGTCACCAAAGAAATCTTTCAATAATTGTCTGAAAAAGTAGCATTTTCACTTTCCAAGGTTTGCATAGTATAAAGCACCAGAGATGAACACTGTTGACTTTGTATCTAAAACAGCTGTGCAGCAGGACAAGAGGATCTGGACCCCTCAGGAAAACAGAAACCAGAGATAAAGCAGATGAACTGAACTAATTTCATGGCTTCAGAGAGAACAAAACCAAAACAAACGAACAAAATCAAAAGAAAATAGAAGAGAAGACTGAACACAAACTAAGATTATAAGATCACTTGAATCTGATATTCTAACAAGGATCAGCTATACAATGTCTTAAACTATCAAGATCAGCAACCGAGAAAACTGTAACTGTATGTTAAAGCATTGAAGTCTTTGAGATACAGAATTCCCTGTGAAATACTTATAAGCTATTTGGGAATAGATGACAAACTCTGGCTGGGTTTGAATTTCAAGTCAAGCCTACTACAGAAATTTGCCAAAAATGACCAAAGATATTCAGCATACAGCAAGCCATTGGTGACACATTCCACGATTCTTGGGAACTGAGAGCATTCTTAGTTTTGGGGAGACAGAAGGGAAGTAGTTCATTGACTGGTGGACTTTGCTAAGGCTCTGTAAGCAAGAACAGCATGGCAAATGAGTAAACAGAAATACAAATCTGCTTCTCAGCCACTAAACACAAATAGCATATTTTACCTTGCAACCTATTAAGTTAAAATATGAATGTCAGTAAGGAACTACCCAGCATGCTAAGATAAACTACCACTGATTTGATTTCAATTTGATTTTAAAGAGTGTAGGCACCCACAGCATTTGGGAATTGATTCATGTTCAGCCAGCCCTGAGGCAGGATCAGGGCAACCCCTGGGGATATGGTCCTGCCCTCACCATAACAAACAAATTGTATCAACCATATGTCACTACCTTAGAGGCACAGACATAACTGAAATTAACTTACATATTCCCTGTATTGATTCTGTTGTGAGGATAACAGCTTCTGTTTGAGAGAATTTGGAAAGGTTGATCATGAGCACCATTATCACCACCACAGCAAAAACATTCAGGACACCATGCCATAGGCTTCTTTTAGACTTCAAGGAAGAGGGTGTCCTGCAGATGTTCTCTACCCAAATCAAAGACAGGTGTTCGCAATGCTTCAGAAACAGGCTGGTTTTGACAACAGAGGGTTGTTCACTAGCAGCATGTTTACACCACTTAGCCAGGAATTCAGTCATATCACTCCATCAGAGTACCACAGTCAGCCAAAAGCCAAAGCTAGGTCAGCAGCTAAAATTTTAGCCTCTTAACAGCTGCATGAAGCAAATAAATATGTCAAGCTACCCTTGAAAGAAATAACTGCACAAGAAATCTCATTAACAATGTCCCAATAAAACATTCAGTGACAAGTTGCAGGCCTTGATATTCTGTGGCAGGACACAAAATCAGAGACAGACATACAGAGTATACCATAATGGTGACACAAAACCTCCCAGGAACGCTGTGAGGACAAAACCATTTTCTCAGGATAAATCATGTTCTGGAAAAGAGCTGTGACAGAACAGAAAATTCCATGGGTTTCGGTTTGTTTTGGGTTTGGTTTAAGTGAATGAGTACATATTTTTCCAAAAGCACAAAAATATCTGCTCACTATGAACACAAGCATCCATGAAATATGCTGAGTTCAAGACTTGATCAACAACTCAGGGAAAGCATCTGCACTAGTAAGTAGCTAGCATCATTGAAGACATCCTCAAAAACACTACATACCCACAAAAAAAGAGGAAGACAATCTACTGAAAGAAGAGTCCAACTTCAAATTGCCCACAAAATACAATGCTTCATTCAATGTTAGGATGTAAAAGCAAAAGCTTTAAAATTCAGAGAAAATGTTAGCTGCCTTATATGGGGGTTAGCTTGAATGCTCAGTTTAAAAGAATAAGGATAGTGATGACAACCCAAGTTTTACCATAATGGGAAAATACAGTATATGTAAGCAAGATACAGTAGCTACATTTAGTTGTGTCCTGCTGTATAGAATGCAAAAGAGGTATTACAATTATCAGCTTACCTGACAAGAGGGTGTCTAGTAATCATGTATAATGGACCTTAAGATTTTAACACTCAGAGGACACATACAAAAAGCAGAACTGCTGCACTAGCTTTGTACACTCATTTTCCACTTCAGCAGTGAGCACATTCGCTTCAGGAACACTGTTTCTGAAGACAAACATGTCTTGGCTTTCAACATAGCTACTCCGGAGAATCACATTGCACCTTCCAAACCAGTCTACTTATAGCATCCAAAGCAAGGAAGGTCTCAGGGGGAGATGATGAACTTCACAAATGGCAGGAATGATTGAAGACAATGCTCCAAGGCTTTCAGTAGGACTTCAGGGCGCAAAGCAAGCACAGAGGCTTGTCTTGCTCCATGCACAGCTGACATGAAGACTATTTGTAGAGGAGTTGGTCCAGTAGCACAGTTAAGATTCAGTTTCTTTTTTAATACTTAAGTCCACTAATTTTATTTTATACAAAGGATATAGTTAATGCTATTAAAATGACAGCACTGACTTCTAGTACAGCAAATTAATTTTTAGAGTTTGCTGGTAGAGCTCTTTATTTTATAAATTAAATTAATTAAGGCTTAGATACTTTAAGAAATACTGCATCTGTTGATCTTTCTTTGTCTCAGACAAGCCAAGAAGGACACAGTAATTTCAAATGTTCTGTATTAGGTTGATACTAAATAAAATACTTCATTTTTGCAATATTGGAATAAAACAGATTTAATTAAAATTAAATGACAGCTGATGTACTAAGTTTCAGCAACTGAATATGCTAGTTAATATAAGTAGTTCTCAAAATTAACTACTTTGCATCAACTCATCTCCAGTAATCTCACCAAACTGTCTTCTATGTCAAACCCAGATTTATTTAGATTGACCATCCACAACTAGTAAACTAATTGTAAGAATCACTTAAGTACCTCCACGTGAAATACCTTTACTCTCAAGTAAACTACATTTTTTATATCACCAATCTTCAATAACTATGATTTTTTTTTAAAAAAAAAAAAAAAAAAGACCTTGCTGTTTTGCTTTTGGTGTTTGTATGTTTGGCACTGTCCTGTTTCAGCTAGGATAGGGTTAAGTTTCCCCAGAAGGGAGAAGGGATCTCCAGCCAGGTTATTCATACCATGCTGATGTTAGGTCTGGCACGGCAGCGCGGGAAGCTTTCCTTTGTGGCTTTGGTCACAGGAAGCACGCGCAACAGGCTGGCTGTGTTCATTGCAGTATTTCTCTGTATATCTTTTGTCTTGTTTACTGTTATTACTGTTTATTGTTGTTATTATTGCCACTGTTGTTGTTCATATTGTTACTTATTACACTGTTGTATTAAATTTCTTCTTATTTCAACCCTGCAGTTTGTGCCCTACTCGGTCCGAGGGTGGGGGAGGGACAACAGCAACGTGGTCTCCGGTGCCGGCAGGGCCTAAACTATCACAGACACAAATGCACCAGGTATTAAACTTCCTCTTTTTTCATCATCATCATCTTACAATTTCTTTCGTCTTATGTATTCAAACTTATTTAAAATATTAATTTTTACATATGTTTATTTGCACTTTTGCTGTTACTCAGTGTGGAGATATGAGGGAAAAGAACTTATAGTATATAGAGATTTAGAGAATCTTGGTATTTTTTAAAATAACCAAAAAACCCCTCATTTCTATCAGCTTACTTCTTTTCCTAGGAAGGGCACATAAATACAGAAATAACCAAAACCTCCACTTAAACAAGAAAACACAGAATCAATATAATCAAATGCGAGTGGATGGAAAATCTTAAAGAAACTATAGAGTACTTCCTAGGATCAATTACCCAGAATACAAAGTTTTGACACTTCTGGTGTATGAGCCCAGGCATACAGAATAAAGCACTGGTATCTCAACAATTGGTTTGAGCTTAATAAGAAGTGAGATTAATTTGCTATGCACGGAATTAGTTGAAGCATTTCAAAGAACAAATAACCAGAATCCACAGTTCCATGTAATTTATTCCTCATTTTCATTTCTAAGATTTCTAGTGCACCTAGTAGTAAAAATTTGAAGTGGATAAGAGAGTAATTAGGTTTTGTGTCAACCTCTGTGTGGTTTTTTTTTTTTCTGACAGTACTAAGAATCTACATGGCCAGCACATGGCATACTACCCAATGGTAGTAAAATGAACACTGTATGCCTGAGTTAAACATAAGAGCATTCTCAGTATTTTTCTGGAACATAATAAACTGCAGTACAGCATGGAAAATTAAAAAAAGCATCTAGGTTTTTTGTGTTGGTGTTTATTGGTTTTCAACAATAAATTCACTTAGATATCTCACTGTCAGTAATAATAAACTATGTATTTAGTCCTCATTTACATTTATGGCACAATTTTACTTTTAAAGAAATGTAAAAGAAAACACATGCCCCATCACATTAGTCTGTCTTGCTGTTTAACATCAGCTCTGTAATGATCTTTCGAGAGTCTGACTGAAAGCCTGGAGTTTCTCTACATGATGTTCCTTTAGTCTCTTGGAAAACATCACAGAATGCCTGCTGTGTAAAATTAGGCCTAATCTTAATTATCTTGCTATCTGTTTCCTGAGCTTAATTAACTCTTCTGAGTGCTTTCCAGTGCACACACACTGCAATGAGAACTAAACCCATTTTGTCTTATTCAGCATTTCATAATTTCCTTTCCCTCACTTCCTAAGACAATGAAAAGCTCTTCACAGTCCTAATTGTAGGGTAAAAGCTAAGGTATGATATTTGAAAGAAAAGCTGCAACAAAAATCTTGAGAATGTACAGCCATACATAGAAGGGCAGAAATCTGCAAATGTGGAGAGATAATCCCTTGTAGCCTTTAAATGAACTGCATTTAAATATTTAATTATCTTGTTAAGTAAATTCAGATTACAGGATTCAAATCCTAGTCATTATAGGTCATCAGGCTGTTTTAGGTGAAGTCAAATTGTCTATAGTCCACAGTGCTCAAATAAATTTAGAATAATATAGCAGCTAATTTGCATGACCAAGCTTTATCCCTTATTTCTCATCCAAATTTTCCAGTGATCTGGCCACTTTCATTGCAAGGGAGAAGAACACAATGAAGGTTGAGCATGTATTCTAGCATCTTACTTTCCTACTGCTAGAATTTCACTTTGTTTTTCAGATTACAAAAACCCTCAGTATACTTTAGAGAAACAAACACAAAGACGTTGCTTAATCCATTTTTTCCCATTCAGGAGGCAAAAGGGAAGTTTTATTTAAACTGGCTGTCTGAAAAGCCAGTATGATTATTCTAATTAAAAGAATACTTTATTCCAAGCTCAGACAAGCTCCATTAGCCATTACAGTGCATTTACTGCATATGATTCTCCTCCCCTCTACCATGTCAGCAAGAACAGGAGTGGTTTTATCTCTAGGCATGATCAGATGAGGACTTTGTCAATGATTAGCTGATAGGTAGGTGTTTAGCCAAGTTGCTTTTCAGTAATACTGGAGTCAGATCAGTGTATTGATTTAGGCCCTGCTGGGACCGGAGACCACATTGCCGTTGCCCCTCCCCCACCCTCAGCCGGTCAGGCTGGCAGTGAGGCACAAACCCGGGTTAAAATAAGAAGAAATTTAATACAACAGTGTGATAAACAATCTGAACAACAACAGTAGCAATGATAACAGCGATAAACAGTAATAACATTAAACAAGACAAAAGATATACAGAGAAATACTGCAGTAGTTACAGACAGCTCGCTCGCGATGCTCCCCGCCACCAAAGCCACAAAGGAAAAAGCTTCCCACGCCAGACCTGACCTCAGCATGGTATAAATAACCCGGCTGGAGATCCCTTCCCCCTCTCTGCTGGGGAAACTTAACCCTATCCTAGCTGAACCAGAACATAATCCACCCTTTATTCTATACCATCTGCATCACATCCAGCTGCCATTTACAGTTAACAATAACAAAACAACAATTAACAAAGGCACAGCATAATTTATGGCATGTTCTCACCCAGAATCAAGTCTCCCTGTGATACGCATCGGACCTCTCCATTGTCCTGCATCACCCACCAGGTGCACCCAGGTCCCTGGGCAAAAGCAATCCCGTGGATGGGTTTGCCTTTGCCTGGTGCAGGACTAAACCAGACCATTTTTCCCAATATATTCCTCATGCGCACCACAGGGACTTTATCCCCATCTACAGCACGTGGAGGTTTTGACTGAGCCGGGCCAGCTCGACTGGCAGATATCCTCTTGTGTTGACTAGCCAGGTGGCCTTTGCTAGATGCATGTCCCAGTCTTTGAAGGTCCCACCTCCCAGTGCTTTCAATGTGGTTTTTAACAGTCCATTGTAGCGCTCGATCTCCCCAGAGGCTGGTGCGTGGTAGGGGATATGGTAGACCCACTCGATGCCGTGTTCTTCTGCCCAGGCATTTATGAGGTTGTTTCGGAAGTGTGTCCCGTTGTCTGACTCAATTCTCTCTGGGGTGCCATGTGGCCACAGGACTTGGGTTTCAAGGCCCAGGATGGTGTTCCGGGCAGTGGCGTGGGGCACTGGGTAAGTTTCCAGCCATCCAGTGGTTACTTCCACCATTGTGAGCACGTGGCGCTTCCTGTGGCGGGTCTGTGGCAGTGTGATGTAGTCGATCTGCCAGGCCTCTCCATATCTATATTTCAGCCATCGCTCTCCATTTCGCTGGGGCTTCACCCACTTGGCATGTTTGATTGCGGCACACGTCTCACATCCGTGGATGATCTCTGCAATGGTGTCAATGGTGAGGTCCACCCCTTGATCTCGAGCCCACCTGTATGTTGCATCCCTACCTTGGTGGCCCGAGGTCTCATGGGCCCACCGGGCTATGAACAGTTCACCTTTGCGCTGCCAGTCCAAGTCCACCTGAGCCACTCTAATCTTGGTCTGACTTCTGGTTGTGTCGATGTTCATCAGTGGCCTCATTCTTGGGTACATGGGCAGCCACATGGCGCACCTTCACAATGAGGTTTTCCTCGTTACAGATTGCTCTAACACACTCTGGTCAGGGTCTGTCCCTTTTTGATTCTTATTTCAACCCTCTTGTGCCCCATGCTGGTGCGCCAAAAAAGCCTGTGGTGGTTTAAGCCCTGCCGGGACCAGAGACCACATTGCCATTGTCCCTCCCCCACCCTCAGCCGGTCGGGCTGGCAGTGAGGCACAAACCCCGGGTTAAAATAAGAAGAAATTTAATACAACAGTGTAATAAGCAATCTGAACAACAATAGTAGCAATGATAACAACAATAAACAGCAATAACAGTAAGCAAGACAAAAGATATACAGAGAAATACCGCAGTAGTTACAGACAGCTCGCTCGCGATGCTCCCCGCCACCAAAGCCACAAAGGAAAAAGCTTCCCGCTGCCGTGCCAGACCTGACGTCAGCATGGTATGAATAACCCGGCTGGAGATCCCTTCCCCCTCTCTGCTGGGGAAACTTAACCCTATCCTAGCTGTACCAGGACAATCAGGCAAGTAAAAAGCCAGTAAGTGGCACTCATCCTCTAGTTAATGGTGAAAAGTGTACTAGATTTTACAGAACATTTGTTTAACTTCTCAGGATTTGATCCTGTCATTATCTGACTGTCAGCACCAGAAGACAAATTCAGACATATAACAAACATCAAAGAAAAAATATTCAGCTCAAGCATCTATCCAGAAAACAGGGAAATCTATGCTATGTTTTCTGTTTCTGTATTTCCTATAACACCCCCAAACAACAACCAAATAGCTTAGCAATAACTTCAAAGTGAAAATGGAAGTTCTGTGATGGTAAATAATTAACAGTTAAAGTTAGTTATACCCCTGTATCATGATGGGGTAATAGCTTTACCCACATGACTCTTCTCCGTTTCCCTGAACACCAACAAAATACCCTTTATACTAAAAAATAATCTACTGCATAAAGAATCAAGAGTGCTGAAGTTCAGATCATTTCACTTCCATTTCTTTGCATCCGTGTATTTCAATGTTTCTGACTGATCAAAGCCTCCTGCTCGTGAGCTGTCACACATGGTCAATTTTAGCAGCTATGAAGTAAACCTTGCAAGTACTGCCATACCAAGCCCTCTGCTTTTTAGTGGTAACTTTCAGAATGAAGATGGAGTAAGGGTATTTGGATGTACTTAACACCTAGTATACTCTCTTTCAGCAGCAGGAAGCGAAATCAAGCACAAACATCGTAACCTCATACTGTTACACATGAAGCACAGTGTAGGGTATCAATACAGTCAACAAGCATGAAATTGTACACTACAGCTTTTACATCTACTCCTTGAACTTCATGCTCCTGCTATTTCAATACAGACCAGGGTATGATTTTAGCAGCACTTGATAAAAAAGTAATAAATTGAGTTATGGATTAGTCTGCTCACAAAAGCAGCTCAAAAAAGATAGTCTTGATACAACACATTATAATACAGAAAAAAAATAAAGAAACAACTAGACATAATTTTTACTTACTTTTTTTCACACTAGCTTCCACAAACTTCATTACTTAAACAATGGGTAACTTCAGTTTTATTTCTTATGCCTCATCCATCTATACCATCACAAATTTCCCTCTTTCTTTTCCCTCCTTCAGTTCACTAGGATAGATGTGAAGAAGGGCAAGGGCTACCTACTAGAACCAAACATCAAGTACATTTGGGCAAAGTCAGGCACCAAAGGAAGAAAACCATGCTCCCAGGGCTGTCATTGCCAACACACCCAACCTCGACACCTTGGCAGTATACAGAACAGAAGGGTACACAAGAAAATGAGCAAACAATTGTGATGTGGCCCCAGGCCTTGAGGAAAAAGCAGCTTTGAGCTCCCTGGTATGCCCATGTCACTTGTCCATGGGACAGTTTTGACACGTGGCCCATAAACTTAGGAGGGTTGGGCATTTTACTTTTCAAGTTTCAAGCACAGTCTAAACTGAAGCAAAGATTCATCTGAATTCTTCTGAAATAGAAGTGCCTTTCCCTTCAAAACAAATCCCTCCCAGGAATCAGAGCCCAAATCAACTTTCTGATGACCAGTTCTGAAATGTTAAGCCAGGGCTGTTCAGGCTGCTGTGAACCCTGTTGCGTCAATACAGAACCACCAAAACTTTAATCTTTAGGGCAGCTAACAAGATTTATTTCTCTGTAAGTGCCAAGCTGGAGTTTAAAGCTTCAACAGATGAAGCTTAAAAAAGGGACAACCTTCTCCTTAAGTGGTTTAAGATTTGAATCACAGTTTTACCATCTTGTGGACTTATAGTTTTCAGCTCACAGAGCAACTGTATTAACTCCCACTAAATTGGCAGGCAGTTTGATTAAAAGATCAGGCGAAACATTTCTCAGTTCCTAGTCTTCTAGCAGTAGGCTAAAGGTGTAAGAAACTATTGCCTAGATGTGCTGGTTTGGGCTGGGAAGGGGTTAATTTTCTTCATAGTAGGTAGTATGAGGCTGTTTTGCATTTGTGCTGAAAACAGTGTTGACAACACAGGGATGCTTTAGTTTCTGCTGAGCAGTGCTTACACGGAGCCAAGGCCTTTTCTGCTTCTCACACCACCCCACCAGCAGTAGGCTGGGAGTGCACAAGAAGTTGGGAGGGGACACAGCCAGGACAGCTGACACCAGCTGACCAAGGGGGTATCCCCCATCATATGACGTCATGCTCAACATATATAGCTGGGGGAAGAAGGAGGAAGGGTGGGACATTTGGAGTGATGGTGTTTATCTTTCCAAGTAACCGTTACATGATGGAGCCCTGCTTTCCTGGAGATGGCTGAGCACCTGCCTGCTGATGGGCAGCGGTGAGTGATTTCCCTGTTTTGCTTTGCTTGTGTGTTCAGCTTTTGCTTTGCCTGTCTTTATCTCAACCCACAAGTTTTCTCACTTTTACTCCTTTGATTCTCTCCTCCATCCCACTCCTGTGAGTGAGTAAGCAGCTATGTGGGGTTTAGTTGCTGGCTAGAGTTAAACCATGACACTAGACAAAATAAAAGTGACACGGTCTACCACCTTACTATTTATTGTCTCTTGAAGTCAGTGGCCTGCTCTTTGTGCTACATTAGTCACTTTATAACAAGTGACTGCTATATGGCAGCCATTCAGTTCATTTTCTTACAGTATGTGTCCTTAGCATGAGACTGAATTTTAAGGCAATGACTGGATTAGCATGATACACTAATTTAAACTTCTATATAAAAATACCAAGAACATTATTTGTTGAAACCATTCAACAGCAGTGGACCCTCTGCAAGTGAAGGCTAACAGAACTAGTAGCTACTTGTGTTCAGCTGCCTTGGAGTGGTTTATATACTCTTGAACTCAATTCTCATTGAGACCTGCTGCCAAACATATATGCATGTGTGTGTAAACCTGTTCAATATTAATTTGAAGAGGAGGGAGAGGAAATACATATATCCATAGGTATTTTGAAATTAAGAGGCTGATCAACCAGAAAAACTCAATTCCTCATATTTACTTCCAGGGAGCCACAGGCAAGTAAATGAAGTGGAAGAAAGAGATGAAGAAGTTCAACAAGTTGCTTTTGTACAAAAATTTAGAAGTGAGAGTGTAGATTTTGTACCCATGCATGCTTGTGTACAAAGCAGTATGCACTTTCTGATGTCCCTCTTTGATATAAAGCAGGTGATTAGAAGTGAACAGATTGAGGGACTGTCATATAGGGTAAGTTGTGCAAAGAAAGCAAGCTCATGTTATCCTAACTGCACCACCATAACATTTTCAACTACTACTTGCTTGTTAAAATGGAGCAAAAACTAGGGAAACAAACAAGAACTAAAATTAACGCTAGTAAGTAACCCTTGGTAATAGCAGCTCAAACCTCATTTAACTCATAGGCTCATTTGAAAAAAAAAAAAATACTTCCAGCACCAGTTAGACAAAATTGGCTCATGCCTACATATGCAGTGTATGTTTCATGACTGCTAGAAAATATATTAGAGTTTTATTTGAACTAGATGAATGGAAAAAAAAATTCCTGCATCTGCTCAAGCCCCTAACTGCTCACTGGTAAGTTCAACTGAGCCTCTTCCAGGTTTTCTCTTCTTTCATTGAAACATATCCTGTCAGTCAGTAGAAACAACAACAAAACACAGTATTTCAGAAGGCAGGGAAAAAGCCAATACATAGCCAAAGAAAAACATAAATCAACACTTACAGCAACTTTTTTCCCCATGCTTTTACTTTTTCCTCTCAGTGTGTGTTTTGTGATTTTCTACAGTTATGTCTCTACAAGATTTATTATTCAGATTAATGAGTTTAACATATTAGTGAATGAACATACCTCTCTGCTCTTGCAAGTCACAGATTTCTTCCTGTCTTTTACAGAGTTTTGAGATTACAGGTCCCAGAAGCCATGGAAGCACCACCTGACACATGCACAAACACAATGCACAAACATATGCATGCATAATATATATATGGAAAGATCCAATGTCCATTCATCAATTCTAACCTTCCCACCATGTTTCCATTGCTACGCAAATTAATATCCACTTCTTCACTTTACAGATTCCAATACATATTAGCTTACAGCATTTCCATGTAAAGATACTCCTAAGGTTTTGCGAGAAATTAAAGTATTTTCAAAATGGGAAATAGTTATTAGAAGGGCATGTTTCTATGAAATAAACATTCTTTCTGAATTCTATCACCTGTGGGGTTTTTTAGATAGCTTGGAATCCAGACCCTCTGTACATAGGGCAAACTGGCTGATATAAATCAAAGGCAATACTACCTTTTAACATAATCAAGGTAGGTAAAGTATATATTTATATACACTTAAATATATCTGTATATAACCTAACTACTTTAAAAGGTAGTACTGCCTTTGATTCATATCAACTGGTTTGCCATATATTAGACAGCAGGACCAGAGGAGATTCCGTAATCGATGTTTTAATACTGTTTTTCATCTCCTGTATTTTCACTGTGACTTTTGCAGCCATAAGGCCAGGTTTATTTCATTTTTGTTCTGGCAGTGCACTGGAATTCCCAAACTCTGCAAATCATTCTTCAAATTATCTTAAGTCAAAATCATTAAGTGGTGAGAGGGCTGAACATCCCATTATTTCTTTTTCATTTTCAAGTGGAATTTGCAAGAAACATGAATATGTATTTTTCTGCCCTTCTTAGAACCACCATTCCTACTTGCACAGTCATTACAAAATAGACATCACTTTAAACACTATTTGCAAACATGAGGAAATAATTAAGTCGTGTATTTCCCCTTTTCCCGTGCAACATTCTTTTGCACTCATGCAGTCACTGTTACAAACAAATCTGCCATCAGGCCCTAAAAGAATGAAAGGGCAACTCTACTCATAATATTATTTGCAAGAACTGTGGGGAATAAACACAATGGCATAGAATGCTATTATTTAGATTATGATTTGATGCCTGCTGGAGAATAATTCATATGAATTCTATATGAAATCTAGAACAACACATCTTTTTTCAGAAAGCCAACCAATACAAAGTGTTGCCTTATAATATCACAAATACGCATACTTGCTGTTACAACCAGATCACAGAAGGGACAAAGTAATTGAAAACTGCTAAATAACAGAAGAAGAAAAGAAGAAAGGTGACACAACACAAAATCTAATATAAATTCAGTTGGCAAGGTCAGACTTCATGTCACTTTCTGTGGGCACTAACAGTGTCAGCCAGGCGCCAGGAGCTGGTGACAGTGTTTAATGTTCAATGTTTAACAGTGGCACAGAGCAAGAATATAGGCTAGTTCTTCCCAAACAAGGGAACATCCATTAAATATGAGACAGCAGCTGAATTTGGAAGTGACAGAGAATAAAGGTGGAAAGCAACTTAGGCAAGAATAATATTAGAAATAACACTGCTGGTTCTTAGGAAGGAAGACATGCAAAAAAATCAATAGCTGTCAGGAGAGCAGAATTCTATAACCTGACACACCTAGTTGCTGTTGTCTCATGGGATGGATGTGTAAAAGAAGAGAATAAGGAGAGCTGGTAACCTTTAAAGGGCACAGGTGAAATGAAAAGCTAAGGAAGGATTGGAAGATATCAACTTGGATAATTCAGTTTTTAAGCGATTTCAAAAAGAAATCTCAAAATAGAAATTAGATTATTCTTTAATACTGTCTTCCTATGTTTGTTTAAATTACTAATAATCTAGAAAGACAAATCTTTGAAGGGTTAAGGAGAAATTAAGCTTATGTGGTAAGCAATTTAGTAAGAAGACAACCACCAAAAGAGCTGGTTTGATACATAATGGAGAGGAAGTGCTGCTTCACAGTTCTCAGTGCTTAATGTGACCAGCCTTAGTAACAGAAAGGTAAGAACTCCAGCCACTGCCGCTTAAAGAGCGTGTTGGGTGTCTTAAAGCTCGTAGTGCTGTTGAAATTCAAATTTGAATACACTGAGGCTGGTGCCTCCATTAACAGTGGAGCCCATATAATGGCATAATGGGGCTGAGAAAGGAGGAGAGGATCCTGCCTCCTTGTCAGCGATGGCAGTTCATTGGCCCATTCTACTGTCCTAAAAGCAATGCTTGCAAAAGGCCAAGGAAAGCTGCTCCAGAACAGCTAGCAGTTATCTTTCAGGTTTCATAAAGGACCTGGACAAGCTCAGAAAACTGAAAAGAGGACAGTAAAAACACCTTTAAAACCACCTTTAAAACAGGGAAAAAGAAAGAGATCTTGGGACTCAGAGACCTGTCAGTTTACCTCCACTTCCTAGAAAACAGGGGAACAAAAAAGTTTAAACACCACAAAGGTAAAAAGTGAATGAGAAAGTGCCCCAAGGAGCAGTATCAAGTTATTTGCACTTCCTTCCTTCCTCTAATGGGGCATAGATATAGTGTTAATACCTTGACTTTAAAGCTTGATTATAAAGTTGTTTGAGATTATGTTCTTATAAGAAATAAGAAAGCAAGTTAAGAGAAGGGACAAGCTAAATAGCAAAAGTATTAGCAGCAGGTTAGTGACAAGTTGGAACAGGGTATGAAGTGAGGTTTTACAAGAGCCTATCTCACGCCCAGAACTACTCAGTATTTCTTTAATATCTTGGATGAAATAAATAACAGGAATTTTTAGTAAATTTACAGGTAATTAGTCTGGAAGGGACTAAATTGAAGGACCAGATTACAATTCCAAATCTTAATTAACCGAATGCTTACTGACTACAGCAGAGGTTAGGCAGTACTCAGTAAGAGCAAATGCAAAGCTCTACATTTAGAGGTAATCGGCTGCACAGTCATAGGATAACACATGACTGCACACACAGCTGCACTGCAGAAAGATCTAGGAGTTAACCGGTGCATTTTGTGGTCCAAGAGGAAATGCATAACGGAAGAGGTTTTATCACCCATGAGAATTTCTTCATTCATTTAAGTGTCAGAGCTGCCCTCAGCTGCAAAGTCATGCCTAGTTCTGGGCACTAATTCAGGAAAGATGTGAACCATCTGGAAAAGGCAGTAAGAATAGTTAGAGGTTTGGAAAAGAGGAAAGTCTGGAAGAATTTGAGTTACTCAGTCTAGGGGGATGATGAGGGGTGTAGCAAAAAAAGAGTGTACATTAGAATATATTCTTAAGGTCCATTGTCAACAGGTCAATAGTGATCTTAAAGCTTGAAAGCTTTACCTTACATGCCAAGAAAAAAGTCTTAACACCCAAGACTTTTAGAAATGGAAGATGGTGACTATAACTGTTCCTGTCTGAGAGCTGACTAGACAAACCTCTATGACAGATAGGCAGAAGGAGCATCACACTGATTGCCTAATGGAATTCAAAATTAATTCAAATAATCAGGTAAAAAGAGACGGAGTTGAGGAAAGAGGTGAGTGGCTTTCCTATAGAAAGTATACATCTGAATTACTTGAATTAGAGTTGTGTTCGGTTTACATGGTAAGGTTTTGGTAGTGGGCAGGGCTACAGGGGTTTCTTCTATGAGCAGCTGCTAGAAGCTCCCCCTATGTCTGATTGCGCTGGGTTCATACATGTGACAGGGGGTTTTGGTAGCAGGGCAGGGGGCTACTGCAGTGGCCCCTGTGAGAAGCTTCTCAAAGCTGCCTTGGCTCCAAGTTGGACCCACTTCTGGCCAAGGCCATTAGCAATGGTGGCTGCACCTCTGCAATAGCATATTTAAGAAGGGGAAACTAGGAGAAAGAGTTGGAGTTGTGAGGAAGACACCTCTGTAAACACTGAGGTCCGGGGAAGAAAGGAGGTGGGGGGGGAGGAGCGAGGTGCACCAGAGCAGAGATCCCCCTGCAGCCTGTGGTGAGAGGGCAGGCTGTGCCCCTGCAGCCCATGGAGGTCACCGGTGGAGCAGATGCCCACCTGCAGCCTGTGGAGAACCCCACGCCAGAGCAGGTGGCTGCACCTGAAGAAAGCTGGGAATCTGAAGGAAGCCTGTGATGATATAGTTCATGGCTGGGAGAACTGCAACACATGGGAGGGACCCACACTGGAGCAGTTCAGGAATTGCTGCAGCCTGTGGGAAGGAATCACATCGGGTAAGTTTGTGGAAGACTGTCTCCCATGAGAGGGACCCCACTATGGAGCAGGGGAAGAGTTTGAGGAGTCCTCCCCCTGAGGACAAAGGAGCAGCTAAGACAATGGGTAATGAACTGACCACAACCCCCATTCCCTGTCCCCCTGCTGTGCTGCTCAGGGGGAGAAGGTAATGAAAATCAGGAGTGAAGTTAAGCCTGGGAAGAAGGGAGAGGTGGAGGGAAGGTGTTTTCAAATATAGTTTTTGTTTCTCATTATCCTATTCTCATTTGAATGGCAATAAATTATTTTTCCCAAGTTGAGTCTGTTTTCCCCATGACAGTAACTGCTGAGTGATCTCCCTGCCCTTCTCTCAACTCAAAAGCTTTTTGTTGTATTTTCTCTCCCACATCCATCTGAACAGGGGGAGTGATAGAGCAGCTTGGTGGGCACCTGGCATCCAGCCAAGGTCAAACCCACCACAATACTAAAGATGTCACATACTTCAGGCAGGCCTCTTTTCCCCTTTCTTCTAATTCTCAGTGACTTCTGCATCCAAATTTTGTGTTGTATTGCCCTTTAAACCTCATTAGATTGCCAATTTATGGTACATATTCTTTGCAAATCTGATATTACCTCTGTCTTCAGGAACTGTATCATGAAAAGGAAGAAAGCAGTGATCTAGTTCTGTGTCAGTACTTGTGAGCTTTGCCTCTGGAAGATAGGATTAAAGAAACAGAAGACAACTGATTGATGTTCAGTGTCTCATTTAAAGCTACACATCACTTAAAGTATACAAAGCTTCCTCACACGAAGCCATCATCTCTGCTACGATTATCTCTATATATCAGCCACAGTGGTATTTGTCACTTGGGCAGACAATTCAAATGTGATAGCAGAAATGCGGCACTAGATGGCACAGTTACACTGTGATCTAGTGGAAATTTAACTCCACTTTTTTGCCTAAATCATTCAGACCAAATATTTTTTAAATAATAGAAAATGCTCTATACCCAACACAGTTTGCTCTCAAACTGAGGAAGTATGAAGCTGGCTGATGAACTGTATGAGCAGGAACAATTCAGTGGAAAATGGAATTGTGTTTTCTTGTCAGAGAAAGTTGTGCTGTAGACCCAGATTTTTATAACAGTGGTCAGAATCAAGCTGGAATTCAGTGTTTAAATTCCCTTCTTGCAATTGCAAGCAATAAAAGTTTCAGAAAAGACACCCATCATGTTCTATGTAGATGTGTAGATAATATGGTTAACATCACTAACCCTTGCTTTAAGATTATTTTCATCCGTATAAATTTTAAGGTTGATTGGACATTATAGTCCAACAGGAACCATAACTACATTTAGAACTAACTTATCAGAATTTTTCCCTTTGTTTTCACAGCTATCATGGGTTTCCAGAAATTTCATCTGAAGCTATTTTAAATTACAGTAAAAGCCCCCAGTGCATATCAGACTATGTTTTCAAAGTGATGAGTAGATATTAAAGCATGTAGCTGTAAAAAAAATTACACCATAAACAATGTAATATAACAGCTTCGGAGCCACAGGCAGCAGTAAAACTAAGCTTCTACTACCAGTAAAGGTCAGCAGCACCTTAAAGAAAACTGAATTGCATAGTGCTTGTTTCCTTTCAACTTACCAATGTCTCAAGACGCATGTTGTCTTGCAAAATGATCTTTCTAGAGTCCAGAATGAACTCTCCAGCAGACATCAGCATTATCTCATATGACCTTCATTCACTGAACTGTACCACTGGCTCTCAGAAGGAATTGAAACAAAGAAAGAGATCCTCAAAAAGCTGTAGCATCAGAGTAGTTAATATCGTTCACATGTGACATAGCACCTGGAGACAACAGTGCCCCACAAGCAACACCACTACCTCTTAGAATCCCAGATCTCCTCCTCAGGATCACTGTGTCTCCCTGTTCTTCAGATATCTTTACTGCTGCCCTTCCTCATTTAAAGAAATAATGCTGAAAGAGATATTGTCTAGAAACTTTTCTATAATTTACGCATAACTTTTGAAGACTGTGGGCCAATGACATTCTTACGGACAGTTTAGGCAGAGAGAAACATCACCCTTGCCTCCCCATTTCATCATGTCTTCTTTCCTAACTCTTGCAGGCAAGCATAATCTGTTTCTAATTTGCACTCAGAACTTGGTTTATTTTCCTGGTGACAAACCAGGTACATATGATTTTCCTATACAAAGCAGAGCTTTCTGCAGTCTTCAGTGGGTTCTTCCACCATCTAGAAGATCCTTTTAAAGCACCCTTGGACAACAGTGCTCACCAAGGAGTAAAGAGCTCAATCCCCTTATGTAAAACTTTGCCAGGGAGGACTCAAGACTTGAAAAAATAAACTATCCTTCCATTTCCATAGACCTGTTCAGTTTTTCTGTTTATATCAGCTGCTATATAAGCAAAAAGGTTCAGGCAGATGTTTTGTCTCCCTTGTTCATTGCAGTAGCCTTAATTACACAGTCAAATTTCTTTCTACAAAACTATCATCTGAGTAATTCAGTGTCCAAGATGCTGATGCTCACTGAAAGAGCATACTCAGCATTTTCATGTTGTTCTTATCATTGTGTGCAACCCCACAATTTAGTACATTATTCACACTTTACCCTGAATACTCTGCTACTAATTTCTATGTGAAAGTGAAGTGTTTGTCACCCATCACATTGTCTTAGTGTTCTCTTCCAAATGCTCCATAAGGTAAAGAGGCATTATGATTCCTTTGCCTTTAGCAGTGATAAATCAAAGCACAGAAGTCAAACATTAGGATGACAACTATCAGCAAATCAGTACAGTGTGATTCTTCAGGTTTTCAGAACAGACTTTCCATTCACTGAAGTTTAGCTGTGAAATCTCTGCATATCTGTGAACTGGAATACTCAGGGGAGAAGTAGCATGCAATTTAGTTGGTTTAGTGTTTGATTTGTTTGTAGGAGTTTCATTTGAGTGACCTACTCAGATTCCAGTAGGACTTTGTACAAGGGCTACTAAATTCTCAAGGACAAGTTTCACCTGTCTTAGTTTTAAGACCTCTGCCCTCTACATCAGTCACTAAGTGTGCCTACCTACACACCATTCAATCTTCACAAACCTCTGAAAGTTTGGACCTTATACCCAGAATGTTTACTATTTTCTCATCAACATCATTACTGTTCAGTGCATGGTACAAGTATATTGCTTGTTCATGTACAGTAGGAAGAGCACTCTGTGAGAGACTGTCCTGGTTTACTTATACATGAAGATGTAGTATGTCTTGCTGGAAGCTGTAGTATTCCCAAATCATCTTTTTAGAGTGCTTGGGAATAGTCCAATTACCCCCAGACTTTATAGCATAAGCCTCTATGTTGCACGTTAGAAACTATGAAAAGGAACGCTTCCTCTGCATTTCTCTCTCAGCCCAAAACAATTTCAAATGCATATAACCAAACGTACTAAATTCATCAACAATACTCAGACAATTTGAGATGCCTTGCAACATGCCTTCGACTTGAGGGCATAATCACAGAGAACAATATTACTGTTCACAGAGGGAAATATTTCAACGTGACATGATGGCAAGGGACTCTTCAGACCTTGCAGATTCTATTCTCACATTCAAGTCAAATCAAGTTGCATTTTGAGGGGATTTAATTTAGTTTCTAAACGAAACAAGCTGGTTTGAGGAAAATGTTTTGCAACAGAAATGTGTTGTGTATTTTTTTCCTTTCCTTTCTCCTCTCCCTCTGCAGTAGATCCTGGAACCCCAATGAAGCTTCCAAAACAGAACTGTGATGGTCCAATGAAACCGTAGTTAATGTCTCAAACATCCCATAAAGAACTTTTGTAAAGGAAACAGTTTCTGTGGAAATGCCAGGACTGTGCAGGTAACGTCAGGAATACATGACAAGAGGAGGGGGTCCCACAGAGTTGGGACCACACTTACCTGAGGCTGAAGTAACCTATCTTGAGCGACTCTGTAAAGAGCCAATAGAGAAGCCGTTTTCATGATGAATGCACCAAGAAGAAAGGCAAGACAATGGTTATATCTGCAGGGAGGGGGGAGTAACTCCTCAATGACCCCCAGGTCCATTGACACATTTCCAGAAGAATCTGAAGGTACTAACTATGCATGCACCAAAGCAAGTAGAATTCTAGAAGGACAGACTGCACATGATGCCTAATTAGCCTAATGAGTCCAAGTGCCTGCCCAGAGGAGGGGCAAGGAATTATAAAAGGACATGACTCAAAGCCCTGGGTGGCAGTGACCTTCTGGAACTGGAGCCCTAGGCTGGCTGGACCAACACTGCAACCGAGACTGGGAAATCTTTCTTTTTTGTCTTTCCATCTCCCTCCCTATCTCTCTCACTCTATCTCCTTTTTTTTCTCATTCTCTATCCCTGTGTCTCTATGTATAAGGCAAGGCTCGTCAGGGCATGTTTGCAGCTTGTTGGGGCATGCCACTTGTCAGGGTATTTTTCAATTTGCATTGTTTCTTTTCCAGGTTAAGTGAAGGTGGACCATCCACCTATTTGTTAAAAGTTGGATGTGGTGAGTGATGGAATATCGCCTGATGTGACTTGTAACAGTTGAACGAGACCCCCACTGAGTTTGTTGTAAGTTGGTGGGGACAGCCATCGACTGTTAGGCTCCCAACTCCATGCCTGGCCAAGGTCTGGTATGACTTGTGTCTCCCCTTTTTCAATGCCCAACTGGGTTGCAACCAGTGGCGGATCATACCAGGGCAGCCAACAGAGGTCAATCCAGTTTTGCCCTTGACTGTTGGTAGAATCTTGACAGTCGGTAAAAGTGTGGGGTGAGGGTGGTCATAACCCGTTAGTACCCCCTCAAGGACTGCTGGGCTTTGCCTACGTACTAAGCCCGTGGGCAAGGCTTTTTTGGTGAGAGTGAATACAGCCTGACAGTCTCCCCTCAAGACTTGCCAGGGTTGCCTGACTTACCAAGCCAGTGGGCGGGGGCTCTTGTGCGATCGACCTGGGTGTCCATGCCATATTAATTTGTTTCACCATAAAATACTATCAAGCGGTTGGTGAGGCCACTCAATAGAGAGGAAGTAGCCATAATTCCCAGACTGGGGCAGAGATCAGTTTAGTTACCTGGAGGGTCATCCAGCGGGACCACGTCTAGGTATGGCCTCTGCATCTGCACCCAGTTAGTGACAGTGATCCCATCTTCAAGAGAGTCATAGTTACTCCCGCCAATAATTGGTGTATGTTGTAAGGTTTGCACTTTGCCAGTGTATGTTACAAGGTTTGCTGCTTGTTGCAGAGGTTGCAAGGCTTACTGACAAAGTTTCATGCCAATATCTGTTCTGAGTGAATAAAAATCGAGTTTTGTGAATTGAAGAATCCCTGGCATCATTTCACCTTAATCATGACCTGGGAAATGGTGAATCTAAGTCATCATCCTCAGAAATTGGGACATGACAAGAACAAATATCAATCATTAGGCTGTCCTCTCCCAATTATTTCTCCTTTGCAGGTAATGGAAATTTTACATGTTTGACTCCACACATAACAAGGAGTCTATGGACTTCTCCCAATCCTTTGCAATACTCTCTGCTGGAGAATCCATTCCATTGCTGGGGGTTTGTTGTTGTTATTTTCAGTTGGTTTTGGTTTGGTTTGATTGGTTTTTTGAAGAACTGAAGCCATCCAGACCACTTTTTAGCTTTTGTACTTTTACTTCTGTCACCGTCCTCACTGAGCTCTTCTTTACTGTGTGAAGAAGGGTCTGTGTTATAGTACTCCCTCTGAAAGAAGTCAGTTTATCTAGTAACAGGTATTCTCTTGTCCTATGTCTTTTCATGTAACATCTGTCACAATTCCCTATTTGCCCATAAAAATCAAGTCCTGCTCGGCTCACGGGACATTTTTTTTTTTTTTTTCCCCCCTGGAACCAAATAAACTTCTTTTCTGTCAGTGCCTTCCCTCATTATTATTAAGACTATTGTTCTGTCAGGACACTAGACAATGGACAGGTGATATTAAAAAAATACCCACGCAACCACACCATTTACTCTGGGTTAACAGCTTAATAGATTATACACATTTTGCCAGAGGAATGCCTGTTACACTTAAAAAGAAACCTTATGACAGTTATGTTATAGTTCATGATCTTTGTCCATACTGGGAAAATTCTGCTGAGGTTTGCAAATGCAAAGACTGATGTAAGCTTTTCCCACCCTATAGGTAAAGTTGTGTCTTTCCTTCTACTAACTGTCAGGGACCATATGCTTTTTCTGGACAACAGCTTGGATCTCCACATGCTCATATGCTACTGTTTCTTTCACTATAGCATTCCAAATTATCAAGTCATCTTTTTGTTTCAGGTACTATCTACCTTCAGAAATGGACCAAATCCACTATCTGCCAAGCTGTAGCTGCTTTGTCAAGCATCCATTGTTTTTAAAGTTTTTATTCAATATCCAGTCTTTTATTGAATACATTTTGCAAAGCAGTAGAAACCAGCTGTTAAATCACTTCAATCTTGCTGCAGCTCCCTCTGCTCAGTAAAATCACGTCTCCTTCAAGTTTAATTTTTGCAAACACTGAATTCTTCAAGTTCCTATGTTTACATCTAGAGTTGACTCTACAGAACAGATCCTGTTGATGTAACTGAACGTAATTACAAGTAGGAAGGCCCACAGGTACGCCATGTTACAACAGCAACTGCTTCCTGAAAACGTGCATTATCACTCACTACCTATTTGTAGGGTAAAGAATGGTTTAATTTTTCTCAAATTACCTTGTCCTTTTAATCCACCCAGAAATATGTCAGCACACTATCATATGTGGTATGCAGTAATTATTCAGAAATAAGATGGTTTACATAGTTTTGCTTCTGGACTCCTGTAAGCTACAAAATGCATGCTTTCCCACTACCTATTTCTCAGGTGTCTGGTCTACATCTCTCCTGCAGTAAGCAGTCAAGGAATCTGCCTGCAACCACTCAAGAAGGGACACAAGCTGCTACTGAATAGAGCAATGCCTCACTGCAAAGCAAGACAAAGGAGCTATTACTATTCAATGTTTTTCATTTTTCAGTAGCTCCTAATTGAGTATTGTGCTACTCAATAAAGAGATACAAGCATGCTATGAACACAAACAGGCCTTTTTCTGGACAAAATTAACAGCTGCCTTAGGTTTTCTGGCAACTGCAGTTTTAAAAGAGCTTGAATTTAATGCAAGATTAATTGAACTAGTGCTTCACAAATGCAAGGGAATATGACTCCTGTGTATTTTTGCAACAAACTGTAGTTCTCCCGATTTGGAAGCCAATTGTTAATCTTCAGTTTCCTGTGGTATCTTTGGACTCCATTCAAACAAACTAGCAGAAAATATATTTTATGGTCACCTTACTGAACCAGCAGTATGTTGTTACAGTACTAATTTGGAAATAGTATTTGAAAATATGATATAGCAAAACAGACTCTCCACAGAAAATAATATAATAGAGATGTAAGTCACTGTCAGATCAATCCAAAGCTACTGAGATTTAATATGGTTATTATTTCAACTAAATTATGATTATAAAGTAATAAGTTCCCATACAGCATTAGGACTCACTCATGAAGTAGCAGCTAGACTGTCAGAAGAAAACTTCAGGATTGTGGAAAAAAATGTATGTATATTTCTGCAGGTGATCCCATGCATCAGTGCTTGTGAAAAGCATTTCCACATGGAGCTGGAGAACCCAGAGGGCAATACAGGAGGCCAGAAGGCAGCTACTCAAAGCACCACATGGCCAAGACCAAGCAGTGTAAAGAGGAGCCCCTGTACACTCTTCCACTACAATCCCTTCTTCAAGAGAGTTGATCCCCACTGTTATAAACTGACTTCTTAAATTTGGCTGAGTCAGAGTTTTATTTAGCAATGGGCAACAAGCAAAACAGCGCTTGGCGGCCGGGGAGTCTCCTGCTCCCACAACGGCCCACACCTCTCAAGGAATTTTGTCTTAATTTCATACTACAAAGCATTGCATATTCATTAAACGCCTATACATACACATTACCTAAACCCGCCTACTCCCGCTTCGTATGGTAATTAGCTTATCAGTCCTTTACGCTTGCGCAGATGCTGCTGAAAATTACGGGTCAGGGGTCTTCAAATCATGGGAGGTGGTCTTTGGGAGGAAGGCCGTAGGTCCTCCTCACAGTGTACTTTTCACCCTTTGCCTGGAATGTGATGATTTTACAAGCTTGCAGTGTCTTATCAGTCTAGGCTCATTACTGGTCTTGAGTAAGGAGATTTATGGACGTCCTTGTTCGTGTTTTATAAAGTACAGACACTTCTCTCTCTTGTTGCCCCCCCCTTCCCCCTTTCTTTCACTCTTTTACACAATATCATTTTATCATGTTAGTTCAGTTAAGCACTTGCTCTTAGTTCTATATAATGTGCAATAGTTCATATGACAGTTCACCTTTCTATTGTCTTTTCGCTGATTTTGATGAATGAACAGTGTACCATCCATCACAATCCCCCCTTTTTCTTTTTACCATTTTGTTCATCAAATCTTTTTATTACATCTCTTGCTATTTCCAAAATAAGGGTTTTACTTGTCTTGTTTTTGTTTTATAAAGTTAGAAATAGTAGTATCGTTTACTTGTTTTGGTTGAAAATCAAAATAGAATTTTCTAGGCTCACATGACGCATGTGCTTTGGGATAAAAGGGGGGAGTGCGGAGAGCCTTTTGCCCACCGCGCATGCTGATCCCGACCCCAGCAGACCGGAGCAGCCGACCGCGTGGATCTGCATGGCCCTAATCAGTTTGTGATATCTTTTGTTGTTATAATTGAAAACAGAAAAAAAAAAATGGATCGCTTTTTAGCACTAATTTTGATTCATGTTCTCTTTTTTTCCCTATTGGCTATTATCTTACTTATCATTATTATACTTTTGTTTTGTCCCGGTAATTGTTCTTCTTGTAGAATACCACTGCGTCCTTCTATTGATTCATCGGAGCCTCAAACTTAGTTTATAAAATGCTTAGGTTTTATAAAGTTGGTTAGTTTTAAACATGTTATATATTTGTTAGATAAATATTAGTTAAATATTGTTAAAAATATATGTTTGAAAGATAAAAATGTTTATTGTTGTTAAAAATAGTGTTAAGAATACTGTTAACAATATATACTTGTTAAACCAAGATGTTTTGTAATAGTTAAGAATACTGTAAAAAAAAAATATACATGTTAGTTATGGTATTGCACTTTTCCTAGCTTTTCTCTTTCGCTTTCTGTACTGTTATCTTCCACACCACCACGACGGCAGCAATGTTGAGACACAGGGTGGTGTAAGGGACTTTTTGGACTTTTGGTTTGTCTCAGCATTGCTGCCTCCATGAAGACCACTTCCTGGCAACAGCATCCTGTTGTGGAGGAGTACGTTTAGAAGGAGACAAATAGTCCCTGACAAAACCACGACATCCGCCAAAGGCGAAAAACAACAGCAGCCTTACCAGCACCCATCGAGCTGTACCTGCACGTGAGCCGGGTGGAGGGGAAACCATGGCGAGGCTGAAGACGCCGCAGATCGGCCACTCACCAGCACAACCACCATGGACTCCTGGGCATGAGCGTATGGAGGACCACGGGGCGGCACATAGGACCACGAGCCCCGTGGAGATGGACGGATAAATCGTGGGGACAGGGACTATAAAAGGACAGACTGCATACTCCTTAGTAGAGGGGAACCAACTCGGAGCCAGGAACGTGGAGCGTCATCGGGCCGCCAGAACATCACTGGATCCCTGGTCGTGGTGGTGGTAATCAGTTGCGCTTCTACTGTGTTCTTGCTTAGGGATTCTGACCTTTTCCTTCTTTTCCTCTCTGTCCTATCGCTCTGATCAGTTGTTATAGAGAATAAAGTTTCCAAGGTTATACAGCATCTGACTTCATTTGTGTCTTAATCTCGCTTTTGGCTTGGTTCATGTTCGTAAAAGAGCTATAGGGAGAAATAGAGGCCAAGCCAAATTAGTCTCCTAACCAAGTTTCTCAATTTGTTGTTTGATCAAATGATTTATCTTTTCTACCTGATTACTCAACTGGGGATGGTATGGAATATGAAGCTGCTAATCTCATAATGGAGGGGTAAAGCTTAGTGAGCCTGTGGTTACCTGCGTCTGGATTACTCGTTGATTCTGCCATCGTATCAAAGACCATTTATAGGGCTTATGAGGGTTATTCCTACCTGTTTCAGCATTTACGGAAAAAAAAATGAGTCAAACAATTATCCACAACGCTATCCATAGTCTTAAGATAATTGGTGGGTTCCTAGTATGGTTAAAAAGTCTTACTTCTCCTTCTCTAAGTGTTATTCCTTTAGTATCTTGGGTGTCATGCCTTTGATCCCTCTGAGGTGAAGTCTCCTCTTGTTGACCTGGAGAGGCCTGGTCAATATAGAGAGATTGGGAGTTTCAGCCCCACACCATTACATCTCTGCCTCCTTCACCTACTCTTTTTCCTAGAGCAGCGAGGTGTTTCATCTTCACGGCAGCAGTCGTATTCTTCAGGGGTCTCACTTATCCCTCTCCTTATTTTATAGGCCTCCCAGTGCTTTGCTTTCACCTGAGGTGTCCCGTAAGGTGTTTGAGGTAGTTGCTTTCTGCAAACTACTCTTATAATTTCCGGGATAAAGTTTCAGGGTTCATTAGCAAGTACACACCCATTTTCCAGATTTATTCCCTCTGCAAATATCTTCCACTATACTGCAGAGTCTTCTATTATTTTACCAATGGTTACTCTTATCTTTAGAGCTTGTTCAGTTAAAGCTCTTTCTTTTTGTAGCACTGGTCGCAGCAATCCCTAGGGGACAGCCACTTACAATGAACCCACCAATGTCCTTTACATAGTTTGCATTTAAAACATACAAGCCGGTAACAAATATAATGTGGGGTATCACAAAACACAGTTTTACTCATCCAGTCTCTTTCTGCGCAATTTGAGCCGTAGGTCCCCCGGGGTCTCTGTAGTCTCTTACAGTTCCTTGGGGATCGGTCCTTTCACTCGGCTTGCAGGAGTCCACCCTCATTCCGCTGTTCGAATTGCAGTTTCTGTCGTGAATGAGACAAGAAAAGGTCCTTCCCACCGAGGGGTTAAAGATGATTCTTTTTAAGTCCTAATCAGGACTTTATCTCTGGGATCAATTGAGTGTATGGTGACATTTAGTGGTGGTCTTTGCACTACCATTCCTTTCTTTCTTAACTCATTACGGCGAGTCATTATAGTAGTAATATACTCCTTTAAATATCCATCTTCCAGTCTAGGGTGATCTAAGGGGATCTCTAGATCATAGGGCATTTTATATAACATTTTAAAGGGAGATATTCTGGTATCTGTTTTAGGCTGGGTTCTGATATTTAGTAGGGCCAGAGGTAAACATTTAACCTAGGACATCTTAATTTCTTGTGAGTGTCAGAGTTCTCCCATTCAAAGGCCAAACAATCTCTGCATTCCTCTTTAAGAAGGCAAGCCCAAAAATGCATCTTTTAGGTCGATGACATTATACCATTGAAGTTCAGGGTTCAATTGGCTTAATAGCATGTGAGAGTTTGCTACTACTGGAACCTAGTAACAGTTCATTTGTTTATTTCTCTTCCTAATAAATTATAATCGGCTTCTAACAAAAAGGATCCTAAACCATATTTACGTTCTGATTTCACCTGTACATTCTTTATGACTGGAGCCTTAAAAGGTTCTCCTTTTGCTTCGACAACTTGGACTTTCTCCGAAGAAATTTCACATCCTCGGGGCAATTGTTGGACTGTTGATCTTTCAGCCCCGGTGTCTACCAGAAGCACCACTGCTTAATGCTGAGGACCCAATTTTAATTTTATCAAGGGCTCTGTTCCTTTTGAGGTCCTCAGCACATAGAGCCCTTGACCCCGTTAATCTTCATTAAACATCTGCTCATCCTGTATCTTCTTCCTACAATCTTTCTTCATGTGTCTCTTCTTTTTACAGTAAAAACACTCCACTGTCTTTAATTCCTTCAACCCCTGCAGTGGCAGTAGTCTTCTAGTCCCATTGTCTTCTTTCCCTCGGGACCGTACTGCCACTATTGCTCCCTTTTGACCTTCCCTGACCACAGCTACTAGAATCCTAGTCTGCTTCCCTCAGTAATTCATCTAATCCTTGCTCCTGCCATTCTTCTACTTTTTCTAATTTCTTTCTAATACCCACCCAGGACTTTGCCACAAACTGTGTTTTTAACAGAGCTTGTCCCACCGGGGTAGCGGGGTCCACTCCTGAATACAATTGGAGACTCTGACAAAGCCTCTCTAGCCATTCTGTTGGAGTCTCATCTTTTTGTTGTTGTTGTTTATTAAATGCTTTATTAATATTCTGTCCCCTAGGGACTGATTCTTTTATACCTTGGACTATAATCGTCCTCAGGTCTTGCATATGGCCTCTATCAATTTCATCCTGATTATTCCAATTAGGTCGAATTAGAGGCCATTTCATATCTGTTGCCGGGCCCTGCTGATGTTGTTGTTCCCAGATTCTTATTCTTGCTCTTCTGATCATGTCTCTTTCTTCAGCAGTGAATAATACAGCTATTATGGCTTGCATTTTATTCCAGGTATAAATATTTGGTTCTAAAAACTGATTCACCCATCCTGCCACACCTAGGGGATCCTCCAATCAAATTCCCCATTTCCTTCTTAAATTCTCTGACATCCCCTGAATTAAGAGGGACTGTCACATAACCCATACCTGGTTAGGGTCCACCCATTGCAACCTCCCTTAGGGGGTACAAGTTGCTGTCGCCCTGTCCTGTTCTAGTCTGACTCCGGGTTACTCTTCTTTGCTCCCTCGGGGAATCTGGTGGGGAGTCTGAATCTCCTGGGTATTCTGGTGCAGTCGGGGGAGGTGAAGGCTCCCAAGGTGGGCAGGGTGATTTCCTGACTGGGTCTGTCCCACTGCAGCAGGATCAGAGCCACCAGTCAAAGATACCCTCCACACATACTCAGTCTCAGTTTCTTGAGCTCGTCTGATATATTTCTCCTGAATTTTTGTAAGCTCAGTCGCTGGGTATGGTGTAGTTCAAAAGGTGACTTGTGGAGCTTTTCCACCCTGACCCTCGGTGGTCTCCGTTTTAATTAACGGTCTTAAATTTGCCCCCTCATTTTCGGGGTAATAAATTTCTCGGCTTATCTCTATATCCTTTGTTGGATGCAATGGTCTGGCTGCTGGTTTTGTCAGACTTGTAAATTCCTGTTCACTATCCGGAACAGAGCTAAGATCTGTCCGGTTGCAGGTTTCTTGTTCATTCATCTCTTTTTCAGATCGTGAGGTGATTTTTTTTTTTTTCCCCCCTTTGGTCTAAGGCATCTAACAGAGCTGTTCTTTTTGCCTTTTGATCAGCAAGGTTATTCCCTCATATTAGAGGGTTTAGCCTCCACTGGTGTACATAAATGTTTAAAGTTTGGCAGATCCACTCTTCAAAGGACCCAAAAACAGGCCAATAGAGATGGTCGCCTCTGATTTGTTTACCTTCTCAAACCTCTATACAATAACAAATCATTTTTCTTTGTCCTTACCCCACCTAGAAGGGGTAATTTTCCCAATTATTTAACATTAATCCTAAAGGGCTACCCAGTGGCATCTGAGGGTACCTCACCTGGGTTCCCACGCCACCCATGGGATCAGAAGGCTTGCTCTTCTTCTGTCCCATCTTCTGGAGCGTCTGCACACACTCACACAATTTACTCCACCTTTTCGTGGCCCAGTCCCTCGCAGGATAAGGGAACCGCACTACCGAGGGGTCCACACTCGCTTCGCCCTGCTGGGCGTCTCACACACCACGCTCCAGGCAACCAAACCCCAACCGAACGGAAAACCGGCCTATACTCACGCAACCCTGTGCATCTTCGTCCGGGACTTCGTGCACAAAGATTATGGGGTTAACCGGTGTTCTTTTGCTTGTTGCCGAATTTTAGGGTTCGTCGGTCGGGGCTCCGTCCGACCAGTCCACAGGCCGGGGGCCACTGAAATTCAGCAGGGCGCCTCCCCCGTATGAGACTCTGTCGGGAAACTGCGATCCGAGTCACGGCACCAATTTGTTATAAACTGACTTCTTAAATTTGGCTGAGTCAGTTTTATTTAGCAAGCGGCAACAAGCAAAACAGTGCTGGGCGGCCGGGGAGTCTCCTGCTCCCACAACGGCCCACACCTCTCAAGGAATTTTGTCTTAATTTCATACTACAAAGCATTGCATATTCATTAAACGCCTATACATACACATTACCTAAACCCGCCTACTCCCGCTTCGTATGGTAATTAGCTTATTAGTCCTTTACGCTTGCGCAGATGCTGCTGAAAATTACGGGTCAGGGGTCTTCAAATCATGGGAGGTGGTCTTTGGGAGGAAGGCCGTAGGTCCTCCTCACAGTGTACTTTTCACCCTTTGCCTGGAATGTGATGATTTTACAAGCTTGCAGTGTCTTATCAGTCTAGGCTCATTACTGGTCTTGAGTAAGGAGATTTATGGACGTCCTTGTTCGTGCTTTATAAAGTACAGACACTTCTCTCTCTTGTTGCCCCCCCCTTCCCCCTTTCTTTCACTCTTTTACACAATATCATTTTATCATGTTAGTTCAGTTAAGCACTTGCTCTTAGTTCTATATAATGTGCAATAGTTCATATGACAGTTCACCTTTCTATTGTCTTTTCGCTGATTTTGATGAACGAACAGTGTACCATCCATCACAATGTTTAAGGTAAATATGATCCAAATACAGGCAGTCAGCAATTCTAGAAATCCAGAACCCTGGACTATGTGGCTATCTGTATGCAAGAGGCAGAGCTACTCACTACTTACAGGACAAGTTAAGTAGAAAAATTCAGTCTCCAGATCAGGACATGAAGTTAGACATCGCAGAAGTCTTCAAAAGCCATGAATTCATAAGCAAATAGTTGTAGATGAAGTAAACTAGAACACTTCAGCATATTTTATAGAAAACTTTATATTTCTGATCCCTCTTCTATCCACCCCTTTTGAAAATGTGTAATTTATAAAATGTTGTTCAGAAACTTTTGGTTCAAAAGATGCTAAATGCGAGTTTGGGGGTGCTTTTGTCAGGGGGTGAGGGAGGGGCTCTGCTAAACACTCAAAATCACACTTCCCCCCCCCCCCCCCCAAAAAAAAAAAAAAAAAATTCTAGTGCAAACTTTCCACTGAATTTTTGGAATTTAAGATGCATACTCAGTTCCACATGTAATTTCAAGTACTCTATGAGTACCACTTCTTGCTAATACCAACAGCATTGTAAGTACTTCTGCATCAGCTTTTGGACTGTGTCACCTCCTCTATTTCTCCAGCTTCATGAGGGGATGCATTCAGCTATGTAAACTCGGTGTTTCCAGAAGAATATATTGTTGTAAGATTGTTATGCCAGAGACTCAGTCTGTCAACACATTCTACCACTATCATACTCCTCCATCTTTTGGCACTAAGAGGAACTAGGGAGGAAATAAGTAATAACCAGAGTAAGTGCATCTATACATATGAAGAAATCTAAGATGGACAATCCATGTGAAACAGAAGAAGAGCTTCACACTATTAGGTATATTACCACAGAGGAAAAAGCAACAGATCACTGAATTATTCCCAGACTTCTCTCAGCCTCATAAAGTAGGCTTTATATCCTGTTCACGTTTCTGTGCAGTCCCAGCAAATGAAGCACTGCTATCAATGGGCCCTCTCCAAGTGTAAGCCTGGCAACAGCCTTCACACCAACTTTGATCCACTGTCAGATTACTGCATGATCTGTATCTGCAAGCTTGTACCATATAATAAGTAGTCTGGATTAGCATTCATCATTTTGAGTGTATTCCAGAAAGCAGACAAGCTGTAGTATACACAGTTATCATGAAGTGTTTGTGACTGAGCATAAATTCCCTAGCATACACAAAGACAAATCTTTCTAAATCCAGATTCCAGAGCTAAACCTCCTTTGCTTACACTTTTTTTTGCCAACATATTCAAGACATATTCAACTCTCACATTTCACAATCAGAACAGATTAGGATCTATTATGTGTCACTCTCCATAACTCATTTCAGATGTGTGATTTAATATACCTAATATTTTAAAGCTCTTGCATATGAACTGGATGATGAGAAATACCTCTCCAGAGGAGTGGGGAAAAAAAAAAAAGCACAAGACAACTAAAACCCTGCTAGCTGATGTAGCTAAAGCAGAGCACAGACTCAGCAACCCTGCAGATAACTAGTCTTCTCAGAACTGTACACTTGCCCAGGTGTTTCCTTCCCCCACTTCTCTGTTTTTTTGAAGGCTCAAACCAGTAATTCACAAAAGTTAGTTATTATTCCCCACAATCACTATGGAATGTATGAATTATTCACCATAACTTTTATAGCTTCCCTTATAATTAACAAACCACAAACATCCACATCAGAAATGATCTACAGTTTATGTAGGATCTCACTAGTACTCACTCATACTTGGTGGACATGTTCTACTTCAGTTATCCAATAAATTCAGATGTAGAAAATGCAAAATTGTCATAGAATGTAGACAACATTGAGTAAAAAGCAGCATAATAAACATACTTTTACTACAGAAAAAATATAGATGAGACTTCGTCCGATTTGTAAATTCCTTACTTTCTGTCATTTTGCAAATAACTCATGAGTAGTCAATTACCAATCACTTGTTTTGACATCTGGCTGCTTTCAGATCTCAACTTTCTTATTTGTTCTATCATTCTTGGCTCAATCCTTTAAAGTAGCTTTAACTTCTAATCTTGCAAAAATAAACTACATTTAGGCATTATTTTGGGGGTCAAGAAGGGTTAATGGATCACAGTGGGAAAAGTTTTCTTTAGAAGACCATTGCTGAAAAGCTGTGATAATATCAGTAAGTGCATGCAGAGATAATCACACGCATTCTCAAATGGGGAGTAGTTGTAAAGGATGTTCTTTAACTGAAATGTTATCAGAATAGCTTTCAGAACAAATACATAAATGGATTGTTAAATATCCTGAACTCACCCCAAGATGTAGGAAATTCATGCACTGAATTTTTTCAGTACTGTTTTCAAAATTGACTGCAGGATCTGCAGTTTATCACTTGTGTTAGCTGCCACCCCAAACAAATGGGAACTGGTAGCTGCAGGACCAGCAAGACAGCTGCAGGTGTGGGGTCCCTGACTCTGGTTGCCCCGGAAAAAGAAAGCAAACGCCCCCAGCACGGCCACCAGCCTTCCAGAACCCACTAGATGGTGCTGTTCGTCCGTGTATCTAGGACCTTTGGCTTTGAACTAAGAAAATATTCGCTGTGGGGAGCGCTTTTTTTTTTTTTTTAAAAAAAAAAAAAAAAAAAAAAAAAAAGATAAATGTTCAGAAGAATATTTTACCAGCTTTCTCCTTACCATCTGTGTGAGTGATACTGGCTCCATCACATCTTTTAACATTAAGGTAACATTAGACCAGAAAATTAAACTTTTCCCTTGTATTACAAGCTTGGAGAAGTATTTTCATTTTTTAACTGTTGTTCTCTAAAATAATTCAAGGCTTAAGCTTCTCTAGTGATAATGTATATTATTCAGCCAAATACTAAAATATACCATGGGAGAGTCTTCTTACTTTATCAATTCAAAGAAACAGTCAACACGTTTGAAAATAATTTATACAAAAAAATGTAACTTACATTATAGGTGGAAAAGAAAAAAAATTAGATTGTCGGGAACAGAACCTGACCTTTTGATTCCTGAACTTTTTTCAGTTTATACACTGATGAGTATCACAAGTTCACTGCACACAAAGACTATTTTTTTCCAGATGGCCTACTCCATTTTGTCTTCATTTCAAAGTAATAGTCTAAGACCTTCCATACCCCTTGATGGCATACCGGGGCGGGGGGGGGGGGGGGGGGGCGAGAATACAGTATTTTCAGAAAATTTTGGTGTAAAAATGGCAGCTGAACCACAAAAGGTGGTAATCTGCTGCTGGGGAAAAAAAAAAGAAAGTTACACACACATAGGATTACAAGGGGAGGAACAATAGGTTGCATCAATAGGGCAACTTTACTGAAGGGCACAGGGAGAAAAGTGTGGAAAGTACTAAGCCAATAAAGAGCAGCAAACTGCATCATAAAAGAAGTCATAATAAAAGACAGTGGGGATTCAATCACTATCAGTTTCAACAGAATTTAGGAAATGGGCGTATTATTGCTGAAGGCCTAAATAAAGTTAGATGAGAAGAACTCAAGACAGCAATTCCAGGTGGTCAGTGAAGAATCACATTACAATTTAACTTTCCTGGGTTCTAAGGGAAAGCTCAGAAACAAGGCTGAACACAAAAGGTTGAACATGTTAGGCAAAGTTACCATCACACCTCAAGAACCTAGTATAAAACGGTGAGTTTTAACAGCATTCTTAAGGACACTGGATTAATGTTACATTAGAATGGCTAGCGCAACCCTGAACTTTTTAAACAAATCCATGATCTGGATTATAAAACAAAGTTTATTCTAACTGCAGACGTTTAATTTAATCTTTTAGATATAAAACTGGTAAAAAATGTTAAAAGGTAACCACCAAAACTAGCAAGTGAGGAAAAAAAAGTATTTGATGTTTTCTATCTTTCCTTAACAAATAATTTTCTGCCAGATTAGATCACTTAGAAAGCAAATTAATAGTTAATATGTATATATAATTTTAAATTGCTAGTAATTAAAAATAATGTTAGGAATTTAAAGCTAGTTGTTAAAAAGCCTAGTAGTATTATTTCCAGTTTTACTGGAACACTGAGCTATGTCTCCTGTTTAAGCATAAACATACTTTGTTCACTTCAGTACTATTATATTATCAATACCAAATTGATAGCTTGGCATAGTGAACTGACCTACAAATCTATACTTAGATTTAAACAAAAAAGATTGTTCTGGACACATCAACAACTTATTTGAGCTTCTTATGCTATTAGCTTACTAAGTAGCTTGTTATATTTTTTGTTCAGTATAGAAGGGTTTTTTCAGTATAGTGTAATGCAGAGTAATGGTCTGGATAGAAATTCTAATTCCTATAATTTTAAATCATAACTTGTGTAACCACTGGAAAATACGAAATGCTTTTAGCATAACGCCAGATCTAGTACAGATTTTAAAAGTTCTTCCTTATATTTTCAAACATGTTTCTGCATATACTAACGATTAACACAGATGTTTTTCTTTCAAGTTGCCATCTTTGTCACATTAACTTTTTTATGTTTTGCTCACTCTCATTCAAGGATAGGAAAAATTGCCATAAGAATATTAAAACGGATATGTAAAGGAGGAATGCAAGCAGAGATGAACAAACCAAAATTACCATGGTTCAGCACCATTAAGCAATGCTACCCTACTGCAAATAGAGCCAAACAATAGCTTTATGTAATTCCTTTGAAGTATTAGAGACCCCAAGGCCATGGTCCTGAATTGCTGGTCAAACTGAGGAGCTGAAGTTTTGAAGGCTCTCCCTAGTCACTTAGATCTGAGTGACACAGGTGGCTTGAATACGCTTTTCAAACACTCAGCATTAATTGGTAATAGAGACTAGATCAAAATCAGCAGAGTTCCTTTAACCTTCCCCAAATACATTCACATCTTCAAGTTTCACTTAATGCAATTGCAAAAACTGGTCTACTGCTATTCAGCTCTTAAGGGTCGCATTAACTTCATTAGGTGTTGTTTGTACAATGTTTTAAGCTCCTCATTAGAACATGCAAAGAGGTATTTTAGACTAATGAGGCTCTGTTGTCATAACCTATCACTGCATAATTGCAATTTCTTTGTAAGTATCTGACGTGGTGCAATCGCTCTCAAATGGTAAATACTGACCCAACAATCAGTTTTCACTGATGTATACATTAAAATCTTCCCATTAGGCTGCAGATTGTATGCCTACTAGCTTCAGACAATAAAAAGATTTTTAAAAGGAAAAAAGAAAAAAAGAGAACTACACACATGTGACCAACACCTCACCCATTTGCAGAAGAGTGTTGCAGCCTCCCTCCTTCTCTCAGGCCCTGCTACACAGCCTTATATGCTGACTGGACACAGAGCAGCAGTAGATAGGCTCTACAGCTACTGCTGAGACGCCAGAGTCCAGCTCACCTCTCCTGTGTTTTTCAGCAGCAGCCTTCACTGACACCCTCAGTTCAAGTATTTTGTCTCCTCTCTCACACTAGGTAAAAAAACCCCGGAGGTCTGGATAGACAGTCTCGTCTCCCACGGGGCAGTCACTAGAGCTAAACCCTGTTACTGCAACTGTGCTCACGGTGGCTGGAGTGACAGATGGAGTCAGACAACTTGGCAAATGCAGTCCTCTACGCAGGAAAAGTATATACAGCAACTCATGCACAAGACCTAAAAGTGTTCTGGAATTAAGATGATCAAAGGAAGAACAAAAGCAAAACCAAACCAAACAATATCCAGGCTGCAAACAGAAGTCTGTGTCTGAAACAGTTTGTTTCTGAACAATGTAATTTCTGTGCTCTTCTTTGCCCTTCAAGAAGGAAAAACACAAGGCTTATGTAATTTAAATCGTGTACATAGCTAAATATAATGTAATCTTCAAGGGGAAAAAGCCGCACCTAAACCTTCATTCCCCTTTTACTCTGACAAGGCTCCTAATTGTCATACCTAAGGAAAAAAAAATATTTTCAACACAGTTGCACAGAGAAAGCAGATTAAAAAGGTGTTTGCATATGCAGGGATAGAAGTTTATCTCTGAAAAGACATTCAAAAGGAAAAAAGGATTTTTTTAAAAAAAATCTGTTTTTATTTCACTTTCAGGAAGCACTCTACTGTGCAATGACATAAAATCAAACTTGTCTCTCCAACTCTTCCTCCTATTGTTTGGGTTAAACACAAACACATGGTAAGAAGTAGGAAGGGAATGGAGCAGCTGGGCCTATATTCTGATCAGGACTACATCAGAGCAGTAAATTGCCACTTTTCTTATAAAGAACAGAAAAACAGGCTTGAAGTGCTTAAATTTCCTGGATCTGCTTACTTTTCTGATGGGCCAATCAAATCACTTCCTGAGAAAATCAAAGCAACCAAATCCATGACTGGTTCAGACTATCTTTATCGATTACTGTACGCAAGTTACTATCAAGTGAGGTTTTTTTGATGCTTCCTACCTACAAATTAAGTTCCTGTTGCAGCACATGGTTGTCTGACAGTGATCTGAGTAGAAGTCTGATGAAGATTTGTTCACCTAGGTAGGTTGTGTATAATGTTTCAAATGACCTTCCCATTTGAATGATTTGTTACACTGACATATTACAGCTAGCCTTTTTGGAGTTTTATTCTTATCACTACCTTGTTGTTATTTTACTGACAATTTCATTACCAGCTGCTACCTCACTGACATTATTACTGTCTCATGCATCTTCCTGATGCTGCTATACTAGCTAAACATTGCTGGAATTTCCTATTTTATTCACTAATGCCTTTGGCTATGCAGCCCTCAAGAGGGGGTGTCACGGCAAAGTCAGCAATGGTATTTTACACTGTGCAGACCAGTACCTCATTGACCAAATTAAGTATTTATTTAATAAAGCAGAGGTCTAGATAGAAGACAGCTAGCAAAAGCTCACCTCAGAGAAGACAGCACTACAAGTAAATAGAAATTTTCAACATTTCATGATGCTTGCTACTTAATTTCTTCCTTTCACAGAATCACAGAATCATGTAGGTTGGAAAAGACCTTGAAGATCATCCAGTCCAACCACTAACCTAACACTGACAGTTCCCAACTACACCATATCCCTCAGCGCTATGTCAACCCCACTCTTAAACACCTCCAGGGATGGGGACTCCACCACCTCCCTGGGCAGCACATTCCAACACCTAACAACCCCTTCTGGAAAGAAATGCTGCCTGATATCCTGTCATGTCATGTCAGCAGTCACCATCTTGGTAAAATACTGTAATTTCTCATTCTTAGCAACATTTTACGCCAGGCCTGGCTGTAATGCTGTTACCACAAAAAGTTTGAGAACACAATCTTGACAATCTCATCAGATTCGAATGTGTAAATATGAATTTGCTGTAGGTTTTTTTTACTATCTTGTATGCTACTTCACATGCCTATATTCTGCTGTTTACTACCACAATCTATACTCTCATTCTCATTCAAGACACTCAGGCCAAGCATTATTAATAGCAGGAGTCCTTTAATTTACCAGAAGATGTATGTTTTTGTTGTTATTAACAAACTCAAGTCTCTCACTCACACAGGGCAACAAACTCAGCCACTTTTTATCTTGCATTTCTTTATCAGCCTCTGGTGCTCAAGCATTAAAGCTGTATGCACACCAAATTTTTAGACTTCAGGGTTTCCTATGGTTACAAAAAAATTTTCTAAAACCTCACCTTTCAAGTCAGCATTCCTTTTTGTAACCCTACCACATCAGACTCTCTTCTCCACCCCAATGGCTTTCTTCCAAGTTCATTAGGTGTGGGTTTGTTTTTTAAAAAATTTTCTTCTCTGTGGAAGCACAGGCTCCCAAATACAGATATGTCAGAGTACTCGAAGTGGATAAGTCTCATTGGGGTGGCTCCAGGAGCTGAGCATAAGGAAGCTCCAGAGGGAGAAAGGTGAGCATTCATATACTGGAGTAAGCACAAGAGCATCTACTGAGGTGACCACCATGCCAGAGAGCAAAAAAGATGTAGTTTTAAGAGCATGTTCATACAACAAGATTATTTAAGAGGAAAACAGTCACTGACTTCCACAAACATGGAGACCACACTATTCAGTTCATTCCTATATACCTCTAGGTGTCATTCTTCTATGCTACATTTTCATCTACCTATCTCACTGCACCCGGCCAGTTGAAGAAGTTCCCTGTCTCCTTGCTCCGAAAATGTGTTTGCGATTCTACCGGTTCTGCTCTCATCCAGCATTCAGAGCAACACAGAAGGAGCCACAGCAATCCTAGGTATCTACCTATAGCATCCCACATATTCAACTAATTCACTGCCTACAAACTGACTGTATCTCACTGTTGCAGACTAAGCACATGGTGGAACAGAACAAACATATAACTTCAGGAGAAAAACCAAGAAATCAAAGATTAGAATGAGGGACAGAATATAGAAACCTAGCTATAAAATGTATCTAAAAATGTCCAAGTTGATTTTATAGTGAACTAGATCTGATCCATATTCCATTCTGGAATTATCTGTGGAAAGGTGCACTTTTCAAATGTACAATTCAGAGAAAAAAAATACCAGTTTTGGTCCAGGCAGTAAAAAAAAGAAAAAAAATGGAGGCAATCCTAACCCTGAAAGACAATGTCAGTACTGAATCAGAGCAGCTACTTCTTTATTTACCACAGAAAACAAAAATTATGCAAGCCAAAGCCATAAAGCAAGAACTCAGCATTGTAGTGCTGCCTGGACTTAACATACTAGTTAAACGTTGTTTCCCCCCCCAGTTATTCTAGGGATTGTAACAGACTGATGATGCAAAGTATTACTCCAGTTTACAAGCCTGTAAATTAGAGCAAACTGAAGAAACATGCACTCATCCATTCCACTGCTCTTTATCATAAAATCTATAAGGCTTTGTGGCTGCACTGCAGCCAAGATATCAGCTCTTACAAGATTGTACATTAAAACATTCACTACCATCTCAAATCACTAGTATGACATTCTGCCACAAGTACAGTGACTGGTTTACTGTTGATTTGATTAAATCCTGGATGGTAATAAAATTGAACGCTTTGTTCAGAATGTATTTCCAGCCATCTCTTTACCATTTTTTTTAATAATGTCTCCTTTTATCATCACTTTAACTTGCAATCTTTATGCAGTTTCTTAGCAGTTACCTATCACAAGGCATAAAGGCTTTCCAAGCATAAATGAAAGCTCTCGATCTGAATACCCAGAATTCATCACTTTTTTTCGTCCTATCTGATAACATGAATTCATTTTATTAGTAAAGAAATGGGGACTCAAAATAGGTGCAACACATTTGACATTGCTAATATATTTCCTGATATCTCTTTCCTCAGAAGAAATTGAGGAAATTCTTCACTTCAGGAAGAAACACTTCAGGAAATGAGAAAGCAAAATTCAACTACCATTCGTTTTTTTGGAGTAACTCACTTTGAAAAAAGATTCACAGCAGTCATGAGGATAAAAGAAAAAAGAGAATTGTAAATTTTTCAAGACAAATTCTAACCTTTCAGTGTTGGCCATTGCACACTGAGAATAAAGTTGTTTGAGGTTCAAGGACACCAACCACCTTTTTTTTCCCTCTGTCTGCATATCAGAAACAATTGCAGCAGTGCTAGACTCCATAAGATATAGTCTACCAGGTAAGCGATAACGGAGTGTCAGTGACAAAGGTCAGAATTAAAGGGCATAGTCTGATAACTGAGAAAAATAAGGATACACTTTGCCAAATATGCATACGGACTTGAAGAAAAGTATATTACAGCAAGAAAAACAAGAAATAAAGGGGAAAAGCAGTTTTCATGATACAAGACAGCAAGAGACAGAGTCAAATATATTCAGGCTTACAAGCCACCGAGCTACCAGTTTCTTCAGAACTTGAAGAACAATTCTCTGGGGAGAAGTCCGTGTACAGCAGATAGCCAGACCATCAGGCGTATCAACTTCTCCCCACACCTGATCCACCTCATCAGAAAGAGAAAAGATATTGGTATCCGTTAACTACTCCTAAGAGATCTAAAGCAAGCAGCTAAGAAAAGCAAGTACTGTATCTGCCATACACCTCTACAGGTGAAATTTCTGTTAAGTACCAAACCAGTCCTGGAAAATTCTATGGATACCAGGAATCAGAAAGACAGGGAACGATTGACTACTATAAAAATTTGCACAGTGATTATTAACTGCAATGTTTGCATACACTTGCATCAAAATAGGGCAACCCTGAGGTTGATCATACAGCTTAGATCCCCTTCCAATAAAAATGGCATGAATTCAGGTCTTATCTTTTATACAGAAACCATCAGGCCAGCCCTCTTGGCCTCCTAACTGAAAACTACAATCTCTTTCTTTTCCAGTCCCAAACAATGTCCAAAACAGCTCAAGATCACAGTTGTGCAGAGGCACTAGCAATCACTAGTAAACTCAGTTTGTCTGAGCCTGATAATAAGGAGAGGAAAGCTCCATCCCTTCAGCATACAATGACATCACTACCACAACTGTACCTCTCTGCTCCCACCAGAAATGCATCTTGTAGGCCTGCTCCTCTTCTTTCCATCAATCCAGGCAGTTACCACTACAACACTTAAGAAAGGTGAGTCCCCTTAATAAGCAGCAGCAGTAAGAGTCTCAGGGTTGGACTTGGCAGTGTTAAGGTTTATGGTTAGACTTCATGATCTTAAGGGGCTTTTCCAACCTAAATGATTTTATGATTCTATATAGTCAGGCCTGAGCTAGTCCTAAACTAGCTCAGTAATACCACCTGTGTAGCCACAAGAGCATTTAACTCACCAGCTAAGTACCTGACCTGGTTAGTATAGCATCCTGCATGGGCAAACCAAGAAACCCTTCAGTACAGGCATACACAATGTGATCATACAATTGCAGGCCTAGAAAGCATAGACTTACCCTATGGATGGCATATAATGCAATACAGTAGTCTAGAGGGAGGCACAGTGCTCCGTAAAAGAACTTGACTTTTGTGAACAACAGCAAAGATGTATAAAACTGAAGGATGGAAATCACGTCATGGTTGCTCCTTCCTAAAATCGTTCCTGCAATTGCTCATTCAGGGAAAAATTCAGTTACCCTCTCTCTGTATTTTCTCTCTAACATACAGAAGGAACACAGTTGCCATTCTGACTTTTAATGAAGCAGTTTAATTACAACTTACTTTACAAATAGATTGTTTTCAAAGATAAATACTTCATATTAATGATTTACAAGCTTACTACGTCACTTAAGTTGTCTAATCAGTTTTAAGGGTGTTTGTTTCTTAAAAAAGAGTAAAGACATCCTACCCTAAGTGGATGGAATGTGAACAACACAACAGAGCCAAGGCCAATTCTCCTTGTGACTAGAGGAGGAAAACAGCTTTTGTTTACAGTATTTGTTAAAGGTTATATATTTTTTTTTAAGGAGGAGGAATAAAGAACAAAGATTTTGCCTAGCTAGCCAGCCCTGTGTTTGTAGTCTATGATCATGCAGGATCAAGAAGAATTAGAGTAACAAAAAGGCCTAGATAGCAGGAAAACAAAGATGCTATTGAAGGAGGCATTAATTCAGAACGTTTAACTCAGGAAAACCAAGAAGCCCAATTCAATTCCCAAGCAGCTTAAATACTGCTCCTAAGTACAAGTGTTCAATTTTTTCCATTTCACAGGTAATACCTAAGATGATGAAAAGTACATATTTCAGTCCTTTTTTTTTTTCTTTCAAGATTTCTCACATTTATTCAGAATTCCAAGAAAATTGCAGTTCTGTCTCTACCTTTATTTCTTAGCTATTACACAAATCCTGTATTTTAATAGTTACTGTTTCTCCTGTTGTTTCTGACATTTATAGATTTCATTACAGTTTGCTCAAAACTGATCACAAAACAAATTTTACATTTAAAAAAGCAAAGATTAGGTATTTAGTCATGCAAATAAACCAGAGACAAAAACAAAACAAAACAAAGCAAGAGCTTGTGGGGGGAAGTAAAGGTTGGAGGCTGTCTAGGGTGCAGTGATCATGAGGTGATTAAGTTTGCAATCCTTGGAGAAACAAAGAGAGGGGTTAGTAAAACTGCCACCTTAGACTTCCAGGGGGCAAACTTTGACCTGTTCAAAAGACTGACTGACAGAATCCCTTGGGAGGCTGCCCTGAAGGAAATGGGAGTCCAGGAAGGCTGGACATACTTCAAGAGAGAAGTCTTAAAGCCACAGGAGCAGGCTGTTCCCGGGTGCCGGAAAACAAGCAGGCAGGGAAGGAGCCCGGCCTGGCTAAACAGGGACCTTTGGCTGGATCTCAAGGACAAAAGGAGAATCTATTGCCTTTGGAAGAGGGGGCAGGTCTCTCATGAAGACTATAAAGATGTAGTGAACTTATGCAGGGAGAACATCAGGAGAGCCAAAGCACAGCTAGAGCTCAACTGGGCTGCAGCTGTTAAAGATAATAAAAAATGTTTCTATAAATTTGTTAACAACAAAAGGAGGATTAGGGAAAATCTCCCTCCTTTATTGGATGCAGAGGGAAACATGGTAACTAAGGATGAGGAAAAGGCTGAGGTGCTCAACGCCTACTTGCCTCAGTCTTTAGCAGTGGAACTGGCTGTTCCCTGCACACCCAGCCTCAAGAGCTGGAGATGGGGAGGGGAAGCAGAATGAGGTCAGCACAGTTGAAGAGGAGGTGGTCAGAGACCTGCTGCACCACTTGGATGCACACAAGTCTGTGGGAGCGGATGGGTTACACCCAAGTGTGCTGAGGGAGTTGGCAGATGTGCTCACCAAGCCGCTGTCCGTGATTTACCTGAAATCATGGCTGAGTGGGGAGGTCCCATTGGACTGGAGGGTGGCAAAGGTGACACCCATCTACAGGAGAGGCAGAAAGGACGATCCAGGAAACTACTGAACTGTCAGTCTGACCTCGGTGCCAGGGAAGGTCATGGAGCAGGTCATCTCGGGTGCCATTAAAAGTCTTACAATAGACAACCAGGGGATCAGGCCTAGTCAGCATGGGTTTATGAAAGGCAGGTCCTGCCTGACAAACCTGATCTTCTTCTATGACAAAATGACCCAACTACTGGACAAGGGAAATCCGTGGATATTGTCACTCTGGAGTTTCAAAAAGCATTCCACACAGTTCCCTCATAAAAAAACTGGCTGCCCATGGCCTGGATGAGCGTGTGCTCTGCTGCATCAAGCACTGGCTGGATGGACGGTCCCAGAGAGTGGTGGTCAATGGAGCTAAATCCAGCTGGGGGCCGGTCACAAGTGGTGTTCCTCAGGGCTTGGTGTTGGGACCATTTCTGTTCAATTGTTGATCTTGATAAGAACTTAGAGTGTATCATCAGTAAGTTCGCAGATGACACCAAGGTAAGTGGGAGTGTCGATCTGCATGAGCACAGGGAGGCTCTACAGAGAGACTTGGGTAGATTGGATCCATGGGCCAACGTTAACGGGACGAGCTTCAACAAGGCCAAGTGCCAGGTCCTGCACTTGGGACACAACAACCCCCTGCATGGCTACAGGCTTGGGGAGGTGTGGCTGGAGAGCTGTCTGGGAGAGAAGGATCTGGGGGTTCGAACTGACAAGCAGCTGAACATGATCCAGCAGTGTGCCCACGTGGCCAAGAAAGCCAACGGCATCCTGGCCTGTATCAGAAATAGTGTGACCAGCATAAGTAGGGAGGTGACAGTCCCCCTGTACTCTGCACTGGTGAGGCCACACCTGGAGTATTGTGTCCAGTTTTGGGCACCTCAGTAGAAGAGAGATCTCGAGGTGCTAAAGCGAGTGCAGAGGAGGGCAACAAAGCTGGTGAAGGGCCTGGAGAATAAATCCTATGAGGAGCGATTGAAGGAGCTGGGACTGTTCAGTTTGAGGAGGAGAAGGCTGAGGGGAGACCTCATCACTCTCTACAACCCCCTGAAAGGACATTGTAGAGAGGTTGGTGCTGGTCTCTTCTCACAGGTAATTAGTGACAGAAAAAGGGGAAATGGCTTTAAACTGCAACAGGGGAGGTTCAGACTGAATATTGGGAAAAAAATTTTCACAGCAAGAGTGGTCAGTCAGTGGAACAGGCTGCCCAGGGAGGGGGTGGAGTCACCATCCCTGGATGTGTTTAAGGGTCATTTAGGTGAGATGTTGGGGGATATGGTGTAGGGGAGAACTTTGTAGAGTAGGGCTGATGGTTGGACTTGATGATCCCAGGGGTCTTTTCCAACCTGAATGATTCTGTGATTCTGTGAAAACAACAATAAACATGGAGAAAAACATCATCTTTCGACTAGATGTCTTTGAGCTGACAAGTAAAGCCTAGAACAGTCCAAATACATTTGTATTGTTTCACAATCTGTTTATAGATGCTGAGAATAGAAAGAGAGCACTAGATTCCACATATTTGTTCAGTCTCATAGACAAACACTTACTCCCATGCATGCCCTAAATGAAGTTTACCAGAATTTCTGGAGGCCTTGGTGCTAATTTGGTATTATAAAAGGACTTGCAATCTAAAAAACCATCACGTATCATTTCCTTGCCTAACCTAATCATTATACTCATCTTCAACAAACAGAAAACTGTGTAAGTTTGTAGTTAATGTTTGCCGATTCCTATGGAAAAAATGGTTAGGCAAACTTTTAGTTCAGTTGGGTTTAGGGGCACTAAGAATTAGAAGATTATCTGTATTTAAGATTAACTGCAATGACGACTTTATAGAAGCTACATGCACACATGTGCACCAGTTTGTCACTGGTGAAATGCAATATAGTAATTTTGACATGTCAGGATGGGTGGATGTAGTCATTTTTGAAAGTTACACAGTTATGTTATTCAAACTTGGGTAATTAAAGACAGGTAGATAATTCACAAAGTAGAATTTATGACAGACCACATTACAGGTTTTGGTATAAACCTGTCAATGAAACATCAGAACATTAGAGTTCTTGATTTACATTCCTTCTTTTTGTTAATTCATCAAAACAATTTATTGCTAATAATAATAACATTCCAAAGACAAAGGGCACAGAGATTTGATGATTTTTGTTTCCAAGTAAACTTACAAAGTGCTGCAGATAAAAACGAAAACCCCTTATGATGTCACATCAATATGTTACTCATTAACTGATTTTAAAAACTAGCCTGAGCTGGAGTCATACCAAGACTGCATTTCCTGTAACAGTGAAAGGCTGTGTGTTTAAAGGGTTGCTCTAGAATTGAATTTACCTAATTCTGCAGTCAACTCCATTAAAACAATGAGAAAAGGCAATTCCTTGGAGGACTCCATTTTTCATTCTGAAAGTCAGAACAGCTTCCCAAAGTCAAGTAATGACAACCCAGTCAGCCCTATAGAGAGTTTTGGATCGGCGTTTATAAGGTAAAACCTGACATATTTGGGTATTCTGTATGTACTGGATGCTGTGCCGGGACAGGGCAGCAACACAGGAGGGCACTGGAACAAATACACCAGTGAAAATACTCTGATGAGGAGGCTTAATATGAGAAGGCAGAGCATGCAGAGATGATCGGTTCACTCATGTTACTGATTGTCCTGGGAAAGGGAGTGCTACTGTAAAGGAGAAATTTGTAATGGAGAACAGGGGGGTGTTGTTCTCTCCTTATCTATTACACTGAAGGGCTTTGAAAATGTATAGCACTGTACACCAATAAATTTAGGTCTTAAAATGACCTCTGCTAGGTCATCCAATACAATCTATTATATTTGAGTGGATCTCTGTAGAAAACAAATGTAAGTTTTCTTTAGAACAGTGAATTTAACAAAATATTTTCATGTGTGTTTTAGCCTATATGAAACTTTACAATGCTTATTAGATTATGTATCAAGAGAAAAGCTGCCATAATGGCAAGGAGCATTTATGGAAGTTGAATCCTTCCATGAATTAATACTGCTAAAGGGTCTGCTGATAGAACAATCACAAACAATTCTTAAGGGGGAATCTGTTTTCTTACTTTGGAAAGGTGGACTTGTTGGATTGTGGACTCACATGAAGATGGAATTCATTGCAATGAAGAGTTCTGGATAAATCACGCACATTTTAGCACAGATAAATGAGGGAAGGCAGTGTCAGAGGGTTACAGGTACTTACCACTTACCCTTTGCCATCTACTGCATGAGACAAGTAAACGTCCGTAGTATTTATGTCAACCTATTATGAATACAATAGCTTTAAAAGGTTATTCAAAATAGCTTTAGACTTTAATATCTGCTCAGTGCCCAGCCACCCTGCAAGAGTGATTTGGAGAGAGCACCTCTACATAGTCTTTCTGTGGCTGATTTATATTTCTTTGTGCCTGTGCACTAATTCTTTATATGGGGTGATGTCTCACATCACTAATTGGGTCAAAGTATAAATAAATCTGCTGGCCTCATTTTTCCTCTTTAGAAATGTTATTAGGGCTTTTTAATATTATATCTGCATAATACCCTTTCTTCTAACTCAAATGTCAGAGAGATAATGTCCAACAATTTTAAGAGAATAAGAAATCAGAAATTTTAAGTTTTAATTAGAGCTCTCAGAGGCTCTTACCTAGAACTAATCACTTGGAGCCTTTATTTTTTAAAAATCTAACATGTTTTTGTATGCCTCTCAGTCTCATTTTCTGATTAAGCATTGGGGCATGAGTACATACAGTGGCATATGGAGGGTTCAACACAAGTAGGTGATGTTTAACCACTTCTAATTTGGGCAATAGAATGTTTGTCCTCTTTTCTCTGTCCAGCCCAGAACACTGGGCAGACAGATTTACCTACTTTTTTATTTACCACTAGATAAGCAGTACACAAAAAGATACCATATAAGCTGACAGGAATATGATCAGCCCTTACAAAGAACAGAGTCCTTTGCCTCCAATTTCTCAATAATCAACCTGCCTGCCAAGTAGCAAGTGGCAGGGGCAGGCCTTCTAGAAATCCAGTTTACTCAACTGCTGTTTCAGTAAGAAGGATAATATGGTCATGTAAAGCCCTGCTGTGAAACTATACCTCTATCAATAGCAAAGATGGAATAGCAGGTAATACTAGATAACCTAGTAAGAAGAATGCATGATTACACACAATGAGATAACCAGTGTTATATATTAATGGTTGGACTAGATGATCTCCAAGGTCTTTTCCAACCTACATAATTCTGAATAGCTGGACTGAGGTCTCACCAAACTTGCTTTTTATGTGTTTGTCACAGTAATGATACACTTATCCAGAATGAGGCACATGAAAAATCAGGGGAAATGCTTTTGTGAAAAAGAACTGCAGGGTCTGAATTTTTAGGTACTATTTTCAATACTTATTTTCTTAGAGCATATTTCCCATATATGAAGATGCACCCACAGAGAAAATTCACTACCTTAATGACTGCTCTTGTTCATCCTAATTATTCATGCCTGAGGACAAAACCTGACTATATGCCTAAGTTTTTATGTCTCTGTTTTCACCTCACTGTAACTGGCATCATGGGGATAAGCACAAATTTGCCACAGTCCGGGGGGTTATTAACATTATTCAGACAGGGGAGCTCACAGTTTGTCACCATGGCAGCATGTTATTCCAGACATAGAGCGGAACAGATTTCAGAAGCAAATTAAAGACTCTGGAGCTATAGCTGAGGTGTCAGCCATGCATAATAGATCAGATTTATATTGATAAAAGTATTGGCCACATGTGTATGCAGCATTTTATCAGCATGAATGTATAGAGTTCTTCTGGCATTAGAACAAAACATTTTCCCATAGTCCAGATCAAAATATTGGCAAAAACTATAGGGATCTCAACCTCCCCTTTGGAGCCCATCCCTATAATGTCAGTCAATACCCTGTACCCAGATATCAACTTTAGAAAAATCTCAAGCCTTGGGGTTTTGACCAGTCTTCAGAATGACCCTGCAAAAAATATACTGAACAAGAGAATGAGATTTTTAAGCAATTTATATCAGGACTGTTATAAACTGACTTCTTAAATTTGGCTGAGTCAGAGTTTTATTTAGCAAGCGGCAACAAGCAAAACAGCGCTGGGCGGCCGGGGAGTCTCCTGCTCCAACAAGGGCCCGCAACCCCAGGGCATTTTGTTTCAATCTTATACTATAAAGTGTTACATAGTCATTATACACTTATGCATATACATTACTTGGACCCGCCTATTCCCGCTTCGTATGGTAATTAGCTTATCAGTCTTTTACGCTTGCGCAGAAGCTGTTAAAAATACGGGTAAGGGTCCCCAAATTATGGGTGGTGGTCGTTTGGGATGAAGGCCGTAGGTCCTCCTCACAGTGTACTTTTCACCTTTCGCCTGGAATGTGATGATCCACTAAGTCTGCAGCGTCCTTATCAGCCTAGGCCCAGCAGTCTCTTTGAATAAGGAGATTTATGGTCGTGAACACTCTCTTGTTTGCTTAATTGGGCATCTGCAACTCTTCACACCTTTTGAAGTGCAGATGCTTCTTCTCTTGTTGTTCCCCCCCCTTTCTTCCGGTCACAATTCACACTATCATGTTAATTCAATTAAACATTTGCTGTTAGTCTTACACAACATACAATAGTTCATATGACAGTTTGCTTTTCTATTGTCTTCTTACTGGATTTGATGAACAGGCGATTTACTACCTATCACAATCCCCCCTTTTTCTTTTTACCATGTTGTTCATCAAATCTTTCGAGTGCCTGTTGGCTCAGGATGAAAGTTTCTTCCAATTTCGGTGTTCCCCCCAAAGGTTCACACTTAGTTCCCATGATCATTGAATGAGCTGTTTCTAATCTGTTCTTAATGATCTTTACTACCCTGTCAAATATACAAGGACCAAAAGTTAAGGTTAAAATTAAGAGGATAAGTGGCCCTGCTTCTGGTACCCAATCTGAGGCTATAGTTTCGCATCCCCAATACTTACAATAGAATTGGTTAGGATAATTGCAGTAGCTTTTTCCTGGGTTGGAACTGGGGCAAATATAAAATCCTGAGTCCTGTGTGCAAGGCATTACGGGCACAAGTGTACACAGGGAACTTACAAATGATGGTGCCCCTGATGTTATTACAGTCTGCATTTGCTTTTGGTTACCCCTTTCAGCAGTTAGGGTCCATTCAAAAGGTTGATGGGGCTGGTGGTTCAGTCCAGCCCGTGCTTGTGGCATGTGTGTTATGAGTAGTATGTTCAGAATGTATTGAGAAGGGTGGAAACTCCATTTCTTTGTTATCCAGATAGTCCAATAGATCCAATAGAAGGTTGGTAGGATTCTGAAAGTTTTTACAACTTTTATAGAAGGAGGGCATTGCTCCTGTAGAGTCAAGGTGATTTGCACCCCTTCCTGGCCTTCGCTTTTTAGGAGCCTTTTTCTCTCAGAGTAGGGCTTGAAGTTTTTCCCCACTGGTGTACGTCTCTGCCTCCTCTGCCTACTCTGTTGCATAGAGCAGCAGTGTGCTTCATCTTCTCGGCAGCAGTCGTATTCTTCAGGGGTACGTTTTACCTCTACTCTGGTCTGCATAGGCCTCCCCGTTTTAGCTTCAATCTCAGGCCCTTGACAAGGATTTTGACGTTGGAACTTTGTAGGCCAGTTAGGGTGAGTGTGTGTGTGTGTGTATATATATATATATTTTTTTTTTTTTATTTTTATATATATATTTTTTTTATTATTTTTTTTTTTTTTTTTTTTTTTTTCCCCCTTCTCTGTTGTTTCTAATTTTAAGGCCCAGTTAGTTAACCACCGTTCTAGTCAGTAATCTTGATTACGACTAGATCGGAGGTTCGCCTCGAGTGTATTATGAATCCACCAGCCTTCTTTACATGTATTGTATTCTATATACACGAAAGGGAAACAATTATGGGTTTTAATTAACAAAATATTAACATCTCACTCATTGAGTTCTTTTGTGATGTCTTGTACCTTGACTTTCACAGTGTTCGTTTAGGTCTTTCGAAGAGTGACTCGCAGATCTCCGGGAGAGCTGGTCACCTGCCAGGATGAATCTCGTATAGGTCCTTTCACACGACTGGCATGTGTCCACCCCTTCTCAGCAGTTCGAATAGCAGTTTCTGTAGTGATAAGAACAACATAGGGTCCTTCCCAACGGGGGGGGTTAAGGAAGATTCTTTCCACGATTTAATCAATACTTTATCTCCTGGTTGAATTCAATGCATTGTTATGTCCAAAGGAGGCCTTTGTACCACCATCCCTCGGGCTCGCAGCTGTTTTCTCCTTGCCATTAGTTGTATTAGGTAGGATATTATTCTTGCATCTTTAATTTGAGGGTGATCAGGGGGCATTTCCAAATCATAAGGCATTCCATATAACATTTTAAAGGGAGATATTCTAGTATCTGTTTTAGGCTGGGTTCTGACATTTAGTAGAGCCAGAGGTAAACATTTAACCTAGGACATCTTAATTTCCTGTGAGTGTCAGGGTTCTCCCATTCAAAGGCAAAATAATCTCTACATTCCTCTTTAAGAGGGCAGGCCCAAAATGCATCATTTAGGTCGATGACACTATACCATTGATGTTCAGGGTTCAATTGGCTTAATAGCTTGTGAGGGTTTGCTACTACTGGAACATAGTACCAGTTCTTTTGTTTATTTCCCTTAAATCATGCACTAATCTGTAACTCCCATCTGCTTTCTTAACGGGCAATATTGGAGTATTAAAAGGCAACATACAAGGTTCCAATAGTCCCTTATTAAGGAGTCTTTCTATTTCAGGCTTTAAGCCTTTCTTGCCTCCTTGCGGCAAAGGGTACTGTTTGATTTTGGTCGGGATCTCTGGGTTCCTAATGGTTGCTTCAAAAGGAGGTAATATCCAGTCTACCCACTGTCTCTGGGGTATACCATACTTCTGGGTTAATCTCTTCTTCATCCGCAGCTGCAAGGGGGCATAATCTGACTTTGAGTTCTTTTTCTTCCACTTCCAAATTGACTCCTAATTCTATAATCAGATCCCGTCCAAGCAAATTATAATCTGCTTCTGGTATTAATAAAAATGTTCCAATCACATATTTACATATTGATTCAATAATTATATTATGAAGAACGGGGACTTCAAATGGTTCACCTTTAGCCCCTATTACATTAACTTTTTCTGATGATACCTTACAACCTGGAAGTAAAGCCTGAATGGTAGATCTTTTGGCTCCTGAGTCCACAAGGAACTCTACTTCTTGTCGCTGAGGACCCACTTTAAGTTTTATTAAGGGCTCTTTGTTCTTTGGGGTCCCCAGCACATAGAGCCCCTGACCCCACTAATCTTCAAAGAATATTTTCTCATCTTGGATTCTCTTTCAACAAACCTTCTTCACATGCCCTTTCCTTTTGCAATAAAAACACTCCACTTCCCTTATATTTTTTTTTTTTTTTTTTTTTTTTTTACGCTCTAAGTCGGAGGGATGACTGCCTCCTTCCTAGGAGCGTCTCTCTTTTGTTCTCCGACAGGCCTTCCCATCGCTGCTAAAGCTCCTCTCTGTCCCTCTCTCATGGCCATTGCCAATACCCTCGTTTGCTCTCATATTTGTTTTCTCTGGTTTTCCTCTTCTCTTCTAACATAGACTTTCTGAGCTTCTCTCAGTAATTCATCCATTCCTCTCTCTTGCCAATCCTAGATCTCTTTCAGCTTCTTCCTAGTATCTACCCAGGACTTAGCCACAAACTGAGTTTTAACAAAGCCTGCCCCGCAGGGGTGGCAGGATCTACTCCTGAGTATAACTGTAAGCTTTTTCTTAATCTTTCAAGCCGTTCAGTAGGTGTTTTATATTTCTTCTGTTGTTCACTAAAAGCTCTATTAATATTCTGCCCTCAGGGACTGATTCTTTTATACCTTGGACTACAATCGTCTTCAGGTCTTGCATATGGCCTCTATCAATTTCATTCTGATTATTCCAGTTAGGTTGAATTAGAGACCGCTCCATATCTGTTGCCGGGCTCTGCTGATGTTGTTGGTCCCAGATTCTCATTCCTGCCCTCCTGATCATGTCTCCTTTATTTTTTTTTTTCGGCAGTGAATAATATAGCTATTATGGCTTGCATTTCATCCCAGGCATAAATATTTGGTCCTAAAAATTGATCCACCCTCTCCGCCACACCTAGGGGGTCCTCCCATTGCAACCTCCCTTAGGGGGTACAAGTTGCTGTTGCCTTGTCCTGCTCTAGTCTGACTCCCGGTTACTCTTTGCTCCCTCAGGGAATTTGGTGGGGAGTCTGAATCTCCTGGGTATTCTGGTGCAGTTGGGGGAGGTGGAGGCTCCCGAGGTGGGCAGGGTGATTTCCTGACTGGGTCTGTCCCATTGCAGCAGGATCAGAACCACCAGTCAGAACATCATCAATATATTGATATATCTTGACCCTTTCCCTAGGAGGGATTTGAGCAAGCTCCTACACTAGTGCATAATGAACAATGGTCAGTGGATGGCAGTATCCCTGGGGGAGATATGTAAAAATAAATTGCACACCTTCCCATATAAAGGCAAAGCCATCTTTGTCTGCCTCCTGTATTGCAGTCAGTTTAGCTATGTTAGGTACTGCAGCTGTTAGAGGACCTGTATGGACACATAATCGCTGATAGTCAACTGTCAGTTGCCACTTCCCTTTAGCTTTATGGACTGGCCGCACTGGGGAATTATAGGGTGAGTGACTTGGAATGATTATCTCTTGTTCCTGCAGCTCTGCTGTTACCAGAGCAATCTCCTCCCTGGAACACAACAGTAAGGCGTAAGGTTTCACATTAACAATTTTAGAAGGAGGAAGTGCAGGCGCTTGCTGTAAAAGTCTTATAGAGGTAGTTGGGGACCAAGATTTCCATTTTCTTTCTTTTGAATCTACCCAGGCTTGTCCCTTCAATAGGTCAAGTCTCAGGATGTGGAATTTTTTTATTTATTTATTTATTTATTTTTATTTTTTTTTTTTTAGAATTATAATAGTTTCTGTTGCAGTTTCATCCCCAGGTAACCAGCATTTCAGCCGAGCAGTTAGCTGTGGCTTAGAGTCCCCGAAAACATCTGTAACCCAAATCTGCTTTTTGCCAGGAATTATGCTATTCTGCTTGGTAATATCAGTTTGGAGTGCTGAGACCTGAGCACCCGTATCTACTAGAAAAATAACTGGAGTTTTAAGGGAGCCAAGCGGAAAAGTAATCAATAAGTCTCCCTTAGTATTTTCTGTGAGCCTCCTTAAATGGACCCACCCGCCATCCCCCAGCTCACTTACTGGGGATGGCACATCCAGTTTCCCGACCCTAAATCAATCAAGTCCTCTTCAGGGGCAGTTGGTGTTTGTGAAGCAATTACCACCATCTCGTTAGTTTTCAGTTCTGTCCCTCCCTTCCTCCAAAAGGTCTGCTCGGCTGGGGTGGAGGCAGCTTCCTTCTGCCTTTCCAGGCTCGAATGAGCTTTTCTAAAACTGTAGTAGGCAGACTATCCATTAACTCTCGGGGAATCCCCTGTCTTGTTCCCTCAGTCCACAAGAGGTTTCTCTTTGCTCCTAAAACTTGTGGAGTGGAAGGGGACAGATTTTCCTGCTTTTCCATTTTGCATATGGATGGCTTAGGTTTACCTGTTCCCCTGATAAGGCCCATTCTTCGGCCATAATTTATTAAGTCCTGAGCTATCTCTTACCAAGTCATGGGCTCTCCCCCCTGCCTGTCTCCCCCCTTGTGAGGCTAATACATTCCACAAACGATCTTGTAATTGTATTGCATGTGATTTCAAAGAGTCCGGCAAGCCCCGAATCAGGGGAGTCATTTGATCGGGATTATCAATTAATAGCATCGGGGCAGGCTGCTGATTTTGCCAGACTTGTAAATTCCTGTTTGCTATTCGGAACAGAGCCAAGATCTGTCCGGTTGCAGGTTTCTTGTTCATTCATCCCTTTTTCAGACCGTGAGATGATTTTTAAAAATTTTTTTTTTTTTTTTTATTAAATTTGGTTTTCGGTCTAAGGCATCTAAGAGCTGGTCTTTTTGCCTCTTGATTAGCAAGGTTAAACCCTCGTTTTAGAGGGTTTAGCCCCCTCTGGTGTAGATAAATGTTTAAAGTTTGGCAAACCCACTCTTCAAAAGACCCGAAAACAGGCCAATAGAGATGGTCTCCTCTAATTTGTTTGCCTCCCCAAACTTCCATACAATAATAAATCATTTTTACTTTGTCCTTACCCCGCCTAGAGGGGTAATTTTCCCAATTAGTTAATATCAATCCTAAAGGGCTATCTGGTGGTATCTGAGGGTACCTCGCCTGGGTTCCCACGCCACCCATGGGATCAGAAGGCTTGCTCTTCTTCTGTCCCATCTTCTGGAGCGTCTGCACACACTCACACACTCTACTCCCCCTTTTCGTGGCCCAGTCCCTCGCGGGATATGGGAACCGCACTACCGAGGGGTCCGCACTCGCTTCGCCCTACTGGGCGTCTCACACACCACGCTCCAGGCAACCCAACCCCAACCGAACGGAAAACCGGCCTATACTCACGCAACCCTGTGCGTCTTCGTCCGGGACTTCGTGCACAAAGATTATGGGGTTAACCGGTGTTCTTTTGTTTGTTGCCGAATTTTAGGGTTCGTCGGTCGGGGCTTCGGCGGAGCAGTCCTCAGGCAGGGGCCGCCGAAATTCAGCGGGGCGCCTCCCCTGTATGGGGCTCCGCCTGGAAACCGCGATCCGAGTCACGGCACCAATTTGTTATAAACTGACTTCTTAAATTTGGCTGAGTCAGAGTTTTATTTAGCAAGCGGCAACAAGCAAAACAGCGCTGGGCGGCCGGGGAGTCTCCTGCTCCAACAAGGGCCCGCAACCCCAGGGCATTTTGTTTCAATCTTATACTATAAAGTGTTACATAGTCATTATACACTTATGCATATACATTACTTGGACCCGCCTATTCCCGCTTCGTATGGTAATTAGCTTATCAGTCTTTTACGCTTGCGCAGAAGCTGTTAAAAATACGGGTAAGGGTCCCCAAATTATGGGTGGTGGTCGTTTGGGATGAAGGCCGTAGGTCCTCCTCACAGTGTACTTTTCACCTTTCGCCTGGAATGTGATGATCCACTAAGTCTGCAGCGTCCTTATCAGCCTAGGCCCAGCAGTCTCTTTGAATAAGGAGATTTATGGTCGTGAACACTCTCTTGTTTGCTTAATTGGGCATCTGCAACTCTTCACACCTTTTGAAGTGCAGATGCTTCTTCTCTTGTTGTTCCCCCCCCTTTCTTCCGGTCACAATTCACACTATCATGTTAATTCAATTAAACATTTGCTGTTAGTCTTACACAACATACAATAGTTCATATGACAGTTTGCTTTTCTATTGTCTTCTTACTGGATTTGATGAACAGGCGATTTACTACCTATCACAAGGACTACTGACCACCAGCTCTGTGAATGTCATACCGCTACATACATTAACATCAACCCTAGTGATAATCAAATGCAGGTTGTATATCAAATGGTTGGGGAAAAAAAAAAAAAAAAAAAGTAAAGATTCAGCATGTGCCAGTAACATTGACATTACGTAAAAATTTAAATTAATTATTTTTTCAAAAAAAAGTACAGCTTATAGAAGTAATTTTCTAAATGCAAAGTCATAGAAATGGGAGACAAAAGGGTCCTCAACTGTAATCTTGGCTCATCTATTGCAATGCATAAATCAATCAAATAGAATCACAGAGTGGTTTGGGTTGGAAGGGACCTTAAAAATCATGTAGTTTCAACCCTCCTGCCAGGGACAACACAATACTTGAATTTCGATCTGTGATCTGGCATTAATATTTACCTGGTTTTTGCATACAGCAGAATAACAGAAAAACTCTGTAACAATTTCTGACATAAACTGTAAAGATTGTTTTGTTGCACTGGAGGTTTTGTTTGGACACAAGAAAGGATCCATATATTCAGGTTTTCTCTGAAGATTTCTGGATGGGAATGCTAACTTTTTTAAAGAAAATTTACTTCTCCATTGAAATTATACCCCTCAGAAACATCCAGTGCACTGCTGTAACGCCGAGGCTTAGTTCAGACTAATCCAAGCAGTCATGTGAAAGAGATAAACACATACCTACCATATTCTAAAAGGTATGTTGTCTTTAGAGCTCAATTATGAGCACCTGAAACACTGGCAATCCCTTCACTGTTCAATGGCTTACACTTGGGATTTGGCATTTACCCTACGTGGCCTTGCTCTGCAAGACATACCTACGTTTCAGGTTTTTTCCACCAGAGTAATATAGCATCTAGTTCTATATGAGACAAAAGAGTAAGTCTATCCAGCTCAGTAGATAGATTCACAACCTCATGTGATGTTAAGACTGTGAGAGCACTGACAGCATATCCGTTCTTTCATATTATCCTGTGTCTCTCACTTTAACCTTCCTCTCCTCAGGGTAAGAACAATCCTTTTCCAAGCACTATTTTTTCTCTGGGCACTATTTTTTCTTGTGGAAGATTCAATTTATCCTCAAAGAAGTTGTTCTAACTTTCTTAAATACTTAACATACTATACTGCCGCTCTTCAGAGACTGCCAAATGACTAAAGATTTCTCTCAACAAAACAATCACCATATTTAGATATAGCATGAACGTTTGCATGCATGCATGCATATCTGGTTTAAAGAGAACTGTATTCCTTTATGATACACAGATTCAGTAATTATATATATGCATGCATATTATTCATTAGACGCACATAATCTATTTGATGTCTTAACCATACTGGCATACATGGATTGAAATATTTGTCCGTGTTATCTGTATACAGAGATGTCTCACTTGGATGTCACCCAGGATTTCCTTTGGACATTTATAACCAGAGAATGACAAATCAAATTAAGCTAATCCACTAGGGCAGAACAAGCAATATTTGTATTTATCTTTTCCTGCCTAGCTGGCCAATATATTATAAATGGAGAAAAATAGATTTCACTGCCATGGGATTTGGTACTTTCATTATAAATGTCAAGATTCAGGCATCACAGCATTCTAACAATGCCATCTATGAGGCATCCAGGGCAATATATTGCTCAGGAAATATGTCATGACTGATTTCTTATCAGCTAAGAGGAGACACTGACCTGTGTTTTTCAGCGGAGTGCCAACTGGCTGAGTGCCATCTCACAGGTAGCAGAACTGAGTTATTACATGTCACAAGGTTGTTTTTTTCAGAATATGAGAAAGTTGCCATGAACAATTTGGAGAGAGATGTGTTCCTTTACTTCACCGGTTCCACTGTGTTTTGCCATTTATCCTCCTTCCCATACTGTTCTTTTGATCAGTATGACACACAGTGAAATGCATCAGTAAGACACACAGTATGCATTGTTTCTTCTGTGACTACACAGTAAACTGCGTGAAAGTCATTGGTATCAAAATGGCTGTAAATGTGCTGATGGAGTACACATACAGTGTATTACATATTCACTATGGAGGGGGCTGACACCACATTACTAACACCCCAGACATTTTGTGTGAGAATTTCTCTCCTTTTTCCTGTTGGGTGCTACAGTACATATCTGTAGTCTATTTCATCCAATTGCTTCAGTATTCAGCCACAATGAACAGCCTCAGTATGTCTCACCATTTGTGGTGAGAAATGCTTTAATTAGCTGTCAGCGCAGCTTACTTAATATGCCCTGTGCACTTCCCCGTCCAAAGGGAAGTAAAACCAATACAGTAATCCAGGGTCCTTTAGACAAAAGACAGGAATAAATAGGCAGATATGACTTCTAGCAAACTGCTCAGAAGAAATCAATCACAGGACTGTATAAAGCAATCTTACACTTTTAAAAACAAATAAATCACTACACTCTTAATCCAGGCAAGGAACAGGGATCAGTTGGCCAAAATTGTTTTTCATTTCTTACAAAATTGCATCACTCATTGTGTTCTGGCCCTACTTAACTTCTACAGACTATTTAGGACCTTGGTTTATTACATTTATTTTGACCATATTTCAAGTATGTTGAATGACTTGCAGATGTTTCTGAACATTCCTGCTTGAGGAAGGAGTAGCACCAACACCAGATCAGATCAGGTATGGCTTTGTCTAGCTGGGTCTTGTAACCTCCAAAATCAGTTTACAGCCTCTCTGGGCAACTTCTTCCAATGCTGCACCACTCTTTTAGCACAGTTTGTCTTTTCTAGTCTGGACCTCCCAAGCTATAAGACATTTCACTCTGGCTTCTATATATTCTAGAGATCACCGTTTCAACATCTTTCCAAAAGTGTTATTAGTTTGTGTTTCATACTACCACAGCTCTTACTTCTATGGTATCTAACATAAGACTGCTTTCCTATCATATTGCAACAGAGTACTATAAGGACTTAATGCCTTCAAAGGCATTTGAGTAGCTTCCACAGAATCCTACCAACGCAGAGTATCATATAGAAAACTGAAGACATATATAATCCTTTTTTACAATGAAAGTTTTTCCTATTATTTCATCTCTATTTTTCCATCCTTTGCTGTGTTACATGTAATGTTGAAGGACCTGATACTCAAAAACCCTCAGGCCTCTCCGAGGCTTAATGCAGACTCTTCACAGCAGACACAGGTCAATTTTTGCCTTCCTGGCATCACCAGTATTTCAAGCATTAAACAGTAATCAGTAATTTTATAGTACACTAAGTTCCCTTTTCTTCCCAGTCTTCACCAATTACAAGAAAAACACATTTTCACACAACAATGGGTCTCTGTTGGTGACAGCCTGGTCTTCACATATTTATTTTACTGTATTTGTATACATAAGCAATCATGACTGTACAGTAGAAGGTCCTTTGTGCTTTTTTTACATATCTAAGACTTGCCATAGCATATCAAAATAAAAGCATAAGGTTTCAAAATATATTCTACCCACATGAACAGCTGCACATTTGGTTAATATAAGTCACTTCTCACTACAGATTACTGAGAATCCTGGAATTCTGGACTTTTATCACTTGGGTGCATGTCCTCTCACTCTGAAGTTGCTGCACCATGCAGTTTGACAAAGCTTGGCCACAAGTTCTTTCTCAGATCCGCCAAAAAACACAAGCTATAGTCACTGCTTATTATCTTCACTGTCATTAATGGATAACAATAAAATGCACTAGGGAGGCACATATTGATAATTTGCAAAAACAAGTCTCTGACAAGAGTTAAACTATTATGATATGGAATAAAGTATTTAGTAAGGGTTCATTTTAGTTCCAGGCTGCAGGCATCAATTTATTTGAATATAAGTTTCTTCTACAGTAAATATAATAACTTGACAAATTAAAACAGAGAGCTTTGCATACTTTTGAGAATGGAGCCAGACAAAACTAAAACAGAGACTGAGCTCCAGGGACCAAGCAGCTCCTTTCCAGTTCTTTCACTACTGTGGTAGAGGCAGGAATCTCTGGAGATAAGTGAACAAAACAGTCAGAGGTAGCATTTATCTCCTGTAGCTAAATCTGCCAGTGACCGAAAAATCTAAGCACTCAAAAGGCAGCTGATTGTATTTGTTCATATAGCTAAAAGCCGGATTCTTGATTACTGTAAACCAGCACTGTTCTGCTGGAGTGGCTAGAGCTAAGTGACAGTTATTCAACAAGTTGCCTTCAGCCTCAAAATTAGGACTAAAATAGCAACTGATACCTTTCTAGTTGCAATGAAAGGCCTCCAAAAATAAGATGAAGGGTGGGCAGTCACTTTTTTTTACTGATTCCTGACATACTGTGCATGGCTTGGTAGTGCACACTGACGTGAGAACAATTCCCAGGGAACCCAAAACCTCACACAGGTTGCTGTAACCCAGCAGAGTCCTGGCTTCAAACAGACCACAGCATGCCGACCCTGCCTTCCCTAACTCAGCTTCAGCTCTACTTGCAGCCCAGACAGCTGAAATGTGGCCTATTCTGTTATTCCTTGGATAAATAGGATGCCACTACATAGCCACAGGTTGCATCTGGCATAAAGGGGTGGGAGAGGCTCTGCAATGCAGTGCCAAACCTGCTTAGGTGCTCCACAGGGAAGCAGAAGGCAGCAATCAAAAGTTTCACAAGTGCAGGACCTAACAGGCCTGAATCATCTTTCTTTCTTGTAAATTACATCTAATTTCTCTTCCATGTGTGCCTTGACTTTCACGTTAAATAATACATAAACATTAGTTAATCGTGTCTCCCAGAAACACAGCTATTTTAAATGTCTTCCTGTCTATGTAGCTTTAAAGCACAGAGTCTTTAAAATTTTTTGGACTGGAGCTAATTAAACCCATCTACTCTAGCTAAGACCATACAGCAGTCATTCTGCAGGATCTGTGTCCCCAGGCAGGTATGGCAGTTCTGAGCCTTATCAGCATTAACACCTCTTTTTACTTATTTCCTGAATATATCGAACAATACCTAAGATTTAGTTCTTGCACGTTCAAACTGCTGTGTATCAAGCAATCCTAGCAACGCCACTAGAAGGTAATTGATTTGTTTTGTACATCTTTTAATCTTAAATGTACATTAGTATCTATCTCCTATCTTGATGTCCACTACCAGAGACCACTGTCCCGTTCTCACCTTACCTTCTGTGAACAGTCTGGCAGCTGGGAAGAAAACTTAATATATTAATTCTACGAATATATTCTAACACACTGAGCCATGAAAACAGACTTGTTTCTAGAGATGTTACCTTGAACTCTCATCCCAAGGTTGGCCTTCCTTGAAATGTATCCTTACAGCACTCCATCTTTGCTTTGTTCAACCTGAACACGCATATAAACCACGTAATGGAACGTTTTTCATGTGCATGTTGATAGTTTATATCTGACACGCGAGATGACTTCTGCCAAAAGGGGCCGTTTAACCTGAGGGCATACAACTTCCCCAGCAGACCCACCAGTGCAAGCCAGAGGAAGGCTATGCTCACGCTGATTTTTGCACAACATCGGGTCATTTCCCGGGCAGACAAAGCAGCCTGGGGTGCTGCTGAAGAGAAAGGAAACAAAAGCCACTCGAGGCAGCCAGATGTAAGAATCGGCTGATCACCACAGAAGTTCCTGTTAGTACAGCTGTCTGGAGACCAGTATCGGCATTTGGACTATCTCCTGCTTCAAAGAGACACCAGGGAAAAACGCAGACAGGTAACCTGTGGAAAGCCGTTTTCTGTGGGTTACTGCCGGCCTGCGAGCTTTCTTCCCATGCGGCCACGGCCACCACAACCTTCCCTCCTCAGACCGTGTGTGTGTGTGTGTGTGAAACCGCATCTCCCGTCCCCCCGTATAAAACATTAAGGACACCTTTTGTCCGAGCCAGCGGGAGGCAGCGTCTCACGCGACAGCGTCCTGACTGAATAATTCAAGGCGCGTAACGGATCGGCCACGCGGGGAGCGCGGGCTCCCACTGCCGCGTCTGTCACTTCGCGGCCGTAACCGGGGCCGAGCTCCCCGCCGCGGCAGCCGCCCACCCCGGGCTGACGGGCAGAACCCGTTTTCGGCACCTCCCCGCCGCGGGCCCGCGCTCCGGCTCCAGCCGGCCCAGGACGGCGGCGGCAGCGGCAGCGGCAGCGGCGCCCGCCCCGGGGCGGGGCAGCGGGGCGGCCCGGGCCGGCCCGCCGGTTGAGTGCCGTGCGGCGGCGGCGGGCTGTGTCGTGCTGAGGGGTGCCGATGGTGCTTACGACCGAGCAGCGGTGCGATGCGGAGGAGCCGAAGGCTGTGCGGGCCGCCGGTAGGCGGGAAAACAGGGGCGCCCTGCGGCTGTGAGTACTGCCCGCACCGGGAGGGGCGGCCGCCGGCCCGCCGGGACCCTGCGCAGCCCAGCCGCGGGACGAGGCTCCTGCCCGGCCTGCCCTGCAGGGGAGAGGCGGCCGCAGAGAGTTACTCGGCGGAGTCACGGCAGCGGCTGGGCCCTGTGAGGCGGCGGCGGGCGTGGGGCTTGGCGGCGCGGTGGGGGCTTCGTTCTTCTGGGCGTTGGCTTTGAAATTTGTAGGGAAGAGTCGCCAAGGGGTCTCCGCGTCCGGGCTTGCATTAGGCACGAACATCTCCGCTCAGCCGAGCTTCAAGAGAGGGCCCCGAGCACGGCGTTAAACTCCGAAGTCGTACTTTTAGGAGCAAGGCGTACAAATACTGCTTCTAGTAATTTCATGCAACAGCCTGGAAATCCTTTGTTGTGGCACAGAAATCCAGCGGCTGTACTTTATCACTTACAGTAACGTGCATGGACTCCAGAGGGAAGCTGTGATCCTCTCCTCTGGGTGCCAAGAAAACTTTGGAAGTTTGAAAGTTTGATGCAGGCAAGATGCAGTAAAGTGGGAGTTCACTCAGACTTATGTCCCAGATACAGATGGGACAGGCCACTCCAGCAAGATGGTGGGTGCTTGCCTGCCTTGGCATGGTTCCCCGCCATTTTTTTTGCCCAGCATGGCCATACCCATAACCTGGCCTCCTTCTGTTTTTTCACCTGAGAAGTACTGTAAAAAATGAGATGAAGAGTCTAAAAATACATCATATTCTTCGTGAGGAACAGGGGCCGTGCTGGCTGGTGAAGGCTGCTTAGGCTAACTGAGGAGTGGTAGGGAAGTCAGAGGGCTTCCTGTTGCAGCTGAAAAGCAATCATTGCTGGTCTCGTAACAATGGAGGACTCCCTGCACTCCTCTGAGGCCGCTGGCCTTCCCAGCTTCTAATGGTGACTGCAGACATCAGGGGTTAAAGACTTCATTTCCTGCATTGGTCTTTGGCTCTTTGTGGAGGCTGGAAGTTGTTTAGGTGCTTGTATGCCATGATAACGACCATCGGGTGAAAATCTTACTGGAATCAAGCAGCTGTCTGGTTCCATACAAGGTTCCCAATTTACATGGGACTTGACAGTTCCAAGGATGCTGACCTGGGGTGATTCCCCTCCCCAAAGAACTTTTCTTCACAAAGATTTAACCTTAAACAGCCTCCAGGAGTAAGAAGAACAAGGTACCAGCAACTAGCTCTTTCCCTGGAAAGAAACTCTGAGAAGGTCTGTGGGGTTCCGTGCCCCAGCTGTTGTATCCCTGGTCTCTAAGTAGGTGTATTCGAGAAGTATGTATTGCAGTGAAATCTGTTGCCACAAATAACTTGCTTGTTAGAGAGTACTAGGAATCAAAGTGTCTTCTAAGTGCCCTTTATCCTATAAGGTATAGTCACATCAGTGACTTCACATTACAAATGAGACTGAGTTGCCCAACCTTCTCTAGAGCCTTCTGACTCCAAGGTCCTGATCCCCCATGCAGAATTATGCCAGTGAACCTACTGAAGTTCTTCAGGTATGTAAGATCTGTATCTGATTTTTCACTTGAGAACAGGACTAGGAGTCCCAAGACAGTGAGCTTTATGTCGGAGACATTGAACATGCACCAACTAACAAATTGATCCTGTTTTGTCACCAGGTACTTAATCTTTCAGTGCTGAATCAACTGCAGTGTAGAAGTGAGATCAGTCTTAAACTGTGATAAATGGAAGAGTCTCACTCACTATGACTCTCCTTTTCTTAGCTGTCAATTTTTGCTGTTCAGTAGAAGGTAGGTGTCACGCAGGGGAAAACTAGGAGGTCTGTTACGCTGTAAGCTTCAGTGTTCAGCAATACTGGCCTGGGCAGCAGGAGGATGAAAAGACTGCCCTAGGCTAAAAGGTTGAAATGCTTCATCTTTAAACTAGAAAGTTCTTAAAGTATTTGCTAGCTGGGAACCAAGTTGGAATTTAATTTGTCAATCCCATTTAAGTGGTAGCTGGATCTTTATGAGAAACCATCATGTTCATTTGACTGTGAGTTAACCTTGGAAACCAAGTAACTTTGGTTTGACTAATGTGAAGCTACAGGGAGGATTGTTCAGCTGAAGAACAAGAACAGAATCTTGGTTTTGATTGAGTTAAAGTGAACTCTGAAGGTTGGATTGCTGAAGGTTTGTTTTTAGAAAATTTCGTAAATAGGTATGTGTGGTTGTGGTGGAGTTTCATTCCCTTCATGTACTTTCAGGAAACAATATGCAACCACCAGAGGTCATGCTGACCTCTCTTTAAAAAAAATCCTAGCAGAGTTATAGTGTCTCAGGGAATCTTTCGGTGTTTTCCAAAGCACAAGGGAGAAAGATATATGTGTGTATTCTAATCTGTACTTCCTGTAGGTATGCTTAAAATAATGTTCATTTTAGGTATGGACTTTATAGCTTGATATGCTCTGCTGCTACTGTAAAGGTGTCCCTGGTGATAGGTGCTTCTGAAAGATTGAAGCTGTAGAAATGTTTGGGGGGTTTTGTTGGATTTGTTTTTCTTAATTATTTCAAGATTAGATCTGAGAAGATTGTATGTATCTGCCAGTGATTCAGGAACTTTATACAGAAAGAATTAAGTACATTCATACTCATTTCGGAAACGGGCATCTATGGCAAGTTTAGCAATAGTTATATCTTTGCAAAGTTTGCAGTATACTTCTGTGGGTTGTACAACCACAGAGATAACACTTCATGGACGATGGGTGCTGTTATTATATGAACCCAAAATAGTGGTGTGCCAAAGGTTAGTCATAATGTGGAGTTTTTCCCAAGCAACCCAAAAGTTCTGGGACAGAAAATACTTTCCAAGGGGTGTTCCGTAACCATTACATCCTGACGTGGCCTTGGACCAAAAAAGGAATTAACCCTTGCATTGTATTTAGAGGATATTTATTTTTCTGACTTGAAAGTGGGGTGTATTTTGTTTGTGGTGGACCTGCCTCAGAAGCTGTCAGCCCCATCACAAGGATAGCTAGTGGAACAGATGTTTTGTTGAAAATGATGTGGTACATTAAGGAGAAATGGCAGAGGTGTAATAATGAGAAGTTCATATTCCATGTCAGCATCCGTTGCTTTCACACACGCTTGCTTCTGCTGAAGTCAATACAGTGTTTTCTGGTTTCCACAGATCATGTTTGTCCTAGTATGATTAAATCTGTCTATGTGGGCAATGTGCTGAGTTACTGTATGGTAAGATACCACTAAGTGGCACATTCTACAGACAGTATAAGGTAATGTCCAGTTACTACTGAGTGTAACTTAAAGAAATGAGGAGGCTGGGACTTAAGACACTAAAAGGTATGGGAAGTTACAGTTTGGCGGTTTTTGTTTTGGTTTGGGTTTTTTTTTTTTTTAGCAAAACCACGTTGTAGATACTGGGGAAAATATGCTACTGAAAGAAGTTGAAAATGCTTACAGGCAAATTATGTATTTCTGGGACAAGAGAGAATGTGATTTTTATGGTTTGTTTGTCTGACATCTTATGCTGCTGTAACAGGTGTTTCCTAATAACTGTTATCAGTTGATAAATTAACAGACAATTAACTGGTTGATGTGTGTGTACTCATAACTCACTAACTTTTTTTCCTAGACACTTGAGAGAAATACAAAATGCAGAGGAGGAGAGATTATTTATTAGGTAGTTTTATTTCAGCTTTGATGCAGGTTAACTCCTTTACATCAACCAAACTTCTGCTGTTTTTTTGTGAAAGGAACAAGGCATATGTATGTGCCTTTGTTATTCATGTTCTGTACTTTCAGTGGATGAAGATATTAACACGTATTAACTGTCATATTTTTAATTCTTCCCTGGTAGTTCTTCCTTATTTTTATAACAAAATTTGTAATGCATACTCTGAAAAGTAGTGAAACACTGAAATTGAGGTGTGACAGAAAAGAGGTTTCCAAAATGGATGACCTCTATTTATTCGTGATGATGCTGATATTGCTGATAATTGCTGATATTTTTCCCTTTTTACCTGTCATTTTTTGTTCACTGTGTATATATACTTAAGTTACAAAAGCAGCATTTTAAAAATAGTTGTGCCATGTGTAAATGCATGCCATGAATTCAAACAGCCTTTTATTTGTACCGAAGTGACTCACTGACTAACCTGAAATGCTCCCAAATGTGCTGTCTTTACCAGTTATATACAGTCTGTGAGAAATGCTTGTTAGGCAACATAATACTACAGATAAGCTTTGGGCAGCAGGATTTGTTACTGGTATTTGACAGGTGATGCATAAATGTAGTATCAGAGTATTGTCTTCTTACCACTATCGCTATGCATGTTGTCATCATGTGGTTAGAAACTATGTGCTTATCTAATGATACACTGCTGAGACTAATGATCTTCATACTCTATACATAGCTGCTGCCAAATCCATATATATCTTTTCCAGCTAACCTTTTTAGACTTGTGTTACTCTTACACCAGACAGATCTTGTGTTTGGTCTAGCAGTCTTTACAGACCTCTTTTAAAGTACTTACTGTAATGAAAATTCATAGGTAGCTGTCTGAATCCAGGAAGGCTGATCAGCAAGTCTCTTCAAATATTGTCATCACAGAGCAAATAATTTCTCTGCAGATAATAAGAATATGGTAGGACAAGTTGTCTTTTCTTGTTTCTCCACTTTTCCTTGAAAAGATACTTACTTTATCTAGAAGATCACTGAGCTGCCTAGAATTACAGAGAAATTATGTTTCCTGCTAGAAAGCTGCAAACAAATATTTAAAAAATCAATTTTTTCATTCCAGATAGTGCAAGGGTCAGGGGGAAATTCCAGGAGGACATGGGCAACTGCTCCTTGACAGCCCACTGTATAGGGTCCTAACCTACTCTTTGTAAAACAGGATAAGGTGGCTGTCTCATGCTCATGCTGGGGTGATTGCTACAGTAATGAATTCAAGTGCTGTGAGGCGGGACACCTGAATAAAAGGGAGAACCAGAGGTTGTAGTGTTATGTATAAGGAGAAAACAGTTGCCTCTTCTAATTCACTTGTAACTGAGCTTCAGTGCTGTAATGAAGTATTCACTTCCTTTAACTACTTTTCTACCTGGCACTGACTGGCTTCTGCTTGTATCCTTGAAAAACAGCACACTAAGGTGAGGGAGGTTAATAAAGCTTCCAGAAGGAGTGGCAGGAAATAATATGCAGATTGGAGGTAGGCAGCAGAGAAACTCAGCAAGGTAGAGGGTGTAGAGGCAGGCTGAAGCCTTCCTTTTTTGTGGATTGTTGGGGGAAGCCTAGTTACCTTACTGTGAAACAACAGTTCCTGACATCACACCCAAAAAAACAACCATACCAAGGCATGTCCTCTACAAAAATCTGTTCTTGTAGGTGCCTCAGTGGTTTAGCCCACTGGGAATCTTAAATTTAGGCTGTTTATGAAAGATTGACCACCCAGGCAAAAGACTCTTGGTGGTAATTTTGTAGCTACCGTTTATGCTATGCTAGTTTAAGAAGATCCATTTAGGTTTGCTCAGCCTTTTTCTTGATGGACTGTTACACTACAGAAGTTCAGTAAATAATAAAATATTACATATGCCCATTTGGTTTTGTGAAATTTTACAATACATGTAAATATGCAATGGGCAGCTTAGGAGAGAGTGAACGTTGCCATGGAGGACAGTGTGTGGTCAGTGGAAAGGCTCATACTGAAGAAAGAAGCTTACAGAGCATTCAGACTGTCTGTCCTGGTGACACAGAAAATAGAAAATCAGGCTGGCCCTAGCAGGGATCTGGCCACCATGTGTCACATTTGCTTCTAATAAAAGTATCTTTTTCCAAGACTTTGGAAGGAATACGGTTCCTTATGTACAGTGTGGCAGTCATAGGCACTGTTGTGATTAGCACTGGTTAGACCCCTTGTTGGAAGCTAGTACTTCCTACGGTGAAAGGATAGCTTCTGTATTAGATTATCTACATTGTTCTGGTCTTTTCCATGAGCACATAAGTGTGGATCCATAAGAAAAATCATAGGTTGCAAAGATCATTGTGGGAAATTCATCATTGCCAGGCCCTTGGTAAACAGTGAGCCTCCAACAGTGATTTCGCTTTGATTCACTTCCATCCTTGAAAGAAGGTGTGATGAAACAAGGCAGATGGACACAATTAGATGTTAATTTTCATCTCGGTATTTTCCATTAGGCCTTGTGCACTGTTCTTGCTGAGGAGCCTACAAAAATGTTGGGCATGCCTTGAAATGCTCTATTAACATTACCTTTTAAACAGAGAAATCTTATTAATGATAGTGGATTATTTGTTGTCAATGCCAGTTCTCAAAAAAACTGCTGCATAATCAAACTCAACCATCCTTCTCTTCATATATAACCTGTCTGAAGAACCAAAACTCTTTTTTCCCATGTACATTGATTAAAATACTTTGTGTGCAGCATATGGAGTAATTATTTCTAATAATGCCATAAAACAGAAGCTTCTGATCAAGTGATTCATGGCAGCTTCATTTTTTAACTTTGTTTTTCTTAAGCAGCATAGTAAGGAGTAAAGGTGTTGATAAGATTGCTCCCAAACCTCTCCTATCACCTCTAACTGTTCTGCATTCTTAATAGCAGTTGTTCATATAATTACTGGTGTCTGCTTTTTTTTAAAGAATCTTAATTCAGTCTGATGTAACCATTTTATTTTTTTTTTCAAAAACACAATTAATGCTGGACTGCTGACAGCCAAGTCTTGTATCATGTGGAGACATGTTGCTCGAGTTCTTCCTCCAAAATACAGAGATGTAGCTTCAGTCTAAACCTTTATGCTTATGCTCTGGTGATCAGACCTCATTTGTAAAGGTGCTTGTGTCATTCCGGAGAGAGATTTGTGTTGTTCCTGCTTGAGTTACAGAGCAGATATCATTGATAGATGCCTGTGAGGTCATACTGAACACATGGATTGTGTATAGATGCAGTATTTATGTTTCTTATTGAATGCAGTATAGAAGAGTTGGTAGACATGATACTTAAGTGCCTTTGCCCACTTTTCTGCACCCTAAACCAGTCGCAGATCCAGAATTATTCTTTCTTTCCCTTTTTCCTGTTACCTCTGGAAGCTAAAGATAAAAATGTGATCTAATAGAAGGCTGCACGCTTACTCTTCAGTAGCAACTGTGATCCTATTTTTTGTCTCGTTCTGGGTCAGAAGATAAGGTAGGCTAGAACTAGGAGACAGGAAAACCTTTCGTCCTAAAGGCTACCACCAGGTAGGAGAATGAAAAGAACACATGCTCCAATTCAGAGTAGACCTGAATGAGTGTCTCCCCTATGGTCTTTTGCTTCACATTTTTGTCAGAAATGTGTCTGTCAAAGATTTGTGTCATGTGCTGGATTTGACCATGCCTGTGTTCAGATGAATAATTGTGGTCACCCTGCTGAGACTCCCGTGAAAATTGCATCATGGAAATCTTGTGGAATTGAGTGAAGATACATATGAGAGGACTTTTGCTTTTTGAAGTGGATATCTGAAACGGAAACTCTTGAAAAGAGAGCTAAATGGCTTATGTTCCTGTTCTAGTGTTAACTTAATAAAATATCTTGTTATAGTGTCTCATGTTTCAGAGCACAGGGAATTCTTCTGTGTTGGTTGGTTGTTTTTTTGCTATGGAACTTGATAGCAGTCTGGTTTTGATTAGACAGGGAATACAGCCAGTTAATAATAGATGGTATTTAGAGCAGAGAATTTACATACTTGCTAATGACGTCTGCAGTGTCACAGTGATCTCGCTGATGTCCGAGTGAAACTTAATCTGGTTTTTATGTGAAATGTCTATTCAGTTGAGGAAAAATACTGACTTCCTCTAGCATTAACAGTGTCAGAGGAGTTTCTGTTCAGTGTTAACTCAAAAATCTCATTCATCCTTATAATAATAATACAACAACACAGACATATGAAACTACTGACAAATGAGTAATTGTGTTCCAAAAGATAGCTGTGAAATAGTACACAGTAAATATTTCTGAAATTAATTACCTTGATATATAAAATAAGATTCACAATTTTTAAAAAAAGTCTTTAACAATTAGCTTGGATTCTCTTTTGGTGCTAGCTGACATCAAAATTCCACCTGTGCCTGCAGACACGTTTCATCCTAAAAATGCAGAAACACATGGTGTATGTGCATGTGTGGCCATCCATATGCGTATGATATTCAGTTAACAGGCAGCTGTATAACTTTGCCTCCATTATGCCATGTTTGATTGTTATCTCATGAGAAGAGAATTAGCCTGTTCCTTGAACAACCTGAGGCAGTTAAATCTCAGTCTGGTTCATACCTGTTCATATTAACAGACTGACCCTTTCCCTCTGTCGTGGATGAAAGTATTGACACGGTAATGATTTAGTAAAAATAATCTCTATTTATTAATAACTAACAGCAATTTATCAATACAAAATAACTCAGAAAGAGAAGCGACTTATTCACAGATTCTAAAATTACAAGATTCACTCTAACTTACTTAACGGTACCTTAATTTATACATATATATACATGCGCATACACAGACATATACATACAGAAACAAAGGTATTTGGATTCAGTAAAATGAACACAAAAGGGACAAACACACACAGGAACAAGGGCAAGGGTACATACCCACACACACCCCCCCCCAATAAGCGGGGAAAGAACAGGTTAAATAGAAGCTAGCTCAAAGAAAATTCCCCTCTCTAGTTTAGAACAAATACTTACAATGCCTTGGCATTCCTCAGCGGGCGGTTGGTGGACTTCACCCTGGCCTTCCGTCTGGAGCAGACGACACCGTAAGGGTTTTGGTACCTGAGAGGCGTCCCAGCTCAGGGGAGATGCTGGTCACAGGCCGCTGCGATCCGGAAGAGCTCAAAGGGTCTCTCTGGTGGTCGCAGTTTATAGGGTCCAAGATAATTGACTTTTGTCAAATACTATCTGGTGCCTTCCGGCAGTTGCACGAGAATTTTATGAACATGCAACCCTGTTGTTTTTCCATCTGACCACATCTCAGGCACAGGTGTGCCAGGCCATCAGGAGATGATGGGCCATTATAACCGTTTCTTAGCAATCAGAGGGGGGCAGGAGCCAAGGTCCTTAACGATATCAGTCCTTATCTTTGCAGATTGGTGTATGGCCCCGGGGGAATGTAGATGGAATCACACCTAGCACCAAGCAGCCCAACAAGGAGGGGCAGGGAGGGATAAGAATTGCACCACCACACCCTCCTACAGGGTTTCACATCTCTGCTCCTTCATTAATCCTTTTCTGCTCTCCATATTCAGCATAAATACATCTGTTGGCTGTTACCTGTCATACAAAATATCTAAGTGTGCTGGGTTTGTGTGGCAGGGTTTTTGGTAGCAGGGGAGGGGGCTACAGCAGTGGCCCATTCTGAAAAGCTTCTCAAAGCTCCCCTGGCTCCAAGTTGGATCCACCTCTCGCCAAGGCCAGCCAATTAGCGATTGGTGGCTGTGCCTCTGTGATAATGTTTTTAAGAAGGGGAACCTGGGAGGAGAAGTGGGAGTTGTGAGGAGTTGCTAGGAGGACCTCTATGCAAACACCAGGGTCAGTGGAAGGAAGGATGAGGAAGGGTGGGAGGTGTGCCAGTGCAGAGACCCTGCTGTATCCCATGGTTAGATGGCAGGTTGCCCCCTCCTGCTACCCATGAAGGTCCACAGTGGAGCAGATGCTGACCTGCAACCTGTGGAGGACCCCACACTGGAGCAGGTGGCTGCTGTGTCCAAGGAAGGCCGGGACTTTCAGGGAAGAAAACTACACTGTTGCAGTTTGGTGCTGGGAGGATTGCAACACACAGGACAGATCCACGACGGAGCAGCTCAGGAACAGGTACAGCCTGTGGGAAAGACTCATGTTGGAGAAAGTTCGTGGAGAACTGTCTCCCATGACAGACACCACACTGGAGCAGGGGAAGAATGCGAAGAGTCCTCCCCCTGAAGAGGGCAGTGGCAGAACTGACCTTAATGCCCATTCCCTGCCCCCTGTGCTGCTGGTGGTGAGGAGGTAGAGAAATTGGGAAGAAAACAGCCTAGGAAGAGGGGAGGGGTGGGGGGAGGTGTTTTTTAAATGTGATAATGCTTCTCACTGTCCCACTCAAGTGTTGGTGTTGTTAGTGTTTTAATTAAAGTGATATTCTTTTTCTTCCCCTAACAAGTTTTCCTGTGACAGTAATGGGTGAGTCATCCCTCCCTCTTCTTATCTCAATTCCCGAGCCTTTTGCTTCATTTTTTCCTTTCCATTCCTGAGGGTGAAGGTGTGAGTGAACGGCTTTGTAGTGCTTCGTTGCCCTCTGGTCTCAAACCAGGACAATAGGAACTGTATTACTTAAGAATCAGCTGCTTTACTTCCTTCACTTTTCAGCCTTAATTAAAGGCTCTGTACTATGTATATGGAATTACACAAATACCAAATGCATACATTATAGCCATCCTTAACACCTATTATAGCAGCTGTTAAGCAGCTCTCTGCTGCTTTGTGATTAGTGTAGCTGTAGCTCATTTTCTGCCTGTTTTGATAGATTTGGAGTCTTGATGGTAGTTAACATTTGGTTTTCCATTTGCATGGTAAAAGCGATACTTGGTTTTAGGAGTAGATTAAATCAACATTATTCTGAGGCGTGGTTTTTTTAGGAGATGTATTTTCTTCCGTGATCAGTGCCTTGTGCCTTGTAACACTGGAGCATGGCTGTAGAGCTACTGGAGACATTTTGCTTCTGAGTGACCAGACTTCGTAGAAACAGACAACCTCTAAAACCTCGACTTGAGCACTGTTGTTAGTTTATACTGTACAGAGACCACTCTCATCTGCTATGAAGAGGACAGTGGGAGAGTTTACAATGGAAAAGGTATTTTTTTTCAGGAGTGAAGTAATTCGACTGTGTAAGGTATGAAAGCAAGATCTTCAGATAAAGCACCCGGATTCTGATTACGCATCTCAAAAAGTGTGGTTCAGACTGGTGTGGCGTAGAAAAGATGTTTAGTGGAGATATGGGACATAAGTTCTGAAGGGACGCTTAAGACTTTAGGTGTAGCAAAAGGAATGTTGAGATGATTGCTCATTCAGTGTGTGATAAATCAAGTAAAGTATGCGGAGGGGGAGGTCTCTGGACTGCAGCATGCTTGGCAGCAGGGAGTCCTTTCAAGCATTAACACATTTAATCTTACCGCCTTGCAGTCATCTCTGCTTGAAGCATGTTGGTGGTATGTCCCCTGGATGATGCCTAGATAGATCTCTTTATCCTGCTCCATCTCCTCTGCTTTTAAGCCTGCCAGAGTCTGTCACCTTGATTTGGGATGCTGAAATTTTGTGAGACTCTCTCTTTGGCTTTTAGTTTCTGAAAGTATAATCAATTCCTTTATCTGAATAGGTTCATGTTTAGGAGTAAGAATAGTTTAAATAACACCATCTCTTAGTATTTGAGCCTTCTGCATACTTTGATTCCTTTGTCAAATCCTTTTGGTCTGCTAAGAGCTACTGAGTAAATCCAATAGCTACCCAACAACCAAAAGATACAGAATGTCATTGCATTTGTTTTTTTATATTTCCACCTATGTTGTACCAAACATGGTTGTGGACAGTAGGGGAGAAATTACTCTGCACTCTTTTGATTCATCATTTGCAATACAGTAGTCTAACTGCTGTTGCAAAATGAATCCTTTTTGTATAAAAGAGATGAAGCAGGGTAACAGGGCTTCTAAGTTACCATGATGATCCAATATGTATGCTCCATCCACAGAGGAAATGTTCCAGCAGTGCTCACTCAGTTGAACGCTAGGGAAATACTGGTTTGGCTGCAGTTTCGCAAACAATTGAAGAGGTAGCTAACATCTCTGGTTATTCAACATGCCTTTTTCCTCCTATGTAACTGATGTACAGTTTGTGGGCTGGGGGGCTGGTTTGTCAACTCAGTGTGTCTTCTCAATTTTTTAGACCTGTTATCATGCAGACCAAGTAGCATCGTTGTCCTTTGGGGCAGATCTAAGGAAGCTTTGTACAAAGATTTGTGTGGTTGAGGGGAATTAAAGACAGTAACTACTGTACAGTGCTGGAGTTTTTGATGACTCTTACATATGCCTGAGAAGTGTTCATGTTCAGTAAGACTATATTGAGGTTGTCAAAGACAACGTTTGTTCTTTAAGGCTCACTTTCCAAACTGTGGTCTATTAGCACATCTCTCACATTATTTGTGTTCAGTGCTTCTTATTCAAACTAGTTTTGAAGGGAACAGGGAAAAAGCTTATCTTTTAGATTACTGCATTTAATTTTTTTCTTCTTGAAAAATCCCCGTTAATGTGACACAGCATAATTTTTACAGGAAGTCTGAATTTTTCAGGTCCAGAGAAGATTAGTGCCAAACAAGAAAACCTTTAGAAGTTCAGAAAACTTTCTGCAGTACAAGGAACTTGACACACGGGTCAGAAAGTTTTTGTTTCACAGAAACTGTTCAAATCAGAAGAGGTGAAGTTCCTCTGACATTTAAAATACATTGACAAATAAAGTACATGCTGTACTTCATTAGAATGAAACAGTCCACTGCCTTTGTTAATGTATTTCACATCACTTTCCCTTTTCTGTGATTTAATCTCACTTAAACTCAGTTCAGTTATTGGTGTATGGTTAAAAAAGGAAAACATTTCTTGCAAAAAGTTTGGTTAGAGTGCTTTCAAGTACTGTTTATTTTAACTTATTATCCCATAGTAAGCGCAGACCTCGGTTTTGAAAATACTCTGACAACTGTTTTTTATTTGGAAATTAGAGGAAGCATTTTAGCTGTTATTTTAGATAGGCTTGGTAGTAGTACCAAATGCACAATATACGTTCAATTTGAAAAATGTTTCTTTTCATATCAGCAAAGTCTTGATGTCACAAAGTTTTCATGCTTTGCCCTGGTATTTGCAAGTGCAGTTCACTTGCATGCAACTATTGCTAAGAGTTGTAGCAAGCAGCACTTAAAGTGCACTTGATCTAATTTTTTTTTTTCATGGATTGCTGACATTTGTGCTCTTTTTACAAAGCATTTATGAATCCTGACTTGCACATGAAAATGTAAGGAGTGCTTTAATTTGCTTGTGACTTGATGAACAATATTGTACTGGTTTTAGGTCATACTTGCGATCTTTCCTTCTCCTGAGGGTCAGCTAAGATTCTTCTGATACTGTAGAGACACCTAATAGGAACTTAACTATAGCTCCGCACAACAGCTATCAGGAACATGAAGACAAATCATTATGTAGTTTTTTATTATGTGAAGGCAGCATATGGGAGGTAGGGTGAAGGATAGGCAGCAAAACCATATCAGCTAGCAGGAATACACCCAGTTGCTACTGTCAGTGGCATGTGTTACACAGGTGAGTCTCCTCATGCCTCAGATGTTTTTGGAAAACTCTTGCTGTGTTTGGGTATATTCTTCCTCTTCTCAGCTGCAGAAGACAGTCCTGGAGAGGTGATCAGACTGGCATGAGGTAGCTCATCATTTCCACACACAACAGGATTAGCATGTTGAGATGCCCTAGCTCTCTGCCATCTGAAGGCAGCTAGAGGGAATGTGTAGAGGTTCAGGAATAGTAGTGGTTAATTGGAAAGACAGACAGGATAGAACAGGCTCATAGATTTAACTTCAAAGTAGGGATTACTTTATGGATGAGGGAAAAGAAAATATGAGTGGTCAGTAAACGAAACATTTAAGAGTAACAAAGCATCTAACCATGCTGGCAAGTGTTAAGTGAACACTAAAACCACTGTTTCAGGTATACTTTTTAAAACAGGTTTGTAGTACAAAGTGATACATGCTGCTGATCAATCAACAGCATTACTGTGTAGGAATAGCAGGCTGCCCAAGGCAATAATGGACACCAGGCACGCTCCAGGCTCAAACATCTCAATAAACTCAATCATCTAACTCATCCTAAAAATACCACTGTGTCATGTAGTCTTATTCATTTGAGAGTGTCCGTGCTGCACTGCCCTCCTGAAATGCAGGTGTGATTGAACCTGACAATTTTGCCTCACTTTGTTCCTCATCCCACCCAAGTCTGGTATTCTCTGACCTCCCTTGAGGCCCAAGAATTTGAGGAACAGAAATACAGCAGATAAAGACTGTGACTAAGACATTTTCAGACTTTTGGAATACAAGCTCCCCTATGCTTGTGGGGAGCACCTTGGATTGGCAGTTCTCTCTGCTTAATATCTCAAATAGCATAAAATTGTTTATTTGAGTTTTTCAGGCAAAAGATTGGGTTCTGCTTGAATCTCTTGAATTGCCTATTTAATTCTAGTTTATGTTGGCTGAAAATAAAAGCCTGGTGCCTTATGGTCAGGCAGGGCCAATCCAAGAGTGAAGCGATGGGGATACAATTGTTTTTTTCCCTTATTGACTTTATTAGTGCTGTAACCTGTCCAAGTATACACAAAATGTGACTTAGGAAATGTCAGTGCAGTGCCCCTGCAGTGGGGAGTGCTAAGGATTGAGAAAGGTTTAGATAGGGAATAGTTGCTGTATGTAAACGTAAAACCTGTGAGAACAAGTCCCAGCACTGGTAAGGCAAAACTCCATGGCTTCTGTCCTGTGACATAAGCTCTAATTTAGCTGCAAGGTAGGATACCACCTCATTAGATCTCAGTTAAGATGTTTTGAGGTGCATCTTCTGATCTTATTCACCAAAGTGTAATCAAAGGAATGGATCTTTTTATGCCTTTCCTAAAATAAGAGAGATTAAATTAGTCTGGGAACCTCTGTCAGCAAAACTTTTGTCTTAATAGGAAAAGAAACTTTATTGTAAAGACACTGTCACATGGCGGTTAGTGTTATTGCTGTAAAATTGCAGAAATTAAACATTGTAACGGAAAGCTTCTGTATATGGGGTAATTCAGGTCAGGCATTACATTAACAAGCAACATAGTTTGGCTTTCTTATTTAATCCTAAGAGCATCCTGTAGTCTTTCTGAGGCTTTAGTCTTCTGAAGGAGGGTGTGTGTATGTATTTGACATATCTTGTCATTCTTCAGACCGTGTTATTAATGACAGCTTTTTTCTTCTGAATTTTCTGAGTTAACGTTTCATTCGAAAATTATAGAAAGGGAAGCCAGGAAAAGGCTGTGATGGCACATTTTAGCCCTTAGAGTCTAGTTCCCTCATACATTTCTGAGGCAGTGTCATGTGCTGTGAAAAGGCAACACACTCTGGTGGCAGTGCTGTTTTTGTAAAATAAAACCAGTGCTTTTGATACTTTGAGAGTACCCTTTATTGTGAAAATCCTGCAGGTAGACTCTTACAGAAGAGGTAAGCAAGAGGCAAAGTAGTACCCAGTTTCTTCTGGCAACGTTGACCCACAAATAATCTGCTAAACTCTTGGTACTGTCATGCAGGATGTGTTTCTCCCAGCTTACCATTCAAATTAGTTTCCATTAATCATTGGGTCTGAGTACTGAACATGGAATGCATTTTTCCTAAATGAGACATTCTTCTTGGAATGGAAGCTAGAGCTACAAATTTTATGAGTGCTGGAATACCCATGGCAGTATTTCAGTTTTCCTCTCTCCATTTCTGAAATTCCAGTACTGGAGCTCAGAATACTGTTCAGATGAGTAATGCTGTCAAATCAGTAGATTAAGACTTTTCAGGACCTTAATACAAAAGATATGTCAGAGTTTTGTTCTTTAATATGTGCTGTATTGTCAACATGTTTTAGTGGCATTTGATATTGGCATGAATCCTGCAATACAAATTTCTATCTTTTTTTTTTTCCCCTCTGCAGTTCAGATGGAGAAAATGGAACAGATGAAAAGAGAAAGGCAGGAAAATTGCCTGCTCTGTTGCTGCAGACCCATACCACTGAAATGGAGTATTTTGATGACCGTAAAAAAGTTGATGTTGCTAGGTAATGTCAGAAATACTCTGTTTGCTTCTGGTCAGATAACCACAATGGTTACAACCCACTCAAGAAGGTACACTGAATAGCAAGATTTATCAGACATCCTAGTTGTGGGTTAGCTTGCACACTATGCAAGTAAACAGGATTCAGGGTTGATGTGGGGTTGCTCTTTACCCACCACGAGCAGTCAAAATAGACTTTGGACTGGTTTAGCTTCCCTGTTTGGGAAAAAATACACTGGTGCCAATGCCAGTTACATCTGTTTCACAGTCAATTTGACAGGCAATCAAACTGAGCTGCAGTTTGGATGCTGGGTTGTTCCCAGGACACTTCCATGCTGGAATATTGATTGTCCATGGTAAAATTATAACAAAAGTTTTAATTTTGGACTCTGTGCTGTATATTGCATCAGATTATTGTAATGTCTCTGCAAAACCAGTAATCCTTTCTTTGTTGGAGAACTGGAATTTGAAACTCTTCAAAAAGAAAATGAAATAATACTAAAATCCCTCTTGGAGGTCTTGAATACAAATATTGCATCCCTTCCACTTTGTCAACTGAGCAGGCGATGCAAAAGTCAGCAGACAACCTGACAGTGCTTTTAGTCACAAGGCAGATATTTTTTTAAAAAGCACTTGATTTCCTGAAGCATCTTTGAGGAGCAGGTATTGGAATAAATATGTGATTATTTTTCCAAACTCTTGTTGCAGTCTTACTACTCAGAATGTAATTGCCTGTGTGCTGGTGATAGGTTGGCATAAGATTTTTTTATAAGGCTCATTGTTCATTTCAGTTTGACCTGTACTTTACATAGGCACACAAATACATGTATATTAGAATTTTCTTCTGTGAGGGACCACCTGAGATAATGCAGCCAGTCACACTGCTGTCTAAATCAGACCTGCTGTACGATCTCTTTCCTAAATCCAGCTGTATCTCCATTACACTTTGGGGGTTCTCTTACAGTTACCTTCTTACAGTAAGGTCTCTCACCCTTACAGTTTTTACTGGAAACCCTGAACCTCTCAAGTTTAGGAAATTAGGTAAGATTTGCTGTACAGGATAAGGTGCAGTAATGGAAACTTTCATAGCACCTTTCTTGCCCCACTGAAGTTTAGCACATGTTCTTCAAGTCTTTCAGTATAGGAGTGCTGTGTTGTGTTTTCCCTTCTGCTCTTCAGTGTGCATCTGAAGGCCTCTAAAAAAGAGCTACCTTAATTTTATAGCATGTTGATATGCTTTTGTTATGTGCTAAACAGCTCTCCAGGATAATGTTCTTCTCTTCCTGATTTATGATACACTGTTATCTCACTTCTGTTTTTGTTTTTCTGAATAGTCTATGCCACTGATTCCTCCTGTATAAAAACCCCTAAACTTATTTTCCCAGCCATCTGCAGAGACTTCCCTCTGTACTTGTTCTACTCTAGAGCTGCTGGGTTTTTATTTAGTTTTCTTTTTCCATTATGAATGGCTGGAGCTGTACATGTACAGCTTCCTATACAAGTGGCATTCACAATTCACTTTCATCTCCTCTGAAATTGCTGGCTGTCTTAATGACTTCATTACACTATACTACACAGTTCATAGCTACACTCTGACTTGTGCAGTTATGTTTCTTCTCTGTTGTACTTTGCAAATGATCTCACATTTTGTAATACAAGTTCATAACTTTCAGTACATTACCTTGCACTCTCAGCTGCTACATTTTATCTTACTTTACCTTGCATTGGTAAGTAACACAATTAGTGTTGGTATTTCACATGTTGACAAGAAACAAACAAATGTGGAGCTAAGTGCTGTGATAACTCATTGTTGTAAAAATATCTTGAACTTTTTTACCTCCTTACAATTAATAATTTAGAATATTCCTTCTAAATTAAAAGATCTTCAGTGATGGCTGGTGTGTTTTAAGAATAAGATACACTCCTCTTTATTGCTGCATAATCATTGATGAATCACATAGTAGTTATTAAAGGATTAGCATGTTTCATGAAAAAGCATGTCCTGTTGCTGATTTACCAAGATTAATGAACTGAGGCCAGCCTTATATGGGACGACTTTTTTAATCTTTAGGACAAAGAACAGCACAGATAGTCCACTCCTGACAATGGATATCAAGAGTGACTCCAAGATTGAAAGGAAAAAACGTGCCTCAAATCAGGTAGGGCGGAGAATGGACTTGTTTGTTTATATATAGTAAGATTAAATACATAACTACCATGGGAGCCCCCTTGTTTAGCAATATTATAGTTTGTGATTGTATAAGGACATAGGTTCTTTTTTCATCAGTGCTTTAGAGTTTGGGTAAAGCAGGATACAGATTTAACAACCACATAGCAAAAATAAGGATTTATTGTAAAACAAGTGGGCAAAATGAGAAGATATTGGGAGGACAGGAAGTGGAATGGGTCATCTGATTACAAGACTATCTAATAAGGCATGTGTCTCTGGGGGTGGGGCTTTTTGTTTTTTAGCTGAAGGCAAATGCACAGTTTCATAAGCTGTTTCTAGATGTTCCCATTGATGAGCCACTGAAACAAAGTAAGTATTAACCCCCATGTCATTGCTTACTGTGAATCTAAGATACGTTGTTACCTGCCAACTGCAGTGATGTAGGAGAGGGGCTACCTAGATTTTCAAAATCTTAAACTTCAACTGCCTAGAGCTTCAGGGTCTTCATTTGCATGCGGTCGGTGGTTTTGTTGTAATCTTGCAAAACTTAAATCTTCGGATGTTGAGCGTCTTTGGGTATTGTAGCCTGCTTTGCACTTCTTAGTGGAGTAACCTTGTGCGACATTTTTTGGTATTGAAGCTTCCTTACTAAAGGCACTACTTAATTGAGACAGCACTGGTCAAGTGACTAGTTTGAGTTTTGATGGTGATGCTTCAAGATTTAAAAACACTGGTAGGAGAAGGACTTAAAATTTAAAGATTCTGCTGTTCTCTGTGGTAGTTATAATAAATGAATTCTACACAGAGATGTATAACAAATGTTTCTTGAATACAGGGAAATTGATTCATGAGTGAGAAATTATTTGCTCAATGACTGTGAGGTAAAAGCAGTATTACTTTACATGTGTTGTACCTCTGCTGATCATCTAGTCCAGAGAACTGGTATAGAGCTAAAAGCTTAAAGCTAAAACCTTTCATTAAGCTTTTGCATTTACATAATATAGTTACGTGAAAGCTAGGTAAAAAGTTTATAGGAAGCTAGGTGTTACTCTCCCAGGAAAGATATTTGGCTTCTGGGAATGAGTTGCATGTTATGCATTTCAGTCTTTGCCCTTCAGATATTTTGAGTCTAAACTTAAACCTGTGAAATCTTCTGAGCTTGTCAGTATTTGTCAAACCTTGAAATACTCAGTAAGTTTAACTATGTTTATCAAAAGGTATAAACCTAAACGTATTATGACTTGAAGAAAAATCAAAACAGAAGTCACACTGATAAGAATTGGCTTGGGTTGTGGTTACTGTAAAGATACATAGAGTATCTATTTGTTTCAGGCTTTACCTGTGCTCTGCAGAAAGAAATTCTGTACCAAGGAAAGTTATTCCTTTCTGAAAACTGGATTTGCTTCCATTCCAAGGTTTTTGGTAAAGACACTAAGGTTAGTAAAATCTTTATGTACAGAACAGTAATGTTATTTAACAATGTATTCATCATCAGAGGTTCACATGATTATGCAAGGCTAGACTACTACTAACACTTCAAAGTGTTACTGAATACAATCAGTCTTCAGAAGTGATGTCCAAAAGTCATTCGAGAACTGGAGCACTCTTATTATTAAAGATTGAGTCTCTCTCTTAAGGAATTTCTGTCTGAAAAAAACAGATGAAAGGAAAGGATCTGATATGCAGCAGTGAGGGCATTGCTAAGCCCATGTAGCACAAACTGTACAAAAATCTACCTTGGGCTAAGTATGGAAAAGAGGAGGAGGAATGAAGGTTGAAAAGTATAAGGATTACAAGACTGCAGTCGGGGATCTGGAGGGAATGATCAAGCATATTAAGATAATGAGGAAGAACTAAAACTGGCTTGTGAGTTGAGTGACAAAGGTCTTGGAGGGGTTCTAACACTCCTGCATAGACAGAATGGGGAAGGAAAAACAGTTTTGCTAGGTTTTCCCGTGTGAGCCTAGTATGAAGAGCAGAAAAGGAACATAAACAGTTGGGAAGATTCTCATTTACAAGATCATCTTTACTCTTTCTTGGTTCAAATATGACCCATCTAAGACTGGGCCCCCTGTGGTGAATGATATGCATTCAGATAAAGCCTTTCCAAAAAGATTTGTGTTCTGTTATTTGGAGGTTTTGGAGTGGTTTTGTTTACATAAACTCTGCTTTGTTTTTGAGCTTTTATTGGGAAACAGCTCGATTTGCTGCAAGGATTTCTTTGGCGTCTTTCTCAAGTACTTCCTTGAGCAAAGTTCCTGATTAGATCCAGACCTTTTGTGGGTGCTGAAACCAGTTTAGGAGTTGACTGTATCTCATTTCTCTGCTGTCAACCGTTTTGATGAAACACCATTTATTTTTGAAGAAGGTGGAATAGGCTTAAAGAATGCTTAAAATTATTCACAACACATTGTTCATAGTGACCTTATAGATTATTGTGTTTTACTGCTTAGCACAAGAAAATGGATAGTAGTTGTAGGCGGTACATTAATACGGCTGGTGTGTATGTCGGTGAAAGCCATGTGACACAAAGGAAATCAACAAATGGTTGGATACCATCATTCATAATTAATAACAGCCTATCTTGGCAATTAGTTTCATTAAAATTGAAGCTGCTGTACTAACAATTTCATGTTCACCATGAACAAATGTGACTACTTTAAACTGTGGGACAGCTTTCTAATTCAAACTAAGCTAAATTTATACAGATATCTAGCAGAACTCTACCAAGTAGATGGGAAAAACCTGGGAAAGTACATGCAGAATGACAATGATGTAGTACTAGGAAATTATCTTTGTCAACAGAGTTTTAAATGCAGGAATATATACATATTTATGTATACAATGAAAAGGGAAAACATGTTACAAGATAGGGTACAGTAGAGAGGATCTGTAAATGTGGCTATAGTAATATTCCAAATTATTAAATTCTGGGTCATTGTTTTCAGAAAACGTTGCAGGGAAATTCAGAGTGAAGGGGATAGGCCTGATCATTTACTTCCAGCTGTCTTTTACTACCCCTGCAACACACACTTTAAGCTTTGTTCAGTCACATACTGCAGGCACAAGTTTTTAGGAATACCATCAACAAAAAAGCAGGAAAAGTGAGGATGTAATGAAAAATAATTAATGCGAGGGGGAGGAGGAAATCAAACTTGACAGGAAGAGGAACATTTTTAGCAGTCAATACACTGACAGAGTTTCCAAGACACAAAACCTCCATTGCTTAGAACTTGTAAAACAATTTAAGCTTAGTGATAAAGTGTTTTATTGTGAGAAATGGCAGGTCTGTATGTTGTAAGAAATTTTTCAACATGGTTTTTCTGCTGCAGAAATTTTTTTTGTTGAAAGCTTTGGTGGAGGGAATAACCATGCAGGTCAGAAGATTTGGGTCTTCAATGTAAACACTGTACATATTCAGAAGTAAAAGATTGCTTCTACAGGTTTGAAAAACATCACTGTCTTTCCAGGTAGTTCTGTTTTGGTGCTGTATTTGCCTTGAGTCTTTCCTGGAGTAAGCATTATCTTACATATTTTAGTTGCTTTCCAAGTTGCTTGCAGGTAAACCTTGTTTTCCTGAAATAATTATTAGTCCAGATATAAAGAAAGTACTTTGCAGTGATTTTACCCTTTTAATGTAATGCTTGGGTAACAGTGCAGTAAGCAAGTACTTAATCCTAGTTAAGTGCACTTTAGTCTTGATTACAGTAATGTTATCCATCAAAATAGCATGCAGTGGAATGCCATTAACATCTCTGATTTAAAGTTCTTTGAGGTGAACTGAACCAGTTCACCTGAAAACTTCTAAGCTGCCTTTATTTATCATAACTATTAGCAGGATTTCTGCTGAAATATCTGGTTTGGTTTTATTTTGGTTTGCTTTTTTTTTTTAAAGTTATGCAGATTCTGTTCTGACTACTTGAGGATTCTGCATATTTTTTATTAAATGCACATGGTAGCTGCTCCCTTCTCCTCACTCCCAGAAAAAGCTATTTTGAAAAGTGTTGCAAGAACTTTGTGGAATGATAACAATGTCTAGTTTAAGAAGAAAAAGTATAGTGGAGGACCTGTTTAATTACCCATTTTTGAAAGATAACATCTTCTGAAGCAGGACAAATGGAGCTGACATGATAAAATACTCAATAGAACAAATGATGACCAGATTTACTGATTCTTAGACACAGGTTTGGGACTAAGAATAATTAAAATTATATGCTTTGGGTTGATTTGTTTTTTTTCCTGTTAGCACAATTTTTTTAGCAAGACTAAGTACCAAGTAAAGCACAAGTTTCCAGCCCTTAGATGACAAGCAGACACTTCAGTAGCCATGCTTCAGCAGTGGTTGGCAATCTTGCACCCAGACTAATGTACACAAATACATTTTTTGTTTCATGACTTTGCATTGCTGTTCTAAACAAAAGTTAACAAGGTTTAATGAAACTTTGCACAGAGTAGCTTCATTCTCCTTCTGCAATGATGTGTTTTTAATTCAGTGCTTCCAGATTTCTCAGGTAGTTGTGACAGTGTGTGCCAAAGAAATTTTCAGCAAGAGCTGTAGCTTAGTCATGAGTATCCAGGATTATTATATTTGCCTAACTCGCTAAACTGTAGGCCTAACGTCAAGCCAGGTAATTTAAATAAGAAGAGTCCATACAGAGTATCTGAAGTGGAATACTTTGAAACTTAGCAGACATTATGCTAATGGAATTGGATGTAAACACAAAGCATGAAGGAAAACTGAGAACTTTTCAATTTAAATGTAGACAAATCTGGATGGCATGCAGAAGAATCAGTTTAAGTTAGTCAGTGGGTGTGTGGGTATTGGATCTTTACTGAAGGACGACCTGTTTACTCAGCTGCTTGTTGCAGACTAAAGGACCTGTAAGTAGTGAGAAGACTTTTATGTTCGTTCTTCAACAAGCTGCTCTTGTCTCATCTGTTCTGAAATATTTTGTTTCTAAACAAAGAAGGTTATCTTTAAAACTGGTTTGTTCTACAGATCTACAGTGCACTAAGCGTGTAGTTATATAGTAGCTGGAAGGGACCAGGAATGGAAGACACAGACAAAAGCCTGGATTGGCATCTGATAAAAACAGAAGTAAAAACAGATAAGAAATAGTAATACGAAATATTAGTGGAGACATAGGGGAGAAATCTTCAAGTGAAGAGTGTTGGAGGTCTGGCTTATCACAGTCAGTAGGCTGGCTCCTCATGAAAGATTGTGCAGATTTCTATCCATGTATTGGGACTCTAAAACTGCATTGATCTTGTTTCAGATTAGTATACCTGTGCTCTCGGTGACACTTTTGAAGAAAACCAAAACTGCCCTTCTTGTGCCAAATGCTCTGATCATAGCAACAGTCACAGATAGGGTAAGTACTGGTAAGGGGCAAAGCTACTGCATTCTGCCTGCTTTCTTTTTTCCCCCCCCCCTCCCTACTTTCTGGTAGTAATATGAGGGATTCTTGAAAGTCCCAATTGGCCATCTGGTACAGCAAAAGAAATTGGTCGCATGTGAGCATTTAGACTTAGGACCCTGGAGGATCTGGTTTCTTAGGGGATGATTCTAGCTTCTTCTACCTCCACTCTTGTACCAGGCAAGGACTGGTTTTTTTTTTCCCTCTTACTAACTCCTTGTGTTTTTTCTTTGGATCTGCAGTGAACAAAGCTATGTAGAACTTGATGAGAAAATAAGAAACAGAATCTTTGGTTGCCACCTGCTCTCTGTAATCTAACATTCCCTGTTCTCCAAGACTGATGTGTAGTAGCACTGGAGGAACTGAAACAGCTGGAAGTGCATGCGCATAGGGTTACGTGCCTTGTTGGCAGCTTTGACAGTATTCTTTTATTTCCTTGGGTATTTTACCTGACCAGCAGTACCTTAGATGCACAAAATACTGTTGCTTACAGTGATTCTCAGGAATAGTCATTGCATCAGTCAGTAGAAAATGTGATTATCTTAAGCTTAGATACTAGAACTTTAGAATGAGACTATTTTCATTGCACAGATCCTTTGTGGATGCAGGAAACTGTAAAAAAAAAACCAACTATGGGGTTTTGGTGTGTTTTTTTTTTTTTCTTTTTTTAAATGGGTAGATAAAAGATAATATGCAAAGTCTTTTTAAGAAAAGAACAGTTCTGGACTATGCTCTGGCTCCTGCAGCAGAACATGGTAACTTTTATGTGCCTGTTCTTTGTTCCTTGTGATTAACCTCGAGTCATAGGCTTAGAAGGACTGGAGGTTTTTACTACTATATGTTTGAAAATAGATACTTGATGAGCAAAACCACCTATCAGTTTTATAGGCTTTCTGTGCAAGCTTCCTTTTTTTCTCAAACAGTTGTGGAACTTTTTTTTTCCCAGTACATGTTTGTCTCCTTACTCTCCAGAGATGCCACCTACAAGCTATTGAAATCTATCTGTAGACATCTTGAGGTAAGTACTAATGGGAATGAAGATGGTATGTAGCTTTGTGTTCAGTATTACTGCTTTTCTTCTTTTAAATGGTAGGTAGTTTCTGAGTGTATTCCTTGTTAACACTGCTGCTTTTTTCAGGATACAAGCATGGGCAACAGTCCAAATCCCTCTTCTGCAGAAAACAGCTTCAGGGCTGATCGACCTACTACTTTGCCCTTGGTAAATGGATGAGATGTTCTTTTGTTGCATGGCGTCTTTCATTGCAAGTATTACTTATAATGTCTGAAGAAAAGAAACTGAAGGAAATCATGACATCTGTTTCTAGAACTTCCATGAGTTTTGCAACATTAGGAAGCAGTGGAATGATTAGCATAGGTGTAATTTGATGTGATCACATGCAGTATACATACATAAATATGCTTTGTATATATTCCAACATTTGTATGCTCTCCTTAGCAGTCAGGTTTCACCAGACTCTCTACTGAAAGTTGCTTCTTCTCTGCCGTGAACAGTTTTTCAAGTGTTTGTAGTTGCAGTCCTTCCTCTGTGAGCCAGTTCAGACATCTAAAAGACCTGTGTAGTCACATGTGACAACCAGAGTCTTAATTCTAGTAATGCCTGTCCTGAACTTCTCAGTTTGTATAACTTAACAGTCTTTCTTTTACATAGAGACTTAAAATCTTTTCACTTAAGTCAGGGGATGAGGCTTGAATTCTGGTGATAATATAGGGCTTATTTTGCTAACTTGATCTTATATCAGAGACTGTTCCTGGTTAAACAGTTTTAAATCTGTAATTGCTGGTTCAGTTTCTAAAGGGAAGTCAGAGGAAATAAGATTTAGAACAGGGATGGGCTTTCTTGTGACTTTCTTCCCATCAGGATTTCAATGAAGACTATTCTGATCTGGACGGAATTGTGCAGCAGCGGAGACAAGAGATGGAAGAGTCCAGCAGCACAGGCTCACAGACACCAGAGCTGGAATGCTTCCAAGGTGAGTGGAATCATGGGGCCCCAAGAAAATGAGAATGTGTTATCTCTCAGTTTTGCTTCTGTAATCCCCTTCTGATGTGGAATCTACATTCTCCACAGTCCTTGAGAATGACATGGTTTTTAAGGTCTTCCTCAAAGCCACAATAACTGTGTTCCCGTTATTATATCCCTTTGCAATCCAGACTTAGGCAGTGACTTGGTTAGCAGTGGATCTGATTTGTCACTACTACCTCCAGTTGCTTTCCATGTACTATCTGCTCTCCACATCCCCCATCAGTTATGCTAGTAGAGATAAAAATAGGAGATGTTCCTGCTTTTAAAAAAAAGAAAAACAGACAAACAAACAAACCCCCTTATTCTAAAGTAGTTCAAGTCACAGTGTATCTTCTTCTAATCTATACGAATAACATTCTGTACAGTGGTGGCTTTTGGTCATTGAAAAAGGGTTTTTTTGGCATGTGTTTTTGTGGGTTTGTTTTTTAAAACCCTCGTTTTATTTTTTGCAGTTAAAACACTTGAAGATACTGTTCAAAACTGTTCTTTCTTATCTCTGCTGTTTGTAGTCTCATATGCCTCAAGTTCTTCACCTAATTAGCAGGAAGGCTGTGTAGAAACTCACTGCATATAAGTTCCTAAGTACAAAAGCACTTGTTTTATCTAGCACATTGTCCTGGTTCAGCTAGGATAGGGTTAAGTTTCCCCATCAGGGAGAAGGGATCTCCAGCCGGGTTATTCATACCATGCTGACAGCACGGGAAGCTTTCCTTTGTGGCTTTGGTCAGGAAGCATGCGAAGCAGGCTGATTGTGTTCACTGCGGTATTTCTCTATATATCTTTTGTCTTGTTTACTGTTATTACTGTTTATTGTTGTTATTATTGCTATTGTTGTTGTTCAGATTGTTATTTATTACACTGTTATATTAAATTTCTCCTTATTTCATCCCGGGGTTTGTGCCCTGCTCAGTCTGGGGGTGGGGGAGGGACAACGGCAACATGGTCTCTGGTTCCGGTAGGGCCTAAACCACCACACACATGGTGAATGTTACTAGCAAAACCTAAGGTATTATTCTGCTATACAGTTAATATATATTAACATATTATTGTGTTGTTATGCTGTTATTACTCTGGGTTCCATTTTGACTTTTAAATGAAACACTATCATTTTTTTAATATCACTTTTCTGTCATATTATTTTTAATTAACTTTCTTTTTGCTATGTGTCTTTTTTCAGTGGTATGATTTGGGGCTATTTACTTTCATCTTTGGTATTTACTCTGTGTGTATTTTTGTTTGGTGGTGTTTGTGAAGCAGTAATTAAATTGTGGTGTCCTCACTTGCCACGTGAATGCTCTGAACAGTGATTTGCTGTCTGTCTGCCTTATGGCTAATAACTGCTTCAAACCTTTCCATTTTCCTTTTCCACAAGTAAAAAACCAATATCCAGCTAAAGAATCACCCTAGGAAAAAGAATTGAGGGGTGGGGGAGAGCACATCTGTCACTTGTGATTCTGTTTCTTGTGCATCATTAGAGCAGTCCAGGGTGTGTAAGGAAAGCATGAACAAAACTGAGAGTGTCTGGATTTTCCTGTCCCATCTCGAAATTTCAAGCATCATCTGCATTTAAAAAAGTCGGGAAAGGGAGCTATAATCTCCTTTTTAAAGGAACAATTCAATATCTCCATCTGGTGTTGCTTTGGAGTTGTTACTTTAGCATATTCAGTCCTTTTGAGAGGTTACTTTTGTGTCTGTGTACAGTCTTCTGAGTGGAAATTCAGTGACAAACTTCGAAGTTTGCACAGCTTGTCATCTTTCAAAGGGTGTGGAAATGTAAATGCAGTATACATTGTCCTCTTCCAGTCCAGGTGTTTCGTTATATTTTGTGAGGATGTGGAATTACTATGTAAAAGAAAAATGTTTCGAGGCTAAACCAACTGCCGCTTTCTATCCCAAGTCCAGAAATGCACCTTTTAAAATTCTCCTTTTCCCCTATGCTTGACTAACTTAAGCTACCAACAGCTTCTATTCACTTAATATTTCAGCTTTATTAAAAAATCTTGCTTTTCACAGATTATCATGTTGTTGAGACACAGACTCACTTGAAAGTTTCCAAGACTGAGGCAAAGTCTGTCCGTTCAGATGCACACAGTAAACGTGGACCTGATGGAAAAGCCCGAAGCAGTCCTCGAAATGGTAAGGAGTCAAGAAAAGATCTTCAGCTGGAGTAAGTCAAGATATTTGCATAGTTATGTCAGTTCACATAATGTGGAAGATCTTTCTTGTTTATCTCTCTATTTATATTATCTGTCGCATGCTCCAAAACATGGCTTGTGTGCTGTGGTCTGCTTTGATCAAAGTAACACTTGGTTCATTTACTCACAGGCCATTCTGAAGCCTTCAGATTCTTCCACAAAGTGAAGTCCCAGAAGCTCTTGTCTCTGAACCATGTACTTATATTTTACGCAGTTCTGTAAGTTAGCAATTAATAAAGATTGTCAAAATACTAGTATTTCTTATGTTTGTATAGATTAATACAGTCTAAGCTTCACTTGAAGAAAGGAAATTATTGGGAACTGTGGCCTTTATACTTTTCAGAAGCAGAAATGCTGGGGCAGGCTTACTTAATGGGCCTTTTAAGAGCAAAGGGTCTTTTGGTTCAGGAAATGTTAAGAGTTTAACTACCTGCAGGTTCATTTTACATGTCACATAGCAAAGGCTTACTCAAGGCTGAGATTTTTATAACTGTTTGAATGCTGCTGATGGGTATTCCTAAGAATAATACCTTTATTATTCAACATGTACAAGTAACAATTTAAATGTCTTTCAACATTCAATTTTCAGGTACCTCTAAAGTTTCCATTAACTGATGTACCCTATTTTTCCCTCTTACAGTGTTTGTGTATTAATATTTTCTACCTTCTACATGAGATATAAAATCAGTGTCCTGGAGGAACGTCTCATTTCCATCACATCCTTTGATTCACATCTTAAGGAGTAAGATACACTGTAAAATGTTGGGGTTTTAAAATCTGAGCCAGTATCTGTCATGTTCATCTGTTTCCTTCAGAAACCGCTGTGATACTGCAGTACCCTTGTGATACTTCAGTGTCCTGTAGTTCTTGTATCTGTACTAGCCTCATCTCACAGCTTTCTCTTTAGGACTTCTAATACAAATGTGATAGATCATGGTGTACTACTGTCTTGAGAATGTAGTTGTAACTTCAGTGTAAACTGCTGAAGTGAGTATTTCCTTTCCAGAGCGGTGATTCTGTGGAAAAGGTGTAACTTCTGTCTTCAGTCTTAATGTCATTTAATTAGCCTAAGATGACAGAAGGTACTTCATAATCTCTGGGCTAATACGTCTGACTTGCTTATATAATATTTTCTAAAGCTTTGAGCTGCCCATATTCTCTTTAAGAACTGATATCCTGTCTTCCTAAAGTAAATTTAAAAAAAACCAGCACCCCACACCACCAAATGAAACCATGTGTTTGAAGAAGAAATAGGGAAAGGTGTTATAGTTCCACAGATAGTTTCATTCTGTAGCTAGAGTCATGGATGTCATCTGTATATTTTTAAATTTTTTTTAATCTCCATGTTGCCTAGATAGGAAATATGCAAACGTCAAATGGAGAGGCAAAAGTGCAAGGTCATACAACACAGCAGTATGCCACTGTAAGTTGCGTCAGCTTCCTGCTCCTGTCTTAGCGCAGAAGGCAGTTAACTGCGTACTGCTGAGAACACTAATCAGTTTATTCAGCATTAAATTTTGAAATAACTCTTCACCTCTTCTCATAACTGATTTTATTTTTTTTTCTGAGATGGTCTGTAAAACATGGCTTCAAAAGTCATTTGTATGTCTCAGTGTGAAACCTGCAGCCGTATGCAGCATGAGTGGGAATGCTGATAGCTGGAGAAGCACTAGCTGGAAAACAGGGTGGGGAGATAAAATTCAAGACAGCTGTAACACGGCTAGGTGGAATTGTCCACAAAGTGTTTAAAACCTGTTCAAAGCTCTCGAATATTCAAAGCTCTTGAATAAGTGTGACTGTTAATTCAGCTTTCCTTGACCTATCCATGACAAACAGGTCAATCTGACAACACACTAGTGGTCATGTTGAACAATGACTGCTCTCAGCTGTGTTCTGTGGAAAGCAGTAGGACTTGTATGCATTTGTTATGCATTCAGAGATAGGTTCTTGATAAAAAAGGAATAGGAAGGAAATGGTTCTAATCTTAAACAGTCCTGCATTTATATTTTACCAACAATGCGAGGAGAGAGGCAAACTCCCTCTAATAGTAGGCCATTTTCCCACTTCTGACAAGTTTTTGTTAGCAAGACACTTTGTCCCTCTTCAGAAGCACTCTTAGATGAGAAAGTTCTGTTGCTCTGATCCTAGAATGAGATACAGGATCTAATGTGCACTATGAGATACAGGATCTAATCTACACTGTCAAGGGGTTGGTTTTTTTTTTTATTTCCTCCAAGTCACAGGACATGGAACTTACACAACTTTTCAGCTTATTTCCAGTGGAAATAGCTGTGAAGTTTTCCATCCGAACTGTTGGAGTATGATATCACATAAAGAGAATGTAGTCCATAGTGCAGAAGTGACTTAGGCATTTTTTTCTGTAAACAAGTACAGTACACAATGTTGCCACTGTATTCCCATCTACATCTACAGTTCTGTTTTCCTCTTTTTTCACTTCTGTCACACTTCTTCATTCTGTTTGACAGACATCCAGTGCGCCAAGGTTTGGGATCTCATCTGCAAATTAATGCTGATGCCCTTTGTGATGAGTTAACTGCTAATCTTATAAAATTGGAAAAGGTAACTTCCTGTGTTATAATGCAAGTGCTGATACACTAATCAGGTTCTAGCTGAATTTCTGTAGTCTGTTATTTTGAAAAGTGCCAGATGATTCCCATATTTGATACCAGAAGCTGGCATGTTTTCGTAGACAAAGGATTGGTTTTTGGACTGTAAATTAGCTGGAGTACAAGCATTGGTATGTGTAAATGTTTTGCCTTGAGCTGAGGCTTGCAGCCAGGAATACTAATAAACTGGACACTTCAGGGGTGATTATTGCACGTAATTGTCTCAAATTTTTTTTTGTCCATGAATGCCAGAGATTCTGAATTTAACCTTTATTACTGTTTGGACTTTTCTGTCTGGGGCTTTTGTTTGAATTTTGGTTTTTTGATTAAGAAAAACAATTCAGACTTTCATATGTAGTCAGCCTCCTCATACAAAGTGGCTGGAATCTGTTTCACTAACACAAATGCTGCTGCACCAGTTGTGTAATTCCCTATACCTGAATTTAACTTTTTACTGTTCTCTAATTACAAAACTAAATGTGCTTTCCGACTTAAATTGGAAATCTATGCAAAACAAGAGTGGGTGTGCAGACCTTATTTCCACTTCAGGTGTTGTGGTGGGTTGGCCTTGGCCAGCAGTTAAGACACCCAGCCAGCCCCTGCTCACTCGCCTCCTCCTCCTAGCAGGGCAGGGGAAGAAAATAGCATGAGAAAGCTTGTAGGTCAAGATAAAGGTGGGAAGATTGCTTACTAGTTACCATTGCAGGCAAAACAGACTCAACTTGGGGAAAATAAATTTAATATAATGCCAGTTAAATTAGATTTGGGTAGTGAGAAACAAGGATAAACAGTAAAACAACACTTTTCCTTCCCCCTGTCCCAGGCTTAACTTTGCTTCTGACTATTCACCCTTATCCCTGCCCCTCCAGTGGGGCTGGTGGGTGGTTACAGTCAGTACATAACAATTTTCTCTGTTGCTCCTTTCTTCCCCCATTTTCCCCTTGCTGCAGCATGGGCTCCTCAAAGGGCTCCGGTTCCTTAGGAAATAACTGTCCGCTCTGATGTGGGTTCACCATGGGCTACAGCATAGACATCTTCTCGGCCATGGAGCACACACTTACCCTCCTTCTTCTCAGACCTTAATGTTCCTTCTGCTGTTTCTCACTCTCCTCCTCTCTCTCTTTGGTAGTTTTGCCCCTTTCTTAAATACATTTCCCAGAGGCTCCACCACCATCTTGGCTGAGGGGCTCAGCTGTGGCCTGCGGTGGGTCCATGGGAGGCTGCTGGCAAGGCCATGTTCAGCACAGGGCAGGCCCTGGCTGCCCCTGCCCACAGATCTTGACAGCTGCATCCAGTACAGGTGTATGGAATGTTATGTGTTGGGAACACACACTGGCCAAACATGAAAAAAGTTTTAGTGGAGCAAAACCAAAAGTTACTTGAATTCCTGTGTACTTAAGTCATGTGGGATATTTTTGCCTCTGCTTCTAAAATTGAGTGCATGCCAAGGTCTTTGAACATCTGTTTTCCCAAACCAAGTTTCTCACATAATGTGAAGCTAGGATTATATTAGTATCACTGTTTGCCTGTGTGACATAGGCTTTACAAAGGCTGCCAGAAAGAGGTATCACAGCCACCCCTTTGGCTGTGGAAGTCTAGAGTAATGCTAGCATAACCTCTCTGTATGCTCTGGTTAATAACAATATGAATACAAGGGGAAAATGCTTATCAGATGATCACCAGATAATATCTTTATCCAAATTAGGTTACTGATAAGGCTTAAGAGGTTACTGTTTTCCAGCTGTCTGGGACAGGCTGGTAAGATGGTTCATGGGAGACCTCACTTCCTTATAGTGGGAAACCAACTAGCCAGCCAGCCCTTTGCAGCAGGGCTAGGCACTTTCCCACTGCCTTATATAGTCTGTGCTTGGAGACACAGTAAAAGGCAGCTGGATGGTCAGATCATTCAGCTATTCTCAGAGAAGTGACCCTCCATCCTGAATTAGAGTCTGAAGTCATGTGCTTTTTTTCAGTTGGTGTCTACAGGATTGGACCCTTAAAGTCTTACTTTGTATTTGCAAATACTCGAGACACAATCAACAGCTGTGCATACAAGATAAATCGTGCCACATCCTGGTACTCTCTAATCTAGATGAGTGGTAGTTAGAACAGGCTCTTTGATCCTACTCTTGTACTGAAAAACTGGTAGAACTCTAATAGCTTTATGTTCCCTGAGCACAGTTACTGCAGTTGCATAACTGTTTCATATGCCTTAGTGAAAAGTGCTACTAATTGCTTGCAGCTGGCTTCAGCAGCAAACAGCATAAAAGTTCCAGTGTAACTTGTTGTCTCTCCCCTCACTTCCTGTGCAACTGCAGCATTGTAAACTAGAGCACAGAAATTATCTAGGTTAAAAGCTAAAAATTACTCTCCAGTTAAAAAATGTTCAGTGCAAGCGTATGTTGCAGTTACTTTTGTTATTTTTACAAGCTCTACTTCATACTTGGAACCAAGGAATTAACCGTGGTTTGGCAGAATTTTGCTTTGACATTTAAGTGTATTTACCAGGTTGATAGGCATGGTGCATTTTAAGAGAGGATAAAGTGTAAAATTGGGGGAAGGAAAACATGGTCTAATGTTACTTGTTCCCTTGTTCTAAGGTAGCTTGTTAAAAGGAAATTCCTGTGTATGTGTTGACTCATAAAATTAGGTGCTTCCTACTGTTTTTCTTTCCCCAAAATGTCCCTCTTGGAAAGAGGTGTGGATCTGGGCTAGAAATCATGAGGTAGGATTAAATGTTATCTTTGAACAGGAAATACAGTGGATCCTCAAATTAAAGCCTGAAAGTAGCTGTGATCAAACCTTCTGTAGCCAGTGACTGCTAGTTACTAAGACAGAGAGAACACATGTCCCAGGGGATGTGACCCACTATATTCCCCCCTGTCTGCTTTTAAGGATAAGGAGATGCAAGGTGGATAAACAGGTTGTTCAAAATAGGTCTGCACAAATCATCCTTGAGGGTGCAACTGGCTGGCACTGCCTTAAGTGTAACTAAGGGAAGATAACCCGCAATCCAGACAACAAATCTGGCAAATGGGTCATGTCTGCTAATGGTTAGAAGACCTTATTTTGCTGTGCACACATCATAGCTGACTGTATAGCTGAAGCTGTTAAAAAACTATTTGAATTATCCACTTAAACCTGAGAGCTGCAACTTTAAAATTTGAGGCTTCTATTGGGTTTTGATCAAGTTCAGTTGGATTTCTTGTCCCTTTTTTCCAGCTCTATTTTTTTCTACCTTATTTTCTCATACCTAGTGAAGGAGAGAATCTATAGGAGGAAATTGCAGGACATATTCATAATGTGAAAGCTAAGTGTGCTGCAGGTTGATCATATCCAGATGTTTCCTTTGACTCTAGGGCAGGAAATGTTTAACATGAATACCACTGGTATGAATAGTTGGGATACAGAGATGTGGAAGGGTATGTGTTGACTGGGGTTTTTTTTTAAATGCAGTATAACACTTCCTGCTTCCCAATTATTTTTCTCTCTTTTTTTTTTTTCTAAGATACAGAACAACTTACAAAAACTACTTGAAGATGGTGAATGAAATACTGATGTTCTTGGAGTGCTTCAGACCTCATTCTTCTCTCTTGACAAACAGTTCCGAAGTTGCTCTGCTGGTCAGAGTTCAAGCTTCTTTATTTTCAGTCCAAGCCAAGCTTAAACTACTGTAAAGCTCATGTTATAATACAGAAAGTCAGTTTATTCTTGAGCATGTATCTGTTTTGAAAACATACATGTTTTGATCAACATGTATCAATGTTTTAAAAATTAAGGGGATTTTTCCATCTCTATTGTGTGTGAATTAATAGATTTTATAGCTTGCTTGATTCTAGACTTGCTTACACCAGTGCAAACCTGGTGCAATCCCTTTTACCTCAGCATTTGTTTTCTGCCTATTCTCATAGAAGTGTAAATGGGAAGAATTTCAGTCATGAATCATGTGCTGAAGCGTTGTGTGAATGAGCTGGTATCTGTCTCAGCTGTGGTTATGGATTGGTGTTGTGCTCTTCATTTTTACTTCTTTGTGCCCTGGCATCCCAAAGATCAGAAAGCAGACACCTGGATTAGACTATATGAAGCTCTGAATGTGTGAGGTCTACTTAGTCCTCAGGTGCTGTAAAAATGCTCAATTCCACTTTGTGGTATTACATCACCACTGAGGGTAAGGTCTGTTTCTGCTGGGCATTCAATTTCCATTGAAGTCAACCTTGAAATATGTATGGACTTGCCAACTTACAATCAAGTTGCTTACAGATAGCAGTATGGGTGTGACATATCTGCACAACTTAGAAAAACTACTAGGTTCTTTGTCCACTCATATGGTCTCTGTCCATTAAGTTAATTGGTGTGAAGACCCTCAATCAGTTTTGCTTGGAGTTGAATGGGCTTTTGGTTGGCTGAGCAAGTGCAGTTTATGCTCCATTTGATGGAAATATAGTCTTGGTATGTGACTGAAGGGACTGGATATTTCCACATAATAGGAACTGGCAAATTAATGATGCAGCAATACAAACAATCAGTACACAATGAAAAAGTGGACACCTGCTTTGTTACATCATACTTTTTTTTTTCACTGTGCCTAAGATGGAATAACTGGGGATTTTTAGCTTCTGATTCACCAAGCAGGCTCCTTAGTTTTTAAAAACCAATATTTAGGATAATAACAACTAGTATCTATAAAGTAATAGTATTGTTTATAATATGCTATGCATTTTGTAACCATTTCTGTGAAATGTACCTACTTTGTTTAAATAAACTTTTTTAAAACAAGCAACTCAGTACTGTAATTTGGATCAACTCAGTTCTATCCATCAGTTTTAGTCAGACATGCTACTCAGGATCATGAGGCTCATACTTCACGGTACTAACTTTGTGCAAACACCAGTGCCCAACACCAAGGGTTCAAAACTCTAGCCTGCTGATGTGCTTCCTCTTACTCAGCTGTACTCAAGGTCTTCCCAGACTGCAGTGACAGTAGGAGCAAATTTGACACCTGCAGTTTTGAGGAAATTTTAAGTTTTCTTAAGTGATTTGTTCTTGAAGGATAGAAGATGGGTATTGTAATGTTGAGGCAGCTGAGAGAGCCATTTCTGCTCTCTAATGTGCCTGCCTGGCTCAAGATTCTGTCTGAGCATGATTGACTTGCGGAGAAATCACTCTATAACTGTGGAGTTATAAAGTGGGTATGTTTATTCAGCGCTGGGTGCATGGGGGATCGCTCCACCACAAACATGCATGCCGTTTGCAGCTCCCGTCTGGCTTATATGTTACAGAATAGTGCATATTCATAGAATGCCTGTACATATACATAGTGTACCCCCGCCTCCCCTCGCTTCTCATGGTAATCAGGTCTCCTCCCCTTGCGCCTGCTTGATGAGCTCTTCAAGTACTGGGCAGGGGTCGTAAAGATGAAGTACCTCTTCTTCCTCACTGATGAACTTTTCACCCTGTCGCTCTGCGCAGCCTCAGTTGTTCTCTGGCTTCTGACCAGACTGCCAGGCCAGTTTGTGCTGGAATTTGAGGTAATCTGTTGCTGATACCCACAACTTCAAGGATCAGAGGAGGCTTCTCTTTGAGCTAGGAGATAGTAGCCTAGCAACGTTATCAGCACCTGGTATGTCTTTGCGAACAGCCCCATAGCCTCCTTTTATCTTTGTGCAAGTTCCCCAGTCTTGCACCATCAATCTAAGATTGTTTAGACTCCCCATCTCATGATCTGTCAGAAATGTGTGAGATTTGCTTGTTCTCCATATTGCAGTCTTTGCCTTTCCTTAGCTGTCATGAGATTATTGGAATACTTAGTTTCACAATAAAACTATGGAAGTTATTTTTTTTCATCTTTTTCCGTGCTTTTCCCTATTCTTCCACAGTTACACAGGTAATGCAGCATTTTGGACTTTGACCACATTGTTTCCCTTCTCTACTTCCCCCCCTTTAATTCTGTATCAGTACCACAAGTCTGTAGTTCCGTTTATGGTTTTAAAATTGACAGAATCACAGAATCGTCTAGGTTGGAAAAGACCTTGAAGATTATCTAGTCCAACCATTGACCTAACACTGACAGTTCCCAACCACACCATATGCCTCAGCGCTATGTCAGCCCGACTCTTAAACACCTCCAGGGATGGGGACTCCACCACCTCCCTGGGCAGCACATTCCAATACTTAACAACCCCTTCTGGAAAGAAATGCTGCCTGATATCCAGCCTAAAGCTTCCCTGGTGCAGTTTGAGGCCATTCCCTCTTGTCCTATCGCTTGTTACTTGGTTCAAGAGACTCATCCCCAGCTCTCTGCACCCTCCTTTCAGGGAGCTGTAGAGGGCGATGAGGTCTCCCCTCAGCCTCCTCTTCTCCAGACTAAACACCCCCAGTTCCCTCAGCCGCTCCTTGTACCTACCTGTGCTCCAGACCCTGCACCAGCTCCGTTGCCCTTCTCTGGACACGCTCGAGTCATTCAATGTCCTTTGTGTAGTGAGGGGCCCAAAACTGAACACAGGAATCGAGGGGCGGCCTCAGCAGTGCCGAGTACAGGGGTCAGATCCCTTCCCTGTCCCTGCTGGCCACGCTATTGCTGACACAAGCCAGGATGCCATTGGCCTTCTTGGCCACCTGGGTACACTGCTGGCTCCTGTTCAGCCGGCTGTCAATCAACACCCCCAGGTCCCTCTCTGACTGGCAGCTCTCCAGCCACTCCTCCCCAAGCCTGTAGCGCTGCTGGGGGTTGTTGTGGCCCAAGGGCAGCCCCCGGCATTTGGCCTTATGGAAACTCCTCCAGTCGGCCTCAGCCCATGGCTCCAGCCTGTCCAGGTCTCTCTGCAGAGCCTCCCTACCCTCGAGCAGATCAACACTCCCACCCAACTTGGTGTCATCTGCAAACTGACTGAGGGTGCACTCGATCCCCTTGTCCAGATCATCAATAAAGATGTTAAACAGGAGTGGCCCCAAAACCGAGCCCTGGGGGACACCACTCGTGACCGGCTGCCAACTGGATTTAGTGGGTCACCCAGTCATAGAAGGAGATCAGGTTTGTCAGGCAGGACCTGCCTTTCATAAACCCATGCTGACTGGGCCTGATCCCCTGGTTGTCTATTATAAGACTTTTAATGGCACCCGAGATGACCTGCTCCATGACCTTCCCTGGCACCGAGGTCAGACTGACAGTTCAATAGTTTCCTGGATCGTCCTTTCTGCCTCTCCTGTAGATGGGTGTCACATTTGCCACCCTCCAGTCCAATGGGACCTCCCCACTCAGCCATGATTTCAGGTAAATCACGGACAGCAGCTTGGTGAGCACATCTGCCAACTCCCTCAGCACCCTTGGGTGTAACCCATCCGCTCCCACAGACTTGTGTGCATCCAAGTGGTGCAGCAGGTCTCTGACCACCTCCTCTTCAACTGTGCTGACCTCATTCTGCTTCCCCTCCCCATCTCCCAGCTCATGAGGCTGGGTGTGCAGGGAACAGCCAGTTCCACTGCTAAAGACTGAGGCAAAGTAAGCGTTGAGCACCTCAGCCTTTTCCTCATCCTTAGTTACCATGTTTCCCTCTGCATCCAATAAAGGAGGGAGATTTTCCCTAATCCTCCTTTTGTTGTTAACAAATTTATAGAAACATTTTTTTATTATCTTTAACAGCTGCAGCCCAGTTGAGCTCTAGCTGTGCTTTGGCTCTCCTGATGTTCTCCCTGCATAAGTTCACTACATCTTTATAGTCTTCATGAGAGACCTGCCCCCTCTTCCAAAGGCAATAGATTCTCCTTTTGTCCTTGAGATCCAGCCAAAGGTCCCTGTTTAGCCAGGCCGGGCTCCTTCCCTGCCTGCTTGTTTTCCGGCACCCGGGAACAGCCTGCTCCTGTGGCTTTAAGACTTCTCTCTTGAAGTATGTCCAGCCTTCCTGGACTCCCATTTCCTTCAGGGCAGCCTCCCAAGGGATTCTGTCAATCAGTCTTTTGAACAGGTCAGAGTTAGCCCTCCAGAAGTGTAAGGTGGCAGTTTTACTAACCCCTCTCTTTGTTTCTCCAAGGATTGCAAACTCAATCACCTCATGATCACTGCACCCTAGACAGCCTCCAACCTTTACCTCCCCCACAAGCTCTTCCCTGTTCACCAGAAGCAGCTCCAGGAGGCACCTTCCCTGGTCGGCTCACTCACCCACTGTGTGAGGCAGTTATCCTCCACACACTCCAGGAACCTCCTGGACTGTTCCCTCTCTGCTGTGCTGTGATCCCAGCAGATATCAGGGAGGTTAAAGTCCCCCACAAGTCAAATTGTGGGGGGACAAGTCAAATCAACAAATTGATGCCACAAGTCACCTTTATCAAAGGAACTTCAAGGAAACTTGATTATATCCAGTGGCTGAAAGGTGTTTGCCTGTCACCCCATCACATCAACAAGGATATGCTTTGCTATAGAAAAAGAACGGGGGGGGGGGGGGGGGGGGGGGAGAGATAATATTTGTCATGTGCCTTCTGTAAAGCAGGCAGGCTAACCCATTATCATTAGCCATAAGTAAACATAATAATTACCTGAGTGAATGAGTAATCAGAGGTGGATGCATGCCCTTTAGCCTCTTGTGGCAGCATGCTAGGATGGTATCCTGGTTCAGCTAAGATAGGTTTAAGTTTCCCCAGCAGAGAGGATCTCCAGCTGGGTTATTCATACCATGCTGACATCAGGTCCAGCGCAGCTTTCCTTTGTGGCTTTGGTCACAATAAACAGGTGTGGTGGGCTGTCTGTGTTCACTGCGGTATTTCTCTGTATATCTTTTGTCTTGTTTACTGTTATTACTGTTTATTGTTGTTATTATTGCTATTGTAGTTGTTCAGATTGTTTATTACACTGTTGTATTAAATTTTGCCTTATTTCAACCCCGGGCTTTGTGCCCTACTCGGTCCGAGGGTGGGGGAGGGACAACGGCAACATGTTCTCTGGTCCTGGCAGGGCGTAAACCACCACAGATGGGCAAGTCTTGACGAAGGTGTAACAGTATTTCAAATGGAGGAGAAACAGGTTACACACCAAAGAAAGAACTGGTGCTTAGTGCTTGTGACTCTCTGGTCCCATCAGCTCACTGATGCAATTCAATCACCTCTTCTCTGCTCTTCAGCTGATACCCTCACTCCTTTTCCTAGAGGGAGGAGGAGGATGTCATACTGTTCAGAAGTCAGTGCATAGTTGGGCAATGTGTACTACTGCAGTACTTCCAAACTGGGAGACAGAGCACACATTAAGACCCTGTGGGGACAAAGTTTAGAAGTGTCAGTGGAGTGGTTTCGATCCTGTGATTCAATCTTGTGACTGAGGAGGAGTCCTGTCCTGTCCTCCCAGTCCTGTCTGGGCAGGACGTACCAACAGAACTGGCTTGGACTGAGGGGTATCACATTTTTGATACTGTTGGTGTGAAGGATGCAGCTAAGAAGGTCCCCTCTCAGCAGAACATTCAAGGTAGTAACTCCTATTAGCATTTGCAGAAAGGACAAACAGTTTTGTGTGTGTATATGTGTTTGAATTTAATACTATCTCTGCTTTCACCTGAAGCTTCAGGCAGGTGTATAGTAATGCTCTCTGCTTCCTGCTGTGCCTGCACTTTTATTTCCAAGTTTCCACCTAATAGTCAGCTGACAAATGCTAAATAAATCTCCAGGTTGCTCTTATCCAAACCTTTGCAGGCTATTGCTCAGCTGGTTCAGCTGCAGCTGCTAGTAAGGTGTTACTCACAAAAACATAGAAGATTTTGCATTTAGAGCAGGTGTGATGCGCAGTAAAGATCATGGGAAAGCTGGCTACTTAGGCAAAAAAATGAACAGTTAAACTGAGAAAACGGTTCCTTTTGTGCTCAGTGCCTGTGTGTATGCTTCTGTAAACAGGAGAGGAATAATGCTGTTTGAAAGGATTTTGCCAGCAACTGCTTTCAGTTTGCCTGGTGAGACTATCTGTCATGCAAATTTGCTCAAGTGGGAAAACTGGCTAATCTTATTTGATACTGTTAGGTTTGTGGTTTGAATGCAATGGAGATTTCTGCTCATGATTGCAGGTAATGAGGCTTTACAAAAGATAGGGGTTTTTGCTTTCTTGGGTTATAATATCAGTGTAATACAATTTTATAATTGTAGAGCTTCATGAAAGCCTGTTGTTCAGTGAATAGCCACAACAAAATATATGTCAGTAATTTTCATTTAATTGTCTCTTAAGTTATTCCGTTTATCAGCAGCCTTCCTGGTTTTTAGTAAAAAATCAGTCAAATGCATATAATAAAACAATGTACACTTCATGCACTAACTCAGCAGCACTTATGAGTTTATTCCCTGAGCTTAATACAATGTTATGATGCCTGTAACTATTCCTGTCCAAAATATAGGCATTTCACTAAGACATAAATAGTTATTTTTTAGACCTTCTGGTTTTCCTTCTGGTGGCTTCTCAAGTTTCCATTTAGTCAAACTGGTCAGTAATACCGTGCCTACTCAGCTTAAATTAAATCTAAAATTATTTTGGTGACTAGGTCTACATCATTATGGCACTGTAGTTAGCAGCCCTTGTCTACTCCTGCTATTGGCAGGATCCTCAAAGGGGATGATCCCAAGGAACAGATTAGAAAAGTGCTCTGAGAGGATACTCACAGGGTTGGTATAATGATCAGAAACTTTTGTCCTTCTTCTGGAGCTGATATCTATTATAATTTACAGACAAGTGCTCAGGCTGCAGAATCTTAGCAAGCAGACTGAAGGAATGCAAGGCAACTGTATTTTTGCAAAACCTTCCCCAAGCTTGTGCTTCTGATACAAAAAGTATAAGATTATTCCAGATATCCCCCTATTGAAGTTACAAATGCTTTACATGAATCCCTTTGCCCTTTTTTTTGCCACAATGAGCAATATTTGTGCCAAAAATCTTACCTCTCCTGGAAGGTCTAGACACCTTTCAAAGAGTGTAACTATTGGTGGAAGAAGTAACAACCTGAATTGGATGTCTGTTTACTAAGTAAACATCTGTGCCAAAAAAATTGGAAGTTAGCTCCTTGAAGAAAGTGTCCCAGAAATTATTGCCCTCTGAATACATTTGCTTGACATGATCCCTTGGGAGATGGTCCTGAAGCGTATAGGGGCCCAGGAAGGCTGGACACTCTTTAAGAAGAAAGTGTTAAAGGCTCAGAAGCAGGCCGTCCCCAGGTGCTGTAAGAGAAGCCGGCGACAGAGAAGATCACCCTGGCTGAACAGGGAGCTTTGGCTGCAACTCAGGGAGAAAAGGAGAGTTTACAGCCTTTGGAAGAAGGGGCTAGACACACACAGTGATTACAGAGAGGCTGTGAGGCTATGCAGGGTGGAAATCAGAAGGGATAAAGCCCAGCTAGAAATTAACCTGGCCTCAGCAGTCAAGGATAACAAGAAATGTTTCTGTATGTCAGTAGCAAAAGAAAGACCAGGGAGAGCCTCCATCCCCTGCTAGATGCAGGAGGAAACACGGTAACAAGTGATAAGGAGAAGGCTGAGGTGCCTTCTTTTCCTCAGTCTTTAATAATAAGACCAGCTGTACTGAGGGAATCCAGCCTCCACAGCCAGAAGACAGAGACTGGGTGAATGACCCCCCCCCACAATCCAGGAGACAATCCATAACTGACTGCATCACAAATACACACACAAGTCTATGGGACCAGATGGGATACACCCGAGGGTGCTGAAGGAGCTGGCTGGGGTGCTCGCCAAGCCGCTTTCCATCATTTACCAGCAGTCCTGGCTGACTGGGGAGGTCCCAACAGACTGGAAATTGGCCAATGTGATTCCCATATATAAGAAGGGTCGGAAGGATGATCCAGGAAATTACAGGCCTGTCAGCTTGACTTTAGTGCCTGGGAAGTTGATGGAGCAGCTCATCCTGAGTACCATCACACAACACATGGGGGACAACCAGATGATCAGGCCCAGTCAGCATGGGTTTATGGAAGGCAGGTCCTGCCTGACAAACCTGATCTCCTTCTATGACAGGGCGACCTGCTTGTTGGATGAGGGAAAGGCTGTGGATGTTGTCTACCTTGACTTTAGCAAGACCTTTGACACTGCTTCCCACAGCATTTTCCTGGCGAAACTGGCTGCTTGAAGCTTGGACAAACAAACTCTTTGCTGGGTAAAAAACTGTCTGGATGGTCAGGCCCAGAGAGTTGTGGTGAAGGGAGTTAAATCCAGTTGGTGGCCGGTCACGAGTGGTGTCCCCCAGGGCTCGGTTTTGGGGTCACTCCTGTTTAACATCTTTATTGATGATCTGGACAAGGGGATCGAGTGCACCCTCAGTCAGTTTGCAGATGACCCCAAGTTGGGTGGGAGTGTTGATCTGCTCGAGGGTAGGGAGGCTCTGCAGAGAGACCTGGACAGGCTGGAGCCATGGGCTGAGGCCAGCTGGAGGAGTTTCCATAAGGCCAAATGCCGGGGGCTGCCCTTGGGCCACAACAACCCCCAGCAGCGCTACAGGCTTGGGGAGGAGTGGCTGGAGAGCTGCCAGTCAGAGAGGGACCTGGGGGTGTTGATTGACAGCCGGCTGAACAGGAGCCAGCAGTGTGCCCAGGTGGCCAAGAAGGCCAATGGCATCCTGGCTTGTGTCAGCAATAGCGTGGCCAGCAGGGACAGGGAAGGGATCTGACCCCTGTACTCGGCACTGGTGAGGCCGCCCCTCGATTCCTGTGTTCAGTTTTGGGCCCCTCACTCCAAAAAGGACATTGAATGACTCGAGCGTGTCCAGAGAAGGGCAACGAAGCTGGTGCAGGGTCTGGAGCACAGGTCGTACGAGGAGTGGCTGAGGGAACTGGGGGTGTTTAGTCTGGAGAAGAGGAGGCTGAGGGGAGACCTCATCGCCCTCTACAGCTCCCTGAAAGGAGGTTGCAGAGAGCTGGGGATGAGTCTCTTTAACCAAGTAACAAGTGACAGGACAAGAGGGAATGGCCCTCAGGTTGTGTCAGGGAAGGTTTAGACTGGATATTAGGCAGCATTTCTTTCCAGAAGGGGTTGTTAGGTGTTGGAATGGGCTGCCCAGGGAGGTGGTGGAGTCCCCATCCCTGGAGGTGTTTAAGAGTCGGGTTGACATAGCGCTGAGGGATATGGTGTGGTTAGGAACTGTCAGTGTTAGGTTAATGGTTGGACTAGGTGATCTTCAAGTCCCTTCCAACCTAGACAGTTCTGTGGTTCTGCGATTTCATTCTGCCTAGGCTCACAAGCTGCTAGCCTCTGTAAATTCAGTCCAGATAGCTCTTTCCCCGCCCTATTTTTTTTTTCCTGTTGTCCATTGTGTGTGGAGCCTTGCCAATGTATTTTATTGTGTATGTGACATTCCTGCCTTGCCAATTTCTATACTGAGTTCATTTGGATACTGCTTAAAAGTTCATTTTGTTCTTTGAGTTGAAAATCTATCTTTTCCCAGGCTTTACATAACAAACAGCAAGCTCATATCTGGAGCTGTGATGTTCTATATTAAGCTTCATAACAAGGATTCATTAGTCTTTGGCAATGCAGGTAGTTTGGACTACACATTAAAGGCCTCTTTAACTGCTGTTCTCACTTTATTGATAAGGTAATTTTCCACTGAGTAGGCATTTTATTATAGCAGTGCTTAGCAGGAGATTAAAGGAAAATCATTCCAATGTGCTGTCAGGTACAAAATTAAAAACCAGATCTTCACACTATCTACAGATAGATAGATAAGAGCTCCTTCCAAGAAGAAAAGGTAATGAGTAACTTAATTATAATGCTATATGCTGGACCTGGCATGCAGGGCAAAATACAGCTCTGATTGCTTGCTATCATGGCAATATACACACGTGGCTGCATTCTGGAGCAGGGGCAAGGTGAGAAGAAAGGCAGCTAGCACTACCAGCTGTTTCCACAATGTATGTAATGAACCATGAACCTTCTCTCACAGATGAGTCATGTGAAAAATAAATGCTTTATGACACTGGTTTATGACACTAGTGTGAACAGATGTCCTTCTCTGTTTTTCCCCAAAACAGTTCTAAGCAATGACACTAATAGCACACATTAAAAAAAAAAAAAAAAAAATCTATATTATCTGATTTGGAAATGGTCAGCCTTCTAAAGACTCTTATCAGTAGTAATGGCTATAAGGAAGATAGTTGTTGAACTGAAAGACTTAAACTTCTTGTGGGAACACATCTTCCACAAGTCTTCCAAATCCCTTCTACATTTCTGGTTCTGAAATCACACTTTGACTATCACAATAACTCCTGCCATGAAAAGAAGTCATGGATTGGAGTCTAACTGAACTAATGAAAGCACAAGGATAAGGACTAAAGAAACAAGGGTGCTCAGAGAATGGCTGTTGAGAACTCCCATACTGAGTTACTCCCTCCTTTTACTTATAGCACATTCTCTGCCTCCATTTCCCTTCTTGTGCTTCTGGATGTAACCTGGATCCAAAAGTTGATCTGCTAAATAGCAACCCATCTAAAAATAGTTAATCTTCACCAGAGATATGGAGTCTGTAAAATAGACCAGTAGCAAAGAAAAACCTGTTGAGCAATGCCTGGAATAATAATATTTCAGGAGTTTTGCTGACAGTGTTTTTTCTCCTCTATTGTTTTCTGTATTTTTCTCCATACAAAGTGAAACAATATTGGAAACTGCAAGAGTATTCTGAGGCAATTTCTCTTTTCGCCTGCCTTGTAAGTCTGTGCTTCCCCAAGGAGCCATGGGCACAGATGAGAGAGATGGATCAAATGTGTCAGTAGCTATAACTTGGGCTTTCACACAACTCTGGTTGCACTCCTCAGCTGTAAGCATCAGAGAAGACTCCTCTTAATATATGACAATGGAGGATTATCAGAGAAGAGTTTATTTGTCCTGTGGTTTTTTGGTTTGTGTTCCCTTAGGAAACAGATAGAATTACCTAGCACAGTGAGACCTATATTACTATTTCTAACCTATGGAAATCAGATTTATTTTAAAGCCTTTAATGTTAACATTGGAAGTATGTCTGTCATAGCAAGTATGCTTCAGGATCAGATGGACTGTAAAATAAGTTCAATATTCATTTTTCTCCTACAAAAGCAAGGTTATATGCTGACACACTTCATTGGATTTTTTTTCCTTCTTGTTTTGTATAGTGCAATTAGTTGCCAGGGACCAACACCAAAACCAGAAATCATCTTTGTCATCTATTACCTTCTTTGCTTACCAGCTTTATTTTCCCACTCACTTTTTTTTTTTTCATAAATCAGCTCTGCTCTGCTGTAAGAAGCAGAGCCATTTAATTCTGAGTCTGGTTTAATGTTTGTAATAAGCTCTTTGAGTTAATACTATAAATGTTTCTGCATTTGGTGAAAAAATGTGGTTCTTTTTCTGTTGGAGATATACAGTAACAACTGTACAGTGTACAATACAGGGTTATTTTCAAAAGCTTTTTTTCTGTCATTCTGAAACCTACTTTTTTTTTTTTTTTTTTTTTCAGCTGTCAGACCGAGAGATCTTTAAACTAGTTTGATTTCCACAGTGTGGGTATTTATTCTGAACTGAATTGATCCATTCTTTCTTTCACAATATGCAAGAATGTACTGCAAAAACAGATGTATTCAAATTGCATTATAAAAACAGAGATATTAATGTCTAAATCATAGAACATACTTTTTTTTTCTTTTTCTCTGATAGTTTTTCCAACAAGTAAAAACTTGTCACAATACAACCCAAGCATGGATGAGTGAGTGTGTAACAGCTGTGCCGCTTTAGCCACTAAACTGCTATTGTGTGGTGTCCTGGGCTATCTTAGAAGGGTTCATGAGAGTCTGGACTTTGAAAGCATGGAGGATTTCCCCCACTGCCCTTTCCTGACTATGCCTGGGAAAGTGCTCTGTGCAGCAGAACAGTCCTGTTCCCATCACTCCCAGGCAAAGTTCTTCTGTAATTTACCTTCACTGCGAAAAATTTTAAATCTCCAGGATATGGGTATGTGCTTCTAGTGGCTGGTCATCCCACACTGGTCTCATCAGGGACTGTGGAAGCCCTAAGAGGAGAGAACTATTCCTCTCTACATTGAACTTGACACAAACATTTCATAAGCAAATAAACTTGCACACAGGATAAGAACCACAGACTCATGACAGAAAACTGCATCACTCTTATCAATCATACTGAGATGAATTGAAAAAGTCTGCCATCATTGCAGAGTAATGAGTATGTGCAATTTGAGCAAATGAAGCATAGATCTTTTATGTGTTGAAATGAAGTCTTGATGTTTCCTCCAACATATTTGTCCTTGCATCTGTCATCAGTCTAAAACAAATTTTGGCTATCTTATTAAGACAGTAGGTAGAAAATCTGCCCCATCAAAAAGTAAATACTAGCAGCCTAGATTATCTAACCAATTTATGATCAAGTAATTGTCCAAAGGATAAAAGTCCCTGTATTGTGATGGTCTGTATTTGGAGTTCCAGGGCATTTTCCAACTGCTTTGCATCACATACAATTGTATAACTCATATGATAATGCAATTTAAGTGTGAATTGCAGCAGTGGTGTCATGGTTTAACCTCAGCCAGCAAGTAAGTCCCATGCAGCTGCCTACTCACTCCCCCCATGGTGGGATGGAGAAAAGAATCAAAAGAGTAGAAGTGAGAAAACTCATGGATTGAGATAAAGACCATTTGAGAGGTAAAGCAAAAGCTGTGCATGCAAGCAAGCAAACCAGGGAATTCACTCATCACACAACGGCAGGCAGGTGTTCAATCAAAGCAGAGCTGCATCACATGTAATGGTTACTTGGGAAATCAAATGCCATCACTGCAAACATCACCCCTTTCCTTCTTTCTCTCCCAGGTTTATATGCTGAGCATGACGTCATATGATGGGGGATAACCCTTTGGTCAGCTGGTGTCAGCTGTCCTGGCTGTGTCCCCTCCCACCTTCTTGTGCACCCCCCAGACTACTCACTGGTGGGGTGGTGTGAGAAGCAGAAAAGGCCTTGGCTCTGCGTAAGCACTGCTCAGCAGAAACTAAAACATCCCTGTCTACAGGAATGTTTTCAACACTGTTTTCAACACAAATGCAAAGCATAGCCCCATTCTATCTACCATGAAAAAAAATAACTCTACCCCAGCCAAAACCAGCACAGGTGAGTGAGTGTCTGAGCAAACAGTGACTCCTGGCTCTGGGCACTGACATCATTTTGGCAGCAGTGCAAATGGCAACACCTGAGAAGCAGCACTGTGCAAGTTGCTGCCAAGGTGCTACTTTCAATATAAGTTTCTTGAGGAAAAAGAAGTATATAATTTTACTACCAAAATCTAGCTGGCCTAGTGAGGGCACAGTTCAGGAAGTGCTAATGAACTAAAGAAAAGACAATATCCATTCATACCTCTGTTGCAGGCTCAGTGGTGCTTCTTATTCCTCTAAGTCACACGCAACTGGCCCGTTTCTCTCCTAGGGATGGTTGATGAATAAGCTGCTCACATGGGATTTTAGTGGCAATAGCATGCGTCATGAGCTAGGCCACGGGAGTGCAGGACTTTTTTGAGTAACGTACACTACCTGTCTTTCTGCCACCTCTCTAGCACTTAGAGTGAGCAATCCCTCACAAAACACTTGTGTGAAGCTACATTATTATTATTTATTGGGCCACTCACAAAGTTGAGGAGATGGTGTCTTCCCTGAGATTAAAAATGACTATAAAGAAACCAGTATTGCCTTATCCTTAAGGGTTTACTCATACAGTGAAGTTCCTGAGTCACTTCACACGCATGCACATTTCCATCTTCTCTAATAGTAATCACTTAAATGAGGCAGACTGTGACAGTTGTCCAACTCGCCAGCAATTGCTTTCATTAAAGACCAGTAGTACTGCCACCCTACCATCACTCTGCTTCTTCGTCACATGCTGCTGCTTCCCATCCCCACCAGTACACCTGTGGTGCAGTGCCATCAATATCCCTAACGTGCTTCCAGGAAAATCAGCTGGGGTTATTTTGTGCAAAGTCCAGAGTGCAAAGGCACACTGCATGATCTGTGAAACAGATCAAGGCATCCGAGTAACCGTTTGGCAGAGGAAGGAGGAGATGGAAATGATGAGTGTCCAGGGTAAAAACACATTTATCTACTGTGGGTCAATGTCAAAGATGCTGCTTTGTACGTCTAATTCCCTTTTGGCAGCATTTACCTATATTTAAGAGTGAGCTTGGATAGGACCATCATACACATGCACGTACCCCTGGTCATAAAAGAAAACAGTTACAATGAGATTTTGTGAGATTCCCTGGCCTGGCTCAGAGAAAACCTACTGAACCAGGCAGCCAAAGGGTGTGGGACAGTGACTGATTCTCCACCAGACAGTATGGCAGGTCACAGAGAAAACAGCAGTGTTCCAGATGACAACACAGGCCCTATGTGGGAACCGGCAGGATGAGGCAGCAGTTCAACCAAGATTCTGTTCATCCCCCAATTCAGTGCACAAGCCAAAGTCTTGCTTTGTAGTGCTCTGGCCACAACTGTGTGAAGGAAGGTGTCTTCATATTGAAATCTCTGTGCTTTTACCTTGCAGTCACTGCACTGGGCAACTGTAGAGCAATAATAATTTCTCTGGAAATCTCATAGACAGGAGCAGACCTCTCCCAGTCTTAGATGCTCATGGACCACTGTGAGCATGCATTGCTCTTACCCTTGGAAATGATACAGTCAGGCCAACATGCTTGTGCTTCACGTAGTGAGGCCTTCGGTACCTCTGACCCCCAGCAACTGACTGCTGATGTTTGGAGGACACGGGAGGAGGCCATGCTGGAGTGCTCACTCCCCAGCTCTGACTGCTGCTGTGGTGGGTGCAGGTTATCGCAGTAGGGCAGCTCAGGCTGCAAGGAAGGGCAGACAGCTTTTATCATCTCTTGGACAAGCAGAGCAGCAGAACAGTGTATTGCAGAAAAATACAGCTTCTCACACCCTCTCTTCTGGGGAAGAGCTGTGGAGGAAATGAAAAATGAACAACAGAGGTTCACAACAGAGATCAAGGAGAACTTGGTTTGTGTGTTGGCTGCACTCACTGTATTCGTCTAATATTCATGTAATACCCCGAGTCTTAATTAAGTGGCCTGGTAGAGACACATAAATATCCAGATTCTTCACTCCCAGCAAATATCATTCTGGAGTAATGATACAGATTTACAGAGAGTTCAAACAGAAGCAGTGCTAAACCAGAATAATAAGAAGAGCACAAGTATTTTCTACTCTGTTGATTTCCTGAACCATATGGTTCGCTAATCTCACCTCAGTGCTGAGGAATGAGAAGCTACAGATTGACAAACTAGATAAACCCTTAAAACAAATGTAAACTCATGGAGATGCTCCAGAAAATACATATTGGTCTATAGGTACTTTGGGGAAAAAGGAATTGTTTCGACTTAGGTCATATCTACTGTAATTCTATAACAGAAGTCATTTTGATCTCTGGTGGGGAAATAATGAAAGACCATGATTTCCTGGTATTTTAACCCACATTGCAAAACAGGTTTTCTTAGCAGCTTAAATAGAATTCAAATGTGTTCTAATTAGCTGAGGGCCATTGTAAACCAAGCAAACCCTTACTCTTTGCAAATCCAGCAGACTGAAGTACCAATGTGTTAACCCAGTTTCAAAAAAGCCCCAAAGAAACAAGCTAATACTCTAAGGAATCCCTAAGAGTAATTAGGAAATTTTTGATTTGAAGAACTCATAAATAGTTGTGCAAAGTATGCTTCATATTTACTATTTCCTGTAGGAACAACACAGCAGCATGCAATAACACAGGCTAAGTAACAGTAAGGGTTAGTCTTAATGTGAAATTTCAGTATTTATTGTTCAAAAAAAAGATGATGAACAGCCACAAGAGTAAGTGATAAGATCGGCATGCAAGCATACAAGCTAGAATACTTCGACAAATATTGGCTGACATAAATCTAACAAATACAGAGATTTGAAATGCATGGACTAATACATCATGGCGAATTAAAAAGAAAAAAATGAACAAAGAGATTGGTGTGGGGGTTTTTAATTTTTTTTTTTTACACAGAATATGCTGAATAACATTGGGACAATCTTTACAATAAAGAAAACATAAATAGAAACACAAACATCAAAACAAGAATGTTTCTTCTCAGATGCTTCCCTTTGTGCTGTTGATGCTTTTTCCCTTAACCACAATGGATAGTTTTGACAGCTTGTCCTACTGCCAGATTCATGCTCCAATCAATGAACTCTAACAGCTTTGGAGGTTTAGGATGATATTGTTCCCTAGTGAATATGTCTGCCTCTACTCTATCTGCCCTAATTGCGGCCTTGTGTGTTAGCTTCAACTACATCTGGCTTCTTTTCCTGTTGTCCTCATTCAGTAACTCTCTTAAAATTTGTTCCTTTATACAATATTCAAAAACTCTTTCAATCTATTCTATTTTGTGCACGCCACCTCCCATTTGCAATAGCCCGACCTTACCTTCCCCAGTATTCCCAATGTAAAATCCAGCATCTAAAGCCTGGTATTGGGTCCTCTCTCTGCTCTGCAATGATGTGTGTGTCTTTCACCCTGGCTTCACCACCTCCTTTGCTGGTGTGTGGTGGTTTAGGCCCTGCCGGGACCGGAGACCATGTTGCTGTTGTCCCTCCCCAACCCTTGGACCAAACAGGGCACAAACCCTGGGTTAAAATAAGAAGAAATTTAATACAACAGTGTAATAAACAATCTGAACAACAACAATAGAAATGATAACAACAATAAAAAGTAATAATAATATACAAGACAAAAGATATACAGAGAAATACCGCAGTGAACACAGCCAGCCCGTGCCTGCTTTCCCCTGACCAAAGCCACAAAGAAAAAGCTTCCCGCCCTGCTGTGCTGGACCTGACGTCAGCATGGTATGAATAACCTGGATGGAGATCCCTTCCCCCTGCTAGGGAAACTTAACCCTATCCTAGCTGAACCAGGACATGGTGGTTCTGAATTCCTCATCCTCACTTTCAAGGCCCTTCCTTTTTCCACAACCAGTGACCAGTTTCTGCATTCCTACAGGTTCCCCTGCACAGCTATGATGCTTGTCAGACTTTGTGGGGTGCCACTTCAGCATTAAATTGTCAGGGGGAAAAAAAAAAAAACCAGTAACACAGCTAATCAAAAATATGGAAAGGAAAATAGAAAGCAAGACAAGGTTACAGCAGCCTGCTTTGGTTAAGCTTGCTTTGGAATAGCAGTACTTGATTCACCATTTTTATATTTCCTACCTTGTGCTCCATTCCTGACTTTTTTCTTATTGCCATAAGTTTCCGTCCCCTCTGCTGTCATTCCATGATTCTACATACCTTCTCCCTCAGCTAAGATTCACATTTCTTTTTTTTTCAAAGACTTAATACCATAGCAAAGCTTGGATAGTTTGATTTGCATCGTTACAGTGAAACATCACCATAAACTAACTCTGCTATTTGTTCTGCCTTAAATCAAGACCATAAACCAGGTGCTGTTTGGCTCAAACTGAGAGGAAGAGGAATGTCTTTATCTATATGGGGCACAGTCATAAATGAATAGAGTCACATTATTAGCTAGATAGAGGTTGATATTCTGGGGTTATATAAGTATCCTTCATACTTCTAGTGATAAATCTGTTTTTTAAAAATACTAGCATTTTGGTAAAAAAATGTAGTTAGAAGAAGTACAACTCAAAGAAGATGTATGTGCTGCACTTCTTAGATACTTTTCAAATGTAGCTACCACATCAGACTGAGAGATTTATATCATTATATGTCAGTCTGAATCACAGGCCAGTGAGTGTGCAGCCTCTTAAAATCCACAAAAGGCAGGACACAGTAAGTGCTCAGTAATAATCTGCAGATTAAATGAATGCCTGAGAGGCAAGAAATATGGTGTTTATCCTCTGTTATTCCTGTCTCTCATTTTTAAACTTGCATGATCTCATTTTGCTACCTCTGTAGCACTCCCCTGAGTAAATGAGTGGGTGATGCTCTCTTCACTACCACATCTAAGGAGGTTTGTGACACCTGTTAGGAGAGTGCCAGGGAAGCAGGAAACATAACTACCAACTTCCAGCTTTCTAGGCTTTAGTGTAATGAAATGATGTGCCTTCCTCTGAAGTTGGGAGATCTAGTTTGCACTGTTTCCTTCCTTTAACCCCACCTTGAAATTAGGTTGCCGGAAAACAGAGCCATAATGCTAGAAAACTGTAACATACTGTTTAAACTATGTATTAAATAATTTGTTCTTCCCTGGAGATGAGTACACTATTACAGAATCACAGAATCATCTAGGTTGGAAAGGACCTTGAAGATCATCCAGTTCAGCCATTGACCTGACACTGACAGTTCCCAACTACACCATATCCCTCAGCGCTATGTCAGCCCGACTCTTAAACACCTCCAGGGATGGGGACTCCACCACCTCCCTGGGCAGCCCATTCCAACGCCTAACAACCCCTTCTGGAAAGAAATGCTGCCCAATATCCAGCCTAAAGCTTCCCTAGTGCAGTTTGAGGCCATTCCCTCTTGTCCTATCGCTTGTTACTTGGTTAAAGAGACTCATCCCCAGCTCTCTGCACCCTCCTTTCAGGGAGCTGTAGAGGGTGATGAAGTCTCCCCTCAGCCTCCTCTTCTCCAGACTAAACACCCCCAGTTCCCTCAGCCGCTCCTCGTACCACCTGTGCTCCAGACCCTGCACCAGCTTCGTTGCCCTTCTCTGGACACGCTCGAGTCATTCAATGTCCTTTGTGTAGTGAGGGGCCCAAAACTGAACACAGGAATCGAGGGGCGGCCTCAGCAGTGCCGAGTACAGGGGTCAGATCCCTTCCCTGTCCCTGCTGGCCACGCTATTGCTGACACAAGCCAGGATGCCATTGGCCTTCTTGGCCACCTGGGCACACTGCTGGCTCCTGTTCAGCCGGCTGTCAATCAACACCCCCAGGTCCCTCTCTGACTGGCAGCTCTCCAGCCACTCCTCCCCAAGCCTGTAGCGCTGCTGGGGGTTGTTGTGGCCCAAGGGCAGCCCCCGGCATTTGGAGTTATGGAAACTCATTATCTTTATCCTTTGGCTTTTGGAGTTAATGTTTTATATAACAACTACAATAACCAACTGAGGCTTTTGCAGAATGAAGTATTTAACTACCACCTCAGAAGTAGTGTTCCCAGATGTTCTGGAATATAAAAGACATTCTGATGAAGAGGTTTGTTTCACACAGCTGGCTGGCAAACACAAAGGCTACTCTGCACAGGAGGGATTGCCACCGTGCCACCCTTTGGCAGGCTTTAGCCTGAGCACCAGCGACACCAGGAGGACCACAGTGATTAAAAAAAAGGCTCTGCTACACTGTATGGTGGAAGTCCCTGTCCCAAACTGCAGAAGCGTTTCCCTATTATCTGGAGAAAAGCAATGAGCTGTATGAAGAATCAATGCTAATAATAAAGATTGTGAACAAGTATGTACCTTTGTACCAAGTACCTGCAGGCAACCATGTTCAAAATGAAAGGTTAGGCAAGACACTTTTCACTGCAAGAAGCGCTTCAGTGGCAGCAGAGGTTTGAAAACAACTGAATGCAGTTAATCCGTTAGTTTTCAAACACTAGACATGTAGCAAATGACAGCATGTCTTGCTGATCAAGGAATACACATTTCAGAACAGCAAACAGAAGATGTTAAAAAAGTTCTTACTAAGTCATTGTTTTTACTCAATAATTTTATGTGATTAAATCATTTTACCCATATATAAGTCTTAAAACTTTCTGTCCTTTTCCACATTGGAAAATGAGTATACACTTGTGCAATACATGCCCAGCATATTGGTGCAGCATCAATGTACAAAGAATTCAGAAGACAATCCAGGCAATGAGGTCTTCTGTAAATTAACTTCATTTTTTTACATAGCTCTTGTTGAGATTAATGCAGAGACTTGAATGGATTCGTGCAAGCTAATGAGTCTTTAATGCATGATAAAACATGATATAATTAATATGAACGGGTTGGTCTGTTAGTACTGAAAGAGTGAACACTTTCCCAGTTGTTCTAAATTCAGCTGCAGGGCAGCTATTTGCAAAAACCTAAGTTGAGACCTACTATTCACGAGTAGTATTCCTGGTCCCCCTGCTGTTTCCTCTGAAAACAGTTCCCCTGCTAACTGTTCTATTAGGAATTGTGATAGGATGAAATAGAATGGAAGGGTAGCAGCCTGCAGATCACAGCCTGCAGGTTTGATTTTCCACCATTCATTTAAAAAGCAATTGCTCTGTTTATCATTAAAAATTTCATTAGTAGCATTTGCACTTCAGTTAATAATATGGCAAAAAGAAAGGAAGTTACTTGCAAGACTGTTCCCACCAAGATCATTTCACAGTAAGCAATACCATGCTAACAAATGAATTATTGACCACGTGTCATTTAACACTTGTTATTCACTGGTGTTACACACTCAGTGGTAATTAAGTATATGCAACAGTGGAAGCTGCTGATAAAATCTGTGTTAAAACTCAAGTTTCATTATGCTGCACATACCAGTAGATCCAAGACACATTTTATGAACTCTAAAACCGCTTTCCTTGGGTGAGATAACTCAATGACAGCTAATGCAGTTCACTATCTCCTGAGTGGACTTTCCAAATTAAAGAGAACTTGACAGAGTGTTCACAGTACCTTTAAAACCTCCCTCGTTTAATACTGCTTCATAATCATAACTGCTTATAGGCACCTAAACCCTTGCCAAAACTTATTACAGTTGGCAGCTGTCTTTAAAGGCACTTTCCCAAGAGCCACTCCACTGGAAGTCATTCAGATAGGATTCTTCAACAGGTAACTAAATAAACAGAAAGGTGGAGAGAAGCAAATTGCAAAAATCATCTAAGGAATTCAAAGCTATCTGGGAAGCAGACAAAGCATTATGACTGCCTACTGTAATGCCATACTAGCAGTCCAAAGACAATGCAGATAACACAGTCTTTGAAATAGTAATTCATATACTCAGCTGAAATAAGGATGAATTTGTAATCTACTTAGAGTCCAATATTTGCCTACATGAAGTGGATCTAATGCACTTACTCATACAGATTAATTACACAAGTATTCCAGACTGAGTCCTCTAATTAACTACTTAAAAGTTTGTGTTGAAGGGATTGTTATATATCAAAACATCAAGTTAACCTTTAAAAATGTTTAGTGTGTCCACTATACAGTCACTCCTGATTACACTCCTACATTTTTTCCCTTCATACTCATTTTCAGATACTGATGTGAAGATTAGTCAAACACCAGACCCACCATCCGAGTTCGCATTATCTAAAGCCAGATAGCAGTTAACACCTTATTCCTGTAAATTAAACCACTGGACTTGTGAAATTATTTTATCCTGTCCAAAAAGCGTAAAAAGGCCTTCAACTTCAAGAACAGAGGTAACAAAGTGAGGCTATCCAAAAACTATTAATAAGCAGCAAGAAGAGGAAAGAGAGTTCAACTTACTCTTCATTGTTGAGTTTTTCATAGCAACATTCAGTGCTGCTGAAGTGTTAAAGGATACAGCTTCTGTAACTTGTGCTATTTTCAGAATAATTAAGTTTGGAAATTGAATTGTTTCTCTGCCTTCTATCTGCAAATTATTTATCTGTCTGTTTAGGGGACTTTAGTTATCTCTGTGTGCAAATAACACAACATTCCTTCATGAAATCTGTTTCCTTGTTAAACAGCCAAGCACAAAGAACTACTGGAGAGAGTTCACCTTGCTGTAAGAGAGTCAGTAGGAAAAAAATGGCTGCTTAATGTTTTTTCTAGAGTGAAACCCAAAATACCTTCTATAATACAGATGTAAAATTCAAAACACTGCATATTTTAAAACTAGATATTAAGGTGAAAGACGACCAGCTAGCATTGTCATATATTGGACCTTTAACACATTGGATGTGTTGCTCTTACAACATCTTAGCATCAAAATAAATCAAAAGCCAAACCAGAGTCCTAGAATCTCAGCCAAAATGAACAGCTCTGCCATGTTTAGAGACTGGGGAAATTTGGTACATAAGATTGAGAGGAAAAGTCCTCCAAAAATGGTACATTAAAAACCTCAGAAGTTACCATGTGGAAAGCTAAAATCACTGTTGTAGCACCATGCCCCTTCTCATCCTGGATTCTGAGCAAGGATCCTAAATGAGCTGCTGATGGCTGTAGTCTTCAGTGGCCAGGAGAAACCCCCCACCTAAGGTGAAACACACATAAAAGATTTGCCTTTCCCCCGCAAATTCCCTCCAGAAGAGTAATCCTTCCTAGCTGCATCTCCAGTTCTTCATCTGGTTTGCTTGCAGGATGTCACAAGAGCACCGACAACCTGAATTGGCTGTGGCTCCTTCTAGTGTTAAGAGGAGGTTCCAAGACACTGCAGTAGACCTTGGTTTTACACTTTATCTCCCAAAACACAGGGTGAAAGCCTCCTTTCTGAAGGAGACATGAAAACTAAAGCAGTCCTCACAGCTAGCAGCTCAGTGTGTGAAAACGGACAGTCAGTTGAACATTCCTGCTCAAAAAAAATGAATAAAAAACCTGAGAAGCCCAAGGTATCTCACAAAATGTACCTTTATTTATGCACTGAAAAATAGCCCCGTACTGCTCATCCCCTCCAGCACCAGTTATGTAAGGAAATTCACCACATAGTTTGAAGCATAGCCCTACCATCTGAAAATACCAGTGAATGGTGGGGAAGCAGAGGATACAGATAATGTTGATACTGAAATATAGTGATAAGGCAACAGATTATCCACACTACTCAAATCCAAGTTTGTTAGTTCCAGTCACCTTCCCTTCTTCCCAAAGACTACATAGTTCTCATTTGAAGACTGAAGTAGTTAATTTCATACATTGAAAGCGAAGCAATTTTAGAGAAGCTGATTTTTTGACAGAATTAGTATCTCCTGCAGGTAAATTTCAGGTAATTAACTTTCTTCACCATGAGGCTTAGAAGGTGCTTGGTTCTGAAATGCTAGGAGAGTTCATGGCATGGCCATTCATAAGGCTGTTACTGAAACTTGATTCCTTGAGCCAAAGGTAAATTCTTGCTGTAGTTGATTGTACTGGAAGAGAAACCAGTATTTAGAGACCAGACTTTATCACTGAGACAAATTATACAGTCCACTTGCTAAACACAAGGCTTCAGATTTCTATCACATGTATACAAAAGACTTCTGTAAGCAGTTTGTCTATTTCAAGTTATAAACTGACTTTACTCTGATTTTCAATATAGCAACTATATATAGGGAAAGACCACATTCCCCATTATCTCTTTCTTGATAGATCAAAGAGAAAGTAAAGTATCTTTCTCCATTTAATCTCTTAATAGGAGAATGTTCACACAGGAAAAATCAAAGCACAATTTCTCACATTCATAAGCCTCTGCATGGAAACCAAAGTTAGCACAGGTAAAGGCTAGGGAGGCCATCAGAGAGTGGGAATGGTCACCCACTACAGGCTGCCAGAAGATTTATGGATAGATACCAAATACATAGATAAATCACCCACCAGTGGCAACACTGGCCCCCTTACTGTGGTTGTCACTTCATGTATTCCCTGTCAAGTTTCAGTAATGTAATTTAATTTTTAACCGAGTTTAAAATCAGGTAAAAGAAAAAAAAAAGAGATTTTTTTTTTTCTTTTTGAGGAAGTGAATAAAGAAAGGTCTCTATCTAGACCCTTCAAATCACCTTCTACTAGGAACATAGATGTAAATTATTGCATAAAAAGGCAGTTACACTCATACATGGCTATCTCACATTTAGCATAGATAACCTCATGTAGATAACCTCCTGTAGTCAAGGATTTATGTTTTGAACTTTTGTGAGCCTATCTGTAATTTACATTTACTTGGAATTTAAAAAGTCTGTCTTACCAAGTAGACCGTCTCATATAAAGTTTCCATGAATCACTTCCAGATTCTCTTCCCCCACCAGTGTGCTTTTCACCACCTGTAGTAAAAAATTTCTAACTGAGAACTCAAAATTTTTTTGGAGAATGGGGATCTAGACTAACTCCAGCAAATGAGACATTTTATAAAAATTAATAGGAAAAACTACGCCTTTGTCTTTGTTCCATACCTGAAATAAATTATCAGAACACCACCACATACAACTCACGCAGCTAGCTCTCTCCTCATGCTTGATCCAAAAAGTATATGCCTGGAGTTGAAAGTTTTATCATGCTGGCACCAGAGGACCTTGTTTTAAAGATATTTTAACATGAGATGAGAGTACAAGAATGTGCTGGTTCTTGTACTGTTTAATGGTAAGGTGAATCTTTCTTCTTCCCTCCCCCCACCTCCTTCACTATATACAAAAAAGAGAAATAAAGGCAAAAATGTATTTAAAGACTTTCTCACAAAGATATTTTATGCTGTATTTTTTATATACACATGCAAACAACAAAAATCATAGAATGGTTTGGGTTGGAAGGTACCTGAAAGATCATCTAGTTCCAAATCCCCTGCCATGGTCTGGGATACCTTCCATTAGATCAGGTTACTCAAAGCCCTGTCCAACCTGGCCTTCAACACTTCCAAGGATGAGACATCCACAGCTTCTCTGGGCAACCTGTTCCAGTGCCTCACCACCCTCACAGTAAAGAACTTCTTCCTTATATCTAATCTAGATCTACCCTCTTTCAGTTTAAAGACATTACACCCCTTGTCCTATCACTACCCTCCCTGATAGAGAGTCCTTCTGCATCTTTCCTGTAGCCCCCTTTAAGTACTGTAAGGCCACTAGAAGGTCTTCCTGAAGCCTTCTCTTCTCCAGGCTGAATAACCCCAACTCTCAGCATGTCCTAAGGGAGGTGCTCCAGCCCCCTGATCATCTTCATGGCCATCCTCTGGACCTCCTTGAACAGGTCCATATCCTTCTTATGCTGGGGGCTCAGAGCTGGATGCAGTACTCCAGATGGGGTGTCACAAGAGTGGAGTAGAGGGTGAGAATCACCTCTCGCGACCTGCTGGCCACACTTCTCTTGCTGATGCCCAGGGTAGAGTTGGCTTTCTGGGCTGCAAGTGCACATTGCTGGCTCATAGTCAATTTTCCATCCACTAATACCCCCGAAGTCCTTCTCTGCACGAGTGCTCTCAATCCACTCATTGCCCAGCCTGTATTTGTGCTTGGAATTGCTCAAGACAGTTTTTAGTTAAAACCGGTTTAAATAGTTTTCCACTCAGCCACATCTCTAAACACATTCAGAACACACTTCTGAGTTACATTCCCTTGATGGAAGGGGGAAAAATGATACATGGAATATTTAAAAACCAACTACTGATATTTTTAAAAGCTGAAATCCAACTACCTCTGGTCAATTTCTGTCTTCTGCTAAAGCAGTGTAATTCAAACTTAACTTCACCGATTTCTTCAGATTTAGTAATTTAAATGGACTGATTAAAATATTGAAAAATAAGATGAGACCTAAATCATACTAGTTTTACAGTGGTAATGCTTTATTCTCTTCCAGAGTCATTAGAAATAAAAGTCCCCCCAGCTTCAAAAAAATGAAGCCTGAGAAATAATACCAAGTCATTAGACCTGATGCTAGAGGATTTCATCATTTAAAGGATAAAGAAAAAAGTATAAGTAACGTACCAAAAGCACCTCCAATCTCAGCCCCACTGGTTGGGATGTTGACATTCACGATGCCACAGTCAGATCCCTTTGGCCTACAAAGATAAGACACTATGGTTCCTCAGATCAGGAAGGGTTCCTTCCCTAAAATAAGGGCTATAAAATGCTCAACTAGCACTGTGCATAGGTTTACAAAAGACATGTAAGAAGACATTCTACTTGCTTCAGGAAGGTAGAAAAATAATTTAAATTATACCCAAGCCAGCGGAAAATCCTTCCCAAATCCTTGGTAAAGATACTGCTGGAAAGACCTTGTTTTACTTCATTATTCCAGGCAAAAACTTCCTCTTCCTCCTAAAAGGAGCATATGTCAGTGACTGAACCATGATCATTCAAATCAAAGCAGTTACAAAGGAGCACTGTGAAAAAAAACCCATACCACAGCCATAACACAAATATACTAAATGCCACTTGGCAAATACACGTGCACCAAGTCAGGGATAGGATACCTCTTACCACTGCACAAAACACACAACCTGCTTTTGAGCATGTTGACATGAACAGTAAAAATCTATTCCTGTACAGACTCAACTACAGTGCTCTCTTCACAGAAAATGCATAAATGTAGCTACACAGTAAGGTAAGCTATTACAGTGGATACCCCACAGTGCAAAACAACAGTTACCACTTCTGGAAGTGCCAGGACAATTACATGAACGTGACATACATCTGAAATCTCTCTCCTGGCTCCTGTTTTAGCATCCATGACACCTGACTAATCTCCCATTGTTACTTTACCTTAAATTTCAGCACATACAGTATGGGGGCAAATGTCTCAGTGTGGACAATCGGTGCATTATGAGGAAGGCCAGTCACAATGGTTGGTTCAACATAGTTTCCAGGACGATTTATAACCTTCAAAACACATAAAAGAAGAAACAACTGAGTAAGTTCAAACCAGATCCTGCTTAATAGTAGTGTAGGAAGGGAATCCTTCATGGTCTGATTGCTGTAGTTGTGACTACAGCACTCAGAAATGGAAGGTCAGATCATCTGAGTAGGTAACATATTTTACTCGTTTAAGTATTTAAAATACAGAAGCATAACTTAAGTCTACTAAGGAGGTAATCAAATCTCAAAGTCTAGCAGCTGACTTGTTTTCCTAAACCACTTCTTTTCTCCTACCTGTAAACTGATTAGTAAGCCAATTAGAACTTTAATGGTATTAGAATAAAGAAGGTGCCAGTGAGAGACAAGAATTCTCAGAACATCAAGTCCTTGAGAATTAAACATCTCATAAAATGAAGATGTGCGGGTGGCTCTCTTGAATCTTCAGTATCTCCTCAAGTTTGATACTGTGAATCCGGGACAGAACAGCAATTTTTCTTTGTTACGTGTTTGATATCCAGCATGTACATTGCTGTTTGTATTTTCATGATCATGTGCAATTAGGGAGTAGTGCAAGGAACAGTCAAAAACTCTCAAGGTGTTTCTTGGAGGAGAAGGTAGTTTCCAAGTAGACCCGTCTTTACCCTGCACAGGATTGCAATTCAAATATTCTCAGACTGACTAATGTAACATCCTGTAATGGCTCACAGGACAAACTGAGGTTCAATCTTGGCTTAAGACACCATGTTATTGAAATTTTTCCTAGAGAACTAAATGTAGCAGGGAGAATGAAGGTAAGTCACCTTTCCACCATAGACCACAGAGCCACCCTGTTGTTTTGCTTGTTCTACTGCATCAAGGAACATTTTCACTGCTTCTTTGGTATGAAGAGGCCCATACAGAGTGTCAGCTGAAAACAAAAGATTCAAAGATATACTTTCAGCAAAACTGTCTATGTTTGCAGATGTTCTTATCATGACATTTTAGGAGTAATTATTTAGTCTGTCCAAGATAAGCAGCATTAGCTGGATTCTTCATCTCCGTTTCAGAGTTTGCATTCTAAATGAAACCAGCTATCCCCACTCCCTGGTAAACTGCTTAAATTAGATAGCTTTGATTTATAATCTCTTTGGAATTTACACAGAAAGAAACAAACAGAAACTTGTCTCCTAAATCCCCGAGTTGGAAATAGATACTTACAATCCCATGGATCACCGATGCGGACCTGGGCATAGGCCTTAGAAAGCCTTGCCACCACCTCATCATGGATGCTTTCATGGAGGAACTAAACAAAAGATGATAAGAAGGCTGTGAGACAGCTCACCCTATGTAACTACTCCTAAAGTACTACTGCACTTTGAAGAGGGATGAATGAAGTGTGGAGACTGTTGCTCATATTCAGCAAATGCCAAAATTAAAAATGAACACATGAGCAAGGCCTTGAAACAGCACCAACATCATGAAATGAAGATTCAAAATCTTCACCATGAAGATTTAAAAGGAACAAAGAAACAAAAACCTGTTTTAATTTTACCCCATCTTCAGATCAATGGTATCACTGTATTCTATAAACTCTTCACTTAAGTGTTTTAGGACAAATACTTAAGTCATTTTTATTGCTACAATTTGAGGAATCACTGTACTTCCTATACACCCAAAGTTAACCCACATCAATTCTGATGAGAATTTACCAAATCAACCCAACTCTGAAAAGACTACACAGACACAGGTTGACATTATAAAACCTTTAAACTTGTTGAAAACAATTGGTTAAAAATTGAAGTAAGCAACACACACCCCCCCCCCTTGCTTTGCTGAAATCTAAACACTGCACCAGAATTTTTAGCAGGCAGAAGCAAAGAAGCTCTGACAATGAAAACAGAGAAATACAGGAAATAAGGTTAAGTTTTATTTTCCTGAGTTTTAGCACCAGATACATTTAAAAACACATATAAAGAAGTTCTTTAGAGCTGTAATTATAGTAGAATGACAAACCACCATTATTTTCCTATCATACTGATTTTTAACAAAGTAAAAATGTGTTTCAAAGATTATCTCTTGCTCTCCATAATACTAGGAATTATTATACATTTTATGAGCTACTTTGAATTAAGTTTAAATTCAGAGCTACCCAAATCAGACAATACACATTTACTTACCAGCCTTCTAGCAGTTGTGCACCTCTGACCTGCTGTTCCCACAGCAGCAAACAGAGCAGATGGGATGACTAAATTCAGATCTGCATCTTCAAACACTTAATAATTATAAAAACATCAGCATTATTGAAGTAAACAGGCAGTTTGCAGGACTTAACACACTAAACAATATAATAAACTGACAGGTTGGTCAAGATGCATTAGGAACAGTTGCCCTAGCACAGCACACTAAGGTATATAGAAACACCTCAAAACTCCTATTACTTTTACACCTGGAATTAGACACATGCAATTGGACATAAATGGAGGTCTGAACTACTGAAGACAGCCTCAGCCTCTTGTAATAAAGCTTATGAAGAACTTCAGCTTCATTTTAATTAAAGAAATTACAAGTAATTTCTTGCCGTTTCTTCACCTTGTTCTTCTCTCACTGAGAAGTCTAGCAGCATGAAGAAACAATGGTAAAGTGTATCCAGATTGCATGCAAAAAAAACGGAGCTAAAACACAGAGAGATACAATAATGTAAAATATAAATTAACTGAACAAATTAATCTGGCTAGAAAACATTGGGATGTTTAAAGCAAAGCTAGCATGTATAAGCCTCAAGGGATCCCCAAAATATCACTCAGCTTAACCAGTCTCATAGAATTCTCCTAAGTATCCAAAATTATTATTAAATGTAGGACAAAGTCCAACCAAACAATGTTTATGCCATCATTCAAACCCAATTCCAGAAAAAGCACGACTTCCACATGAAAAGGAAACAATTTTTTAAGTATAAAGCAGGTTTATGCACAGGATAAAAAAAAAAAAAGAGCTACCCAAATGTGATTTTCAAAAGAACTTAATATTCTAAAGAGGCAATTATATTTGTTCAGAATATAAGCAAGGTGAAACAGAAGGCTACATACAACACAACAGGACAGCAATTCAGGCATTTATCTAGCTTTCTGCTACATTGCTCAGCTTCACAGTATTTATGTTATATTTATCTGGGAACTAGATCATACTCTGAGTTACTTAAACCTGTAAAATGTGCTAATGAAATAAATACCTCCATGCTTTGCTTTCAAGTATCATAACTTTGCATATATGTACTTAAATTGTAAAATGCTAAAATCATGGTGTGCACAAGATTAAAACTATTCTAAAATCAATTTAGCATTGTCCACATCTCATTACTGAGGCTTACATTCCCTTTGTAACTTCAACAGTGAATATACATAAGGGCTTGAACTTTCATTTTTTATCTTAAAACACTACCCCTCCACAATACTGAAGATAGGAAAACCCAATATTCTACTACATACTTTTTAAACCCTCAGGAGGGGTGGGGGTGGGAAGAACAATTTGCTACAAACATTTGTATACGAACTACCAAATATCATCTATGGGACTAAATTTCTACAGTGCATATTACCAATAATGGCATTGTTTCCTCCCAGTTCCAGTAGACTTCGACCTAGCAAAAACACACAAAACAAGTTATGTCATGCGCACCTCTATTCACTGCAACTCATTCACTGAGGTTACCTCCAACGAGATCTAAGTTTCATTAAACATATTCTTCTGGATATACAAGAAGTTTTAGGCATCACAGTCAACTAATCCCTCTAGTCAAACCAGAAAATTACACCGAATACTACACCTATCACGTATTGTGAAGAAAGATACCTGAAGAGCAGTTATGGCAGAAAGAAGCTTAGAAAAAATAGGCAAAAATAGGACTGGAAAAGATGAAAACAGAAAAAGTTGCAACATGAACACTATAATGTAGACAAAGAGGAGGAGGTGCTACAGGGATCAAAACCCACACATAGAAATTAACTAGGCTTATTTATTTCTCTGGCAACTATTTTAACTCCAATCTGAGAGAATGAATCATCATCTACTTCTGGGTGAATGCTTGCACTGTTCTGATTTTTTTTTTTTTTACATTCCTGTGAACTTGAAATGTATAAAATGAGAAAATCCTGTTCACAAAGTTTTCTGTTTAAAACTAAAAAGTTAGAATCCAGAAGCTATACATGGACTCATGCCTGCACACTTTTAAATACATGCAACAAAACCAGCACCTCAAAAATCGTAACTTTTCTCCTGTTATCTATAAAGAGTAAAAAGTGGGGAGGCATTTCTTCATGAATGCATTGCCAAAAGACCATAGGTTCTGGCTGTTCATCTCGACAAACTCCATGCAATTATATTCAAGGACACCCCCCTAAATTAACTGTAGGACCATGGATTTGTGGATGTGCCCTGGAAAAAATGCTGAGCTGTAACAGAATTAACTGAAAAACACAGTACCTAGCTCTGAGCAGTTTCAACACCCTATGTCCACCAAGTTAAGGAAAAAAACCAAAAAACAGGTGACAAGGTAAGTGAAACAAGCTGTTATTTTAAAATCCTGAAATGGAGGAGACCCCAAACACTCACCAAATCTCTCCTGAACCATAAGCGCTACTTGCTTGCCCACTTTTGTGCTGCCAGTGAAGGACAACAGGTCCATTCTCTCATCTCTTGCCATTGCTGTCCTGCACAATGGGAGACACACCACCATGTTCAATAGAAAAGCAGTTGGAAAAGCTGCTTGTACCTTCCACATAAACCAACTTCAACCAGGGAGATCTTTTAAAGTCAAGAGGCACTTCTCTGAAAACATCAGGTAAGCGACTGAGCAGACGGCAGGAAAGCTTCTTCTTAGTCAGAAAAGAGGAACAAGGCTGTTTCCCTCCCACTTTTCAGCCCATAAGAGCATCACCTGTACTAATTCTGAAATTTAATCTGAAGTACGTAGTGAGATCAGCTCCAATTGTTACGTTCTCTAAAAAAGTATACATGCCTGTGACTTTTTTAATGCTTACCATCTATTTTGTCTTCTCTTGAAACGCTCAAAAGATACATCTGAATATACATTTGTACTGGCAATTTCCACATTGTAAAAATCAATCAAAACAATTTGATCGGTACAGCTTCCAAGCACAGGTATGCATTTATGAGCAAGTGCAGAGTCCTATGTGAGCATGGAAAATGGGGAAGTATTCTCCTCCATGAGTGGTCCAAAAGGCCAATGGACTAGAAATGGAAAACTCTTAAGAACATGGTGAGTGGAATTTAGTATTAGCTGTATTCTTTGCCTGTAAGCATACGCAGAAGTAGAACATATTAGTCATATCTCTTCGTTAAATACCTGCTAAGTTATTTTCTAGCAGTTGATCTCACAACAGCAAGTAGAAATTATGCTTTCAGCCAGGTCAGAGTTACATATAGTTGATAAAAATGATGGCAACAGGTACGTTTACATACGGCAAACTCCTGGAGATCAGAATAACTTTACAAGTATTACCTCAAATAATATAGTTTACCCTCTATACATCTTCACAAAACACAAGAAAAGTTACCGACCCAACATCTGCTCCACCACAAACCAAAGAACAGACAGCTCCAGGCACTCTGTTATCCTCCAAGACTTTGGCAATTATCCTAGAATCAAAGGAATAAGAATTTCAGAGATTTCTGACAGGTGCATGTAACAGGGAATGAACCATTAAAACCATCTGACCATACACATGAAGAAGATACAGATTTTTAAAAAGCAGCAGTCTTGCAGTTAATTGGCACGTAGTTTGCACAATACAAAACACACTTCTCTCATCAAGGACTTTGGTGTTACAATCATAGCTCATACAGAAGACCCTATATGCATCCACACAACTGGCACAGACAAGCACTGGATCAGTGTGTAAAAAGCTTGGGCATACAGTCTTTCACCATTAGAAAGAGACGTTTATATAACTTCATGGAGCTATATAAAATAGTCATAAGTAGTTTGGGGCTCTCAGAAATTAATATTAAAGCTACAAGACTTACTAATTAGTTATTTTTTAAAGACCTATTTATAGTTAGCATTTAAAAATAAATGTTATTTGTAGCACACAACACACTAGTATTTAAAATGCTAATATATCAAGTGAAATAACAATAACACTAGAGTAAGTATCACCATGATGTTTACTCTTTGGGCTTCTTTTCCTTTTTATCAATGAGTTTTGAACCCTTGAAAGCTAAGGTATTAGTAGGTTTGGACAACAAAGATTGGGTGAAGGTATCTTCAGGATATAGGTCTACACAGCCAGCCAGAAGAATTTGCCAAGAAACTTGGTGCTGGTGTTGGACTGAGACTCTTAAAAAAAGAGATGATTCTGAAACATGAGTGCATGATTGAGGGAAGCTGAATATTGTGAGCAATTCGTCTTCGACAAGGAAGCAAACCACACAGCTAGCCTTAATTCAGCAGAAGCACAGCCCTTGTCCCAGAAAAAACTGTCCAACTGTATAGGCAACATCATGTATACACTGTAACTTCTTAAGTAACAAGAAGAAAGTAGTTCTGACCACTAAGCACTACCTTCAAACAGAAAATAATTTGTTTACAAAGCAAAACAGAAAGCAAAGAAACCAGAACTCACTTTGTAACAGCAACACTAATGAGGGATGTTGTAGGAGCACCCTTCCTAAAAATAAATTTAAAAAAAGAAAAAAAAAGACATTTTCTTTTCAATTCTTTGAAAATAAGAAATAATTCAAATAGGCACTTTTTATGGTATCTGAAACACAGCACACTTTGATCAGGCTGGTTTTCAGGTGCATATTGAGCATTTCTTTCCACAGCTGAACATTCAGAGGCCCTGATGAAATCCACACGAACAAGACCTATGCCAGACATTAGAATGAAGCAGGAAGATGAAAGCGAAGCAGGAGCTGGGAAAGGAAGTAAAGCTACTTATTTAGACTTAATTGTAGCTGTACCAATTTGAAATATTAACTGTCCACTACCACTGCTGCAAAACCTCAAACTGGATTCTTTATTAACATGCCACCTGGCTAAGTCCTGGACAAGCGTGAATCTTAATACCTCATAAAAGACATTACCACAAAATAAAACAAAGTTCTTCGGCTATACGTGAACCTGAAAATAAATATATATTAAGCCTACAAGAGATAGAATCAAATATATAGAAACCCCAAACATTTGATAGCAATTTCATGACTGAGATAACAGCTCTCTGATTTTAATACACTGTTAGCAAATTGGAGTGGTATATCTTACCAGAGGCAAGCGTTTCCACAGATCATTGCAATTGCACTGTTCCACCCATAAACCGCTACAGGGAAGTTAAAGGCTGTGATGATACCTACTAACCCAACGGGATTCCACTGCTCTATAAGGGCATGGCCAGGTCCTGAAAGCAAAGACACAAGGTAATGCAATCTGCATGCATTCAATGTTTTTTAAAAAGGAAACCATGTGAGCAAGGGGCCTAGCATTACTTCTCCATCTATCAGAAAATTAGCTTGTGGAAAGCTGTTTTATATGTACTCTGCAGCTTACTAGAACAAGGTTAGCTAGATTGTGGAAAAACCTAGTAACATGACATCATGAAGTTTTACTGTTTTAACTATTCAGTTAACAGAACGGTGATTATTTGTTAAACAATAACTGATAAAAAGATTTCTCATTTCTAATTACATTGCTGAACTTTTTACATACTTTCCTCTAGCACCTTTATTAACAAAGAAATCAAAGAGAATCTAATGCTTCAAAAAGAGCAGAGAAAAATCTACAGCCTCTCGTTACACACACCTATCAGGCTAGATACTTCATTAGCTGGCACTACTGCCTACCAGCACATCTATTCCTAGACAACATGCTGCCTAAATAATTCACAGTACAGAGATTTTGCTGCACTAAATCACTGCATATCTAAGATACATCTCCTTATTTTCATTTACACAAAAAACCCCAAATAACCAACATACATACACACATACTTACTTTCTGAAGGCAAAATAGGTCCACCAATCATCCGAGACAAACCAACAGCATAGTCACAGACATCAACATACTCCTGCACTTCCCCAACACCCTCAACAAAAATCTTTCCCATTTCCAAAGAGACCTGAAAAAATTAAGAGCAAGACAAAATTATTTTTTAAAAAATTCTCTTGCATCTTCAATACATAATGTCAGGTATTATCTGTACACCAAGTAAGATTCAATACACATTTTTTTCATTAGAAGAGATTCACCTCTTCCAACTTATTTACAGCTTAAAGAAAGAACAGAATAGACAACTAGACAGCAGTCACACTGCCATACAACAACTCATAAACTGAGAAAATTAATAATTACTGAAAGGAATATCCAACAGCAATGAGGTTCACAAATTTAACAAAATCAACAAAACACTGAATTTGAATGAATGTGAAACATTTGAATTTTATCCAGGATGTTTGCATACATTGTGTACTAGTCATGGAATAAATTGGAAGAGAGGGATTACTCTGCTCCAGCAAATGAAAATGGTCATTTGCATGTTTCATGAGCAAACTACTCATGTTACAACATCTCAAAGTGAGTTTGAGAGATTCCATTTTCAGACACTGCTGAAAATGTCTACACATCTTTAGTATTTTAGTAAATTGGGATGTTTAGGATCTTTTTTTTTTTTCCAGCTGAAGTCAATCCTAAACTATGTTCTTCAGTTAAAAGCATACTAGATGTACACAGCAGATGTACAGATGATCAATAAGAATAAGCTGGTACTTGAAGATGTTTTCCTCCAAAAGTGAGAAAATATACTAACTTAAGACTTGAGAAGTCACCATTTACCTCCACTTAATTTCACAGTCATGCTCTTATATCTATAGGCATGATTGTCATGCAGATATCACCTACTGCTTCAGACTAGTGATTGTACTTCAAAAAAGCTGTTAAATGAGGAATCAGGTTCAAAGAATTACCAAAAGATTTCACTCTCTATGCAAAAGTTAAAATAAAGGTAACTAAGTGCATTTCTAGGTATTTCTGTGACACCTGTGGTCATCTCAAGACAGAAGGAATAGCCCCTATCTGTGACCAGAAACAGAGAGGCATCAGACATATTTACCAAGACACACACCAGTGAGTCTGTAAGTGCAGCAGAGATACATCTGGACATTTGACAAGGACTTTCTGAAGTGATGCTGGAAATTTCCAAGGGCATTATCAAAACCTGAGTTGCCATACTGTTCCCTTTTACATATCCTAATGCCAGGAAAAGTACTAAAAACTGGATACCTACTGCACAAATTTTACCCTGAAGTTCACGCCCTATCCTGGAAGAGCTGAACAGATATTACCTGTTTGCAAAAGCTAGAAAAATGCTCTGGCAACAAGCAACAAGTTTTGTCCAAGGAACACGTAGCAAACTTCTGCCTATCAACGTTCACCAGGGAAGCTGTACCAGTTTTGAATAAAAAAGTACATTAGCACTCTAATTCCACCACAGAAACTCTGCTTAGGAGACAATATCAAAGGAAAAAGGAGAACAAAGTTTTGTAGGTTAACACTATGGGCTTGACTACACACAGAGTTATTCACTGACAGATGTTTCTGAATAGCAGCACACATAGTTAAGCCCTGTAAGAGGAAAATGGGAAGTTCCCCACTTTTCTTCCTTTCTACCCCAGCAACTAGCAAGTGTTTTAAAGACGCAGTACTTCAACCTTTATGTCCTGCACAGCACTACAAGAAAATCTCATTAAGACCATCTCACCTTCTGAAGCCACACACCTCTGCATGTCAGTTCACAAAATCCTGCAGATCACCAGAAAGTGCCCACGGTTAAAAGCTCTGTACTAGAGGAAGGTCTTTGTCAGGATACTTTTAGTATCGGACAGTTACCTATCTGACAGGCAAGTGAGAAAACAGCAGGACAACCACTGTAAAGGCTGAGCGCTCTCTAAGAAGGAAGTGTTAATGGCTCAGGAGCAAGCGGTCCCCAGGTGCTCTAAGAGAAGCCGACGCCAGAGAAGACCACTCTGGCTGAACAGGGAGCTTTGGCTGTGTACTGGGTCTGGCTGAACTGGAATTGGTTTTCCCCTATAGCAGCTCTCACGATGCTGTATTTTATGCTGGGAGCTGGCAGGGTGTTGATAGCACCCTGGTGTTGTGGCTGCTGCTGAGCAGTGCTTACACAGCACCAAGGCTCTTTCCGACATTTTCCCCAGTGGGAGAGGGTGGGCAAGATCTTAGGAGGGGACACAGCCAGGACAGCTGACCCGAACCGACCAAAGGGATATTCCAGACCATGTGACATCTGCTCAGTATAAAGCTGGGAGAAAGGAGGAAAGGGGTGGGGTCACCCTTGGTCCTACGCGTGTTGGAGCCCTGTTGGAGAACGGCTTGCAGAGAGCAAGGCCATGGGTCTCTGCAGGAGCTGATTGCAGCCATATGAGGTAAACAAAGGAAAAAACCCAGGGTACAGTTATGCTAACAAAGGACTGTTATGTTAACAAAGAGAGAAACTGAGGTACGCAATGGCCTTGAGTGTGATGGTAAACAACCTTGGGAAAGAGGGCAGGCCAGAAGAAGGAAGATGATGTGACATGCCTGAAGTGCTGCAGGGGGTTGGGATATTATAATGTAGCCTTTTACATGTATCCAATAGATTTGTGAGTAGTATGCATGATTACTGTCGAGTGCTTATATAAGGTGTGATTTCTTTCAATAAAGTTGAAGCTTGCTCTATCATTCACATTGAATCGACTGCTTGCTTCCTCCGCCCGCCGCAGAGCCCTGCTTCCTGAGAAGGCCCGACAGCGCCTCTTCATGGGAACTAGAGAATAAATCTGTTTGCTTTTGCTTCCACGCATGGACCTTTGCTTCATTTTGCTTATATTAAAACTGCTTTTGTTTCACCCACAAGGGTTAGTTTATCTTCTTTCCCCTCTTTAACCTGTTGAGAAAACAAGGGGAAAGGCCAGGGGGGAAAAGTGATAGAGCGACTTCATGGATACCTGGCATTTAGCCAGAGTCAAACCATCACAGGCTGCAACTCAGGGAGAAAAGGAGAGTTTACGGCCTTTGGAAAAAGGGGCTAGACACTCACAAGGATTACAAAGAGGCAGTGAGGCTATGCAGGGTGGAAATCAGAAGGGATAAAGCCCAGCTGGAAATTAATCTGGCCTCAGCAGTCAAGGATAACAAGAAATGTTTCTGTATGTCAGTAGCAAAAGAAAGACCAGGGAGAGCCTCCATCCCCTGCTAGATGCAGGAGGAAACACGGTAACAAGTGATAAGGAGAAGGCTGAGGTGCCTTCTTTTCCTCAGTCTTTAATAATAAGACCAGCTGTACTGAGGGAATCCAGCCTCCACAGCCAGAAGACAGAGACTGGGTGAATGACCCCCCCCACAATCCAGGAGACAATCCATAACTGACTGCATCACAAATACACACACAAGTCTATGGGACCAGATGGGATACACCCGAGGGTGCTGAAGGAGCTGGCTGGGGTGCTCGCCAAGCCGCTTTCCATCATTTACCAGCAGTCCTGGCTGACTGGGGAGGTCCCAACAGACTGGAAATTGACCAATGTGACTCCCATCTATAAGAAGGGTCGGAAGGATGATCTGGGAAATTACAGGCCTGTCAGCTTGAGTTCAGTGCCCGGGAAGCTGATGGAGCAGCTCATCCTGAGTACCATCACACAACACATGGGGGACAACCAGATGCTCAGACCCAGTCAGCATGGGTTTATGAAAGGCAGGTCCTGCCTGACAGACCTGATCTCCTTCTATGACAGGGTGACCTGCTTATTGGATGAGGGAAAGGCTGTGGATGTAATTTACCTTGACTTTAGCAAGACCTTTGACACTGCTTCCCACAGCATTTTCCTGGCGAAACTGGCTGCTTGAAGCTTGGACAAACTCTTTACTGGGTAAAAAAGTGGATGGATGGCCAGGCCCAAAGAGTTGTGGTGAAGGGAGTTAAAACCAGTTGGTGGCCGGTCACGAGTGGTGTCCCCCGGGGCTCAGTTTTGGGGTCACTCCTGTTTAACATCTTTATTGATGATCTAGACAAGGGGATCGAGTGCACCCTCAGTCAGTTTGCAGATGACACCAGGTTGGGTGGGAGTGTTGATCTGCTCGAGGGTAGGGAGGCTCTGCAGAGAGACCTGGACAGGCTGGAGCCATGGGCTGAGGCCAACTGGAGGAGTTTCCATAAGGCCAAATGCCGGGGGCTGCCCTTGGGCCACAACAACCCCCAGCAGCGCTACAGGCTTGGGGAGGAGTGGCTGGAGAGCTGCCAGTCAGAGAGGGACCTGGGGGTGTTGATTGACAGCCGGCTGAACAGGAGCCAGCAGTGTACCCAGGTGGCCAAGAAGGCCAATGGCATCCTGGCTTGTGTCAGCAATAGCATGGCCAGCAGGGACAGGGAAGGGATCTGACCCCTGTACTCGGCACTGGTGAGGCCGCACCTCGATTCCTGTGTTCAGTTTTGGGCCCCTCACTGCAAAAAGGACACTGAATGACTCGAGCGTGTCCAGAGAAGGGCAACGAAGCTGGTGCAGGGTCTGGAGCACAGGTCATACGGGGAGCGGCTGAGGGAACTGGGGTGTTTAGTCTGGAGAAGAGGAGGCTGAGAGAAAGGAAGGAAAGGAAGCTGCAGAAAGCTGGGGATGAGTCTCTTTAACCAAGTAACAAGCGATAGGACAAGAGGGAATGGCCTCAAGTTGCACCAGGGAAGGTTTAGACTGGATATTAGGCAGCATTTCTTTCCAGAAGGGGTTGTTGGGTGTTGGAATGTTCTGCCCAGGGAGGTGGTGGAGTCCCCATCCCTGGAGGTGTTTATGAGTCGGGGTGACATAGCACTGAGGGATATGGTGTAGTTGAGGATGGTCAGTGTTAGGTCAATGGTTGGACTAGGTGATCTTCAAGGTCCTTTCCAACCTAGACGATTCTGTAATTCTGTGACCCAGAATGAATTAACACTTTATTTTCCTATTATATATTATCATTTTCAGCACAGGATGCCAGAATGGAAACTTACCTTTTTTTTCTTTCTGTTTTACCTTTTTTAATTTAAAACTTATTTAGGAAAGCTAATAGGACTAACAGCATTTTAGCAATTAAGCTTATTATTGGAGAGTGGTAAGTTAAAACTAAGAAAATCATTTTGACACACCCCTTCCCCCACAAAGTTATACTGCTTCTTAAAACACTTACCAAGCTTCCTAGAGCTTTGATTTTTTGTCTCAGGGCATCACCAATCTGTCTCACTATTTCTCCACGCTTAGGTGCAGGGATCTAGTCAAAACAAAAGAAAACAGAAGAATCTATTTGAGATTGAACATCTGTGACTTCTGCTGCATATATATTGCTAGTCTTCTGCCCTTGCAGTAAGAAATCACTGATTGCTCTGCTTTTCCCCCTATATTCCCAAATCATCGTTACTCATCCATTTTTATTATGTACTCTGTTTTACAAGAAACTGTTTCCTGCCCCACAGAGACTGGTAACACGTCATTTTTGTCTGTTCAAAACTTCAGTTCCACTAAATATTGTCAAAAGCATTCAGATTATTAGTTCCTCTACTTCTGTTCAGCTACAATATCCACAAAGCCCCCAAACAATCTGCTGCACCTCAAGAAACAAGGATTTTTTATAACAGCACACTTACTGGTTTCTGAGCTTTTGAAGTATACTTAATTTATACATTTTCAAACTTTTTTTCAGTGTGACAGTGGCTGCTGACATTTATTTTGTTAGCAGATGCTGAGACACACAGAAGCCTCAATCATGGAAAAATTTAAGCCATATACCAAGTATTAATAAATTTTTTTTTAATGTGGTATCAGTATGTTAAGATAAGAATCAGCAGCCACAATACTCACGCAACAGGATTTACAGGATTAGAAGCTGCTGCTGAACAGTAGTTCTCTGGGAAGTGAGGAATGAGGAATACATAAACCATGCAAACATCTCTTTACAGAAAAAAATCTTTCAGACAAGACAACGAACAACAAAATTCACAAACCAGAAATAGCTTTGAGATGAGGCTTTAAAGCATTTGAACTGTTGATTCTTTGTCATCTGTCAGAATGCTTTTATATTATTTTCAAACACATTAGGAGTGGGCATGGACTCAACCACCATTATATTCACAAATTGTAACAAAAGAACATATACTAACATCCTGAGGAAGCCCCTGCGCTTGTCCTGAACTTTGTTCTCTTCATGCAAGGCAAACTACTTTGCTGGATAAAATACAGAATGCCCAATACTTTACGAAATTCAGGTTTCATCTTGTATCAAAGAACCGAAGATAAAAACCAAGCCTGGCAGGGCCAGCAAGAGAACGGGTGCTGGCTTGACATAGCTTGTGCAGGTACACTGAGAACTACAGCTTGCTAAGGAAAAATAGATATTGTCTGACACAGCAAAGTAACACTAAAGTTTTGGAACAACATAGCTGTTTTGTGAAATACCAGGACAGCTGCTGAACAGAAAAAGAACACTCAAAACCAGCAGTCTTCCTCACCCCATGAGAAGATGTTTATTGGCGCAAGTTATCCAAACATTCTGCAGAGCTCTGAAGGAGAAAGCAAGCGGCAACAGGAAGTTAAACAGACCCACAGGAATAATTTCCATGCTACAATGTTTCTGAACTTCAGAAGACCTGTTGGCAATGGCTGGAAAGCACAAACCTGGCTAAATTTGCCAGGCTTTTCAAAACAAACATTTTCCACAAGTCAATGTCCTGATCTTTGTACCTCAATGGTAACTTGCCCAAGTCATCTGGATTTGTTTCTTGAGGTCCTCAATGCAGATTTTTGCTTTAATCCAACATACACAATATGAACATGATTTTACACCTCCACCTGACAGGGCAATTTAATGTCTTTACCCGCCAGAGATACGTTATAAAAGAGAAGCCTCTGTTAACTTACATCAGCCCAGACCTTCCATGCTTCTTTAGCCTTCTTTACTGTTTCTTCATAATCCTCCAAACTAGCCTACATGAAACAGTATGTCAAAGAAAAAGTTAGGAAAACCAAACCCCCAAAACAAATGCCACAGAAAAGCTTCTGCATCCAACTCAAGCCATTTCTTGTGGATAGTACTGCAGTACAGAACACCGCCTTCACAGGAAGTTTATATCCTGTTCCAATTATGGCATGTTAGGTTGCTTGAAATTACTGTTAAAGAGAAACACATGTGCTGCTTAAACAAAACAAACCACAAGCAGAAATATTCCTTTAGATGACAAAGGATGCTCCATAAAGAATAGTTGTGAGGGAGGCATTTATCATATATTCACATATTTTATCTTAGATGCTACTAGTATAAGCAATATTAAACAAAGGCTGTGAGGACTGTCCTACTCTACCAGCCTCACTGGACATCAAGGTCTAATCGAATTCTAATATACAAAAGGAGCAGTTTAGCGTCATAGCACTGTTCTCACACTAAAAAGTTTCACGAATTTACCACGTGAATGCCACGTTGCTGTTCTTCATACCTCCCTCTGGCCATTCAGCTCCACTTAACAGGGAAGGCGCACAGCCTGTGTTTTTTCCCAGAAAAGCCACAGGCTTGTTTTCAGCAGAGGACCCAAGCTGCGACGAGCCCCACCAACGGCCTGTGGATTCCACATCCCCCAGACCCCTGCCGTCACTCACCCCGGCGGGTCCGTGCCCTCCGCGAACCGAGTCGAGAGGGGGCGCGGCAGCTCCCAAACTAAGGCCCAAACACCCCTCAGTCCGCCCAGGGGCCCGGAAAGCTCCTCTCTTCCCAGCAGCCGCGGGGTCCCTGCCCCCCGAGCTGCCCTGCCCGGCCGAGGCGCGCTTACCTGCCGGACGCTGGCTATGGGCTCGTTGTTGGCGGGGCAGTACGTCGTCACCACCTAGAGCAGGAGGGGGGTATGAGCAGCGGGGCCGCACTCGCCCTTTTACCCAGCGGAGGGGGCGCGACGCCGAGGGCCCCGCCGAAGCGCAGCCGCGACGCGGCACACCGCCTCGTGGAACCCTTCCCCCCGGGCCCGGTTCCTACGGGACCGCTCCCAGCCCCAGGCCGTGTCGCCGCCCGCACCTCGCCGCCGCCGCCCCAGCGCCCGTTGTAGACGCCGGGGTTCTCCTCCTGCAGGCCCAGCTCCCGCAGCCAGGCGTAGCGCGGCTGGTTGACCAGCAGCGTAGACATGGCGGCTGCCGGAGCCCCGGCCCACAGCGGCAGCAGCGCGGCGGCAGCGCGGCGCGCCCCCAGCATCGCCAGCGGCAGCACCGGGTGCGGGCGCAGGCGGGGCGAGCGGCACGCGGCAATGGCCGCCCCGCGCCCGCCCCCCCGCCGACGGCGCCGATTGGCGGGGGCCCGGTGCCGCCCCGCCCCGCCCCGCCCCTCCAGCACACCGCCTTCCGGCCCCGCCCCCCACCGCCCTCTGCTTCCCCGCCTGCCCGCCCGGTCTATGCCTGCCCGGTCTTTGCCTGCCTGCCTGCCTGCCTGCCTGCCCGGCCTCTGCCTGCCCACCTGCCTGGCCTCTGCCTGCCCACCTGCCTGGCCTCTGCCTGCCCGCCTGCCTGGCCGGCCTGCCCGCCTGGCCTCTGCCCGCCTGCCTGCCCGCCCTAGGTGGAGGCAAATAGAGTAGAGCCCAGCCCATGCAGAGTCCCAAACCACCCCCATTCCAGGTCCCCCTTACGGACCAACACGCAACCCGAGAGTGTGGGGGCCGCAGAGTCCCCCCGTCAGGTATTTCTAATTCCGGGGGAAAGTATGAGCACACAGGCAACAAAACAGGGAAAAAACTGTAGCTATCCTTATTCAACAAAGGAGTAATAATAATATACAAGAGTGTTCATTGCCCTTCCTACTCTTTAATACTGTGCCTGAATCTCAATGAAAAGAAGTGCCTTCGGCTTTTAGGACAGCCAGTTATCCACGCTCCAGTGTTAGTGATTTTACAATCTTTTTATTTCTTTTTTTCTTGTATACATGACTAGCACACTTACCTCGCTTCATATGCCCTCATCCTGCAAAACTGCAAGTGATTTTTATCACGTATTTTTGAACCATATTTCCTTTAAAGGGGCTTTAGAAACATAGATGACTTATTGTGATCGCAAAATACTGTTTGTTTTCTGGAATGCAGTATTTCTGAATGACCAAACCAATTAGGTGTAAACCCTGATACTAAGTTTTTAATGACTTAGCACATATTTAAAGGAGAGGAGAGAAATGCCACTGATCTCAAGAATGCCATAATTTATTTCTTGGTTTTCTACAACTACACACTTTTCTTACTGTGAATTGCATTTACTATTAAATAATTTGCTTTTTAAGAAACTGCTGTTCAAGTAATTTTGTCAAATGAAAAGTATCTTTGAATGATGTAGACAGATTATTATTATAAAGTAGTCTCGCAAGGTTCAAGAGCTGAATATGCCATTGTTTTCACTGTATGCAGGATCATATTGTCACTTGCACAAGGAAACTGGGTTTGAATACTATAAAACTTGCATCAAAAAGGCACCAATCCATTCACCTTTGAGGGGAATATATAAAGAATCTCAAGCAAAACCAACCCAAAAGGGAAATTAGTGTATCTGAACGGTAAAACATTTTTTTAAGCAGGGGGATGAAATCTTACATCTACCTGGAGAACGAACACCATAAAGAGAACAGCAGTACAGGCTTTCTTCCCTTGCTTTGACACAGTGCTTTTACAACCTTGACCTCAAGAAGCTATCCTACAGATGGTAGATCAGTCCCCGGAGCTGTTTGTTCATCATCTGACTGGCAGTGCCTACCTGTTGGATACATCTCCATCACACCTGACCTGGAGTGAGCTTGTTTTGATCTAGTGACACAGATGTGTGAAGCATCCCTTGAACTATTCTGTCTTCTGATGACTGCTATTCATAGTGCAAACCTTTTTCTCGGAAGGTTAATTTGTTATAGAGATCAGATATGTAGATGAAGTAGGCTCCAGCTGGCTGCACAGCATGGAGTATCTGGTGAAACTGGAGCTGCAGCAGCTATGTACGTGCCTTGGAGAAGAAGAACCTGTCAAGGGAGTACCCCATCCACTTAACTGAGAGGCCTTTGTGTCTCTAACTGTTATTGCATAGCATTCACTGTCACAATAATCAGCGGGAGAACAGAAGCCCACAGCTTTGTGTTTGAAATCATCCAGATGCCCACCAGAGATCATGACCTCCATTGACCTCAGTGAAACTTCTCTATCTTCCTCGTAAGGTGTGGCCATGACACCTCCCAGAGGGACTGGAGGTATATACTCCAGTGCAAGGACATGGGCTTTCTCTTGGTATTAAATACCAAGGTTGTGAACCCACTGCCTTAAGAGCGTCGAGGATCTGAAGGTATCAATGGACTTGACCGCCCTTGCCTGGGGTCTCCATCCCTGACTCCCACCCTCAAGCACTGACTGAAACTCACTCCTGGGCCTTTGTCCGTCCTGCCATGGCTCAGCCACAGCCATGCCTCTGCCTGAAAAAAGATGTGATGAGCCAGACCCTGAGTCAGGGGCTTCTGACCTCTGCCTATCACTGTAGGATCTGCTTGTCAGCCACTGGCTTTGGCCTGACCTTGACCAGCAGACTAGCTTCCTGGCTTCTTCTTAGACCTGCCTCGTCATCGCCGTACCGCCTCACAATCTGGGCTGTGACTTTGGCTGCTGAGGACCCTCTCCTGCCTTCCAGCATCCTGTCCCCCAGACAGCAATGGCCCTTTCTGCTTCCTGACAGAGAGGGTACAGCTGGCACAGGCTGCTGGTCTTTGAGAGATGATGTTTTCTAATGCATTGCACAATATTGTGCAGACTTTCATCTTTTTAGGCCTTATATAGCTATATATGATCAAAGGGGTGTTTCACAGTAACATAACTGCAAGATGTCTTCAAGCTATGCATTGGGTTCTAGCAAAAAAGTGGGACTTTCAAATGTTTAGGACAGTAGCTGAGGCATAGACAGTGTGGTTTTAATTCCACAGACTTTCTCTGTCACCATATCCACGACTACACATGGTTATTGGTACAGTAGCTATTGGTCAAGCTGCAAAGAAAATCGAAACCCTGGCAACTGTGCTTGACTTGGCTCTCTTCACCTTTTTTGCTTCAGAGTGTCCAAGCAGCTGAAATTGTTACTGTCATAGGTGGTGCTAAAGTCCTCTCAGAAGGGACATGGGGCCAACTTGTCTGCACCATATTGGTTAGTGATCAGATATGCAGGACTAGCTGTGTGAGTCGCATTGTTTTTTAACTATTCACCATCATAAAGATGTGATTAGACCTGCATGAAACCTTAGTGTGAGGCTCAAGTTGTTTTCTTCCTGCCATACACAAATCCACTTCTAAATGTAGATATGTCTCCAGAAGGTACAAGTGCAACAGGAGTGTGAATTAAGGCCAGTGCCTGAAACACAACACAGACACAACTTGTGCTTCTGTCCCACACCTGCAGAGCAAGACTAATCACAGGCTAGTTTACAGGATACAGAAAGACTGTGCAACAAGGAAGCTATATGGGGAGCAGGGGAAGCTCTGCATCAGATTACGGGATGTATTTTTTTCTGTTTGTTCTACATGGTCATGCTGAACTTGATATTTTAAATCTTTATTAAAGGAATTTTAGTGAGAAATTACGTGTCTATGGTAACCTTACTTTGTAGTGCGATAATGCTAACATGACAATTTGCATTCTCCTTGATTTGATGTGTTGTGTCCACTAGTGAGAATACATCTTGGAATCTGTGATATTTGAAACTGGTCATGGAATGTTATTCTGCTGTAAAAATATCATTGGGGTTGCTAAAATCTTCACTTTGACCAAAACATTCAAATAGATGAGAAAAAATACATTTCAGTGATATTTGCGAAAGTCAGTAAGAATGTATAGTCATTTAATCCATCAAAGTTTCCTTATTTCCAGATCAATCCATGAGCTGAATCAGCTGAGCATACTCACAGGAGGACTCGGCTCCAGTTCAAGGAAAACAACATGGCAGTGGAAGGGGGCTGGAAGGGGAGGTAATTCAACAATACCCCAGTTGTAATCCGGGCTGTGGATCCCATGAAACCGTGCTCTTGGGTGCTGGATTCACTTTAGTGCCCTTCAGGTGTAACGCTTCCTTGCTCTGTGTTTCATTTCCTCATCTGCAGGAAAAGGTACAATCTTCTTGGATATGAGAATGGAGGTTAAATGTCCACGTTAAGAAGAGGACATCCCAGAGATTTTATGTTTATATGACGTTGGAGCTGCTTCAGCCTGGTACAAGGAATTCAGACAAATGGAGCGATGAGAAAAAGGGGAATAACTTCCAAAAACATGTTTAAACCTTTCCCTCTCTTTCACATGTATTTGCAGCATGGCACACTTGCCTCAGAGCAGCAGGGTCCCCTGTCATGCTTGCATAACAGCTATCTATCTCAGTTCATCTTCACAAGGGCCTGTGTATTTTTCTCAGTGGTAATATATTAGGAACACAAAGAATTATGGTGATTCTTGCTTCCAAAACAGTTAAACTACAGGGAGGAAAATAAACAACAGCTTTTCTCCTGACTCAAGATATTTCCAATCAGTGCCTTTCACTTTTGTAGTTTGTCAGTTACTCATATTTTAAAGTTTCCTATTCACTCTTCACTGAAAGTGATAGCACTTGTGAATCACTTGCATCTGAAGAAATAGACACATATGGTTGTCTAGTCCAGAAATACAGAAAATGGTTTGAGATATTAAAAAACATCAGCAAAACGCCCAAACTGAATGTATCTTGTTATATTGACAGTACAACATGGAGTTTAACATGCACACAAACAACAGACTGCATATTTAACTTCAACCAATAGTGTAATGGACAGTGGTCCCGATCCAATGTCAGGGGAGGTTTCGATAGGATCCCAAGAGCGAGATTAAGACACAAATGAGGTCAAATGGCGTATAACCCAAAACAGGTTTTTGTTATTAAAAAAGTGAAGAGGAGTAGCAATAGGACAGAATAGAAGGAAAAGGCAGAAATAAAGCAAGGATGTGGGATAGGTCTGCAAGAACAGTCACCACCATGGATCCAGCAGCGTCCCGTTGGTCCTCAGTCTTCAGTTCTTTGGTGGTGGGTGCACACGGATCTGGCTTCGATGGTGGATGCACGCAGATCAGGCCTCAATGGTAGATGCACAAAGAGCAAGATTTTCTGCTGCCTTCTTTAGTTCATCGTACCAGCTGATCAGCATATCTGCTTGCCTTCAGTTTCTTTTTCCTCTGGTCCAACAGGTTTTGTTGCATCCGACAAGGGCGGGAACGTTTGTCTCTTGTCAGTTCATTAGCAGTGCATGAATGGGGTCTGGCCTATACAAGAGAGCCACAAATGGCTCCAGGATGGCGCCAGCTCAGTCCATGTCTGCCCCTTTGAGGCTTGTCTAAAGAGTCTGGACAGTGCAACTGCCAAGAAGTGGAGAGTGCATCCTTCAATACACTCCCGCTTCTCTGGGCAGCATCCCCCAGAGCAATTCACAGGCTGCAGCAGCTTCTCTTGGAGGTCTGCACAGACACAAGCAAGCTCTGAGACAGTCATAAGACATTTCAGTCTCTCACAGCAGCAATCAGTAACGGTGTAATACAAGATGTGATCAGTGAGATCTGAGGCTGAAAAGGGAGTTGGTTCAGCAACATCTGCACTCTGGCTTGTCCTTTCCATGCACTTCATTCACTGATAACCAGGGAGTTGCACTTGTTCCCAGTAACCACACATCTTAGAAAGTAATCACCACCCTGGAAGAAAGATACATTTCCAGACATAAATAGCTAATATACAGGTTCTCTTCGGATTATGCAAATAAAAATCAGGTAAAATGAAAACATCCTTGGGTGTAGCTTGAGGACCCATTCTGTGACAAGGTCACCTACCTCTTCTACAGCCTCTTCCATCTGCAGGAAACAGTTTATAAAACAAACAAATGTCATAAGAACCATTTGACCACAAAAGAACATAGAAGTCACTTCACAAGCTAATAGGGAAAATCTGCATAGAATTTAGATTTTTGGTCTGGTGCATTAGCCTTGAGGCCTCGCTGCTTTATCACTATTGATGTGCCGTTGTGTTACAGCTGTAGAGCTTTCATCTAGTCTGTAACTGTACTAAAAGCACCCATAGAGCTTGTCTTCTTTCCAAAGAATAAGCTCTTAGTATTATAAAAAGGGCTCACAAATCCATTTCACACAAACATGACTCATCATGAGAGTAGTGTACATCTTTAAACTGATGGGTAGATGTACAGGTTTAACCCCTGCCGGGACCGGAGAGCACGTTGCCGTTGCCCCTCCCCCACCCACGGCTGGTCGGGCTGGAAGCTAGGCACAAACCCCGGGTTAAAATAACAAGGGATTTAATACAACAGATTGATAGAACAATATGAACAACAACAGTAGCAATGATAATAACAATGAACAGCAATAACAGTGAACAAGACAAAAGATATACAGAGAAATACCACTAGCTGGTTTACGGACAAAGGGTTCCCGCCACCGAGTCCGCCAAAGAGCAAGGTGAAAAGGTTTCGCCCCTGGACCTGACGTCAGCATGGTATGAATAACCCGGCTGGAGATCCCTTCCCCCTCTCTCTGCTGGGGAAACCTAACCCTATCCTAGCTGAACCAGGACATAATCCACCCCTTTATTCTATACCATCTGCGTCATGTCCAGCTGCCATTTAGCAGTTAATAATAGCAAAGTAATAATTTACAAAGGCACAGCATAGTTCACGGCATGTTCTCACCCAGAATCAAGTCCCCCTGTGATACGCATCGGACCTCTTCATTGTCCTGCATCACCCATCAGGTACACCCAGGTCCTTGGGCAAAAGCAATCCCGCGGATGAGTTTGCCTTTACCTTTGCCTGGCGCAGGATTAAACCAGACCATTTTTCCCAATATATTCCTCATGTGCACCACAGGGACTTTATCCTTAGCACATGGAGGTTTCGACTGAGCCGGGCCAGCTCGACTGGCAGATCCTCTTGTGTTGACTAGCCAGGTGGCCTTTGCTAGATGCATGTCCCAGTCTTTGAAGGTCCCACCTCCCAGTGCTTTCAATGTGTTTTTTTACAGTCCATTGTAGCGCTCGATCTCCCCAGAGGCTGGTGCGTGGTAGGGGATATGGTAGACCCACTCAATGCCGTGTTCTTCTGCCCAGGCATTTATGAGGTCGTTTCAGAAGTGGGTCCCGTTGTCTGACTCAATTCTCTCTGGGGTGCCATGTGGCCACAGGACTTGGGTTTCAAGGCCCAGGATGGTGTTTCGGGCGGTGGCGTGGGGCACTGGGTAAGCTTCCAGCCATCCAGTGGTTACTTCCACCATTGTGAGCACGTGGCGCTTCCTGTGGCGGGTCTGTGGCAGTGTGATGTAGTCGATCTGCCAGGCCTCTCCATATCTATATTTCAGCCATCGCTCTCCATTCCGCTGGGGCTTCACCCGCTTGGCATGTTTGATTGCAGCACACGTCTCACATCCGTGGACTATCTCTGCAATGGTGTCAATGGTGAGGTCCACCCCTCGATCTCCAGCCCACCTGTATGTTGTATCTCTACCTTGGTGGCCCGAGGTCTCTTGGGCCCACTGGGCTATGAACAGTTCACCTTTGCGCTGCCAGTCCAAGTCCGCCTAGGCCACTCTAATCTTAGCACTTGGTCTCCCTGCTGGTTGTGCATCAGTGGCCCGACTCTTGGGTACATGGGCATCCACATGGCGCACCTTCACAACGAGGTTTTCCACACGGGCTGCAATGTCCTGCCATACTTCAGCAGCCCAGACGGTTTTACCCTTATGTTGCCAGTTGTTCTGCTTCCATTGCTGCAGCCATTTCCACAGGGTATTCGCCACTGCCCACGAGTCAGTGTAGAGGTAGAGCCTTGGCCACTTTTCCCACTCAGCAATATCCAAAGCAAGCTGGATGGCTTTCACCTCTGCTAATTCGGTGGATTCACCCTGTCCCTCAGCAGCTTCAGTGACCCGTCGTGTGGGACTCCACACAGCAGCCTTCCACCGTCGATGTTTTCCCACAATGCGACAAGACCCATCAGTGAACAGGGCATATCGCTTCTCCTCATCCGGCAGCTCGTTATATGGTGGGGCCTCCTTAGCACATGTCACCTCCTGCTCTGGAGACATCCCGGAATCTTTGCTCTCTGGCCAGTTCGTAATCACCTCTAGTATCCCTGGGCGGCTGGGGTTCCCTATTCGAGCCCGTTGTGTTATCAACGCAACCCATTTACTCCACGTGGCATCTGTTGCATGATGCGTGGAGGAGGCCTTTCCTTTGAACATCCACCCCAGCACCGGCAGTCGGGGTGCCAGGAGGAGCTGTGTTTCAGTGCCGACCACTTCTGAGGCAGCCCAAACTCCTTCGTACGCTGCCAGTATCTCCTTCTCAGTTGGTGTGTAATTAGCTTCAGAACCTTTGTATCCCCGGCTCCAAAAGCCCAGAGGTCGGCCTCGGGTCTCCCCAGGTGCTCTCTGCCAGAGGCTCCAGGTAGGGCCATTCTCCCCGGCTGAGGTGTAGAGCATGTTCTTAACCTCCTGCCCTTCCTGGACTGGCCCAAGGGCTACTGCTTGGGCAATCTCCCGCTGTATTTGTTCAAAGGATTGTTGTTGCTCAGGGCCCCATTCAAAATCGTTCTTCTTACGGGTTATGTGGTAGAGAGGGCTCACAATCAGGCTGTAGTTCAGGATGTGCATCCTCCAGAACCCCACAGCGCCCAGGAAAGACTGAGTCTCCTTTTTAGAGGTTGGTGGGGCCATGGCTGTTATCTTGTTTATCACCTCCACTGGGATGTGGCGACGCCCATCTTGCCATTTTATTCCTAGGAACTGAATTTCCCTTGCAGGCCCCTTAACTTTCTTTTGCTTAATGGCAAAGCCGGCCTTCAGGAGGATTTCAATTATCTTCTTCCCTCTCTCAAAGACTTCCTCGGCTGTGTCCCCCCATACAATGATGTCATCAATGTACTGCAGGTGTTCTGGAGCCCCAAATTCTCCAGTGCAGTATGGACCAGTCCATGGCAAATGGTGGAGCTGTGGTTCCACCCCTGGGGCAATCGATTCCAGGTGTACTGGATGCCTCTCCAAGTGAACGCAAACTGTGGCCTGCACTCTGGCGCTATCGGAATGGAGAAGAACGCGTTAGCAATGTCAGTCGTGGCGTACCACTTGGCTGCCTTCGACTCCAGTTCATACTGGAGCTCGAGCATGTCCGGCACTGCAGCACTCATTGCTGGCGTAACTTCATTCAGGCCACGGTAGCCCACAGTTAGCCTCCATTCGCCATTAGGCTTTCTCACTGGCCATATAGGGCTGTTGAAGGGTTAGTGAGTTTTGCTGATCACCTTCTGGCTTTCTAGTTGGCGGATCAGCTGATGGATGGGGACCAGGGAATCTCGGTTGGTGCGGCACTGCCGCCGGTGCACCGTCCTGGTAGCAATCGGCACTCGCTGCTCCTCAACCTTAAGCCGCCCCACCACTGAGGGATCCTCTGAGAGGCCGGGTAAGGTGGACAACTGTTCAACCTCCTCCAGGGCAGCTACACCAAAAGCCCACCGGTACCCTTTTGGTTCTCTGAAGTACCCTCTCCTGAGACAGTCTATGCCCAGGATGCACGGGGCATCTGGGCCAGTCACAATGGGGTGCTTATGCCAGTCCTTCCCAGTCAGGCTCACTTCAGCTTCCAGTAGGGTCAGCTGTTGGGATCCCCCTGTCACTCCAGAGATGCAGATGGATTCAACCCCACTGCAGCTCGATGGCATCAGGGTGCACTGTGTGCCAGTGTCCACCAAAGCCTGATACTCTTGTGGGTCTGACGTGCCAGGCCATCGGATCCACACTGTCCAGTAAATCCGATTATCCCTTTCCTCCACCTGGCTGGAGGCAGGGCCCCTCTAATCCTGCTCAGCATCACTCACTGCTTGTAAGAATGATTCACTGGTCCCCTCAAGAGGGTCAGACATAACATTCACCATTCTATTCTGCCTGGGGGATTTCTGACTGGACACTGGAGCTGCGCTCCTCTTGGAGGACTCCCCTTTTGTGATGGTCTTCCCTTTCAGCCGCTCTACTCGTGCAGCTAGGGCGGCAGTGGGCTGTTCATCCCACCTCCTCATGTTTTCTCCATGGTCGCGGAGGAAAAACCTTGTGGTGTGTGCCTTCTGCTGCCTTTCTCTTGGGTGGGGAAACGTTTACTTCTAATGGCTGAGACATCAGCCCGTGCAGGTGGAATGTAGGACATGTCCTCTTCCATTTTCTGGACCCTCTGAGACAGTTCCTCCACAGCTGAGACCCAGGAATGTTGAGATGAAGGGAGATTTCCCTCCTATTGCCGGAGCTTGCCAACCACTCCATCCACTGTCAGAGTGTGGGTGTCTGTCCACCAGGACACTATTGCCAATGCTTTCGAGTGTGCTTCTGGTGCGCTCTTCAGGAACTTTCGCCACATCAGGTGTGTGCAAGGGGCCTGATCTGGGTCCATGGGTGACTGCTCATCATTCAGATCACCATAGATCATCTCAAACACAGCCAGTTCCCTGAGGTTCTGGATGCCTTTCTCAATGTTGGTCCATTTGCCTAGCTGACATAGGATGTCATCCTTGTAGGGGTGCCTCTCCCTTACACTGAGCAGGAGTCGCTTCCAAAGGCTGAGGGTTTGAGTCTGTTTCCCTATTTCCCTATCAATGCCAGCCTCCTTGGCCAAAGATCCCAGCTGCTTGGCCTCTCTCCCCTCCATCTCAAAAGCACTGGCTCCATTGTCCCAGCATCGGAGCAGCCAGGTGCAAATCTGCTCGCCTCCCAGGCGGCCGAAATCTCTCCGCATATCTTGCAGCTCAGTCGGGGATAGAGATCGAACGATCACCTCTGGTCCTTCCTCCTGTTCCCATGCTGGGCCTGGCTCATCCTCATCCCTCACTCTGCGAACTAACTTTCTGGTATATTTTGTTTTCTGTATCGGGGCGACTGACACTGGCACTGGATGGCTCTCTGGCTCAGTCGCTGTGCTGGTGGAGGCGACTGAGACTGGCTCTGCCTGTGCCCCCGGTTCAGATATTGTTTCTGTGGCCTTTTCTTCCCCTTGAGTGCAGTGGGTGGTATTAAAGAGGACACGGTAGGCATGGGCAAGTCCCCAACACATTGCAGAGAGTTGTGTCTCCTGGGTTTTGCCAGATTGGTAACACACCCTTTCTAAGCACTCCATCAGCTTATCAGGGCTCTGCATTTGCTCAGGAGTGAAGTTCCAAAGCACTGGGGGTGCCCACTGACTCAGGCCTTTGCCCATCTTTTCCCACAGCCCTTGCCACTCACTATTATCTGACCTCAGGGCAGGTTTCCGGGCACTGATATTGTTAGAGAAGTGCTGCATGGCCTAAAACAAGATCTGGCATGCATTCAGAAGGCATAGAGCCGCAATCACACTGGCCTGCAGGCTCCAAGGATAATTTAAACTCCCCAAAACCGAGAGGCTCTCTTCCCCTGGCTCACCCACAGAGGGGGTGAGACCCCTAACAAAAGCCCAAACGGCAAACAGGTACCGACCCACCCCCATGCACAGCGATACAAAGGCAGCATAAGCATTCAACAGCCAGTATAACAACATAGGACCCTTTGCACATCTTCCACTGATAACAAACACCACCACAGGGATTATACACTGGATATAAGGATTAATCCAGCCCCACCACGCAAGCAAATGGGCCAGCATTGCAAACATTTTCTTATTAAATAAACACGAATACAAACAGAAAGATTACACCCAACAGATTGCTCTATCACACTCTGGTCAGGGTCTGCCCCATGTTGGTGCGCCAATTTTTAATGTGCAGGTTTAACCCCTGCTGGGATCGGAGAGCACGTTGCCGTTGCCCGTCCCCCACCCGCGGCCGGTCGGGCTGGAAGTTAGGCGCAGACCCGGGCTAAAGTAACAAGGAATTTAATACAACAGAGTGATAGAACAATCTGAACAACAACAGTAGCAATGATAATAACAATAAACAGCAATAACAGTGAACAAGACAAAAGATATACAGAGAAATACCACTAGCTGGTTTACGGACAAAGGGTTCCCACCACCGAGCCCGCCAAAGAGCAAGGTGAAAAGGTTCCGCCCTTGGACCTGACGCCAGCATGGTATGAATAACCCGGCTGGAGATCCCTTCCCCCTCTCTCTCTGTTGGGGAAGCTTAACCCTATCCTAGCTGAACCAGGACAGTAGAATAAAAGGTGATCAATGTATTTTACTGAGGCTGGCAGCTTTTCACAAGTATGGTTCTCCCAGGGATCAATATTGGGCCCCACACTGTCCAACATCTTCATGAATTATCTGGATGATGGAATTGCAAGAATCCTCACCAACTCTGCTGATGATGCCAAAGTAGGTGGTGGGGTGGACACATCAGACGGGAGAGTCATCTTACAGGGAGACCATGACAGGCTGGAAGAATGGATAGGAAAGAACGACATGAAGTTGAAAAAAGACAGGTGCAAGATCCTGCACCTGGGGTGACATAACTAAAGAGCCCAGTACAGGCTAGGATCTGAGTGGTGGGGGAGCAACATTTCTGAAAGGGAGATGGAGGTCCTGGTGGACAACAAGCTGAACATGAGTCAGCAGTGCATCACTGCAGCAGTAAAGGCAAATTGAATCCTGGGCTAAATCCACAGGAGTGTTACTAGCAGAGATAGAGATGTCATCATCCCACTCTACTCAGCACTTGTCAGGCTGCATCTGGAGTACTGTGTCCAGTTCTGGTCCTCACAATTCAAGAAACACAGCAGACTGAAGAAGATCCAAAGGACGGCCATGAAGATGATCAAAGGGAGAGCCTGACCAATGAGAAAAGTTTGAAGGTGTTAGGTCTCTTCTCCTTGGAAAAGAGAAGGCTCAGAGGGGACCTCATCACAGTATTTCAGTACTTAAGGGGCAGCTACAAAGAGGAGGAGAGAGGCTCTCTCTTCACAAGGAGCGACATGTAGAAGAAAAGGGCCAATAAGTACAAGTTGCACTGGGTGAGGTTTTGTCTTGACATAAACATTTTTTACGATGAGAACAATCAATCACTGGAACAACCTTCCCAGGGACATGGTAGAGTTCCCATTGTGGGTGGTTTTCAAGATGTGATCAGACATGTGGTGGTTTGACTTTGGCTAAATGCCAGGTATCCACCAAGTCTCTCTATCACTTTCCCACCTTTCCCCTTGTTTTCTCAACAGGGCAAAGGGAGAAAGAAAATAAGATAGACCAACCCTTGTGGGTAAAACAAAAACAGTTTTAATATAAGCAAAGCAAAGCAAAGCAAAGGTCCGCGTGTGGAAGCAAAAGCAAACAGATTTATTCTCTAGTTCCCATGAAGAGGCGATGTGGGGCCTTCTCAGGATGCAGGGGGCTCTAATACGCGTAGTGGTTGCCTCGGAGAACCAAGGGTGACCCCACCGCCTTCCTCCTTTCTCCCAGCTTTATACTGAGCAGACGTCATATGGTCTGGAATATCCCTTTGGTCAGTTGGGGTCGGCTGTCCTGTTATGTCCCCTCCCAAGATCTTGCCCACCCCGTCCCACTGTGGGGGGAAATGTCAGAAAGAGCCTTGGTGCTGTGTGAGCACTGCTCAGCAGCAGCCACAACACCAGGGTGCTATCAACACCCTGCCAGCTCCCAGCATAAAACACAGCACCTTGAGGGCTGCTGTAGGGGAAAACCAAATCCAATTCAGCCAGACCCAGTACAAGACAGGATGCTAGATAATCTCATGTAGACTCTCTTTCCCACAAAAAATTTTATCAGATGATCTTTCAAGGTCCCTTCTATGATTCTATGACATACGTGGGATGTGTTGCCCTAGAGCCCAATATGCAAATAGTGGAGAGAGGTGCAAAAGAATTTAGAACATGCTTGAACAATTCTGATGGACTTGAGGTACATTTTGAATGGTGTTGAGAACTGGATAACCTGGGCAAAACAAAACAAAAAAAAAAGACAGTGTTTTATACATTCATGTGGATGCTTGAACAGTTTTGTTACCAACACAAGGCAAGACTGTCCAAGTGATCATCCCAGAAAGAGTTTCCTCACAAATTTTCGTGTTGCCACCATCCTCATTGAAACTGTAACCTCTTCAGGCCAGGCTGTAATTTCTCAGTGATGCCTGTCTAGAAAGTAGACAATATTGAACAATGACAACCTAGAATTCTCAAGGTGTGTTTCTTTTCAGACTTTAAATAGAAAGAAAATTTGTAGAAAAATTTTGGGAATTAAGGAAGTAGGTAACATTTACTGACATTCATTCAATTTCAGGGCAGAGAGACAAACTACAAAACAGTGTTTTTCCACATTTTCCTGCAGGACGGCAAAAAACCCCCGTATTCTGTATTCACTTTGAAATAGTATTGCCAGCTCACAACTTACATAACTTTAAGGATAGAAGGAAGACAATGAACGAGTTAAATACAAGATTATTATAAAAGGTTTTTCTCATGCTGAGTCAATCCAAAATTATTTTCTTGTATCCCCATTCTTTGCAATCAGTAGGAAGGAAAAATTCATTTTTTGTTGCTTTCTTTTGACATTTTCTGATTTAGAAAATATTTTCTGCTTTATATGTTGTTTTTTAATTCTCCATTCATGCAGTTCTTATTACAAGATATTGTGGCCTATCACTGAAGTTGTAGGAAAGAACCAACATGTAAAAACACCCCAAACAATAGAATTATCTTCCTTTAACTTTGTTCTTATTTTGGTTCTTGTGATGGAGGAGCATAAATCAGAGGTCTATCTGCTAAGGGAATAGGACAGCTAAGTACAAGTGATTATGAGAGTTGAAGCACAAGGAATTTCTCAGTCTCTGCTGGAAACATTAGGGTTTGCAAATCTAGAAATTGTGTCAAGGAAAATCAAACATTTCATAATTTTCTCCATATAATGGAGTACCCTATTTCAAAAATAGCTAGAAGTACATTACAGTACTAATAATGCTGAGCGCATTGCTATAATGGTACAAGTATTATATTATAGATGAATTGTTCATTTTCCAGTAGTTTCTGGGATGCACCAGTTGTTTAAGAGTACACAACACCCAGCCAGGGCATAAAGAATGGCACCAATCAGGTGCAACGTTGCTGGAAGATTTCATGGTTGGATTCTCTCTTATCTGTCAAAGTCTCGGCATTGTTTTGGCAGAGAGGGCGTGATCATAATATCTTATTTGTGTGAATTCTTTTTCATGTACCAAGAACAGAGGTTAGACTGTTATCTTGACTGTGCTGGTTTAAGCCCTGCCGGGACCGAAGAGCACGTTGCTGTTGCCCCTCCCCCACCCTCAGCCGGTCAGGCTGGAAGTGAGGCACAAACCCCGGGTTAAAATAAGGAGAAATTTAATACAACAGTGTGATAAACAATCTGAACAACAACAGTAGCAATGATAACAGCAATAAACAGCAATAACAGGAAACAAGACAAAAGATATACAGAGAAATACCGCAAATGGTCAGGTAACAGACCCGACGTGTGTCCTGCCACCAAAAAGCCAAAAAGAAAGTAAAATCAAAGTTTCTCGCCCCTGGACCTGACCTCAGCATGGTATGAATAACCTGGCTGGAAATCCCTTCCCCCTCTCTCTCTGCTGGGAAAACTTAACCCTATCCTAGCTGAACCAGGACATTGACTTTTATTGAAGGAATAGGATCTTCCTCTTTATTTCTTTTCTCCTTTATTGTAAGAGAATGTGTAGAATCTTTGAATTTTTCCTATTATCAAATGCTGTTGAAATGCTGTTCAGAAATTGGGTGGCAGTGGGAGGAGTACAAACATAAACTGTTTATTTTGCATTTAAAGAACCAGGCTAAAAAGTGAATTATTAAAGGAAAGGATTAAAATCCTGGTGTATCCCCACCACCACCACCTCTCTTGTTTTCATTGTGCTCCACTAGTGAGGCCAAACCAATGGTTTGTCATTGAAAGACCAGCTTAATTTTTATTCCTCTAATTAACCTGCTGTTACAGATCATAACTTCCCACACAGGAAGAAGTGAAGGGCTTGGAAAATATTAAGTCTGTGAGACAGCAGGGCAGTGCAGAGGTACATGGGATGTCGTAGCAGCTTTATCAAGGCTACAGATGCGATGTCATTTACTCATCCACTGGGAGAGCTGACGAGGACAAAAAGATGTGTCTCTCAAGCTTTTCTCTGTTTAGGCCGCTCAAATTTGGCTTAGTATTTCAGGCAAATTTCATTTTCAAATTAGGTTAACATTGATATGCTTGTCATAAAATTAGTTTCATTTGCACAGTTCTCTACATGTGCATGTGTTGAGAAGGAAAAAACTTTATTTAGACAGCAGAAACTGTTTTTCCCCATTCACCTTTTCTCTCAGGCTGTAACCTTTTGTGTCAGCTGTCTCCTCTGTTATAAAGGCAATCAAATGACTTCCTGATCTTCCCAACATTAATTAAGAGAGGCTGAGTAAAAATTTACAGAACTCCATGTATTGGGTCTGGCTGAACTGGAATCGGTTTTCCCCTATAGCAGCCCTCATGGTGCTGTGGTTTATGCTGGGAGCTGCAGGGTGTTGATAGCACCCTGGTGTTGTGGCTGCTGCTGAGCAGTGCTTACACAGCACCAAGGCTCTTTCTGACATTTTCCCCAGTGGGACGGGGTGGGCAAGATCTTGGGAGGGGACACAGCCAGGACAGCTGACCCAAACCGACCAAAGGGATATTCCAGACCATATGACGTCTGCTCAGTATAAAGCTGGGAGAAAGGAGGAAGGGGGTGGGGTCACCCTTGGTCCTCCGAGGCAACTACTACGCGTATTGGAGCCCTGCTTCCTGAGAAGGCCCGACATCGCCTCTTCATGGGAAGTAGAGAATAAATCTGTTTGCTTTTGCTTCCGCGCGTGGACTTTTGCTTTGCTTTGCTTATATTAAAACTGCTTTTGTTTCACCCACAAGGGTTCGTTTATCTTCTTTCCCCTCTTTACCCTGTTGAGAAAACAAAGGGAAGGGGGGGGGGGGGAAGTGATAGAGCGACTTGGTGGATACCTGGCATTTAGCCAGAGTCAAACCATCACACTCCACTATAGAGCTACTTCTGGATAACGATCAAAATATAAAGGTCTTCATGTCACTGTCTGGCATCTGTGTGTGCATGAAGAGGAAAAGGCATGAGGGGAGTGGAAAGTGGCTGTGAAAGAGCTTAAGGCTAAGGTCTAAATTACATACATACTCTGGGATGCTAGTCCTCCTTATGACATGTATGTCTAGGGGAGAGTCTCATAAAAATGAATGTCTTTCAGACTCCTTAGAACAGCAAAGTGCTACAACCTTCGTTGACTTCTTCAGAAAGGGGGCTTGGTGAGAGTAGTCCTTGTTGCAAGTAGTCTTTGTATGTCATTTAATCTTAACTATAACAAATACAATCTACTGATCTGGTTAATCCCAAAAATGTACAGGGAATAATAAAATCACAGAATCACAGAATCATTAAGGTTGGAAAAGACCCATGGGATCATCGAGTCCAACCACCAGTCCTACTCTACAAAGTTCTCCCCTACACCATATCCCCCAACATCTCATCTAAACGACCCTTAAACACATCCAGGGATGGTGACTCCAACCCCTCCCTGGGCAGCTTATTCCACTGACTGCTCTTTCTGTGAAATTTTTTTCCTGATGTCCAGTCTAAACCTCCCCTGTTGCAGTTTAAAGCCATTCCCCCTTGTTCTATCAAGTTCCTTTTATCAAGGGAAGTTTTCTACCTCAGAATGATGTGTTTCTGTAGTAAGGTGTAGTAAGGTAACCATCTGTGTAATTTTTTTTTTTTTAATCCTAGACAAAATAAGATCTTCTAATTGACTCTTAGTTGTTTAAAACTAAGCAAATTGACTTTCAAAAATATTTTACTCACATCAAGGTTTAGTGATTTGAGCACCAATTACCTGTGTTCTCCCACATCAAAACAGACCTAAGAGACTTCTGATATTAACTACCCTGCCTGTCTGTAAGAGGCAGTTGTCAGCAAAAGTAAATGGTTCATCAAAGTATTAGTGTATAGGAAGGACCAGGCTGGCAGCGGTGACCAGCACAGATGACGGTGTAACAATATTGATAACAAATCCGTTACTTTCAGTTATTTGAATCTAGTGCTATGCACAATTATTACAACAAACCTCTACTTTCTCCTTTGTGGTTTTCTCAAGTTCGAGATTAAACAATGTAATGGAAGAGATTTTAAGAAATAGTAGGGCTAAGTGTACCATAAGCATTTGTAAAATATTTTTATTTCCTCTTAGTTCCTGAAAATTCATTATATATCATATAACATACTGAGTTCATTTTTTTCTGCCAGAAGCTCTAAAAGGTTCTGTTCGAAATGTTACTTTGTTCTTTTTTTTGAGAAAAGAAGCATTGCCATGGAAGCATGGAAACAAAATCACACTTTTCGCAATTTGTAGGATCATTTACAGCAACTCATTGTGAACCCATTCAGATTAAAGTCAAGGGGAATACTGTGGGTTTATGGTAAATTTGCAACCAGAAAAAAAAAAAAAAATCATGTCTGTGTCATCTTATGGCAAAACAGTGACAAACACAAATAATGAATTAAAGTTTGTTTTGGCTGATGATAGATCTAATTAGAAAACAAAAACATCAAATGAGAATGCCTACTCATCCTTCCATGGTGAACAGTAACATGGGGTATTATTACTGGTTTTATTTAATTCTAATGATTTTCACTAAAATGTTTCATTGCTTATTAACTATGGGAGGTCTTCAGAGAGTGGAGGAGCTTTTGACTTGTCATGGAGAGACCTGTTTATCTGAGGAAGGGGGATGCTATGGGACCCCTCTCCCTCCTGCATGACAGAGGCAGCTCTTTCAGGGGCAGCTCTTTTAGAGGCAGAGCTCGAGAAGGGGGAGAAGGAATGAAGATCCATTTTGTAGAGTATTGGTCTGATGAACCACTCAAGAAGAGCCATAAAATTGAAGACTGTGACCCTTAAAGGCAGCTTTGATTTAAAGGACAGAAGAAAACTAAGCTGTTGCTGGAGTAGCAAAGCCAAGATGACATTTACACAGTACGTATCAGCTGTGGGCTTGGACATACTGCTATCTTATTAAAATTATAAATCAACCAAACCCACTAAATTTCAGTATCTACCAGTTGATGAACACTGAGATTTATGAATCTCTGTGACCTAAAGAAAGTGCATTTCCAAAGCACAGCTTTCACTACCAATCTCAAAAGCTTGGATCTGAAGGCATGTTTTCCAAGGAATTATTTATGAACAGGAGTGTAACATCAGTATTAGGTATAGCAACCCATAAATGTGTAGATAAATGCTATCAGATAAGAGTAACTTCAATCATCATTTTGGGTAAATTGAATATAATCAGAATGGGTAGAGTCTCTAGCATTATATACATTTCTTCCAAGTACATACATGTGTAAAACCAAAATGATTTTTCCATTATGTCCAGTGAGATTTTCAGCATGACCTAAGGGGGTTAGCAGCATCTCATAAGTGTTTTCTAGGAAATTACCTAATAAAGACCATCTGGAACTACTAGGCAGAAAAACATCAACAGGAAATATATTTTCATCAAAAAATGAAAGTTCCTATGCAAATTTTTAAATTTTACTAAATAGCAAAGTATTTTCATTTGTAGTTTGACCTGAACTGAAACATTTTCTTGGGAGGTTTGTTTGGTTTGGAGTTCTATTTTGCCTGCACCTGAAGCATCACTTTTCAACACTTTTCATACTGCATCTCTCTTTTAAAGTATCATGGACAATTATGGGTATTGTAATATATGTCCTCTCTTTTTCTAGTAGTAAGGACGTTGTCCAGTTAACTCTACTTCTAAAGTACCTCAGGCATCTTCTGACAGAGATATGTAATACACCCTTGGAGTCATCTGTGACTGTGTGTCATGGGAAAGGTAAGTTAATCAGGGAGCTCAGCCTACTAGAAGAAACAAAGAAATGAAGTACTTGAACTCTCATTGTCATGTTTCTGCATAAGACTTTGTGTAGGGAAAATAATTATTCTTCTTCTTTTTGTGTTTCTGTTGCAGACTGATGGTGTCTACTTACAGCCTTTTTATGTCTTCAGAACACTGCTCATTCTTATAAGTTGTCACACAGAAAAATATTCTGGACTTGATGACCTCACACTTTGCCTCCCACTGATCCATCATAAGCCACATGGCTGCCAGAGGTAAAGAGATAAAAATTTAATTCTGATCTGACAAGAGGATTTTAGATATTCCAGGAGCTACACACCATAGGGTTCATAATTCTAACACAATTAAAAGACAATTCAAGCTCCTCCCTTAGGAGAGGAAGGTGGGGTTCATTCCATTTCTGACAGCCAGGAGCAAGACACATTATTAGTTCTCTTCAAATAGTTATCTCAAAGGTGCCATCCAGGCTGGATTACCGTTTGAAGAACCATTAAAATTATAAAACCAGAATTTAAAAAAGATGATGATGATGATGATGATGATGATGATGATGATGATGATGTCAGTGTTGCCCAACAATTATTCAACACTAAAAAAGCTAATGAACCAATTGGAATATCACGAATTATTATTATCAGACACTGTTGGTTAAAACAGCCAATAATTCTCATTTATATGGCCTAAATTAGCATTTCATAATACTTCTGCTAGAGGATTTAGGTCTCAAAACAAGTATTCCAAGGATGAATGTGGTGGTTTAAGCCCTGCCGGGACCGGAGAACATGTTACTGTTTCCCCTCCCCCACCCTCAGCCAGTCAGGCTGGAAGTGAGGCACAAACCCCGGGTTAAAATAAGAAGAAATTTAATACAACAGAGTGATAAACAATCTGAACAACAACAGTGGCAATGATAACAGCAATAAACAGTAATAACAGGAAACAAGACAAAAGATATACAGAGAAATACCGCAAATGGTTACAGACAGCTCGCTTGCGATGCTCCCTGCCACCAAAGCCACAAAGGAAAAAGTTCCTGCACTCCTGCACCCGGACCTGACCTCAGCATGGTATGAGTAACCCAGCTGGAGATCCCTTCTCCCTCCCTGCTGGGGAAACTAAACTCTATCCTAACTGAACCAGGACATAATCCACCCCTTTATTCTATACCATCTGCGTCATGTCCAGCTGCCATTTAGCAGTTAGCAATAACAAAATAACAATTAACAAAGGCACAGTATAATTCACGGCATGTTCTCACCCAGAATCAAGTCCCCCTGTAGTACGCATCGGACCTCTCCATTGTCCTGCATCACCCACCAGGAGCACCCAGGTCCTTGGGCAAAAGCAATCCCGTGGATGGGTTTGCCTTTACCTTTACCTGGCGCAGGACTAACCCAGACCATTTTTCCCAATATATTCCTCATGCGCACCACAGGGACTTTATCCCCATCTACAGCACATGGAGGTTTTGACTGAGCCGGGCCAGCTCGACTGGCAGATCCTCTTGTGTTGATTAGCCAGGTGGCCTTTGCTAGATGCATGTCCCAGTGTTTGAAGGTCCCACCTCCCAGTGCTTTCAATGTAGTTTTTAACAGTCCATTGTAGCGCTCGATCTTCCCAGAGGCTGGTGCGTGGTAGGGGATATGGTAGACCCACTCGATGCCGTGTTCTTCTGCCCAGGCATTTATGAGGTTGTTTCGGAAGTGGGTCCCGTTGTCTGACTCAATTCTCTCTGGGGTGCCGTGTCACCACAGGACTTAGGTTTCAAGGCCCAGGATGGTGTTCTGGGCGGTGGCGTGGGGCGCTGGGTAAGTTTCCAGCCATCCAGTGGTTATTTCCACCATTGCGAGCACGTGGCGCTTCCTGTGGCGGGTCTGTGGCAGTGTGATGTAGTCGATCTGCCAGGCCTCTCCATATCTATATTTCAGCCATCGCTCTCCATTTCGCGGGGGCTTCACCCGCTTGGCGTGTTTGATTGCAGCACACGTCTCACATCCGTGGATGATCTCTGCAATGGTGTCAATGGTGAGGTCCACCCCTCGATCTTGAGCCCACCTGTATGTTGCATCTCTACCTTGGTGGCCCAAGGTCTCGTGGGCCCACCGGGCTATGAACAGTTCACCTTTGCCCTGCCAGTCCAAGTCCTCCTGAGCCACTCTAATCTTAGCAGCTTGGTCTGCCTGCTGGTTGTGTCCATGTTCATCAGTGGCCCGACTCTTGGGTACATGGGCATCCACATGGCGCACCTTCACAACGAGGTTTTCCACACGGGCTGAAATGTCCTGCCATACTTCAGCAGCCCAGATGGTTTTCCCACAATACGACAAGACCCATCAGTGAACATGGCATATCGCTTCTCCTCATTCGGCAGCTCGTTATATGGTGGGGCCTCCTTAGCACGTGTCACCTCCTGTTCTGGTGACATCCCGGAACCTTTGCTCTCTGGCCAGTTCCTAATCACCTCTAGTATCCCTGGGCAGCTGGGGTTCCCTATTCGAGCCCGTTGTGTTATCAACGCAACCCATTTACTCCACGTGGCATCTGTTGCATGATGTGTGGAGTTGGCCTTTCCTTTGAACATCCACCCCAGCACCGGCAGTCGGGGTGCCAGGAGGAGCTGTGTTTCAGTGCCGACCACTTCTGAGGCAGCCCAAACTCCTTCGTACGCTGCCAGTATCTCCTTCTCAGTTGTTGTATAATTAGCTTCAGAACCTTTGTATCCCCGGCTCCAAAAGCCCAGAGATCGGCCTCGGGTTTCCCCAGGTGCTCTCTGCCAGAGGCTCCAGGTAGGGCCATTCTCCCCAGCTGCGGTGTAGAGCATGTTCTTAACCTCCTGCCCTTCCCGGACTGGCCCGAGGGCTGCTGCTTGGGCAATCTCCCGCTGTATTTGTTCAAAGGATTGTTGTTGCTCAAGGGCCCCATTCAAAATCGTTCTTCTTATGGGTTACGTGGTAGAGAGGGCTCACAATCAGGCTGTAGTTCAGGATGTGCATCCTCCAGAACCCCACAGCGCCCAGGAAAGACTGAGCCTCCTTTTTAGAGGTTGGTGGGGCCATGGCTGTTATCTTGTTTATCACCTCCCTTGGGATGTGGGGACGCCCATCTTGCCATTTTATTCCTAGGAACTGAATTTCCCTTGCAGGCCCCTTAACTTTCTTTTGCTTAATGGCAAAGCCGGCCTTCAGGAGGATTTCAATTATCTTCTTCCCTTTCTCAAAGACTTCCTCGGCTGTGTCCCCCCATACAATGATGTCATCAATGTACTGCAGGTGTTCTGGAGCCCCACCTTTCTCCAGTGCAGTATGGACCAGTCCATGGCAAATGGTGGAGCTGTGGTTCCACCCCTGGGGCAATCGATTCCAGGTGTACTGGATGCCTCTCCAAGTGAACACAAGCTGTGGCCTGCACTCTGGCGCTATCGGAATGGAGAAGAACGCGTTAGCAATGTCAATTGTGGCGTACCACTTGGCTGCCTTCGACTCCAGTTCATACTGGAGCTCGAGCATGTCCGGCACTGCAGCACTCATCGCTGGCGTAACTTCATTCAGGCCACGGTAGTCCACAGTTAGCCTCCATTTGCCATTAGGCTTTCTCACTGGCCATACAGGGCTGCTGAAGGGTGAGTGAGTTTTGCTGATCACCTTCTGGCTTTCTAGTTGGCGGATCAGCTGATGGATGGGGACCAGGGAATCTCGGTTGGTGCGGTACTGCCGCCGGTGCACCGTCCTGGTAGCAATCGGCACTCGCTGCTCCTCAACCTTAAGCCGCCCCACCACTGAGGGATCCTCTGAGAGGCCGGGTAAGGTGGACAACTGTTCAACCTCCTCTAGGGCAGCTACACCAAAAGCCCACCGGTACCCTTTTGGGTCTCTGAAGTACCCTCTCCTGAGACAGTCTATGCCCAGGATGCACAGGGCATCTGGGCCAGTCACAATGGGGTGCTTATGCCAGTCCTTCCCAGTCAGGCTCACTTCAGCTTCCAGTAGGGTCAGCTGTTGGGATCCCCCTGTCACTCCGGAGATGCAGATGGATTCAACCCCACTGCAGCTCGATGGCATCAGGGTGCACTGTGTGCCAGTGTCCACCAAAGCCTGATATTCTTGTGGGTCTGACGTGCCAGGCCATCGGATCCACACTGTCCAGTAAATCCGATTATCCCTTTCCTCCACCTGGCTGGAGGCAGGGCCCCTCTAATCCTGCTCAGCATCACTCACTTCTTGCAAGAATGATTTACTGGTCCCCTCAAGAGGGTCAGACATAACGTTGGCCATTCTATTCTGCCTGGGGGATTTCTGACTGGACACTGGAGCTGCGCTCTTCTTGGAGGACTCCCCTTTTGTGATGGTCTTCCCTTTCAGCTGCTCTACTCGTGCAGCTAGGGCGGCAGTGGGCTGTCCATCCCACCTCCTCATGTTTTCTCCATGGTCACGGAGGAAAAGCCACGGGGTGCCTGGTGGTGTCTGCCTTCTGCTGCCTTTCTCTTGGGTGGGGAAACGTTTACTTCTAATGGCTGAGACATCAGCCCGTGCAGGTGGAATGTAGGACATGTCCTCTTCCATTTTCTGGACCCTCTGAGACAGTTCCTCCACAGCTAAGACCCAGGAATGTTGAGATGAAGGGAGATTTCCCTCCTATTGCCGGAGCTTGCCAACCACTCCATCCACTGTCAGAGTGTGGGTGTCTGTCCACCAGGACACTATTGCCAATGCTTTCGAGTGTGCTTCTGGTGCGCCCTTCAGGAACTTTCGCCACATCAGGTGTGTGCAAGGGGACTGATCTGGGTCCATGGGTGACTGCTCATCATTCAGATCACCATAGATCATCTCAAACACAGCCAGTTCCCTGAGGTTCTGGATGCCTTTCTCAGTGCTGGTCCATTTGCCTAGCTGACATAGGATGTCATCCTTGTAGGGGTGCCTCTCCCTTACACTGAGCAGGAGTCGCTTCCAAAGGCTGAGCGTTTGAGTCTGTTTCCCTATTGCCCTATCAATGCCAGCATCCTTGGCCAAAGATCCCAGCTGCTTGGCCTCTCTCCCCTCCATCTCAAAAGCACTGGCTCCATTGTCCCAGCATCAGAGCAGCCAGGTGCAAATCTGCTCGCCTCCCAGGCAGCCGAAATCTCTCCGCATATCTCGCAACTCAGTCGGGGATAGAGATCGGACGATCACCTCTGGCCCTTCCTTCTGTTCCCGTGCTGGGCCTTGCTCATCCCCATCCCCCACTTTGTGAGCTGACTTTCCAGTATATTTTGTTTTCTGTATCGGGGTGACTGATACCAGCACTGGCTGTCTTTCTGGCTCAGTCGCTGTGCTGGTAGAGGCTGAACAGACTGAAACTTTTTCTGCCTGTTCCCCTGGCCCAGATACTGTACCGGTAAGTTCACTCTCAGATTCTGTGGCCTTTTCTTCCCCTTGAGTGCAGTGGGTGGTATTAAAGAGGACACGGTAGGCATGGGCAAGTCCCCAACACATTGCAGCGATTTGTGTCTCCTGGTTTTTGCCAGCTTGGTAACACACCCTTTCTAAGCACTCCATCAGCTTATCAGGTCTCTGCATTTGTTCGGGAGTGAAATTCCAAAGCACTGGAGGTGCCCACTGACTCAGGCCTTTGCCCATCTTTTCCCACAGCCCTTGCCACTCACTATTATCTGACCTCGGGGCAGGTTTCCGGGCACTGCTATTGTTAGAGAAGTGCCGCATGGCCCAAAACAAGATCTGACAGACATTCAGAAAGCATTGTGCCACACTCACACTGGCCTGCAGGCTCCAAGGATAATCAAAACTCTCCAAACCTGAGAGGATCTCTTCCCCTGGCTCACCCATAGAGGGAGTGAGACCCCTAACAAAAGCCCAGGCAGCAAACAGGTACCGGCCCACCCCACCCCCCCCAGTGATACAAAGGCAGCATAAGCGTTCAATAGCCAGTGACTATAAGGGTCAACATAAGACCCTTTATACATTTTCCACCAATAACAAACACCACCACTGGGATCATATACTGGATATAAGGATTAATCCAGCCTCACCATGCAAGCAAGTGGGCCAACATTGCAAACATTTTCTTATCAAACAAATACAAATACAAGCAGAAAAAAATTACACCCAACAGATTGCTCTAACACACTCTGCTCAGGGTATGTCCCTTTTTGATTTTTATTTCAACCCAATTCGTGCCCCACGTTGGTGCGCCAAAAAGCCTGTGATGGTTTAGGCCCTGCAGGGACCAGAGACCACATTGCCGTTGCCCCTCCCCCACCCTCAGCCGGTCAGGCTGGCAGTGAGGCACAAACCCCGGGTTAAAATAAGAAGAAATTTAATACAACAGTGTGATAAACTATCTGAACAACAACAGTAGCAATGATAACAGCAATAAACAGTAATAACAGGAAACAAGACAAAAGATATACAGAGAAATACCGCAAATGGTTACAGACAGCTCGCTCGCGATGCTCCCTGCCACCAAAGCCACAAAGGAAAAAGTTCCCGCACTCCTGCGCCCGGATCTGAGGTCAGCATGGTATGAATAACCCGGCTGGAGATCCCTTCCCCCTTCTCTGCTGGGGAAACTTAACCCTATCCTAGCTGAACCAGGACAATGAGTTCTGAGACAGAAGAACTGTAATTAGATTTCAGATGCTTATTGGAAATCTTTGTGATGCCTGGTGCCCAAAGTGAAAAGAGCCAGACAGGGATGTGAAACAATTCTCAGAAGATCTTCACGAGAAGGAGCAGCTCAATGCAGTAATGGAACTCTTTTTAATTGAATGAACAAAGAAATAAGGTGGCTTTAGGAGGACGAACAGTATTGGATATGTGGGAACATCCTAGGTATCTGAAATGGACCATGAACTTCATAGGAAGCCTTTTGAAAGTGTGAGGTGATTACAACCTGACAAAGCTTATGTTTTAAGTTTCCTTGTTCTGTGTATTTCTTCAGGTTTTTGGGGTTTTTCTTCATGAATTACACGGTATAGCCCCCCAAAAAATCTAACATCATAGTGCCTTCCAATCATAGAACCATAGAATATCTCAAGTTGGAAGGAACCCATGAGGAACATTGAGTCCAACTCCCAAACGGTTCTTCAAAGCTAGAACTAAACTCTTTAAAGACAGATATGTTTTGAGAAGTTTCACCATCAGAAGAACTGAATAACCAAAACAAAATTTTTGTACCCTAGTTTCTCTTCTTTTATTGGATAATGTTTCTCTCTTGGCAAAAAATAAAACTTGCGCATTACTTGGTCTTAAAAAGGCCAGTCTCCCATCAGTCTGAAACCAGAGTCCTAACCATGCACCTTGTCTCACCAGAATGACATTCCCTTTCTGAGTGGAACTCCCTGGAACAGTGGTGCATTTTGATGTGCATAGGATATTTTGGATACTTTGTTTGCTTGCTATAGAAATCCAGTAACTACAAGCTGTATGTATTTTCGTATTAGCTATACGGGTTTTGATTCACATCAGAATCTCATGTGTGTGTTCCAATTGAGAGCTACGCAATCATTGTAATGCATATGACCCTTGAAGAGAGCATGCATCCCACCTCCCCCTAATACCTAAAAGACAAAAAAAAAAAAAAAAAAAAAAGCCAGATCATAAATTATTTGGAAATGTAGGACTTAGAAAACAACAGAACACCTCCCCCCCTCCCCACCCCGCTATTTTTTAAGAGACTTACCTGGAACTTCAGACAGCCAGAGAGAAGTCTGCTTTTGTACAGCCAAAAGCACATTTGCGCTACTAAAGGTGGACATTAGTTTTGAGGTCTACCTGTTGCTTACTAGGTGAGGACAGGAAGCAAAAGACCAATGACTGTTCAACATTTTGCCCATGCTGATAACCTGTGTCTCTTGTCTTGTAGTGTTTACAATACAAGCTGACAGTGAAGGGACTTAAAGAAATGCGGGTTTTATATAGCTACCATAACAATTTTTGCAAAGGTTTTACAAGTGTAATTTAGCATTCAATGTCTATGTCGGTGGTAAAACAGCTGTGAAAACAGCCTCCCCTCTGTGACTGTAATTATTCAGTACTTTGCAGATTTGCATTTCTTGTTCTTTCAGTAGCATTGCTTGATGAGAAAGGTTAGCTATTCAACTAATACAAGCCTTAGGCAGAGTTCTCTGTGATATGTTTATGACTACAAGTGTTGTCCCACAAGCAAGGTTGTTTATCCGGTGTGCAATATGCCAATATACACACAGCAGAGGTTTTATATTTATTCCATGTCTTCTCACAGTGGGGTACTAAGTCATAATTCCACAAAGGCAGCACACTGCAAGAAAGAACTTCAGTGGATTTACACACTTCAGACTACACAAACACTTTTACAGTAATGACCATTGGCTAGTTTCTTATTACTTTGTCCTTCATTGGTTAACATGCCTTGTCTCGATTTAAAGTTACAGTGTCCTTTAATTCTTCTGTGCAAACTCAAGGCGGAGACACACACACACACTTCTTCCTGGTCTTAAGCTAAGTCAGTAGTGGCAGTCTCCACACACACACACACACACACACCCGTCCTTATCTTTTCCGGATTTACTGCCTATTTTCTTCTCAGGCAATCATGCATCTTGTGGTGCCTCTTGGGGTAGGATGTTCCCCTCCTATCAGCCTTTTTAGAGTTGACCAGACATGCATTTTTTTATACAAAGTTGGAGTAACTCCCTTATCTCCTCTTTCCTTCTTTTGATCACAACACTCTTAAATCAGTGACTTACCATGTCATTGTTCTATTTATAAGTTTAGAATGAGCAGAGTAGAAAATTTCCTAGAGACATCACAAGGACATTAAAAAATAAAATTTAAAAAATTGTCATCCAAATATCACCCCAGGTGAATCTGGATTTCATTATGACAACATTGCATGTTAGAATAACAGGGGTGAGAGGGTAAGGGAAGGGAACATGCAAGAATGAAAAGAACAGATATTTTACAATAAATGGCTGTTACAGAGGCATCATACCCTTGAGATATATGCTTAAATTCAAGTTCAGGAATATGTCCAGTGAAAAAAAAAATAATTTCTTATGAGTCAATACATAACTGAATCAAAGCCTACAACCACTGGGGACACAGATTTGGTGCTAGACCAAAAGAAAAAAGAATCCAACCAAGGGCTTAAATTCCATGTGAAGCCACACAGGTTTTGAGACGCAAAGATCACCTTCCTAGGAAACCTGTCTCAGCAGCTGTCAACACTCCCTCCCTCTGTATAATATTTCCATGAATATTACAGATTTGGGGCAGAATGGGGCATGTCTGTAAGGGTTTTGGCCTTGCTAGTATGGAATAATTCAGTGTTAATTCCTAAACACAATCTGGACAAAACCCAAGTCCTTTCTCTGCCTACCTTGTTAGAGAAGGGAGGGGTTGTATTTGACCCAGTCAACATCCTTAGAGCAAATTAACCTGAAAAGCATGGTTCCATGCATAAGTCCAGTGATTATAGATCTTTCTAGGCTGAGAAAGACATTGCCAGAAGGACTCAGCTCTTTCTTCCAAAATGAACAGAAATTATTTAACCCTCCTTTTGAAGTTATTCAGTTGTGCAGTACTTTCTTCTCTTAATATACTTACCCCCAACTAAATGAAAATATCCACTCCTGTACAGTTATATCAGTCAAAGTCATTGTTTGCTCTGGTACTCAGTGAGATATACAGGATTAATTAACACTTTGTGGCAGCCCTGAAATCCCTTAAGATTTCTGCCAGCATAGAACTGATGGGGGAAAAAACAACCTAAGTATTTCCACTCAACAAACCATTGAAAACAAAATGATTATATCATTACTCAGCTTTCTCTTGCAGCAGAGCATTCATATTTAATATACATCCTCCTTTTAAGTTACACAGCCAAACTGATAGTGCATTATTAACTTTCAGTGTTTGGGTTTTTTTTACAGCAGACAATACTTAGATCCAAATAGCAGTAGATTGGATATGATGAGATAAATTTTTGTTATAAAATGGATGAAGCCTGACTTGGTTTTTCAGATTGGTAAATCACTTAAACACATGTTAGATTACACTGATTAAACCTATGCCATTGAGGTTCTGACTAAGGATGTACTTAACTGCTTTGAATTAAGGCCTTAACTGGTGAATAAATATCTAATAAAATGTGAGAGGTGAATAAGGTCTTCTCTGTTATGATTCTAATGTTTATCTTTCCATAATAATTTTACACTCTCTGTCCCATCCAAAAGTAGTCTAATTGTTGTGATATTTCTAGGAAAAGAAATAAGTCTGACGAGTGTTTTAGAGGCTGCTGACAGCCTGATTTGAAAGCAGTGAAAGATAATAAACTCTTCCATAAGAATTTGGCTCCATTTGTATCTGAATGATCATTCAAAGCTTCTGAGAATCCTTCTTTATGTTTTAGGAAAATACAACTTTTTTATAGTAGTTTTATTATTGTTTACATTGAAGTAAGTAGTAAGAAATATGACCTATTGGGAGTGTGGTAAGCCTGAAGAGTTTCATTTGACATGTCCCTTTAACCTTTTTATTTTTTCTTCCACCTCTTGTGTAACATGAGTCAGCTCAGAATATTATGTCATCCAGATAGGTATTAACGGGTTTAGTAAATGTAATAGCACTGCAAAATAATAATAGTAATGAACCACCACCAACAACAAAAAAACCGAGATAGGAATTATTTTACCATTTTTGTCACTAACTACTTCAAAAGAGTTTTTTCTAATTAAATACTTCATCCAAAATATTCAGTTAGTGGCAAGAGTTATAAAACAGCGTGATAAAATTTAGTTCAAAAGAAATCAGCAAATGACAGTGTGTTTTAAAAATGTACCACTAATTATCTGCTCTATAGAAAAAAGACTCTAGGCAAGGACTCAAATTTTATTCAAATAGTCTAACTCCTATGGTGGTAATTAGTGAAAGTGGTTACTTTTAAGACTTGTGTATATCCTGAACACCCAGGGGCTACTCAAACACACTGAAAATACACTTCCTTGATTATCGTCTTCCACATTATTTGTCACTATATAACGAGGTAGACTTAGTGGGAACTTTCAGCAAAATTCAACTTTATACAGTGTCAATTTGTTCAGTTCAAACTGCTGCAGCTTGAAACACACCTCACATCTGAAATTCTGAGGAAGTCAGGAGGTGCTCCTAATCAATTGGTGCTGAAATTATATGAGAATTGAGAAACCTGAACTTCCTAGGGAGACCTGTGAAACAGACTGCCACAAACTTTAGATCTGTGAGGAGCCAGGCTTGAAGGCAAGCAATTCTTCCTAGGGATCTCAGTTCTCAGCAGCTGTGGGACTGAGAAAAACATCCGTTTCAATGGGCAGCATCAGCATCTGTGGGATCACAACGAAGAGAAACACAAAGTCTGTATGTATGTGTATATAACCTAAGTCTACTTGAGGCCTGCAGCAGGTCAGTAAGGCACAATGACAGTCCACTGCTGCCTCTTCCTGCCAGTCATAACCTGGCACCAATGTTCTCTACTGGTGGAAAGACACACTGTGTAAATTAATGACCTGCTTCAGCACACACAAAAGCTGTTCAGTCAGAAGCAGGGCTTGCCTGGCCAGGGAGGGAGTGGAGGCAAATTCTGCAGGTGGTGGTGGGTGCATTTGTCAGAGATCTCACCTGTGCCAGGCACCCACCTGCCACCTATGGGCAGCAGCCGTAAGACCTTCATTTCCTTTCACTTTCTGAAGTATCTATTGCAGACAGGTAGTTTGGTCTAATACTATTTCAGATATTTCACATGAGGAGAGTTTAATGTTTTAACCAAATTTGAAGATATTTAACATTACATGGGATTTTGATTTAGGAGACCAATACAGCAATGCACTGAAATCGCAACCCAAGCACAGCATAGCAATTGTAGTATACAATTGAACTACAATACAAACATGATTCCTATTGCCAGTCTGTATCTATACCATCCTGTACTGAGTTTGAGTAGCAAGGTTTTACGAGCCAGGGGGCTGCAGGAGTGGCTTCTGTGAAAAGCTGCTAGAATCTTCCCCCATGTCCTATAGAGCCAATGCCAGCCAGCCCCAAGACAGACCTGCTGGTGCCCAAGGCTGAGTGATCAGTGATGGTGGTAGTGCCTCTGTGATAACATATTTAAGAAGGGGAAAAAACTGCTGTGCAGCAGGAGCTATCAGAGAGGAGTGAGAATATGTGAGAGAAACAGCCCTGCAGACACCAAGGTCAGCAAAGAAGGAGGGGAAGGACGTGCTCCAGGCACCAGAGCAGAGGTTCTCCTGCAGCCCACGGGGAAGACCATGGTGAGGCAGGCTGTCCCCTGCAGCCCATGGAGGTCCACACTGGAGCAGAGATCCGCCTGCAGCCCGTGGGGGACCACACGCTGAGCAGGTGGCTGTGACTGAAGGAGGCTGTGACCCTGTGGAGAGGCCATACTGGAGCCGGTTTCTGGCAGGACCACACAGGAGTAAGTTTGCTGGTAGGACTTGTGACCCTGTGGAGGATCCATGCTGGAGCAGTCTGCTCCTGAATGACTCTGTCCTGTGGAAAGGACATGTGGAAGGGACCCATGCTGGAGCAGTTCATGAAGAACTGCAGCCCATGGGAAGTACTTATGCTGGAAGAAGCTCATGGAGTACTGTCTCTCCTGTGGGATGGACCACACACTGGAGCAGGGGAAGAGTGTGTGGAGGAAGGAACAGCAGAAACAATGGGTGATGAACTGACCACAACCCCCATTCCCCATCCTCCTGCACTATTCAAGGGGAGGAAGTAGAGAAAATCAGGAGTGAAGTTGAGCCCAGGAAGAAGAGATGGGTGGGGGAAAGCGGTTTAAGATTTGGTTTTATTTCTCATTGCCCTATTCTGATTTGATTAGTAATGAATGAAATTATTTTTCCCAAGTCGAGTTTGTTTTGCCTGGCAGTAACTGGTGAGTGATCTCCCACTGTCCTTATCTCAGTTCACAAGCTTTTCATTGTACTTTTCTTCCCCTGTCCAGCTGAGGAGGGGGAGTGATAGAGCATCTTGGTGGGCACCTGGCATCCAGCCAGGGTCACCCACCTCAGCTTCACTGTCATGATGCTGGGCATCCCCAGTCACTGGAAAGCCATAGATGGGTTGAAGCCAGCTCAAGCCTATTACTTTCTTCAAAGTCCATTTTGTGGGTTATTTCGTTTTTGTACTCTATGTTAGGCTGAACCTCAGACACACTCCCCTCATGCTGGTCTGGCTGGCTCAGGAAGATTATACTTTCTATTGCTTATTTTGACGAAATCAATCTACATAACCAGTTGACCCACTCAACTGATGCAGCCATTTATCAACAACAAAAATCACCCACTGATCCCCTTTGTGTTAAGTTCAGCATCTTTTACAATAGCTGTGGCCACTTCCTAGATTCCTTTCTGACCCTCATGAGAAGGTCATCCATGTCTATCTTCTCTGAGCCTTCTCTCATTGTAGGGGTTTGTAGACCAGTCGCAGTGAAGACAGCACAATAATAACTGCAGGTTACCTTCATACCTCCTTGCCATCGTGGTGTAAAGGCCTAGTGAGTAGCAGGGGCATTTTGGGGTGTTTCATGCCTGACGAGAGCAGTTGCATGCTCTGTCTGCCTCAGACTTCCAGTGTTCAGAGACAAGGAGCAGCTCTTAGTCTCTAGAGGCTGTTGGAGAGGCACACCTGCACATGCCGAGGAGCAGCTAAGCCCAGGGGGAGAGAAATGCTGCCAGTTTCCCTTCTCCTGCAGCCACAGCTCCAGCCTGCAGTACTGGCTAGCATACTGGGGAGCAATGGTGGTGAGTATTTTGCCATTTGGTGGCAGTCCACAGGGTAAACAGCCCCGAGTGGTCAAGGACACTCAGCTTCCCAGAAGGAACAAAAACGGAATGGACAAGCTTGGTTGTGGCAAATGCAAAATGGCACTTGGAAGGTTTATGGCAGCACAGAGCAACCCAAACCCTGCAGAGACCATTATCTGCCCATCTGCAGCTCCAGCACATTCTCTGCATGCCTGTGGTGGCATCTCAAATGAAGACAGAGAAACTGACCATGACGTATTTGTAGGATGCTGTAGCTAATATGGGATATGGGGTTGCAGGAGGATATCAGACCTGCACAACTCTATGAGAATTTTAAAAACAAAGTGGTTTATTTTTCTAGTGGTATATACTTATGTTCTTGCCAAAGCTCTTACCTCATAGCTAACAAATCAGCAATTAGACAGCTATCAACCTTTTCTCCTACCAGCATAGGACCACTCTAACACACACTGTGCAGACCAATCAACTTCTCGTTCACGCGCTGTTCACACAGTGGTAACTTCTCACAGTTCAGGACTTTTCCCCAGTTCAGTGTTGCAGCTATCCGTTGGTTTTCCCTGCCACCTTGGCACAACTCATCAGTTCTTATCTTTCTCCCAAGGCCTGTTTCTCATCACAGCCTAGCTGCTTTCCAGAGGCTGTGTGAGGCTGACAGGCCAATGTCTCCCACAATATGTTAAAAATAAACCCCAACTGAATGGCCTAAGCCTCCTGCTGACCTCCATCCCAAGAGAAGCTGTCACTGTCATGTCTGAGAGTGCCCCTTCCACAGCCCATGGCCTCCTGCTCCCAATATGTGCCCAGCTGCCCCTCTCCAAATCTCCCCATGGCGCTGCCCCTACCCCTGCCTTGGGGAGGGAGGGCATAGGACTCAGAATCCACCTCCCCATAGGGATCTGAGACATGCTGTAGTGGGTATCTCAGAGGAGGGACCTCAGGAGCAAGATCTGACTAGCAATGGCCCTGGTATCTCTCTGGAGACATCTGCTCAGTGCCCACATCTCTGCTGTGTGAGTACCATGTGTTTGTGACATGGAACAGGGGGGACGTTGGATGTTGCTCCTGGTGTCAGGGCGAGTCAGCGAGAGGGATGGGGTGGTTCCCCCTCCATGGGAATGCGTCTCCCACTGGCAACAGCTTGGCCACTGCCAGTGCTGTGGCTACAGCTCAGCACTGCTGTCTGTGTGCTGTCCCCACAGAAGGCTGCAAGTGGGCAAAAGTTCTTTTGATTGAGAATTTCCTTCCAAAGGATGTGATGGCTCAGGGGGAGCAGAGCCAAGCCTCCAGAGAGGAAGGCTTTTCCCCAGTGCTAAGCGGATTGTGGGTGAGATGAGGCGGAGCAGTTCTGTGTGGATCATGGGAGAGGACTGACAAGGCCCTTCCCAGCCATGTCGAAATGCAATCCCCAGACAGATCCCTTTAGCTCCCATACTATCTTCTCTTCAGCTCAGAAGTGAAAATCCCCCTATGAAAGAGCTTTGTAGTCTCCTCTTGCTGGCCCGGGTCACTCCTGATGAGCACTCATGTCCTTTCAGTGAGGGCTTATGTCCCGTATTCTGGACTGGTATATTGCCTTGAACCATGAGCATTAGGCTGTCCTCTGCAGCCAGTGCAGCTCATTTGTGCTGGATTTTGACCACAAGCTGCTATCCACTGCAGGCTCCTCTTCTACTGTCATACTGTTCTTCAAAAGAAAAAGACAATGACTGGATGTTATTCCGTAAGTTTAGGATTAACAAAGTATCTTCTGAGGCACACTGTCAAAAGAGCCCGGTGTTAACATACAGAAAATATGAGAACACATGGTTCTTTACATTAAGGGGAAAAAAAAAAAGGCAAAACAAGTCATTAGTCAAACTAAACTACTAACTTCTAAGCTCTGCTGGGCCTGTGCTCTACCTGCACCCTCTGACTGTGATTTGCTGAGCCAGCAGTGTTGGGTGCTATCATAGTATCATAGCACATCATATATTCAGTTATTTTTATCCATGGTAACTCTTGTAATGCCTTTTTAGCAACCAAAAGACATCTAATATAGTGCTTTCTCAAAGTTGTTATGAACTTTTTCCCTGGTATTAGTGGTTTTCATCAGTCTGCTAGAAGAAAAACATAATCTGTCTCAAGTCCTTACAAGTTTTTGCAATGTAAATTAGATGAATATCAGTTTCAGTAGGACAGATTCATCTTTAATTGACAGCTTTATGCTTTTTGCCTTTTCTCAACACCCTGGTCTGTTACACTTTCTTTATTTAGCCTGGAGGACATCATTTGTGGAGTGTAATCATGAAATCACCATGCAGGTTCAGAAAACCCCAGGAAGACCATAGGAAGTTGCAAGGATCACTGAAGTGGGAAATTATGCCATAAATATACAATGTGATGGAAGAAGAGCACTGACTGACCTTGTGAAGTGGGGACACTCTCACTGCAAACTAGCCATGGTGTGGACCCCATGGTGAAGAGCAGAGGTGGCTGCATCAACCTGCTGCCACCCTGTGGACACCTAAGGATGTGCTTCAGCATGGCCCAGGGTATGTTAAGACCTTGAAAGCATTGTTGCTAGTTAGTACTCCTTTTAATAAACACTAATTCATAGCCTTTGGGCCCAAAATAGTCACATCGGTTTGGAACAGGGGAGCTATGTTGTAGCCAGCATCACCTGGGATGGGTCAGCTGGGAGAGATTTCCAGCGTGCTGTCTTGATTCAGGCATGACATTTGTAGTATCTGCTGTGTTTCCCTGAAGTTCTCAGTTTTAGGGCTTCAGAAACAGTTGTTTTGGCCTTGACGTGCTAGTATATGCTTTGGGTTTAGCATTGGTAGATATGTTGCAAAACCAGCTTCTTTGAAGTCTCTTCCAAACCATGATGTAGAACTTCAGGACTTTACTACAAACAGAAATACAAGAAACTATCCTGCCATACTCAAAAAATGTTTTTATCCAAGAGATGAATCGAGAGGGATGACTAAAACCCTGTTTTGAGCCTTATGATTCAGAGGGTGTCAATAGCTTGTACCTTCTTTACTTCTGTGTATATGTACTATTAGATAGATGTATATAGGCGGCTGTGATGGACCACTGCAGCTTGACATCACTTCCTTGAGAATCTGGCTGAGTACAATGAAAGGTATGAGAACAGCTGGCTACGATACAGGCATGAGAAGGTACAGAATTTCATGGTGTTACACAATCTTCCATTTTCATCTTCACTCTGGTTACTTAAGCTATAGAAGAATGGCTACACTAAATAAAATTTTAGGAGCTTTTAAATACCTTTTTTTATGAATGCTTGTGCTGTTTTTCTAATTTTAGTTTTTCTGATTCCTATTTGTTTGATAATAGTCTATCTACAGTGTATTGAAAAAATTTTTGCATTGCACTGGTTTTGAATTTCTTCTTAAACTTTAATATCTAGTTGAAAATGGAAGCCAAACCTCTTAATTCTGGAAGCAGAAATCTAACTACATATAAAGAAATTGTTAAATTTAGCACTGCTAGCATTTGGAAAGCAATATGAGTAATAAAAAATTACATTGTATATTAAGTTAAACAGTCAATGATGGGAAAGAGAGAAGTGTTTTTGTTTTGAGATGGCATGGAGGGCTTTTTATCATACAATATATTTTTGCTTTTGAATACAGCCCTCGAACAAAATAAAATTTATGCAAGCTCAGACTTACCCATTTTCTTGGAGTTTAGTTTTACAGCAACAGAAATAACTATGAAGCCAAGATCCTTTGCTTAGGCTTTCACCTACCCTGTCCTTACCCTGTCTCTTCCTAAGCTGTTTAGAAGAATCCCTTCTCTGATGGAGCTGTGACTCCTATTTTTATGCTCTGGTGCAGTTAACAGGATTAGCATATGCCAGGTTACAACTCCAAAAAGGGCAAGTCAGCATGGATAACTATGAGGTCATTCCCAATAGCAGCAGTTCCCTGCACAGCAGAGCCCATGCTGCTTCCCTTCCCTTCCAAGGTTTTGGTATCTGGCAGTGAAAGATTACCAGTAGCAACATAAATTGTGTGCCAGTGCAATTACTGTTGTAGAACTAACACAGTAGAATGTGTTTTTAATGGTGTGAAAACTTTAGTTGGGTAAAATGTTATGCCTGGGGGTATCTTGTAGTAATAAAGCACTTAAAAAGGTCAGACCTTAAAACTGAAGCAAAAAGTGAATGCTAATCTTGGGGACAAAGTTTTTTCAGTTCTCATGCTTTTCTTTATAAACAGAACCAAAACAGAATCAGCTTCGAGGCTGTTTATATGTATGTACATATCGCTAATGAGGAAGATGCCTTGCATATCTTTTGAGTAGGAAAAAAACTACAGCCGTAAGAGGAGAGTAAACTTGCTTCACCAAAAATGCCCATGAGTTTTAGGGGTTAAAAATAACATAGTATGCAAAAATATTGTCTGAACAATGCACATAGAGAATGATGTCTCTGTGTGTAATGCTTTATTGTGGGACCAGAAAGATGCCGAGCTGTCTGTACATGTGCTAGAATTCTGAGCAGTTGAGATGGCAAAGTGAGAGTATAGGAGCAGTAGAACTCATAAAGGTAAATCCTTTGTGCTTAAATGTAATGTAGACAGTCCACAACAGCCTTCTGTGAGTTTTAAGTTTTATTAAAATAATCACTCAAGTACCTGGGGTTTGTGGTACTAGATGGCATAGTGAGAACATACTGATCCAAGTGAATAAAAGAAGCAGGAAGGCTGAAACCAAGTTACGCAAGGAGACTCTGACAAAATCCTCGGCAGTAGGACTGTTCAGAAGGGGCTGATGGATCACCTGTGCTCGAAATAGTCCTTGAAGCAAAGTCAAATATTGCTCTATGTGAAGCTTTTGACTTGTGGACCAGGCCTAACGGGGTGTAGGCACCTCTGGCTTTATCAGAAGGGTAGATACCTGTTACAAAGTGACAAGTGCCATGTAAAGCCGAGCTTCAACGGGGTTCACTTGGGGCTCTAACATGTGTGTGGTGGCAGGTGGAAATCAGGCACAGAGTGCTGCTGCCGCCCTGGCTGTTGCCCTCCCTGCTCCTCTGATGGGACCTGGCTCTCCTGCAGGAAAGGAATTTGCCTCAGTCCAGTCTTCAGTCACTGCAGTCTTCAGCTTACTAACATAGTAAACTGAAAAGAGTTTAATTTAATATTCAGTCTTAAGCACTATTGAATCAGAAGCTGATCTGCTAGGGGATAGGCTGTTCTGTGGAGGACAGACTTCCCCAGCAACGTAAACCACCTGGTTTGTTTCTTGACACATACTTGAGGCCTTATCAGTGTTTTGAAGGGATTAAGGAATTCATTTTATTAGACTGATGTATCTATCCTGACTTTTAAAATCAGAAGAACTACTTAAAGGTTAGCATAAACTGTTCATTAGTGTTAAGGTGTATCATCAAACTGCCTGTGGCCTCTGTTAAGTGAGGAAGGGCCTGTCATATCATCACATCTTCAACGTTAAGCACAGTGAGTTCTCAGTTATCTGCAGTAACTAGTGCTGGAGTAAAATGGTTTAAACAAAGTTATGGATTATGGAAATTATATTTAAATGATGCTTTAACAACAGCCAGTCAGAGAGTATTGGTGAAGAAGGCAGCCAGTAATGCTTGCATTTTGATGCTCAGGGATTTCTGAGAGGTCACTGAAATGAGCTGGTGCATGACTTGTGCATGCGCTGTTCTGCTTCCTGACTCACATTAGCCCCATGGAACCAAGGGTCTCCACAGCCTGGGTATCAGAGGGCTGACAGTGCTGTCAGCAGTCCCAGAGGAGCACATTATTCCGACAGTCTGTTTGTGTCATCCAGCTAGTGTGTTTTGTCCCTGCTTACACTGTTGAGTTCTCAGAAATGGAAACTGCCTTGTTATTACTTCTTGCACAGAGCTTAGCACGGTGAGTTTCCAAGCTTGGTCCAGCATCCCCTTACATTTTATAGCCTGTAAACAACTGTATGAAAGAAGATTTTATGGGAGCTATAAAGCCGTTGATAGTGTGCATGATGCACATTTGTTCTTTCAGCTCTCACCTCTTTATGAAAGATGTAGGATTGCAGTCAAAAGACTTCATCCCTTGTTCTGGCATTCCAAGTTGTAGTGGGCAATTATTAAAGAGCATAAGAGTTTTTTATTGTATTTTATTTTTTATTTTGGTTTTTTTTTTGTTTTATTTTATTATTATTTTATTTTATACTATTTTTTATTTTATTATTATTTTTATTTTATTTTTTATTTTTATTGTATTTTATTGTATTGTATTTTTTTTTCACACAGGCTTCTGGAAAACCGTGCTCTTCTGTGCCACGTTCACATGAAGTTTTGGGGCAACTGATAATGTCTAGCAGGTGCAGCATACGTGGCCTCTTCCATTACTGAATTTGCTGGCTGTTGTCTCAAACAAATTCGCAGTAGACTGGTTTGGGAATACATTCTTTGGGGATGTCAGTGTTCAAAAGACTTGGTTTTATTTTTCATCTGAAAAAAACGACATGTGATGGTGTTTCTGATGTAGATTTGCATTTGTAAGCTGACCGCTATCATACCTATGGACAGGGAGTGAGAGGAAGAACAGAAATACTAAAATAGGTGTTTTTCTTCTGCTATTTCTTTCAGCTGGAAGAGTTGATTATTTTATACAACATTGTTGTTTACTTGCAAAAGCATGAATAAATCAGAAAAAGCTGTTTGAAAACATTTTCCGTTTATGCTTGAACCCCAAAGGTTGGTTACTACTGAAAGAAGGATAATCAGATTCTTCCTGTCTTTAGTTCATAACCATCTCAGGTCTTTTCCAGTTCTTGCTTCAGTCAGGCATTAGCACCATGCCAAAAGTCTAATCAACAAAATTGTTTAAATGTAAATGTGCACAATAAATGTTGGGCACACTTGTGCCATGAAAAAAATGTAATATTGCCTTTTTGTCTTCTACAAAATGGTTCTCTCTTTTGTATTTAAAAACATCGAGTATAAACCTGGCCAGTATTGAGGGAATGACATAATGTTGACTTGACCCTGATTTGCTTATTTAGAAAGTTGTAACATTATAAAATCTGGCATCTGATAAAAGACAAAATCATCTTAGTCCATCAGGGGAGCGTGCTTCATTGTTGAGCTGTGCCTGCAAAAGCACAGCTCCAAAGGAGTGGATGATAATCATATAGAACTTCACTTTTAGCTTGGACAAAATTATTGTGTCCCCAAGCAATATTGACATGGATTTACCGATCTTTATTCCTGCTCTTTCTTTTCAGCTATGAGCCTCTGTACAGTCTCCCTATCTATTGCTTGAAGCCTATGCAGGCATCATTTCTTAAACTTCAAAAACCCCAAGTCATTGCCTCACTGAGGACTCATATGGGTTGCATTATTTCTTCCATATTTCTCCTCAGATCCAGCAAGGAAAAGAGATTAGTCTAACATGTGATATATCTTTAACCATGCTAAGAGTTAGTGCACCCTCAGGGTGCCTATAATGACAAATGCAGTCCTTCCGAAACAAACCGGAATGACCAGATCTGGAGCCCAGTTCCTGTGGAGAAGTTTTTGGAAGATAACGGCCACCTGGTCCTGGATACCGACATGAGTAACTCTCTGCTAGCTGCCCCTGTGTAAAGAACTCACTGTTCAATGTTCCTCTCTGGCTGCCACTGCATAGAGAGCTATTGTTTAGCAAATTCCTTAACTAGAGATATGGAGTGAAGTTGAAACATTGAGTATGAGGTCCATAGGCTCGTGCTTCTTGAATGTGCTTCTCGCGTTGTACCAATGAGATATGAGTTATATTGTGTGGACAGTAGCTTAGAACCAATCACAGTTTGTTTAGCTGTATGCGATCACGCCTTAATAGTATATAAGATACTCTGTGCTTAATAAAATTGGATCAAGCTGGCAAACTATATTGGTGTTATTCTTGATACCCGGGCTGCATCCGTCGACAAATTGGTGCCCGAACAGGGACAAGGGGGCGACCTTTTTCTCAAAACATCGACCAGGATGTGGCGATGAGCGGAGAACTTCGGATCAAGGCAGCGCAGAGAAACACAGAAGCCGGCGCATAGACGCACTTCTGGAGTTAGTAGACAGTTCTGCAGGCTGTCCTCTGCGAAGGTAAGCTGCTATGGCACAAGAAGTGGTAGCAGCGGTAAGGCTCCTCACAAGTATACTCTCTAAGAAAGGTAGTGATGTGAGTCAGTCCAAGTTAGAAGACTTGGTGCAATGGGCACAGGAACAACAGCTTTGTCTTAGTGCCTCTATGTTATTTAATCTCTCTGAGTGGAGGGCAGTAGGAGATTTACTGTGGAAATTTACTATAAAGGGTGGAAAAGCAGGAAAGAAAGCAAAGGAACTTGGATCGGTGTGGTGGGAAGTGATTACTGCTTTACAAGAGATGAAAGCTGAGCGGAAGGTCGCCGCTGCAGCAATAGAGGCGTTACAATCAGATAACACAGAGGTGAACAAAGCAGCAGCCACACCACATCGTCAAGTGGCGAAATTTTTTGGCCTTGATGTTACTAAGTTGCCAGTTCGTGGTATGTCAGGTCCTGTTGCTACTTCTGCAGCAGAAGTCATAGCTCGTGTGGAAGGGGGGGTACGAGCAGTGCGGTTCCGGTTTCAACTGAGAATAAAACGGCAGTGAAGGAGACTGTTTCTAAGATGGAGGACGTTAAGAAAGAGGAGGCGGAGCAAGGTGGATCTAGCTGCCACCCACGAGCATAACCACCCCTTCCGGTTTCTGGTTCCTCCTCTTCCTCATCGTCAGCTAATAACTCTGGCAGTAACACGCCTCCAGCAGCTCCTGCTGCAGATGACCTAGAAAATGATAAACTGTTACATCAACTAATGAAAAAACTGGAGGAGTTGCATTCCAGTGCTGAGATAAAAAAGGACTCTTTAAAATCTACCACTTGGTGGCTCTCTAATGAAGGCCCTGCAATTCCTTCTGCACCACCACTGATACCACCGACAACAGCAACTACAACAAATACAGCTCCGGCTACACAACAACTTCCATCTTATCATACTACAGTATCTAACCTTGATCCTGTGCAACGACGATGGACTGGAGTAATCAGAGATGCTATTTTAGAAGGAGGTTGGAAAACAGTTGGATCTTTAGCTTGCCCTGTGATTATTGATGGTGGAGCTGGGAAATGGGAACCACATGATTGGAAAATTTTACAACAAGCAAAACAGACCATAACTACTTATGGACTAAAATCAGAAGCAGCAAAGAACATTATAAAATACATATTTACAGCAGATTTGATGGCTCCTGCTGATTGTCAGAATATTGCTTCACTTCTGCTGACTCCTTTGCAATATATAATTTGGGAAAGAACATGGAAACAACTTGCAATTGCTGAATTAAATAAGCATCAATATGATCAGAATGATCCATTCTATGCTGTGACTGTAGATATGCTAACAGGTCAAGACCCATATGCCACCACTAACGTGCAGGTGACTTTTCCTTCAATTTTTCATCAAATGTCACAACATCTAGCTCACCAGGTTCTTCTACAGATTCGTGAAGGGAAAAGGTCATCTCCATTTGCAGCTGTTCGACAAGGAGTTTCAGAACCATATAATGCTTTTATTAATCGACTATCTCAAGCTATAAAAGATCAAGCAGATTTACCTGATGAGATGAAAGACTATATGTTTCGGTTGTTAGCTTTTGAGAATGCTAATACCAAGACAAGGACTATATTAGCAGGTTTACCAAAAGAAGCCCCTGTTGATAAAATGTTATTACGTGCTTCCAGGGCAGAACAGAATGCCCAAGCAGCCATGATTGCCTCTGCTGTGAAAAGTGCTTTACAGGTAGAAAGAGAAAAACCAGTAGTTGCTGCTGTTACTAAGATGAGCAATAAAATACCAGAAAGGAGGAAATTTATTCAGGATATGGGTCCATGTTTTCATTGCAGAGAAAGTGGACACTTTAGAAAAAATTGTCAAAAAACAGCGGTATGGTGTCACAATTGTAATAGATCCTCTCATGCAACTGCAGCTTGTCTCCGATCGGGAAACGGGAGATGCAGCGCGGTAGGACAACGCGCGTCAACAAAAATGGCTGTTCCTCCTCAATCGACAATGGATACCTTTCCCAACATGCACCAGCCACATACGGAAGTCTCGGGGTGGATGTGGCAACAGCAATAGATGTCACCTTAACAGATAACAAAGTCACTTTAATTCCAACTACTGCAAAAGGACCATTATTTGTACCAGAGTATGTTACAGGTGGATTAGGAGGTTTGTTAATCGGAAGATCCTCCTCCAGAATAAAAGGATTTATAATTTTACCAGGAGTAATTGATGCTGACTACACTGAAATAATTCATGTCATGGCCTATACGCTGTTTCCTCCCCTGACGATTCCTGCTGGCAGCAAAATAGCTCAAATCATTGCCCTGTGGAATTCACAACCTAAAGCCGGTGATTTGTCTCTTAAACATCATAACGAAAGAGGAGCAAAAGGTTTTGGCTCTACTGGACCTGCCATTTTATTCACTCAAGAATTATCTAGTCGACCAGAACAAACAGACACCTTACATAAGGGCTCAACCCACTTGCAGATACAAGTTATATTAGACACAGGAGCAGACATCACTATTATTAATAAACAACATTGGCCACATCACTGGCCTGTACAAAAGCCTGTTACAAGAGTATTGGGAGTAGGGGGTGTAGAAGTACCTGCCTTAAGTACTGATCCAGTATCTATTATATTCCCAGATCAACAAAGAGTCACGTTACGACCATATGTTATGTCATTACCGGCTGGAATTCAAGGACTGATAGAAAGAGATGTTTTGTCGCAGATTGGTGCAGTATTGACTACTGATAAGCAGCTTTTTTAGTAATGGCCATTGATCAACAGCTGCCCATCTTGCCCCTTACATGGCTTACAGAAACACCTGTATGGGTAGATCAATGGCCAATGACAAAAGAACGGCTGAAAATTGCAAAACAATTGGTTCAAGAACAATTAGTTGCTGGTCACATTCAACCCTCAGTAAGTCCCTGGAATACTCCTATATTTATTATACTGAAAAAATCTGGAAAATGGCGTTTATTACAGGACTTGCGAGCTGTAAATGCACAAATGCAATCTATGGGTGCTTTGCAGCCTGGACTTCCTACCCCTACCATGTTGCCTGCTGGTTGGTCTCTTTTCATAATAGACTTAAAAGATTGTTTCTTTACCATTCCACTGCATCAAACTGACACTCAATGCTTTGCATTTACTTTACCAGCAGTAAACCGCGAAGGCCCAAGCCAAAGATATGAATGGACAGTGCTTCCTCGAGGAATGAAAAATTCACCAACCTTGTGTCAGTTATATGTAGCATGGGCGTTGACACCGTTGCGTCAACAGTTCCCTGAGATGCTGATATATCATTACATGGATGATATTCTTTTTGCACACCCACATGAGATTTCTGATGAACTTGTTTAAAGTATAATCCAATCATTGGCCACAAAGAAATTGATTGTAGCACCAGAAAAGATTCAGCGCTTGGCACCATGGAAATATCTTGGATGGATCATCACAGATACACAGATACGTCCACAAAAGATCCATCTGCGCACCACTATTAGAACCTTGAATGATGCTCAAAAATTACTAGGTGATATCCAATGGGTTCGAAATATTGTTGGAATCACTAACGATAATATTGCTCCACTTTTATCATGGTTACAAGGTACCGATGCAGCAGAACCCCGTATATGTACAACAAAACAACAAGAGGCCTTGGATAACATAGTACAAAAAATTTCTTCTCATTGGAGCTCTCGCCGTCTGGAAGACACTGCAATTTCTGTTTATGTTGTCAATGTTGCAAACCATCCTTTCAGTGTTTTATGTCAATGGATTAAAAAGAAAAAAAGAGGAGTTGAGAGAGGAAGGTTTTCAAGATGGAGAGATGGTGATTTTAGAATGGGTTTTCTTACAGACGCAACCAAAAATCTCAGTATTGACACGGTCAGAAGCTCTTGGGCTTCTCATCAGAAAAAGTAGAGATCGTGTATGTGAAATTGCGGGTGTGGAACCAGAGGACATTAGTGTTCCAATCCGTTCAGAAGACTTAGAATGGATGCTGCGGCATTCATTGCCTATGCAAGAAGCTGTATTGGGTTTTTCTGGAGTTACTCATAATAAACAACCTAAAGGTCGAATGTGGCAAGTATTAGGTGGCCAACAATGGATTGAAAGGCCATATGTATCATTTTTACCTGTTGATGGAAGAACTGTGTTCACTGATGCTGGAAAACGAACTCACTTAGCTGTATGCATGTGGAAAAAAGATACTGAGTGGCAAAAGCATATTTTACAGGGTGACAACCAAGACAGTTTACAGACTCTTGAGTTGAAAGCACTGTCTTGGGCTTTTCAAAATTGGCCACAGGAACCTTTAAATGTTGTATCTGATTCTCTTTATGTTGTAGGAATTGTGCAGAGAATAGATGATGCACTTTTAAAAAGAACGAAAAACGTAAGGTTAAACCAACTATTTCAGCAGTTGAGACACATTCTGAATAAGAGAAATCAGCCTTACTGTATTATTCATATTCGTAGCCATTTATGGCATATAGGTTTAGGAGAAGGGAACACAAAAGCAGATCAAGCTGTCAGTTTAGTTACACACTTACCACCTTTAAATGCATTTGAACAAGCCAGAAACAGTCATGATGTTTTTCACCAAAATGCTCGTTCTTTACAAAGACAGTTCAATTTAACAAAAATAGAAGCAAGTGGTATAGTACGTGCCTGTCCTCAATGTAGTCATCATGGCCCAGGTCTGGGTCTGGGAGTAAATCCTAGAGGTCTTCAGGCTCTAGAGTTATGGCAAATGGATGTGACTCATGTTCCAGAATTTGGACGATTGAAATATGTTCATGTATCAATAGATAACTTTTCAAAATTTATCTGGGCTACAGCCCAAGTAGGAGAAAAAGCATTACATGTCAAAAAACATCTGACAGCATGTTTTGCAGTCATGGGCGTTCTAGTGCAAATAAAAACTGATAATGGACCAGCCTATGTTAGTCAAAGTGTAGCAAAATTTATGCGTATTTGGAATATAAAACATCTTACAGGCATACCTCATTCTCCTACTGGACAAGCTATAGTTGAACGAGCACATCAAATGTTAAAAGATTATTTGAAAAGACAGAAAAGCAATGATGAAAATGACCCAATTCAAAGATTGAACAAAGTTTTGTTCACTTTAAATTATCTTAGTATTACAGAGGGAAGAGAAGAGCTGCCCGTTGTTATCCATCATGCTACTATAAAATCTGGGAGATCACAATCTTTACCTCAGTTTTTTGTAAATTATAAACATCCTCGAACAGGACAATGGGAAGGACCATCACCTGTTTTATTTAATGGTAGAGGTTACATGTGTGTTTCCACAGGGGAAGGACCTCTCTGGGTGCCGAGTTGGTTCACTCGCCCTGCATATCATCAGGAGGCAAACGAATCACCCGTAAACGAAGAGAAGGAGGCAGCCAGCACTCAGGATCCAGCTGTGGGTGCTGTGGGTGCCCCTGTGCCGACAGTTTGCGGTCTCTTTGACTGATCTTTTAAGCAGAATGTCTGAGTAATGTTTGCTACTGCAACAGGACAAACTACACTACAGCTGCCAATTCTTGTAACTCCTTAATGAAATATATAGGCTTACTAGTCACTTGTGCAAAATGTAGTTTAGATAAAATATAGTTATTAATAAGGAAGAAGAGAGCTCAAGTGTTTAACCTTATTTAGAAATTCCCTTCATTTTCCCCCTGGAGTACTGGCCAGGCTCCAGGTGGAACCCAACAGGAGGATGAAATCAGATGTTTCCGCTCAAAGAAAGTTGCCAGTTATTTTGGCCTGTTACTTTAAAGGCTGGACCTGCTTGCAGCGACTTTGGATGCCTCACCTACGGATGGATGCATCACGTAGGGTTTCCAGTTTGTGAGGAAGGGCACTCTAAATTCTCGCTGTATCCAGGGTTCCCCAACAATTGCGGATCTGAATTTTAAATTGTCATTGTAATCCTTTTAATGGTATTAACCTGTGTGTGGAAGTGTTTTATGAGAACGATGGACTGAACAATAGAAGGGGTCTGGATCACTTAAAAAGAAAAAGGGGGAGTTGTGGAGAAGTTTTTGGAAGATAACGGCCACCTGGTCCTTGATACCGACATGAGTGACTCTCTGCTAGCTGCCCTTGTGTAAAGAACTTACTGTTCAATGTTCCTCTCTGGCTGCCACTGCATAGAGAGCTATTTAGCAAATTCCTTAACTAGAGATATGGAGTGAAGTTGAAACATTGAGTAGGAGGTCCATAGGCTCGTGCTTCTTGAATGTGCTTCTCGCGTTGTACCAATGAAATATGAGTTATATTGTGTGGACAGTAGCTTAGAACCAATCACAGTTTGTTTAGCTGTATGCGATCACGCCTTAATAGTATATAAGATGCTCTGTGCTTAATAAAATTGGATCAAGCTGGCAAACCATATTGGTGTTATCCTTGATACCCGGGCTGTATCTGTCGACAAGTTCCCAGCACCTTCCAGGGCTGATGCTCTGGGAGCTGACAGATCACTGGATCAGCCGTCCGTGCCTCAAGCGTGAGTGCGAATGAAACAGGGTAAAGCTAAAGTTAAGTGCCCACAGAATGATTTGGCAGGAGGCTCTGTGGCTGGTGACCAGTAGCCGTGCCCCTCCCTGTCCGGTGAGCACAGCGTTGATACATGGGTGTGTAACTCTACAGGGCATGACACAGATGCGTCACACGGTGGTGCTGCTGCTCAGCTAATGTGAAACCTGTTCCAGGAATGGCAAGGAAAAAAGTGACACCCACAACTGTGCACATGTATTAGTTTGTATGCGTGTGTGTACACGGGCTTTCAGGCAGCGCAGGAACGGCTCATCCGTCTTTTACTTGTGTCAAGGCTGCTAAGTCAGATACTGTTTTTTTCTTGCACTGTATTCGTGTAGCTCTTACACATTCCTCCTCATAGCAGATGTTTAAAGTTAGCACTAAACCAATGATGAGCAGGCCCTGGGTATGGTGTGAAAAAACAGCAAGTTGCCAAGGAAAGGTTTTCAGCTTCATGAGGATGTTCATGAGCAGGAAGCACTCTAGAAAATAGTTTTTTGAATTTCAGTTTGTAAATGTCAGTTGGCAGTGTCACCGAAAACCCGGATAAAAACTTATCAACACCAATGTGATGTAGGTAAGCAGACACTTCTTATTAATGGCCGGGTGCGCAGGGGAGTGCTCTCACCAACAGCGCACACCGAGCACCAAAATTACACATTTTATATCGAACTTATTCATACATAGTCATTAAGTATTCATGCATAAACATATACTTTCTTGGAAATCATTAACATATTCCCCTCCTATTTCCGATTCTGTGCAGTAAAGGTTAGAAATATCTAGAAATGGGTCTGGGGTGTAATGTGAGTGGGTGGTCCATGAGTCAGTGGTCACAATCTCCCCCTGCTGGAATTACCTTCTGCTTAAGGACACAGTTTCTTGGCAGGTACTTGGAAGCTGTTACAGTTGGTTTTCCTCAGTTCCCATTAATCCTAGATTTTGACAGCTACGTGTATTCTTCTAGTTCTATGTATGCATCATAAATCAGTTTATAAATCAAATTGTGTTTGTTACCTAGGTTCCAAACACTCCTACTAGTTAATTTTGACCAATCCCTTCAGCCTTGGTATGGGGCTATACGGGGATTTTAGAGTAGCATTTGGTTGCTGGTATGAAGGGCAATAAATGTGAACAAACAATTTCTACTAAAATATCTCTTAATTCTGTACTCATATTAAAATCAAACATTTCTTATTTTCAGTTGATAGCAAAATCATTAACAGCAGGGTTAGTCACAGCTATGTTCCCAAGCAAACATCAAAGATACAGCAGCCAACAGCCAGTCTTGTTAGTGAAATGAACTGTACCATTATTATTCAATCATGTTATTGCTTTGTGCCTTTGTCAGAATTATATTTCATCATAACCATGATGGTATAAGGACAAAGAAAGCACATGGGTCGCTAGAAGAAGTAATACACTTTTATTAAATAACTGGTATGATGGGAAGAAATGGACAGACTTTAAGTCACTGAAGCCCTTCTGCAAACTTCCAGATTTGTGCACCCAAAGCTTCACTGATTTTTCCAGCTATATCAGTTCATCTAATAATGTCTACCAGCAAACTACCTCCTGATTTGTTAGAGTTGGTATCAATTTATCGGGGCAAAGAAGAGCCCTGCCAACTGACAGACCACTCTGTGTTGAATCAATTCAATTTAAAAATGCCAAAACAGTATTTAAGACTCTTAAACACATTAATGTATTGTACATGATCATTGTAGAAAAACGTACTGGCTGTTGTAAATGCTTTCATTTTTATATTATTTTATCAATAAATAACTGATTTAAAACATGTCTGTAGTCAATGGCTGTGATTTCTTAAAAGCTGCATGAGTTCTGGTGATGTGATGAAAAAATTTTCAAGACAAGTATGCTACCCTAAACAATAGAATTTTTATTTGGTTTTATTTTTCTTACTGGGCTCATGAGCCATTGCATCCCTCTGTTATTTTACGTGCAGATGAATTACATACAAATCTTGATCAGAAATAAGATAGCTGAGTTCCTTAAAGCACTCTTCTCATCACAACCACATGGGTAATACTACTTTAGGGCAGATAGGCATACAGTCACCACTTAACCAAAGGAGATTCTTTACACAGCTTCTGGTCTGATTGCCATTTACCACATGTGTTTCTTCAGCTTGATTGGGGAAAAGATTTTGAATTTTGTTTATACAAGGCTTTATATTTATTACCCAGATATTCAGCATTTTACTAAATTTGGTAAATTTTTGCCATTATCCATTAAAAGAGGATTAATGCATTGTACGGCACACTGTATCCTACTGATATGAAACTGGGTGTCATAGGGATCTGAGACATGCTGTGGTGGGTATCTCAGAGGAGGGACCTCAGGAGCAAGATCTGACTAGCAATGGCCCTGGTCTCCCTCTGGAGACATCTGCTCAGTGCCCACATCTCTGCTGTGTGAGTACCATGTGTTTGTGACATGGAACAGGGGGGACGTTGGATGTTGCTCCTGGTGTCAGGGTGAGCCAGCGAGAGGGATGGGGTGGTTCCCCCTCCATGGGAATGCGTCTCCCACTGGCAACAGCTTGGCCACTGCCAGTGCTGTGGCTACAGCTCAGCACTGCTGTCTGTGTGCTGTCCCCACAGAAGGCTGCAAGTGGGCAAAAGTTCTTTTGATTGAGAATTTCCTTCCAAAGGATGTGATGGCTCAGGGGGAGCAGAGCCAAGCCTCCAGAGAGGAAGGCTTTTCCCCAGTGCTAAGCGGATTGTGGGTGAGATGAGGCGGAGCAGTTCTGTGTGGATCATGGGAGAGGACTGACAAGGCCCTTCCCAGCCATGTCGAAATGCAATCCCCAGAAAGATCCCTTTAGCTCCCACACTTGCTCAAAAGTGTGTACTTGCAAAAAAAGCAAAAGCTTTTTTGTACATGCTTGTGAGAAATGCTCAGTTGCCAGTTATCAACGGCTCAGACAGGATGCGGTTGAAGCACTCTTTATTACATTAGTGCAAGACCGGGCGCCCCACCAGGTGGACGCGCCCAACAGCCATCGTGCAATGGTTTATATCCCTTTCTCCCGGCCACAAGTTCCCTCCCCTGATTCCTCATTGGCTGAGTACTACAGGGTGTACAGACTTCCCAAACCGCCTACCGATACGCCCCTTCAGGTATGTGTTCATATGTCGCAAGTTCATGGAAATGAACCTTGGCTTTCTCCAAGGCGAAGAAGTTAATATGCATGAGCACATCACGCAAGCGTACTAAGATGGGAAAGTTCGAAATTCAGGTTCCCCAATTCTTTTGCTATCTGCATCCATCTAAAGCCAGTTCAAAGTAATGGGTCACCACAGTTGACAAAAAGTCCACTTGTCTTCTAGCCCTAGGCCAGGGATTTCAATGGTTGTGAACTGATCTCCCTGATTGCTTTGGTGAATCACTCCAGCCATTCCCATCAGGCTTATTATGTGTCGTGGTGCAATTCTTACCCCTCCCTGCCCTCCTTGTTGGGCTGCTTGGTGCCAGGTGCCATTCCATCCACGTTTCCACAAGCCATACACCAATCTGTGGAGATAAGGGCTGATAACCCTGACGAGCCTGGCTCCTGCCCCTCCCAATTTCTTGGAAGAGGTTATAATGGCCCATCATCTCCTGATGGCCTGGCACACCTGTGCCTGAGATGTGGTCAGATGGAAAAACAACAGGGTTGCATGTTATTCAAATTCTTGTGCAACTGCCGGAAGGCACCAGATAGCATTCGACAAAAGTCAATTATCTTGGATCCTATAAACTGTGACCACCAGAGAGACCCTTTGAGCTCTCCTGGATCGCAGCGGGCCTGTGACCAGCATCTCCCCTGAGCTGGGATGCCTCTCAGGTGTCATCTGCTCCAGACGGAAGGCCAGGGCGAAGTCCACCCGCTCGAGTCTCAATTTTCGCCCGTTGAGGAATGCCAAGGCATTGGGAGTATTTGCTCTAAAAGAGAGAGGGGAATTTTCTTTGAGCTAGCTTCTATTTCACCTGTTTATTGGTGTGTGTGTGTGTGGGGGGGTACGTACCCTTGCCCTTGTTCCCGTGTGTTTGTCCCTTTTGTGTTCATTTTACCGAATCCAAATACATTTGTTTCTGTATGTATATGTCTGGTTTGTGTATGCGCATGTACATATGTGTATAAATTAAGGTACCGTTAAGTAAGTTAGAGTGAATATTGTCATTTTAGAACCTGAATAAGTCACTTTTCTTTCTGAGTTATTTTGTATTGACAAATAGTTGTTAGTTATTAATAAATCTAGATTATTTTTCTAAATCACTACCGTGTCAATACTTTCATCCGCGACATTATGCAAAACCAACATTCTTTCCCTTACATGCTCAAAAGCAAGTGTACTTGCAAAAAGCCCATTCAGCTCAAAAGTGAAAATTCTTCTGTGTGAAGGAGCTTTGTAGCCTCTTCTTGCTGGCCCAGGTCACTCTTGATGAGCACTGGTGGCATGCCGCTAACCAGGCATAGCACAAGTTCAGGTGGTTTGTATCATCAGATGAGCTACCTCCCAGGGTAATATCAGCAAGGAGATGTCACAGATCCAAGTCTGTACCTCCAGAAGCCATGGAAAACCCCAGGGTCTGTTTTTGCTGGCCATTTTGGACTGACTCCTGTCGACATATAAAGCCCGGGTATCAAGAATAACATCAATATGGTTTGCCAGCTTGATCCAATTTTATTAAGCACAGAGTATCTTATATACTATTAAGGCGTGATCGCATACAGCTAAACAAACTGTGATTGGTTCTAAGCTACTGTCCACACAATATAACTCATATCTCATTGGTGCAACGCGAGAAGCACACGCAAGAAGCACAAGTCTATGGACCTCCTACTCAATGTTTCAACTTCACTCCATATCTCTAGTTAAGGAATTTGCTAAACAATAGCTCTCTATGCAGTGGCAAGCCAGAGAGGAACATTGAACAGTGAGTTCTTTTCACAGGGGCAGCTAGCAGAGAGTTACTCATGTCGGTATCCAGGACCAGGTGGCCGTTATCTTCCAAAAACTTCTCCACAACTCCCCCTTTTTCTTTTTAATCCATTGACATAAAACACTGAAAGGATGGTTTGCAACATTGACAACATAAACAGAAATTGCAGTGTCTTCCAGACGGCGAGAGCTCCAATGAGAAGAAATTTTTTGTGCTATCTTATCCAAGGCCTCTTGTTGTTTTGTGGTACATATACGGGGTTCTGCTGCATCGGTACCTTGTAGCCATGATAAAAGTGGAGCAATATCATCGTTAGTGATTCCAACAATATTTCGAACCCATTAGATATCACCAAGTGATTTTTGAGCATCATTCAGAGTTCTAATAGTGGTGCGCAACTCCTGCCTTGGGGTTTACTTGTCTACCTAGTAACAGACTGCAGTAAACCAGAGATTTTCTTCAGCACTGATGTCTACTTGTGAGAGCACACTTACAGACAAGCAGCTGGAGAGAAACAGCTCGTTGAACAGTGGCCCCAACACTGGGACAAGACAAAGGATGCTGTGGAAGTAAGTCATGCCCACGGAGGCCTGAGGAAGACCTGGCCAGTTTGGTCTTCCTGCCTCTGCAGACCTTGACTGTGCATGAGCCTCCTCCTGGTGCTCAAGAATCATTGCTCTCACCCTGACTGCAAAAAACGTGAGCAAAGGATGTGAGCCCCAATCCTCTAAAGAACTTGTGAATGACTCATTAAAGCCAACAGTAAATTAACATGCAAACCATTCCCCAGGTAAACTAGAGGGAGTTGCTTCTGGGGGGTCACACACTACACAAGTGCAGCTCGAAGCAGGTGCAAAATGAGGAAGTGCTACACCCTTCTACATACCTCCAGGGAGAAGAGTCAGTTTTGGCTACCTGAGCAACATTATCTTAAATTACAAGTGGGGAAAAGAAGAGAAACACCTTTCAAAGACAGCAAATTACACGTTTTCTTGGGTTTTGTTTGGTTTTTCATGTTAAACACAACTTTGAAATATTCTGTGGATATATATGCTATGCTGTGAGAACACAGGATGAATTTATGTCACTGCAACTTTCAAACAGCCTTCTGAGACACCTTAAAAGATACATACTGTCCTGGTTCAGCTAGGACAGGGTTAAGTTTCCACAGCAGGGGGAAGGGATCTCCAGCTGGGTTATTCTTACCATGTTGATGTCAGGTCTGGCGCAGGCACGGAGGGAAGCTTTTCCTTTGTGGCTTGGTCGCAGGAAGCACGCACAACGGGCTGGCTGTGTTCACTGCGGTATTTCTCTGTATATCTTTGGTCTCGTTTATTGTTATTACTGTTTATTGTTGTTATTATTGCTATTGTTTTTGTTCAGGTTGTTATTTATTACATTGTTGTATTAAATTTCTCCTTATTTCAACCCCAGGCTTTGTGCCCTACTCAGTCCAAGGGTGGGGGAGGGAACAACGTCAACGTGGTCTCCAGTCCCGGCAGGGCCTAAACCAGCTCAGCCTTCTTTGGCACACCAACGTGGAGCACAAGATGGTTGAAATAAGGCTCAAAAAGGGACAGACCCTGACCAGAGTGTGTTAGAGCAATCTGTTAGGTGCAGTTTTTCTGTTTGTATTTGTACTGTTTGATAAGAAAATGTTTGCAATGCTGGCACACTTGCTTGTGTGGTGGGGCTGAATTATTATTTATACTGTGTGTTCCCAGTGTTTGTGTTTGTTGTTGTTGGAAAATGTATAAAGGGGCTTGTCTTGTTATACGAGCTCCAGACTACTTATGCTGCCTTTGTATCGCTGTGTGGGGAAAGGGACGGTACCTGTTTGCTGCCTGGGCTTTTGTTAGTGGTCTCACCCCCTCTGTGGGTGAGCCAGGGGAAGAGAGCCTCTCGGTTTTTGGAAGTTTCAATTATCCTTAGAGCTTCCAGGCCAGTGTGTTTGCGGCACAATGCTTTCTGAATATCGGTCAGATCTTGTTTTGGGCCATGCGGCACTTCTATAACAATAGCAGTGCCTGGAAACCTGCCCCGAGGTCAGATAATAGTGAGAGGCAAGGGGTGTGGGAAAAGATGGGCAAAGGCCTGAGTCGGTGGGCACCTCCAATGCTTTGGAACTTCACTCCTGAGCAAATGCAGAGCCCTGAGAAGCTGATGGAGTGCTTAGAAAGGGCGTGTTACCAATATGGCAAAACCCAGGAGACACAACTCTCTGCAATGTGTTGGGGACTTGCCCATGCCTACCGTGTCCTCTTAAATACCACCCACTGCCCTCAAGGGAGAGAAAGGGCTGCAGGATCTGAGAATGAACTTATTGGTACAGCAGCTGGGCCGGGGGAACAGGCAGAGCCAGTCTCAGTCACCTCCACCAGCACAGCAGCTGAGCCAGAGAGCCAGCCAGTGCCTGTGTCAGTCACCCCGATACAGAAAACAAAATATACCGGAAAGTCAGCTCACAAAGTGGGGGATGGGGATGAGCAAGGCCCATCACGGGAACAGGAGGAAGGGCCAGAGGTGATCGTCCGATCTCTATCCCCAACTGAGTTGCGAGATATGCGGAGAGATTTCGGCCGCCTGGGAGGCGAGCAGATTTGCACCTGGCTGCTCCGATGCTGGGACAATGGAGCCAGTGCTTTTGAGATGGAGGGGAGAGAGGCCAAGCAGCTGGGATCTTTGGCTAAGGATGCTGGCATTGATAGGGAAATAGGGAAACAGACTCAAACCCTCAGCCTTTGGAAGCGACTCCTGCTCAGTGTAAGGGAGAGGCACCCCTACAAGGAAGATATCCTATGTCAGCTAGGCAAATGGACCAACATTGAGAAAGGCATCCAGAACCTCAGGGAACTGGTTGTGTTTGAGATGATCTATGGTGATCTGAATGATGAGCAGTCACCCATGGACCCAGATCAGGCCCCTTGCACACACCTAATGTGGCGAAAGTTCCTGAAGAGTGCACCAGAAGCACACTCGAAAGCATTGGCAATAGTGTCCTGGTGGACAGACACCCACACTCTGACAGTGGATGGAGTGGTTGGCAAGCTCCGGCAATAGGAGGGAAATCTCCCTTCATCTCAACATTCCTGGGTCTCAGCTGTGGAGGAACTGTCTCAGAGGGTCCAGAAAATGGAAGAGGACATGTCCTACATTCCACCTGCATGGGCTGATGTCTCAGCCAATAGAAGTAAATGTTTCCCCACCCAAAAGAAAGGCAGCAGAAGGCACACACCACGAGGCACCTCCACGACCATGGAGAAAACATGAGGAGGTGGGATGGACAGCCCACTGCCGCCCTAGCTGCACGAGTAGAGCAGCTGAAAGAGAAGACTGTCACGAAAGGGGAGTCCTCCAAGAAGAGCGCCGCTCCAGTGTCCAGTCAGAAATCCCCCAGGCAGAATAGAATGGTGAACGTTATGTCTGACCCTCTTGAGGGGACCAGTGAATCATTCTTACAAGCAGTGAGTGATGCTGAGCAGGATTAGAGGGGCCCTGCCTCCAGCCAGGTGGAGGAAAGGGATAATCAGATTTACTGGACAGTGTGGATCCGATGGCCTGGCACGTCAGACCCACAAGAGTACAAGGCTTTGGTGGACACTGGCGCACAGTGCACCCTGATGCCATCGAGCTGCAGTGGGGTTGAATCCATCTGCATCTCTGGAGTGACAGGGGGATCCCAACAGCTGACCCTACTGGAAGCTGAAGTGAGCCTGACTGGGAAGGACTGGCATAAGCACCCCATTGTGACTGGCCCAGATGCCCCGTGCATCCTGGGCATAGACTGTCTCAGGAGAGGGTACTTCAGAGACCCAAAAGGGTACCGGTGGGCTTTTGGTGTAGCTGCCCTGGAGGAGGTTGAACAGTTGTCCACCTTACCCGGCCTCTCAGAGGATCCCTCAGTGGTGGGGCGGCTTAAGGTTGAGGAGCAGCGAGTGCCGATTGCTCCCAGGACGGTGCACCGGCGGCAGTACCGCACCAACCGAGATTCCCTGGTCCCCATCCATCAGCTGATCCGCCAACTAGAAAGCCAGAAGGTGATCAGCAAAACTCACTAACCCTTCAACAGCCCTATATGGCCAGTGAGAAAGCCTAATGGCAAGTGGAGGGTGGACTACCGTGGCCTGAATGAAGTTACGCCAGCGATGAGTGCTGCAGTGCCAGACATGCTGGAGCTCCAGTATGAACTGGAGTCGAAGGCAGCCAAGTGGTACGCCACAATTGACATTGCTAACGCGTTCTTCTCCATTCCAATAGCACCAAAGTGCAGGCCACAGTTTGCGTTCACTTGGAGAGGCATCCAGTACACCTGGAATCGATTGCCCCAGGGGTGGAACCACAGCTCCACCATTTGCCATGGACTGGTCCATACTGCACTGGAGAAAGGTGGGGCTCCAGAACACCTGCAGTACATTGATGACATCATTGCATGGGGGGACACAGCCAAGGAAGTCTTTAAGAAAGGGAAGAAGATAATTGAAATCCTCCTGAAGGCCGGCTTTGCCATTAAGCAAGAGAAAGTTAAGGGGCCTGCAAGGGAAATTCAGTTCCTAGGAATAAAATGGCAAGATGGGCGTTGCCACATCCCAGTGGAGGTGATAAACAAGATAACAGCCATGGCCCCACCAACCTCTAAAAAGGAGACTCAGTCTTTCCTGGGCGCTGTGGGGTTCTGGAGGATGCACATCCCGAACTACAGCCTGATTGTGAGCCCTCTCTACCACGTAACCCGCAAGAAGACCGATTTTGAATGGGGCTCTGAGCAACAACAATCCTTTGAACAAATACAGCGGGAGATTGCCCAAGCAGCAGCCCTCGGGCCAGTCTGGGAAGGGCAGGAGGTTAAGAACATGCTCTACACCTCAGCCGGGGAGAATGGCCCTACCTGGAGCCTCTGGCAGAGAGCACCTGGGGAAACCCGAGGCCGACCGCTAGGCTTTTGGAGCCGGGGATACAAAGGCTCTGAAGCTAATTACACACCAACTGAGAAGGAGATACTGGCAGCGTACGAAGGAGTTCGGGCTGCCTCAGAAGTGCTCGGCACTGAAACACAGCTGCTCCTGGCACCCCGACTGCCGGTGCTGGGGTGGATGTTCAAAGGAAAGGCCTCCTCCACACATCATTTAACAGCTGCCATGTGGAGTAAATGGGTTGTGTTGATAACACAAAGGGCTCGAATAGGGAACCCCAGCCGCCCAGGGATACTAGAGGTGATTACGAACTGGCCAGAGAGCAAAGATTCCGGGATGTCACCAGAACAGGAGGTGACACGTGCTAAGGAGGCCCCACCATATAACGAGCTGCCGGTTGAGGAGAAGCGATATGCCATGTTCACTGATGGGTCTTGTCGCATTGTGGGAAAACATCGACGGTGGAAGGCTGCTGTGTGGAGTCCCACAGGACGGGTCACTGCAGCTGCTGAGGGACAGGGTGAATCGAGCGAGTTCACAGAGGTGAAAGCCGTCCAGCTGTCTTTGGATATTGCTGAGCGAGAAAAGTGGCCGAGGCTCTACCTCTACACTGATTCGTGGGCAGTGGCAAATACCCTGTGGAAATGGCTGCAGCAATGGAAGCAGAACAACTGGCAACGTAAGGGTAAAACTGTCTGGGCTGCTGAAGTATGGCAGGACATTGCAGCCCGTGTGGAAAACCTTGTTGTGAAGGTGACCATGTGGATGCCCATATACCCAAGAGTCGGGCCACTGATGAACATGGACACAACCAGCAGGAAGACCAAGCTGCTAAGATTAGAGTGGCTCAGGTGGACTTGGACTGGCAGCGCAAAGGTGAACTGTTCATAGCCCGGTGGGCCCATGAGACCTCGGGCCACCAAGGTAGAGATACAACATACAGGTGGGCTCGAGATCGAGGGGTGGACCTCACCATTGACACCATTGCAGAGATCATCCACGGATGTGAGATGTGTGCTTCAATCAAACATGCCAAGCGGGTGAAGCCCCAGTGGAATGGAGAGCGATGGCTGAAATATAGATATGGAGAGGCCTGGCAGATCGACTACATCACACTGCCACAGACCCGCCGCAGGAAGCGCCACGTGCTCACAATGGTGGAAGTAACCACTGGATGGCTGGAAACTTACCCAGTGCCCCACGCCACTGCCCGGAACACCATCCTGGGCCTTGAAACCCAAGTCCTGTGGCGACATGGCACCCCAGAGAGAATTGAGTCAGACAATGGGACACACTTCCGAAACAACTTCATAAATGCCTGGGCAGAAGGACATGGCATCGAGTGGGTCTACCATATCCCCTACCACGCACCAGCATCTGGGGAGATCGAGCGCTACAACGGACTGTTAAAAACCACATTGAAAGCACTGGGAGGTGGGACCTTCAAAGACTGGGACATGCATCTAGCAAAGGCCACCTGGCTAGTCAACACAAGAGGATATCTGCCAGTCGAGCTGGCCCGGCTCAGTCAAAACCTCCATGTGCTGTAGATGGGGATAAAGTCCCTGTGGTGCGCATGAGGAATATATTGGGAAAAATGGTCTGGTTTAGTCCTGCGCCAGGCAAAGGCAAAGGTAAACCCACTACGGGATTGTTTTTGCTCAAGGACCTGCGTGTACCTGGTGGGTGATGCAGAACAATGGAGAGGTCCGATGCGTACCACAGGGGGACTTGATTCTGGGTGAGAACATGCCATGAATTATGCTGTGCCTTTGTAAATTGTTGTTTTGTTATTGTTAACTGCTAAATGGCAGCTGGGCATGACGCAGAGGGTATAGAATAAAGGGGTGGATTATGTCCTGGTTCAGCTAGGATAGGTTACGTTTCCCTAGCAGGGGGAAGGGATCTCCAGCCGGGTTATTCGTACCATGCTGACGTCAGGTCCGGCAGCGGCAGTGCAGGAAACTTTCCTTTGTGGCTTTGGTCGCGGGAAGCATGCGCAACAGGCTGCCTGTGTTCACTGCAGTATTTCCGTGTATATCTTTCATCTTGTTCATTGTTATTAGTGTTTATTGTTGCTATTATTGCTATTGTTGTTGTTCAGATTGTTATTTATTACACTGTTGGATTATATTTTTCCTTATTTTAACCCTGGAGTTTGTGCCCTACTCTGTCCAAGGTTGGGGGAGGGACAATGGCCACATGGTCTCCAGTCCTGGCAGGGCCTAAACCACCACACATACCATTAATACCCTGTCTTCTTCACTTTTCAGAACTGTTCAGTGTAAAACATGCTACATATTTTTCTTGGGGACTCAAACCAACAGGATCTGTTGACAAGCCTCTTTGGCAGTGTTATTGTCAATGGCAATCTCTCTGGATGTGCTAGGAAAGGTGCCCTGGAGGAAGGCAGCTGACTAGAGGATGCTGCTTGTGCTCTTTGGCCAAGGATATGTGTATCAACATGTTCCTGTTGACACAAAGTAGGACTTCTGGAAGAGGTTCTTAAAGTTGAAGCTTCTACTATTCAGCACAATGATGAGGAACGGTCCCTCCAGGAGAGGACCTCCATTATCTGACAATTCGTGTTTTCTTATGTGTGTGTGAGATGTTGAACAAGACAGACACTGAAAGTTTGCATGTGAAAGAACATTCCTCACTGAGTAATCAGATGGCTGCCTGTTTGCAGCCTTCCATAGTTTTACGGACAAATGGCAACCAAAATTAAAAAAATTATTATCAACAAAATTAATTAGCCCTCCACAACCATTCAACAGCAGGTTCAAATGCCCATGATAGAAGAGAGTACCACTTCCTTTGGTTTAATGACAACCCAAAATGCTCTATCATTCAACTAAAAAATGAGGACTCTCAACCTCAAGGAACTTTTCTGGGCAGCATCTCAACCCAAGTAACCTCAAGGAATTTCCTTGAGCAGCATCCCAGGCCAAGGGGAGAGACCTTGACTAAAACAGGCTCCTCCAGAGGGAGGCTCCCCCAAGGGACTCCATTTATACCTAGCCCAATCTGGTCTGTGGTCAATAGTGGCTCCCATTGGCCAAGGGCCCCAACTACCGTGAAGCCTTGAGAACAGGGGCAATCAACAGTTGCTACACTTCAGCAGCCAAGAAGCCCAGTTTTCATTGGGCAGGTGCACCTGCCACATATAACACAAATGCCCTGTGTGCGTGTCCTGTGAACACACAGTCCGGTAGAAAGCTATGTGAGCATACACAGAGTTGATAGTAACTTGCACTGTGGGATGCATTTCTTTACCTGCAAAAAAGATCCTGAATGATACAGACTCGCTTTCTTGAAGTTAAAGCTGGAAGGGGACTTGTGCTGAAGAGCAGAGCTCATATTTGCCAGAAAGGATTACTGTTACTCACTTTCCTTTCAGCTTTTCTGACGCTGATAATAAAAGATACATACATGTACACTACAGATGGAAACCTTCATAGAAGACAAATGAGGCAATGCCTTGGAAGTCTGCTCAGATATTCTTCTATGGACTGAAAAGCAAAAGTCATTCTTTTTTAGAAAATTGCTTTTAGGGGGGAGGAAGGGCAAAGTAGTTGGTGGGTGTATAAAATAATGTACAGGAAAGGACTGTATTTGTGACAAACCATGTCATCACCCAAATCAGTTCTCCCTCTCACACACATACTGAGTCAATGAGCGTTGTCTTAGAGAAGACAGGAGATCTGACTTCTTACAAGCAATTCATTACTTTTTCAGTGTGGAAAAAGATGCAAAATGTTGCATTATTCTTTGGTACAAGCCTCTTTCTTCCACCTTCTCTGAGTGAGTGTGGTTTGATGCTTTTCTCTTTGTGACAAGCAACATTGTGTTTTCTCTCCTGGAGGCTGGTCAAGAGAGGCATGCAACCAAGCTCAGCACCTGCATGCCTGGCCCTGTATTAGGTCTCATGAGAATTTAATTTAAGGGATCATTAGCACAGAAGTGCTTGTTTTACTGCTCAATGCACTTATCCCACCGCCAGTTCATTCTTACTGTAAGTGTCTGAACTGCTCCCTTCTATTTGGGTTTTCTTTTAAATGAAACAAATTAGCCCCGACTTCTGCTGAATCATTTGAAAGTAGATTTTGTGCCATGGGAGTATGGTCAGAGTAACACTAGGCACTGCTCTGGGGACACTGTAAAAGGCACAGGTTCCACACCTTCATTTCTACAGTTTTACAGGGGACTAAATGTACATAACAAACAAGTGTACAGCTATATTGTATCTTTATTTCCATGTGTAAAACATTTTCTTTGTTCATGCTGTCAGCTTCCTACTGCAGGCTGCATTAGTGATTATACACTGCTCTGTTCTCTAATGGGCAGCATCTTCTCTCAAATCCACCATTCTGTTAAGATCCAGAGCCACCTCCTTCATCTGTAAGGCTGCACGATGAGATCACCACATATCCTTAAAGACATGCTTATTCCAATATTTATTGACTTGATCCTGGCTGAACCTGCTCTAATTAAAAAAGGGAACCTGGTTGGTATTAATACAGTTAATTATTTTTACCCCAAAAGAGGCTGCAGTGTTTTGGCCCCTGTCTCTAGAGGCAGTTGGTTCTCCTGCCTGTATTTTTGAGATTACAACATTAAAATCCAGCATTCCCAGTGGAGTTTCACTTAACAATGTCATGGTCTGGTGGAAAATAGAGTTAGAGAGAGGGAGGTTCTGCATGGGCTTTGAGTTACTGCAGGACAGAAATTACTCTCTGGGGCTCTGCTCCTCCTATGTCAAACACAGATGCTGGCTCTTTACCTGATTAGTGGAAAACACCTGAAGCTCTACTGATAAAATCAAAGTAATATTTAAGGACAGAAGCACAGTGTGGGGAGCTGAACAGGGCTGTAATGTTGGAAAAGCTGGATGGCTTTTGCTGCCTGTGCTATACTTAGACTTGAACAGATTAATGCTGGCTTAACCTCGTGTATGAAAAAAGGAAAAGCTGTAGGTCAGACTGAGACCTGCTTCTCAGGGCAGGAGGAGATGAGAGAGCACCCGACCACAAGGAAGGTGTTCAGCCAGTGTCAGACCTGGATTGCCTCATGTCAGAAACCTCTCTGGCTGGTGAAGGGGGAAACACAGGTAGTCCCACTGGTGACCCTGCTTGTTTCTCCTCAGACAGGAGGCTGTGCAGCAAACCAGCATTTTAGGGGAAAGGAGATTAAAAGAGAAGAGGGAGTGTTGGGATTATGGCAGGCAGACATCGCTTGCTGTTCATGTACCAGTGCCCTTACCACTCAAGGCTTGATTCTGCCCTGGATGTTCTCTGTAACCTGGGTGAGGGCACTGGAACCCAGATTAATTTAAAGGCCAGTTCAGTTGCCTAAATTCCCTGGAGGGTGTGAGCCTTGACTGCACTTTCATGATACAGCTAGATGGGTTTGGCAGCTTTGGCCTCCTACCAGCTCTCCTGTGGGCTATTTGCTCAGGGCTGCAAGTGGCATTAGCAGAATTAAAACCACCAGCTCCTCCAACTTTTCACAGAGGAAGGATGCTCCCAGAAATTCAGCTCAAGCTGTGCAAACAATGATTAAAGAAAGGAAGAGGAATGTGACAGCAAAAGGCTGGCTATTTTCTGCAGGTGCTGCACCTTCTATCACCTTCCCCAGAGCTGATGCATTGTCTTCATAGTGCTGCTTGCAGCCAGGCACTCCCTGTGTCTGACTGTCACTGATTTCAGCTGGGGTGACAGCACGTATTACACAGGGGATGGATGAGCTTCCACCTTGACATCACTGTGCCAACATCTACAGCAGAGCACCTCCCTTTGCAACATAGGAACCACAACAAGCTGAATCTCCTTGCATGTACTTTCCTATTGCTGGAGGCTGATGGGTCTCCATGAGAAGTGCCTGGCCTGCTTTGCAGGCTGGAGAGTTCATCAGCAAAAAGGTCTAGGAACTACTGAACTTGCATATCAGCTTTTCTCTCAGCATTTCTGCCTTCGTTCATTAGCATCTTAATGAGTAACAGCTTCCTCCAGTCAAACAAGTTTGTTATTTAAAAAAGGCAAGGAATTATTTTTTTTTACATTGTCGTAACACTCAGTAATTCTCTTGCTTTTTTTCTTTCTCTGACTTTTTTTTTTTTTTTTTTTTAAAGAATGGAGAAAGCAGACATTAGTCACACCAACAAGTCATTCTTGCATGTGTGTTTTTAATAATGGGCAGTGCTAAATCCAGAAAAACCACTCTCAGCACAGAGCAACAAGAGGCTAACAGCTTGAGTACTGGTCTAGGAGACTCCAAGCCAATTAATGAATTGTGTGGCCTCTCTGCTGAAATCAGAGAGCCCACAAGCAGGGTTTCAGGGGTTTGCAGCAGTAATGAGACTACTGACAGTGTTTTCTATACGTTTGTGATTCTATACACTGACAATGACACAGATGAAGCCATCCAGATCCAGAACCTGCTACAGAATAGTTTTGTTTTAAATCTGGAACAATCTTTGCAGTCATGCCTTGATGTGAACATGTCTTGGAAAACTTAAGTGATGCTGTGGGTGGCTCAACATAGGGTATCATGTTATTGACAAAAATCTTCTGGATGGATCTTCATATTTGTTTCAATATTTTTATAATATTAATTTTTAAGTGCTCTTAACAACATAAATTACAACTCTCTGATACATGTGATGCCCCTGAATACCCACTTACACAGGAGAAGATTGTTTGGTTTTTTGTTTTGGAGGCTGGCAATGCGTAGAGGATAGTCCTGGATTAGCAAAACAAGGGGACATTACATACTGGCAACAGTGAGAGACACAAGGGAGGAAAGGGTGAAACAGAAAGTAGACCACTTGTCATGGCGAAAAATGTGAAGACAGACAATGTTTAAAATAAAGCAGAAGTTATATTCCTTGCTTTTGTTTTATAAAGGAAGGGAAACTCTTTTTTTGACAAAGCTAAAGGCAAAGTTCTCCACCAAGATGTGTTAATTAAGTACTGCTGTGTGCATGCTGTATGTGAAGGCATTCCTGTCACTGTCTACTTAGAGGTACAAGATGCTGCCAAACCAAAATCCTAGCTGCGTTTGGCTTTATCTTGTGAGCTCTGCCAGAGATGTGCTGTGAGCCATTAACACTGTACAGCTTTTCACATCTTGTAGCTAACACTGAACAATATTAATAAAAGAGGAACACTTGTCATCACAATGAAATAAATGCATTATGAAAGGCACTCTATGAAATAAGTTTCCACTTAGAGTAATGAGCATTTCAAAGATCTTTTTTTGTTACATTTAGGATTTTTTTTCAACAAAGAAAACATATTCTGATGTGTTTTGTTATTTCAAGAAACATTTTCTATGCTCATTTCGACTAAACTGTGTTTGACACATTCTGTAAGGGAAAACATCAGACAGTTATATTGGAGAGAATAGTCTGGGAGACGGTGTTTGTCTTTAAGGCAAGTGTTCTGAACTGAGGCTGAAAAAGGAGAGCCACAGAAACGACATCAGTTTGAATTACTTGTATCTTGTGCACTTTACATATCCCAATTCTTAATCATATTTGAACAGATTTAAGATGAATCTTCAGTGTTCTTTTTTCTTCCTTACTTGATAAGACTGCTAGCTGTGATTCAATAAACCAGCTTGCATTAGGTTTTGCTGCAGTTTTGTATTGCTGATGTGGAATGTAATTACTAAAATAGCATTGAAAATCTTTGCTTTTTCTGGTGGAAATTAAATCAAAACATGGTAATTTATTGTTTTCTGAATGACTGAAATCTGGCTATTCCAAATATAAGGACAGTCAGCTCTGAACAAAACAATTTGTTCCTTGCTGAAGAGAAGAGGCAGTGAGAAGGGCATTAATGTTTGTATCAGCCCCAATGCTGTGCTTGTGGAAGGTAGCTGATGTGATAGCTGTGCAGCATGACTCTGGACACAATGTTTTGTGATCTGCCTCTGTTCCCTGTTTTGCACATGAGAAGAATAATAGCTATGTATCTCTGTCTCAAATTTAGGGGGAGAATCAGTTATGGACACACCACATGTTTTATCCACATGCAGGCTGTACCCCTGTGCTGCAGAAAAGCAAATTTGTGGGGTCGGGGGGCTGCTGGGTGTCCACAGCTCTTGCAAAACACCCTTGGTGCAGCCAGTCATAGTGCCTGGGATGGCCAAAACTCCTGAGCAGTGTAGTGAGTTTCTCAGTTATTCACTCTTGGTGTCCCCCGTGTTGCAAGTGATGCCTAATGACAACAGGCAGCTGCCTGCAGGTAGAGGGGCACTTCTGACATCAGTGCTGAGGACCAGGTCACCACAGGCAGGAGGACAGATCTTTGCTCCTCTCTGCCCTCTTTGTCATAGTGGGGTGGCTGGACACACCCAAGATCCTCAAAGAGAGCCACAAGCACTGTGAGCATGGGTGGAGGGTATTGGCTGTGGGAGGCTTTCAGAATTCCTCTGCCAGTGATGGTTCACTTAGGTGTTATCTACAGTATTTTTTACGTTTTTTTTCCCCCCTAGTGTAAATGCATTTTTTCCTGTGATACTTAGAATGTTAAAGGTAAAGCAATCTGACTATAACACACAGTCTATAAACCATACCAATGGGAGGATTAGGCAAAGAAGACAGAAGGAAAAGAGAATGGGAAGAAGTCTAAGAGAAACCAGAAGAGATGTGGTCTGTCCTGGGCTGTTACACAGCTAAATGTTTCCAAAAAAGGAAATCAGTTCTCAGGCTTGGACCAAACCTCATCAACCCAGAGACTCCCGTTCTTGAGCTACCAAGCTTCTCCATCGTTGTTGCTAGTTATTCTCACACATATATATATAACCATAACTTCTGGCTGATTCCAGGAGATACCAGTTGCTTTGTTGGTGAGAAGCCCACACTTGCAGGTAATGTTTGAGGGTTAAAGTCCCCAGGTTGTTTACTGGTTTAATGTTCTCCTTCAGTATCTAGTCCAGAAAGCAAGTGTTACCTCAAGTGTTACTCTCTGCTCATACTGCTGCATGCTGCTGCATACTGCCTACAAGAAACACACAGACAGCTAGCTTGTATGCTATGTGCTTGCAAATAAAAATTGCCATCTCATTTTCATGCAGAAATGTTTGCCTTGTCATTACTGACCACCACCCACCTTCTTGCCAGTCTTACCAGGATGCTTAGTGTGCTGCCCTGCTGGCTGACAACTCCCTGGCCATTAGGAAAGAGTCTGCCTGGGACTTTCAGACTCAAGCCAAATTCTGTTACTTGTCTTAGGCTGTCTTGCTGCTGACCACAGCTCTCCTGTACCTCTTGTGGGCAGCTGCCTTTGTGCCACATGTGGAGTTCCCCAAACACTGAAGCAGAATGCAGTACTTAAAAAGGGTATGTGGGGATAGTCTGGCAAAGGGTGGAGAGAAATGTGTATGTCACCCAGCTGTGACCTGCACCTGCTCTCACGCTCATAGATGCAAATGCTGGAAAAGTAAGCTGGGTGACCCTCCCCTGCGTTTGCTATGGTAAGAGAAAAACAGTTCAGGAGTTTTGAGCATACTGCTGGGTCAGCAATACCACACCACAAACTGAGTCTGTGGAAATATGTCTGAAGCTGAATTACTGCTCATTGGGAGAAGCCAGAGAACTGTTGCCAAGACTATCACATTTGCAAGGGATACTCTCACCTGCATCTTAGAGCACTCTGCAGCTGGCAGCCTCTGCACTCTCTCCTCCCTCTGGAGATCACAAACGTCACCTTGGCACCACCTGTCCCCTCAGTATGCTCTGTTCTGGCAAAAATGAGCAAAGGGTCAGAGATGGGGAGAGACCTTGGGGATGTTGAGCATTGCACTGGACTTGAGTGAAAGCCTCCTGACCGTAGTGGGTGGGGACCATGGCGATCCTCTGGTTCAACAACAGTGAAGCTGGTGCCTCATTAGCGGTTGGAAATTGCATGTGCCTGAACAGGCAAGGAAGGGGAGTGGTGAGGTCAGGAGCTGGGACAGCAAGGCAGCACACTGGAAAAATGCGCTTTGCCATCAGTCTCAGCTCCCTCTCTCCACAGCAGGCTAGGTGCTCAGAGATCTCTTCATGCACTGTGTCCAGCTGTTAAACAAGGACAGCAACCCTAATGTCGCAGAAGGCTACATACATTATATTTACAAAGTCTTGTGGTAGAAGTCATTGCACAATGGGAAGGAGAGCTAACACACTTCATATGCCTAATGATGTATTTGGCTTTCTCTCCAACAAGTTATCTGTGATTTTAAATTTTCCTTTGCTCAGCCTGAAGGTCTGTAAAGACTTCTGAAAAAAAATGCCCAGACTTATTAGCTGGAATAAGACATTTTCTGGGCTTTTTTCTCTTAGAAGTACAATTCTGTTGCAAAATTTCTAGCACTCATCTCAGGTGTTATCCAATCAAGTTGGCTTGTGGAAAACATGAAGTCTTGTGGCTATCACCTTGCCTTGCACTGCATTCATCCCTTAGACAAAGGGCAGGGTAAAACCAGCAGCCCTTCCTTCTACGAAAACCATCAATCTCATTTGACATAACGATTAAAAGTGGAAAAAAAAAAAAAAAAAGGCAAAAAACCCCAAACTGAAATAAGGCAGCTTCTCCTCAGATTTCAGTGCGGGGGATGGTTTGCCTGTGCTCTCTGGCTGACAGCAGAGTTGGGGGGAACCCAAGGAAAGGACAGTGCCTGAGTACTGGAGTAACTAGTGGCATAAATCCAAGAAATTTAATAATAAAGCTAGAAATAAGCTAAGGCAATCGGTGAAGAATGGTTTTAACAAGCTCAGTGTGGTTAGCATTAAAGCCAAGCAAACAGCTCCAGTCTGCTCTAACTGAATCTTCTGAGGCATGCTTGCAAGAAGCCCCAGTAAAGTGTATTTTCATATCCCAGCCTGCAGAAGAAAATGGAGTAGATGGTCATATGGTGTGGCAGTAGAACCGACAGCCTAGATAAGGAGGGACTCGGTTATATTGTTGTTTGCCGCAGACTTACTCAGAAATGGGAAACCCCACTGTTAAAGGCAAGTGCTTGTGGGGTTTCCTCAGGCAGGTCCAGAATCTGGAGGGGAGGATGTGGGACAATGCCTAGGGAACAGCTGTGGCTGATGGCAGCTCTGCAAGAAGAAGAGTCACTACTGAAATGACACCAGTCTTTCAGAAAACCACCAGACAGACAGGCAGAAACACCCCTGCACAAGGGAACTGAGAAACTCAGTAGCCAAACCTTATGTAATCTTTTTAAAAAAACCCAAAATCTCTGTCTCCTACCCTAGAATTAAGCCAGGCTTGGAAATGGCTTTCCTGTTAGTCCATGCCCTCTGTTTCGTCAGGGTCAAGCTAGAGTCAGCAGTCATAGACAGATTAACAGAAGAGTCCCTAGTTGTGATTTAATAGGAAGCTACTGCCAGAGACGTTTCTGCTAAGAGGCCACACACTTGCTTGTGACCAGCTGCTTATGGAAATAGTTAGAAGGCAGAAAATGAGAGCAGAACTCTCCATAGCACGTAAGCATGTGACTACATGTGTGCATACACACACTCACACCCATGTGGCCAGAAACCTCTGGGAACTGGGATTCTTTGCTGAAGATGGAATGGTTTCTGGATATACATGGCAATGGAAAAGGTCAGGGCTAGTCTGAACTGCTTGGTGGCTTTGCAGGCTTCCAGTGACAGTTACAGCTGCAGATGACTAAAATGTAGGGACACTTATAGCACTTGCATCTGAAGCCAAGGACTGAAATACTACCAGCGTGCTCCCAGCCACTCAGCAGCTTCTGCAGGAGCTGCAGCACACGGTGTGTTGCAATCCAGACCGTTGCCTAGCACTTGGACTCACAGTTTTGTTTGCAATTTATGCTTGTGCTGTCTGGTGCTTACCGTAAATGGAGTATTTCTCTGATTATCCCAAGACTCCCCCCTTCTACTCACATCTATTTGAGGAAAACTAGCTTTGCAACATGTATGTTTGCTTCCAACCATTTTGGACCCACTGGACTCTTCTGAGCTTTCGGTCAGCCCAGAGTGCTCCCTGGCTTGGTAGTTTTTCTCTGCAGTGAATTAGCAGAAGGGTCTGTGCAAATGCCTGGAAATTAAATATGCATATTCCCAAGCATCATGACTAGCCTAGTAGGTTTCATTGTAGGTGAAATGTCTGTTCTATACTTGGAAAGCAGAGGATGTTATGTGTTTTTCATTCCACCCACTCTGGAAATCTTGTGAATTCAATAGCTAAAATTCTGTGTATCTTTATCAACACTATCAGGCCCGTTTTTTCTTTGGCCTGGGTGCAAAGAAAGGCAAATAACAGGGGGATAATATGTATGGGGTAAAAAAAGAGCAGCAAAGGGACTGTGAGCAGCTTATTCTGGAAGTTTCACATCTATAATATACCAGAATGGGTATAGCCTGCAGGACAGGAGAGGCTTCTGCTGTCACAAAGGCACAACCTGAAGTTTAACAGAGCAAAGGATTAGTCAAACCAATTGACTGTAAGCAAAGGCACAGTGCATGCCCAGTGTCTCTCTGGCAGAGGATCACACCATGGCAGAGCATGGTTTGACCCCAGTGTGGCTAGCAACATGAACAAGACTGGCTCTACCTAATAATGGTATGGTTAAAGTATAGTGAGAACATTTTTAATAGTAAGCTAATTTTTGATGCATTTTTTTATCTACAGCTTAGCCAACTGTTGACTTAAAACAACTATACTGATGAATCTGAGATTATTTTTTAAATTTCAAATGTTGCTTTCGCAGAGAATTTTACTCTGGCAGTTGCTTTTGTGACATTTAAATTCTGCCATGTTACATTTACAAGTTTTACTACTAAAGATCAGTTGTGCAGACTAGGGCAGACTCTCCCAAAATGTCAGACTATTGTTACTGAAGAGGCAATGTACAGTTGTGCACTGGCTAGCAGGACTGTCTTTGGATGTATGAATTCAGACTTGTGGGTCTTTTACAATTGCATGCTAGAGATTGCCTGAAGGAAAAAAAAAAAAAAAAAAAAAGGGTTGTCTTCTTGGAGGCAAATTCAGCTTTCATAAGGTTGGCAAATACCAACCAAAAAGCTAGGTGCACAACTGCTGCTGATTCTAATGACAGAAATGTTTGAGTTTCTGAAAATTGCAACCACTGTCAATGTATTTTCAACCTGCTGAATTAGCACCAGAGGCAGTGGAGAGAGAGGAAAGGAAATTTTGCAGCTTACACATCAAACACTAGAACAGTGAGGAAAGGTGAAGGTTAATTAGACTGTTTAAAAACCCTGAACTCCTTTTATGAGGATATTTGTAAACTTGCCTTATTTGTACCTTTAAGAAATACACACATCTTGTGGAATAGCACCTGTCTCCTGTAGTATATTTCCATTACTAAACCACTGTATGTATTTTAGGGAAGTGAATCTGTAAACTATTTCCATTAATCACATACAGACATAAACATGTACAAATGTATAATTCAATAGCCTATAGAATTAGTATGACTTGTCAAAGTTTTTTACAAGTTATAATTTTCTTCTTATTTCCCTGTTTTCATAGTGTGACCAGAGAAAATTAGGGAACCAAATATTGTTATGGATGCTGGGGGTAAAACCCTGGCTCAGCTGACTTAACTGGAAACAAAATGTCATCCTTACACTCCAGGGTGAATAAGCAGAGATGTTTATTTCCTCCTGAGAAATGAGGTACTTCCCAGGATCAGACTTCACTGTCTTGGTTGTGTTCACATGTGGGCGGGCTGCAGACTGTTTCTGCTGTTGGCTGTGAGTTAAGTGCCAAAGGACAAGGAAGGCTCACAGCTTGCAGGGGTTCAGCAAACCTGCCAAAACTTTTCAGTTCCTGAAGACCCACATCTCCAGCCAGCTCATAATCTCTCTTAAAGTTTTAACACCAGTTTGCACCAAGTCTGCGTGCTTACACAACTAATGAATTCAGCTCCCAGAGTTTTGTTGACAAGACGATACAAGAAAGAGTTGCCAGTTAAGGAAGAATAAACTTCATCATCTGGCTTGCCTACAGTGGACTTGCATACAAAGGGCTGTGGTTTCAGACCAAAGGGTGGACGTCTACATCACTAATGTTACCTAAGGTGAGCAATCACATTTTAGGAGACTTAGCCTAAATATGCAACTGTCTCATGCCTGCAATCTCCCTAACCCGAGTGTGTGTCCAAGGCCCATGGTGCCTGCTGTCCTGAGAGAGAGGGATGGTTTGCAGTGCAGACTGTGCAGATGATTCTCAGGCTCAGGCAGGGTGAGGAGGTGCTGCTGGTATCTCAAACCCTCTCCCCGGCCCCAGGGCACAGGTTTTCATTCCCTGGACAGTTTATGTGGTGCAGGGGTCTCTCACTGCTACAGAGGCTGTCTCAGCCCCTGGGCACAATTTCCTGGATGGGTGTCTCTGTCAGCCTCATGAAGCTCTTCTGCTTCATATGAAAATGCATAAATATTCATGGCTAAGAACAAGTGACAGCAACTGCCATGTAGCATCACTGCTGGCACCTGTGCCACCAGTGGGGCTGCCAGCAGTGTGGACAAGCACCAGTAGCCAGGAAGGGGCTTTACTAAGGTAAGTTTGGCAGCAGATGGCAGGAGTTTGACATTATGACATTCTCGCCCAGTCGTCAGGGCAGCTCAAGGAAGACATAGCATTCAGGCTGTGCTTCAACAGGTATTTCAGTTTATTGAATCATTGGGCCTCAGCTCACATGCTGACATTTGCTCACAGATGCCTTAGGTATGTCTCTGCTCACCCCACCATCTATTCCAGCTCCCCTTCCTGGGAGCCTTCCTGATCTTATAGCCGATATTCCCTTCCTAACTGTCAGCCAGCTCTGTGTAGGGGACTGAGTGCTAGTTTAGGTAAGACACATGCTATATACACTATGCAGAGAAGCTGGAGTGCATGTCCTACTAGCACAATGTAACATGGGGTTTTCCAAGGTAGCTCAGGGCCCAACAGAAGTATAGTCATGCTAGGGGTATCTCCTGGTGCATGATGAAAAGTGGGGCAAAAAATTTGAGGAAATCACCCCATTAATGTAGACACATTTCTTCTAGTGCCAAAGCTAACAACTGAGATGTGGTTGAGGTTTCTTTTTCCTGTATTGCTGCACATAACCTATCTTGAGAAGAAAGCACACTCTGCATCATCCTCTTTTGTCCTTTGGGACATAGGAATAAAGAACTGAAGGGCTGAAACTAAATAATATAGCCCCGTTTTACAACAAGATCTCTTGCTGAAAACAGAATTTGGTTCCCAAAATGTTAGCAATGGTTGTGGTGACCTGTGAGTTTTTCCTTACAGTGTTACCATTTGCATGCAAAATGAACATGTGAAATACTGGTCTGTGAGACACAGTGCCACAGAGGTGTGACCTAGGGACCAAGGGAAGGACTGCTCCACACCAAACCATAGATGTCTGCAAGGTAGGTAGCACATTAGTAGCCCATGTGTGTGACAAATCCCTTCTGCTCTCTCCTGTGAATAGCTGTGAGGACAAGACTACCCTGAGGTGAGAATAAAGTCATTGCAACATGTTATTATTCCCCTTAACACTGTTCTCCATTCATAGCTTTCAAAATCAGAGAGTATATTTAGGGAAGGAAACTGCGAAATTGATCAAGCATCAAAGCTAATTGGTCTTTTCAAAGGCAAGGCCTGTGTTTGGAGCAAAACCAAACATTGCAGTTTGACAACACTCCTCTTTTCTGTGGACATGACACCATTATTCCTACATCCAGCATGGGGCCACAACAGAGGGGGAGGTAAGCCAGGTGAAATTGTCCCTGGCACCGTGGCACCATGTCCCCATGCCAGATTGACTGGGTATGAATGACTAAAGTCAAAATCTGAAAGATGGAATTGGTATCCCTGGTTTTTCATGATGCTTCAGGTACACTGGGTCAAAATATTTGCTTTTCACCTCTGGGAAGCAGGATTTAGGTCCGTTCTGGGAGTCAGAAAATAACTGCAATGAGGAAGCACTGACTGGGGATGTACCTGGACCTATGCCTTTCAGTGTCCGTCTGGAGCCAGGTACTGCCCAGGAAGTGCCACCTCCATGGGGCAGCATGAAAGTGTGAAACATGTACAACAGTGGACAGGATGCAGCTGCATTGTCCAACCCCCTTAAGTCCACTCATGTCTTGAGAATGGCCTTTATAAAATATAAATATTGTTACCGTAAATTCAGTCTCAAAAGAACCATCTAAGACTTAGTTTGAAGTTTTAGAAGGCAGGCATTCTTTACTGCAGCGCTGGATGCACAGAGGATCATTCCACCTAATGTGCATGCCAAAAGACAAAAGCACACTTACTATATACAATAAAATAAATGACTATTCATGTAATTTCTGAGAAGTACACTCGTATTTTCAAAGGTGCCTATGTTAATACATTGTGCAAGTGTACTCAAATTTGGGGAAAGGTCTCTGAGGGGCTTCCATGGGGGTTTTCAGTGGTCTGTGGTGGTCCCCAGTGGTTGTTGAAGAGGTGTCTTAGTGTCTTTTCCATGAACTCAGGTTTTTTTCATATATGGCCCCTTCTTGGCTCATTGCTCTGTCTGTAAAGTTTCTCAGCTTTCTTATCTTTGGCTCCCACAGGTATCTGTTAGTTTCTCTACCCTCCCCAGGATGCACCCATCACACTTGGAAAAATTATGTCCTTGGGTGCATTCTTGTTTGAGGCCCCTTACAGCAATTAGCACCAACTGCTTGCAGGCATCAGGTAGCAGGCATCCGTATGACTAAATAAACGTTGAAGACGTATGCATATTGAGGTATGAAAGAGAAAGGTGGCAAAATGACACTTGAAGATGTGTAACTACTGTAAAATTTTCTTTAATAATTTATTTCTCTGCTTAATTTATAAATGCCTACACCTAGTGACTCTAAGGAAGGTTTCTGAAATATCAGGGCAGATCTATTATTTGCCACAGGAGACAGAGATTTCTATTAAAGAAGCCTGGCGGTCCAACAGGCTGTGTCTAAATGCTTTGTCAGTGTGCCTTGCAGCTCTGTACCAGGGTTCATCTTCTGCCATGGTCCACAAAGAAGGTCTTTGCAGAAGACCTTCATCTCTGGCCTGCCTGCCCGATTTTCCTCCCACGGACCCTGTCCTGGAATCTTGGCCTAATTCAGAGCCTGGAAGGGGCAGAGACATGCCCATGTTTGATATCCACAGAATACTGTTGCATCCATTACTTCACAAGTGACTGCGAAGCCCTGTAGTCTTCAGGTCTGTCAGTGCTGAGTAAGCTGCATATTGACTGCCCTGAAAACTCCAGGGACTAGAGGGGAAAGGTCTGTCAAGTTACTGTCTCCATGTTTTGTCTAACACAGAACTGTCCCTATTCATATGTGATACGATGTGAACCGTCCAGTTGCAAATGACTCTATAATTGAGCTCCGGTAACATTTAAATGATTTTTCTGGCTTGACAGAGCCTCTGTACCAGGGTATTATTTTTAATGCTAAGCATGCACTTTCTTCCCTTCATTTCTTCCCAATTTCTGTTGACTAAAGCTTGTAAAACTCTTCAAATAATTCCTTCGTTCCACTCATAGCTCTTGAAAAAGTCCCCTATTCTTCTTACCCCGACATAATTTAGCATTTACACACAGTTATATCTTTTAATACATCTCCATAAATCAATACCACCTGCTCCTTAATAATTTTGATTGCTCTTTTCTAAATCCCCGTCAGTTTGGTTTCTCTTTCTGGTTCTGAGGTTTGCAGACTAAACGATCAGCAGCCTATGTACTGTCTGGTTGGTGCAGGGTACAAACGGTCAAACAGCACCCCAGGTTGTGATATATTGCTTCTATACATGAAGTTGAAAATTTAACTGTGTTCTTTTCTTGCTGTTCGTTGTTTTTTTTCGGGGGGGGGGGGGGGGGGGAGGGGCACTACTAGATTGCATTGCAAATTAATGTTCAAATTACTGCCCATTAATGTCCATGGTCTTCTCCAAGTTTGTTGCTGCATATGGTGTCCCTCCACTCTAAGGCTTGAAGATAATGTACTTGGCTGTGACAGATGCTACATTCCCTTGTTCGGGTGCAGTCTTTTAGGGTTTCTCCCTTTTTATTATTATAAAAATAAAAAAGCCCGTTATGTGCCAAGCCTGTATCAAGCCACATGCAATATCAGAAAAGCAAGTTTTATGCCAAAGAGCAGCATTGTCCAGAGCCAGAGTATCCTCTGTGCTGCAAAAATCAGGCACCCAAACCTTATTAATTAATGAGACATATATGGTAAGGTTTTGCTGCGCCCCCCTGCCAGGATGCTGCTGCACAGGGGTGCATCGCAGCCAGATCTGAACCTCGGAATAAGCCCCGGCCTGCAACCCCTCCCAGCCACGCTATAGAGGGGTGCGGTGCTGGAGTTGGCTGGGGGGGGGTGTGTGTGTCTGTCTGTCTGTCTCTGTGTGTGTGTCTGTGTCTCTGTTTGTGTCTCTCTCTGTGTCTGTGTGTGTGTATGTTTGTGTCTGTGTGTATCTGTGTCTGTGTCTGTGTCTGTGTGTCTGTATGTTTGTGTCTGTGTGTGTGTGTCTCTCTGTGACTCTGTGTGTCTGTGTGTGTGTGTGTGCGCGCGCGCTCTCCGGCACGCCCCCTAGCGTCCAGCTGCCGCGCTCTCCGCCTCCCTTGAGCGGCGGCGTAGTCCCGCCCCCAGCCCCGTTGCGAGTGGCTGGCGGGCGCCCGCGCCCTTTGCTGATTGGTGCCGGCCGCGCCCAGGAGGCTGCGCTGCGCCGCGCCGCGGGCACAAATCCGGTTCTGGGTGCGGAGGGGTTGGCTGTCATGGAGGAGCTGGACGGGTCGTGGGGGGTGGCGGCAGCGGCGGGCGCTCTCCTGTGAGGCTGGCTGCGGCGGTAGGTGTCTGATAGAACCTCGGGAAGGTAACCTGTAGCCCAGTGGCCCTTTCTGGCCGGCTTTGGGCGGGTGAGCAGGCCGGGGCGGGCCGCGAGGGAGCCTGGAGCGGGTTTGGGGCCCTGAGGAGAAGGAGGGTGGAGGAGGGGGCTCGCTTTGAGGAGGGGCGGCGGGCCTCTGGGCGGACTGAGTGTGGTCGTGAGGGAAAGGGCAGTCTCAGGCTCTCCTCACCGCCTGAGACTTGGTCAGAGCGTGGCGGCCGGGGTGTGCGTCGTCTTCCACGCCTGGCTTTTTCCCTGTGGGCTGCGTGTTTTCGGACTCCTCAGGGGAGCAAGGGGTGCTCTTCCCACAAGTTACACCTAGGACAAGTCGGGGGTAGGGTAAGGGGGAAGACGATTTTTATGCGGCTGGTATGGATAACACACTGGTAGGATCAACCAAGGATGAACCCTTGCTCCACAGCAGCTTTTCTCAGGGGGCACTGCGCAGCCTGGGAGAGTCCTGGGGAAGGCAGCGGGACGTCAGTGCACGACAGCAGCGAGTTGTTTGGGTATAGCTGCAGAAAAATACAATTGCAGTTTCTTGTTTGCAAAGTAGGAGCTAAAAACATCCACGATTCGTTCTCTTGCAGGTTTATAACAAGCACGGCCTGTGCTTTGTCAGGACCCTCTTCAGAGTCTCCATGCTTTCCCATGTAGATCAAACTGATCTGAGAAGAAGCTGGGGACATTCTGTTTGGGCTGTGCGTTTCCCGTAAGCTTTTGACTCTGAAACAGGCAGGTGTGTATCCTTCCAGAAGAAGAGAGGTACAGACTAAATGGATCTAAAGACAGCGGTGTTCAATGCAGCTCGTGATGGCAAGCTTCGGCTTCTTTCCAAGTTACTGGCAAGCAAAACAAGGGAAGAGGTAGCCCTACTTATGTCAGAGAAAACCAATGGTGCCACACCACTTCTGATGGCGGCTCGTTATGGTCACCTTGACATGGTGGAATACTTGTTGGACCACTGCTCTGCATCAATAGAAGTTGGTGGTTCTGTGAATTTTGATGGTGAGACTATTGAGGGGGCTCCGCCATTATGGGCAGCATCGGCGGCTGGCCACTTGAAGGTGGTTCAGTGTCTGTTAGATCGTGGTGCATCTGTCAACAATACAACTCTGACAAATTCAACACCTCTTAGAGCTGCCTGTTTTGATGGCCACCTGGAAATAGTAAAATATCTTGTGGAGCACAAAGCAGACCTGGAAGTATCAAACCGTCATGGGCATACATGCTTGATGATCTCGTGTTACAAAGGCCACAAAGAAATTGCTCAGTATTTACTTGAAAAAGGAGCCGATGTTAACAGAAAAAGTGTTAAAGGTAAGTTATTTTTTCACTTCCCTTGTGTTAAATAGGGGGAGAGTTACTCATTTACCCTTCTTTAGGAGACTGACATAAAAAAATATTCTAGTTTTATAAAGTGGATGACTAAGAGATGAAGTGTGTTTAGCTGTGTTTTTACTTTTTTCAACGTACTCCTTTGTTAACACCGGTTATATAATTTCATTCTAAATGGATACATTTTAATCTTAAACCCCTAATTCTTGAAACGACTTAGTCATACAAAATGTCACATGTATGCCTGTGCAAGAAGCTAATAAACTTGCTGAGAACTCCTCTTTGTAGGAGGTTGGTGTAGCAACGTATTCAAATATGAGTGTGTATTCTTGTTTTTCATACTGTTTCTTCAGATTATGTTGTACATAAAACTGGCCTGTGCCAATAAGGCTAGCACAAGGAAAGAAGCCTAAAAGGTAAAATATATTTCCTAAACTGTAAGTGAATAACCACTTCACTTCTCACCCTCCTCTCCCTCAAGATTCTTCAGTTTTGGACCTTTGATTTTGGACCTTTTTGCATTGTTTGTAAACAAAAACATATGTTAGGATTAAATAAATGAAGCTTCAGGTAACTGTGGTCCGACGGAAGTACAGATCACGAAGGACATCTCTTTGCCCCTGTTTACAGTTACGCTAGTGTTACCATTCAAAGTGAAGCTTTTTGTCGTTTCTGCAGTGATCATAATTATGATGTTTAACCACTGGGGTTTTTATTACATCTCAAACTTGTATGTGGGTATGATGTTTGCCTGAAAAGCATACCAGTTATTGCAGGTTATGGTTATTCTTTAGTTCACTGAGCCAGGATTGTGTTTCAGTAGCTTATTTTATGCATATATTTTACTCATCTGCTAATAAACCTTTTTGTAGTGTAATACTTCCACTGCCTGTTTCAGACTAATTATTCTTGTAACAGTATAGTTACTATAACTTACAGTTATTTCTGTTCAAGTATACTTTGTGTCTATATTATTGTATGATACTGGTAAACGTCAAATATGAGGATAGTATTTGGGAAAGTTGTTCAGTTAAATATGCCTTTTTCGGCAAATCCTGCAGATATGTGGGTTTAAGGTAAAGAAAGCTAAACTATGGATTTGTCATAGAGGTGGACAGAGCAAAATCTTCCTTTGTAAGGATTTAAGGTTGCTTATGAAACATTATGGACTTGTGATAGGATAAAAGTGTTATTTTTCTAGACAGGGTTCTTGGAATAACAAGTTAAAATATGTATTGTTTTTTAGTTTTAAACCTATCCCTTTATATGATACATAAGAACAGAGCATGTCTGTCAAATATCTGATGTAACATGGAAAAAGATGTATCTCTGCTGCTCTTTTTCCCCTTCATTTTGTGTATTGGTGGAGAAGGCTTACTTTAGGGGTCTTTATTATTCACTTTGCTAGTGCATTAGTGTTATTTGTCTTTGTTTAAAAGACTGTGTGGCAGCCACTCACTCCTGACGATTTTCTCAGTGCTCTCAGTTTCTCTGTTACCTTAATTCCTTGCTCTCTCTGCTTCCTTTATTTTCTGTGTGACTCGCAACCAGGCACGTGAGCAAAGGTTCATAATGTATAATTGAGCCTTATTTAAATTAAATTTAAAAGAAGTTGGATTATGCTTTGAACTTCCATGTATATGAATGGATGTGTGTATGTAATAGATATATGTTGATTGAAATATGTCTTTGTATGTGGAAATCCTCTCTTGATATGACATGAGCCCCTCTTTGGCGTCTTAAAGCACTCTGATCTCTGAAGCTATTTAATAAGCCGGAGTGAGGTAGAAAGAAAGAAAATACTATGAACCCTGAAAATGAAAGTTAGCTGTGGAAAGTCAGAACAACTGAGCAAAACTTGTAGCTGTTAAGTATTGGAACAGTATGGACATTGCAGTAGCTGAGGCTCAACAGCTAACCTCCTCAGCTTTGTTTTGCAAGAATTCTCAGTACTTACTAATTTCAAAATTAGTATTTCCAACAGGATTCATTCTGTGTTGGCATGTTCCACCTCAAAGTCTCGGTGTATTATTTTCAGTTTCTACTCCTCCCTGCTGTGTACTAAACAATTGACATTGTGCCTACAATTTGTAGTAGGGATACACTGAGAACCTGAGTGCTCTGGTTTTGAGTAGTAAAAGTTGTTGCTATCCTTGTATCTGAATTCTTTTTAGGTAGGCCCCTTCCTGGGCCATGTGTGAAGAAGGCTACTATGCTGTGAAAGATGTAAAAGCTTTAGCTACTGTAAATTTTGCTGGATTTAAAATTACAACTCTCTTTATAAGACCAAAAATATATAACTTCAGTAGACAAGCTGTTGCAGGAGATTGTTGTAGATTCTTCTCCAGATATTATTCTTAAAAGTGAAGGGGGAAGGCTAAATGATTTGATCTATTCCTTGTGTTTTTCCACTTCATTTTCATATTGCAAGGTAGAACTTTATTCACATTTTGAATACCAGGAAAATCTAGAGCTGGGAAAGATATGAAAATGTTTTCAATTATTGACAGTTCCAGGGAATAATCCAGATAGTTTGAGATGAAAAAATAGTTAAGTTCACAGGCATCCAAAAGTCTGGGTGACAACTGAGGCAGGCTTTATAAAAGAGCAGGTGAAAACATAGTGAAATACTGCTTCTAAAATGCAGACAGAATCCCACAATGGTGTTTTGGTCTACAGAAACTAAGAATGCAGAGATCTTGAAAGACAATTGTGCAGCTGCAAAAGTACAGCTAGGAAATGATTTAAGATGTTCATAAAGACTTCAGAGTCTGAGTCAGGTAAGATGCTACACTGAGGTAAAGTGTAGGTCTGGCACTGTCTCACAGGACATGCTGGTGAAGGAGGTAACGATGTTTGGGGTAGTGAGGTGCTGTATTGGATGAGAAGGATGTTCTGTGTGTTGGCTGCAGGCAGTTTTCTGTTCTGCTGCACTGTAAAGCCTGCCAATGATCTGTTGTTAGAGTGGTGCTCCCTTACCATGTTCAGAATAGGCCTCAGGATTCTTGAATAGAGTGCTTCACTGATGTGTTTCTGTGCACAGTCTTTGTTTGGCTGCTATGTGTTGGGAGGGAAATGCTTACTCTTGTAGTTCAAGTGGTAGCAGTCTTTGGGCCTTCGAAATACAGATTTGGGCTCTCCTGGGAGTATACGTGGGGCTGTTTGTGTTGGATCTTAAATTTAAAATAAACTATTTAAGGTAATTGCCCCAATAAAATTATTTTGCATGCAGATAGATTCAAAGGAACCTTATACTTACGTTCTAACTCCAGACAGGACCCTTAGATCTTGCATTTTGAAAATCTGCAATGTATAGGTTGATAATTTGTCTTATGCTTTATCCTCATCCACCAGACTTGTGGCAGTAATGGGGATTCAGGGAATATCCTCATTCAGGGAATAATGACTCTCTTCAAAAATATTGACTTGAAAGGCAGATATTTTTTTTTTGAACGTGTCCTGTTAAGTCTTTCCGTTGCTCAGTTCCTTGTTACATGGTCTCTCGCTCTTCAAGATAACCTCGGGTATTTGTGGTTTTTGCTAGTGGTCTTCACTAACTGTTCCTCTTCTGTGGTTAGCAGACTCATCTGCTAGCCAAAAACCTGATTTTTTTCCTGTGAGTATTTGAAAATTTCATAAGAACTGCTAGACTAGGTGATCCCTTAGGGTCTCTTGAGATCTGCACAGGAATGTTTGGTTGCAAGCCAAAGACTCTTTGTAATTTATGATCCTTCATACTACTGTAGCAGTTGGAGGGATTTGTGTCTTTTGAAAATGCGAGTAACACTACGATTCAAAATCTTGCTCTTGAATTCCACTGGCACAGTATTTGATTAGAATAGCTCTGTAAAATAATACGGAGGACAAGTCTTGTTGACTTTGCTTCCTCATTTTGGGAAGTAAAGAAGCAATACAGACCTAAGTCTCTATGGGTACTGTATCAAGCTTATACATATAGTGGTACTATATCAAGGGCTAGTGCTATTTTAGTATTGTCATTTATGTGGGGTACTGGAAGGTGTAAAAGTAAAGCCTACTGGTAAAGGAAAGAGATCTTTTACAGACTTGGCAGACCCAGAAATAGAGGTATTACAGATTCACACTCTTTTCTCTGTGATCAGTGTGGTTTAGTGTGTTAAAAATAATTAATCTTCTCTTGTAGTAAATGTTAAGGGAAGGCCATAGAGCAGGTCATCTTGGGGGCCATTAAAAGCTATATGATGGATAACCAGGGGATCAGGCCCAGTCAGCATGGGTTTATGAAAGGCAGGTCCTGCCTGACAAACATGATCTCCTTCTATGACAGGGCAACCTGCTTATTGGATGAGGAAAAGGCTGTGTTGAGGTGATGCTATGTGGAAACTGAACTTTGGTAGGAATGTCTGTAAATAATGATGTTGTCTACCTTGACTTTAGGAAGGCCTTTGACACCATTCCCCACAGCATTCTCCTGGCAAAACTGGCTGCTTGTGGCTTGGATGGGCACTTGCTTCGCTGGGTAAAAAACTGTCTGGATGGCCGGGCCCAAAGAGTTGTGGTGAACGGAGTTAAATCCAGTTGGCAGCTGGTCACGAGTGGTGTCCCCCAGGGCTCGGTTTTGGGGCCACTCCTGTTTAACATCTTTATTGATGATCTAGATGAGGGGATCGAGTGCACCCTCAGTGAGTTTGCAGATGACCCCAAGTTGGGTGGGAGTGTTGATCTGCTCGAGGGTAGGGAGGCTCTGCAGAGAGACCTGGACAGGCTGGAGCCATGGGCTGAGGCCAACTGGAGGAGTTTCCATAAGGGCAAATGCTGGGGGCTGCCCTTGGGCCACAACAACCCCCAGCAGCGCTACAGGCTTGGGGAGGAGTGGCTGGAGAGCTGCCAGTCAGAGAGGGACCTGGGGGTGTTGACTGACAGCCGGCTGAACAGGAGCCAGCAGTGTGCCCAGGTGGCCAAGAAGGCCAATGGCATCCTGGCTTGTGTCAGCAATAGCGTGGCCAGCAGGGACAGGGAAGGGATCTGACCCCTGTACTCGGCACTGGTGAGGCCGCCCCTCGATTCCTGTGTTCAGTTTTGGGCCCCTCACTACACAAAGGACATTGAATGACTTGAGCGTGTCCAGAGAAGGGCAACAGAGCTGGTGCAGGGTCTGGAGCACAGGTTGTACGGGGAGCGGCTGAGGGAACTGGGGGTGTTTAGTCTGGAGAAGAGGAGGCTGAGGGGAGACCTCATCACCCTCTACAGCTCCCTGAAAGGAGGGTGCAGAGAGCTGGGGATGAGTCCCTTTAACCAAGTAACAAGCGATAGGACAAGAGGGAATGGCCTCAAGTTGCACCAGGGAAGGTTTAGACTGGATATTAGGTAGCATTTCTTTCCAGAAGGGGTTGTTAGGTGTTGGAATGGGCTGCCCAGGGAGGTGGTGGAGTCCCCATCCCTGGAGGTGTTTGAGTCGGGTTGACATAGCGCTGAGGGATATGGTGTAGTTGGGAACAGTCAGTGTTAGGTTAATGGTTGGACTAGATGATCTTCAAGGTCTTTCCAACCTAGATGATCCTTTGATTAAGGAGTCAGACAGGTTTGTTCTCTTCTGAGGTCGTCTGTCTTGTCTATTTGCCAAGATTCATTTTGCGGGGGACACAACCAGACTAAAAAACCAAAGCTTCCTCTCTTTTTCTTTTTCCCCATGAGAATAAATCCTTGCTATAAGTGTTCTGCATCCTTCTATCTGTTGGGTTTTTCTTCCTTTTTTGTTCAATATTATGTTGCACAGTACACTGCATTTTGTAAATTTTTTGTGTGTGATGCTCTGTGGAAACTGAAGTTCAGTAGGAATGTCTGTAAATAAGGAAGATACAGTTTAAAGGAGTAATTCTTGAATTTCAACTAAAAAGGAGTTTGAAATTAAATTATTAACAGCATTCTTTGTATAGGTAGTCTTGATAATTCAAAATCTCATGAAGTACTTTGTGAAGAAGAGCAATTATTCCATTACAGTGTATGGAAACTAGATTAAAATAATTTGCTGAGATTAGCAGTTCTTTGCAATTTTACTTAGTTTCTTCTTAATGCGAAGACATACTTTTCTTTGTCATGCTTACTAAGTGTAGGGATGTATAACAGTTTTCTTGTGTACTGTCCATGTTTGTATGTATATAGCAATACATTTTTTTAAAAAAATCAGTAAAACTCTTGGAAGACTTAATTACTTCAAGTGCTCTGTTAGGAAAAAAATAACTTACATGAACAACTTCAACTTTATAAAAAATTCATTTCATCTGTAAGGCAGCAAAAATACATGCACATAGTTAACTTTTTACATAGTGGTCAGTCATTTAAATTAGATCTCTTTTCTCTTATGTTTAAAGATCTTGGATATGAAATTATATTAATACTAAATTTTAGTGTAAATTTTACTACCCAGGAATTTGATACAACATTTTGTATTAGGAAGTGGATATATTTAATTGGTTGCAAATCAAGTCAAATCACTTTCCATGTCATTGCTTCATTTTATTTCATTCCCATATCACAAGTTATCAGTCTATTTTGGGAATTACTTGCTTCTGACATAGAAAACATGTCCTCATTATGAATTTGAATGCCCAGTCCCCCACTCCAATAAGTTTTTGGTAAGAATGGATATTTAGAAAATTAGTTCTGTGGTATATGAAGCGTTTGTGTAATGTGCAGACCACTTTTAAAGGACTGAAACAAAAGGAATGAAACATTGAGCTATAGTGTCAAGTGACTATACCTTTTTCCTTGATTTGTTTTTGCAAGATTTGGAAGGACTGGAGGTAGGTTGATTCCATTTCTTTGTTGCTGTTCTTAGAGGAAGTTATTATGTAATGTGAATAGTAGACTTTTATATGGATGGAAATGGTTTGTAAGCAGTATTAGCAACACAGTATAGTGGCACTCACTTTCTAGTACAGAAGTGTAGTGTCTACGAAAATATCTCCAGTCCAAATTGGTTTCTGTGCAAGAATGATGAGCCTTTCATGTTGTTGTTGTATTAGCTATCTTCTATATGTGATTAAGTTCCTGTAGATCATTTTGGAATTAAAAATGGATTCAGAAAATTTAATGAAATTGTTTTGAAATAATCATTCACATCTTTAAAAAAATAATTTGACCACCGTCTTCGTATGTGTCCCTTGGAAAACTGCTTATCAAAGAGAATGAATTCCAAATTACTTTGACTTATTTTCAGCCTTTTTCCTTTTTAATAGTGGTAGATAGAATGTTGATTTTTAGTTTGTTATTGAATAAATGATGTTACAAAAATTAACTACTGAATTAAGCCACTGTTTATTCCTGTCACTATAGACAATATAGTGTTTTCTAAATGGATGAGTTAGTTCATAGAATCATGGTTGATTTACCATACTTATTGGAACTATTTAGTTCCTGGCCAATATGTGGAACAAATTCTTTGAATTAGATATTAAGGCTGCTGCCATGTTTTCTTTCAAGTTCTTCCTCAACTTTAAGGCTTGATACTTGCAAGGTGTAGACAACTGATAATTTTAAGGTTGGGGTCTATGTTTTTTTTTCAAATTGGCAGCTCTCAACTATATGTTTACCTGTGCCCACTTCTAGTCTGTGGAAGCTTGCTGTTTTTTACAGGGTATCCTTTCCACTACTGTAGCAGTCCCATTCAGTTTAACTTATGTGAAGGGCAGCCACTAAAATGTAATGGTGTTGGCCGCTCTTTGCACATGGCGTAAACTAATGATGGTTGTTTTAATTCTATGTGCTACTACAATGTAAGTAGCATAAAAATTACACTACTTCTGATATGTCCTCAGTAACAGCCATTTAAGCTTGTCAGTAATTGTAAAACAAATTAAAACCCCATTTTTTAAAATTAAGGGCATCCAGTTTGACAAAGCAGTGAAATTCCTTGGGGTTTTAAGCATATTTTCAAGTGTTCTGTATAACTACATTGTAGATTAATGACATACTGTTGTATTGGACCTGAATTTGCCCAGACAATGGCCAAGCCTAATTTGTGTGGACTTTTGCAGTATTAATGTGTCACAGCATAAATGCCTGGCAATTGATAAAAGAGTGTCAAGAGCAACATCATACAGCAATAGATCTACAGTGTGTAATGTGCATAACTGCCATTGATCCTATTGCCTAAGCCAGCAAAATGCTGAAGCAATAGTAATAGCCTTGCTACTAATACCTTTTGGCTTATTTATCATTAATATGCTTTTGTTACAACTTCTAAAATATCTTAAAAATAGATGTCAAATCTAGTATTTCAGAGCTCTCGAGTACACTCTGAAGTAATTGGTCACTCAGCCTACACCCAGTTGCATCTGGTTTTGTCCTCATCACTGAGTGCAGAAGGTCTGAGGAACCAGCCAGTCTCTAACCAACCAGTTATAGTTGCTTTTTAACTAGACTTTCTCCAGCATAGCCAGAAGACTTAAAATGTATGTGTGTTGGTGAGTTTGTATTTGTCTGCATTTGACACCTTCCCATCTTAGGAATTTAAGGGTCTTGTGCTCCTCAATACTGAGGTATCAACATTTTTCTGATCTGTGATATGTGATAAGGGCAAAGGGAATTAGAGTTGATAAACTATGCATGCCAAATTCACCAAACTTTTAATTAATCTAAATTTCATTAAATCTCTGTTTCTGCAATTGGAAATTTTCTTGGTCTTGGTAGAGACTGTAGTTTGCCCAGACCTATAGCTAACTTAACACTCTCTGTTAGTGACAAAAATTGCCTAAGGCATTAAAGATCAAAAATCACTTGCCATTGCATGAACTGGATTTAGCTGTGTGAATCTTGATCTAACATATAGTTTCAGGTGCCACTTTGTGTTGGGATGTCTTCCTCATCTTAATTGTTAGTAAATGATAGTAAAATACACTGGCCTGATTTCAGGAAAGGAATATTTTGCAAGTTCAGTTCACTGTCTGTTAAGAAACAATCTGATATTTTCTGTAGGGTTTTTTAAACGTTTGGAACTTGTACTTAAAATACTGGTTGGGGGAACAAAATATGTTCATCTCTGCTATAACTGCAAAAACCTGTTAAACTTGAGTGATAATCTTTTGAAAATAACTTTTTACATGTCTTTTTTATGAGTTTGATTAGTGTATCACTTAAATTTTGGTATCTACTGAGCATGGATTGAGACTTGGTTTGCCCCAGATAATTGCCGTTCCTCCTTAGCACTGTTCATCTGGTTGCTGGAATTTAGAGCAACAAAGAGGCCGTGAAATGTGGTGTCAGTTCTTCACATGGTCCAAAAACAAGTTCAAGGAAGAAGTACCAGACCAATTTACATGTAAAGTTTTGAGAAGTGAAAGATTAGAAGAGAAAGAGTGAGGAAGGGATGATTGGGATACTAGTGGGGAAACCAAGGCAAAAATGCCCAGTGCCCATTAGAAAAATTTCACATAAACAGACCTTGAGTCTCTACAGACTACTTCTTTTGCATACCAACACTTCCAAAAGCATTGGATGAACAACTTGTCTCGGGGGCTTGTGAACAGAAGGTAAAATCAAGCTACTGCTTTATAAACTACTAATTTAAAACAGAATAGTTTCTGTTAGAAGCAGAACAATGTTAACCTAAGGTATCTGGTTCTGGAGGCAACAAGTGGGAGGCAGCAAGTGGGTATTGAATTTAGAGGACAATCATTATGGTTTGACCAGGTGTTTCTGAATTTTGCTTTTGTGTTTTTTCAACTTTGTACCTTACAGTGTCTTGTTAGAAAGGAGTGTGCTGTGAAGTCATGTATATGAAAGCTAGATGTCAAAATTGTGAAGACCTACATTAGATTCCTATAATTGAAATGAAAATGAAACAGATTTTCTGTTTCTGAAGTGTATGAACTTGTGGCTCTAAGATGTGTTACCGGCAGGGCTTTGGATTTTTTAATCATGGGTTGGTATACAGGACACCAGACCTTTAGGCATTGGATGGGAAGCACCTGTCCCAGAGGGGGAAAAAGGATCCTGGGGCAGGAGTTAGCTGGGCTCATTGACAGAGCTTTAAACTAAAGATTTGAAGGGTGAAGGGGGCAAAACATCGGCCCATCTGAAGTGCATGTATACCGATGCACACAGCATGGTATACACAGCACACAAGCAGGGGGAGCTTGAAACTATGATGAAACAGGGAAATTATGATGTAGTGGCGATTACAGAAACATGGTGGGATGTCTCCCATGACTGGAGTGTGCCAGTTGATGGCTACAAGCTCTTTAGGAGGATAGATAAGGAAGGAGAGGTGGTGGGGTGGTGATGTACGTTAGGGGCTGTTATGATTGCTTTGAGCACAAGTGTAGTGAAGACAGGGTTGAGTATCTTTGCGTTAGAATCAGGGGGAAGGCCAACAGGGCAGATGTTGTAGTGGGAGTCTACTTATAGGCCACCCAACCAGGACAGAGAGGTAGATTAATATTCTATAGGCATTTAGGAAAAGTCTCACAATCGCTTGCCCTTGTTCTTGTGGGAAACTTTTAACTTCCCAGACATCTACTGGAAATACAACAGAGCAGAGAGGGACCAGTCCCAGAAATTCCTGGAATGTGTGGGAGAACTCCTGATGCAGCTGGAGAGTGAACTGACCAGAGAAGGTGCCCTGCTGGATCTTCTCTTTGTGAACAGAGAAGGACTGGTGGAGGATGTGGCGTTAGAGGCTGACTAGGGCACAGCGATCATGAAATAACAGAGTTTTTGATTATTAGAGGGGGCAGCAGAACTGACATCCTGGACTTCCAAAGGGCTGACTTTGTCTTGTTTGGGCACCTGCTTGACAAGATCTCCTGGAAGACGGTCCTGAAGGGTATAGGGGTCCAGGAAGGCTGGGCACCCTTTAAGAAGGAAGTGTTAATGGCTCAGGAGCAGGCGGTCCCCAGGTGCTGTAAGAAGCCGATACCAGAGAAGACCACCCGGGCTGAACAGGGAGATTTGGCTGCAACTCAGGGAGAAAAGGAGAGTTTACAGCCTTTGGAAGAAGGGACTAGACACTCACAGTGATTACAAAGAGGCTGTGAGGCTATGCAGGGTAGAAATCAGGGGGTCTAAAGCCCAGCTGGAAATAAATTTGGCCTCAGCAATCAAGGACAACAAGAAATGTTTCTGTAAGTATGTTAGTAGCAAAAGAAAGTCCAGGGAGAGTCTCCATCTCCTGCTAGACACAGGAGGAAACATGGTAACAAGTGATGAGAAGAAGGCTGAGGTGCTTAATGCCTTCTTTGCCTCAGTCTTTAATAACAAGACTAGTTGTACTGAGGGAATCCAGCCTTCTCAGCCAGAAGACAGATTGGGTGAATGACCCCCTCACAATCCAGGAGGAGACAGTCAGTGACCTGCTGCATTACACAGACACACATGAGTCTATGGGACCAGATGGGATACACCCGAGGGTGCTGAAGGAGCTGGCTGGGGTGCTCGCCAAGCTGCTTTCCATGATTTACCAGCAGTCCTGTCTGACCAGGGAGGTCCCGACTGATTGGAAACTGGCCAATGTGACTTCCATCTATCAGAAGGGTCGGAAGGATGATCTGGGAAATTACAGGCCTGTCAGCTTGATTTCAGTGCCCGGGAAGCTGATGGAGCAGCTCATCCTGAGTACCATCACACAACACATGGGGGACAACCAGATGCTCAGGCCCAGTCAGCATGGGTTTATGAAAGGCAGGTCCTGCTTGACAAACCTGATCTCCTTCTATGACAGGGTGACCTGCTTGTTGGATGAGGGAAAGGCTGTGGATGTGTGGTGGTTTAAGCTCTGCCAGGACTGGAGACCATGATGCTGTTGCTGTTGCCCCTCCCCCCCCCCCCAGCCGGTCGGGCTGGAAGTGAGGCACAAATCCCAGGTTAAAATAAGAAGGAATTTAATACAACTATGTGATAAACCATCTGAACAACAACAGTGGCAATTATAACAACGATAAACAACAATAATAGTGAACAAGACAAAAGATATACAGAGAAATACGGCAAATGGTCACAGAACAGCTCCCTGCCACCAAGACTGCCAAGGAAAAAGAAGAAAAAAGTTCCCGCGCCAGACCTGACATCAACATGGTATGAATAACGCAGCTGGAGATCCTTTCCCCCTCTCTCTCTGCTGGGGAAACTTAACCCTATCCTAGCTGAACCAGGACAGGATGTTGTCTTCCTTGACTTTAGCAAGACCTTTGACACTCCTTCCCACAGCATTTTCCTGGTGAAACTGGCTACTTGAAGCTTGGACAAACAAACTCTTTGCTGGGTAAAAAAGTGGCTGGATAGCCAGGCCCAAAGAGTTGTGGTGAACGGAATTAAATCCAGTTGGTGGCTGGTCACAAGTGGCGTCCCCCAGGGCTTGGTTTTGGGGCCACTCCTGTTTAACATCTTTATTGATGATCTGGACGAGGGGATCAAGTGCACCCTCAGTCAGTTTGCAGATGACCCCAAGTTGGGTGGGAATGTTGATGTGCTCGAGGGTAGGGAGGCTCTGCAGAGAGACCTGGACAGGCTGGAGCCATGGGCTGAGGCCAACTGGAGGAGTTTCCATAAGGGCAAATGCCGGGGGCTGCCCTTGGGCCACAACAACCCCCAGCAGCGCTACAGGCTTGGGGAGGAGTGGCTGGAGAGCTGCCAGTCAGAGAGGGACCTGGGGGTGTTGATTGACAGCCGGCTGAACAGGAGCCAGCAGTGTGCCCAGGTGGCCAAGAAGGCCAATGGCATCCTGGCTTGTGTCAGCAATAGCGTGGCCAGCAGGGACAGGGAAGGGATCTGACCCCTGTACTCGGCACTGCTGAGGCCGCACCTCGATTCCTGTGTTCAGTTTTGGGCCCCTCACTCCAAAAAGGACATTGAATGACTCGAGCGTGTCCAGAGAAGGGCAACGGCGCTGGTGCAGGGTCTGGAGCACAGGTCGTAGGAGGAGCGGCTGAGGGAACTGGGGGTGTTTAGTCTGGAGAAGAGGAGGCTGAGGGGAGACTTCATCGCCCTCTACAGCTCCCTGAAAGGAGGGTGCAGAGAGCTGGGGATGAGTCTCTTGAACCAAGTAACAAGCGATAGGACAAGAGGTAATGGCCTTGAGTTGCACCAGGAAAGGTTTAGACTGGATATTAGGCAGCATTTCTTTCCAGAAGGGGTTGTTAGGCATTGGAATGGGCTGCCCAGGGAGGTGGTGGAGTCCCCATCCTTGGAGGTGTTTAAGAGTCAGGACCACGTAGCACTTTCAGAAATGGTGTAGTTGGGAACCGTTAATGTTGAGTTGATGGTTGGGCTGGATGATCTTCACAGTCTTTTCCAACTTAGACAGTTCTGTGATTCTGACCTTCTGTGTATTTAAAAAGTATGAATCTTTTTGTTATCTGAAGTTAGTAATGTATAGTATATGTTTTGCTTCCGAATTTCCCATATTTAAGGTAGTGCAAACAACACATTTTTGGCAGAATGTATTAGCAGAAATTCTTTACCTCTAGTTTTAATTTATTTTTTTACAGTGTTCAGGTTTTAAGACAGATCAGACATGCTTGAGTTCTGATGGCATGATTTGAGTTTCATTAGCTAAATACTTTAGTACAAAACTGAACTGCGCATCATGAAGATCAGAGCCTGGAAAAAAAAACCCTGAAGTGTATGAAAATAAGTGGAAGCTGTTTAGATTAGTAGGCTATACAAATGCACACTTATCTCAAACATGAGCTGAAGATTTCAAGGCTACTGCTTGATTTACTAACCCACCATATTTCTGTTACAAACTAGAAATATAACCACAACGTGTGCACTCTAATGCCAACAGAACAGTGATTTTAAAAAGCCTACCAGAAATGCAAATAAGGAATTTTCAGGAGACTTCTGTCTCAACTTTTAAAGACATATCTGATGACTATGAATGGACAGAGAACACTTAGAAAAGAAGGTTTCATTTGTGAATGTGGAAACTCACTGATGATCTGATGGGCGGTTTACTGGAATTTTCGGGGCTAATGATGTGAGAAATCTTAAGGGGGGTGTGGATTTTTACAGGAGCTTTCTGTTTATAATTTGCATATCAATTTAGTGGGAGGCTGAAGAGTTACTCTACCTGAATCTGTAGTATGTATAGTATATTATAAAGAACAAGATAGTTTTAAATTATGTAATCTTAAAAGCAGTCAACCACATAAGAGACTTTGTTATGTTGGGAGGGGACCTGGAGAGTTTGTCTCCATCTCATTCTTTTTCCTTCAGTGAAGTGCTCATATTTGATGTTAAGCAAAATTTTCACCTAGTTGAACTGTAATAGTTAAATATTTAATTGTGGTGTCCAATGCTTGCTTTCTTATTTTCTGTGAATAGTGTTTCAAACAGGTGGCACTAGTGCTTACTAGAAATTTGTCCACATGGTGTTAGAATTGGGAGTGCCTTTATTTACAAGACTGCCATGTCATGTTAATGAGAAATAATCTACATGTAAATAAGATAGTTATAAGATAGATGGCTTCATGTTGTATGTTGAAGGCATTGTTTTATTTTTGGCTTTGGGAATCCTAACCAGAGAATCAGAGGGATTAATGTAGAACTTCAGGATAAAGACTGAAGAAAGCATTAACAGCTTGTCTGGTTATACACATGTGCTTGACAAAGCATTCAGCTCCCTCAGAATATACTGGCACTCTGATAGGCTCCAGCTGAGATGAGGGGCCTGTTTTGATAGATTGTATTTTCTGTTGTATAAAATTATTGCTTCAAAACATGTGAATAAAAAGGGTAGGCAGACAGAGAGGAAAAGCTCTAGTGTCGAGACAAAGCCAATGTTTAGTCATTTTAGTCAGTATAGACTGACAGATCTGTAGTTTCCTGGGTCAGTCCTCATGTCCTTTTTATAAGTTGGAGCAACATTGGCTAGCTTCCAGTCAGCAGGGACCCCCAGAGACCCCCAAGACCTTTGGTAGATGAGCAAGAGGAGTCCTGCCATAACAATGAAAAAAACCCACTGTTTAATTTCTTCAGGCAATAATATCAAGCATTTTGATTTGTATAACTGCCTGGCAGCCTTGGTATTTAATCAGATCTTGAATATTTTGACTTGTCATCATTTCATATAGTCCATAGATGCCAAAACAGCTATTTTTTTAAAAGTATTCATGTTTGGGGTTTTAAAACTATTTTTAACTATTTTATTTAACTTTTATTGTAAAGGATTTTGGACTATAATTTGATTATGGTTTGTGTAACTGTTTCTTCTCTTGCAGGAAACACAGCGTTACATGACTGTGCAGAATCTGGAAGTTTGGAGATCATGAAGATGCTTCTCAAGTATTGTGCTAAAATGGAAAAGGATGGTTACGGAATGACTCCCCTTCTGTCAGCTAGTGTGACAGGCCACACAAATATCGTGGACTTTCTCACTCAGCATGTACAGACCAGTAAAGCTGAGCGTGTAAATGCTCTGGAACTTCTAGGAGCAACGTTTGTGGACAAAAAGAGAGATCTGCTTGGTGCTTTGAAATACTGGATGAGAGCTATGGAAATGAGGTATAGTGATAGGACTAATATTCTGAGCAAACCTGTGCCACAAGCACTAATTATGGCATATGGTTATGCTAAAGAGGTAAACAGCTCAGAAGAGCTAGAAAATCTTATTGCAGACCCTGATGAAATGAGAATGCAAGCACTGTTAATCAGAGAACGCATTCTTGGCCCTTCTCATCCAGATACATCCTACTATATTAGATATAGAGGTGCTGTCTACGCAGACTCTGGAAACTTCAAGCGTTGCATCAACTTATGGAAATATGCTTTGGACATGCAGCAGAGCAATCTTGATCCGCTGAGCCCTATGACAGCCAGCAGTTTACTATCATTTGCTGAACTTTTTTCCTTCATGCTGCAGGATAGGGCAAAAGGACTGCTAGGCACCACTGTCACATTTGATGATCTCATGGGCATACTGTGCAAAAGTGTTCTTGAAATAGAACGAGCCATGAAACAAACCCAGTGTCCTCCTGATCCAATACAGCTGAACAAAGCCCTTTCCATCATTTTGCATTTAATTTGCTTGCTGGAGAAAGTACCTTGCAGCTCAGAACAGGAGCATTTTAAGAAACAGACTATTTACAAGTTTCTTAAGCTTCAGCCTAGAGGGAAGAATAACTTCAGTCCACTTCACCTTGCTGTTGACAATAGTACTACATGTGTGGGTCGCTACCCAGTATGTAAATTCCCATCTCTACAAGTTACTGCTATCCTGGTGGAATGCGGTGCTGATGTAAATGTCAGAGACTCTGATAACAACAGTCCATTACACATTGCTGCACTGAACAACCATCCAGACATAATGAATCTTCTTATCAAGTCAGGTTCACACTTTGATGCCACAAACTCACATAAACAAACTGCTAGTGATATGCTGGATGAGAAGGAAATAGCAAAAAATTTAATCCAGCCCATAAATCATACTACGTTGCAGTGTCTTGCTGCTCGTGTAATAGTGAATCATAACATATGCTATGCAGGGCACATCCCTGAAAAATTAGGGAACTTTGTTTTGCTCCATAGATGATAGTGTGGAGTCCCAGAGTACTGGTTTTGAAGCACGATTCAGCGACAGTATTTTTCTTGAGCACTGTTGTGATACACCAGCGTTCCCTTAGCTTGCTCCATCTTGCTCTCATTGGCTAAAGCGTTGCTAGCATCAGATCTGCAGAGTTGGTTACCCAGTATTTAATATGAATATGCCATATAATATATTTTGTGGATTATTTAGAAATGTAATGCCATATGTAGACTCCTAAAATTGTTTGCCAAAGGCTTGTCTCTTCTGGTTTTATTTGCCTGTTGGGTGTTTGGGACTGAGTTGAGTATTTTCCACTGATGTCTTTTTACTATAACTCTTATGTGGATTTTATACAGTTGGAATGTCATCTTTTTTGGTTTAGCTTGAGCATTTCTACTCTTAACTCTGTTCTTTTTCTATGGACTCATTGCTAAATGGTACAAGTTGTATGGACTTGTTAACATTTGCAACTACCATAAGTGCTTTATCTTCTCTATGCACTGGCTTAAACATGACTGTTGTGTGTGAGCATTTTTCTATGCAGCACTTTGTCGATTTCAACTTAAATGCCAATTTTGTTTTGCAGTTTGTTTGGAGCTCTTTTGAGAATGCCGTCTTCGTAGCATGGTAAATTTTGGAGTTACTTATCAGCTCTCCAAACTTGGGTTTGATGTTTTTGATGGCTGTAACTGAGATTGCTTCCCTTTCGATCCTCTGGAAGTTTGTCTTAATTTGGGAGAAGAAAATCTCACTTTTTCTCATTGTAGTCCACTTGAACTTTAAATCAAAATCGTTTTATTGCATTGTGCAGTTAGGGGAAGAGTTCTCATTATGTACAACTGACACCTTCCGCTTTGCACTAATGTCTTGCTTGTGCTGGTTATGTGACTAGATGTGAAGTTTGCTCAAAGTTTAACCTCAAATTTAATGATACACTTTAATGGGAAATAGATCAAATGTATTCTGTAGTTTAAAATTTACAAATCAACTTTAGCTACAAAAGAAACTAAAGCATGTTGGTGGCATGATGCTTATCAGTCCAGATCTAGACATCATCTAATATAGTAAGTAGCTGTATGCCAGGGTATTGGAAGTTCTATAGCAGTGTCCTTTCCTCTTCATTTTAAGTATCTTTATAAATACTTGCATGGGTTTTTCATCTCTACTATGTCAGATGTACTTAACAGAAAGCAAAAGTTCTGTTGTGTATATATAATTCCTAATTAAAGTACCTATTTTTATAATATTTGCACAACAGCTTAGCTTTTACAACAGAAAGGGCTCTTTTGACTTGATAAGAAATCTATAAATGAAGATCATAAATAAGAGTGCGATTCAGGTAATTAATAAAATTCAGCACTTTACTGTTCATTAATAGTAGAATTTATTATGGCACATCAGCCCTGAAAATGTCTTAAAGTAAAATTCATTTCTGTTGGATAGAATACAGTTTACTTGCAAGTTTAGTGGTCTAGCGTATTGGATATTTTTTACTTGATGTTTCATTTCAGTGGTGAGCAGTAAGTGTACCTATGGAGTTCTTTCTCCAGAAATTCAACAAGCTGATTTAGGCCTTTTGTCAGTGATAGAGATATTTAGAAGCCAAAATAATTAGATAAAGTTGTTTTAGGAGGATCTTTTCTAATATTTTCTAAGCTGATGTTGGAACGTTTTTGTCATTTGTGAATTCAGTTGAGGAAGAATGTGTCTTGGGAGCATATAAGAATATTTCTTCCTTGCTTTTGGGCTGTTTTGGTGTTCCTGTTAGTGTACAGCATGGTGCCTACTACCTTAGCCATTCTTAGGAAAAATATGGGGATGTTTTCAAACATAGGTGTGTTGAAAGCAGTGCTGTTTATGTATTGCCATTTTCAGGCTCTGTATTCTGAAGCAACTTTCACCTGTTTGTCCCGTGACATGTCTACATTGTAGGAAATTGTGAGAATGAGGAAACCCTGTTACCTTCTCTTGCAGACACACAGAAGTAAAATTCTATTCAATTGGCTGAATTTTTCTGATTTGTAATGATTAAAATACATCTCACCCAAGTTGTCATTTGTGAGAACATGCAGTTTGATTTTTGAAAACTTTATTTTTATGCCTTTCTACTACTCTCTAGGTAGGTATAATCAGCAAATCACACCACGCTAGAAATGATCCACATTATACTTCAAGTGATAAAAATAATTCTTTCTCTACAGGTCATAGAGAAAGAGATTTTTCAAGCTTTATACTGTGAAATCTGTATTGCTCTTTACTGTTTGTAGTTTACATTTCTGTCTTTTTTAACTGTTAAATATCCTGTTTAAAATCAGTTGGACATTGTTAGTCCAGAAATACAATCTAAAAATTGTTAGTTGTTAGCAAATTTTCAAATGGATAACATTCCCAAAAGAGAAAACATATCACTCTTAAGTATATGTAAATTAGTGAAAATTGCTGCAAGGAGGGCTTACTCTGTTAGGCACTCTTTAAAAACAAACCAGTCTAATAGGATGTGCTATTGTATGTAGTTCTGTCCAGTGTGCATAATTCCCAAAGACTATTACCTCCATGCAGAAGTTAATATTTCATGGGGATGAGTCTATCTGCTGAACTCTTACATTAGCAGGTACTTGGACTTGGGTATCCAGGTGGATGAGTTCATGCATTTAACACCACTTTCCATTTAGCTCTGTATGTTTACATTACCCTGTTTTATTTCAAATTTAAGAAAAATTAATTGGTACAGAGCCAGTGCTTGGTAATGTGTTAGGGATTAGTTCAAGATTCGATGATTAGGAGAGAGGGTTGGGACAGCAGGGCCTGTCTGAGATGCATATGCCACTAAGGCCAGTGCTAATGGGTGGTAGTATTTTGTCCCCTTGGCCCCTGATTAGTGTGGCGTTTTGTCTCCACACCAGTTTTGCCTCCACTTCATTATAGATAACTTTCTGGACCAGATTTTTTTCCTAATTCTTTTGTTAATATTCAGAGATGGGGATAAGTTTATTTTTGTGAAACATGTTGATGCTAAATGCAGTAGTATTTCTTTGTGTTCTGAATGCTCTGTAGTTTCTTGTCCTTACAACAGTCTGAGTCCAGCTAGCAATATTTTGTCATATTTTTAACTCATTCTTTTCCTGTTCTTCTCTTTTCTTCCTATTTGGGCTTTTTTTCTGATGAAAATAGCTTCTGAGCAAATAAAGCAGAAGAATACTTAGAACACTGCAGAAAAAATTGTATGCCTTGCAGGGGTGAAACAGGTTTTATAATTACTTAAACAATTTACAGGTATGGCTCCCTAGGGAGAGACACTGATACCTCCTTGCTTGAGACCTCTGCAGTTGTGTTTTTTGGGGCAGGGGTTAAATGCTTAAAGCAGTTTTTCTTAGGTTAGAAGATCTTGGGTTTCATCTGAAATACTTCAACCAGGAAGAGGAGGAGCATTCTCATAAAAAAATCAAATGCTTTTCTTAACAAATTCTAAAATTGTATTCATATTTTTGTATCACTTATGTTGGTAAGCAAGATTCCAGCTGTCTGTAGTGTCTCTGTTCTGCTTGTTAAGTGCAGTGTAAAGATACTTTCTGAAATGCAAGGCAACAGTGTGATTAGTTTTCCATATATACTTACAACAGCCCCTGGATAGGAAGTAATTTTGTGTATTTCTTAAGTCACCAAAGAGTTCTCTTTAAACAACTGTTTCAAAACTGGTTAAAATGAACCTCTTCCTGTTGTTACAAAACACTAGTTTAAAAAGAGTATAGAGTGCTATAGCAAAATCCTTACAGGAGAATTTATAAAAAGATAAAAACCTTATGAGGAAATGTGCCTCTTAAGTTTTATATCAACTGCAAGGTGACAGTGGCAGGATATGACTGCTCTTGAAGTAACTTTCTCATGCTTTCAAATATAGAGTGGAATGCTTGTTATAATCTTAAGATGTTGACAAATGTGAGTAAGTAGACTAAACACTAATTCCTGTCTTCTGTGACTACAGTGAAGCCAACTGGTGTTTAATGCTTCAAGGTAATTTTGGGGGGAATTGATTAGACCACTCATATCTCTTGGCTTTCAGTCTGGAAGTAACTGTTGAGCCCTCAGTGAGGGCAGAATGAAAAGCTCTTGTTAGTTTGGTTTAACTAATGTATTTGTGTTCCATTCTATCACAAAGACTTCCTATGCAGGGCTAGCACCATGTATGGAAATACTGCAGTTTCTTTTTTACATGAAGTAATTTAACAGTAATGAAAAAGGAATAACAAACATTTCTCTGTTCTTACTGTTTAGGTTCCAAATGGAGATTACATTAAAAATATGTTTTGGAGAACACCTGTCTGAGTCTATATATCTGTTTACTTTAGGGTTACTGCAAGACTGGTTGGTAAATTGCTTTTTCTGTTGAGCATAAATATATGCGAGTGCTGCAGCTTTACACTTTGATCTTCATGTCATTAAGAATTGTACCTTAAAAAAAGTTATTTTTCGTTCTCTTTTCTTTCTGTGGAATAGTGGTCCAGGCAAGCCTTCAAATTCTTAGTGGATAATAGTAAAGAAAAGGCTTAAATTGCATAATACAGGAGACATTATTTTCCCAGTTTCTAGAAAATGCACTTAATCATGCTATGAACTCTGTGAAAACAGTAATTTTAGTTTATAGCATACAAGTTGTTAGCAAGACCTGGTAAGAAGTAAGCAACAGACACTTTTCAGGAAAGTTGCACAAATTAATTTTCTCCTTAAAACTTTTGAAGTCTCTTCCCTATTGCATGAACTATTTCAAAAAAATAAAGGAATAGAATACTCCAAGGGTGAGAGAAGTAGTATGAGAAGATCCTTATTAAAGGCAGCTAGAGAACAGAAGACTTTGAAGAGCATTGCCATTGTAATTTCAAAAGATCTTTATGGTTAGGCACAGTAGTCACAGTCCTATACTTAAAGGCAGTGTATGCTTCAGAGAGCTGAAATTTTAGATTTAGGCCTAATCAGTAACAAACAGCATCAAAAAAGCTGAGGTTCTGGATGAGGAAAACTGATGCAGAGCTTTCACAGTAAAATAATTGTCACACAGATGGCTTTAATCAATTGAATATAGATTCTCTTAATTAGGAAAGGGAAGAACCGGAAAGGATCATTTACATCATTATTCATCCCTCTGCAGTTGCAGATGAAAGATGTTTTCGTCTAGAAGTGTCTGCTGGCTACCTAAGCTATATACTCATGCAAAAGTGCTTTTTGGTGGTATGGTGGCTGGCAGATGAAGACCAAAATTCACTGTACAAAGTAGCACACAAAGAGGGCAAAAGAGGTCGTGTATACTTGCCAGAGTGTATAATCTGACAATACTTTTTTTTTGTTTCCCACATGATATTCAGAGGGCTGAATATACTACCTACAGTGAAAAGCAGGAAGCCCTTCCACCACCCACCAAATCAAAGCCTTACCTTGCAGTTGATCTCCAACATTCGGAAGAATTGAGGAGAGAGTTTTTATACTTGGAAAGAAGTTATGGACAACAATGCTGAATTAGGTACTAAGCAGGAAGAAGCATTTCTTTGATCTCAACAAGTGCCTGTCAGAAGCCACTGAGTGTGAGGCTGTGATGTAAATGGCAACCATGTCTTCCATCAGATTGTAGCATGTGGGTTCCTAGCTAAAGTTCAAAGGGTTGCTTCTATCATACCTCCTGAAGATTTATAAAATCATAAGTTCCTTGCCTAATTTCTCTTTAGAAAGCTATTTGGAACTCCAGTCCTTGAGTAATTAGGCACTTAATTCCCATTAGATGTTTATTTTTTCAGTTTTGTATGTTTGATCTTTTCATAGTTTCAGCACTTGTCTGTCCTTCAGTTATCCCCTCTCAGCCTTCATGTGGTTAGGCTAAACCAACCAAACAAAAAAAACCCCAAGCTGTAAGCAAAGAACAGAGAATAATCCAGAGTAAAGTAAGCTGACCTAATGGTTCAGTTCTCCCTTTTCTACTCCCTTGCATTTACGTTACAAAAAAAAGTCACTGATTCACTAAACATTTTTTGCTGCTGAACCTGCAATTTAACTTGCCAATTCTTTCCTTGTTACAATGGGAAGGGTTTTTTACAGTAAGCACAGTCAATTGTTTTCTTTTCAAATACTTTAGCTTGTATTATCCTATTCTAATTTTTGTTAGATGCCATTTTGTTCTATTCACACACAGTTATCTAATTGGAAAGTGAAACAAAATGTTCAGTCTGGATGAGCCAGATTTGGATTATTTTTTATTTCCATCCCATAGCTTCAGAAGAGTAAACCTGCTTTTTGTTGTTTTCTTTCTTTTTGCATGTGTGGCTACCAGGCTCACACTATACATTTATTTGCTAGCCTGTAAGAGTAGGAGTTCTCCTAGGCTGTGCTCTTTCTCTGTTCTTCTGGCTTTGCTAGTTGAGGGAAATATGTCATGCTTTTTTTTCCTCTGCACATACAGTGGGAACTCCAGGGAGTTGCAAAAAAACCCCAACCAAATACCAAATCAAACAAAAAGCAACCAAAAAAAAAAGGCCTACTGTAAAATAACAAAATATGCTCCATGAGGGAGATGTCCAGTGAGTTTCTAAATGAGGAGGATGCATGACTTACTTCCAGTCCCACCTTGTGTTAACCTTGGATCCAGACAGCAGATAGTCCTGTAACAAAGCTGGCTCTGTCAGGGTGCACCCACCCCAGTGTTTTAGTTTTGATCAGGAGTGAGCTTTTGAAGTGAGTGTCCTGATTGTCCTCACTTTGCATGTTTGGGTTCATATCAAAGAGTTGTCTCTGTCCCCAACCTGGATTCCTTTTGAATGAAGCTGAGCTGAAAGTTGTGCTCTTAAAGCTCACCTAACAGGCTCTGACCATTAATGGGTGTTCAGTTCATGGGAGCAGGCTATAATTTGTTCTGAACTAACCCCTTTTTCCTCTCCTGTTCCTTCCACCCCCCAAAGTGTCACAGACTTTTGATCCTTGGCACCAGCTCCTCTAAGCTGCAGATCTGCTCCTTGCTAATACAGGTGTAGCTATAGTTTTCTGTTTCCCTTCCTATGTTAAACATAAGTTGACACATACACTGGTAGGTTTTTTTTTCCTCTTGCTTGTATGTGGTTACTACCTATCCAGTGTAACATCCCATAATCCATGTTATGCTTTGAGCTGTAAAATTAAAATGAGATAATGTAGTTGATTGCTAAGGTGGATCTACCACGACATTAGCTGTTGGAAAATGAATCAGACATGCTGTATGTGCCACTGATACTTCCTCCTGACAGCATGACTCACGTTAATACAAAATGCTGTCGATGCAGTGTAAAGAAATACTTGCTCCTTTATACAAAAGCAGAAACTGAGGCATAGACTGAGTGACCTCTTAAAATGACCATAGGAAGTTTGTGCTATAGCAAGGAACAGGGTTCAGGTCACCTGTCTCCAGTGACTTCAATTTTCAGACTCCAGGTATGGTTTGACATTAGTAATTTCACACGTGAAAAGTCTGCTTTGAAAAAACCAAAAATACCACCAAGAATTTCTTAGGGAAATTAGGCTGTCATTGCAGTCTTACTGTATGTATCTATCTGTTCTCTCCCTCAGTAAGTTTTGAACATGTTGGGCCAGTTTAATAAATTCAACAGAAAGAGAGCAGCCTATGTGTGTCTGTACCTTCTTTGAGAACAGCAGACTGGGCAGAAGACAGTCCCTACTAACAGTTCCCACTGAAGAAGAGGATTCAGCATGACCTTAACTTTTACTGGTATGAGAGGATCCACATGGGGATTAAAATACTTAGGACCGTGGAAAAGGCTTTGATCACAGCCTGTGCTTTACTAGAGAGCAGCAGATCCAGTCACCTGTCAGGACATGTCATACATTCATTACATCGTATATCTTACAATTTGTGCACCTCCTCATCAAGGTGGTAGCATCTGACCAACAGATTATCCTGGTTTGTACAGTCTAACCTCCTTCAGTAGTTAATCCATGTGCTGAGTTGTAGTTAGCTGTAGTGGCACAGAATGTAAATGAAGATTGACTAAGCTGCACAAAATGAGAAACTCTAGGACAATCTGTGGCTGTATACTGGCTATTGCACTAAATTACATCTATTTAGCATACATGCCGAAGATGTTTACAGTTAATTTTGTTGAGAAGTTATGATTGCCTTCTAAGAGGATTGGGGGAAACAGTGACTCCTGTTTCAGCTACCAGGGTTCTGACCTTGTTTCCATCCTGGTTTCTGTTGACCTCAGTGTGAGTTTTGAGCAACACCAAGGTCGATAATCATCCTCTTGCAAAGTTCTACATTTGAGTTCTCCAAGATGGTAACTGTTGTGTTAAAAGGCTTAAAGTGACATGAAAGGAATTCTGGAAGAGGAAACGCACACTTGGTGGAAAATAGTTCTGTGGGAGAAGGGATCTGGCAGTTCTGAAAATGTGCCCGGTGAGGTCTGCTGTCTCCTGAGTTTCCAGCAGGAATTTTCCTGAGATCCCCACCTGTGTCCATGCCTGGGGTTAGTTTTCCATCTCTCTTGGGTTCTCTTTGTGCAGCAGTCCTTCTCCAGCTGTGATGCCTTGCCCTGTGCTGCTATTGGCAGCCAGCTGCCAAACCAGTCAGCCACTCTCTGACAGTCATGTCTAAGGAAGTCTGGCACAGATGATGAGCAATGGTGGCTATTCAAGGATTAAAAAAATACCTAAAAGCTCAGATTTACCTCCATCCTTCATGACCCTTTTCTCTCCATGACACCATTGCTTCTTATTATGTTCTATGTCTCCTGTATTTACTGTTCCCTGTTGCTCCAGGGAGTTTCCCATTTTCCACTCTTGCCCTGCTGTCATTGTGGCCAAGCCCAGCCTGTGTTGAAATGGGAAGCGTGGTAAGACTTGGCCCTTGCCATGCCTTAAGCAGCTGTGCTGTTTCTAAGCTGTATCAGTTGGCAGGTGGGGGGACTAGAAGAAATGCAGGATTCAGCTGGCTTGTCTTGTCTTCATCTGCCTGGGTCTCAAGCAAGGTAAGGGTGCTTTGTCTCCTCATTAATGTGAAATGTGGGCTCCATTAATTGCTCTGCACAATGTATTTTGCCTCACATGAGTCTGCAGATGCACTCCATACAGGTATTACTGGTGTAAGCTGTTTCAATTCCATAAGGAAATACCATCCTGGAATCAGTAATACTGGATTTCCTTCCATGCAGAAGGTACTTAAAAAGCTTTGCCCCTGTTTAAACACCTGGTCCAATGTTTTCAAACTTGCTGATTTTGCAGTTTGTGGCATCTGAAAATCTGCCTTAAAAATGTGTCATTCTCTCAGTGTCTTTCCAAATACTAGTTTGTCCACCAGGTTACTGCTTCATGACCCCATTGTGCCCTTCTTTGCTATGGAAACATGCAAATACTAGGAATGTGACATTTGATGTGTTTCTCCTCAAGATGTTTGCTGAAACCACAAAGGTGGGAAATGCACTAAAATTGCCTCTTTCTGTGTGTTCTGCCTTACTCTGTCTTGCCGTTAACAAGGCAAAGGTCATCTACTTCCGAGGATAAATTCTAGTAGGCTAAAAAAAATATTTTAAAATAGGTGATAATGCAAATTTGTAAATGACTACTGAAGAAACATAGTTTAATAACCTGAATGGAATATGGAACTATTAAATCCAAAAAGGAGAAGATAAAAGGAAGCTGGACATACTTGTAGAAAGTGAAACACCAAGCATGCTGTGGTTGCACCTTGGGACAAGGTACAGGTACTGGTGGGACTGGAGAAGCAAATAAATTCATTTACGACCCTGTTCGCACTTGGGCTACTTCTAACTTCACCATGGTTGGATAATTGGACCTCTGTGGTCTTAGAGCAAATAATGCTAACTGCACAGAGCTGGCCAAAGGCTTCTTGGCAAAGTAGGCAAAAGAAAATTTTCATCTTCCATTGGCAGGGGATTCTGTTTTGCAACAGAAATGGGAAGAAAGTCCAGAAAAGGGTCTTACGGAAGGAGGAAGATATGATAGTCAGTTGGACTTTAACAGGCTGTAGGTGACATAGCCGGATGCCTGTCAGTCATCAACCCTTGCATTCACCAGCCACTCATAGCAGTCTCTCCTGATGATGTTGCATCTTTCATGCTGCTGGGCAAAAGTCTGAGCTTATTCCTGCTGCAGCAAGTGCAAGGGACAAGGCTGAAAAGTGCACCTTCTGCTCTTGCTGTTGCGGCCAGCAAAGACAAGGGTAGCAATGGCTGCAGTTGGAAGTCCTCTTCTTCTGTCCCCTGTACACAGCAGCCACCACAATCCTGTTCTCCAGAATAGAAACTGAATAAGCAGTGTGTTGATCTAGGCAGACTCCTACTCTGAGTTGTGCCATGATCTGGAGCTAGCATGACCAGATCAGGTACCAGTCATGGTACCTGAACATACTGCTCTGACTACAAGCAGTGTGGAGATGAGCTGGGGTGGGGTGCCACGCTTTTCTAATAAACCCTTGAACCTTGGTTTGTTTAGTCTTCAAATGTGTGATGTTGGTCTTACACCAGCAGTAAACAGCCAAGAAGAAGAGTGAAAGAGATCATGCTGCTACTGCAAAGCCAGGCTGATTTAGCAGGCAATAGTAAGTTTTATTTGGGAGGGTGAAAAAATTGCTGGAAGAAAACTCAGGGGGAAAATAGAGTATTGTTACTGTACTAAGGGCAAAAAGCAGTGCAAGGCAGCCACTATAGATAGATCAGAGTCTGTGCTCACATATTGTGAACTGCCAGGCTGGAAAAATCTGAAATATCCTCTCAGTAATTTTAGCAAGCTTTGATCCCAGAAAAGAAACATAAGTAGAAATGTAGCTTTGTGTCTTTTCTTAAGCAGCTAAGATTTTATGCATACTCATTGAACCATTCTCTGACATGATGCTAAAAATTCCTGAAACCTCCACCATGACTGATGCAAAGCCAGCCTCTCAGCACAAACTTTCTACCTTCTAGGCAGAGTTCATCTACACGATCAACTCTTCAGCAATCTACTCTGATAAAAGAGCACTCTTGGTATGAGGAGATAATCCATCAGGAATAGAGACAAAAATGTTCTAGGCATTGTGCAACAGCGTCAGAAAACTAAAAAGCAGCTCAGTCCTGAGTAAGTTCTTGTTCAAAAGAGTAATTTCAGAAGGTGGAGAGGAATGTACATCCTTTCCTTAATTCAGGAAATCTATCTATTGACAGCTGGAACAACCCATTTTCTTTTTCTGTAAAAACTGGATAAAGACTCTAGAAGAAAAAGGTTAAGTGATGTTGTTGAAGTCTTTTATTATATGTTATCTGGAAGATAGCTGATGATGCTTCTTCCAAGAAAGCACTTCTCAGGTCACAGTGGGAGACTATTCAGTAATTCTTCAGTCAGACAGCTGAGTTCTGGGGACGTTGCTGTTATTTAAATCAGGGAAATGATCTGCTTTCCTACAGAGGTGGGATTTTTAATTAATCAAAGATATCAGAACGATTTACAAATCAAAAACATCCTTGAATTTGTAGCCTCTGTCTCCAGCCTAAGCAGGCTGCTGAAAGGTGTCCTGAAGCTCCTGGACTTGAGCACATGTGGGTGCTGAACAACAGCTTTAAGGAGGGTTAAGACATTCCTGTTAACCAGGCAGGGCCTAGCAGGTGTGCCTGTATTACATCAAAATATGTGTGTATAGCTCATGGCATAAATATGCATGCGCACGTGTAGCAGAACACTGTGTGCATGGCCATGCACATGCTTATACTTAGGAAGCAAGTTCTTTTTGCTGCAAGAGCTGTGAACCTTCCACAGCAATTAACTGTGCTTTTAACATTTCTCTTTTCAGTTGCCTGAAGTAGCAAAGGCAAAACAGAGTGACTTAATGTCATTGAGGCAACAGCTACTAGATAGCTAAACTGAAGGCCGCTAAACCAGAAGTGTAAACCATCATGGTTTTATGGCTCATGTGGCTCTTTGATACCACCGAGAAAAACATGCACTTGGCCAAAGATACTCATTGAGCAGAACACTAATTTTCATAGAGGTTTATGGATTTTGTGTATTTAATGACATATGATACAACTGCGTCTAGGTGGATAAGTAGACACGATTTTTCTGGTTTGGCATGGTTAGAAAAATGTGTGACAGCGTAGTGTGGAAGTCAAAAGAAATCCAAACCTGACTTTGTTTCCTGTCCCGCTGTGAGCATTTTACAGTTCATTGCAAGCCACCACATGTACTTTTGCCCTGCTCTCCTTGCAGATATCTCCTGGATGAAATCTGGCAGGTATTTATAGAACATCTCCATTGAGGCTGCTCATTGAATGTAAAGAGGAAGAAGAGTGTTTAAGAGTGTTTTCCAATGATAAAGATATGACATTTTTGAGAGGAACACCTACAAACTCAAGTTCCGTATGATTTTTTTTTTTTTATTACAAGCTTTTGTGGGTTGGCTTTTTTTGCCCCCCAATGGCATAACTGTATGTAAAAGAGAACTGCAACAAAATGACTGTGTTTTAACCTCAAAATGTTACTATCTGCAAAGTGGAAGTGCAGTTGCTTAAATAGCTTATTTTCAAAACAACTGGACTGAGAACTTGTCTAATTCTTCACAGAACCGAAGACTAGAAATCTCTTTGGCTTGTCTCCACTGTCTAAGAGAGTTAAAAGCACAGTAATTCTCCATCATGCCCAGTGAAATGCTGCAGTAGAGTGTGGTTTAGTTGTCACGCACATCAGTATGTAATTACTGTTTCTAAAGTATGTCCCTAACTATGGTTTGTGCTGCAGAGCGTGTACTGGTAAGAGACACCTCTGAAACAGGACAAATTGCAAGTGTGAGTATCAACAACAGGAAAGAATGGAGACAGCAGTCTGCAGAACTAATATCTGTCACCTTGGCCTGCTCCCTAATTTAAGACCTTTGTTTTTTAAAATCAAATTAAGACATTAGTGTTTGTAGCTTTGATGTTAGCATTTGGGAGCAAACTGGTGGTGGAGATCTGTTTGCAGACAGCCTGAAGCTTTGGCATTCAGAAGTGAGTTGTTGCCCAGCCATCTCTCCAGATGGCTGGCAGTATCACTGTGGACATGGGAAATGGGGGAAATGTTTCTGAAGAGGGCTACTTCCCATAGTAGTTCATGTTCTGAGCCCCAAAGGGTATTCTTACAAAGTGCGCAGGCCTGAGGGAGGCTGTGTGATTACCTTCCTCCTCTCTTGCTCCTGAGGGGATTTTGCAGCTACAAGGTTCTGAATTACTGGTGGGCTCACTTTTTATCAAGCCACAATATATTAAGATAGGATTAAATTTTTCATACAAAAATAGGAATAAACTATGTACACTGTTGTGCGAAGTGAAATTTTGCTAGGCATATTAAGCCATTTAATAATACAAAATGTAGGTTGTCACAGACTACAGGGAACTTCTGGTTAAGCTACATTTCATACACATAAAAACCTTTCAAAAATGTATTTGCAACATGCCTTGGTTTTGATGGTCTCATGCTTTTCAGCCAACTTTCTTCTTGTTATGCTGTTGGAAACTTATAATCAGAGTGGTTTTGGAACATTGTGTTTTATGGTATCACAGCTCATCAAACCAGACTGATAACAAAGAACGTGCTTATGCTCAATTTCTTCCTGTGAGTAGCTCTCCTGCTGTCAAGGAGGCTGGAAATGTACTTTATCTGTGACTCTTGGCCAAATGCTAAGTATGTTTTCTAGCTGTTGGTGCCATTAGTTAGTCTTTCACAATCTAGGTTGGACAGGTGCTCAGGATGTCTCTCATCCAACCTCCATATGAAAGCGTGGCTAGCTATGACATAAGGTCAAGTTTCCTCAGAGTTTTATCCAGTTGGGTCTTGAAAATTTTGATGATAAATGTTTCTTATAGTTATAGAGTCATCTAGCCTCTCTGCTGGATATTTGGAGAGAAATATTTCTCTTTTATGCTCTTCAGTGTAGAATTACGTGCTGCTTTTACCACAGTCAGACCAAGATAAGGGGTATTCCTGAATTTTGTCCCGGCTGACTCAATGCACCAGCCTTTGGAGAGTAAGCTCCACAAACACATAATTTGTAAATTGCATGCATTGTTTGAGATTTATTTGTATATTTGCATTTGTGCTTTTCTTCCCCAAATACTAATTTAATAGATCAGCAAACTGCAGGTTTCCTTCCTCAGCATTTTCTGATTGTCTATAGTTATTTTACTGCTCCTTTATGCTTCCTCATCTGATTATTCTTCAGCTACCAGATGCACTCCAAGTTCCCATTGCTTTCACCTCTCTGATCCCACACTTCTTCTAGCATCATCTAGCATTTCTGAATAGCTTCTTCATGTGGATAGACATGTGTGTATATAATTATGCAGAAGAGCAAAGTTAAAGGGAAAATATGATGACAAAGTCAAACAATTAAAAAATCAGTGAGGACTGCCAGCAGTCATTTTGCATTCCCACATACACATGACTAATCAAGCTGCTGATAATTACATGATCAAGTTATTTTTTTCACAAAACCCTTCCTCATTCCTTGGACAGGATGTGATTCTGGGTGTGAGTCAGGGCTGAAGGAAGCTGTTCACTGCTGCAGCAGCTGAAGGGTTTGTAGCAAAAGGGCCCAACAACTGCAGGAAGAGCAAAAGGATAGCCTTGTGGTTAAGAAAACTGACCACTGCCCTCACCAGTTGGATGCCACCTGACTCTGGTACAGCATTTTGATGGTGCAAAGCAAATGGCCTCCACCTAAATTCTCACGGGTAGTTACACCAGCCATTTCACACTTCCTGGGTGCTACCTGACTTTGGAAACACCAGTGCAACTGAAGTCAATAGGAGAGACTTGCTTTAAATGTATAATGAAATACGGAAAAGCTGACTGTTTCGGTATTCTTAAAAAATCAGCTACTTCATGTTTCAAATAGGACATCAAAAACTTTAAGAATGTTTCTTAAGCTCTAAAATGAAAAGAAGGCCATAATCAGATAGGATTGGTCTGGTGAGAGGACTCAATTCATTTGTGAGTGTGAAGCATTCATGGTGGGAGCTCCACAAACATGCTCAGGAGGAAACAAACATCTCTGGCAGCTGATGCCAGACTTAGAGGTGTCCATTAAAGACCATGCTCTGAACTAAGGGAATAGAAGGAAACTGTGATTAATATGAGATTTGTTCAAAGCAGGGAGTGTTAGGCAGGGAGGCTGAGAATTATGCGCTCTAGTTACAGGAGAATGGGGTGTGCATGGTGGTGGTGCTGGCAGTGGTGCTGGTGCTCCAGCCTCTTTCAGCCCCAGCTGACACCAAGCCTCTGGAGAAAATCCTGCATGTTGTTCATAAGGCTGGTCCCTGATGTCCTGTGTGTCCCACAGGCATACCACCCCATGCACCACTCTGAAATGAGCTAGGCAAAAGACGTGGCTTTACCATGAGGAGAAGTGATGACTGCTGTTTTGTGTGGGAGCTGGTAGTGCCACGGCATCACCAGGCACTCCTCTTTTGGGAACGGGCCTCCTTTCTGCCCTCATGCCTTCTTGCAATGGCTGGACCAGAATTATTTTTTTTTTCCATAGCCCCAGTTCTGCAGCAAAGGCAGTCATAAGCTGTGCCAGAATCAAGCGTGCAAACAGGAGGACTGAAATAAAGTTTCCTGTGAAAACTTTGAGGTTGGAATTTTCTGAATAAAGTGTCTGCCTTCACAAATATAATGTCTTTTGTTAGGCTTGGGGCCTTTTTGATTTTGTGAGTGACAGGCTGAGGTGAAAAGGATAACGTGTGAGCATGTATATCAGTGACTCTTAAGCTGCTATCCTTTTGGTATTATTCACTCTGTTGTTACAGATATTTAAAGCATTATTACATATGTCTAATGCTCAGTTAGCATTTACTGAGACTTCAGCTAATTTTGGAGTTCAGTGTAAGGAGAAACAAGCCAGTATACCTGGACCCTTCTTCTACCAGAGCTTCAACCTCCCAACACAGCTCTTGAGTCCATTGCTTAACCTCTAGTCATTAAATACAAGGTGTGACCTTTATAGAGCAGAGTCCTTCCAACGCTTGAGAGGAACTTCAGTGCTCAGCCCTGTTGTGGGTATGTGGGTGATCTGACATCGCAGGACAACTTGTGTTCCAGCTGGTGGGAAACCCCATCCCTCAGACACCGCCCCGTGTCATTGTTCACATGTGACTGAATAGTGTATTTTGATAGAAAGTGTGCTGTTTACCTTCAGTTTTCCCCAAGGATGAATAAATAGGACACAAATATATAAGCTGCCATGTGTGTGGGAAAGGGTAGTGCTTTATTGACTCTTGCTGCTGTGGTTGTCTGACAATGTGTGCATTGAAGTGTGATTTAAGCAACACTGGTGTGAGATGAGTCAGAGGATTGCACACATGTTGCACGACTTCCTTATAAAAAGTGTTAACCAGCTGGAGTACAACATCGAGCCTGTCATTTCAGGACAGAAATTTCAAGCATGCAAGTAACAGGTGTCCCTCCAAAATGCTGGACCCTTTGGAAACGCCTGCTCTTTAAATACCCAAGTGACCACATTTGTTTTGGTGACAGGTCACTAAGCAACCTGTACTGCACTGAGCAAATACAGTCTTAGCAGTACTTATCGGCACAGTCGGCATCTCTGGCGTTGAATCACCGTACCATGAATTAGCATTGACAGGAGCTGTGGGGCTTTGTCCACAGCAAATTGCTGGGGGCAGATACCTAGCTATGCCAGTGATTTCAAGTATTACTTCTAAAGCAGGTATGCAGGTTTAGTGTAAAGTTGTTTTTAAATCATGTACGGTATTGTCAGTTTTGTTTGTTAGCATGAAAATGGTTTAATATTTACAAAAGTCCAGTTTCAAATGTGGCAATTTGTACATAAAATTACTCTTATGTGAACACTGCTAGAAAGCAAATTTTTGTTGCAAAAATTGGATGCAACCAAACTTCCTGAAAAATGTTGGAGAGGAAAAAAGGGACAATATCTTTTAGAGACTGGGTGTATGTGAAATACAACAGTGCACACCTCTCTGACTGAAACCCAAACAAACTAGGTGGCCTCACCCAGTTGTTCCTCAGTGAGCTCAACGTCAGCATCTGTCATGCCAAACCATTGCAGTCAGTCACATGAAATTTAGTTTCGTGAAGCAAACAAGTGGGTCGGTTGTCATTAAGAATATACATATTTTCTTCAACTTCTTGTAGAGTATTATAAAACTTTAAAAAAAATAAGTATCTCCATGACATCTGCCTAAGGTTTTGGAGAGGTCTGTCTGTAGACTGGGGCAGGACATAGAGGATGTATTTACAGCTTTACTTGTATCCCACAAATACCTTCATGATCAGTAAAACCTGTAGTTAGCTAATCAGCAGTGCAACTCAGTGCCAGACCATGGGAGGAGACACAGAAGCGCTCTCCTGCCCTTTGCTGTCCATAAAGGAGCCACCTCCTTGGGAAATCAGCAGCTATAGGGTTCTCTGGCATGCCATAACCCAGACCAGGGCATGCCCTTACTTTTGTCGATACAAGACTTAATGCTTCTCACAAGCAAACTGGCTGAGAAGTGTGAGGTCTGCACAATACTGATTCCTAGCTCTCCTTTGCTGATAGGTGTATGATCGGACTGTATATATCTGTGAATAACAGGAGGGAGTAAATGGTAACATTGAAAATTATCCTAGGAAACCAGGTGAAAAAGAATTACAGAGCCACTAAATAGCATTTATGTAGTAAAATGAATTGACATGGGTGGGAAGGTGGGGTGTTGGGACTGATGGTATCCCCAGTCATGGCACCGTGGTTTTCTTTTGTAGCAGGAGAGGCAGCCAGTGTATAATCTTTCACACTGAATTTTCTGCTTCACTTCCTCTATGTCACAACCTCAGTGTTGCCATAGCTTTTTAGCATTGCATTTGCTAAAATACAAGTTACTTGAGCATGGTGACATTTGAATGGGAAAGATTTACTTGATGCTCCCTGCTCCCCCTGAATATGGCAGGACATATGTCCCCAGTAAAGTGTGTGACCGATGTGAAATGAGTGTGATGCTAATCTTGGCCAAAAGCTTGTGAGGAAGCAATGCCTGTTTCATTTGCAAGGAACACTAGTTTCAAAGGAGATTAAAATCAGATATTAACTGGAACCGACACGGCAATTTTATAAGAAAACTTCAGAAGGATGAGTTTGTTAGACAACTGTTTATCTTACATTCACTACATTTCCATTTGAAGATCAATACCTAAAATTTATTTCTTACAGCTCACCCCGTCTTCCAGCAGCACAGTCACTACTTGGTGAGAGGGACTAACATTCATGGGACAGTATAAGGGATCAAAGATTAACTTAAACTTCTTCTGACAGTGCATCTGCTTGGTTACGTTGCCTGCCTCTCCCACCTACCATAATGATGTTTATACCAGCTCTCTGGTTTATAGGTCTATACATTTGTTAATACCAAATAATCTTCATACTGCCAGCAGCCCACTCAGCTCTAATCTCTGCAGGTTGTGTTGCAGTTCATTTGTCTGGTCACGACTGAACTGACGCTCACAAAATCCTCAGGAGGAAAGTAATGTAACCAACAGCAACAAACACAGAATACGTAGATGTTTTTTCTCTGTCCCCTTCTCCTTTTCCTCTCTCCCTTTTCAAATTTCATTAGTTTTACAATGAAACGTTCCCTTCTGGAACAAGGGTGCATCATGGCTATGGAAAGAGCAAATGTCCCTTTTGCTCTGGAACAGGCATATGCTGCTGATGGCATGACAAGCCCCAGAGCACACATGTGTATCTGTGCACAGTTAGTGTTGTCCAGAGAGACCCTCAGCAGCCCTGTTTTCTAATGGGGGGGGGAGGAGTCTGAAAAAGGAATTTGTCTCCCAAGCCATCTGCCACTATAGACAAGTGGCCAAGCGGCAGCAGTGACTGAAATCACTTGGTGAATGATCTGGATGTGTCCTGCCTGCTACCCACTCAGCAGACAGGTCTGGTGGACCAGACTGCTCAGCTGCATATTTCTTTGGCAGGATTGTTTTTTCTGGGGACGTGTGGATGGAAGCAAGAACTGGTATGCTTCTCTGGCAGCTGATCTGTTGTGGGAGATGCTGAGTGACATCAGGACCACCACCAACAAGTCCCCACTGGTGCCTGCTGAAATGGCTCATGAGGTGTCGGGGCTCTTCCACTGCCAGGTAATGGAGAGGATGAAATACAAGCAGAAATGGCACCTTCATAGCAGTGGCAGCTCAGCTGTGACAACATGGCCAAGCAGTGTACATACTAGTACTACAGCATCTGTGCAGCACACAGTCTCTCACCTCTAGAAGGAAAGGTGGTCCCAGAGATGCCCTCCTGGCCATCTCTGACAGGGCTGCAATCTGAGAACTGCTGATTTAGTGCAACACAAAATCCTCAGGCTACAGGAGGGAACCACCCACCTTCTGAAAATATCATTTATATTTAAAATTATCTTTACTGAGATACCTGAGAGGCAGAGTGGGTTATCTTGCTAGCACCAGGATCCACCAACTTCTAATAAGTTACTCAAGTCCATTAATTTCAAATGCGTCTACTTATTTTATGTGTCTCAGGTTATGCATCTCAGTTTGGAAAAGTGAAGCACTCAGGAGGCAGCAGTTGTTCAACAGCTGTGCAAATAGAGCCTCAGGCATTGCAAACTGGGCAGATGAAAAAAGGAAATCCCTGAGAATGATGAACTGAGTTGATACGTTGCAAAAACTTGGAGGTATTAGTGGTTAAAAAAATTCTAGAGTTCACTTTGCTTACTCTTGATGTTATTCTTTATTTGATTAATAGTGCCCAGTGCTTAATAATCCTTGGGATCACCATTCTTCATAAACAGAAATAAAAGAGCAGACTTTTAAAATTAGTATGGTTCAATGTTTGTTGCAGAAGGAATCAAAATAGTGCTGGGCTTGTATCTTTTATATTTGACATGATATTTTCTTATCGATTCCTTGCAAGTCAGTTTACATTTCTCTAGTAGAAGTGTTAGATGGTCTTGCATGGAATAATGCCGAGAACCAGATGAGAAAACATGTGATTTCTTTAGCTCATAAAAGCTTTCCTTTAAAGGAAAAATCCTGCCATTAATGCACACATGGTGTTGTGCTAAGTGTAGAAACGAAGCAAAGATTGGTGTGTGAAATGTTATGAAGACTGGAGCACATCTGTATCCATGTGGTTTTAATAGCTTATGTAGATGTGCCATCACCTATTTGTAGCAGGTGTTGGATTGTATGGGATAAACTATACCTAGGCAAAATACAACAAACCACTCAATGGCAGCAAATCCTGTTTTCCCTAGGTCTGTCCCTCTTCCACTTTCTGTCAAGTGAGTGCTGGCTTGAGAAAGTCGGTGGCTTTCCCCCGTGGCTCGCTTCCGCACTGCATGCCTCTCCTGGGGCTGCAGCCGCAGCTCATGTGGGCTGGGGGCCCCAGTGGCACACATGTGGTGCCTTCATTGCAGCCACACGTTAGCTTTAGATGATCCAGCTGCAGCCTCTGGGATAGCCAAGAAGCCAGGCAATTAATTATTCTGCCCTGCTGGGGGTGTTTGCTTGCTGCTGCTATGTTGGATCTGGATGAATCAGTTCTGGACTCCCTGGACCTCAGCAGTGTCTTCTCTGTACAACATGTCTGTGCCAGGGGAGGCACAGCTGGGGATGAAAGCGCCTGGGGGCTACGCTGCAATGCGTTTGCCACTGGCAAGTGCCCCCTGCAAGGCAGGGCAGGAGCACCCATGCTCTGTCATGAGGCCATCAGGGTATGGGGGACCATGACTGACTCCCAAAGCAGGCTGAGGTCCCTTTGCACAGTGCCAGATGTGGTTGCCCATAGACAGAAGAGATGTTAATATAATTCTGACTGTCAGCTACCAGTTGCTTTAAGTGTGGTGTCTTGCCAGGAAGGAAATCTGGTTACTGATCTTGTGTAACGTGTGTATAAGGGTGTAACAGAAAGGGAAGTAGAAAGTAAAACAGAAAGAAACTAATGCATAATTGGGGTCAGTCCTTTTGTTTTCTCTGTAACTCTGCAGTGTAGAGGATTTTCTACTTGCGCATTATCTTCTGAGGAGTCTAATTCATTTTCTTAAAGATGTATTCTAGGTAATTATTTGATTAATTTCCTATTTAATTGGATAAATCATTGCATTGTAAAACTTTTCCTGAAGTATTTCATAAACTTTAAGCAAGGTAAGATCTCATAGAAATTAAAGGGTTTGCTTTTCAGGTTGAAATTTTCCAATCTGTCCTCAGGTGAAAATGAGTCATGTGGACCTGTTCTAACCCAGAGGAAGTTTGCCTTAGCAGCAATCTTGGTTTTGGACCAGGCACAGAAACCAACTGATCTATGAAGAGCTGAAATAGCACCAAGGTGTATCATTACACTTCCACCAGCAAAGCTTCTGAATAAAGCCATTGCGGTATGAAACAAGAACAGCCCAGAACATGCTACTAGCAAGTATGGCACTTCTCTGACACCTTTTAGAAATTAGTTAACATCTTGTTTAAAAGAAAACAAACAAACAAACCAAAAACCCCCAAAAGGGCCATTAGTTGAATTCTTTTTTACCTGTTTAACACCAACTGGCTGTAAACCAAAAGTATTACTTCAAACTAAATCAAGCAATGTATGTGTTTAGTAGCTTCAGAATGAACAAATTCAATTGACTCTGAAGGCTACATTATTGAAAGATGTTTGTATAGATACACCAGTTCAGTATGAAAAACTATTATCTATATAATGTGTTAAAAAGCTGGATTTCCTTGCTGACACTCAGATTAAGGTGACTGGAACCCCTGTGGGGGCTAGGGGAGGGGATGCTAAAGCTGTTGCTGAAGCTGCACCATCACTAGGAACCGACCAGTAAGACCCACTGTAAGCAGCACTGGTGCTGGCTGTCAGTGCTACCTGTGCTACTTTGCTTGCAGTTTGCACTGTTAATTGCAAATTTGCTACAGGACTGAGGTGGCTAAAAGTACCAGTAGGCCTAAAAAGGAGTTAGGCATGCTAAACTGACACTTCAAGGAAACACTGCATGGTCTTGTATGCACCTAAGCCCCTAAATTGTTATTTCCAGAGTGCATGCTAGGGAAAGGATTGCTGCGTACATGCATTGATTGTGCTTTATGCTCTTGCCTCACGCAGTTATTGCTGGTTGATGTCTGACTGAACTATAGACTAGACTGGACTCATGCTAGCAAACAGTTCCTCTGTTTTGCTTCATCTTGTCTTGTACTACTCAGTGCACGCTGTCATCTCTGCAGCTCTGCCTTTTGCATCAAGGATCCCGAACCTGCCACCTGTGTGTTCCTTCTTCCAGACAGCAGGGATCTGGCAGGTTCTGACCTGTGTCACTCTACACACTGATCTTGCTTAAATGCCTAAGAAAGGGCTTTTTCCCCCTACGATCCTTTTTGTAAAACCAGAAGCAGGAAAATATCTCTGCTTATCCTCACTGGGCCTGCACAATGTCTACCTGCTGCAACCCTTGGAAAATAGTTTGCAGCAGTCTGGACTGGCATTGAAAGGTGCCATCTGTGGATACATCTGTGGATAGTGAGCCCTGAGAAGAGCCTTTAATGAAGTTCTTGTTTCAGAGGTTGTGCTTCTCTCATCCCTAGAATAGCCAGAGACATATAGTACATGAGCATGATGTTCATCGCACAGTGCTATTTTTGTCCCTTTCCCCTTCTAACCAGCTTTCAACAGCTTGCTGTGTGGATCCTCCCCCTGTGTTGGTATGGTAGACTATGACAGTGCTCTCCAAAGTGGGTGACATGCACCTCAGAGGGTGGCAAGACAATTCATTACCATGCAGGAAGAAAATATTTCTGTACCATTAATAAACAAGACAAAATTATATTTTTAAAATAATGTTTATTTTATCTTTTACGTCCTTTTTAAATTTTTATTTTTGTGTATATTTTACAATGTACCTAATATATTAGTACAGTGGTATATGTATATTATTTATAAATAAATATACATCTGTTGGATATGCATGCTCAAAAAATGTTTACTGATAGGAGTATACAATCAAAAAAATTTGGGGGCCACTGGCTTAAGACACATTTTGGAAAGTTGACTTCTGCCAACTCTTCTGTTTATTGAAGAGTTGGTCTGGTTTTCCACTCCAAATCAGTTCACCCCACTGGGGCTGTCATCTCTGACTGTTACCTACACGGACACTTCGGGACTGCCTGCTATGTGATTTTCCATCCCACCTGAGGTCTGCACAAATGGTGGTGTACTCACCAGTTAGGCTGGAGTGAATTGGTTGTATGTTGCCTGCAGAGCAAGAAGTCAAATCAACTAATCTGTCAAATTTCTGAGGGGGCCTGGAAAAGGCCTCCTGCTGCGAGGTCAGTGAGATTGACCTCACCCTCCTTCTGTTGACAGTTGATATTGGGTGGAAGGTTTAGATCCTGTGATGGTCCTCTCCTGTTGAGTGCAGCTCAGCGTAGTTGCAGACACGTAATAAGGTTGGGTTTATACAAAAGGAGGGCAGTAACTAAATTCAGAACGACCTACTTAGACCATGCATATTGAGTTAGTAGGTACTAATGAAATTCAGTGTAAAGAGCTACAAGGCAGTAAGGAAAGGAAGCTGCAGTAACCTGTGGAGGGTCACCTTCAGCCATCCCCTTCTAGAGCAAGCATGTTAATGGGAAAAGGTTTGGAAATTGCTGTAACTGAAGTAGAAAATAAACTTTCTGTGTGAAATTTCAAATCAATTCCTGGGAGGATTATGCCTGCCTTTAAAAATCTGACAGTAAAGGTCAGGGGAAAATCATCCTCGCCTGGTGCAATAAAAATGCTCTCCCCCTGCTCCCTATTTCAAGGTGCCCATCTCTGCAAACTGAAACACTACAAGGAATTGTGAAGGAGTCCATGAGGAAATGGAGGAGGTTTTGCTGTGTTCCCCCTTAGTAACATGTGTGGGGGTGTATGTGGATTTTTCTGAGTATCATTTGGCCTCACTGAAGGGTCATGTGTTTCACTTTGATGTGATGGCAGTTACACTGGGACACAAGCAGATCTTCCTAGGAAGGAAAACCAAAGTTTGGGTTCTGTTCTCAGGAGAGTTCCTTCTCCAGCACTTTGGGAACAGAAACTTGGATATTTGTGAATGTTTAGTACATGAACTGTGACTGGCAAGGGCTGCTGTGAAGAGGTGACACAGGCCTTAAATAGTACGCTGTGTCTTAAGCCCCTGAGAACTTTGAAGATGAGGACCTTGGTAGGTTTTTTGAAGCAAATACGTAGGTGATGGGAACATGCAGACCAGAGGTGATTTGCAGTGATGGGAGGGTCTCCCTGTGTGAAACCTGGCATACACAGGGCCCTGGAGCTGCTAGAGGGTTGGCTGCTGTAAAAACACCCTTACTACAAGATGGAAATACGAAAACTGGGCAGTAACAGGGTGACATGGATGGTCATGGAGGGTTTTTAAGTAGCAGATATGGTCAACTCATTGTTGATACAGGTTAATTAATTTAAAGAGGAAAAAACCCTGCTACTACTATCTTTGTTTCCAATCTTGAAATCAACAGCTCCTGGGGTGGATATCCTTCCTCTCAGTAAAAGAGGGTCTTAGCCTTGCACACATCTTTGCATTCTCAGACCAGCAGTGCATGCTGCACAGGGCATTACAGAGTCTGTGGCCTGCCGTAAATATTTAGGACTTCCCAGATAAAGCCAAGAGCCTCATCAAAATAAATTAAACAATCATTATTAGGCAGGGATTGATTTATAATCAGAGGTTTGCGTGTGCCCTAGCAGTCTACTCCCAGCCTCTTTGTTATTATCTGTAACATCTAAGCTAACTAGAAAGACCTCTCAAAGTGAAACGTGGTTGTCTCCCAGCTATGTGCCTTTGCTTCTCTTCGGACATTTTTTGCTGAGAAAAAAAGCAACCATTGTTCTTATCTAAGTCAGCTCTCGGTAGGGCTGTCTTTGAAGGGAGATCACTATGGGGTCATTCCTCCCTAATCTCAGACATCATCATTTCTAAAGGGGAGAGGCACCAAGAGCAACAAGCAGCCAGCACATGCCAGCTGTTGTTAGTGATGCAGGCTGTGTAACCTGTTTGTTGGCACTGGGGGTGCCATTTCTGATCTTGACCCTCTTTAGTTTATATTTCAGATGTGCACCAACAAGTACAATGCTGAACCTGATAAATGTAAGATGAATCACTCTGCCCATGGATTTACCATAAGCCAAAAGCAGATTCTTGCCTCACATTAGTAACAGGCAGTGCGGCTTGTATATTGTTTATCACTGGATGTGGGGGCACAAGCTTTGCCCTGCACTGCCACCAGTGCTGCGCCTTACCACAGTCTTCTGAGTTGTAATTCTATAGCAATTCATACAGAACAACACATCTGGGAGAATATATACAACACTGAGTGCAAAGTTAGTCAGAATATTTCTTTTAATGCTTCCAACTTGGATGCAATAAATTCTTCTTCCTGTCCCTGTGACACGGACTTCTCTCAATGACTAGATTGCATTTTAAAGGAGGGGGCGTAAATACTTCTTCCCATGTGATTTGTGCTAAATGACAAGTTAACGGTGATGTCTATCCCAGAGTAAACATCAGTAGGGGTTTTGTGTGTGTGTGTCAATATCTATTGTATAAGGCCATGGGTCTGAAGAAAATTATTCACCCAGCTGGTAAGATAAATTCTGCTGGTCTCAATTTCTTTCCAGTAGGGAATGCAAGAAGAGAGTGAAAGCTGAAGAAAACTTCCCAGGAGCATGAAATACTGCTAAGATATTGACAGGGAAATTTCAAAAGAAGTGCAAAGAACATCTGGCTGCTTCTGGTTTACATTTCCTCTTTCCCTAAATAACTAAAGCACTTAATTAAATTGCAATCTTGGCTGTATTTATTACTGGACTTTTATGGAGCCTTTTATCCTATGGCCTTAAAGCAAATTATTTTTAAGTCACAAAACATCCCCAAGAGATGCACTGTCATTTTACGGGCAGGCAAAGAAACAGAGAACACAGAAATAATCCACTGACAAGATGACATAGGAAACTTTTAGCAGAGGAAGGCAGGAAGCCTGGGGTCTCCTGGGGTTTCAGGCAGTGTGCTGACATCAGCTGCAGCTTCTTTATGGAAACCAAGCTTGACTATAAGATACCCTATCTTTCTATTACTTCAAAGCCGGAAAAAATGATTTGTAATAATGGAAATAACAGCTAAAATATGCATGTGCATTTCCAAGGGCAGAAATGCTTTCCTAAGCTTACGCAAATGTGGTGCTTGTACAAGGCAATGTCACTGCGCAGTTCCTTCTGCTCTGTTTAAGAATATCTCATTGTTATAACCAAAGTAAACATATTGTCAGCTTTCAGGATGGGCTTCTTGAGTGCTCAACAGAAATAAATTTGCCTCTAAATAAATAAATATGTAAATAACGTCATGTTGACACTTTTGAATGCTAAAATCTTGCATTTTCCCTGTACCTTTCATGGAAATTACCATAATTTTATTTCAGCAGTTTTCAGAGAGATGTGGTCTGTGTAAGACCTCTTCTAACATGGCCCCTAATGAAGCTACCTGCATGAGAAACTATAAAAATCATCCTAGCCTTTTGTGAGCCTCCCCACAATGCTGTCTGAACTACCTTTCACAGCTCCATAGAACTCTCTAATTTCTTTCTTTTACAAATAGCATTTTTCTGCCTTAGAGTTACTTCATGCAGATGCACTGTGGCACTTCGAATGGTATGACTGAACTATTACTTTGCAAACAGCACATCTATGTCTGATTAAGTTTGGGATGGAATTTAATGGACGTGGTGCTTTAAGCAGGCTAGTTCTTACCCAAAGTGAGACTTTCTCAAAATGGAAGGTCAGCATCTTCATCAGATCCATCTCCAAAATGCTTTTCTGAATGAAACGGAAAAAAATATGTCCCCTTCCTACCTAGAACTTGAATATACTTTAGTTAAAAAAAAGGCGTTCCTCAGCTGCACGCACAATGAAGTATGCTCAGATTAATAATCCATCTGTCATGCAAAATGTTCCTGAGCATAGATTTACATCTGCTATTGAGCCTCATGTATCATTTCATGAGTAGCACGAGTATACTTGCAGAGAGTTGGTCAAGTATAGCGAATACACCCTCATGAAACAGCTATCCAGTAGGTACTTCAAGGACTTGCTATGCACTTTTGACTAATTTAGCTCTCCCTTACCCACTGCTCCCTCTCTTAGGAGCCTGTTGAAACACATAAAACAATGGCTTTAAACTAACCAGAGAGAAAAAAACAGTTGGAGAAATGTCATGCCTTTCTCCTTCAAAGTGCCTTACTTTTGTGTATTTGTTGCGGTACCTCAGCCACTAGCAAGAGCCCTCCCAAAGGATATTACCCCTGGGCTACAGCTGGTGAAGTGGTGTGCTTGCTGTGACAGTGCCATCACCCATAGAGCACCAGTGATGGTGGCAGTAGTGCGCCCCTGGCAGAGTAGAGTCTGGGCCCTCTGTGATGACCAAAACTTTCTCCAGCCACAGTTGATGATGTTGCCATGGCACCGCAAGACCAGGAAAGCCCTTTAAAAGTCCTCTTCTCTCTTTTAAACTCCAACTTTAAAATCAAGGGGTGTAAGTCTGAAAGTATGTCTTCTTTCTTTCCCACTCTTCCCGCAAGGACTTGGGTACACCTGTTACCCCTTTATGGTTTACTTTTCCCTCTAGTTTCTCATCATCTGAAGCCAGTTTAGATTGTATGTGTTTCAGCAGTTTTTCCAGGGAGAGGAATTAATGGCCAGAGGACAGCTGTTGTGTTCAAGCAATAAGAAGGATTTTGTGTATGTGACTGACTAATGGGATATAGAGTGATGGGTACGTGCAGACTTTTTTTCTGTTCATGGTATGAACAAAGTGATCATCTCAAATACATGGAATGGGATATCTGAGCTCTAGTACTCTTGTACTGAATGTATGTGGGTATAACAGAACATATCTAGACAGATGCATGGACACATATATGTATGCACACATATCTACATGCAGCATGTTATCTATATGAAAGAAAAATCCTTTAGCTTTAGGGAAGTCAAAGAGGAATGTACAAAGGGTGAACTTTTGTGTGTAACATCAGTTCTGCTAAGAACTAGAGCTCACACAGCTTGTTTATGCTGCTGTGAAACTGTCAAACAGAAAGTTTTACCTCAAGGAAGAGACATGTTTCCTATAAAGAGGTTTGTAGGCAATGAGACAAAAAAAGAAAAAGCACTAGAAAGGTGCATATTTTTTCTGTAGTTTCATATAATAACATGGCAAGAGGTTTTTCATGGCAACCAACAGTAAAGCACTTCAATAAAAAAACCTCATAGCATGACTGATGAAATGTAGCATTTTTGTTCACAAATTAATGCCTCGCAAATAAGAACACTGCATGTGTTAGAGAGGAAAACACAATGGAATAATACCAGGATGGAGAAAAGAGACTGGTATTGTTAAGTTAACATCAAACATTCTGTTCTGTTCTCTTTAATTGTCTGAGGCAGTGTCAAAACCCTAAATAATCAAAATAAAGAGCAATTTTGGCAATAGGCTCCATATCTGATTCAGTATAACTTGCACTGTGGCTGTCCCAGGATTACTTAATGTATCTTGAGAAACAGATATTAAAGAGCAGCAGTGAGCAGCATGAATGTGAAATGGCTCTGTCACCTGGGGGGGATGCAGGGGTGGTGGTAGTGCCAGCCCACAACTTCCACCTCTGTGCCACTTACCTGAGTCCTGATATCCTGCCTTGTGTCAGCAATAGCGTGGCCAGCAGGGACAGGGAAGGGATCTGACCCCTGTACTCGGCACTGGTGAGGCCGCACCTCGATTCCTGTGTTCAGTTTTGGGCCCCTCACTACACAAAGGACATTGAATGACTCGAGCGTGTCCAGAGAAGGGCAACGAAGCTGGTGCAGGGTCTGGAGCACAGGTCGTACGAGGAGCGGCTGAGGGAACTGGGGGTGTTTAGTCTGGAGAAGAGGAGGCTGAGGGGAGACTTCATCGCCCTCTACAGCTCCCTGAAAGGAGGGTGCAGAGAGCTGGGGATGAGTCTCTTTAACCAAGTAACAAGCGATAGGACAAGAGGGAATGGCCTCAAACTGCGCCAGGAAAGGTTTAGACTGGATATTAGGCAGCATTTCTTTCCAGAAGGGGTTGTTAGGGGTTGGAAAGTGCTGCCCAGGGAGGTGGTGGAGTCCCCATCCCTGGAGGTGTTTAAGAGTCGGGTTGACATAGCGCTGAGGGATATGGTGTAGTTGGGAATTGTTAATGTTAGGTTAATGGTTGGACTGGAAGATCTTCAAGGTCTTTCCCAACCTACATTATTCTGTGATTTTGTGATTAACATTATTTGGTGCTTTATTCCTTTCAATTTATAGCCAGGGACTTCTCTGAAATCACTTAGTTGCTAATGAGGGATAAATTAATGATGGGTCAATTTAAGTCCCAAAGCAGCACTTGCATTTCATGTCATAAGCTGCCACCACTGGCGGGTGGCCTTAGCAGAAATACTGCTAGCTGAGCAGAGGAGAGCTAACGCAGGTCAAAGTTCATCTCTATTAGTGCCACTTGACACAGAGCTAGGAGGAGCAGAGGTTGAGCCTCCTGCATTATTGCTGCTGTTTGCTCCTCCTGTAATGGAGCAGGACATCACAGTCCCCTCCAGTGACCTCCAAGTGTGTCTTCTCCAAGCCATATCTTAGCAGTCACCTCTTCCACAGTGCCTGGCCGTGCAGCCCAGCTCCTCCAGGTATGGATGTGGCAGGGCGGTAGTGACCAGTCCCACACGGCTGATGTCTGCCTGAGCCCATCAGTGATAGGCAAGGTGACAAAGCTGGCTCTGTTGTCCTCCTGTGAGCCTGCCACGTTCTGCATGGAACTGTCACCATCAGCTTGGTGCCAGACAGTGTCCATGAAGCCAGCAAGGGGACAACATTTCCTAGGACAGCATGGGGGGCCAGGCTTGCAGAGCTGACCCTGAGGAACAGCTCTTCTCTCATGTGAGCTGCTGGAGTTTAAAACTTCACCTTGTGCAGAAACAAATGCAGAACCAGCTCTCTTTTCACACCACATTAACAACAAAGCAGCATCCAGAGGGACCTTGACAGGCTTGAGGAGTGGCCCCATGTGAACCTCATGAAGTTCAACAAGGCCAAATGCAAGGTCCTGCCCCTGGGTTGGGGCAACCCCTGGTATCCATACAGACTGGGGGAATGCAGGGATTGGGAGCAGAGAAGGAGAAGGACTTGGGAATCCTGGTGGATGAAAACTTCGACATGACCCAGCAATGTGCACTCACAGCCCAGAAGACCAGCCGCATTGTGGGCAGCATCAAGAGAAGTGTGGCCAGCAGGTCAAGGGAGGTGATTCTCCCCCTCTACTCTGCTCTTGTGACACCTCATCTGGAGTACTGTCTCCAGCATTGGGGCCCCCAACGTAAGAAGGACATGGACCTGCTCGAGTGGGTCCAGAGGAGGCCCATGAAGATGATCAGGAAGCTGAAGCACCTCCCATATGAGGACAGGCTGAGAGAGTTGGGGTTGTTCAGCCTGGAGAAGTGAAGGCTCCAGGGACACCTTATAGTGGCCTTCTAGTACTTAAAGGGGGCTACAGGAAAGCTAGAGAGGGACTTTTTACAAGGGCATGTAGTGATAGGACAAGGGGTAATGGCTTTAAACTGAAAGAGGGTAGATTTAGATTAGATTCAAGAAAGAAGTTCTTCACTGTGAGGGGGGGTCAGGCACTGGAACAAGTTGTCCAGAGAAGCTGTGGATGCCCCCTCCCTGGAAGTATTCAAGGCCAGGTTGGACGGGGCTTTGAGTAACCAAATCTAGTGAAAGATGTCCCTCCCCATGGAGGTCCTTAAAGGTGTCTTCCAACCCAATCATTCTGTAATTCTCTGATTTAGGATGGAGACTGCCCTAAGCCTCCTTGATTGTATACAATGCATGGCTTCAAGTTGCATAGGTTGAGTTGTTCGTTTCTGCCACGTGCCTAGTGCAGCAGCTTCCTTCTGCTGATGCATGTAACACCATGATCTGACACTACAATGGTCCCCTGTCCAGGTCGCACAAGCCACACCATCAGCTTGCACTGACTTTGCTTCAGGTTAATGTAATTATATCCATGGCCAACAGTGGATCTGTGCCAACCTCTCATGAGCAAAGCGCACTGGCAGGACACACTGGGAAGCCTGATCTCACACAATCTGTGCAAAAGCCCAACCAGAAGTGAACTCTGCCTGAGCTAATAATAGTCCCATTCCTTCTGTGCTCCTTAATTTATAAACAAATTTACCTTGCAAAAATCAGTAAAAATGGCAGATTTTCTTAAGATATTGTCAGTTACTACACAAAGACAGCAAGAAGAGGCGTAATGGTTATTTCAGTAAGCAATAAAAGTGTCTGTGAGAGTGTGTTGACCAGTAAGAGATCAGCTGAACTGCTGGTCAGATTCAGGACAGTGTGTTCTCCCTGAGACAGTGGCTGATTGCTGTGGATGATTTCAGCCTCCCTGGGTCACTAGCTGCCAGTGTAGAGTATATGCTGCTGCAATGCTTTTCACTAACTGTGATAGCAGAAGTCATGTTCTGCAAGGAAACGCAGCAAGCACACAGCAAAAACATGACAGCAGCACACAGCGCTCTTCTTTGCAGCAGCAATCCAGCACTTGCTTGCTTTTCTTGCCTCAGGTCAGCGCTTGTGAACCTGTGTTTACTGACAGTAAATCAGTGCTCTGTGGGGAAGCCGAGTGCTTAGATTTATGTGGGTGGATGTCAGGGGCCTGAGATGCCCTTTTTGCTGGGTAGGTAGTGCTGGCATGTGGAATGAGGACAGCTAATGCTATGCTTGTTTACTGCATCCACACTGCTATTTCCAACTGTATGACTCTGGCTCTGTTCTTGAGGGAGATTAAGGCTGCCCTTCTTTCTGTGAATCCTTAGCTGAGATCATCTGCAGCTTTAGTATTTGTGCTTCAGCAGGGCCAAATCCCATTTTGCAAATAGGTTTATAATTGGTGCTGCCATGACAGCTGCCATCTAAGGCAAGTGTGCCCACAGATATTCCGGGGATTCCGACAGCCCTGGTTCTTCCCCAACTATATTGCAAAGTGGAAGCATGCACTGTCTTCCTCTCTGTCCGTGGTCCCCAGAGGATAAATCCCAGGACTCACACAGATGTGGTAGCCCTGCTCTCTGCCAGCAGCCCCAGCTAAATCAAGGAGCTTCCTGCTCCCCACCATGGTAGGTTTGCACATGCAAAATGCTTGGAGACCTCCTTGGTAGTGCTGTCACTGGGCTGACACATGACATGGAAGCTGAAACAGCTGGAAAGTTAAATACAAATACAAAAAAATTCTAGATACGTTTGTAAGGATAGAGGATGACCTCAAGATGCTTCAGTAAATGTGACTGCAATGCCCAAGGTTGTATGTGAGTGGCTGTTCAGTGTGTGATGGCCATATCAGCCCACAGATCTGACTGTCGGTGCCTCCCAGAACACTTGGAGCAGAGCATCTGCCTGGGGTGCCAGAGACCTCTCACATGTAGAAGGGGGCGCTGTGGAAAGTGCTGAAGATCTTACTTGGTTTACACTTCTGTGGAGCAAAAATATAAAGGCAGTGTGTGTCTATGCTGTTTCCAATGCCAAAATAGGGTGTTTTGTTTGTACTTTCAAAACCATGCTATGCAATGCTCTAAGAAAAGCACCACCCTCCCCTACTTTCTAATATAGGCATTTCTATAAGTTACAAAGAAGAGGTTAAGTGGTTATATTCTATGCATTTCTGTCTTACATTAATACTTTTTTTTTTCTTTCCCAGTGAAAAGCTCTCAAACCTTTTATTTAGGTCTCTCTTTAGGAGTTGAGTTATCAAGGTTAAAAGCAGGTACTGTGTCAGCCTGATCCAGGACAATGGCTCTCATGCCACTCAGTTATGTGTTACGGTGGGAGGAAAAGCTGAAACTGAACTGAAACACATGTCTGTGTTTACTTGTCTTTCCATAAGTGAGACCTTTTGTTTTTTCCCATAGAATCAAAAATTTAAGAGGTACACCTTTAACTTGAAATGTCAGCCTTGGCAGGCAGTTTTAGTATCACTCTCTGGCAGACCTCCTGTGCCTTTTACGAAGATGCAAACCCAGCATCATTTTGTGTAATTTGAGTAATCCAGATTGGTTTTGACCTGGATGGTGAGCTCCTGCCCACCTGTCTGGCTTGGTTTCTATCAAGTCAGCTCCCGTGGTTTGGGCAGCTGCCCTAACTCCCTTCCTCCAGGAGGACCTCAGGTGGAAGCTAGGTCAGCTGTATCTGAGGGGGAAAAAAAAAAAAAATCAAAACTTCTGTCTGAGTAAAAATGAGGAAACACTGCATTTAAAAATTAAATTTCTCTGTTCAAGAAATGTCTGACCTGACACTGTTAAAGTGGGGCTGAAATGACTTTCCAAATTTGCAGGTTGTCTGAATTTCCTAATCTCTGTTTGCTGAGAATTAACTAATCATTTTGCCGAACTGTAGTCACCAGATCCAAATGCGATGCCATCCAGAGTTGATAATTGTTGCTTGTCCCTATAAAACCTTTATTTTCCTGGTGCTTTTGTTTCACATTTTCAGTGGTTCACAGATTGAGATTTCAAGCAGATAAGTGAAGAGTCCTTCAAAGAGGAAATGCACAAGGTGCTCTTTCACAGACATGACTTCTGGGATTATTTTATTTTAATTGCCTTACATAGACCACGGAAAAATCATTTGCCAATAATGTTTTATCTATTTGCCTTAGTACAGAAAAATATTACCATCAAGTCTTCACATGGGCCATGTCTGCTTGTTGCTCTGAGTGTTGTTTTGTAAATAATGATGCTACTTTTATAAAACCACAGGACAAGTCTTCTGTCCACAAGGTATGTTCCAGTGATTGTAAAACAGAAAACAATGAGGATTTCAGTAGATTCACTGTTCCAGCATCTTAACATAATTTAACCAACAGGATATGATAAGAAGACGCAGCTGGCTTCTTCCAGTGTATAACATCTTTAAGCTTGAAACTGATTTGTTTAAACGTTGTGTTCTCAATAATCTCTTATATGAGGAGACTTCCTGTGAATTGCATAATTTGAGGCAGAAAAAACACAGTGAGCAAAAATACCACTGGGGGAGCCTGGAGCGTGAAATGAAAACAATAGGTGATTTTTCTCTCCTCTGATTGCCAGCAGTGATTGATGTGTGCCGAGAACACAAGTTACACAGGTCTGGTTTCCCAAGGCAATGGCTGTAAATTCAATTGTTTCCCCAATGTTGCCTCCAAGTTTAGTGTCATCCCTCACCATTAGTTCAGTGTGAGGTGTTGTCCTGGGTTTGAGGTTTGGGCAGGGGGTTTTGGTAGCAGGGTAGGGGGCTACAGTGGTGGCCCCTGTGAGAAGTTTTTCAAATCTCCCCCAGCTCCAAGTCAGGTTCGCCTTTACACCAAGGCTAAGCCAACTAGCAACGGTGGCTGCACCTCTGTGATAAGGTATTTAAGAAGGGGAACCTGGGAGGAGTTGTGGGAGTTGTGAGGAGAAGTTCTGTGTGAACACTGAGGTCAGTGGAAGAAAGGAGAAGGGGGGGAGGTGCGCCAGAGCAGAGACTCCCTTGCAGCCCATGGGGAGATGGCAGGGCTGCCCCTCTGCCACCCATGGAGGTCACCAGAGGAGCAAATGATACCAGTTCGTGGTTGATGAGGGGCCTCACACCACATCAGGTGACTGTATCCAGAGAAGGCTAGACTCCATGGGAAGAAGCCCCTGCTGTTATAGTTTGACTCTGGGAGGATGCAACACACAGGATTGATCCACACACCAGTGGGAGTGACTCATGTTGGAGTTAGTTTGTCGAGGACTGTCTCCTGTGAGAGGGGGACCCTGCTGGAACGGGGGAGGAATGCCGGAGGTCATGTTCCCCCCCACTCTGAGGTGAAAGAAGCAGCAGGACTGATTGTATCCCCTACTCCCTGTCACCTGCACTGCTGGGGTGGAGGAGATAGAGATATTGGGAGCAAAGCTGAGGCTTCCCTGAGGAAGGAAGGGAGGGATGGGGGAAGGTGTTTTCAAGATGTGGTAATGCTTCTTACAGTCCTACTCTGTCTGTTAAGTGTCAGCTGTCTTCTGAGTTCAAACCACAACTGGTGTACACAGAAACTGGGACAGGTGACTGGGAAAAGCAATGGTGACAAGTGGCAGGAATGGAGCTGTTAATTTTGCACATTTCTGAGCAGTGGAGGAAGAGTTTTGAAAGTGAAGGTGGGGAAGGGAGGAAGAGGAAACAAGAAACAGCAGAAGTGGCAGAAAAAGAAAACTGGTTGAGGTGTCAGTAGCAAAGATTGATGAGGTAGGGAGTATGGCACCTCAGTAAGGGGTAGAGTAGCTGATTACAGGGAAATGAGGTGTGTTGCCTCCTTAATCCGGAAGATATATTTTTTTCCTGCGAAATATATTATATTAATTATATAATTTGATATCAAATATTAATTAATATCATAGATTAATTTTATATCAAATGTCAAGGGATAAAGAGGTTTCTCTGTCTTATTATAACCCGAATTCTGTCATTTCTATAGAAGGAATGACTCATAATGTATATATTGCTAATTCATAGCATCATCACTACATTTCCTGCAGTGTATGCATTAGACTTCACAGTACCCTAATCATATAGATAAAAATTACCTCTAATCTGAAGTAGAGCTACCAGCTGGGAAACAATCCCCCAGATAAACCCACCAACCAAAAGGATGCAGGGGAGGCTCTCTACCTCTCTGCTGTCATGTCCCTGTCAGAAGGACCAGGGCCAGGGCAGGGGTCCCCACACCTCCCACCCCACTACACCACTGCAAGCAGGTATGTTCCCAGGTGATACAGAATCTTGTGTCCCTTAGAAAGATACAGCAATCACTTTAAAAGTATGTTAGTGCAGAATGGCTGCAGATTTAACATCAATCTGTAATTCAGATTTACCAGCTTGGTAAGGGGATGCTGTCTGCCTCTGCTCTGAAGCCTTGCAGCACTGTGTGGCACACTGCACTCCGGTGGTGCCTAGCACACCTGTACATGGGATATACTGCAAACAGCCCAGTGCAACAGCAGCTGAAGTGTCTTTCCAGGTTCCTGACTCTTGTCTCACACACAGCTGAAGCACTGATTTTTCTCTTTGGAGTGGTATGCGTGCTTCCAGTGAGCAGGTGTCTCCTCACTGCCTGCAGTTCTCCCTCCTACAAGCATGTGTTCCACAGAACACAGTGGTTTTGGCCCAGATAAAATATGGTGGAAAAAGGGTCCTGAATGGGTTCATCCTATTTCTATGGGGTTTGGACTTTTTTAGTCTTCTACCCACTTCCTGTACTCTTGCTCCCAACTTGCTAAACCTTTGTACTGGGTGCAAAGAGCTTCATATGCTGAGAGGACCTGTGTTTCTTCACACTCCTCCTACATGACTTCGAAGATGAACTTGTTATGGGGCATTCCAAATAGTAAGAAATCCCCACATCAACTGTATGGACTAACTTCTCCTTTTTGAGCTGTGCTATCAAAATCATCCTAGCTACAGGTCAGCATGAGCAGAGTCATGCATTTTATTGGACTGGTAAATTAGGCTGTGTTTAAGAGGAAGGCACGCCATGTGTTTTGCCAATAATGTATTCAGGTTTCCTCCTGAGAGCCTTGTTCAGTAGGCTGGTAACTGGCCTCTCCAATAAGACAGGCACCAAGACACAAACACTTCGGGATGTGTCCATATCCAAGTTTGGTTTCTTTAACACGCCCTTACAGGAAATTATTTATGTACATAGATGGCTTGCACTGCTGTCCAGTTTATATCCACCTCTAGAATGATGAAATTTAATTGAATTGAAGATGAGCTGGTATAAAGGGTGTGGGTGAAATAGAAAGAGAAGGCACCATACAGATGTTCATGGAACAAATACGTACAGTCAGCAAATGTCATCTTCTGAACATCACAGTGAGGAAGTAAAAAAGGTTTCATCATGCTAATGCTGTGGGAAGCTCTATGTGTAGCTCAGCCACGTCAGAAAAGAATAAGAGGAACCTATTAGTGCATTTTAAGAACTGAGTGGGTTTTTTTGTCAGCATAAAGCTCCTGTCCAGCTCATTTATTTTATACACCCAGGTTTCAAAATTGTGATCCTCTGATGAGAGTGGTAGATAAGAAATTAGCAGATAACATGCACAGAACATGCTACTTGATCTGCAGTAGTGCTCAGAGGCAGAGGGTGTATCATCATTTCTCCAGTCGGTGTGCTTAATTGATACCCCTAAATATGACGGACTCTTGTGGTTGCCTCTTCCTTCTTGCTTAACCTTTTCTCCCATTATTTGATATTTCCATAAAGCACAAGCCCACAGCTTGCCTGTCTCTACAGTAAGTCTCTTGGATTTAATCAGGTGTGTGACGAGGGGTGACACTGCGATTCTCATAAATCAATACTGTCTTATGTCAGAAGTGTCCTAAGTGACAAAAAGAAGTCATTTTTATTGAGACTGTAATCACCTTTTATTTTTCTTCCGAACAATAGTCTGAATTCCACCTTTTAACCCCTCTCCTTATCAGGAGAGGTGCTGGTTCAGAGTTTGTCCTAATGGTCTGGTCCAGGTGTGCAGCCACTGGCAGGCGATGCAGTGAAGGTAGAATCATTGCATTGCAGAGGGTCAGATATTAGCAACATGTTTCCCTTATCAGAGTCTGTTTCACTGCAGTGTTGGGAACTGGTTTGTTCTGTTAAACATCTCTCTAACTCTACCTTATAATTGTTGGGGGAGCAAGAACAGTTCCCATGCTGCACCAATGCACAATACGAGCTCAATTAGGCAGCATACTTCTATCTACTGCCTCCAAACCACTGCTTTGGGGCAAGTTATTTCTGTGCTTGAAAGGGGCAGCTGTGTCATAGTGGCTTTGACCTGCTTCTGACTGGGGCAGCTGGATTACCAGCCATGTTTTGGAGACAACTTCGGAGAGGACACAATCCTGCTTCAGACTCAGAAATCTCTTTTCTGCACCATAGGGAGCACAGAGAGCTGCTGGGTTCCCTATGAAGGAAAAATTAGTGGGTGAGAAGAAAAAATAATTTCAGGTCATTGTTCTGTCTCAGCCATCCACCAGTTTCACAAAATCCTCTTCTTTAAAAATGGGATGCCTCACAATACAATCTCTGATTCTTTGTCTTCTGATACAAAGTTCAGGCGAGATGGACCAAGTGCTACTTTGATTTTCATGGAAGCTCATGTCAAACACCAAATGCCTGTGTTCAAATTACCCCACCTTATTCTAGTTTGGGGCTGGGATGTGTGAGTTACATCTTGCGCTTTTCAGCAGTCGTGTACAAGATCTTGCATTTTGCTTGAATCAGCTTTGAAAAAAATCCTAACTCATAAATATTTTGACCTGTTACTGGGCTATAGAAATCTATTCTTAGCAGCAAATGGTACTATGGCAACTGTCCCCGCAGTATGACACAGTAGCAAGAATTCTGTCTTCTTTTAATCTGTAACTCCCAAAATACCTTCTGCACATCCCAAGCCACCTGGCTTTCCCCACCCTCCTCAGAGCTGGGTAAGCAGCTCCTTCCAATTTATTTTTCTAGTTCAGTCTGAGGCAGAGCTACCTTGAGCCAATTTAAGTAGATCTGAAATAACATACTCAGTCCCAGCTGTCATAACCTATATTGTAAGATATTCCCCTTGCTTTCCTATGACACTTCCCAGTTGCCTAGACTATCTCTTTTTCCCCTCAAGACTTGCTAAACAATTCTTTGATGTGGGCTCTATCATACACTATATCCCTCTTTGTATGTCCTACCAAAAGTGGGTTGTCAACTTGAAATCTTCCGCTTACACATTTTTAAATCAATATAACATGCTGTTTATTCATACATTTCTATGCAAAGCCTCCTCAGACAAGACAACCTTGTGTTTTGAGATTTATGTCCATTACAATAGCTAGACTTTTGGGGCCCATATGTGTGGGGAGCTTGCTTTGGTTGGGACCTATCTGTGGCCATGCTAAGAAGTGGGCTCTGCCTTAAAGAGTTGAAGACCTGGTATTATAAACATGCTCAGAACTAGCTGTTGCACATTCAGATCTGTTAGTAGTAGACCTATAGAAAAATCTGAAACATCCCAACTCTCCCAATCCACGCTAATTATCTACTAATTTCTCAAGTACACTGTAGGGTCATACGTGGCATCCTGCTAGTAACCGGGAACTGCAACTGCTGTTTGCTTGAGTACTGAGCCACCTACAAGTTTCACAGCATTTGGTGAGTAATTGAAGGATTTGTGTGTTCAGTACATCCCATATGCCATGAATGTCTTCAAGTGACAATATAGTGATAGCAACAACACGGCTATTGAAAAGCTCTGCAGATAACAGCTAAATTCATTCCTGATGTAACTCCACTGACTTTAGCATGCTGACGACTACCCTGCAGGTGAAAAAGAAATGCACAAGGCTGTAGGATGTAGTGGCTCTTCCTACTCTCCTGCTTTGGCTCTTTTTGTGCTGCTGCCCTGCCAGCATGTCACTTGTGTGTGCATAGTACTGATTTGCTGAGGCATGGCTGATAATATAATTTACAGCTCTTCAGCGGGGTCCCACAGGCATTAGAAAGGTAAATTGTCATTGCTAGAATGTGAGCATGAATAAAAATACTTGCCCTAATTTCTCTGCCATAATAATAATAATTTCTAACATAATGTTAACCTTCTTCCTCTTATAGAAGGTCTTTTAACCCTTCAGTGAGAAAGAACAGGGTGACAGACTAAGTATAATGTATTGTGTTTTAAAATTAACCACTGCTCCTTGAATTCTTTCTTCTCACTTAATTTTACTGATCCTGAAAGCATTTTAAGGTGTCTGTCTTCCTTTTATGAAATGCAATTTACTGAGACTTTTGTATCTGATGCAAGTTTTGCTTGCTGGAACATAAATCCTCTAAAATACATGCTGTTCACATTCTGCCTATATCTTCCAGCTTTCTGTTGCCTTCCTGCTCCACGGGAGGATGGACAACCAAGCATTAAAGCTTAACAGGGAAAAGTGACGGAAGGATGAGCTGACCATGGTGCAGATCCCTCCACTGTCCCAGCTGTAAAGGTGAGGGAATTGAGATTCATTCTCTGCTTCTGGAGTGGAGCAGACTCACTCTGTGTGGGCATCTGTTAATTGGGGCACAGGTTTGAACTCAGTTTCATGCCTCAGGTGAATGCCCCGAGCCATCCATCTACCCAACCTGCCACACTCCCAGACAGAGTAAGTAATCATCCATGAAGTGAGGAACATCTCCAGGAGGAAAGAAAGCAGCAGCCTAACACCATCAGAGCAAGAATTTGGACCTTCAGCCTGTAAGGCCAATGGTCTCTGTGCTAGGGTCCCAGGCAAGACTCTTCACTCACACAGCTTTGGGGTTAATCAAGCTGTACATGCATTTTTTATAATTTTTTTTGAAAGAGAAAACTACTTCCCTGGCAGAAAATGCCCTGCTGCTTTAGCATGCCCCTGGCTGCATCCCCCACAGATGTGAAACAGCATGCCCCAGTGGCTCTTGCTCTGACACCAGTGCTTGTGTTGTTGTAAAAACTTGACCTGCTGCACCTGTATAAATAACTCTTAATTGAGTATGCATTTACACAGCTAATCTGAGTTTTCTGAAGTTTCTGCGTGTGTAGGAGGGGGAAGAAGAGCAAACCCTGCTGGGATTAACCTTGTCTGGCTGTGCACAGCTCTGCCTTCGTGTGTTTTCCCAGTCTGCTCCTCCCCTGCCTCTTCTCAAGCTCTCGTCTCTTCTCCCTCTCACACCCACTGGCAGAGATGAGCTGTTGCAGTAGTGACTAATTATGTCAGCTCAGTGGCAGGATGGCTCCCTCTTCTCTCTCCCCAGACACTTTCTGGAGAAGTCACTCAAAGCTGCAGGTTTTTTGAGGGTTTTTTGCTGGGCTTGTTTATGCCTACTGGAGATGCTGGAAGCTGGCTACCCAGACACTGGGCACTGGCAGACGGCAGTATCCAAGCAAGCTGTGTCATCCAGGTGGTGGTAAATGACGTGAAAGCCACAGATGCAGTTCACATCACTGGCTCCCCAGGATTTATGTATAGTCAATCCTTTACACTTTGCATCATTCCTTTTTGTTGTACCTTCTATTATGTATTTAGCACATGTTTTTACCTGGGTAATTATTTTATCCTTATCCTAAATATGTACTCAAGCACCCACTATTAGCAGCACCACATGTTCAGTTCATGCTGTACTATATTTGGATGTCTTTGTCATAAAACACCACAGGTGTCTTGTGGAGGCCTCAGACAGTCCTTTGATGGACTCCAGACAATCTCCTCATTGGCCCATTATCTAGTTGTTTACCAGTTGAACTCTCAGTCACCTTATTATATTAATTGCAACATTCCAATAATTAGGTTTCCTGTTTTTCAGGCCTGTATGCTATTATTTCAGCCTGCAATCACATGCAGACCAGGAATGAGCACTGTCAATTCACATCACATACTGACCGAAGGCAAACAGAGCAAATTTCCTGAGAGAACAACGGAGGTTATCGATGTCTGCAAAGACATTGGGCACTGCGGGGCAGCACAGACTTATTAACTTCACCTTCCCTGCACAGACTTCCCCAATGAAGAGAAAATTTGATACCCAGTCCCACATTAACCTGCAGTAATTGAGATTTCCCAAGCCATTAGCCAATTGCAATACCAGCAGTAGTGATTTCATCACATCTTTAGCATCTTTAGCATTTATTTTCCAAATGCAAGAACATACTCAGTCTTTCTTGCATAAGATCTCCTGAAAACATCTTCTTTTTTTTTTCTTTAGTAAATCATGCCATTCATAATCAGTCGCTCTGTATTTATCTTCCCATAAGAATTATTTGCAATATAATTTTATTCCTATAGAAATGCATTTATTTCTTATAGTAATCATTTGCAATAAACACATTTTATTCCACTGCGTTTGCCACATTTAAAAGACTGCCTCAAGCTTAGGCATTTTTCTGTCCTTGTGTGAAAATACATAATCTTGCTCAGGTTGTAAAATTATTGAGGGATCTGTTTGACAGTTAATTAAGACTATTTACTTCCAGACCACCCCACCACAACCCCACCCTGCCTCCCCACCATCCATTACAAGGCTTCCTACACCTTAAGTGTTTATGCCAATGAAGTTGGTGAAGAAATCCTTTCTGTCAAATGAAGATTTACTCATTAAGCAGCAATTTATTGTTATATTTAGTACTGTTTTTCTCACTAAGCAGACTCTGCAATGTATCCCAGAAAGTACCTGTGGTTTCTGTGGGACCTTCATGTCAGTTGCTTATGAAATTCTACCTGTTGTGCATGTTCACCACTAAGGACTGAGCTGGAGCAGAGACATTTCCAGTGAAGCCTTTGGGTCAGCTGGGACTGAAGTTATTCCAGCTCTGGAAAAGAAATAGCAGCATGTTAAATAGTCTGGAATGCCAACATAGTTGACACAAGAAAACACCAGCCCCTAAAACCAGCAAGGACACTGCAGTGGGGGAAGGAGCTGGAGGATGAGGGGCACTCCGTTGGCACACTGAAGGTAATGGCATGCAAAGTCTGCACAGGACTGTGAGAGCCAAAAACATGGCCAGAACCCTCCAAACCTAGGCAGTTTAGCTGGGGCTAATCATCAGCCTGTCCAGAAAAATCCTTCTTCAGGCCCGATCTGTGCTAATCTCTCAATGGGGTTCTGTATTTTGGCATGAGAAAGAAGGTGTGAGCCACACATTCTGGGGGACAGGGCTGGGGTTAGCATGAAACAGCAGTGACTGAAGGAGAGGTAGAAGAGGCTGTGCTTGCACATTGAAGTCATTCCTCATAGGAGATGTCAGTTTTACAGTTACTTCACAATCTTTAGAAATATTTATTCAGCTCTAATAAGAGTTTAAAAAAAGATTTAAAAAATAGTGCCTGCTATAGTTCTTGTTCAGCAAAATGAAAGATTATATGGGTTTTTAGGTTGAGTACTCTCCCTGTTCTTACCAAATATGCAGCACGTTTCCTACTTCCCATATCTTCTACAGCATTTTTTTTAGATTCTTTTAAAATGCTCCTCCCGCTAAAGTACAGAGAGGTGCATCTGATTAATTGTATCATAGTAACATTCCACAATGGCTATACAAATAGTTGCTTTTCCTCCTTCTCCTTTTCCTCCTTCTGTTACTTTCCCAGTTTAAGTGACATTTATGTTTATGCATTGCTGGATTTGAGGCCCAAGTACCACTGAGGGCTCAGCTGAGACCCTAATGCCACAGTTGCACTGTTCTGAGAGACTGGAAGTGGTGATTTCATATTTCTCCTGTAAATGTTGAGGAGATACTAGCCATAAACCACTCCTTCTTGTCCGCAATATGAGTCATGTTCCTAAGCAGACTTGTTCTTCTGGAAAAAGATGATAAGGCAAATTTTCTATGTCAGTAGAAAATCCCATGCATTGTTGTTCTTATTAACCAGCGCAGGTATTTATCTTTTTATCCAGTGCAGCCTGAACACAACATAGTCACAGTTCTGAGAGAAGACTCAATTGGCGGAACAATAGAAAGGTCACAGCAGAAAACAGAAAATGATCACAATTCCTTGGGAACCAGTTACTAAAATCCTTTTCTAAAAAATTGTATACATCAGCACTGAGCACAGAGCAATTCCTTATTTCAAAAAGGCATTAATGTACAGAGTACCAGAATAAGCATTTTATTAGTGCATTGCTATTTAATGTAACAATTTTACAGCATAAATGCATTCAGAAGCAATTATCTCTTGTAATATGAGCTCTGAATATAATGGAGACAGAAAAAAAATGTCTCTGTAATCAATGACAACGTAAAAACTTCTTCATCCAAGACTTGCCTGCAAGTCTTTTCACATGCATCTATGTCTGTGAGGCTAATGTGGTTTTCATGTTTTCAGATGCTGCAGTGCAGGTTTGGCAAATGAGGTGCACAGCTGCTGACTTCCAGGGCTGAATTCCAGGACTGCTACAGCAGGGGCCAGTGGCTGAGGCATCTTCCCGTCTTGCAGCTCAGGTGCTTTGCAAATCCCAGCAATACTACATGCTTTCCCATAAGGATTTGGGTGCTGGCACAAAGCCACTGGTGCCTTTATTCCCAGCAATGCTCTCAGTCTGAAAGCTCTGATTCCAAGCCCCACTCCTGCCCACCCAGTACAGGAAGGCATCAAAATTATGTTTTCATCAACGTGATGTTGGTATTGAACCCTTTTCCAACAGGGCTCTAAAACCACCATATAAGTGTGTTTTATATTTTAAGCACCACATAATCACATCATTTATGTACTTTTTTTTCCCTTAAAGAAGAGGCCCTGTCTGTGCTGGGATTAGAGGGCTGGTGGGTGTAAATTTCTGTGCTTGTCTGGAGACTCCAGCGTGTAAAGGCACTCTGATTTAAGATATGTTTAGCCAGCCAAGATAAAGCATATGGGGAAACCTAGGCCCTTTATGTCCAACTAACCTAGTGTCAAGCATCCTAGCTTCATAACGAGCTTTTTAATAAGGATTAGGACTGCTTCTGCTGTAACTTCACAGAGCTAATCTGGCTGGAAAAACATGCCCTTTTTGGCCACCATGAAAAGATATCTAGGGAAGGTGAGGACCTAGTTGGATAAACTGAAACATATTAAAGACTGTGGCTCCACTTGTGCTGAAAGGGCTAACTTCCTATCCTTACACGCCAGCTTAAAAACACTGAGGTTTTTTTCACCTGTGGACCAGACAAAAGGTATGAATTTTCCTTAGCTGACACAGGTGGGGCTCCTAAATTTGCTGATCACCATTAGCACCTTGCTAGGTAACACATTTGTACATTCCAGTTTGGAAACACCATCCATGTCTACTGCCTAGTACATAGGTCCACCGGAGCTCAAAGCCAGCGAGCCACCTCACACAAACTCTGGGTAACTCAGTTTCAGGAACTACACCCAGCCATCCTTGTACCAAGTTCAGTATTTCTTATTTGCATAGAACATATCTAGCACAAACTGGTGTGGAAAACTTGGGGACTGTGAGGAGGCCAAGGCTCCCACACACTGCTTAGTTGGACAGCAACTTGTACATATGTACATGTCACACAAGTTGTGCAAAGAGTCATCAGCTAATTTTGAGGAATTTTACATAGGCATATACAAACTTTATTTTCAGAGGAGTATAAGTGAGTCTGATAATTATGGCGTTTTTCTTACTAAAGCTGTTGACTGAGAAGTTATTCAACACAAAATAGTGCATCAAGTCCCTACGTTTGTAAAAGCACAATGTTACCCTTCAGGCTATTTTATGGCTGAGCATTTCTTGTTAACCAAATTAGTGGTTGCAAGCACAAGGGAGAAATACAATGGGCCTCTGATGTAACAGAAATACTGGAGTTGGAACAGTCTGGTTTGATCGATAAAATTCATACAGGGAAGTTGTAAAAATCACAAATATCTCAGGGATACTTTTTGAGGTAAATACTAAATCACCATATATTTAGCAATGATAACACAAACCACAGAAAAGTACAGAGTAGGATAAAAACCTCCTCCAAGTTACAATAGAGGGGGAGGTAGGAAGGGGTTTGCCTGAATATATTCTCAGTTGCTTTTCTTTGCACAGGGAAATCAGTCCTCTGTTGTATTTTCTGTGCTCTAGGAGGTCAGAGTGCTCAGAGGTTTGTACTTATTACACCCAGAGTCTTCTGTCTATGAAGGGATCTGAAAAACAACTGCAGCAATCAGATTGAAAAGTTGGACTTGAGGGAGAGAAAAAAATCTGTCTTCATCTGTTTCCTGCTACCCGGTTGGTGGAATAATATTGTGTGGTTACAGGTATCTGCAAGATAACAAGATTGTACCCTAAAATTAGATTAACTGGGCATTTACCTCCTATAGTAGTGGATCATACTGTAATGATGAGGTAAAGTCAGATACCTCTTGGAGATTTTCTTAGGACTTCTTTTGCCACAGAGCAAAGAAGGTCAAGACCAGGCACTCCCTAAAGGCAAACAAACAGCTCTGCCAGAGGATGGCATCCTGCATGTTTGCATGTTTCATTCCGAACAGATGCAAACCCTAGTTACATGCACAGAGCAGTTCACAGCTGATGTCTCTCTATATATTTTTCTCATGGGGAACCGGGCTTCAAGTCCTTGGTTAGCCCAAGGGTCAAAAGCTTCAGGCACTTCCATTACATGCTCTCATAACTAGGGATGATTTCTAGATGCTTGCCAGGTTGCGGCACAGGTGCTTTAGAATGGCTTCTTTTTTTTTTTCTTTTTTTTTTTTTTTTAATAAAAGGGTGCCTGCCACACACAGTGTCTAGGCTATGCAGTTTTCTAATATGATTATCACAGTGCAGCACCATAGCAGAGCTCATCTGAGAGGTTGGGGTTTCTTTTTTCAGTGAAGCCTTTTTCTGCTGGCAGGCAATGCCTCATGAAACCCAGCTGGTACTAGTACCTCAGCCAGTAATGACAAGAACATCAGGGTAAATAATAAATGAGCAGAAACCTACAGATTTTGCTGAGCATCATGGTATGAGCAGGAACACCAATTAGAGAACACCAGGTGGCTCACTGTTGTGGTTTCAGTACAGAGGGCAGTGGAAGCCTTTCACTCACCCCTTCCCCCCACCAGTGCTAGGAAGGAGGAAAAAAATAATCAAAAGGCTCAGGAATCAAGACAAGGACAGTGAGGGGTTTCTCACGCATTAACAGTCACAGGCAAAAGACTCCTTATTAAGTGGTTCAGCACACGCTGTTCTTCAGTATTCCTCTTCCTGTGATGAAATACGCGTATTTAATTGCACCTGGTACCCACTCAAACATAGGCAAGGCTCTGCTCATCCCAGTTTGTCATGACCATAAGAGAGGATGCTTTGAAGCCCACGGAACTGAAGTTCAGGAGTTAAATCTGTATATGAAAAGAAACTGTCCTTAGTGCAAATCAGAAAGGAGGTGTGCGGAGGCTGCCAAAGATGGTGTGAAAGGTCTGATATGGCTGGAAGAGGGAAGTAGAGGCCAGGGTGCAGGAAGGACTGTGAAAGAGGTACAATAATTCTGTCCTGCATTTGAGAATGAAGGGACAACCGACAAGTTCACATGAAATGTGTAGATCTGGTGCATCATGATGCACCTCTTGACACCCAATGCACTGGAGTGTCTCTGTGTCTTGAATGGGTCCCTGCTGGACAGAGGAGGAGATCTGAGCAGAGGTAGGTGTTACCATACTGTGCTAGTTTTATCTGGGATAGAGTTAATTTTCTTCATAGTAGGTAGTATGGGGTTATGTTTTGGATTTGTGCTGAAAACAATGTTGATAACACAAGGATGTTTTAGTTCTTGCTGAGCAGTGCTTACACGGTATCAAGACCTTTTCTGCCTCTCACTCCACCCCACCAGTGTGTAGACGGGTTGTACAAGATGTTGGGAGGGGACACAGCCAGGACAGCTGACCCCAACTGACCAAGGGGGTATCCCCCATCATATGACATCATGCTCAGCATATAAACCCAGGGGAAGAAGAAGAAAGGGGGTGATACTCGGGGGGGGGGGTGGCATTTGACTTCCCAAGTAACCGTTACACATGTTGGAGCCCTGCTTTTCCAGAGATGGATAAACACCTGCCCACCTATGGGAAGTGGTGAATGAATTTCTTGTTTTGCTTTGCTTACATGTGCGGCTTTTGCTTTATCATTGAGATAAATGGTCTTCATCTCAACCCACGAGTTTTCTCACTTTTTATCTTTTGATTCTCTCCTCCATCCCACCTCGGGGGAGTGAGCAAGCAGCTATGTGGGGCTTAGTTGCCTGCTAGGGTTAAACCACGACACATACTTCTAGATTCTGTTTTAAATATTTGGCCTTTCTTAACTATACCATGCTGTTAGAATAGCAATGCTCAAACTTTTCTTAATTTCTCTCAGCTACTTATCAGTATTCCTGACCTGTACATAGTATAGGTTTATTCTTCTCTGACTCTCCTTAGTTCCTCTAATTATTGGTTTGGGGTTTTTTGTGATGTGGCACTCCTCTCTGGCAGAGTCCTCCACACAGCATGCCCATGGGGTTTCTTCTCTCAGAAGCTCTAGCAGTTTTCTGCCACTGTTTTGATACTTCAGCTCTATTCTTGTTCAATCCTTTTTTTTGATTGGTTGATTATTAATATTGCCAAGCATGGCAGTGAAGCAATGAAAGCTCTTCCAGTTCTCACATTCTTCTCAGTTGTGACACTCACTGTTGGAGTTTTAAATATCTGTTGTTTTCTTTATCCCATTGCACTGAGCTTATTAAATTGATCCACTATTACTGTTGTGTCAAAATACGTCCTAAATCTCATGCAAATGGAAATCTCTTAGTACTTTGCTTTCAAAGTGGTTGTTTCTTTTTAAAAATTAATTCACCAGAGTAATACTACTGCTTACTGTATCTATGTTAACTGCAGCATTCCTCCCTCTTTTTCTGATCAGTGATTTCACTGCTTTCTTCACCACCAAAGGCATACTCTGTGGAAAGCAGGAGGTGATGCTTCCTGTCCTGACATCCACTCTCGTGCTCAGAACTGCATCTGATGACTAACCGTGCCAGCACTCTAACTTTCTGTGCTATTCCCTTAGTCTAGTTTTGTAATAAAACTCCAGTGAGTAAACATCTCCTGTAAATGCCCCATTGTATCTTGGGCAAAATATTGCAGTCCTTAATGACTTTGCACATTTTACACTGGTGTGCAGAGTTTCATGAGAACAGCGCTAATATAAAATCACCCATTAAGATCTGGAAGTTGCCTGTTACATAGGTTGTCCCCTGAGCACAATGATGATTTCTAAGAAATGAGATGAAATAAGGGTGAGGAGCGCTTCCACCTGGAAAGACTCCCTCTCCAGCTGCCAGGTTCTGGTTCAGCCCGGCTGTGATGCTTATCCTGGGCACTTCTCAAGTGTTGTCTTAATGTAAGTGTCCTGCTTTGTGCAGTTTTGTTTCTTTTTTTTTTTTTATGCTGACACATTTCTTTCACAAGATGGGCAGATTTCTAGATGCACAATAGATTAGGGAGCTGCTGAATTTAAACACTGACCTTTAGCTTTCCTACTGCCTCTGGTGAAGCACAATTTAGTTTCACTCATAGTGAAATTTGAAGAATTAATCTGGGTAAGAACAGAAAACATTTCCATCAGTGAGGAATCTAGCAAACAGCCTGATTTGATCACTTTCACTTGATGTATTTCAATAGGAATAAACCTCACTGCAGTCAGTTTGGGGAAAATTTGTCAGCCACTCTTGTTTGTTAAAAATAACTCCCCAAGAAGCTCTAGGAATTTGAGTTATTAGATATGTTTGCTGAAGTTCACATTATTTCTCCTCAAGTTATGGAAAATATAAATGTTAAGAATGTTACAACTGAATGTTTTAATCTATCTTTCTGCGGTTCACAGGAAATATTTAGGCTTTAACTAAGTAAATTTAATCTGTGTTACGTGGTATAGCCAAAAGAGGGTAAATTGGAGGTGAGGTTAACATTTGATTAATCATAATAAAGCTCCAGAGATTAGGCAGTACTTCAGTGCTGTGATAATTCTACTCTGAGAATCTGGGTATGAATGATAACTTGAGGTTCAGCTCTGACTCTAATCATCCTTATTAATAGATGACTGCACAGATCTCTAGGATGTGATGGCACAGTAAGTCACTAATGCTTTGTGAGTAAGTGTGATGTGTTTATTGGCTTTACTAACTGGAACCCCTATTTGCTTTTTGACAATCCTTTCTTGCAAACACCAATATTTGTGCATCAGAGAAAGTCTGGGAACGTTTGGGAAAGTTCTCTTGACCAGTGCTGTCAGCTTGCTGCCATTCATTCCTCCCCCACTGTATGGGATTCATTCTGTCAGTCCCTGAGCACAAGCCACAGCGAGCCTTGGGGAAGCAATGCCACAGGAAAAGCAATAGCAATAAACCAAAAACACTACTCAAGAGCAACCTACAGCTTAAATCAACTTTAATGAATGTGCCCAGAGAAGAATACAATTAATTCCTACATCTTGAATCTGAATAGCATGTCAATACATTAGACAAGGCATAAAAAATTGCTCAGATAGGATCTGTCTCTCCACTAATAAGATGGGAGAAATCTCCAGAATTATTTCAGCTTCAGAGCAGTCCAGACAGGATTGCTAAAATCCAGTCGGTAGATCTCCTGAGTTGCTCTAATATCTGTAAAGTTTATATTTTTTAATAGGTTGACGCCTTCCTCCGCACAAGATTAACCCTAATATTTTTCATCTAAATTCTTTATAGTATTGAATGGTTGTTTCTTCATCAACTTCTTAAAAATAAGGATGAGCTATTATGTTTAAATAAATATCTTAATTATATCCAGGAATCACCTGTTGAATTTGTCACAGCTCTGCAATGCTTTTCATCTTGTAAATCAAATCTTTACGTCTGGATCTGACTTCTATACCACATTTCTTTGAGAAATCTCTAACTGACATCACATATTATCCCTCTCAATTCCTTACACATACTGGATACATAAATCTCAAAACTGGCTTCCTTCCCACTAGATACACAACTGCGCCACAAAGGTCCATGCTTTTTCAGTCCCACAGGTTTGATCTCTGCAATGCCTTGCACCTGGAAATGAACCCATGGTCACTGGATGGTTCACTGTGCAGCACCCTCCAATTTCAACTGTTGGGAGCAACACAGGAATATCAGTCTATTGATCTGATTTCTCATGGTTTAAAACAAAAGCCAAAGTCTTAGATTTCCAAGGCCTACATGGTTTGGCTTAAAGTGTTGGAGGGGCTGAAACTGACAGTCACAATATCCAGTCCCCTGGGTTCGAATAACAACCTTCTCCTTGTGCCCGGTCTGCAGTGAGGCCTTATTCTTTCATGGAAGAGTATTCCCATAAAATAGTTTCTGAATCCCACTTGCACAGGGAAGCCAAATTAACTGAGCAGTCTGATGGTAAGTTGCCTGGCTGTGAGATGGAGCTGCCGTCTTGTGATCTGCCACATGTATAACCTGGCTGTGGCTACAGGTCCCTGTGCACCGGGAGAGGACTGAAAAGTGAGTGCATCCAAAACTCCTGCATTGCTTCCCATACAGATTCTGTGAAATGCATCCCTCCTCTTAGAAATGTCTGCCATGCTTTTAGCAGCATTAGATTTTTCTGGCTACATATTATTAGGCTAGCTGTGCATTAAACTTCAAAAACAACTGGCAACCTATAAATGTAGTTTATAAATAAATAAAATAAATAAATCAAACATGTCTTTGTTGCTACTTTGGAGGAGCTCTGGGACCAATTAGCTTGGGTGAAGCGTGAAAGAGCAAACAATAAATGTGAAAAGCAAGCCTATGTATGTAGGTGGCTAAATGGAATTAAACATGTGATTATGTGACAGGGGGGTATAGCTATGAATCACAAACCGTGCTGCCATTTTTAAATAAGTTATGCAGTGAAATAGACCACACTATCATTTTAAATGACATACATGGGGCTTAACCTTGTTTCTTTCTATCAATCTTGATTGATTATAACTTTTTAAAGGAGTATTTAATTGTTAGGAATGCATTTTTCTCTGTTTTTCAGAGTGCTCTGCTGATGAAGTGTATGATGAGTCACCTAACTGAACAGGGATATGTGTCATTATATGAGAAGAAAAACAGATTAAAAGTATCACCCAAATGCCAATATGTATTCTGATTTTGATTATAGTAAATAGACTTGGGAATATTTTCTTTTACTAATAAAAATTAAATTTGTTATTTTTTAACATTAATATGTTCAACATTAATACATTGAAAATTGGTTTAGGAAGATTAGGAACATTAGTTTAAAAATAAACAAACAATAAAACAGAAAAAATATTCTGGTGTCTACCGATCCACTAAAAATTTCAATGTCTTCTGATATTTCTGGTAGGAGAAAAAAGATAATTTTCCTCTTTTCTCAGCCACTAAAAAGCCTGGTATTTCCATAACACCCACTGAGAAGATGCTTGGAGAGCAAGTGATGTTCTAGGACAAGTTCCAGATGCTAAAGCAGTGGGTGGTTTAAAAAATGTGGACTGTAGCCCTAAGGTGAAGATGGAGGCTGTGAAATAGTTTGCGTTATGTGACTGGGTGTGCACACACCACGAGGTTAGTGCTAAAGGCAGTGGCAAACAACAGCCCATTATCCTTTCAGTAAATCCCTGCCTGATAATGATACCATTAAAAATAATGAACTGCTCATATCTCACAAAGAATTTTGGGTAAATGTAAAACCCCTTATGCATCATTTCCTGGGAAGATGGGAGAAACAAGAAAAGCTCTTTCCCCACGCGGGGACAGTGAGCACGCTAGAATGGGCACCTGGTGCAGGGACTTAGCCTTGCCTGCCACCTCTTCTGCATTAGCTGGTAGGAAGACCACCAGTACCACCAAGGTTAATGATTTCCTTCTGTGAAGTTGTTCCTGCAGAAAGCTCAACCAGGCCGTTACTTAAGTCTGACCTTTCTGTGCCGGACTACAGTGCCCTGGCATTGCCCAGCACACTGCCTACCTGATGCAGATGCAAAGCATCCAGAGGACTAGGACAGACCACCCATATGGCTCAGCTTGGAGCAAGGTCCATATATGGTGGGCTCAAACCACTGTTCATGTTGACCTTCCTAACCAGACCTTGCTCGAGGTGACTCCTGGCCCTCCAGCTGCAACACCTCAGGATAAAAAAACTGCAGAACATGCAGGTTTTAGCCTACGGTTAATTATCCACTCCTCAAGCCAGCAATAGCTGCTTTTGTATGTTTTTGAGGCTGCTTTACACCCTGGTGGCACTGGGAAGCTTCACACCTTCTCAGGACCCAGCTGAGACCCAACCAAATAAGCCCCAGCACACTACCCAGCCAGCAGACTGAGGTCTGTGTGCCAGATAGTGTGAGCTGGTGCAGAACACATGAGGGTAGGCAGGCAGACAGAGATTAGCAGGAAAGGAGTAGTCACCCTTTGTCACCTGCCATCCCTCTCCTCTGGCTGGTCTCTGGATTCTGGAGGAGATCCCCCAGCCTCCTGGCCTCGCAGGGTCCTTTGCAGGAGATGGGTGCTTCCCTCCCATGGTGGTACAGACAAAGAGTCCCCCAGCCTCAGGAAACATTTGCACTGTGAAAGACCAGAGGGAACAAAAGAAAACAGTGAACAGGGTTGGTGTGTGGGTCTAGTTTTCTGTCTCCTATGTCTGCTTCTCCAAAATTTATTTTCCTTCTGATAAGGGACCAAGTCCTGCCCCTCCTCCCACTGCTCTTTCCCCCATAGGAATAAATCTCCCAAAGAGTTTCCACTTGCCAGCTTCAGGTGGACACAGACCTGGTCTTATATAACTTGGGTTGCTGTAGACTACTTTTCTATTAATATCTCTTCAGTTGCTCCAGGACTTATGGCCCCTCATACTTCTCAGTAAGTTGTACTTATATGGTACTTATATGACACAGCAAGTTCGCAAAAAGTCACAGCTGCATAAACAGTTTGTTGTGATCCACTGACTGAATTCAACCAAGCTCCTCAGTCTGCTTTCAAATCAGACCATACTTATTTATACATTGTTCATGTGCCATAAAGGAAAACTTACCTTAGAGTGCTCTACATTTAATAAACAGACAAGGAGAACATACAGGCATTCCTGGGCAAAACTACACCCATATCTTGATATACACCTACATAGATACTGAACCACCTGCAAGAAATACTCAGAAAAGACATGAGCTGAAAGCTGTGCTGAAAAATGCACATAGGAATCGGGAAGCGTGCAGGTCAGGGTTATATCATTATGAAGGCATGTGCACACAAACACTTGCACTTACACACACATAGATGGTCAGTTGTGCACAGGCTTTGAACAGCTCTTGTAAGGCTCACCTTTTATATTAGCTGGGATTAATGGGATTAATATTAATCCTGGGATTAATACCAGGATCTAACTTTTATATTAATGATAAACAGTTGCTTGTTTTAGAATGAGCCTAGGTGGATCAGTTAATTAAAAATAATAAAAGAATGCCAGCTGCTAATTAAGAAATTAGTCACACAGTAAAGTGTTACTTCTGCATGTAAAAGAGATGACTTCAAAATGTCTTGGAGGAGACTGGCTTTCTGCCAGCACCAGTAAGTATATTCACAGGAAAAAATTAACTATGATTATTGATGACTACTTCTCCTTTGAATAACAGGAGGTCTGTACCCTCAATGAAATAATGTACTGCAGCCTCTTCATAAAAGAGCTCCCTCTTCTGGCAGAAAAGAGCCTCTGTGAGCTTCTAAAGGTCAATTCTAAAAAGGAAATGCACGAAAATAAAATTTTTCAGGGTAATGAAATCTAGTCCTTTGTTGATGTAAAGTGTTGAGTTAATCTACTTGGTTCTCTAGTGTAGTGTTCTATGAAACCAAGCGGTCTTTGGACGGTAAGTAAAACACTAAAATGGGAGACTATCAGTAACTTCCCATCTGCACCATTCCAAGAGCAAAACACATTTAAAAAGATGCCAACACGCTTGAAGCCTCCTCCTAGCAGTCTTTGCTGTTCTTCACCTCCTAAAAAAACATTCCACACAGTATAATGGGGAAAGCAACCACTGCGCTTGTAAATTAAAAAGTGTGTCTGAGTATGTTCAAAGTCAGCAACAGACTGCTTTGATATCAACACAATTTTAGGCAGCCCCAGGTTAATTCCCTAGCTAAGAGCCAACATAACCTCACAAAAAGCCATACCACCATAAAGGAAATAGCTTGTCTAAGCTTTGAGGTGCAAGATACCAAGTACAGCCTGTGTGTGACTATAGGTGTGTTCATTATAACATTTGGAATGCAAATATGAAGACATCATGTTGAAGGCCCAGGAAAACAGATGCTCTTGTGATGCCAGAGCTGAAATTATGTTAGATTTAGGAGATCTGACTAGGATAATACAGCATTCAGAATTCAGCTAGGCATATATATTACTCCAGCAGTAATCACTGCACCAGAAGTTCACCACCGTAACAGAGGTGAAGCTCTGCCTCTGTAAGCACATGACTCTGCTGTGATGCCATACACCTAAGTGGGCAGCTAGTGTACATGCGTATGTGAGTACCTCAGGGAAGCTGCTGTGCCTGCCACAGTACCTGTGGTTGTCTCTGGCGTGAAATGCTGCAACTGCACCTCTGTGGGCTATAAACCTGGCTTAACTACCGGGACAGGAGGAGGAGGAGTATCATATCTAATTCAAACTGTGGAGGACAGGATTTAAGCAGGCAGAATGTAATCTTTCCACCCAAGAATACAGATAAAAGTGATGGTTCATTCTCTGTCTTAATGGAAAATCTCAAAGGATAGTTATGTGGCCAGCATCTCCCGTACCACCTCTCAGATGAAAGCCTGTGCTACAGAGTTGTGTGGTGGGCGCAGAGCCAGGACTGGGATGGAAGGGAAAGATGCAATTTGCCACACCTCCAGAACCGTTTTTAAAGCTCACTTACTTAACGATGCAAACATGGTCTTGGTTTTGGACGGCACATGCCAAGTGAGACTATCAATCCAGACAGGCATCAAGACAGGTCCCTCTTAAAGTTTTCCACAAATCTAATATCATGTTTAACAAATTTGAAAGGCCTACAGAAAAGCACAGTTACCATGATGATTCCAGCCATTATTTGAAAGGTGTTGCTTTTTAAATCAAATTTAAGAACACAATCTGTAAACAAGTTTCAAAGAACTTACTGATGCTGCAGAGACTCAAAACCTTCAGTGGTCAGGCAACAAAATGTTAGTCTTATTAGCATTTTGATACCTGGCATTGGTCTATTCCTGGGCTTTGAAGATGCAAGCATGTGCCATGCAAGCATGCAAGCAGCCAATACCACCTGCCCTTCTCCTCTACTGCTGGCATACTCTCTTAAACAGTGGCAAGGGATTACCAAGTATTTTAGTCACTAGGCTGATAACAGAAAAAGTTACATTATACCATTTCAAGTGGAGGATGAGCAGAGGATATATCTTGTAATTTTAACAAAAGAAGAGAGATACTGTCAAGTAAAATAAAATGAACCCACTCAGTGAACTGTGCTTCATGTAATATCTTCTGTAAGACAATCATTGTGGACAAAAACATACCAGCACACATTATTGTAGCTGAAAGGAAATGTTTCATTTCCAAGTTGTTACCCAGTGCTGGCACCAGTTTATTAGAAGACAGGCTGATTCCATGGCCTTTATTTGAGATGTTCTCTCTTTGATCCTCTAGTAAAAGTGCAAGAGAACCCATATTAAAAATAACAGGATATCAAATTTCCAGCTATCGCAAGTCTGAAGTGATAGTAGTGGACCAATGAAGAGGAACAGAGATAACGCTACAACAGGTGTGGGTTCACCCTAGCCTGACACATTCCTGCCCTCCGAGGCACATCACTCTTCACAGCAGCAGGCAAGCAGCTTGCTGCAAATCGGTTATTTTAAGATGAGCGGTTCTCTGTCCCTGGAATGGTAAAAGTTTGGGTCATTGTACCTGTCAGTGGGATAGCAGCAGGTGCTTGCTGTGCTGGTCAGGCAAATCGGCAAACTTACAGGTCAGGATGGCTGGGTAGCAACCTTGAACCCTTCATGATAGTTTTGCACTGCAGGCACTGCTGGTACTGATGTAGGTGATACGTGGCAGCATGTTTGAAACTTGGTGATGGAAGACCAAAATGAAGAAACATAAAGTAACAGCAGTCTCAAGGGTGAGACGATCACAAGATTTATTTTTGCAATTGGTTATTTTTTTATTGTCAGCTGTGACTTGAGTCCTGGGAGGCTGTAGAACAGAGCATGGAGATGTTTATTCCTCAAACAGACCTCCTTCTTATGGACAGTATTGTGTCTTCACAAACATCTGTGATTTTTAGATGGTATGTCAACTTTGGATGGACAAAATTGGTGCTAAGGATCTTTTAAAATACTTGCCAAGGTAGAGAGATAAGTTGTGTTGGCCTCCCTAATTCTGTCAGGCTCCCTTGGCACCTTATGCAGGTAAAGTCTTTGAAATACTTCTTTTATAGTGTATCCCCATGTGAATTCCAGGTAAAGTTGTCACTGAAGGATCATGACTCTGCAGCACTTTATCTATCTGTGAGCTTTCTGCCTCAGGAAAGAAAATGGCCTGTGCAGTCGGTGGTGAATCTTTGGAATTAAGCTGTGGAGGACATAGAAAATGCCTTTCTGTTGATAGCCCTTTGTGGTCCCTTGGGAGTTACAGTCTCTTAACAAATATTCTTCTAACTATCTAGGCCTCCAGTTCTGTACCCAAAACAAGGGGGCTTCAACTCAAACCACTGCCCAAAGCTTGTGTTGCACACAATCCCAAGGCAGAGGTTTGGGGTCTATAGTGAGATTCCAGCAGTGCCGTGGGGAGAATACATGCCACGGTTTCATCCCTTGCTGCTCCAAACTAGTTCCTCATACTTGCAGGACTCAGGACTCTTGCTGTGCAAGACTAATAAGGCAGTGGTGTCACGGATGAGTGGAATGAACCTCACTCTTTAGAGTGAAGCAGCAATATATTTTATTGAGATAATATAATAATTTGACTGAATAAATTTGATGGAATTTAGAAAAGTTTAATAGTAGTTTACCAAGGTTCAATAAGTCTGATGGCAAGTTTCACCTTATTAATTACCTATTAATTACTACAATAACATACACAGGAAAATTGAATTAGAATCATTCACACAGAGACCAGAGACACAAAGGGTAAGGCCTGTGAGTTACAAGATTCAGAGTGGACCCCCTTGCTTTCTAAACTCCTTATAGAACCTAAGTACAGCTAGGTCCAATCTTAGTCTCAGACTTGGGCAACTATTTATGTCTAATGGAATTATCTATATGAAGTTTATAATAATTAATATTGAGAAGCTACATGGATTAGTAATGTTTATTATTAATATAGCATGCTACCAAGGATCTATCACAAGTAAGGGATGTCTCTGCCTTGGGCAAGAAAGGATATCTTAGTCTCAGCTAAGGAATCTCAAACCTTTAGAGGCATCCCTGGTCAAGGGGAGAGTCACTTGGTGTGGTAGTCCAGCTGCAATTCAGGGACACTTCAGGTTGGGCCCACCCTGATGGCAATATTTATAGAGTGAAGGAGCTAGATGCTACTCAATAGTATAGATAGACAAGATAGATGTCTCAGTTTAACGCTGGTATCTTGTTCTACAGTTATCTTGCATTTTTGGGCTTTGAAAACACCTTTCAAAATACTCTTCTGAGGCACCTTCACTCCCTTGTACGTGAGCCAGGAGCTTTCCAGCTCACATGTTCACCACAGGGCACCACAGGGCACAAGGCCTGTTGCTCCTTAGCCTGAACCAAAGTATGGCTAGGGGTCAAGTGTATCCATCACAGGTGGAAAATCTTTACATGCAAGTAGCTGGGGTCGAGACACAGACAGGCTTCCTGGCAGAGTAAGTCTGGACATGATGAAAGGAAATATTTTAGATGTAGAAAGTGTTGTACACAAATGTTCAGGTATGATAGTCCATTTTCAGCATCCAGCAGAAACACAGGAAAACTACACGTATTTCAGGAATACCACAAGATCTTTTTTCTCACCTGGTGGAACACAGCAGTGCAGAGCTGCCAGCTCCACCCCTCATAGGCCAGTCACAGTGCATGTAATACAGATGGTCACACAGATGTCAAGTGGCACATACAGATAACTCTGAATTAAGCTGAAGTCATACTGCCAGCAAGGCAGCACAGGCATGGATGCCCCATTCTCTGGTGAGGGGTGAGGCCATGCTGGAGTCTTGCATGTTCGCAGCCAAACAATGTGCAGAACTTTGTTAGCTGCCTGGGTAAAGCCTGAAACAACAAACCCTTTGGACTTTTAAGCAGGGCTGAGCTCCCTTCCAACCACAGTTTGCTATGCCCTACAGGGTTATCTGAGGCTACCCAGCTACTTTGCTTGCCAGGCAGATAGCTTGTAATGTATTTCTGAATATGCAGTGTCTGAGTTGATAACCAGGTGAGTCCAGATACTTTTTCCCATTTGCTATAAAGCATTTGCATGCTTTCCAGTTCATGTGATTTTGTACAATTAATTCTTAGGTGCAACTAGTTGAACTTTAACAGGTAGCAGGATCAACCCCACAGATTTAAGTATGACAGCTCTTGTAATTATCCCTTGTCTTTTGAAAAGGAACAAAGCTATGGCCTTCTTGTTCAACTAACATACCCAATAGACTTCATGCACTCAGAGCATCATGGATACAGGGCCTGACAACTCTGCTCCTACTTGCTTCCTTGTGTCTTCTTCACCCTGCCCAAACTGTACTTTCAACCAGTCCATAAATTTGTTTTAGGTTCTGTTTTCAAAGAGCCAAGAATCTGTCGGGGACTATGTTGTCACGTAAAGAAAATAGTACAACCATGCATTTCTTCTGTGCTCTCTATGAGTCATGGTGAGGCACAGGTTATCAAGATCAGCTTTTCTAGTCAAGGTAAGAGAGCCAGGAAGTTTCATGTGCATGTTTGGGATACACTTTCTGCAGAGAATACAGGGTTGGGCATTAATGCTGGCCAGAAAATATTTGGCTTCAACTGTCATGTAAATAACATTTTTTTGGCAGAGAGTTGAACATTACACATTAGGAGTACTCCAAAATACCTTGCAGAAACTGTGTTTTGCGTTCTTCATTCTCCCATTCTGACTTAGTTTACAAAGTCCTAGTAAAACTGTATGTCCTATCACATTCCACCTCTCTCCTCCCTTTCCTCTGCTTCAGACCAAAAGAACACTCAGGTCAAATGGAAGCATTTGGCTTGTCTGATGAAGATGCTTTCTTCAGCTGTCAGACCTGTTTTGAGCTTAAACATGGTTTCAACCAACTTTAAGTGGTATGTTGACCTTTTGTTTTCCCTGTAGGCACATAAATTTTCTGCTGAAACCACATTCTAGCTATACAAATACAACTTTATTCCAATATGTTTCCAATGCCTTTTGCTCAGGTTGATAGAAGATTATGATGAATAAGGGATTTCTGCTTATGCAAGCTCTCCTACCATACAGGAACCTAAAGTAATTGCCTTGTCACTCTCTTTGTAATAAAGAAATCACAGCATAAGACAAGAACATCTCCCACATATAAAAAAAAAAAAAAAAAAAAAAAAAAGTGAATATGTAATAGAGCTATGAGAGATAGATAGGATCTTCTCAGGACATTCAACACCTTCAAGAGCCTCGGACCCCAACTGCAGTGAAAATGCAGACAGAGTCTCTTCCCAGCAGAATACCAAGTGCAACTTCTGGAGAAAGCAAAGGATGGAAGCTAGTGACTTCTGGCACCAAGAAGAAGAATCCTGCTCTGTCTGAAGACCTGTATCTATGACATAGGTTCATTGCTCTCAAGGCTGAGGAGGAGCTAGGTATGCTTTCAAGAGAACCATCTGGGCTAACTGGCCCTGAACCATGCAAGACCACCATGAGGAAGCAGCGAGTGACAGTAGCGCACGACTCCCTGTGGCAGGGGACAGAGGCACCCACCTGCTGACCTGACCTGTTGTCTAAAGAAGTTTGCTGCTTGCTGGGGGCCCAGGTATGGGATGTTGTTGGGAGACTGCCAAGGCTTGTCTGACCCTCTGACTATACCCCCCTGCTGTCCTTACATGTGGGCATCGGTGATACTGCTGGGGCAACCTGGAGAGTATCAAAGGAGACTACAGAGCTCTAAGGCAGACAGATGGGGCCATGGAGGACCAGGTGGTGTTCTCAGTCCTGTCAGATTGGGTAGAGGGTGTGAAGAGGACAAGGAGGAGGACACTGGTACTACCTTGTCAACAATGGGTTGTAGAGCTGGTGTCAGCAAAAGGGTTTGGTTTTGGACCATGGGACCCTGTTTGGTCTTGATCCAATATCGGTGAGGGTTCTTAAATGATCCCAAGAGCGAGATTAAGACACAAACAAGGTCAGATGCCATACAGCCTTGTGAACTTTATTTTCTGTAACAACTAATAATAGTAACAGGACAGAGAGAGAAAGAAAGGAAAAGTCAGAGTCCTGAAGCAAACAAATGTTAGAGATGCAGCAAGATTAATTACCACCACCACGAGTCCAGAGATGTCCTGTTGGCTCAGTCTCGGTGCAGGTGATGGTGCTCCAAGCTCCGCCAAAGTCCCAGCTCCGAGGAAGGAGAGCAATCAAGAGTCATCAAAATCAAGAAGGATCCCAAGAGAGGAGTACACAGTCCTTTTATTACCCCAGTCCCCACGATTTCTCAAAAAAATTCGCCCATGTCCGCAGAGCTCACTGTCATATGTGCTGCCCCATGTTCCTCCATGCGTGCATGCCCAGGTGTTCACGGCAGTCATCCTCTCCACCTGGCTCACATGCAAGTGCAGCTTGGTAGGCACTGCCAAGGATGTTGTTGCTTGAGCTTCAGGCGGATATTGTGGTTTCTTCGGGGACAATTCATCTCCTTCAGAGCATACTCCTTTATGGTGACAGGACGTTGAGGCCAGGTAGTGGCAATGGTGCAGCAGCAATGTTGAGACAAACATAGTCCAACAGAGCCCCTTACAAGCATCTGCTTGGGAAAGATGGGATCCACCCCACTAAGTGGGGCAAATGTATCTTTGCCAGGAGGATGGCTGCTTTAGTAAGGAGAAAAAAATACAACTAAGATCTTTGGTCAAACCATAAATATCTATCTAAACTAACAAATACTATTTCTGCAAAAGAAGAGAGATATTTTTTGCAGAATGGATGGCTGAATGCTAAACTAGACACCATGAAAACCAAAGTCCACTGTTATTAAACCTGGTGGAAACTTACCAGACAGTGCTGGCACATACACGCTGTGGTGTGACATGGAGGACTGATGTGATTTGGTGTTTCAAAGGCTGGGGTCTGAAGACCAGATGAAATGTCCCTGGCTGCCATTCAGATGTTTGTGCATACAGCCCCTTGTACCGCTCCTTGTGAGTACCCACAGGACGGGGGGACCCCTGCCTGGGGCAGGCACCTTTTCCCCAGGCACGGGACATCTAGCCACCTGAACAAGTGCCAAACCAGAGTTTGCCTCTGTGTCCTTCTCCTCCATTGTGTGGGTCCTGCACCAAGAACTTCCAACTTGCCCCAAAAAACATGAGTAGGTAGACGACAGTGTGTGTGTGTGTGTTTGCAGGGTAGCACCCACATCTGAGAGGCTCCACCCTTAGCCTAGGGCATCTTGACAGTCAGGGAATCAAAACTCTGCTTGTGTGATGGCTCCAAACAGCCACTATACCTTTCAACACAGGTTGCTGGCACCCAGTCTGCCCAAGGACTCACTGGCATCTCTGGCACATTCAGCATGCTGCAGCAGCACAGTGGCTTGCACACACGGAGCAAGCCAGCCCACCCCAGGAGCTGCCTGGCCTGTTGGCTGGCACTCATCTTCGAGTACAGCAGGACTCCAGCGCCAGCCTCTCTGCAGCTAAGCTGTTTGACTTTTTAATGTTGAAGGCAACGGCTCGTGCATGCACTGCCCTTTTTAGGGGCTCAGTGTTTAACAATGGTACAGGCAAATTAACATCTTTGAGACAACACCAGCTGCCATGATCAGTGTTCCCCAGCCAGCATGGGGTCCTCTCCAGGCATCTTGATTCCTGCCAGGGTTTCTGCTCCTTCCTGCTCCTCTAACAAGAGTACACTTTTGTCTTTACATAAAAGAGGTAATATTTTTAAAAAAGGAAAATTTAAAAAAAAAGAGTTTACACAACAAATTATTGTTTGGTGAAATTCTGGTCTAGAAATGAAAAAGGAAAAATGATGTAACAACTGATATCTAGTATTTTGCATAATACTAATAACATAGCATAATCCAAGTAATGCTATTATTACTATCAAGTCTGACTAATTAGATATCTAAAAATAGCTTTTCTTATCTCTAGAATAGATTTAGCTTCCTAAAATACCTCTTTTATTTAAGATTTTTAATTTTGAGTGCTGAACATGCAAAGCAGAGTTTGACAGCTAAGATGATTGCTTGTCAGTGAAGACTGGATAATTTTTGCATGGCTGTGCATATGACAGAGAAGGTATTTTGCAATTTGAATTCCCAGACCATGTTTGCACAGCACCTAGGGAACTGAGCCCTCCTAGCTTAAGGTTTGTTACTGCTACCAAAATGCAAATATGAATTTACTGAACTGCCTGAGCCCCTCAGAAGCAACAGCCTCAGGGCCCCCATTGCCCAAGGGCACTGTACAAGCAGGCATCGACCCCAACACCAAAAGCCATGAGCTCAGTGGCTAATCATTAACAGTGGGAGATACGTCTTTTATTGTGCCACTGCTTGCAGGGTCTCCCAGGGCAGGCCAGAAAACAGAAAACCCCTGCTCAATTTCACTCACTTTGGGAGGTATGACATGAGAGGGTCGATTCTAGATGAAAGAATGGCTCAGCGGGTGTGAACTGAAATGGGTCCATTGATTTCAACAGAACCACACCAGTTTGTATCAGTAGACCAATTGTCTCATTGTCTCATCCAGTTTAGCCCTGCAGAGTTGATGCTGTTAGCAGTACTGCTGAAATGTCTCACAATAGACAGAAAAAAGTGTGCGTGTATTAAAATATGTGTATATATTTCTAGAAAGTGATGTTGGGGAGGGGGGAGGGATGGAAAAGAAAGAAGGCCTAACTAAAACTCCCAGGCTTCAAATTCCTGGGCTTTTTTCACTGACTTACTGACAACACTTTTCTAATGCTTTCTTTTTTTTAAAGTGACGGTAAATTTATTATGGCTGTTGCCACAACTGGCAGTTGGTATGCTGTACACGCTGGGGAATGGAAAAGTGGTGGGTGACGAAATTGTACCACTGTGCATAACTGTGAACTGGACACATTACCAGAGAGCTGCAGTGGGTCTTAAAAAGCCTGAACTCAGCCTCAAGCTGCCTTCTAGTCCTCCAGGTATTTTGGGGATGCTTCATGATTCTACCAACCCCTTGCAAAGCTCTGCCTAAAAAGTAACTCACATCATATCCCTCACAGCATAAAAGCAAAAAGCCTCATAAACTGTGTGGCAACATGGGCAATTATTTCCTGGGTAATTATTATTGACTTAAACCTAGTTCAGCTTCAGCTAAGCTGAGCACTAGGTATCAATTTTTGTTCCTTTCTGAAGCAGGTATGAACTCTTTCCCACACCATCCAGTTGTTTCATTCAGGAATTATTCACATGCTGTGGCAAAGTAAAAAATCAATAAGGGCTTTGATTTCCCTCCCTTCTGGAGATTTGTTTTTCAGTGCAGGTTAAAGTTATGTTGCCCCAAAAGCACCACACACTGCTATTGGCTGACTCAGCTGTTACTGATATCAGCAGCTGTCACAAAATTTTTTAATCCTTTAGATTTTCAAGTTTTGTCAAAGGCATTCTGAGTAACAAGTTACAGCAATTTAGTATAATAATCATAGAATCGTCTGGTTTGGGTTGGAAGGGACCTTAAAGACCATATACTTCCAACCCCCTGCCTGGGACAAGTGACACCTTCCACTACACCAGGTTTCTCAAAGCCCCGTCCAACCTAGCTCTGAACACTTCCAGGGAGGGGGCATCACAACTTTTCTGGGCAATCTGTTCCAGTGCCTGAACCCCCCTCACCGTGAAAATGTTCTTCCTTATATATAATTGAAATGTACCATCTTTCAGTTTAAAGCCATTATCCCTTATCCTATTACTACATGCCCATGTAAAAAGTCCCTCTCCAGCTTTCTTATAGGCCCCCTTTAAGTACTGGAAGCCTGTTTTTTGTACTTCATGACCATGCAATACCAAGTCTCATTTCCCTCTCCTATTAGTGTAAAAAAATTGTTTTATTGAATGGAAAGTAGCAAAAGATTTCTAAAATGTAACTTTCCCTGCTAGTCTTTCCCTGTATGAGAGTAAAGCTTATTCTTGGGAGGTGTTATACTGACGCCAGTAATATTTATTTGCCTGAGCAAAAAGCACTCACTAGAGTAAGGGTGATCAGGACTGTGTCTCTGGATTGCTGCCTCTTTGGTTACTTGTTTCCCACTGAGGAAGAAGCTTTTGGATGTTTGAAGGACATGATGCAGGATCAGGAGCTAGTCATTTAATTGTTACCCTTTCCTAATTTTCCCATAGTCCTGTGCAAAGTAATAAGTCTTATTTTCACTTAGCATATGGAAGAAATGAAGGACCCACATGGCTTCCCAGTACAGACCTTTTTGCATCTGCCACACTGAGAGGAATGGATTTCAGCTTTTGCAGTACTTTTCTTTTTCACTCTTTACAAAATGCTAATGAATAAGTTCAGTGCAATGACTCTAAAGGCGAAAAGCTGGCAGCCACTGGGTACTCAATATTGTTTACACTCAGCAGGGTATTGCAGGCTGTTTGACTGAATGGGGGACATATGGCTGAAAAGCAGCATCTTCCTGTAACAAAAGCAGGAATTACTGGCCTTCATGACCACTTCTGTTGCTTTCTGCTGTGGGCTTCTTTCCCCAGTGCCACTGAGCTCATGTACTCAGGGCTGCCTGCTCCCTGGCAGTGCTGTGTGCCCACAGGAGAGAGCTTAAGCGAGACTCCCAGCCCCACTCTCCTTTCACACAGGCAGCCTGCTTTCCAGAGTCAAAGAAAAAGTGAGCTTTTTTTTTCTTGTCCAAAATCTTGCTACAGTGAAGGACCTGCACTGCCTTTTTTATACAGAATCACAGAATCACAGAATCATCAATGTTGGAAAAGACCTCAAAGATCATCTAGTTCAACCATTGACCTAACACTGACAGTTCCCAACTACACTATATCCCTCAGCGCTATGTCGACCCAACTCTTAAACACCTCCAGGGATGGGGACTCCACCACCTCCCTGGACACCCCATTCCAACACCTAACAACCCCTTCTGGAAAGAAATGCTGCCTAATATCCAGTCTAAACCTTCCCTGGTGCAACTTGAGGCCATTCCCTCTTGTCCTGTCGCTTGTTACTTGGTTAAAGAGGCTCATCCCCAGCTCTCTGCACCCTCCTTTCAGGGAGCTGTAGAGGGTGATGAGGTCTCCCCTCAGCCTCCTCTTCTCCAGACTAAACACCCCCAGTTCCCTCAGCCGCTCCTCATACCACCTGTGCTCCAGACCCTGCACCAGCTTCGTTGCCCTTCTCTGGACACGCTCGAGTCATTCAATGTCCTTTGTGTAGTGAGGGGCCCAAAACTGAACACAGGAATCGAGGGGCGGCCTCACCAGTGCCGAGTACGGGGGTAAGATCCCTTCCCTGTCCCTGCTGGCCACGCTATTGCTGACACAAGCCAGGATGCCATTGGCCTTCTTGGCCCCCTGGGCACACTGCTGGCTCCTGTTCAGCCGGCTGTCAATCAACACCCCCAGGTCCCTCTCTGACTGGCAGCTCTCCAGCCACTCCTCCCCAAGCCTGTAGCGCTGCTGGGGGTTGTTGTGGCCCAAGGGCAGCCCCCGGCATTTGCCCTTATGGAAACTCCTCCAGTTGGCCTCAGCCCATGGCTCCAGCCTGTCCAGGTCTCTCTGCAGAGCCTCCCTACCCTCGAGCAGATCAACACTCCCACCCAACTTGGGGTCATCTGCAAACTGACTGAGGGTGCACTCGATCCCCTCGTCTAGATCATCAATAAAGATGTTAAACAGGAGTGGCCCCAAAACTGAGCCCTGGGGCATGGCTGGACTGCTCTCTAGGCTTGGACCTGGAGATGAATATTTTCCACCCCATGGAGCGTCTCTAACATCAGCCCCAGGTGTGTCCCCCAAAGTTCTGCCCTGCTCTGTGGTCTGCCAGCAGAGCCAGCACTCAGAGCTGCTCAGTTGGCCCACCTTCCCAGAACAAAATGAGCAAGTTTAAGCAACGGCCTGTTCCTTTTTCTTTGCATCACATTGAATACATCCTCCTCCTGCTTTTGGTACAGGTACAGCCTGATCCTCAGCAGTGCCAAGACTTCCCCCATCCTGTAAATCCAGTGTTGCTGAAACTACCTTGACAAGTTTTCTTGTCATCTGAAAATAGCTATTCCTATACCCATGATTCCAGATGTTACCACAGCTTTGGGAGCCCCTCTTGCTTAGCTAGCTCCTGTCTGCACCAGACCCTGGCTCTCACTGAGCATCTCTGTAAGCTCCCATTCTGTGACACTTTTGATTGCAACCACTGATGCCCTGAAACTTTCAGCACAGAGTGCTGCCAAGCAGGAAGAGGACACATACATTTTCCTTGGACCCAGAAACATCTCTGTCAGATTCAGTAATGCCAGCTTACAATGTCAGTAATGGCAATAAAGCCAGCATTTCTCTCCCTGGGACAGCTGCATTTTGTCATGTCAGTGCCACATCCAATGCCCCATTCTGCAGAGGAGGGTCCCTACTAAATGCTACATAGTGGGTCTAAAGCCTATAAAAGTGAAATCAGTGACATCCTATAGGACTTCCCTATACATTTAATTCCTGTTGTGCTTGACATGTCTCAGTATGGCCCTCAAGGAGAAAAATCCATCATAGAGTGGAATGTGTGATAGCTTTATTTTTGGTGGCTTTAATCACTATTGCTTTAAATATATTGAGCAGCATGTAAGGATGATGCTCATGAACAAGTACAGTCCTCTGAGTCTGAGAAAACATTTGCCTCACTACACATCCTAACTGGGTGTCCTTTAATGACAGTGAAGCTTTGGTGGAAAAGGTCAGCTGAATAACTGCACAGCTCAGAAAATTCATACATCATAATCTCAGTCCTTCAATTTCCCTCTTCCCCATGCTGTACACTGTTAGTCCCCAGACAGGCACATGTTACACTGTTCTCTTCCTACTGTTCTCAAATAAGAGCAAAACAGCCTCTCTCTTGTTTAACTGAGCTTGGCTCCTGTAATGCTGAATATGTCACATTTTGTGAAAGACTTTATAGTTATTGACATTCATTTTATTAGAAAGAAACCTTAGAAACAAAATCAATGCATTGCTTGTGCAAGAAGCAGTAAAGTTGTTTTGGACAGCATGGTGGTTTTGTCTGCAGCCCACAGCTCCTTCCAGCTGTGAAAGGCCAGCTGGATGCTGCAGATTCTCAAAGGAGTGGTCAGTGAGGAGCTGGAACAGAGGAAGGAATGAACACCTGCATCATAAAACATGAGATGGGGATAGTGTCTCTTCCACTATGTGGACTGCCCCTCGTCTCAGTTCATAAGACCATGGTGCAGACGCTTGACTCTTTACTTGGGAAGGTGAGGAACTATAAGTATGTGAGAGCACAGGTGACAGTGCACAACTGCAAGGGTGGCCTGCAGGCATGACAAGTGAGAAGGGCTTTCATATCTCTCTCAGAATTCAATCCTGAGTCTCACTTTATTCGTGGTGAGGCAGGGGATTAAATAATGACAATGTAGCTTTCTTCCTTTTTTTTTAAAAAAAAAGAGAAAATAAGAGTGTATTTCTACTTGTCACAGGTGTGAAGAAAAGCTAGAAAATAACTTGACTGCCTCTAAAGGACAAAAACTGAGTAAAAAGGGCCCAAGCTTTATCTTAATCTCCTGGTATTTTTTCCTGGCTAATTGTATTATTCTGTTGCATTCTGCAATTTTTAAACATTTGGGATCAGGAGTGCTCATCTGCACTAGTCACAAGGCTATACTACTGCTCATCCCCCTCCTTCGAGCTTTGATCAGGGATCAGCTTCTGCAAAGATGCTCATGTCAGAGGAGAAAGCGAGGCAATTCAGTTCATGTGCAGCCTCTGGCTCTGCTCACACCTCCTGAGGCACCAGGCAAGAAGAGATGTGGCAAGAAAGATGGAGCAGAAGGAGTTTTGGCTCCCTGACTTCATCTCTCCTGCTGCCACAGGGATGGTGCCTTGAAGCAGTATTGCTGTGTCTTTTCACAGTGCATAGGTGCAGCACCTTTCTCAGAGGCATTTCTGCCTGGTTTTCTTCTGAGTTCCTATGGTCCGTGACTGACAGACAAGTATGTTGGGGGCTGATGGGCCGCACTTCACAGCATGGTCTCATCACACACCCTGGACTATACCGTCAGATGTGGTGGACTGTAGAAATTGATAAATGATGAGATAGTTGAGACCACACTTATTTCAGGGCCATTTGTCCTTTCTCCTGTCCGAAGATGTGGGAGAAAGGGCTGAACAATTATGAGAAATGGTTGGAAACACCCTGAAAGTGAGGGAAATCATCTTCAGTAGAGGTGAGGCCTCCTGCTGTATTGATTAAAAGTAACACAGAAAGCCATTCCTCAGGTCTTGAAGTCACTCACTTGGAGAGTGCCGGAATGGTCTGGTCTCAAACAAACTCTTGTTGGCCACCTCCAGGTAAACCTGGTGCTCTTCTCAGAAAGGAACTATCTCTTCTCTGAGACACACTAAATATTAACAGAAGTTTTTCAGTCATACCATTCCTTAGGTATTACTATTTTAAAAACAGAGTTTGTTAGCTTCTGTCACTGAGCAGTACACACCCAGGAGCAGACTTGGATGCAGCAAAAGCTGTCAAAATGGATCTTCACAACAGGTCATATTTTGACTTTAATCATACAGTGGATAAGTCAAGCAAATTCCCTGGGGTAACTATTAATTGTTTCTGTTTAATTTCACATTTTGGTGCAGCTCTTAGGTGTCAATGTCCATTGCAGCTGCCGTAGCTGGTTGCTGGACTGAATACTGACCAAGAAACTCTTGGCTGTGCAGTGTGGACCACTGTTTTATTTTTTGCAAATAAAGTAAAACCTAGCCCAGATCAGCAAAAATCATCCATTAGACATCACCCCCTCCCAGAATAATGGGATTCACTTTGAAGTCATTAAAATTGCAAAGGTTTATTCTATCTCCTTGTAAATTCCCATGCCTCAGTAGATGCTCAGGTTCCCCTCACATTGGGCATGTCTAGCAATTAATTGCCTTAGCTTGCAAGTGGAGAGTCAGACTGCCACCTTCTCACCAGGTATGATTTGTATGTAAAGCTGTAGCCTTCCTAGGGGTCTACATGACTCTAGTCTGCATGGACTGTGCACTGAGGTGCACCACTCCAGTAACAGTATAAGGGGGTACTGACCTTCTTCTGCTGAAGCTAGTGCAATTTTCATGCCTACGCAGATAGTACATTGATATTCAGACCTGTTTAGCCTTGTCTTTTGCTCTCTGCTTGAGAGGAGTATACGCATAAATGTGAATTTAAACTTGCTGGTTCTCTATATGCAAGCCTGGGCAGCTCTAGCCCTGTCCACCTCTCACCTGATAGGTGGCACTACGAAAAGCCATGATGTACTTGGGCAGCCTGGACTCTCAGTAGACAATAAGCTCTACCCTGGACCTGAAAATCTAACTATGGTAAATCTGAACTGTCTAGGCCAACCTCTGGCACCCTCATGCGTCTGTGTATGTAGTCCTACATATACAGAGAATGCATGATGTGGGGCAATACCAAAGCACATCTTAAAACAAGAAATACATTTCTCTCTTACACTGATAACATTACAATTTTACATTTGTTACTGTTTTCTTTTTTTCCTAACTCTAAAAATAAGCCACGGAAACTACTACACAACTTCTGGGCCCCATTTTGGCCCCTTACCACTACGCTTAACAGTTTGTCTGCACTTGGTTATTCACTGACATAGAAGCTCTGGATAATGCTACCAGCTTTATATATATAAATATATATAAAGCAAGCAATCGAACAAAAAGCATTACACAGGCTTTGCTTGGCTACACAAAACAGATCAAAAAGGGATAATTATCCATACCATTGGCTTAAAAGTCCCTACCCATTTTTACTCATAACATGAGTACCCTGCTGCAATGGAAAGCTCTGGACAGAAACATTTTTCCTAGTACTTCAGCAGTTCTCATTTCTAGGTGACAGCAGGTAAACTGTAGTGAAAACATGAGAAGACATTTTCCTTTTGTTGTTCTTTTGAGATTAAGGGATAGCATTTCAGTATTTTCACTCCAGTACCTCACATTTTTTGCCTAACCACCTCATTACAATTTCCTTTTTATTGCTGGCAGGCATGAACAATCAACCTGCAAGAAAATATGTCTAGCCTCAAGCTGTCTGCAATCAATATCTCATCCTGAGAGATGATCCAGATTTTTAGAGACAAATAATGCGTCTGTGATTCATCCCTGTGATTTTAGTAGGCCAAAATTACACCTGCAGATGAAAATCCTGTTAAGAACTAGGGTGCTTGAGACTAGGATCTGTATTTTGCAGTGTAGGTTCCATTTTGACATTTTAAATATTCTTACACTGGCTTATTTGAGTGAGAAAGTAAGTCCCTTGGACAAATAAAATGATAGGGATAATTTGGTTAAGCTTTTTACAAGATGAGTTGCTCATGTGTGTTCTCTGTTTCCTTGGATACTAGAGATTTCACGGCACAGTTCAGCCACCATTACAGCATTAGAGTTCCATTACAGCACCTGGAATATGAATGAAAAATCCTCAGAAATTGTTAAGACATGAACAAGACTGCAGATGTAATCTCAGGCAGGAACCTCCTAGTCAGATAGAAGTGGACAAGGAAAGCAGAAAATTTCTCATCTGCATAGGCTGCTCAGTGGGGCTCTCTTGTTTTTCTAAGCAGGTAAGTCTTGCATGGGAATATTCTCTTTCCTTCACCATTCTGAAGCACAGTTGGTTTTGCTTTTAGCATTTACCCAACTGACAGCTCAAAATATAATGAATTAGACTATATGCATAGTTTGGACTAAAGGCTAGTCTAGTGCATTTTCAAAGCAGTTTTCATAAGTCCTTGAACAATCATAATTGTGTGTTAAAAATCAGAAGGTCCATCCTCAAAGCTACAGATGTGCAGCTTAGGTGTGAAGATTGATTTACTAATCTTACGAACCAGTTCACAGACAAATTCACTCTTGCCATTCACTCATGCAATTATTCAAACTCTGAATATTTGCCAAGCATTTTCTATGTCTTTTGCAAGTCATGAATATTTTTAAAAAAAAAAAAAAAGACAGATTACTAATTCCAAGTTAGTTGATAATAATAATAATAACAAAGCAGTCTTTGATTTGTAAACAGTCTTATACAATTTCACCAGATAACCTTTAACAGAACTTTAGTCTGGATGAAAGGGCAGGGAAGACCTAGAAAAAACGGATGAGTACTTTCCAAGGAGTTCTTCTATCTTTAGATGATGGTTTCTTTGTGTTTAGTAAGCTTAGATGGACTTTTTCCATTAATTCGTTATTTTGAAAACCCAAAAAACTTTTATAATTTACATGTCTTGCATCAAGGAGTGATACGAGTTAATTGTGTGCTTTGTGAAGAGCCACCTTCTTGTGCTTGTCTGGAACCTGCCTGTGTTTGTATCTTCCTTCACTTTTCTAACCATTCCTAAGAACTGAGTTTGTGTTTTCACTGGATGCAACTCACATTCTACAAGCCCCTTCCTTTCCCTGTTGCCAAAAGAAGACATTAATTTAAATGCCTCACTTCAGTCTCTAAATTAATGTGATGAATTAGCTATTTAAACCTTGTCTAAGAGAAACTAGAATGAGAATTTTAGGCAGAATACAGCAGAATATCATTATTTACTTTCAAATCCTGGCAAGGTGCTGAATATTTTGCGCTGTTCTCTGAACGCTTTAGTTTTCTCTTCCATCTACTAGTTCAGATGCACAAAGCTTTCTCTCCACCTGTTCGCATTTCTAGCTTCCTTCAGAGGGAAGGAGCATGTGTGACCTACAGGGTGCTAAGGCTCTGCATTGGTCACCAAATGAGGAGAGCAAAATGCTATTTTAGGTGACACAGGATTTCACTAAAGTGCTGAAATATACCTTACCTCCTTTATCACATGAGTGACGGTTGACGCTTGGTGTCAACATTTTCACAGAGTCTACCACTGACACCTCCATGTCACTTAAGCCACGTGAGGCTGGGAGATATTCCTTGGGAAGCAATCTGGCAGATCTGGAGCCACTTTGCAATGACAACATCTGCCTAATCTAACATCTGGAAGGGCCAGCGTGAATCAAGCCATTGTAGCAAAAGGCCCTCGCAAATCTTCCTAGATGGATTCCCAGAAGTGTTCTTGCCCACAGTGTAGGAAGGTGGGCTAGGAGGGATCTACCACACACTAGGGCAGGTCTCTTGTTTCCAAAAGGCATCAAAGGATATTTCTACCTCAAGGCATGCAAGGTAGTAATATTGTAGAAAGTGCACTAGGACTCACTTCATTACTAGGCTTGCAAACTTGACTTTTATCAGTTATACTGCAGAAGAAGTCCCAACAAGGATGATGACCCCTGCTGCAATAAAAGACTGCAGGCTTGAGGCTGGAGAGACTTCCTGCATTAGGAAGCCCCTTTAAAGGCAGGATCATTAACTCCAATTCCCTCCCAGGAGGGTGGCTTGCTTCACGACTAATGCTCACCACAGTTAAGTGGCACAGCTGGAGTTCCTGGCAAAGCAACATGTGGTGTTTTCAAGCATTGTAGATGTTTCGTTGCATGTTTCCCACCTTTTAACCTCGCAACACTTCAGAGCACCTCTTCGCTCTATCATTGCTGCACTAGTCCTTTTTACCTTTGTTTTCAAATGTTAATTAATTACAGTATTGATACTAGAAATTCATCATATGAAGATAGATATACCCGTGTATACAGCACTTTGGGGTTTTCTTGTAATTGAGACTCCAAACTATGTAAAAGCTTTTGATGCCAGAATGTCATTACTTTCTATCATATTGTACGTGCTGCTCATGAGTTGGGGACTCTTTGTGTAAACACTGAGGACTTGAGTTTATGCCAACTAGAAACTCAATACACTTTTCAACTGTTTGTCATGTGTCCTTTGGAACAACAGCATTTTTATTCGCACAAGTAGCCTTTATGTAAATAAGCTTGGTTCAGAGGCAGGCAGGATGTTACATACACACACAGAGCAATAAAGTCCAGCCAGCCCAGGGGGGTTTATCAGTTAGTACAGTGTGTTTTTTCAGGGAACTACATTTGCCCTCTCTGGAAAAGTCACTGTGATATTTTCTCCAGAGTCTAATGAGCCAGTTCTAGAACAATCCTTGCGAGCCATCAGTTTCTATTTTCACAAACCTGGTGTTAAATTAAATGAGGCAGATATATCTGTTCATATTCACAGGACTGATGCTAGACTGAAATGTAATGCTTCAAATAGGGTCTACAGGGGAGAAAACTGCACTAACATGGACTGCTAAGTGTGGAGGTGGACTCACCAAAGAACCCAGGTGGCTGTAACATTAGTTCTCTACGCAAATCTGTGTCCCATTTATTTCTTGAGTGTACACCGAGGAACAAGAAAGGAGTTTTTTTTGCTGGTGTCTTCTGGAATCTACTAAACTGTTCATACTCTGAACACTTAAAAGATTGTCATATAAACCAAGCGGGAGTCTATAACAGCAGTACTGATATTAACAGGCAAAAAATTGGGAAAAAATAGGACCTTTTTATTCAACAGTACATGGCCAAATCATTGAAAAGTGATTCATACACAGTAAGAAATCTGGTGTGAGAAATGTAAATACATGCAGGGAACCACTCTCCACTGTAAGCCAGCTGCTCAATCCTGGTTCAGCAGTGTCACCCAGCTCACAGCAGCAGTGTGGCACCTCATGTGCAGAGAACCCCGGCATCATCTTTGTCTCACTGTTTTTGCTCCCTAGAGAGACCACTGCACAGAGAAGGGCCAGAACCGAGGCACCCTTTCCCCAGAAATCTTCAAGATGCTGAAATTGTCCCAGGCTGGCCCTGCTACCCCACTCATAACACATGGAGACCCTGAGTCTGATCTACATTTTGGTGGGGTGAGACCTACCCCATAGTAAGCAGAAAGCAAAACTGGCCCAGCATAACTTTGATCCCTGAGTTTTGCAGCATGTATCCTGGAAACATTAAGGCTTTCTTGGGAGAGCACAGAAAATCCAGGAGCCTCATAACTTTGGGAAAGTCAGAATAGTAACTGTCTAAGCCCTGACTGCCATAGCATGTAAGGATCTGACGTTCCTCTCTGACTTCTGTGGGGGTTTGGCTGAACATCACCCCAACCCCAGAGAAACTCAGGTGGTTTTCAGCCTCTCTTCTGATGACTTTTAAATCTCTCAGGATAAAATAAAGAAAGCAAACACTCACAATCAAGCCAAACTAAAAAAAATGTACATGTTGTAATGGGTCACCCAAGTCATATACTGACTTCTACAAATGGGAGAACCACTGAAGAGTAAATCATAGCCAACCAAATCAAATCAAATTAAATGCAGTAAGATTGTCCTATTGCTGGTTCAAAGTCAAATTGACCTGTAACTTTTGACTGCTCAAAAAACCCCATACAGGCCTATTTCATTCACACTGATGACCTTCTTCCCAACAACCACTTCTGTTAAATTTGCAAATATAGAAAAGGCATAAACTAGATTGCTTGGTCACTGCAGTATGTGTTTCTGAAGTTTACCTTCTTTTCTTGATTTATGTCCATGTTTGCAATGATATGTGAGTTTAAAAAAATTCTACCTCTTAATTTGAGTTTGATGTGGACTGTGTCAGGTCCCCACAGAAGAAATAAAAGCTAGATAATTTTACTTTAAGCTGATATGGACAAGTCCGGTAACTTGCTTGTGTTCCCTGATACTTGGACAAAGTTCATTTTCTGCTTGGGCAACACTTTATGTCAACTGCTTGCTTCATTCACTAGATAAGCTTGGCAAACCATGTGATATGATCAAAGGAAGGTAAATTGGGTAATGGTGTTTGTTGATGCACATTCTATCTGATAAACATGTGTTTGTACTTGTGCAAGGCTAATTTTCTGCAAAGCTGAGCTTTGCAGCCTAATGGTACTTTGTTCTCTCACCTCACAGGCAGAGGACTTTCTTCCATCCTGCTTTTTATATGTGTAAATAAGGAATGCATATGTGATATAAACAAAATCAGGAATCAGGTCAAGAGCATCTTCATTTGGACCAAATGGTGACAACTGTTTTGTCTTCAGGGTAGGAAACTTAGAGTAGAAGGTCTACAGGGAGCACATCAGCAGTCCACCTTACTCTGGACACCATTTCTGGGAAGGATTAGCTGCACGTGTGCCCATCTTAAAACATAAATGCCTCTATGGTTTACTAAATATCAGATGTTGAAATAATACCCTGTAATAATAATAACAATGCTATCACATTGATAATAATGCTACTACATTAATGATAATACCACATAATGATAGTAACAGCACATAAATAACAGACGCTGGAAAAGTCAATACAAGACTGGCTACCCATGAAAAAGGAACTGACATTGACAGAATGTGTAATATGTGTTTGCACGTACACATTCACCCCATGCTGGTTTTCCTGGCTGGTCTCTTTTAATACATTGAACGTATGCTTTTTACTGTCAAAGTCAACAGTTCTGTCATGCATGGGTTACTGCAAGACCCTTCCTGTGAGTCTCTGAAACCGCTTTTTTTTTTTTTTTTTCCAGATAAGACTGCCAGACTTCAAATGTGGCCCCAGCCATACTCAGCAACTTCTACACTGTTTTAGAAAAAGTCCTCTTCTGGATAGAAACCTGGAAAAAACACTAAATACGTGCTTAAGATTTTCTCTTATGGCAAGTCTTCATGGTTTTCCCATTAGCTGAGGAAGTTTCTTTTGTTGGAAAGTTAGTTTTTAGTTCCTTCCTTTTTCTATACAAAATAAATACATCTAGCGATAAGTAAATATCATGGTAGGCCCATGAAATGTTCTTTATGGAGCTATAAGCCTCTTCAGAACATGTACATGCTAGACTGCAGGGCAGTACATACCAACTTGCTTTCATGGGGACCATCAGTGGGTCTCTCAGAGGTAAGCTGTCCGCTGCTAGACCTCTCTCAGCTGCAGAGTTGAAACCTCTAGGCACAGCAAACTGGCAGCAAGCATCTACAGCTTTACTACCATAAAATTTCAGGACTGATGACTTCTTTCTACCTCTGTGACTTTTTTCCCTGGTGGACAGTAATTTCCCAGTATACACACTGGAAAGGGTATTAAAGGTAAATGGGAAACAGAACTTGTATGTCTTATTTTTTAAGTTGTAATTTGGTCACACTTCATTATCAAAGACACATTTCATCACAGTCTGGAGCTGCACAGGCAGCTGTAACAGGTGAGATAATGTCTGTAGCACCATAGGCTTGACTGTGTGTTATTTCATAGGTACATCATGAAAATGCCTTTCTAAAGAGATGTCAATATTCATCCCTTAGAAATGTCTCAAGACGAAAGTCACAGTGCAGTTATACTCTTAGCAATTTCAAATTAATTGGTAAGTATTTTCAGATTAATTTTAAAGCATCTTCACATTAGAAGCAGGACAGAATAGTATGTTGCTTTGTATTTAGGTCCAGGTATCCAAAGGAAAACATTTCTTTTTACGTTGTCTACTCTTATTCTAAGAAATGGGATATTCTACAGAGTTTTTGTGAAGAAGAAATAGAAATCTTTTAATGAGAAAAAAGTAATATGCAAAATCAGGAAAGATATAACCATAACAGTATACATTTGCCTTTCCAAATATCTTTCATTTCAAATTGCTTTACAAATCCTAGCTTTTGCTCAGGCTTAGTCTTTGTACAAGTATGTCTAAAGGTTATGCACATATTTCCAATAAGATCCAGTGAATTTATTTGCACAGGAGATGCAAAATCACAGGTATCTTTGGTCAGCACTGAAGTCACAACTGTAGAAGGGGATGCCTGCTATGAAAAGAAAGGTATTATTATTACTATTATTTGTCAAAGCAATGTTTCTCACTTTCCAGCTATTACTTGTGTCTAAGGATCTGTTGCAGTAAAATCATGAAATTACAGTCACTGAGTTCACAGGGTGTTGGATCAGGCCTTCCTGATATGTCCTCCTGCACCACAACATTTGAAGTGGCACTTGAATAGCATTGGCTCTTTTTTTGTCTTGTTGACACTGCATCTGCCAATAAAACTGTCGGCTCTCTTGGTGGCTGCAGTCTATTAATTCCGCAGCTAACATTAAACTAGCTCTAAACTAAGCAGAGAGAAATTAGTTAGTGCAACACCTCAGGCTTCAGCAGCGGAGTCTTTAAATAGGATATCTGGCAGATCGGTGCTTGCCTGAGATGCATCCTGTTGCCGCTGCACTGCTGTAGGTAGCAGAGCACTTAATTGTATGGGTGCTAGCTTGTTGCTACTAGATCAACTGTGTGGAAGTCAACAGGATGAACACCAGCCAAAAAAGTGTTGATTAAATCAGATCTAGCCCATTGAGTGTGGGGAATGCTAGGAGATCAGATAAGTGGAATATATACCCAAAATTTAAAACTGATATTGACTGATTGAGCTGGAGGAAGGTAACTTGGCACATTTGCAGGTTCCTAGGCCAGTAGAAAACTTGAGCTGAAGTAAATTATTATATGTCTGCTGTAAACAAATTTAAAAAAATTCCATAATAATGTCCTCTTTTATTTGCTGTAAGTAATTTGTATTTTACTTAGTAAGGTCAGGTTTGGCCTTAACTTTTTGCTCTGCTGGCACTCAGGCTCTGAGCTTAAAGAGACAGCCTGCCCTGTTCCCTGTAGCTGTGAACAGGCAGTCTGTGTAGAAGTTCCCCCTGATACATAAATCCATTTTTCCTGCCATTTCTTTGCAGAAATTAAATTGTTTCTTGATTTAACTTATTTTCTTGTTCTTTCTGAGAAACAAGGCAGGAAACCTGCCCCCTCTTTTTCTTTTCTTCCCAATGTTCAAAAAAGCCTAGTGGTTTTCGCGCATTCAGGCTTTCATAGTTCCTTCAGAAATGCTGAAAGTTGCACAGGAACAAGAGAAACAAGAATTCTTGTTGCTTCCATCACAACTGAAATGCATCAGGCCTTTTGTTACTGTGGTGGTGCAACAAGTCACTTGTTAGCCAGTTAACCAAGCCTTCACAGAAAGTAAGAGGGAGAAATGTATTGCTGTTTGGAATGGAGTCAAAAAGAGAAATTATTTTTTTAAAAAATCTTTTTTCACAGAAGCACTGATGAAAGAAACATTCTTCAAAGTGCAAAGGGTTTGTTCTGGGAAGACTTGCTCTTTTCAAAATTTCAGAGCTCCAGTTTCCCTTGGGAAAATTGTAATTTTTGCAGATTAACTGGTTAGTTAACCTTTATAAAGACCTGCATACTTGATCTACAAACTCAATCCAACCCTCTTCGAAGTTACAGCATTTACAACTAACATCAGAAGACATGGGGAATCCAGACACCTGGGCCGGAATCCGGTGAGAACAACCTGAATGTTTCCCTGGGTTTCCCATGTTCAGCCCTTGGACAGGCCCTTGTACACTTTTCAGTCTTAATTTTTAGGTAATTTCATGTTTGATCTAAGTTTTGAAGGCTGAAAATGGGCTTTCACTTGACCAATACCTGTGCCTTGTCTCACCCAGGAAATTTTGCCATCCAAATATTTGCCAGTCTACAAGCCCAAGCCAGAAAAGGCATCTGCCTTCTGGCAAGGCTTTCAGTTTAGACCAACTCTAACAAATAGGGACTCCATCTGTCCCTGTGCAGATGAAAGCAATAGGAAGAGTATGGAGCTAAAACTACTGGCATTTGTCTTTCTCCTTGTTTGCCCAGCCAAAGAGATCTGACAACACTTCATCAGCAAAAATTCTCTGAACAATCAAGAATAACTTGAATAGGATCTAATTTAAAGAATTCCTACTATAACCACATGTTTGACTTTTTATTTTTTTGTGCCCACAAAAAAAAAATATTGGAAGTATATGATGGCATTGACAAGTTTACCCATTTGGAGGACAACATTTTCTAGAACAAAGCTTAAAAGGCACCAGATGGTAATATAAAAGCTAAATCTTTTTCTGTTAAAGAGGTCAATAGGCTAAATTAAAAAGATGTCATTCATAGCAGAAGTTACATGATACAGAAGACATCAATGGAGTCCTTTTCTGAAAACATCTGTTAGATGCACTGGCTTGTAAGGGGATACCTGGCAAGCATGTGTACTTCGCATGTCTGCAGTCCATTCATCAGCTTTGGCAGCTATTTGGGCCTTGTAGGGGAGCAGCCGTGTGTCTCCAGGTGGTCACCATCCCAAGAAGCGATTCCTACCACAGCCTCGACACTGCAGCCCTTCAGCAGCTTCTGGGGGCAACTTCTGGATTTGTCCTGGTGTAAGCTTCCAGGAGACCATGGGCACTCTGCTGCATGGTGGTCATTCCCCCATGAGCTTTGGCAGTGTTTTACCAGCAGCCTTTCCCTTTCTAATTTCCCTGTCAGCTAGCCCCCCAGAAGTTCATTCGTTACCACTAAGGGATTTGCCACATGCAAGAGCAGAGGGCAAATTCTGTCTTCTCCCATGAACAGCCTTGCGTGACCCCTAACATTATGGTCCTGCTGAGACAATCACTTCTGTTGTTGACTCATTTAATGCATTTAATATTTTAGTGTGTATTTAAATTTATTTTAGTGTATTTTTAAACTGCAACAGTAAAAACAAATAAAAACTAGAAACAGAGGCCTGTTTATTTAGATAATTTGAGCTGCTGCTCAAGCATTGTGATATTTGATGTATTTTAGAGTAGACATTATAGCACCACATTGATTTTGTCTAGATATCATGGAAGAACAATTTAATGTTCTAATATTCTTCTTTAAGAAATGTTTCTGGAAGACATTCAATATATTGACAAAAGCCAAGAACATGATAATTTCCTCAGGACTAATGAAACAGATACCTTGGACGACAGAACTTAATGTTCCTCTTCCTGAATCACATCATACTTGTCCAGGTGTTATATTCTTACTTCTATGCAGACAGAACTTTCAAACATATTTAGAAATCAAATTTTTGCCAATACCAACAAGAATCAGAAGCCTGTAGATTGCTGCATTGTGCATAAAACTTTCATAAGGTGAAAATGCAATCTGTTGGTCCAATTCAACATTAGATTATTTGATTAATTTATTTATCAATATTAGATTACTTTGTTGTCTGAAAGAGAGCTAAGATTTTTTTTTTTGCTTTAAATTTTTATGTTAATCTTTACATTGGATTGTATTTTATTCAAAATATAAACACCATTATGCTCTGGTCTGCTAATACTTTAGGCGATTATGAAGATAACAGCATTTAAGCCCCCTAATTCCATATGCACCAAAAGTGTTTACTGTCTGGTTTATAGCTATGTCATTAATATTTTGGGAGTGCACAGTGTTTTGGAGCAGTTCTGCAAGCAATGCATGAAATTTGTAATACTGATCCATTTCTGGCTTTTAGTTAACTGGCTTTTGCTCAGCCATTTCAAATGAAAATGTAACATTAATCACTTTAAACCAGTTTTTCAATTATATCCACTAGGAGTACTGGTACAAATGTAGGGAAATTTATCAGTATTGCTTATTAGACTTTATAATCAGGGGAACATCTATTTTAGTTTAAATGGGGAGCATTTGGCTTTGGAACAAAAAAGCTTAAGCTGGTTGTACCCTCCACAGTGCAAGTCTGGGTAGAAATTATATCTATGATTTAGCTCCAGATAAACATAGTCTTTCAAAAGACTTGTGCATGACAATATGCCCAAACCCACTTAAAAACTGTGTTTCTGTACTTGATATGGTTAGTAATTCTTTAAGAAAAAGGATTTTGATCCTCATACACCTTTAGCATGGGGTGGCATATCTGAGACTCAGTGGGCATTGTCTCTATTTTGCAAGTAAAGAGTGAATACTTCTTTTTCAAGTAAAGTCCAAAATTTTACTTCCTGGTAGCTCTTAATCACTATAATAAAAGGTATTTCAATTTAATTATGTCTTACTTCAGTAGCAGGCCAGTTGTATAAAATAATGTAACACACTGAAATTTATATGAGTATAATGGACACGTGGGTTTGTAAAGACAAACAGTATTTCCATTACATAGGTGCACACACAGGTATTGTGGGGAAGGGCACATTCTAAAACTCTAGCTAAATACTGAGAGTGGTGCAAACACCCGACAAAAAGGTCAGTTTTAACAGTCTGTCCATTTCTTGAGTGCTTTGACCCTACTTTTACAATGTGGTACAAGAAATTTATCCAAATATTCAGGGCATCCATCCCTGGGCACCTAGCTGTCATGTCACTGCAGCAGCTGTGTGCAGGGTTGCCCCAAGACAGCAGAGCATGGGAGAACTGCATAGACAGTGTTCACCCTCCCAGTCAACATGCAGCAGATGAAACACACATGTGCAGAGGGTGAAATGCTGGGGTTTCAACCCCAAGCCCCAAATTAAGGTTGACATATGGGTGATTCCCACAGCCCTTCACAAAGGGGGGGTGAGTTTGCCCTTAGGCTTCCCTCCAGGGTGCGGCCGGCCTGGCAGGGAGAGCCATGAGGTAAATGAGCCCCAGGGTCTGCATTAAGTAAACAAGGGTCAGGTGTCCCACTTAGGGATAAAAGCTGGGACCACTTGCAGGCAGGGGCAGTGTCTGTCTGTGAGGTGGATGCCCTGTGCAGAGTTCCCTGTTGGGGAAGGACCTCCTGCCTCCCTGGGACTGGGCTCCAGTCAGGTCTGGCCTTTGTAAATGCGGGCTGTGTAGAGATTCATGTGGCTTCCTTGGTCTTATGTGTTTGGTTTATTGACTTGGTTGTCTCCTGTGCCTTCTATGGGAGACTGCATTTCACCATTTATTCCACCCACTGTTGGTCCTGCGGTGTCATTGTTGGGGTTAGTGGGATTGATGTCAATTATGTACAATCTGACTGACTTGTTTGTACCCCCAGTGCTCACCCATGTACTGACCCTTTTGTATCAAATACAATTTGGTTACTGGTTCATCTTTATGCTGGCTGTGTCCTTTATGCTAGGCCTAATAATTGGCAAAACAGATGGTCAGAAGCAAAATGTCCTCAGGACTAGAGCATGAGAGAAAATGGCAATTACTGACAGAAAATGGGTAGGTTTGGTGCTTTTGGTGAGCCCTGACAGCAGCTGCCATCTCAGGCACTTCCCACAGAAAGCCTTCCACACATGAGGAGGAATGTTTAGACCATTCTGTGCTGAGAGTGTCATGTAAGGCAGCTACAACACAGGTCTGGGGTATGGCTATTTGGTGCAATTTTGTATCATGTTTACTTGTGAACACTGTCTTTTATGCAACACATTTTGGTCAGATGGATGTTAATTCAGAAAAAGGGTGTATTGGGAAGTATGGCCTGACTTGTGAACAAGCACACTATGATTAAAATCTTCAAAATTTGTGTTATGAATAAAAAAGCATTTGGAAGAACTTGATATTTGTGTTTTGGATTAATATTAATCCCTGTGCATTAAATTTCAGGAGTTGCACTTGGGTTACACAAGCATCTGTAGATTCCCTTGCCACTGTTCTTTCCTCTAATTGCTGATTGTGACCCAAGCAGTTATCTTTTTCTCCCTTTGCTCCTTTGGCATCTTTATAGAGATTATTTCAATCTTGCTGGCACACCAGACATGGCAATATAAGGAAAGCAGCTTGATACTGTATAATAAAGAGAGATAAGATAGAGCTGTTAGATAAGGAATGACAGCTAAGCTTATTTTCAAGAGTGTTTAAAACCAGAACATGTATATGTATCAGCATGTTCCCACAGAACGTGTCTTGAGGCTAGCAGTCAGTGCTGAGATGGGGATTGTATAACATATTCCTCAGTACTTTGGAATCTGAGCCCACAAATACTTGTTTTACGGAGGACCTACTCTACCATGTCAAGTTATCTATGTATGTACCTGGTTATGGGATTTAGCGCTTAAACTAGGTTTTAACGCTGCATGTGACATAACACAGCAGGCAGGCGCAGGCTTAGTATGGCCATCAAGCAGCTCCTGTTTCTTGGAGGTGGTCCAGCAGTAGTAGTAGTAGGGCACTGTCAGCAGGCGCTGCTTAATCCACCCAAGTAAAATATCATCTGATAAAAGCAAAGCTATGTAAAAGCTATATGAAATGAAAGGGTTAAAATACATATGGTCAATTCTCATTTGGATATTTCTGAGACTAAGTTGTGACATCACACTTAGGAGCCAGATTTCAAAGGCCCAACATTTCCTTTTGACTTCACGGCTGTGGACACACCACTGTGCCTGCCCTTTTTAAGCTTGCAAGGACCTGTTTTAGTGCAAACATGACAGGAGCAATTGTGATGTGAAAAATAACCTGGCAGTCAGACACATCACACTGATTGCACCCAAAAAGAGACTGAGCACAGGATGGAAAGGAGAACCACAGCTGCTGGTCTGTAGGTAATTCATAGTCCCCATGGGGACAACTCATCAAGCCAGATCCCCATCAAAATCAACTGTTTCCAGGTACGTGGCCCCCTACACTATGGTTCGCAGTAATGCCGCAGCATTATCCACACAAACTCCCTAAGCACCACATGCCAGAATGCACGTTCCAGCGCAGGGACAGGCCGTGCCATTGCGACTTGCCTTGGGTGCCCCAAGTGACTATGCCAGAGGCAGGAGTGACATCCTCTGAATCCCTGTCACCGTTCCAGGCCCACTGCATCACCATGCCTCCACTGTGAGCTATTCCACTCCAGCCTTCTTCAGCACCTTGCAGATTTGATATCACATTATGCATGTAAAAGTATTCTTCACCTACATGCAAATGACTCTGTTTCATACATCTTGATAGCCTATTCATTTCCACTGTAAATAACAGCTTGATGTTTAGCTCTTCTGCCAACAGACAGGGACTAATCCAAAGTGCTACGCTTTCATTTTGTGCTTTGAAAGGGACAAAAATATGATAACCCAAGAAAAGCAAAAAAACAAATAGGAAAGAATAAAAAATAGAAGAAGAAAATCTAATTACTGATCCCAGACTGACCCTGGGATACTTACTGATTATAGTATTTTCAACCCCCGTTAGCACAACACTTGCCTGACGTTGAAGATTTCCAACAGAAGAGCACTACTCAGATTCACTTTCACTTTTGGCTCATTTCAAATCTTTTCTAATTTCTATCTGCTGCAGACAGAAATCAATAATGGCCTTGTTGTTCCTTCCAAGGATCAGTACAAGCAGTTCGAGAAAAAAAATTCTTTTCACTTCATGTTTCTTGTTGACCAAATATGTAAGGAATCAGTGTCATCAAACACATCTGCAAATCATCTACACAGAGTATTTTTCAGGTTCCCATCACAGCATCAACTTCCTGGAGCTATGCTGGGAACCACAAGACTGGTGTCATGGAGGGCCATACAAGCACAGTTTTGTAGAAATGGTATGCAGGCTACCAGATCAGTACCTGCATATATAACTGGTAATCAGTATCTCCTTGCACTGTTGTCTCATCTATTTCTGTTTCTAAAGTTTTTCCACTGGAGCTCTTTTGGTTTTAAAATCCAGGGAAATTAAAAGCTAAGACAATAGTGTAAACAAAGGGCTTTAAAGTCTCCTGAGCATTCTGTTTCCTTTCACACTGCTTGTGAATGCTGCTTCTGTAGTATTTGTGTTTGAGACCCGACCACAAGAAGTCCTAAAACCTGAAGGCAGTGTTACAGGCCAGAAAAGCATGTCCAAAACCTCAGCAAAAAGCATGAAGTTAGACAAAAATGGTGTTTGTTTTAACTTGTTCACACAGCAACGTGTCTGCTAACTTCACTGGGCAAATGTTCGATCATGGCAGAAATCACTCATTTATCTCAGCATCACACAACTATGAGACATTATACTCCACATGAGAAATACCATGGAAGATCAAGGGAACAGGACAATGTGTTGAGGGTCTTAATATCCTTTCCTCTAAAGTAGTAGCAAGATCCTATCTTACACTCACAAAAATTTACTGCATCTTTTGCCCAAACACTTATTTGACCTAATATTGGCACAGACAGGTATATTCTTGCATAGATACTATCATATTTTACAGTAAACTGTTCTGAGGCCAGCTGTGAAATTAGAGGCAATGTTTAATATGATCTGAAAGGTGTTTCTCTTTGATAAATGGGTGTTGGTCGAAGAATACTCAGTGAATGTGAATAATACCTGCTAGCCAACTGCTTGTTTTCATTTCAAGAGTAGATCTGTGAAACCCACAATGTTTATGCTACTGAAATCTGGAATAATCTGTGAAACTGCGTAGCTTTATGGTGGCCATGAAAATAGTAATTTTTGTCACCATTTCAAGTTTATTCTTGAATCTGAATTTGGACAATTTTTTTTTTTCCTGTAAATGGACTTTTTGTTTACATTTTCTCTTTTGAAACTACAAAGACTAGCTTCCATGTTAACTAGAAAATGAGGATGTCTTACACCTTTTAGCCATATATCCAGAATAGTGGAGGCAAAAATTGTGACTGTGATTGTTATATGTGTGTGTTGCCGTACTTGTTGTGCAGCTACAGTCCCAAGACCTGCTCAGTTAGCTGCTTAAGCATAAGGACTTACAGTAACTACAAATAAAAAATGTAGAAGTACAACATTCTAAAATGTAGCTTTTAAATTATGATTAAAAATGTAATACTGATTATTGATTTAATCTTTTGTCACAGCTACCATAGCAAGTAGGGATTAGAACCGAGAAAAATAAAAGTAATAATAAAAATTTACCGTTTTAATGTGCCCATTATGAAATCAGTGCCAAAACTCTTAAACACTTCCAGTTGTAGCAATGCCAGCCCATACACTTGTGACAGACCAAGTGATTCTCTTTATTTGTGTATGGGAGGTTTGCTTTCATGCACAAATATCCTCACACTTTCTCCTAGTATAGGTCAGTTTTGCCAGACAGCCATTTTCCTCATGTAACTAGGAACCTCTCTCTTTTCTGTGAGGCACACTTCCCTCGAGAACCTTGGTAATGCATTCTCATTTATCTGACTCTGACTCAGTTGAGGTTTTTTGAGTTAGTAGACTCTTGGCCATTATGTGACAGGAGGAAGGAAAGCCCCTGAGAGTCCAAAGCAGGCAGCCAGCTTTTTGCAGAAGCCACAGAAAAGACCAATGAAAGGCCTTAAGAAAGTTCATCACACTTGATTACATTAATAACCAGTTACAGAACAGTAGCATAGGAGCTGATAAATTAAAACCTCACAATGAAAAAGAAGTGGCAGAGACAGCTGCTGAGTAAGGTCTTGAAGCCCTGTCGTGACTGCTGCTGTCAGTAGTGTGACCTATGCAGTGTGCCAGTTTCGAGCACAAGCAGCTGCTAAGGTTGTTGATTGAATATACAAATGTGTGCCAGGGATAGCCTCCAACTTCTTGCTGGTTTTGAAGTCCGGCCAAGCCTAAAACTTTCTGTAATTTTGCCAGAGCACATCTCTGTCCTCTACTTGCCAGATCTAAGAAGGAAGGTATTTTGGAAGACTGGCACTTGAACTTATGACTATCACCTTCATCACATTTAGAATGATTTTAAGAAAACATCTGAGGCTTAAGTATCACATTAGGAAACATTTGTGTTTTATTGGCATGCCCGCTATCTCTTTTTGTTTCAAGTACCGTTGCAGGAAACATTTTCCTTTTGTAACAGGAAAGGGTGATGAACCAGGAGAGAACTACAGAAAAGCCAAGACTGGGAGATGTGAAAATACACAAGGAAATTCCAGAGAATAGAAAAAAAGAAGGAAAGAATTGGAGGAAAAAAAGGAAGGAATATGATGAATTATTAAGAGATCAGATTCAGTAGTCATTTACACAGTTATAAATCACGAGAGAGTGAAAAACACTAAAATGATGTGCTCCTTCATTTGGGACCCTTGGATTTGTCATGTGGATTTGTTCCAAGTTTTTTCATTTCGCTTTTGGTCTTCCACTTCACTTTTAGTGTGAAATCTAGACTTCAATCAGGGCTCAAATGAAAGTTTATTTTCTTGAAAGATGTAGGATGTGTTTTACAGAAAGTAAAGGAAATGGTAGTTTAGATGAGCAGGTATTTCTGTGGACATTATGAATAGAGCTCTTCTTTATTCCTATCACCAATAGATCAAATATATATCACCTATAGATCACCTGTAGAAAGACAAGCTACCATTCCTTTCCATCATGCCACCATGCAAAGTCCTTTCTACCTAAAGCACAGCTATATGCAAAAATGAGTTAGGGTAAATGGAATACACGCTCATCTGGGGAACAGAAGAGGGATCTTCTATACTGCCACTGTCTAGTCTGGAGATCCTTGGCATCTGGAGCAAGGTAGGCACTGGCAGGAGAAGGTACTGAGGGACACTGAACTGGACTGTGGTTGCAGAGCAACAAACCTTTGTGTGTCCAGGTTGTCATATCTGCTAGCACCCCAGGACAGGTGTCACAGGAAGAAGTGATGACCGCTCTCTGTCCTCATCAAATGAAGCAAAGCTGATGGTACCAGTATGGGGTCAGATCAGATCATCCTGTAAAGAGGGACAGAGACAGCCAAAGGGCTTAATGCAGGTTATGTTACCTATAGACAATAAAAGATTTCTGTTGGTATCTAGAAAGAAAAAATACAAATTCTATGCCTTTAGTAGCTATCAGGTGCTTCTCAGATGACACCTGGTGGACAAAAACTAAAGAGATGAAAGCAGCCTGCCTTCACAGTGCAGTATCATCCCTGCTTGCATCTGCACTACTGCACTTACTGCTGGTGTACCGATCAGGTGTCCTCCCTACTCTGCTTATTCTCCTCAGGGTGGATTATTACAGCACCCCAGAATAAGCACATATCATCCATGTACCTGTAATAGCTTTTTTTGCACCTGCTTCCATTTTTTCCTTATATTCTAGCTGATGACCTGAGTTGGTTTATTTCTGATCTGCGAGTTTGAGACTAGATAGAGTGGAAACATTGTTTTCAGAAATAAAAATACAAGGAAAGCCCATGTTGTTAGCAGCAACTGGGTGCTTTCACAATCCAGGATAACTAGGAATTTTATGAATGTCTTCACAAGTGGATAGTTGCACCCATAGGGTTAAAGACTTTGATTACTTCTGATCATTAATATACTCTTTCTTTTTTAGACTACTTTCTGTTTGCGTTTCTAACACTGGATATCTTCTCTGCTTGATACTTTACAAATGCCCTAGTGTATTCCTGTTGAGGACCCAGAGATAAGGCACCAATTAAAATAAAAACCTCTGACAATAAATATCTGCTTAGGAAAGTCCTTATTCTGAGGATCTGCATCCAGTGATTGGGGGCTTATGCGTCATGGTAATATAGGTAGTTTCCTCAAGGATGCCATGGATGGGAATACAGTGCTACTATGCAGGTTTTTATATTGATTTGGCTTGAAGGATTTCATGAAAATGAGAGATGCTGCTCGATACATACTGTAATAGATGAGGACTCTTCCATAAAGATTAAGTGTCTGTGATGAGTTCTTTGACTGCTGGCACTGAATCTTCCATATTAACAAGTTGGAGTTTTTTGTTCTATGTATACCCAATTCCTTTAAATTTTAACAGCTTTATTTTTTCTAGGTGTATTCCCATGCTTTATTTTTGTGCAAAATCTTGAAAGCTTTTATGAAGCAAAACACACAGGGATTTGATAACTTCAAGCACCAAACTAAGCTGAGAAAAAGCTTAGTGTGGGAGAGGTAAGGCTGTAATTATCTAGCTTGCTTCTTCAGGATCTAGACTACCTGTTTACATAAAGGCAGAGCAGGCATCCAAGAGGTGTGGCACTGTATTTGGTCTGGCTAGAATGGAGTTAACATTCCTCACTGCAGTCCACCTAGAGCTGTGCTTCATGTTTGTAGCTAGAACACTGTTGGTAACACACCAGCGTTTGGGCTACTGCGGTTCAGGCTCAAACAGCATCAGGGCTGTCTCTCCAACACCTCCTGCAATGGCCAGTTGGCTGTGGGTGGGCAAGAAGTTGGGAGGGTACACAGCTGGGGCACCTCACTCAAACTGACCAAAGGGCTATTTCATACCACAAGACATCATGCTCAACAACAAAAGCTCAGAGAAAGTGAGGGGGGCAATATTCATTATTAAGATGTTTGTCTTCTGAAGCAACTGCTACATGTACTGGGGCCATACTTCCCAGGCTGGATATCACCTGCTGATGGCAAGTAGAGAACAAATCTTTTTGCTTACCTTTCCTTCCCAGTGTGGACTTTATCATCAAACTGCCTTTGTCTCAACCCATGAGTTTTTCATCATATTTTCTCCTCTGTCCTGCTGAGGAGGGGGAGTGATCCAGGAGCTTGGTGGGCATCTGGTGGCCAGTCAAGGTCAACCTGTCACAGGCATATTCTGGCTTAGATGAGTCCTGCTGCATAGAGGGAATGAAGTAACATCCTGGCCCAGCTGAAAGCCAGGACTCATCTTCACACCAGCATCACAACTTGATGCCTGATGCTTAGAGACAGAACTAGCCAAGTCTAGCTCTGCTCCAATACCTGAAATGTCTCTGCACATGGTTTCTAGGGCATGTTTGTAAAGTCCTCAGACTTCTGAGTAATTCACAGGCAAAGTGTGTGGCAAACAATAACACATATTGACCATCCAGAAATTGGTGAACTACCGCACAGTATCTGAATTATGCTATGACGGGAGCCACCTTGTTAAAATGCTTGCTGAAAATAGTTGCTTGCTGTGGAGCAATCCCTGACCACTTACCAGTTTGCTGATCCTAGTAACAGAAACCTTGGAAGGGCTGACAGTCACCAAAGGAAACCAAATACAAAAAAGTTTTAGAAGACACAGGTCTTTCTCTTATACCCTATAGTGAATGACAAGACAAAGATGGCTTTGAAACACTGCTGTGGAAAGAGTACTTGTACACGGCATTTCAGGTAGCAATCTGTGAGAACAATCCTTCTTAATTTATGATGATGACTATTTTCAGGTTTTGAAATGTTCTCCTTCACTTGTTAATTCCTATTCACCAAGTACAAAGAAATCAAATGTAAGCAGTCATAAAATATAAAGAGGAAAAATATATCAGGAAAGTGCTCTTAAAAACATTAATTAGGCAATAAAATATCTTCAGCTTAGACCATTTGGTTAGCATCTGTGAACACTTTTGTGTTCTGCAGCTGGGAAAACACCAGTTCATAAAAGCTAGCAAAGCCACTATATGAATAGATTATTTCTATTCTGCAGAAATGTTAATTGGCAACTCATTGAAAGTTTGATTGGTCTATGCGAGTGAAAAAACAAGATCTTGAGAGTCCCAAAACCATATTGAATAATGTCAATCTCCTTATTTTCCATCAGGATAAATGAAGAAGTATTCTGATCTTCCTGAAGGAAGAGATCACTACCAAACCTTAAAATCCAACATAAATTAAACTGGAGGCAGTAATAAGCACACACCATGAGGTGAGAAAGGTAAAAAAGTCTTAAATAATATATGCAAGTGTACTGGGTCTGGCTGAGCTGGAGTTGGTTTTCCCCTACAGCAGCCCTCACGGTGCTGTGTTTTATGCTGGGAGCTGGCAGGGTGTTGATAGCACCCTGGTGTTGTGGCTGCTGCTGAGCAGTGCTCACACAGCACCAAGGCTCCTTCCGACATTTCCCTCCCCAGTGGGACGGGGTGGGCAAGATCTTGGGAGGGGACACAACCAGGACAGCTGACCCCAACTGACCAGAGGGATATTCCAGACCATATGACGTCTGCTCATTATAAAGCTGGGAGAAAGGAGGAAGGGGCTGGGGTCACCCTTGGTTCTCTGAGGAACCACTACGCGTATCAGAGCCCCCTGCATCCTGAGAAGGCCCGACATCGCCTCTTCATGGGAACAAGAGAATAAATCTGTTTGCTTTTGCTTCCGTGTGCAGACCTTTGCTTCGTTTTGCTTATATTAAAACTGCTTTTGTTTTACCCACAAGGGTTGGTTTATCTTATTTTCTTTCCCCTCTTTGCCCTGTTGAGAAAACAAGGGGAAAAGGGGGGGGGGGGGGGGAAGTGAAGTGATGGAGCGACTTGGTGGATACCTGGCATTTAGCCAGAGTCAAACCAACACAGCAAGATAGTTAATCAGGTTAATCAGTCACAGACAAATTACAACCATATATGGCTCTTCTCATTTAACACCTGAGGGAAGAGTGTGACACAGTGCTACCCTACAGCAAGGGCCACTTGCTGACGTACATTTGATGGATCTCCATATACACAAACCCTAAACAGCTCACACGCAGGTCAGGCCAGCGCTGTCCACGAGGTCTTCAGCACACCACTCTGATGGGACACCAGCTTGTGATGTCCGGCCTATAGCCCCACCCCTTCAAGACAACTCAGGGGGCTCAAGCAGCACCGTAGAACAGTTTGGGGCCTTCCGAGGAGGTTGTTTTCTCCAGACGCTCAGCACTTGGCGTGCTGGGCTTTCGCGGTTGCGAGCACTCACTAGTGACTCCTTCCCCTTCCAAAAGGGCGGCACGCCTCACACACGCACCGCCTGGTTCCGACAACACGGGGACAATTCCCCCACCTACAAACCCCGCCTTCTTTCGGCCGAAATCCCATCCTTTCGGGACGCTTAGAGCGGCGCGGCGCGGGCCGCCCCTCAGCGCCGCCGGCGGGGCGGGGCGGCAGCGGGGGTGCCGTCAACATGGCGGCTCTGGCCATGGCCGTCGCCGCGGCGGCCGCCGGGCAGCAACAGGTAAAGGCCTCGCCTCGCCGCGGGGCCACCGCCTAGCCCGCCGCATTCGCCCGCCGCCCGGGGGGAGTGAGTCCTTTTCAACGGGCCTGCGGGGAAGCGGCCGATGAGGAGTTCCAGCCCCACAGGAGGTGTAGGGATAAACGTTAAAAGGAAAGTAGTAGGAAGCAGTGCAGGTTTTCTGGGCTGGCCTCAAGTTGCTTCATAACCTGAACAGGGGGTTTCACAATCTGCATTCTTAGCAGTGGTCACTTAGCAGTGGTTCCGGGTTGCTATGAATAAGAGTTGGCAATTTAAAAGTGTTATTAAGCAGATTTCAGAAGTTAAGCTAGTGCTTTTCTTGAACAGGATGAAATGGGAGTAACATGTCTAGCGTAAATTAAATGCTTATATTCGGGTAGGTAGTTGCTCTGACTTGTCAGAGTCTGACTACCATGAGAGGCAAGGCAATTGCCTTGATTTAGTACTGCAGTATGGTGAGCAGCCTCTGTTAAAGCAAGCTGATGCTGCAGTCTTCCCTTTTTTCTGCAGAAGAATGCTTTTTTGCATACAGTCATCAGCTTGCCATCACTCATTACTCCTGTTTTATACCTGTGTGACTTTAGTTGAATTGTGCTAGCGTAAAACTGAAGTAATGCTGTTACTCTGCACTGTGGTGTTGTCTGCTTAAAAATAACCAATGAACATTTAGAAAATAGTGGGTTTGAGTAATATTTGATTTTGTTGTGTACAGAAGGACAGCTGTGCCAGTACTACAGGTGCTGGTCGACAATTTCAGAATTGGAAGGTGAAAGCCAAACAAGCTAAGAAAGTTGAATTCATAAGAACTGCAGAAAAGCTAAAAACTCAGTAAGTTAAACCCTTTATTGTAAGTATATTTTCATGCTGTTCTGGAGATAACTCAAGGTTCAAGGTAAGAATTTATGGCAATGAAACCTTTCGGCTACTATTTCCTTTTCAGGAGCTCAGGCAGATTATTGTGGTTGTTACCATAGTTCAGGATAGCTCCGAAATGCCCTGTCTAATTACCATTCAATCAGTCATCCTCTTTAGTAAGCTGTTGCTGCACCAGAAACGAAAAAAAAAGTGCATGTGGCATAACTGAGTTGTGTTTTCCTGCTCAGCTGTGCTTACCTTTAAGGACCTAAAACCCTTAAAATGAACAAAAGGGGAATTGCAGCATCACCACAATAGCTTCCTCAGAGAAGATTGAAAGCACTTCATCTAGAATACCTAGGCCGCTGTTTAGGAAAGTGTGGGTTCAAGACAGCTTCAGGCACAGAAGTAGTGTAGATCTGTTTCCCCATGTCTTTAGTTAAAGTGCTGTAACAACTAAGCTGGCAGCTGAAAAAACAGGGAGGTTTCTTCTTGAGCTGGTGAGCTTTATCAGAAAGAGCTGATACAGCCACCCAGCTCCAGGAGAGGTTTGTAGTTGTGAGCCCTGAATGAACAGTGACAAAGTCTCACAGCAGTGTTTCATGCTGTCTGACTGAATCAACAAATCCTTGGTTACTCTGGATCCTAGGTTATGGCTCAAAAATTGACTGCTGGTTAATGTAGATGTTCGAAGCAGCTTCAAAAGAGGCTTCCCATTTAACTACAGCACATAGTCCTTTTGCAGTCATTGTGCTCTGAAGGCTTCTAGTACACTGTGTGGTGCGATTTGGTACTTTGGTTTGCTCTGTGAATTCCAGTGCACAGCAAAGCATTTGAATTATGAACCATAAAATGCGCCATAAAGGGATTTGAACCATATAGCAGCAATAGTCTGCTGAAGAACCAAGCTGCTACTGAGAGAGTTTCTTGGGCTGTCATTAATCTTGCTTAACATTGGGAATCCTACCAGATGTGTCTCTATTGTGTGCCACCCATGTCCTGCTGTTCTGATCTCTAATATGATGGCACCAAACTTCACAGGTGTGCTAAGGAGCACAGTATCTGCAGTCCTTTTTGCAGGTGCTGTTGTGTAGGTCAAACCCTAGTATACTGTCTGGCTGTAGTAAGGCAAAGCCTGTCCCACTGACTTGCACTCTAAAGCTTCTGACCTTAGAAAGCAAAACTCACCTATAGCTCTCCACACTATACATAAAGCATAGTAAGTAAGGTAGCAGTTTCAGTAAGTTATTTGAATGCGTAATGCACTTGAATTTGAATCTTCAGTTGCTGTAGTACTATTACTAGTGTTAAGGTTGAGGGAATATACTTGTTTGTGTTGTGGCTCCATCTGTGTGTGCAGCTGTGTCAATACAGCCTGTCTCTGTCCCTGTGCTTTCCAATGAAATTTTCATAAGGCTCCCTGGTAGCATACAGATAAAATTTCAGGCCATTTCAGTGTGTGAACCACTGCCTGTCAATGAGGAAGTTTCCTGGTTAACTTCTTTCTCTTGTTCAAGTTCTTGGGTTACTTCTGTGTGTAACTTATAACTGCAGAAAGATTTTGCTTGAAAACAACTGTAGGAACAAACGAGCGATTTCTATAAAATCTATCATAAGACAGTCCTATTGACACAGCCTCAGCTAGATGCTAACCTTGGAAAATCTTGGTTTTGCTAAGCATCCATGTCTTACTCAGTGTGGCAACCTTTTCTTCCAGGCTTGCAAATGTAGAAAAAGACAAAAATGGACATCTTTACAATAGGAAGAGTAATTTCAGGGTAGAATACATCATACTAGAGGAACTGGAACGTAGCATGACTGTCAGCAGGAAAACTGAAAGTAAGTGGGATTTTATTTGTGATTTTTGGTTGGGTTTTTTTAACTGTTGTTTAAAACAGTTTCATAATCAGTAGTACAGAGAGATCAGTTCAGGTGGATGGTAGATGCTGATAGAAGTGTGGTATTTCACTGTGTGTGCTGCTTATAAAGACAACTTCCACAGTTCATTTGCGAAATTTAGAAGCATAAACATTTTTGGTCTTCTGTGTTACTGTTTTCTTTTAATCTTGAATGTAACAGATACCACCCACAACAAATTTGGTAGAATGCTACTGATTCAGAAACTCTGAACCAATTTTGTGTGTGTATTGCAAAATCTAATGTAGTCTAGCTAAGGGACAATAAATATATACTTACCACGGCGTAAATTTTCACACACTGATTGCTGCCTTTAAATACACTTTTAAACAGTTCTGTGTTTTCATTTTTTCAAATTTGTGGGTAATGAATATTCATAGTCTATGTAGTGCTGCGAGATAGTACACAATCTGTCCTACAATATCTGTTCTAATTAAAAAGGGTGACTCCCCGGTCACAATACCTAGATTATTTCAAAAGTAATCAAATAAATTGTATTATGCCTTCTGATACAGAAGATCAAAACAAAATAAGTTGAAGGACATGTAGGGACAACTAAATATACACTTGCCTTACAAATTTGTATGTGTTTTAATGTGCATCTTTTAATTAAGGAAACTTACTGTATCCATTACATGTGGCAGTCCTTAAGAAAGTAACTATTTCTGAGGAATGACTAAGCAGAAAGTTCCAAAAATGTTCCAGTGGTGGTTGTGAGATAATAAAGAGGACAAAGATGAAAGGTGTAAAGCACTACATGTGAAATGTGAAGGAGTGTTAAGAGTATGATCTTTTAGGGTGTGGACTAGAACCCCCAGAATTCCTATTTACTATGTTCAGGTCTTTCAGCATGATCTATGTGCTTTTACACTTTATGTGGTCTCAGCAGGAACTAGTAGCATCATGTCTTAGCTACATGTTGTTTAGTTCTTGGACTCTGTTATCCATTCCTTAATCCAAATCTTTTAGGATAGAAGATAAAGCTCCTTAGTACCTAAGGTGCATCCAGAACTTCATCCTTATCGGTATTGTATTTATGGACTCATGAGGAGCCAAGTGGTAATAAATAAGTGCATGCTTGGAGTACATGAAAACATTCTACTTTAGTTAACACAGCAAGTAAATAAATCCTGTTGTAGTTGTACATTCACATATGTTTTCCAAGTTTGATTTCTCTTAATTGCTGAGTGTTTTGAGGCCTAGGTCAGAGTCTCTCTCAAAATTCTAGAGGAGGTGTCATCTGTATAGGCAATATTATCCAAACTCTGGTTACTTGATAAAAGGTTTAGAAAAAGAAAAAACAAAACAAACAACCCTGCTTTAATCTAGATACGGCTATTCTGTTGACCCCATTACAAATACGAGCTACGAATTTTAAAATATGTTGATGTTATGTGGGGAGATACATGGCCCATGCAGTTACAGTCATGTTAAAATGCGTTATTGCAGTTTCTCATGATCAGTCAGAATTTGTGTCCTTCTTTAGATGAAATCTGCAGTTTATTTTGGACACTTCATTGCTTTTGTTCTTGTATTTAATTTAATGCACAAACTCTTAGAACTATCTGCACCTTATTTTGTTTAACAGAAGCTAAAATTCTGCAGCAGCTATCAAAAATACAAAATAATGTGAAGAGACTTCAGCAACAATTGAAAGATGAGAAGCCTACACCAGAATGTAAGTCGTGATGACAGATTTAAAGACCGTTTTCCTCTATACACACATTTCTTGCAGTGCTGGGCCTATGATTCTCCTGCAGACTTGAAATATTTCTTCTCCAGTCTTGTCTGCTCTTCCAGGAATCTGGGAAGAGAAGAATGCAGAAATGTAAGAAATGGTGAAAGACCTTGCAGTTTTATGTGGAAACAGAAACTTGCTCTGTCTTTGAAGTGGTATGGGTTTGTTTCTTCAGGCTGTTGAAGTCAGGTATTTTCTGTATGTAACTCTTTGCCTTATGGAAAATAAGGTTAGTATTCTAGTGCCATTTAGATATAGCTCCCTTTCATCTGGTAAGAGGTTGCAGAGTAGGGTCTACAGGGAACTCACTTCTAGCTGTCCACATGGCTTGAAGTGTAAATTGGGATATTCTGTGTAAAATGCTCAAACAGCTTGTTCAGTTTGGATGTTCTGAAACTTTTAGGAAATAGGCACTGAAAGAACCATTTTCCTGTTACACGCTGGTACCTTGTGTGGAGCTCAGGTTGAAGTCCTCCTACTGGCTGAGGGCTTTCTGATGCTGGATAAAATGCATCTCACTTCATTTATTCAGTGTCTATTTTATAAAAAAATGTATTGTTGTCTTAAGCTGTCAGCAGAGATAGCAAGAACTAAGAGGGCATGAAAGTTGAACTAAGAGTTTTATATTCTGTAACTGTACCAATTCAGTTTATGATTTGTTAAAGCCAGGTTAGTTAAACTATGTGTTCAGTATGTGTCCACAGAGATGTTGTGCTAGTTTAAAACAGATTTTAAAACTTTTTTCTACTACTGCAAAACAGATCTTCTTTCTCAGTATCAGGAACGCAGCTTGCTGACAGTACAGGATAAAGTCTTACTTCAATGTTTCTTTGTCAGCTTTGTAAAAGTAGTGACCTGTACGTTAAATAGGATTGCTACAGCCTGGTATAGACCCAAGAGTTGACTGTGCTTCTTAAGTCACTAATTGCTTTTTTATAAAAAAACAAAGTGGAAACTCTTTAGGATAAGGCTGTCTTATTCTATGAATCAGTTGAAGGTTACTAAGAATTAGACTTGTTTAATGGAAATAAACATTTTCATTATTTGCATCCAATTAGCTAAATCACTGTGAAATCACACCTTTTGAATAAATGACAGTCTGTCTTTTAAAGCTGTTTGAGATGGAAATGCATGCTTTTTTGTAGCCTGAAATAAAAGTGTTCTGGAAGTCTTTGCAAGTGCCTACATTTCTGGATAGTGCTGAATTACTGGTAAATTCTGTAGACTTTTTAAGTTATATGCTCTTTTCTTCTTTTGATTTTTAGTTGTTGACAAGCTCAAGGAAAAGATGGAAGAAGTTGAAAATGCAATCAATGCTTTTAAAGAGGAACAGAGGCAAATGTATGTTTATACATGCTTCAGCTACAAGAAAGTGCTTTCATAAGACACAATGAAAACTTTGCATAAATCAACTATTCTTTTGATTTACTCTTTTGCTAGTGATTCCTGTGGTATGTAAATCAAAACTTAAGCTATCAACAATAGAATCTTGATAAACAACCTTTTAGAGAGGCTGCTTATATAGTTATTGCAGTGATCCAATGTTGCAAATTTCCTGTGAAAAGGCTTTTCAGAGAAAGCCTGCAGAAGAGAGTAGATGGTGGGGATTTTGTTGTTGCTGTTTTGTTTTTTTTAAGTGGGTGGGGGTTTTTCCCTTTCACTCCACTGGTGTCAGGAGGGGATTGAGTTAGTTTGACATAAATGTGTGCTTTCATTAAAAAGTTAACTTAATTCTCATTATGTAGCGCTTTATTACGGGATCATCACAACCTTGTTGTCATCTGTGTTACCATTTCAGTTCTTAATCTTTTAAGAATACCTTTTGTGTGGTATTGAACAATTCCAAAATTCATTTTCAGTGAATGAACAAGGAGTACTGGATTTTTTTGGTTACATTTCAGTGTTTGTTCTCTTTTCAGATATGAACAGCTTTTGAAGGAGGAGAAAACTACCGTTAATGAGCTCAGTGTCTTTGAGAGAAAAATGGAATTGTGGGCATTAGGCAGCTCAACAGAAAAAGTTTTGAAATTACCATCAGCCAGAGTCTCAGCTAATAAAACATTGGAAAGTCATCTAACTGAAGAAGTATTAGAGTTTGAAAGATTTCTTCAGCAAACAAGAGGGTGGCAGGGAGGCTGGGATGATTATGATCATCAAAATTTTCTGAAAGTATGGACAAAACATGAAGGAAAGCTGTCCTACATAGATGAAGCCCTTGAATATCTCTGTGGAAGAACAAAAGAAGATATTGAACAGCATAACAAATGGTATCAAGAATTTCTAATGTTACACAAAAGAAAGAACGAGGTAAAATAACCCCTCTAGGGCTTTTGTAGCTTTAAGAAAAAGGGCTTATTTTTGTATTTGCTTCTCTGGTGGTAGTGCTAGGTGGATTTCTGTTATAGTTCATGGTATATAACTGAAGTCTTTAGCATCCTCAACTTGCCAAAAATGTTTTGTCTTCAAGAATTACTAATAAGTGTAGATCTAACAGTGCACTGAAGTGAGCTGTGTATTGCCAAAGTGTATCACAAATGCTTCTGATGGCAGTGGTCCAGCAACTTAGATGCCGATCCCAGAGTACTAAGTGATCCTATCTGTCCCACCATATAGACAATATACCTATGCCGTACTGACATAGCGAATTATGATTCCTTCAAGATACACTGACATAAAATCTGAATTATAAAATAAGTGGAATTGTTAATTTGAAGAAAAAAATTAAGACCTGAAATATGTTTGCATTAAAAAAGCATATTACAACAACATTCGTAACTACACAAAGTTAATATGAATGCCATAACTTAAATAATTTTAGCAGGTACATATTAAACCTGCCTGTGTGATCCATGAAATAGGAAAAAAAAAGCCGACATGAGAAAGCAGACATAAATGCTTCCTTACCTTAAGTTTTGCCCTTAGTAGACTTTTAATTCCTATCTGCAGTATGTATCCTCGGAGCATATGTTTTCATCCAACCAAATCAACAGGAATGTGTAAAATTTTCACAAAAAACTTTTTTTTTTTTTTCCCTATGCTTTTCTCTTGCAGTCAGTTAAGTGGAAAGAAAAGCAGCAGCAAGAAAAAGAAAGGAACTTGAAGGAGAAAGAGAAGTCAGAAAAAATGCTCAGGGAAGAATGGCTACAGCATGAAGAAGCTCAGAAGCAAAAAGCAGAAGAGAGAAAAAGACAAGCAGCAATTAAAGCATGGAAGAAACAGAAAGCAACAGTATTTGCAATGGAAGAAGAATCACAATTAAATCTAGAAGAGAAGGAGAAAAAGCAACAAAAAGAACGCCAGCGCCACATGAAGTTACTGTTGGAAAGGTATACCTTGCAGAAGAAAGAAAACGGAGAACCTGAAAAGCTTGAAAAGGAGAGGAGAGAGGAAGCTGAAAAGAAGAGAACTGCTGCAGAAGAAATTACTAAATTTCAAGAGTGTGTGCGTAATTACGTCTCCATTTATGCATGTTGTTTTAAATTCACTTACTTCCTGCTATAATATAATCTGTTAATCTTCTTAAAATGCAAATTTCATTCATTTAAATCTATTTTTGATTCACTGTAACAGCATCTGTTACATACCAGAACCAGTATGAAACTTTACTTTAGACAAAGATGTTCCTTTTCCTCAGTATCTAAATTCTATGGGATTATTCAAGCCTGTAATGCTTTATACATATAGGTTTTATTTACTCCAGTGTGAAAATGTTCGTGAAAACCAGCTTGGGCTGCATTGTTTTCCATGCTATAGAAAACATCAGAAGACCTGATTGTCGTATGCAGATATGAAATAAAGACATGTCTGAATATCCTGCAGGTTTCAGTAGCTGTAAGGTCAAGTTAGATCCCAATGTAAATCTCATTACTGGAGAACTGGTATTATTGTCACCATTCACACTAGAGTTCATTTTTATAACTACTACAATCCATTTTTTTTAAAAAAGCTGTAACTAATTTGCTTGTGCAGGACAAGCTATAGCATGTAGCTACCTAGTGTCAAATTATTTCAGAACAACAAAAACAACTGTGAAATGGCTGCATATGTATTTTCATGCAATTTGTTTCATTTTCAAGGAAAAGTTTGCTTTTTCATTCGTTATACGTTGCAGGATATGTTGCAGGATCTACATAACCTGGAGCTAAGGATTGCACAAAGAGAAGCTAAAGTAGAGAAACGCCAAAAAGAAAAAATGCAGGCAAAGTTAAGAGAGAAGGTACATTACCTTTTTTATTTCAATCTGAAGTGAGTGTGATTTGGTTGTTTAAATAACCTTTTTCCTCATTGATCTAAAAACCAATTATTTTTACTTACCTAAATGGTTGATAAAGAAAAAAAAAAGGCATGCTTGTTATCATGAGATGAAAATGCAGCAGGCGTAGTTGTTTTTAAAAAAGGTGGTGGTGGGGGTAAAATCAAGTAGGAATTTATTTATCTCCCAGCAGTATTTATTCTGGGTAAAGCCTGTAGTTCATACAAATGAGCAGCAATATGGGTGGTAGTTTTTAACTTTTTAAATGGTTTTCTACTATTAGTAGAGCTAGGTTCTGGAAGAGTTTTGGCAACATTGTCTTGGTTCTTAATAGTTTAACCTTCTAAATTTCTCAAATTCAGTGAGAGCAAGCAGTTTTTGTCCCTCGTACTGATTTCATGTTTTAGCTGTTTCCTGAGATAGTGTGGAGGGAAAAGTCTGGCTAGTCAGCAGTGTTTTGTTTACTCTGCACCTATTCATACCATGATGCAATGAGAGTATGTAACTCATTCTGTGCTCAGTGAAAACAGACTTTTTTTTTTGCTTGTTTGATTCTTGAGGTCGAGATTCCTGTAGCTAGAGACCAGACCAGGTTGTCCAGACCTATGAAGGCCTGGGGGGAGCGCATGAAAGAGATTGCACCAAGAGCTTCAGAACCGCTTTTATATATTCCTCATCGGTAAGGGGGAGAACAAAGGATGTGTAGCATGATATAAATGCAATTAGGTATGAGCTCTTCATGCTTTTCTGCCTTGTTTTTAGAGCTATCCCAGCCTGGAGACAAGGGTTGTAGATGAGCACCTGCCCGTCTGTCGCAGGATGATGACTTCCTTGCCTGTGAAGCAGCCAGCAGCCCTCAGGAGTTGTCACAAGATTTGCTTGATGCAATGACCTGTTACCTTTGTATTTTGTGAGGGTCGGACTTGTAACGTCACCTGGCAGCCTGGCAGGGTTTGCGTGACGGCATGTATTTCCGTTTGCATTAAACGCGCCTTTGCCTGCAGGCCGCCTCCAGCCGCCGTAACACGAGGCGCGGCCACCGACCCTTCCGCGGGCCGCAGGCAGCAGCGCCCGCCGGGGCGGGGCCCGCCGGATGTGACGTCTCTGCGGGGTGGGCGGGGCGGGCGCCGCGCGTGACGCAGTCGGTGAGCGCCGGGCGCGGGCGGTGGCAGGATGGCGGCGGCGCCGTGTTCGGGGGAGGCGGAGCGGCTGGACTTCCTGCGGGAGCGGCATGTGCGCTTCTTCCAGCGCTGCCTTCAGATCCTGCCCGAGCGCTACTCGTCCCTGGAGACCAGCAGGTAGCGGGCTGGGCTCCTCCGGCTGCGGGCGGGCCGCCCCCCCGCCCCGGGGTCGGCGCCGCCCCGGGGTCGGCGCCGCCGGGCCCTGCCGCCCTCGGGCTGGCGGCCGGGATCTGGGCGCGCCCCCGCCGCCCTCGGGCTGCGCAGTGGGAAGGCGGGACAGACCCCGTTGCTTTTCGCCCGGTGCCCCTCGCTTCTCTCGCGGAGGCGGCGGCGCTGCCCTCTCGAGCGGGCGGGCAGCAGCGTTGACGGGAAGTCCCTCCTGGGGAGCTGCCCGCCCAGCCTGGCCTACCGCGGCAGCGGACAGGGTGCAGCACCGTGCCGGCCGCCTGAACGGCCGGGCTCCGTGGCGGTCGGGAAGACGGCGCTCCCTCTAAATCTGCCTGCTAGCAGACGGCTCCCCAAAAACACGAGTGGGTAGGGGTAGGGGTTTAGCCTGTGCTCGCGTAAAGTCCCCGATATCCACGAGTGACGAATTGTTGATCCCCTTAATCTATTTTTAGACCTGAGCTTCACTCTTCTAATCCACCATGGAAGCCGATTTTAAAATAAATTAATTAACCCCCTTGTAAGTCGAAGTCAGCATGCAGAAGACTCTTGTTTATGTAACAAATATTTGAAATCTTCATTGGCTACTGTAAGAGTTAAGATACCAGTGAAATGTGTTCCTCACTTTGGATTGGAGGCACCCTTGTCCCTGTAATGACTTCAGAACGCATTTCTTTCAGGTTCTTAAAGTCTTCACATAATGTAGTTACATTTGAGACACAAGAGGATCAATAATTTCATTATCAAACTGCGTGCACTTTATAAAAACTTAGAGACATGTAGAGGGTTTGATATCTTAACCAATTAAATCATATGCTTTTCACTTTGCAAGTCATGCTATAAAGAATGTTTGATGGCTTTGATCTAGTCATCGTTGCAAATCAAGCATTATTTCAGTTGAGAGTACAAACACTTGGCAAGAACACATAAGGACTAGTATGGATAGCACTGAACTGTGTGAATAACACATAATTTTATATTCAAAACAAAAGCTAGAAATTTTGAGTTCAGAGATGTAGATAATTCATTAAGAGCTAGCTGATGTATCAGTGTGCTTTGTCAGTTATTTTAAATGACAGCAGAGAAAGTTTAGTCATGCTCTACTCTTAACTCTTTCTAGGCATTAAAGTTAAAATAACATGCAGATGTGTTAGAACCACAAACGCAAAGAGCTAACCTTAGCCACACTGACATATGGAGAAAGGCTAAGGAAATGGGGTTTGTGCAGTATAGAGGAGGGAGGATCTGTTCAGTCTCCCATTACTGAGAAACTAGTTACAGGGAAAGATGGAGGTGCACCCTTCATGAGGAACGGTGGTGACAGGGCTCTGGGAATGAGTTTCTTCAGGGAAAATTGGTTGTAGGAAGATGTTTCTTTGCTGTTGGAGCAGTTAACCATGAATAGGTTGCTCAGTCAAGTGGTGGTCTCTCCCTTGAAGACTTGGCTTGTCAGGGTCCTGGGTTGTCTTATTTAAGACCTTGAGTTTTGCAGAAAATGGGACCAGGGATCTCCAGATCCTTGACAACCTAGACGTTTCTGTTCTGTGATTTACATTGCCAAGCAGTTGGAGATTGCCCCTGAGCTGAAACAGAGGCTTAAGCTTACATGGGGTCTTCCCCAATCTTACTGAATAATGCCAGTAATGCTAATTGTTTTGAAAACTCTTGAGAAATTAATGAGCTGTCTGAGCTTAGATTTAACATGTGGTCATGGTAGCCACAATACATTAAATAACCACTGCCCAGTGTAGTGTATATAATGACTGTGCAGCACTGAAAAAATACTGTTATCTGAAAATCGGAACTGTTAATTTGAAACTATTTCAGGATGCCTTAATTTCTGGCTAATGAGCACAGTCTAAGCCTTCAGTTAGAAGAAAAATCACGGTTATCTAAATTAATGCATTTTTTGAAGTCATGAAGTTTTTACTGAGCCAGAGGTTTTTCAGTTCTCTTACACTGTTTTTTAGATCAGTGTTCTCCAGATACACACACATGTCTGTTAACAAATTCTAAGTCGGGGATTGAACCATAAGCGCGTCATCCCCAGTTTAATCTTGAGGGTACTATGTTTACCTCTTTTTACAAGTTCAAGGTCACCGAGTTCATCAAGCCTCCTGAGCTGGTACTGCTGCAGAAGGAAATGTTCTTCCCTTGTTCCCTGCTTTTTTTGTGCTTCCCTAGTGAATTAGACAGGGAAGCTCAACCAAATTAAAGACAGACTTGTAACAAAACAAAACAATTTTTCAGTGACTTGATTTTGGTTCACTGCACTGCAGCAGAAACAACTGCATTTGCTGTCACCAGGCAGGGTGTTAGAGGATGAAATTTTCCACGCAGTGCTGGTCTTTTCTGTAGTTTGTCAAACAACAAAGGAGTAGGTACAATGATAAAGAAATTTGACTTCACGTGCTTTACTTGACTTACTGGCTCAAAGCCTTCATGATTGTTTTTGTCTGTAGTTAGTGTATATAGCATCAGCAACAGTATTTAAGTAGTCTGATAGTGTTTCATGGAGACTGATCGTCACTATTGTGAGGTTTTGCAGAAGAAAACCCTCCTAGTTTCTGAAGTCCTTCAGATTGTGGTACTTCATGGTGCATGTTGTAGCATGCTTAGTCAGTTTCTTAAATGAGTCACTTCAAATGCTTCCTGAACTCTGTTGAGAAATTGTGATCTTTGTCCATGCCTGGAGACGCAGAGCCCTGAATCTCATCAGAAATGTCTTTACTTGCTTTTCTTGAAGCAGAACTGTAAGATGAATGATACCTGTTGTAAGCTTTCAGTAGGTCAGTTAGTAAATTTCAGCTGTCAAGCTTTGATGCTTGACTTCCTAAATTAATACACATGACAGACTTGGGGGTTGTCTTACAAAGCGCTGTCCTCTGTGGAAATCAATGTATATAAAGTTTTTATGCTTCATGGTAAGGTGCTGCTAAGAGAGTTGTATTTGTTAGTCTTGGATTATGTGTCTTAATTTTTTGTGAGGCAGGATAGCATATGGAGCAAGGATGCTGTATTTCAGTAGCTGTATCAGGACTTGTTTCTATCAAGTGGTGCCAGATGTTCTTGCCCATATGTGAGTTCCAGCACACTGTATTGGCTGTTCCTTAGTTATGCCGGTACTGTTAACATGGAGAATCAACTCTAAATAAATAAAATTAAAGCTAACTATATGTAAAAGGACTTCTTACATTCATTTTTCTGATACATGTATTTTTAAGTCTAGATGAGATTTATTGTCTGTCTTGTGTGTACAGCCTTGTGGTTTTGGACCTAGTTTGCAGCAGTTTCTAATGCTGAAGTTGGCATGTTTGTGCCTGGTTGGAAGTGGCTTAGCTGGGTAACATAGTATGGAAATGTCTTTAAGTAGTTTCAGTAAAAGGTTGTCAAACAGCGTTTGTGAAAATGGGAAAATATACACAAGGTTTCAAAGAAATAATTTACTGTAGCTGAACAGTAAATTCTTTTTTTTATAAAAGTAGTGGTTTTGCTTGAAATAGTGGGTTATTATCCACAATTGGATTTTGGGTTGCACGGATCTGATCAATGGCAAAAGTGGATATAAGCCTGGAAGTGTTGATTTTGCGCATTGAAAGAATTTTTTCAGTAATCAGATGACTCAAGAGTTATCTTGTTCTATGTAGAAATACCTTTGTGTGCAACATACATTTTTTGGCTTTCTATACTCAAAAACTTTATTTATAATAATATAAAGACATATTTTAGAATCTAGTGGTTACAGAGTAAGTTTACACTTTCTTTCTGCCATGAATACTTGCAGTAATGGAGCTGTATGCTGTTGTGTTTGATTTTGATTTTTTTTTTTTTTGCAAGGCCTTTAGAGTTGCAGGGAGGGATTTTTTTTTGAAGAGGGAATGTTAATGTTCCAAGCAGATTATAGATTAAAACCTTTTGTGTGTAAGAGCATGCAAAGCTAAGAATTAAAGTAAAAGGTAGTGTAAAATCAAGTAACTTCAGCTTAACAAGTCCCCATTATTCAACTGGGTTGTGGCCACCCCTTGTGCTATATAATCCTTGATGATAACAGTTTTGAAGTAGAAGTTGTTGACTTAAGTTCTGCTTGTGAATGGCCACATGATGACTAGCAGCTGGTCAACCCCTTGAGGTTGCGCCATTGTATTGAAATGAACATATGGTGCATTGTCATTTGGCTGCTGTATTTTAATTAGAAGGATTCTTTTGGAGTTGTGTTTTGGGCTGACTCACATCACCATTTTTTTCTTTGATCTTACTGCTTGTGGTTCTGATGCAGAACCACATACAGAAATGATGTGGCTTTAGAGGTTTCTGTCCATATCTGTCGCCTCATCTTCAGAGGTGCCTACTATTGATGGCCAAGGTGGTTTACCAGTTTGTGAGGTAATTGCAAATTATAACTTAGTCTCCTAGGAAAAGATGGCATTAACTTTCAGTTTTCCTTAGCATGCTAAACTGTGGTTTCTGCCTGTGTAGCAGCTGTTTCACAATCCATCATCTTATGTAGTGAAAGGAGAGCAAGAATTTCAAGAAGAAGGATCAGCAGATGCAAGTGTGGGTGGCAAAATATGCATCCAGATAATTTTAATCTGAGTCAGAACTTCCAAGGTACAATTAACGTGAGCGTTTTCCTTCATAGCAAGTTATCTCAAGTTTCTAACCCAGTGCTGTTGCTTTGGTGCTCTGTTGGATCAAGTAATACAGCTGTTTCAGGGATCATGCTGTAAGCTAGGTGACTGTGATGGTTTGAGGTACAAACAAAACCCTCAAAGGTGTTAGTTAACAGGTATGGTAGCACATGTTTATGGAAGGAAATGAGCTGTGAGCAAGCAAGACATTCAGCATGCTAGCTACTCCGCTCTTGTATTAGATGCTTGGATTTGACATGCTTAATATCAGATGTTTAAATAAATTAGTCATCTAGACACCTTTATACCAGAGGACAAGAAATAAGTACCTCTAGATGGTAATTCGCCCTGTGTGCCTATTTATACGTTGATTACAAAGGAAGCCTTGCTGTTTGACACCTAACTTCTAAGCATCTGAAATTGGGTTTGGGACACAATGAGAGGCAGCTTACTGTAGTTCAGGGCCACCTTGCCCTTACTGCATATTTAGGGGATTGTTCATGTAAGAGTTTATCACAGGGAACTAGTGCTCCATATGTTAATAACCTAGTTTACTTTGTAGTGTTTTTTTCAGGAAGCAGGCCCTTAGGTTAATGTCTGAATTGGCATATTACTACTCTATAAAAGGGAGGGGTGGCTGATACGAAAAGCCTTGTTGAGACAAGAGGAATGTTTACAGTACAAAGAACATCATTTTGTCCAGAAGATAAATTTCATGCTTTCCGAGCTAGGCTCTATGTGTTGCATCACTGTCAAAGGCTGAGAATTCATAGATATTTCTGTTTTTGCAACTGTTTGTTAATTTCCCCATGATATTTATGGTGGGAAGTGTAAGTCTTATCTTTTTCTTTTAGGTTGACAATTGCATTTTTCGCACTCTCTGGTCTGGATATGTTGGATTCCTTAGATGTGGTGAACAAAGATGATATAATAGAATGGATTTATTCCCTTCAGGTCCTTCCCACAGAAGACAGTGAGTGAGTTTTTAGTTTTTTTATTGATATTAACATCTTTACTTTTGCTTTTCACCTGGGGAATAGTGGATGGCTCTTGGATTTTATACAATACAAGGTTGACCTTCCTGAAGTGCTGTCCTGATAATTGGACAATGATAATTGTCCCCTAATCCAGGCAGTGATGTTGAACAAATCCTAGAAATAGATCCCTCTAAAGTAATAAAGCTAGAAGTTTAGGTTTCTTATGTATACAAGGTGAAGCTATGAAATTAATTTGAAGACAGTATAAAATTGTATGATGAAGTTGCACCTTTAAGCATCTCAGAGGAGTGTTTCACCTGATTCTAAAAGAAACGAGTATGTTATGTAAGTATTACAAGTCTAATAGTGATTATATTGACTTCCACTAATTGTAGCTATGCCAGCAGCTCTGAGCACAGGTGTGGCTATTTGGAACTGCTTTTGGGAAATGGATAGTCTAAAGTTAAGAAGCTGAAAGGATAAACACGGTTCCTGCTATAAAAAGTAAAAAATTTGTTCCTTAGATCTGTGAAGGGTAAGTTTGCCTAAGGTTTTTAGAAGGAGTAATGCTGCTTCTTCTCCAAGCTGTCCTCAGATTGGAAGGTGCATGGCAGATCCGAGCCAGAGAGGGCGCACCCAGGAAGTGCCCCTTTCCAGGTGACTTCACAGAAGGAGAGGTGATGTTTCTGTGGGCTGGTTGGTATTGGCAATTTTTTCTGTGGCAGTACAGGTGGATGACTGATAGCAGTAAAGGGGGTGGAAGGGAGAGAGATGCGGGCGAGTCACTCCTGCTTTATGATAGGAGGTGCTGGCATGTTAAGTGCTGGTGTGAGTATAGCTCCAGGCTGATTGCTAGAGAAAAGGTAATTCCAGGTGCCCATCTCTAAAATCACAAACATATACTTTGTATGTTGGATGGTTGTAGAAAGAAAATGGTGTGTTTCCTTATAAGATCTAGTCTAATTATATGTTAAAAATTAGGTCTTTTCCCTAAAAGCAGTTTTACGAAATAAAAGCATTTTTATGAAATAAGCATATAGAAGTCAAGATTGCTGATGTTTGATTCTTATTCTGGAGACTAACAAACCATCAGATACACCCCAGGCATTAGTTCTAATAGATTTGTTTTCTCTTGTGTTGTATTCCAGGATTGATGATAGAAAATTAGGGGTTTGGAAAATTAGTCCCACAATGTTTTTAATCATGAAAAGGTTCCTGTCTCTTAGCATTAAAAAAAATTTCCAGGGTGTAAATGCATTGTTTCTAGGAGTTCCTCACTTTCTGATCTTTATCCCAGTCTTCAGGAGTTCGTTCTCAAAGAACAGTAAAGTTTGCAAGAAGAGATACTAGAATAGGCATTGTTTTTTTGGTTTTGTTTTGTTTGTCTTTGATAGTATGTAGTACTTCTCTTCAGTGGTTTTACCTAGCCAATGTTTGGAATAGTCCCATTGTCAAGAGCCTCCTAGGGAGGGCAGCATAAATTTCAGCATGCAGATGTAGAGGCTAACAGTCCAGGGCACAGCTGAGATGTTCTCCTTGTTTTTCTAACTATCACCTAATCATAAAACTACAGGAGAGTAGTTTTGGGGAGGGCACCTTCGGCAGCGCGTTCTGTGCTTTTAAGCAGTAAATCTCCTTTTCACCAGAAGAACAAACTTCCCTCCAAACCTATATTTTTATATCACATCTGTTCTTCTTAGGTTTTTATGCTTTTGGTAATAACACTACTATATCTGGTCACTTGACCTCTGAAACTTCACTATTTTATTCCATTTTTACTTCATCTAACAGACAACAGATGATGCAAAACTTTAAGTGATGCCAACAGCAGCAAGTTGGGGTATTGGATGACTAAATATGCAGAAGGGAATGTATACCCTTTTGTAATACATGCCTTCAATAAAATGTATTGACTTTATATTTTTAATCCTGGGTGTGTGCAACTTTACTCCCTCTTTTGGCCTGTTTGAGGAAGCAGCTAAATTCTAGTAGGCTGCAGTAGTGAAGTTTTTGCTTTCAAAATGCTCATGCACCTCTAGCTACAGAGAACAGTTGCCAGCTTGATGCATCAGAATCTTGCAGGTAAAAAACCCCAACCTTACTATGCTTTTAAAGAAACATTCTGTTGCAGCTTTTGTTACCTGCATGCTGATAAATCTCTCAGTGGAAAATTGTTTTTTAAACATTTAAATTATAACACAGTTTTATGATGTAGTTTCTGGAATTATTTATTTCAGGAATCTTGCCTTAAGTAAATACATTTGATACAAGCCTTCATTAATTTTGGCTCTGGACTGACAACCTATTAAAACTTAAATGATAAATTGGAATGTATTTTTACAGAATCTTGGGGTTTGTTTTTGACCACATTACTGGTTGAATTCCTAAAATGAGCAAAAAGAGAATTCTTGTAATTCTCATCAGAAAAAAAAAATTTCTCTGATGTTCATGTTTGTCCTTCTGAAGCTTCCACATCTCCATAGCACTTAATTTGATTTTTATTCAAAGCACTTTTTTAAGATGACAAATTCAAATCAATTTGAGAACTACTGCTACCTTACGGTCATTTTTCTGATCAATGGGAGACTTAATATCTGTTTATTTTTATCAATAACTATTACAGTAGGTGTACTGGTGGGGAAAGAATTTTTTCCATAGTAGCCTGTATGTTGCTCTGTTTTGGGTTTATGACTAAAATGAGGTTGGTAACACGCCAGTGTTGTAGCTGTTGTTGAGCAATGCCTGCACAGCATGAAGGCTGTCTCTTTCTTCCCCCTCCAGTGCCCCTTCTCCCACAGCAGATACAGCTAGGACTGCTGACCCAAACTGACCCAAGGGACACTCCATATCATCTGACATGATATTCATCAGTAGAAGTTCAGGGAAATGAGGAGAAAGGACATGATGTTTGTGGTTGTGGTGTTTGTCTTCCTGGGTAACTGTTAGGTGCGCTGAGTCCCTGGTTTCTGGGAAGTGGCTAAACACATGCTGGCTGATGGAAAGTAGTGAATGAATTCCTCCTTTGCTTTGCTTGTTCTTCTGGCTTTTGCTTTACCTATCAAACTCTGTCTCAGTCTGTGAGTCTTCTCCCCTTCTCTCTTATTTTCTCACCCTCCCACAGGACGAGGCTATGTGGGTGCTTAGCTGCTGTTCACGGTCAGCCCACTGCAGCGGGGCTTTACAAAACCTGGTAGAAAATTAAAAATTGGTGTTCTAGAATACTTTTAGGTAGAGTCTCATAATATACTGTGATAATTTTAGGCAACATGTTTGTATTTACTGGTATGTGATATGTCTGATGGCCAATGAAAACTTCAGTTCAGAGGTTTGTGGCCTTTTAAATTTTGGTATGAAACTAAAGCTTATCAGTGCAAAGTAAGAAAGCAAATATATACTCTGTGAACCTAATTGAAATACACTAAAGGAAGTTAAAGATTAAGGTTTGTCAGGATAGACTGTATTCTTCTGTGGGTTTATTGTAACTGTGATTCAAATTAATAATGTCCTTTTGGTACCATAATTTCAGATCAAGTGTTTTAGAAACTGCCTCAGTACCAATTCTAGTTAGGAGGGAATGCCATGTCACACACATGAGCTGACCCTCACACAGAAACCTACCATCCTTAGTTCATTGCTTTGTTTCATGGCTGTCTTCCGCTTATTTGAAGGCCCCCTGTCTTCTATAATTCTTGCAAAATAGTTTGGCTTTATATTCCATAGATTTTGGCCATTGTAACTTTTCCTTCACTTGTAGTAAATGCTCCATGTAGGTGCATGGCTAGTATGTGTTTTTGTTTTGTTTGTGTGTTCACTGCAGAAAGATCTCACTGGGTTTTAGAAATAAGTTGAAATCTGGAAATTTTTTTTCCTTTGGAGGAGAGTGGTGCTTTTTTACAAGCCTTACCAGAAACGACACATATTTAGACTAAGACATACTCTTTAAACTGTTAGTGAAATTGGGAAAGAGTTGACAGAAGACTCTGTTTCAACTGCTTTTTCTTAAGATTCTTGTCATGTAGGAGCCTTACTGTTTTTCCTCTTATAAATCAGCTTATGGACAGAATTTCAGATTTGTTTTAACTCTCTCAAAGTGCAACTTGTGGCGATGTGAGAAAGTTATATCCAAGTAGATTCCTGCAGGTCACATTTAAAACCAATTCAGCACTTAGGAGATTGAATTCAGAGCTCTGTACTTAAGTAATCTAATTATAGACAGACAGTGAAGGCACACACTTCTTGTCCATATTCATCCACCATTCTCCCCGCTAGCAACATTGGCACTTGTCTGACCCTGACTGAGAGCTGGTTTAGCTTGTTGAAGATTCCTGCATTTATTTATCAACGTGAAGATGCATGAAGAAAAGCGTTCATTTATTTATCTAACAGAAGGTTAGCTTTGTGTTGTGTTGGTGAACTGTGTTGGCTGGGGGTGCTAGTGCCAGGCCAGTAAGGGAGGGGGAAGAAGGTAGTGCTTTTAGACAGCTGGATGCTTCACTACCTTTGCTGTACTAAGAAATGGCACCAAAAAGAGAGATGAGGCATATTTCATTTGTGGGTCTGAACCCCCAGGACCTATGCATAGCAGACTGAAAACCATTACGCTACATCAGGGATCTAAAACTTTTTTCTGTCAAAGTCTGAATTTAGATTTATTATAATGATTCTTTCTTCTTTACTTGTGTCTGAGTACTGAAAAAATGGATAAAATGTCATTTACTGTTTTTCAGATCATTGTTACATGTGAGCTTTCAGGTTATGAGTTTCTGGAGCAGAAATACAAATTTTCTTCTGACATGACTTTCTTTAATGGCTACATTTTGAAGTATTTAGCTGGAGTATAATGGACTTCCATTTTAGAGAAATGAATTTTATGTCATATTGTAGTGCTTTGAATAATGGTTTTTACCCTTGTTCAGTAAGAATTGCTTATGCTTACTTTTATCCGGATGTACTGACTGTGTCAGACTGTGTTAAATCTGTGATTTTTTTTAATATTAATTTTATATATATATATATATATATATATATATATATATATGTAAGCCTGCTTTTGTATTTAGCAAAATGAGAAAAGCCTTGGAAGCAGAGGAGTGCACAGGTAACTGTAATGGGAAGAAGTAGTGGTAAAAGTTAACCATCTTCCCATGCAAGAAAAATCATAGAAGATAAATAACAAAAATGTCCAGTAACAAAAGAGCTCCCAGGATAAGCTGTCTCTGGCCATGACTTGAAGCTCTGTTACAAGTCTTTCTGTTACAAGGACTTTCTGGCCTACACACATAAGTAACATGGTTTGCTTCCTGGGAAAGTCTCAGCTCTTGATCTAAGTGTGGAGTCTTTTGGTTTGGGAAAAGGGTCAGTTTTCTTTAGTTCTGTTGTCAAATGTGGAAAGCTTTTTTCAACTTCAGTAGTCACGCAGTGATTGATGAAACATTTATTAGTTTTTGCTGTCCTAAGGTCTTTCAGAAAGTGGTTAAATATGCGTAACTCTAAAAGTGAACACTAGGTGGTACTATTTCATAACTGCAGTTACGCTTGATGCTTCAGCGGACTCTGCTGGAGCTGACCTCGTCCACAATATTTTACAAGGGACATAAACTATGGTCATACCCTTTTAATTAAGGTATGCTTGATTTCCAGTTCTATTTGTGATTCAGACAGGCTGTTTATGGTTAAGGACAATAGGCAATAGTTTGATTATGACTATTAAACCAGTAAGTAAGATAAGAAGTAGAAGTATTTTCCAGTAAAATAGTAAAACCAGCTCAGAGAAGGTGACATGATGTAAACAGAAAGACAGTGGGTTTTCCCTAATTCCCCTTTGGTTCCCATTTAGTTTTGAACTTGTATGTTCACAGGAGACTAAAGAAAAATTGGAGACATGACATCAATGTACCACAGTCATCTGGTTAGAAATTAGCTGTTTTCACTTCCTCTTTTAACACTTCCTTCATTAGCTCAGCAGTCTATTTTTTAATTCAAGAATTGTAACTAGAAATTTAGCAATTCACTTGTAATGCTGAAGGTCTAGGAAGCATCTGTTGCATGCATATTAATGACAATTTTTTTTTGTTTGTTTGGAGGAGGGGATAAAATTCCCTTTAAAGATTATGCAGTAGCAAGGGCATGGAAGAGCCATACTGTTCTTCTGTTTCATCGAGGAGCCAGTGTGTAAAGTTTAGGATGGGAGATGAGATGTCACTGGCATAAAGAGTCTAAATAAATTTTTAATCAATGATAGTAATACAGCTAATTTTAAAATTACCAATGCTGTTTTTTAGTTGGTAGCAGTTTAGTAGTACAACAAAAATTTTAAACTATTACAGGAAAATTGAACTACTAAAGGAAATAATAGATCCTGATTTCATTCATGCACTTTATTTTTAATGTCTCTCTCTCATAATAGCTGTCAAGTCAGAAGCCAGTCAAAGTGACCCACAAAGTGCACACTGCACTTGGTTTCATATTGCCATTTCTAGGGATGAATCCTTCCATCTAGCAACTAGGATCTGCGTTCTGTTTGACTGCAGAACTGTCCTAATTGTAGCACTTTTTTATTTGCAGCAGGCCAGAACAGCTGTGTGCTAGTAGGCTAACAACTGTTTACTGGACAAAGGGTTTTCACATTATTGTCGTTTCAAAGTGAATTTTGTAGTTTACTTAAGCACTTAAGACACAGATTTATTTTTAGTAAAAATGGGCCAAGTGAATGGTGATTTTTCCACAATGTCTCCTAGGAAATGTGGTATATAAGAAGTAGCAATTCTAGTTCTCCTCTTACTTATTCATTAACAGCATCATTTTTTAAATTGTGATGCTCTTTGGGCAGTGTCCTTCAGGATCTTAGATTAGTCCTTAATATTTATTGTGCTTTCCAGAACCTGTTGCAACATGAAATGCCAGTGTTTGACTCCAGGAGCTAACAGGCAAATGTCCTCTGCTGAGAAGATTTAGTTTATAACAAAATACAACAGTCAAACATTTTTTTTTTCTCCACAGTTACAGTTATCTCTGTTACAGTTAGCTCTGTTTTCTCTTTGTGGGTATGACTATAGTATACCAGTGTTTAGTGCAGGCTAAAATGACCTTCATTACACCTGTAGAATAATTTAAAAGTACTTTTGATTGAAAGGTGAAGGAAGTGGAGAATTACAGGTGGTTCACTCCGTGTATATTAGATCCAAAGACTTGTCTGATAGAGAAACTTGAACACTTTAACCATGTTGAAGTACTTAGACTAATAAAAGCTTCTAGTTTATATGTTTCATATGTGCGGAGTGTATTTTAAATTTAAAACTAACATGCTGGTAAATGACATCAGAACTGGTAGACCACAATGCATAGTGAAGTTTTTCAGGGCTTCCAGCATTATAACTATTCTTGTTTGATTAGTATGGGGCAATTTTCCCTAATCTCCATGAGGATTTTTAGATGAAAGGCTGAAGAGTTGAAAAAAAAGGGGGAGAGAATTTAAGAACAGCTAAGTGCTATTCAACTACCACACTCATTAGGCTTTTACTGTCAGAGGCTGAGGAGTAAAGTAATTGAGTTTTTGCCATGCAGAAGCAAATTTGAGCCCTGAAAACCTGTAGTTAACTCTAGATATTGTGTGGTGCACACTTCTGTATGCTACATGCTCAGGTACTGTGACACATTTAAAACATATTATACTAAATCACTAACAGAAGTATTCTGGTACCTGTGTTTTGGGTGAGAGAAATGGATTCAATTAAAAATTTGCCTTTCACATCACTTAACTATTTTACTCTGACAGTATTGAATTAGATCAGTGCTAGCTTAAAACTGCATACAGTTTGTTTGTCTGTCCTTATACATGTTGCAAAGTATCTTAAAACAATTCTGCTTAGGAACAGTCAGTATTATGAGGGAGGAAGTCAGAGGAAAAAATCTGTTAACTCTGGGCACTTTTCCAGGGGAGCAGTCCTTCTTTTTTCTATTTTTTTTCTTTTTTCTTTTTTTTTTGGTGAGCATGGAAGACAGTTCTGTGCTGATATGAACACTATATTTACACCAAATAAAAAAAATCTGTTGCTTTATCATTACAGCTGGATCAAGTTTGCTTGTGGTTTTGTTATTTATTTATTTATTAATCAGAGTGATAAGAAATTGAGTTTGGAAACATACTAAAAGACACATGCAAACTCTAGTAATTCTGTGAATAATCTTGAACTAACAGGTCTTGGTCTTGACTAGAGAATTATGGTTTATGACGTGTGTTTCAACAAAGCAAGTTAGTTGAGTAATTTTTTATCTCTTCCAGGATCAAACTTGAATCGCTGTGGATTCAGAGGCTCTTCGTATTTAGGGATGCCTTTCAATCCCTCCAAGGTCAGTTAAGAGTGTGTTTGTGTGAAATATTTTCAATTGGGCAATAAATGATCTTACATCTTTTTTTGTAATATTAACTGCATACTTATGAAATATCTGTCATGGTTTGAGCCTAGAGGGCAACTGAGCATCGTGCAGCCATTCACTCACCCCTTCCCCTCCAGCACTGGGAAGGAGAAAAATGAATCAAAAGGCTCAGGAGTGGAGATGAGGACAGAGAGGGGTTGCTCACCTTTTCTGGTCACAGGCAAATGACAGACTCATTAGGGGAAGAAAAAAAACGTCTCACTTTAATTCAAACACTAACAAAACCAACACTTAACAGCCAGAATGGGACAGTGAGAAGTGTTACCATATCTTAAAAAAAAACCCACCTCCCCCACCTCTCCCTTCTTCCTAGGCTTAGTTTTGTTCCTGATATCTCTACCTTCTCCCTCAGCATCACATGGTCAGGGGATATGGGTGCAGTCAGTCCTGCCGCTTCTTCATGCAAGGTACAGGGGGAAGCATTCATCTGTATTCTTTCCCCTGCTCCACATGCTGTCCCTCTCACTGGAGACAGTCTTCCACAAATTTCTCTGCTGTAACTCCTCCCCACGGGATGCATTCTTCTCGAGATGCTCCAGTGCGGGTCACCTCCACGTGTTGCATCCTCCCAGCACTGAACTACAACAGCGGGGGCTGCTCCTTCCTACAGAGCCCCGGGGGTCCTCCACAGGCTGCAGGTGAATCTCTGCTCCTCTGGTGACCTCCATGGGTGGCAGGGGGGCAGCCCTGCTGTCTCACCACGGGGTATAGAGGAGCTCTCTGCTCCAGTGGACCTCACCCCCCTTCCTCCTTCTTCCATCCACTGACCTCTGCGTTCACACAGGTGTCCTTCTTGTAACCCCTCCTCACAAGTCTCCCCAACCCCCTCTCAGGTTTTCTTTCTTAAATACGTTATCGTAGAGGCAGGTCCAACTTGGAGCTAGGGGAGCTGGAGCTGGGAGCTTTCAAGAAGCTTCTCACAGAGGCCACCGCTGAAGCCCCCTCCCCTGCTACCAAAACACTGCTACACAAACCCACCAGAATCTGGAAGGCAGTGATTTTTGCACTGCTAGTACGCTGAAATGTTTGCAGAGCTTTTAAGAAAAAAGCATAAAAAATGTGTTAAAATGGTACCACTTGAGCTTCCAGGGCTGTGAAGAAATTGGCATACAAATTGTGACATCTCAGTGCACTCTTCCCCTTCTCTGATCTGTTACTGAAGTAGCGAAAATTCTCTAACCCAAGAACTGTCGCCTGGTAGAGGTGCATAGAATAGCTCCTTATTAAGTGGTTCAGCACATTCTGTTCTTCAGTATTCCTCTTCCTGTGATGAAATACGCGTATTTAATTGCACCTGGTACCCACTCAAACATAGGCAAGGCTCTGCTCATCCCAGTTTGTCATGACCATAAGAGAGGATGCTTTGAAGCCCACGGAACTGAAGTTCAGGAGTTAAATCTGTATATGAAAAGAAACTGTCCTTAGTGCAAATCAGAAAGGAGGTGTGCGGAGGCTGCCAAAGATGGTGTGAAAGGTCTGATATGGTTGGAAGAGGGAAGTAGAGGCCAGGGTGCAGGAAGGACTGTGAAAGAGGTACAGTAGTTCTGTCCTGCATTTGAGAGTGAAAAGTCAAATCTAAAGAGTGGATGAAAAATCCAGAAAAGCACTAAATTATCACCAAGTATTTGATTTTTGTGGTGGACAGATAGCAAGATTTTAGATACAAATAAATGAATCCTGGGATCTGAAACTGAAAAGTAAGGATGGACATTTTATACACTAATGACTGTAGTTGAGTGTTAAAATTGCTTGAATGAATGAGTATGAACGTAGTATAGCAGCCTGTTTTGGCCTTATTTACTTTTAACGCATAACTTTATGCTTCTGAATAGCTTGTGGGAATGTTAATCTACACTGGACTAGTAACTGCATATGCCTCTTTGCATAGCAAGTAGGGCAAGTACTCGTAGCAGTAATATTCAAAGGTTGCACTTTCTAACAAGAGAGAGATAATTCTGACGAGGGTTTTTTACATGTCTACATGAACCTGCAGGAGGGACGAAGGAGTTGAATCATGTAACCTGTGGAAATTAGCTACAAGGTCATTATCTCTAGAAAACTGTTTGCAGATGTATGTGCTTTTTATTCGAGCATTTCAATACTTTTTTCATTACATTTGCATTAGAGGGATCAGATCTGTTTGATTTATTGGCATACAAAGGTTTAAAGTATTTCCTGTACTGTTACGCTAACATATTCTGAAATAACTCAGAAAAAGAAATACTTGGAAATCCACTGCAATGACTCTGAATTATGTTTAAGGTCTTGTACTTTTTCTTTATTCATAATTTTAAAATGTTCTATTAAAGCTACTACTCAAAAAATAATTTTTGAAAAAGCCTGTAAGCATTTTGGATTTGCATTGACAGTTACTATTTATTACATGCCACTGTAGTGATTTCATTCTTGAACTCTGAGAAAGTACCATACTGGAGGTAGTCAAATCCCTTCTGTCACTAGGGTCCTTCCAAAATAATGGAAAAAAGGAAGGGATATGTTAGAATTACCAAGTTTACTAAATGTTACCAGGATAGCTCATTTGGGTTCAGTTCGGGGTTTGTTTGGGTCTTTTTTTTTTTAGCTGTTACCCTTTTAGTGTTTGATTGTAGTGTCTGCCCCTCTTCAGTACTGTAGCTAAAGTGAAGCAAAACCATATCAACCATTCACTAACACCAGACACAGCCTTAACAAGCCTTAACAGTCTTAATTGTAAATGAAGGCTGAGTGCTGCTTCTATCACTGCATTTAAACATGGATCATTTAAAATTTGATTACAGCTATTTTCTGAAATGGCTTCAGGTTCTGAAGTCTCTCTGATTTGGTGTTACTGGAATTTGAAGTAGCTTTTTAATTTTAGGAGTGAACAGTCCCCTCAGAGGTTCAGGTGGGCCTAGGTATTTTCAGTCTCTTTAAAGTGTTACAAATAATTTTTAGGGGCTAGACTGAAAGCCAATACCTGGAACTTTTATGTAAGATTCAGTAAATAACATACACAACATCGTATTTTCTCAATGCTGAAACAATCCATGTTTGTAACAGTGATGCCAGGTGTGAGAAGAAAGTTTTTTGAAAGTGGGACTTTGCCTGTATAGGAGTGGATTCACTAGCATTCTTTATTAGTGATTAGAGAGATCTTGCCTATGCTTTTGCAGCAAGCAGAGTTTCTTAGCTGTCTCTGCAGTGCTCAGCAGGAATTGTTGGTGACCATGGGTTATGTTTGAATAGCTGGTCTGGATAATGTCTTAGGGAACATTATCATGTCACTCAACCAGATTCAAATGTCTGAAAGTTTCCCCTTGCCTTACGTTTTTAAATGTTAATTTTTTAAAGGAAGGCTCAGATTGTGGAGACCATGATGGTCACGCCCATAGAGCAGAACTGTTTTACTCTGACACTGAGGTCCAACTTGATCTGTTTTCTTGTGAACTTAAAAAGGAACTTCTTTTTACCAAGCCTGAAGAAGCCAATTAAAGATCAGATGCTTTGACTGTGGTGTGTTTGATAAATTTAGGACAAATTTCTACACAATGTCTGAATTACTTTCAGACTATGAAAATACTGTGTCCTATGAAGGACTACTATGTCCTTCATATCAGAAGCAGTCTAGCAACACTTCCTCCCAGCCATGCAGATTTTAGAGTTATTAGCAATTATCTCATGAGACCTTTGAGACTTTCTGTAATCTTTTGCATTTGGAGAAGCCATTGCAGTCCTACTTAATGATATAAAATTGTCACGGGGCCAGTTTCTACAAATTTTATGAATTCTCAATTTTATGCAAAAAATTACTTTTTTCTTGGGTTGGTTTATCTTTTGTCTGAAATGTCCAATTATTCTGATTGTTGTCCCCTCAAAGACACCCTGTTACTTGGGCTCAGTTGTTGCATTAGTGTGAAGTATATACTGGTCTGTGTAGGTACAACGTAACAGTTGGAAAGTAGTATCACAGTGAGCTTGAAGTCATTACATGGAACCTAGAAGAGAAAGTAAATTCCAGTACACTTAAAATTTGAATGATTATGATTAGTGTATAGAATATATTATTTTTCTATTCTTCTGGTGAATAAACATATCTGTTTTGTTACTTTTTTTTTTTTTTAAACTACATGTGAACAGAGATCTCTTAGGCTTTCAAAAGCTTCCAAAATCCTACAGTAAATACACATATGAAACATCATGTTGGCCTCTGTGAGTATGCCTTGTAGTGATTACTGTATGATCTCATATTTGATTCTGATCCTTCTGTGTTTAATTTAATCTTATTGAAATATTGGCCATATTTGTTGGAAATTTTGACGCTAAACCAAATGTTTTCAAGGTATAGGCTGCATACCAGTATGCTGGACCCTCTGGCACTTTAACTGGATTTTTTAGTAATTACATATCAAGATATCTAGCAGCATACCAACTTATACAAAGGATTTAATCAGTTGCCACATGATAATAATGTGATAAAACTATTAGTAGTAAAGGTAGTCGTGTGACCTGTGAGCAACAGTTCTTGAATGCTGAGACCATCTCCCTGATACCCCACATAATGATGTTCCGAAATTACGTATCTTAACAAAGTCTTTTCTGCATTACTTGTACTTTAATATTTGTTTGATGATCAAGAACAGGAGCAGATGGCAGTACTGATTTAGCTGTGAACTTCGTGATTGTATGTACAGACAGCAGACACTATTGTTTGCTTTATATGTATCATACAAATATAGTTTCTGCTCCTTATTAAAACTACCAGAGTCACAAAATTCTACACAGCTCTGGTGTTGCTGAAAGCCTGTACTTGGAAAAGCAGTGTGCTACCACTACATGTTGAAATGTTTGCATAGAAAAGGAAGTACAGATAGAATTTGTACATTGTCCAGGTAGTGTAGTGATTGATACAATTTGAGGGCGATTGTACTATTTAATTTCATACAGTATGTGTGCTTATAACATTTTGCCTGCAGTCTGTTTTTGTTGCAGCTAGTAATAGTGTAACAACAATACTAAAATACAGAATTCACTAAAAAATAAGGGCCCAGTTATTTAAACATGTTTGTAGGCTGCCACAGCTTTCCAGGCAATGTGGAATTAGCATGTGTTTAGAAAAGTACAATTTAAAAGAAAAAAGCCTCTTGTGCATCAGGAATTTTCAGTTACTTTACATAGACACTATGAAAAATTGTCGCTTGAAGGAGAATGTTTGAGAACTATAGATACCTTAGAAAAGGTTCTGATTATCCAAGCATGTTTGTAGTAGTTAGAACATTTGGGTAGAGTTTTCATAAATACGGTTTTAAAAAGCAAGTCTGAATATCCTTAGAGTAAATCTTTCTTGCTTAGTGAATGTAATCTTCCTCTGGAAGGAATATTTTCAAATGTAAAGTCAAACTCATTCATGGTATCTATGATTGTTCACTTGTTCCTGATATCAATATTGATTTGGAGATTAACTACCTGTAACAGTGTGTAAACAGGAGTGGACAGTTAAAGTTGATTCTCAGGCTCCAGCGTTTTTAGTGTATTTGTGTGAAATGAGCAGAGGTATCTTCTGCACTTCCCTGCTCTAAGTTATTTCAAGTAGGAAGAAATTAAGTGTTACTCTCATTCCAGTTTAGCTTCAATTTTATATTTTCGAAACTTAGTTTTCTTCGTAGTTGCTGACGGGAACTGTTGGGACATTTTGTAAGCAGTTGGTCCTAATATCAGAGAACCTTTACAGATATTTTTTCACTGGCTAGTGCATGTCTTTTATTTTGTTTGATAAAATACATGAGAAGCTTTAGGTACAGAGCTGGAACATTGAGAATCTTTTTACTCAAGAGCTGGTTCAGGTTTGGTGGTTTAGAATAGAGACTCGCTTTGCTTAGAAGTAAATAAATCAATTACATTAAACTGAATACTTCTCTGTGTCAAAGCAAATTTGTGTAACCCTATATGTCTGGATTTTTGGAGCAGAATTTTACATTTGAAATAAGTTGATGCATCACAAGGGTTAAGCTGCTTATAATAAAACTTTTACAGGGAAAATACTCTGAAAAGAAGATTAGATAGGCCAAGTTGTTCCTTCTGGGATTAGAGCCTGTCATCTGCTCAAGTTAAAAAAACATGTTTCATGACTGCGGTAGCTTTTTCTAAGCTGTTTGAGGGCACAGCTGTCCTCCATCTGTGAGGTGTCCCATGGGGAAGTCTGGGACTGGTGCACCTCTTCTACAAGGAAAGACTGAGAGAGCTGTGAATGTTCAGCCTGGAGAGAGAAGGCTCAGAGAGATCTCATCAATGTATATAAACACCTGAAGGGACAGTGCAAAGAGAGCAGAGCCAGGCTCTTTTCAGTGGTGCCCAGTGACAGGACCAGAGGCAATGGGCACACACTGAAACGCAGGAGCTTCCCTCTGAACATCAAACACTTTTTCCATGTGAGGGTGACAAAGCACTGGGCAGGGGTTGTCCAGAGAGGTTGTGGAGTCTCCATCCTTGGAGATACTCAAAAGCTGTCTGGATACGGTTCTGGGCAGCTGGCTCTACAGTTTGGATCAGATGACCTCCTAAGGTCCCTACTAACCTCCACCACGTTGTGATTGTGTGTGTGTGACTGGAGGATGTGCAGGGCAGACAGTGGTGGGGTACTGGCAGCTGAGGGTCAGGAGTGGAAGTTGTTGTGATTTGTGTCCACTTCTCAACAGAGTTCAGATATGGAAATGAGGGAGAGGGGGTGCAGCTTTCAGTGCTCACTCCCTTGTTCCCCTTCCCTTTGTATAGCTAGAGCTTTTTCACTGCTGTTGCAGTCACTTTCACCTTGTTTTCTTCCTCCCTTTCCCAACGGTGTTTGATTCCCTAGTGTAAGAACAGTCCCTTGCTGTCTAGTAGGTAATAAGTATTTTTCTCCCAGTTTCTTATTAGAAGCACCACTTTCCGGCTTTGGAAATAAGTGTGATTTACCTGAAAAATACCAGTTACATATAACATAATCTTAGATTTGGTTTTACGCTGCTTTTGCATGTGTTTTTAGGATGAGTTGCAAAATGGCCACTAAGCAGTAATACTAGTAAAATGTGATTTAAAAACTTGTTTGTCTATATAACTCAGTATTGAAATAGCTTTTATCCTGTTTAAAATGGTAGTCTCCCAGTTGCTCCAAGCTGAATCATCCCAAGTATCTACAGTCATCTTGTTACATGTGGTTTCTGATTTCATGAAGTGGTACAGTCCAGGATATGCCTATAAATTATCGGAAGGAAAAAATAATTCTGGCACAGCTGTATCAATTCCTCACTCATTATTGTGATATGTATCATGTGACTAGTCAGCATTTAACTTTCATTTTAGCTTTAGTTGACATTATCTGCTATGTAAATATATTGTTTAAAGTCTGATTATTGTTTTAGAGTAGAGGTGAAAGTAGATGAGAGGCTAAATTGGTATTGCTTCAATGGACAGGTTAATAATCCCTCACAGTGCCTTCTACTTGTAGATCATTAGATTGTAAAAATCTTTGAAGGGACATTCAGCTGTTTTAAACAGTGCTTACTCAGCTGCCAGAAAGCTAATGCCCAGTGATGTGTCAGGATAAATTTAGGTACACTTGAGCACATCCCATCTTTATGCTTAACTCTTGCATAAATACCACTCTTGGTGAAGCTTTTTTTCAAAGCTTTCTACTGACCAACTGTTTACAAGGATAGAAGAGCTGTACAGCAGCTTAGTTGCATTAGAAGGGGATGCCTGACTGGGATGCCTTCAATTTAACCATAATGAGTGAAGGGAAAATAACTTTGTTTACCTCTTAATTTTTTTCTAAAAATGAATGTTTGACTGTAATATAAGGTCTTAAAATTTTTCAGTATTTTTATTTTGTCCCCTGTTTTTCTAGGGTCCAGGTGTATTTCATCCCTATGATAGTGGGCACATAGCAATGACTTACACAGGTCTGTCATGTCTGGTTATTCTTGGAGATGATTTAAGTCGAGTAAATAAAGATGCTGTACTGGCAGGACTGAGAGCTCTCCAGCTGGAGGATGGAAGGTAAAAGATTCTTTATATTCTACAACTCTCTGAAAGCTTAATAGAAAACCCAAATGTGGAATGAAACATAAGAAGCGTGGGTTTTATGAAAGTACCTATATAACCTTTTATTTCTTTTAGAAAATACTTTGGTGGGTAATCATTATCAGTTGTAGAACACATGCCAGTTTACAGGACCAAACAGCACTTTATCTATAGATTAGCTTTCGTATTAGAGAATGGTGGTATTTGCTTACAACTGTAGGTACTTATTCCTGGAAAGCTAACAAATTGAGGATAGTACTTTTTCTGTTCTGTCCTTTAGATAAGTAAGGTTTTCTGTGTTACATTCTTTGTTTTTTGCAGGACCCTGGAACACTACTATGATGATGTTTGCTCTGCTTTGTGGGAGGATGGACTTTGTTTAGTTTTATGAGATTTGAGACATCAACATAGAGTATTAATTAGCCTCTGTATTACTTGTAGTAGTATAATATTACTAAACTTCATTGTGAGATCTGTGCTTTTTGCATACATTTTCTAATAAATGGTATATACCCCTTGATCTACTTCTGCTGGTGGGGTTTTTTATTTTTTTTTAATCCAGACTGAAGCTGGTAGCTAATGAAAACTTCTGCTAGTGTAGATGATCTGTCTATGTTTTTTAAGTTTTACTGGATGTCATTCTTGAAAGAGTAATTTAAGAAATGCAGAATTACAGAAATGTTGTCCCTGGAGGAATTACCTTTCACTCACCATGAAATTGCTGTCATCCTTTATGAGTTAAGAAAGCTTTTGTTCTGGTCAAATGCAGAAGAGTGCCAGCTAGCCCCTAGTGCTTTGCACTGGCGTAGAATTGTTACTTTGGCAGGAATCAACTTCTAGTGTGACAGACATTTTCATAGCTATGAAAACTGGTTTTACTGCTTCAAAGAGGATGTGTGAAGGCCAGAACTTGAGCTAACATCTTGCCAAGAATAAAATAACTAGTGAGCTCAGTGAGGGAGACCTTTTTCTGCTGTTACCCTAGTATAAACATGCTAGTCTTAGTTAATAAAAGTGTAGAAACAAAAACTTAAAAAAAAATAAAAATACTGTCTCTTTTTACGTTATGAATAAATGTGTGTACTTTCACTTCTACTTTACCTTAGCTGAATGTGAGAGGAAGTCTCTGAATAACATACAGTGCAGTTGTCACCTGAGGATGGTGCAAGATTGTAAACCACAGTACTGGCACATGTTAAGAAGTGTCCTGGTTTCCCAGAATGTCCTGTGTCTTTTCGAGACCAATGGAGTTTCTCACTGCCAGAGCTGCACAGAGCAGGGCCTGGCACCATTGGGGTTAGGAGGGAAAAAGCATCTCCCAGTAAATGTTGGAGGCTTTTTTATGCAAAAAGATAATGGGGTATATACTTGAATTGCAGGGTCAAAGAGGGAGTGTCGTAGTGGTGATAGTCATTTTAAAAAGACTGCCTTGAAAGACAGCACTGCCTTTTTTTGTTGGTTTTTGGAAGAGATTTGTTCAGGAGGACTCATCAAAATACTGTACTGTGCTGGCTTCTTGCAAATGGTTAAGTCATCAAAATATACTAACTATCTCTTTGAATAAAACGGAGGCTTGCCATGCAGCAAATTCTAGAACAAAACAGTTAAAGGTTTGTTTATTGTCACAGGAATTAAACTTATTACCTATTTCTGTTTATCAACGAATCATTTAGTTTTGAAAACACCTTTAAGATCATTGAGTCTAATCATTAACCTAACACTGCGATGTCCACCACTAAATCATGTCCCTAAGCACCACGTTTACATGTCTTCTAAATACCTTCAGGGATGGTGACTCAGCCACTTTCCTGGGCAGCCTGTTCCAGTGCCTGACAACACTTTCATTGAAGAAATTTTTCCTAATAACCAGTCTAAACCTCCCCTGGAGCAACTTGAGGCCATTTCCTCTTGTCCTATCACTTGTTAGTTGGGAGAAGAGACTGACACCCACTGCGCTACAACCTCCTTTCAGGCAGTTGTAGAGAGTGATAAGGTCTCCCTTCAGCCTCCTTTGTTCCAGGCTAAACAACCCCAGTTCCCTCAGCTGCTCCTCATAAGATTTGTGCACTTCTAGGCCCTTCACTAGCTTTGTTGCTCCTCTTTGGACACACTCCAGCACCTTGATGTCTTTTTTACAGTGAGGTACCCAAAACTGAACACAATATTCGAGGTGTGGCCTCACCAGTGCTGAGTACAGGGGGATGGATGATCACTTCCATAGTCCTGCTGGCCACAATGTTTCTTGTACAAGCATCCAAATCACAGCATCCATCTTAATTTTAAGAGTCTCTGAGAGAGTACAGGATTGTACCTAGATAACCCAGATAGAAGAACTTTAAAATGTTCTTAGAGTTTGAAAAGACTGTAGCTGTAAGAAATCAAAAACTGGATTGAAGGTAATTTTTACCATTTGTATTAGAAATGGTAGTAATAACAATTACTACCTACTACTGCTACTAACAGCTACAGTAGTAATAACATGGGAAACTGGTCCTAAAATTGCAGTCAGGAAAGAAAACCTTGTAAGCTATTAAGATTTCTAGGAAAGCAAAGAATTCTGCCCAACACAGTAAATGTTAAAATGATAACTCATACATCAGTATATAATGTGATAGGTGAAAGACTATAAGCATTAATATCTTTGAGTAAATAAAGACCAGTGTCATTACATTGCTGGAAGTAAAGTCACCCAGGCCCCTAAATGTTAATAGTTCTATGCATTTTACTTAGTATCATCTAAAAAGAAAATCTAGCATAGCGTTGGGTTATATTTATGTGAACAGTGTAACTAGAAGTAACTAATTTTTGAAAGAGAAGGTATGCAATTCCTTGAACTGCTTTTCATATTTTCTGATACAACAGGCTGTACAGTGTATAATGACAGAAACGTTTCTTTCAGTTTCTGTGCAGTGCTGGAAGGAAGTGAGAATGATATGAGGTTTGTGTACTGTGCTTCCTGCATCTGCTACATGCTTGATAACTGGTCAGGCATGGATATGAAAAAAGTGATAGACTACATTAGAAGAAGTATGGTAAGTATTCACAAAGTTTTATTTCTTACAACATTTTAAAGTTACTAGCTTTGTTTCTTAACTATGACTAAAAATCTTGCTGTCCAGATCAAAATATTATGGTAATTTTTCTTTCTGTTCCTACTTCAGCGAATTGAAAGTGAAAAAATATGTTGGTTTTTTGTGTTTGTATTTTCACTGTAATATGTGTACTGGAAAGGTAATTTTATTTGGTGTGTTTGTTCACTACAAATGAAATCTGATTTTTTTACTTTAAAACTCAATTTAAAATTGAAAACAAGTTTTTGAAAACTGGGGCCTGATGTTCCTATAACTTAAGAGAAAGTTCATAAATAAAGCATCGCATCAGCGGATTTATCACATTTCAATGAGCTATAGTTCTGCTTTTTAAATGATGTACAGAATCAAAGGTAAAACTTAATTATTGACGTCAGTTCAAGCTTAATAAGTGTTTCCAGTCATACACTTCATTATTTATTTATTAGGTACTTGGAATGAAGGACAATATTAGTAAATACATGTTTTTTCATGATGTTTCATTAGTTTAATTGAGGTACATTTTCCAAGATTAAAATAAATGTTCTTCAAAGAAGCTGAGTAAGCTTGGAAATTATAGTTCCCAGAATGTGATTAAACATACCTAGTAAACTCTTCTGGTCCACAAAAAAGAGACAAACTTACGGTGACATACAACATCTGTTGTAAACCAGAGTATGCTTTAGTAGTTGCAGCCAGCAGTGAGATTGTAAAATTTAAGTGAGAAACAAGTCTAAAGAAGACTTAATCTCCTGCTTCAGACCAAATCATGGGGGTTTTGTTTATTTTTTAAGGAGACAGTTAGATGCATAAGCATTTCTTACTGTACATCACAAGATGCTTCCTGGCACACTGCCATAGTCTTGGACCAACCAAAGTGGTCAAGGGCAGGGCTCACTTATACAAGTATATGGACCAGCAGTCTGTTCATACTGAACTAGCACCTTTTATCTCCCTTTTCCCTTTGTTCTCCTCCCTTGCTTCTTCCTCCCCACTCTGCTTTGATCTTTCCCTTTCTCACCGTTGGTCCTTTCCCTAGCCATCCCATAATATATTGTGCAAACCCCTGCATTCCCCAGAAAACACCCCATGACAAGTTTTATACAAACCTGAAATTTTACTCCCTTGCATCCCATAAGAGCCCCTGTACCCCAGTAGTTAGTAGCCCACTTTAGTTCGCATGGGTTTGCGGGGTGAGAATTTCCCTGATGAATGTTCTTGGTGGGTTTCACCCAGGGAATGTGATTTATCCGTTTTCTTTTCACAATCTGAGTAAGCAGCTGAGTCGGGGTGCTCTCTTTTCACTGCTTAGGTCAGGAGGGTTCTTCCCCATCTGATCCTGGACATTTGTGTTTACTGAGGTGAGCCTTTAGTCAGATAGCTTAGAGAGATACAACAGGAGAATCGAGTAGAGAAAGAATAGAGAACAAAGCCGAAGAGCAAAATCCTCACTGTGTTGTTCTACACATCATGTCAACTGTTAGTTGGCATTTTGTACACCTGAGTGCAGTTTTAGTCCAAAAGGATCTAGTGGAACTAGGAAGGGTACAAATGAAGTTAAGCTGAATTGTCAGAGGTACAAAACAGTTCGTGCAAAAGGAACGTTTAAGATACTAGACTCTTCATTATAGAAATGAAATGATTAAGTGGAGTGTGACAGAAGTACCTAAAGCAATAAGTAGCACTGGAAAGATTAAGTGATCAGGGAGCAATTACTTCTAAGAAGAGAACTAGAACATCATAGAAGCCATTGGTAGTTCAGGCAGGTGGAGATTTTTTGAAAGTTTGGAGCTTTGAAATGGCCCTGGAGATTTACTGTCCACAGTGATCTTGAACCAAATTTGTAGCTTGCTTCTAGAGCCTTAGCATTAATCCTTGTACCTGCAAATTCCAATTGTTATGTTCCTGTTGGGAAAATTGACACTGTAACTATTGACACTATAACTACAGTAACTATACAGTGAATATTGCTATAGACTTTCTTGAAAATGCTTATTCCTTTTTTGCTACAATGTTACCTTATTCTGGTATTTCCATTAATAATAAAACAAAAGAGATTGCATTGCTTAGTAGTAAACTTCTGTGACAGAAATGTGTGGTTTTGTTTTACTGTTCATATGTCATCATTTGTATGTAGATGAAGCAAGGGATAATTAAACTTTTTTTCAGTTCAAATTGACATACATGTGTGTGAAGTGCAACTAATCTGGATGGAGAGTAAAACAACTGGTTAAACACAGTAATCTTTGTAATAAGCTTCTGGATTTTTTAACTTATTCTTTGGAATTTATTCCCTGGTGATGCAGTATAAGAATTGTGACATATAATTCAGTACAACTGAAAGAGGGAGGAGTCGTGAGGAACAGCAGAAAATTGCAACATGAAACAATGGTGGTGTTTTATTTGGAAAAGTAACAAAAATAATTGAATCTTCATACAGAATGGATAGCCGTCTTCTTATCACTTGACTAAAAGTGATGTGCGGTACTGATCACAAAAGTAATTGTGGATCAATTTTACCATCAGTAAAAGAGCCATATTTCAGTCACATGATTTTTACCAGCTGTCCTGGTTCAGCTAGGATAGGGTTAAGTTTCCCCAGCAGAGAGGTGGAAGGGATCTCCAGCCAGGTTATTCATACCATGTTGACTTCAGGTCAGGTCCAGCGGCAGCGCAGGAAGCTTTCCTTTGTGGCTTTGGTGGCGGGGAGCATCACGAGCGAGCTGTCTGTAACCATTGTGGTATTTCTCTGTATATCTTTTGTCTTGTTTACTGTTAATTGCTGTATATTGTTGTTATCATTGCTCCTGTTGTTGTTCAGATTGCTTATTACACTGTTGTATTCAATTTCTTCTTATTTTAACCCGGGGTTTGTGCCTCACTTCCAGCCTGACCGGCTGAGGGTGGGGGAGGGGCAATGGCAACATGGTCTCCGGTCCCGGCAGGGCCTAAACCACCACAGCCTTCTTTGGCACACCAGCGTGGGGCACAAGAGGGTTGAAATAAGAATCAAAAAGGGACAGACCCTGAGCAGAGTGTGTTAGAGCAATCTGTTGGGTGTAATTTTTCTGTTTGTATTTGTAATGTTTGATAAGAAAAAGTTTGCAATACTGGCCCACTTGCTTGCATGGTGGGGCTGGATTATTCCTTATATCCACTGAGTGTTCCCAGTGCTGGTGTTTGTTGTTGGTGGAAAATGTATAAAGGGGCTTGTTTTGTCATACTGGCTATTGACTGTTTATAATGTGTTTGTATCGCTGTTGATGGGGGCGGGCCGGTACCTGTTTGCCGTTTGGGCTTTTGTTAGGGGTCTCACCCCCTCTGTGGGTGAGCCAGGGGAAGAGATCCTCTCAGGTTTTGGGGAGTTTCAATTATCCTTGGAGCCTGCAGGCCAGTGTGATTGCAGCACAATGCTTTCTGAATGTCTGCCTGATTTTGGTGTTGGCCATGCGGCACTTCTCTAACAATAGCAGTGTCTGGAAACCTGCCCCGAGGTCAGATAATAGTGAGTGGCAAGGGGTGTGGGAAAAGATGGGCAAAGGCAAAGGTGGGCACCTCCAATGCTTTGGAATTTCACTCCCGAACAAATGCAGAGCCCTGAGAAGCTGATGGAGTGCTTAGAAAGGGTGTGTTACCAAGCTGGCAAAAAACCCAGGAGACACAAATCGCTGCAATGTGTTGGGGACTTGCCCATGCCTACCGTGTCCTCTTAAATACCACTCACTGTCCTCAAGGGGGAGAAAGGGCTGCAGGATCTGAGGATGAACTTACTTGTACAGCAGCTGGGCCAGGGGAACACGCAGAGCCAGTATCAGTCGCCTCCACCAGCACAGCAGCTGAGCCAGAGCCAGCCAGTGCCGGTATCAGTCACCCCAATACAGAAAACCAAATACACCAGAAAGTCAGCTCGCAAAGTGGGGTATGGGATGAACCAGGCCCAGCATGGGAACAGGAGGAAGGGCCAGAGGTGATCATCTGATCTCTATCCCCGACTGAGTTGCGAGATATGCGGAGAGATTTCGGCCGCCTGGGAGGCGAGCAGATTTGCACCTGGCTGCTCCGATGCTGGGACAATGGAGCCAGTGCTTTTGAGATGGAGGGGAGAGAGGCCAAGCAGCTGGGATCTTTGGCCAAGGATGCTGGCATTGATAGGGAAATAGGGAAACAGACTCAAACCCTCAGCCTTTGGAAGCGACTCCTGCTCAGTGTAAGGGAGAGGCACCCCTACAAGGATGACATCCTATGTCAGCTAGGCAAATGGACCAACATTGAGAAGAGCATTCAGAATGTCAGGGAACTGGCTGTGTTTGAGATGATCTGTGGTGATCTGAATGATGAGCAGTCACCCATGGACCCAGATCAGGCCCCTTGCACACACCTGATGTGGCGACAGTTCCTGAAGAGTGCACCAGAAGCACACTCGAAAGCATTGGCAATAGTGTCCTGGTGGACAGACACCCACACTCTAACAGTGGATGGAGTGGTTGGCAAGCTCCGGCAATAGGAGGGAAATCTCCCTTCATCTCAACATTCCTGGGTCTCAGCTGTGGAGGAACTGTCTCAGAGGGTCCAGAAAATGGAAGAGGACATGTCAGCCCGTGCAGGTGGAATGTAGGATGTCTCAGCCATTAGAAGTAAATGTTTCCCCACCCAAGAGAAAGGCAGCAGAAGGCACACACCACGAGGCACCCTGTGGTTTTTCCTCCGCGACCATGGAGAAAACATGAGGAGGTGGGATGGACAGCCCACTGCCGCCCTAGCTGCATGAGTAGAGCAGCTGAAAGGGAAGACCATCACGAAAGGGGAGTCCTCCAAGAAGAGCGCAGCTCCAGTGTCCAGTCAGAAATCCCCCAGACAGAATAGAATGGCCAACGTTATTATGGCAACTGGCAACATAAGGGTAAAACCGTCCGGGCTGCTGAAGTATGGCAGGACATTGCAGCCCGTGTGGAAAACCGTGAAGGTGTGCCATGTGGATGCCCATGTACCCAAGAGTCGGGCCACTGATGAACATGGACACAACCAGCAGGCAGACCAAGCTGCTAAGATCAGAGTGGCTCAGGTGGACTTGGACTGGCAGCGCAAAGGTGAACTGTTCATAGCCCGGTGGGCCCACGAGACCTCGGGCCACCAAGGTAGAGATGCAACATACAGGTGGGCTCGAGATCGAGGGGTGGACCTCACCATTGACACCATTGCAGAGATCATCCACGGATGTGAGACGTGTGCTGCAATCAAACATGCCAAGCGGTTGAAGACACAGCGAAATGGAGAGCAAACGCTGAAATATAGATATGGAGAGGCCTGGCAGATCGACTACATCACACTGCCACAGACCCGCCACAGGAAGCGCCACGTGCTCACAATGGTGGAAGTAACCACTGGATGGCTGGAAACTTACCCAGCGCCCCACGCCACCGCCCGGAACACCATCCTGGGCCTTGAAACCCAAGCCCTGTGGCCACACGGCACCCCAGAGAGAATTGAGTCAGACAACGGGACCCACTTCCGAAACAACCTCATAAATGCCTGGGCAGAAGAACACGGCATCGAGTGTCTCTGCCATATCCCCTACCACGCACCAGCCTCTGGGAAGATCGAGCGCTACAATGGACTGTTAAAAACCACACTGAAAGCACTGGGAGGTGGGACCTTCAAAGGCTGGGACATGCATCTAGCAAAGGCCACCTGGCTAGTCAACACAAGAGGATCTGCCAGTCGAGCTGGCCCGGCTCAGTCAAAACCTCCACGTGCTGTAGATGGGGATAAAGTCCCTGTGGTGCGCATGAGGAATATATTGGGAAAAATGGTCTGGGTTAGTCCTGCGCCAGGCAAAGGTAAAGGCAAACTCATCCACGGGATTGCTTTTGCCCAAGGACCTGGGTGCACCTGGTGGGTGATGCAGGACAATGGAGAGGTCCGATGCGTACCACAGGGGGACTTGATTCTGGGTGAGAACATGCCGTGAATTATGCTGTGCCTTTGTTAATTGTTGTTTTGTTATTGTTAACTGCTAAATGGCAGCTGGACATGACGCAGATGGTATAGAATAAAGGGGTGGATTATGTCCTGGTTCAGCTAGGATAGGGTTAAGTTTCCCCAGCAGAGAGAGAGGGGGAAGGAATCTCCAGCCGGGTTATTCATACCATGCTGACGTAAGGTCCGGTGCACGGGAAGCTTTTTCTTTGTGGCTTTGGTGGAGGGGAGCATCGCAAGCGAGCTGTCTGTAACCATTTGCGGTATTTCTCTGTATATCTTTTGTATTGTTTACTGTTATTGCTGTTTATTGTTGTTATCATTGCTACTGTTGTTGTTCAGATAGTTTATTACACTATTGTATTAAATTTCTTCTTATTTTAACCCGGGGTTTGTGCCTCACTGCCAGCCTGACCGGCTGAGGGGGGGGGAGGGGCAATGGCAACATGGTCTCCGGCCCCCCAGGGCCTAAACCTACACACCAGCATAGGTTGGTTTTTGGCTTTCATATTCAAAAGTCAGGTATATCACTAATTGAAAAACAACAGACACTAAGATGCTGAAATTCTTAATGACTTCCACAGACTAAAATAACTGATTTTTGCAACGTTGCTTGGTTTGCCACAAATTACTGTGTTCAGTTTTGGGCCCCTCACTACAAAAAGGACATTGAATGACTCGAGCGTGTCCAGAGAAGGGCAACGAAGCTGGTGCAGGGTCTGGAGCACAGGTCGTACGAGGAGCGGCTGAGGGAACTGGGGGTGTTTAGTCTGGAGAAGAGGAGGCTGAGGGGAGACCTCATCGCCCTCTACAGCTCCCTGAAAGGAGGGTGCAGAGAGCTGGGGATGAGTCTCTTTAACCAAGTAACAAACGAAGGGACAAGAGGGAATGGCCTCAGGTTGCATCAGGGAAGGTTTAGCCTTGATGTTAGAAAGCATTTCTTTCCAGAAGGTATTGTTAGGCGTTGGAATGGGCTGCCCAGGGAGGTGGTGGAGTCCCCATCCCTGGAGGTGTTTAAGAGTCGGGTCAACATAGCCCTTAGGGATATGGTGTAGTTGGGAACTGTCAGTGTTAGGTTAGTGGTTGGACTTGGATGACTTTCAAGGTTTTTTCCAACTAGACAATTCTGTGATTTTGTGAAATGTGCTTTTTAAGTAGAGATATTGCAAGAAGCTTTAAGTACAGCATCTGCTTCTTCTAATATAGTGGAGTCCTCTTGAAATGTAGGTATATGAGTCTGTTGATGTAATTAAGCTGGTTGTGAAAATTTTAGACTGTGAAGCGAAGATTGTACCCAACTGGTTTTACACATTTCCTGGAGATGGTGTTAATTATGCAGCTTTCATGTTGCAGTAACCTAGAGCCTCTTTTGCATATAATTTCCTGGGTATTTTTTCAAAAGGACAAAGAAACAAAAATACTTCCCTAGTTCTTTAATGCATGCAAGTTCCCAAAGAGTACCTGCTGTGTGTAAATAAATATGCACCAGTCAGCCATAGGTCACCTATTGTATATTAAATTTTCAAGCTAATTGTACAGCCCAACATAGTACACTGTCTGGGATGCACACTGAAGAGCTTTTCTCCAGAGCTAATTACTTTGTCATGCATAAAGCAAATCACCTCCTATTAAAATTAATGTTTGTGGAGTTAATTAGCTTTGCCACCATACCTTGCTGATCAGCTTGCCTTTGCTTACCAATGAATGGGTCTGTGGAGTGTGGTTGCACTTTTGCATTGTGTTCTCAAAAGGAAGTGTGAAGAGTTTACACTATGTGTTTTAGCATTCAGATGCTCATAGGAATTACTTAAAATTGACTGGTTCAAACTTTAGGAGGTCAAGTTGCAGCTTGAAGCGTATATATTAGATATTAGCCTTACTAGTCTCATTAGGTGTTAGTCTTATTAATTATTTCACCTTGCAGGAACAACTCAAAAACTGAGGAATATAATGTAGCTTCTGTGTCTGCTTCTGTTTCCTTTTTTTCTTCTCAATGTCAGCTTTAGAAACATTTACAAAATAATGCTTAGGTCATTCCTGAAGCCGTGCTAGCTCTTGTAGCCATTCTTTGGATAGGACTATGAGTGTCATTACTGGCCTGTCGAGGTGTCCTGTGTCTTCTAGCCACTGGACAAAACATGAGAAATTCATAGCTAGCACTGGGCCGAGGATGGTGGGGGGGAAGTTAAAACTGCTTTCTTTCTGAATAGATATTGAACCAATTGTTGATTGAGCAGTTAATATAGAAGATGTAGGACCTGTGTTAACTTCAGAAGTTAAACTTCACTTTTGTTCCTTCTAAACAGCTTGGTACTTGTCCATGATAATTTATTAAGTATTCTCTGAACTCTTGTAAAATAAACATTTTTCATTTTATTAATAACTTACTGTGATCTTATCATGTAAGATGATTTAATGAATTTTTTAGGGAATAAAGATTGTTATTCCTACATATACAGTATCATCTGCTTTTAGATTGCTCTTAACACAGCTGTACTGTAATATTTTTGGTGCTTTGTTCATCAGACTCAAGTTTCTCCTTTTTCTTTCACTTAACAAAGTGTTTTTTCAATATTGTTAAGGTGTTTTTTAACTGTAATATTTTATAGGGTAGGTTTAGTCCAGTAGTATGCTTTATTAGGTTGTTGCTCTGGTTTCTTCCTCTCCTCCCTATCCCCATCGTAAAGCCTGATGTTCTTGCTCCTTACTAAAGCATTTCTTGTACTTGAGTACTGTACACACAGTAGTACCTTGCATTTTGCCTTTTCAATGTTAACCAGCTGTTGGGTTAGAGACAGATTTAATTTACCCATTTTATTTTGTTGGGAATTACAATCCATTTTCTCTTTTTATAAAGACAAAAAAATTGTTGTGGTTTTTTTTTCTTTAATGATTATCTTCCCTTTTTGGCAAAACCAAATTTACCTGGATTTAGACTTTTAACATATGTAACAAGTAAAAGGAACTCCATGATGAAATCATAAAAGCTGCCTGCGTTGAAACAAGGCTCATCTGTTAAGTGTTTTGTGCCAAGATCTTTTTGAGGCATTGGTTCAGAATTTAATCAGGTTAAATGGTAGTTATGGTCTGATCATAATACTGCTAGTGAACTGAAAATTGCAGTGTCTGCAAAAGTGATGTGGTTCTAAAGTAACTGTGGGGTTTTTTCCTTCAGTCTTACGATAACGGCCTGGCACAGGGAGCTGGACTGGAATCTCATGGTAAGAATGTTAAAATGTTCTACACCTGTTTTTAAGACTGAGATTAAAAATGTTGTAAGAGTTGCAGGGTATGTCATGCCTTCTTTTCTGATTTTAAAGGAAGTGTGATGAGGAGGAGCAAATCCAAAATATGCCTCAGAATATAATCTTTTTTCCTTAGTTCCAGTTTAATAATAGACCAGATGGGCTCTTAAGATTAATGGAGTTGATATATTACCTCATGAATGTTTTGTTGAAAGGTGTTGGCTGTAGTTATCATTTCTTGCTAACAGAGCAAACTTTTTACACATGCACCATTGCTACTTTGTGGATTTATCTGCAGGAGACTTTGTGCAGTGCACCTTATAATCTCCAATTTCAGCAGCTATTAATAAAACCTAGAAACATTTCCTCTGGTAGATCACAGCATCCACTGGGGACTCATATCTTGAAGTAGCAGTTAATTTTTGTAAACAGTTGGTAGTTGTGAAGATAGGAATTCTCAAGAGACTGATAATTTTAAGCAAATGTTTCTGTGCCATGAAGTAGTGGTCTACTTGTGACAGAGAAACTATTCACTTTCATGTGACTGATATTAAATCTATCAGATGTTTGCTAGCTTTATCCTTAGTATTGAGCTTTGATAGAATTCCACCTGTTTTCTTCCTGCAGGATGGATAAAGTTGAAAACTACACCCCTGTGTATTAAAAAAATTAGTTAACTAAGTTACTGTAAAATGCTAGTGATGACAGATAGCATTGCTTCAGCATCCTTCTCCCGCTGCATTTCAGCATCAGAATGAAAATAACCTGAGAGTTCCTGGGGTCTTCTATGACCAGGATAGTGTAAGGAACTTTGGGCTCCAAGTCTTGTATCAACAGCTTTCTTGTGATCTTTCCCAGGCTGTAATTTTATCATATTAGGTAATAAACTCAGAGAGTTTTGAGGGCCTTTAAAAAGGGGTGGCCATGATACACAGATGAAGAACATGAGTTTCTTTTCTAATTCCAAATTTTATTGTGGAGTTTCCTTGACAACAAAAAATTCCTTAGAATCGTCATTTGTTTTTATTACAACCGTGAGAGTCCAGCAGTTTTTTCATAGTGTTAGCCATACCTTTTTTTTTTTCCTATTAATTTTTTTGGCTTTCTGCTCATCAGATACTGCTTCAGTCTGATTGCTGGCATCCCAGTAGATTTCTTTAAGTTACATCTCAAGAAATGTTTTCTGTTGCATTGCAGTTTACTCATTTCTGGACTGCTGTGTAATGTAAATTGTGTGGAATTGAGAGGTAATCCCGTTTCAAGAATATGAATTCAGATTTCATTGTGCAAGATTTGGATTGAGGGGGGGGGTTTGTCCCCTTTTGACATACGTGCTGAACTAAAGTGTTTTTATTTATTGGATTTTAGTCTTAAAATTGGCATTTTAATAATTTAAAAAATCCATTGATTTGATTGTTCCTACCCTAGTTAAAGTTCTGACTGAGATCATACAGGATTCAGTGAAAAACCTGGATATCAAAACATTGCAAAAACAACTATTTTCTCACAGGTGGCTCTACATTTTGTGGTATTGCATCGCTGTGTTTGATGGGTAAACTGGAGGAAGTTTTTTCAGAAAAAGAACTGAACAGAATAAGAAGGTGGTGTATAATGAGACAGCAGAATGGCTACCACGGACGACCCAACAAACCTGTAGACACTTGCTATTCCTTTTGGGTGGGAGCAACATTGAAGGTAGTGTACAGAACAGCTACAAGATAGTTATTGACTTGTTTCATTTTCTTTAAGGATCGTATTTTATTTGCTTGAAAGAGTCACATATTTGGCACAAATGCATACATATGCACAGATCACTGTAAAGGTCTTTCATCTTGCAAAAATGCAGGATATGGAGATTTGACAGACAAGTATCTCTGCTATCACTGCTTAGCTCATAAATAGGCATTATATTTTAGTACTAAAAACACACTAAGATTTTGTGTATTACTGTAATGATCTAATTTCTTTTCAGCTCTTGAACATATTTCAATATACAAATTTTGAGAAAAATCGAAATTACATCCTGTCAACTCAAGATCGCCTTGTTGGTGGATTTGCCAAGTGGCCAGACAGCCATCCAGGTAAGTTTACCTTTCAAAATCATGAGTGTGTTCTAAGGTAGAAATACATTCCAGCAGTCAGATGTCTGAGAGGTGTAAAGGAAGTTTTCTCCTCAGTCTCCCTTCAAAAATGAAAAAAACCCTCCCTTAAAATATGAGACTTTCATTTCTTAAGTGGAAAGAGGGAGATACAGTTTTTCCTGTATCTTCTTGTTTAGTCTGTTGCTAAAAGAGTATCACTGTCTATTTAGACCTGGACAAGCCTTTCCATATGCGTTGAACTATTCTTGTTAAAGGGAGTATTGTGCAGTGGGTATCTTTGTAAATCATTTGAGTAGAATATTTCAACACATTTGTTTCCTTAATAAAGAGGTCCTTTCAGCTTATTCAGAAGTCACTGATATATGTAAAAAGAGCCAAAATTTATGTAGTTAATATGATTTACAGATTGTAGTTACACATAGCAATTATACATAGTATTTCTGAGAGTTAATTATCCTTTCAGAAGTGGATAATTTGAACTGTGAAAAACTTGAAAAGATGCTAAAATCTTTTTAATTTGAAAAGATGCTAGAATTCAGTGAAGGTATTGCAAACTTCTGAAGACAAACCATGTACCAGTAGTGTTGCCCAGTGGCATTTTGTACAGGGATGATAAACAGTCTGTAGACTGACCAAATAAGCAAAAAAAATCAGTCATAATAAAGGATGAGTCTGTTCAGAATCTGTGCCCTGATTCATTTGATGAATCTTTTCATCATTTCAATTGGAGCAACAGTGGAGAATTTTTCAAGGTGGACCCACACTGAAAACACAGTGCTTGCGATAGATATGCTCCCTCCACTCCCCTGAAAACCAGCATAGGATTCCTGAGGACTTAGCTTTATTTACTCTGCATTATATAGATCGGTCAGTATCACTTGGAGGAAATATTTCTGTTGATCTTGATGAACCATTTACTTAGTGAGCTAGCTATTTAAAAAATCTGTTTGAAACCCCAGTCATGTGCAAAGTTCCTTAACCTGTCTTTTAGCATAGCTGTGATTGTATGAGATATGATTTGAAAAAGGCAAGACTAATAATAAACCTGTTTTCCTTTTGATTTGTGTGGTGTTCTAGCCTGAACGGTGCTGTTTCCTATAAAGCAAGCTTTTGCAGTCTCTCTTGTTTTGTTGCATTAGGTGGTCTTATTGCAGCATTCTTTCCTTGGGCAGATGGTGACACAAGTCTGTGTTCATGTTTTGAAGGACAGTGTAAAGAATTAATGTAGTTCTAATGTGAAGAATGACTCTAAGGGCAGCATTGGAAAGGTTGTTTTTGTGGAACTGAGATTTCATTGTCATTTCATTTCATACACAGCTGAGCTTCCTACAAGCTCAGTCTACTACCTGAAAGGCAAACTGTCTTTTGATCGCTGTATGTCACCACAAGAAAGATTTAACACTTTTTTTGAACCACTGGGCTTACTGAGCAGTGAATTTTCTTGCCTTTGAAAATAAATCTAAAAAGTCAAAAGGCTCTTGAATGCTAGTTGTCTTCCCATCTAACCGTTAATCATGATGAAGCCCTGCTTTCTGGGAAGTGGCTAACATCTGCCTGCCGATGGGATGTGGTAAACAGATTCCTTATTTTGTTGTGCTTGCACCTGTGGCTTTTGCTTTTCCTATAAACTGTCATTATCTTGACCTACAAGTTTTCTCACTTTTACTCTTCTTTTCCTCTTCTCCCACTGGGGGTGGAAGAAGGGGAAATGAGTGAGCGACTGTGCAGGGCTTAGCTGCCTACCAGGGTTAATCCACAGCATTTTGCTAGAACACATACCTAAGCCATTTGGGTTTTTTGCGGACTTGTGCATGAGTCATGACTAGATTTAAATAAACTTTAAATTGTTGGATGTACTGATGCATGCTCCAGGACGTCATGCTGCAACTCTAATGCATCTCACTTGTTACCTTCAAATGACAACAGTGTAAAAGAATTACAAGCACATGTGAATTACGGACTATGCAAGAGAAAGATCAGAATATTTGACATAAAACAATGAGAGGTTTAAAATAAGTGTGCACGACTACTACAGTAAAACACTGAAGTAAGATTTGCTCTTGTAGAAGTATAAATACACCTTATTTTGTTACGTTTTTAAGACAACAGCCTAGCAGTTGTGAGGTTGCATGCTGCATTCTGTATTTGTGAGTTACTTAGGAAACAAAATGTTTGGACCTATGTTTTTTGACCTTGAAAATCTTGGTGTAGTTCGTAGCTTGAAACAGAGTATAACAGACTGCATGAGTATTATGTCAGCATGGATTTGCACCACTGTTGAACTTTGTGGTTAAATGCAGCAGATAGTCTTATACAGTTAATTAGGTTTGTATATGGTTTTTAGTGCGTATAAATGCAGCTGTGCGTGGGGATTAATACACTGTATTTCCTGAAGTTGAGGTCTCCTTGCCTGCTATACTTTCTGCAAGGTCAGTAGGGGCTGTATCTGCCGAGCATGTGTTTGTCTGCATGTTAATGCTGATAAGCAGAAGCCTTCTTTCAGAGTCTCTCTCTCCACATACCTTCTTGTGATACAATTTTAGTCAGATAAAAATTTACTGACACCTCCAAAAGATTAGTAAGTGTTAAGAATTTGTAAGGAGCACATTAAATTCACATCTTCCCATCTTTAGCCTGTGATTTCATGGACAGATAATCTAATCTAATGGCTGGCTGCTACCCAGAGGAGGGAGATTCACTTCTCTTCCTCCCAGCTTCCCCAAGGACAGCTGCACATCTTTTCTCCTTTTTGCACTAGCTTTGGCATACATCAGAAACTCCTGCAAAGCCATTTAATTCACTAAAATGTCAGAAAACTGACCATGTTCTGCTGCTTGGGTTAATTTTCTTCCAAGTTTTTTCAATTGCTTTAGGTCATGGAGGGTGTGCATCACACTGTAGTGCTGGTATAGGGTAGGCAGCAGGAGCAGTGTGGGACAGGGGAGTAAGAGCATCCCTATTTGGTGGTAGTCATCTGCTATGGCTGGTCAAGCCACCTCATGAATTTCGTATCCATAGGGTATTCTCTCAGGAAGAGAGAAAGCTAGGAAAAGTACGTACTACTTCCATACTTCCAAAACTTGCTGTTTGGCAGCTATTGGCACTAATTTTGGTGTCTCAGTAGCCAACTGTTAATCAAGTAATCAGCAAAAAAATTCTTCCATGTTTGGGGAAAAAAAAAAATGTCTTTGTGGCCAGAAATTATTTTCAGATGATCAAAATCTTTCGCTGTTTGGCCTGAGCACTCAGAAGAAATAAAGTAGTGGGAAGAATTGTTATAAAACAGAACTAGTCTCTCATTTTAGAGATTGCAGACTGTTGCAGACTGTCAATTCACACTGGTGGCTTTAGGCAGAAATTGATTTCTTCTGTCAAAACTCAAGTTTAAAATGTAGCACCTGTTTATTTGTTTTCCTTGGCTGTAATTATTCAGGGGTGTTGGAATACAGGAACACTTGGCTGTTACAGCCTGACATAATTTTCTTTTTCCTTTTCTGTTCTTCTTTGAGATGCTTTACACGCCTACTTTGGGATCTGTGGTTTGTCATTAATTGGAGAATCTGGTATTTGCAAAGTTCATCCTGCCCTGAATGTAAGCACAAGAACCTCAGAGCGCCTTCACCACCTTCATCAGATCTGGAGAACAAGGACTCTAAACAGTGTTCAGATGACAGACACCTCTCTACATGACTGATTTGGACTTGAATTTAGTTCTGGTAGCATAATTGTAGCCCAAGGTTAAAAGCCATGTATAACCAATGTGCTCTTTTAAGTGCTGGGTCATACAATCAGATCTGTGTTGCTGGCATCACTTCGATAGGGAGTTGCCTTCAGCAGGTTATTCTGCATTGTGATAAAAAGAAGTATTTTGAATCTATAGAAGTTTGTCACCACAGACTGTAAGTGGCTCTTCAAATGGCTTTACTTCTAAAGAATCCCTTGAGGCATTTAAACTTCATTTTTATTTTGATTTGTGCATACTGTGTCAACATATATAGTAGGCAAGTATTTTCAAAATCTGTTTACATATCATACAGTATAGCACAGAACTTTGGAGTTCTTTATGTTCCTAATGTTTGACATATTTTTGGGTAGAGAATCTTCCATGTTAAGTCTCAGTTAAAAGTTACCTTTTATTGTCTACTTTCAGATTCCATAAACTTTGTTAAAAAAAAACCCAAGTAAGTACAAATAAAATTATTTTATTCAATATACCAGACTTTCAAAGTTGTGTGGCCTTACTAAATGGATTTTGTATTTCTTCTGAGTAGTTTCTACACAGATGGAGTTGATCATTAGCCAAAGTGTTTTCATCTGAAATATTCTCTTCATGTGAAATTCTGTGAGAGTGGCATGTTGATGTATTTTGATGAGTGTGGTGTATGTGATATATGTCAAGGGATATTCAACACAGTCGTTTCGAAGAGATCTGCGTGCAAGAACTGCATTAGAACCTGTTTCTGAAGTCAAGCCTATGTAATACATTAAAATTGACAACTGCATTCTACTTATTTTTTTATATGTACTTCCTTTTTACTGTGAAATAATTCCAAGTTTCTTACCCATTCTGTGTAAAGAATGAAACATTGAGCTTTAAAGTAAGTGGCAGTCGTTTACTGTTAAAGAGATGATGAACATTTTCAGCTTATTTGGTAGTGGTGCCTTACTTTGTATGCTTGAAATGCTGCTCAGAATCAAAGCAAATAACTTGCAGTTGTTGCGTTTGTGGCAAGTCAGTTTGTGTATTTCATGCATACAGTAGACACCAGGATGTCTTTCTACTTGCCAGTCATTAAGGCACATTCTTTTTTCTAAGGGACTTCCAGACACAGATAACTGAAGACCTCTCAAACCAGATTAAGTGCACCATTTGCCACTGCTGAGCCCAAAGACACAGTATTTCAGTCAGCAAAAAGAGCTTCAGGAATAACCGTCGTTCTGGTTTTTACATTGCAGTGCAAGTGAAAAAGGTAGTTAGCTGTACCTCTGTCACAGATGTCAGAGACATCCAGGGGGCATCTTCAGGCTACCATAACAGTCCTGGTGTCCAAACCTGTAGCAGCCTTCCTACTTAAAGAAAGTGGTTTTATTTCCATAAGCAGATTAATTTCCATGGCAGCATTGGGAACATCACCAGTGGTGGTGGTCTGCTTGGAAAAGCAGAGAAGGAGCATAGGGCAGGGCTTGGAAGTAAGACATGTGATCTAGGCATGTCCCAGTAGACTCCTTCCTTGTAAGAGGCAAGACTACATAGCTGGAAGAACCGTAAGAAGTCTGGAGTGGTGGAAGCAAGAGGACTGTAGGGCTAGTATTGGGAAGGAGAAATTAGGTGCTTGAGTAGGACTGGTGCAGAGTAAGAGAATATTAAAACTGGGAAATACAGAGGCTGGAGACACGAGAAAAATAGGGAAGGCAGAATGTGGAGTAAGAGTGGAACCAAAATGATGTAAAGGATTTGATGGGTTTTTGGAACATGGTGAAGTTACAAGGAAGATGAGATGTAATTACCCATCCCTACCCATGCCCCTCGGCCTTGCTGAAGAATCATGTTTTTCAGCATGTAGTGCATCCCCTGTTAGAGGAAGTAGCTTCGAATTTCAGAAGAGCTGAATAATGTATCTGCTGGGAAACAGCCCAAATAATACTTCCTTACTTGGCTTTATGAGGAATGATGTATTTGATTATCGTGGGGCAAATCTGTACTTTGAAAATCTGAAACTATGGTTCCTGAGTCTTCCTATCTGTGACCAGGTTCCCATCTGTGAGGGACGTAAGGGTAGAGAAACAGAAGTAAGGGGACAAAAGTGAAAAATCATGTTCTGTCAACGAGTTAATTTTTCATGGCAACTAATTCAACATTGTTCTGCTTTGAAAATCAGTTAATATTTCTTGCTTAGTTTTCTGTATCTGTTATTTACACAGATTTTACATTTCACATCTCCTTGGCCCCCAGTTATTCTACAACCTTTTTTCCCCCCAGCTAAATAACAGCATTTTTTTAGGCTGAATGTTGACAGCAGTTACCCTTTTCTAAAGGTTGCAGGAGGCATATTTGTTTCCCATTGACCCCTGTTCTGAAGCCAGTAAAATGTGTGTGCCCACACTGAGAATCTAATTACTTTAATTGGTTTGAAATCTTTAATCTTTTTTTGAGTTGACAAAAATCTGTCCTAATAACCGACTCTGCTTGCATGATTTGCCATTCTTAATCTCCCAACTGATGTCAGGCAAACAAACAGTGAATGTTCCTGTGTAACAGACACTTTGATTCTGACTGTGTAGTAAATGCTTGATTACATTGCCTTTCCTATTTTAGTGGTTATCATGTCTTCTTGCTAGAAAAATGTTAAATGATAAATTGATGGACAACAATTTCACAGGTAAGGAGAGGAGTCCATGAACTAAAACCTCTTTTAAAATGGAGATGTCCAAATGCTGCTAAAACTTAGATGTTAAAACTTAGACTGTGAAGCTTAAATGGAGCTAGAAAAAGCAAACTGTGTGATTACTACCGACTGGTAATAATTTTGTGTTAACCACAGATTTACATTGCTGAAGCTGAACCTAAATAAGAAATTAATAAATTAAATGGCTGTACCATGTGCTTGAGGGTGTAAAACATCTTGGCTATCAGGGCTTGTGCTATGCAGAATGCCTACACTGCCACAAACTTTTGATGCTCCAGCAATGGTGTCATACAACAGACCTGCTCCCTAATTCTTCCTGTTTATCAAGAATCTATTTATAAAATTGATGCCTTCTGTAATCCCCAGCAGCACTCACAGCTTACTGATGTTGGCTTGATCTGAAAATATATGCCTGGCTGGGTTCCCCTATCTTATAAAGGCTGACTACTGTGGTTCTACCTCCTCTTCCAAAAAAATTTTGAACTGGCGTGTTGGATAAAGGAAGTTAAATGAAATGATACAATAGGATCTGAGGACTGAGGTTTTAAACATTATTAGGGTTTTCACAGCAACTCGATTTGTGTATAGCTGCTGGCAGATACGGTAACACCATTTTGGAAGACTTGCTAAGGATGTTTGTATTTATGAACTTTTCACCTTGAGAAATTTTTTTTCTAAATGGAACAATCAGCACTTGTGGAAAAAATCTAACAAGTAGTTTGGACATTGGAGAAATATCTGAAATACGTTGAATGTTTTTGAAGCATATACTAAATCTGCCTCCTCCGTGCTCTAATGCCCTGGAACAAAGTAAAAGACAACCTGAGAGGAGCTGAAGAAGCTACGTCAAATACGCCATTCTCCATAGAAGCCAGTATCAAAAATTAAATACTCTATAGAAACAGTAGCATTCCCAGAAAAATACATTTCACCTTTATAGCAGATCCTCAGCTATTCAGCTTGGGGTTACATTGTGTAGAGGGGAAGGAACACGTGATTTCCAAAGTCAGAGCCTCTTTGGACAGCCCATCTCCTTGCATTTTGGAAGAACCCTGCTATTGGTGCCCCTGTGGATGTAGAAGGTATGTTGTTGGGATGTGAGAAGGAGAGGTAAGCAGGGGGAAGGTAAGCAGATCTGTTGCTGCAACTAAAACTTGAAACATCTCCAGAACTCATCAGTTGAATGAGAACATTGGTCTGTTCAGGTTGGCTTTACATACTGTGGTTGTTCTGAAAAACTGTTGTTTTGCTATTGAAAGTATAGACCACTTAAGTTTTCCTCACTTAGCGAGGACTGGGTGAAAGAGAAGAATGTCATCTTTATAGTAAATGATTATTAAATTCCTCCACTGAGTGGTTACAGTGTGTCACGGGTTTACACTTTTGCATAATGCAGTTGTGTCATCTGTTCTCTGTTATCACTGGAGAACAAGCAGGATCGATCCCAAGGAAGGAAACAGTCCTGTCTCAATAAAAAGGGGAAGTTCATCAAGGAGGAGAAAATCTGTTGAGAACAATCTGCAACTTCACTTTAAGAATTTCAAAATGTGCATGGGAGGAGAAGAGTTTGTGGTAAGGAAAGAGCTTTCAACTTGCCAGATTAGGTTGTTCATGTTAACCTCACAGATGAAAGGAGGGAGATACGCACGTGGAAGCCTGTGGCTTTGACAGTTTTAGTCATGCATGTGTGTTGAGGTGACTTCCATGTTAACTTGTAACAGTGATGATAAACAGGCTCTGGTAGAAGGACCTGGAGCTACCCTGTGCAGCAGTTAAATCAACCACCTTGCATGCTCACAGTCTGAGAGAACACGAAGGCCTTCATGAAGCTGTTTTGCAGGACCCATCCCTGGGTTTCCATCCAGATCTCTCCCCATGTCCCCTTTACTACAGCACACAAGAGAGAGGCTCTGCCTTACCCTGGGAGGGAGGGTCCCACCTTATCCTTCTATGGGAAATCTGCAAAAGGACAATTTGACATGAAAACGGCAGAACAGAAGTCAAGGCACAGCTTTCTGTTGCTTGTCCTGAAAGCTTCTGGGAAAGGAGTGGTGCTTATGCTGCCTAGAAAGCTAAATCAGCAGGACTGCTGTTGAAATTGCATGCTGCCTTTGGATAATTTAAAGGTTTCCCTAAGCACAGAGCTGTATTTATTTGCTGTTACGCTATCCAGGAGTCTTCATTTAGCAACCTTCTTTAAATTATGGCCATGCCTTACTAAAATAGGCTCACTTTACACAATTACATTTTAATCTTGGACCCAACTTTCCTACTGCTTATTATACCATTACAGTCTTCTTTAACGCCAGACTCATTGTGGAGGAGAATCATGCCAGAAAGGCATCTTTGTAAACCTACTGCCCGGGCAGCTTTCATGAGGGGTATTCTTTCACAGCAGATTAGAGTAAAAACTGTCGGGAATGACTTAGGGACAGCTGATTCTGCCTTGGGACAGTTTGATGAACTCTTTAAGTTCTTAAGGACCCTCCTGGACTGTTTTTTTACTGTTCTTTAGTTTAACATTGTAATTTTTTTAATTCCCACCCCCTCCTGCCTGTAAATTCCTCAGTTAAGGAGAGTTTTGATAGTGGGACTGTTTTAGTGCTGATCTGTAAGGTACATAGATGGGAATAGGGGGGATGTTTCTATAAATAGCACAGACATACTTTAGAGGAAATCAGAAATCTTAGACAGACTGGGTATATTAGCACTCTGGTCTGTACACTCATGCTTCACAGATCAGCTGTCCTTCGGCGGTGCTGGATGCCTAGCATCCATCTGAAATAACCTTTTTAAATATGCAGCTCTCTGGTGGGGCTGAGGACAGGATTCTGCTAGAGATGTGTCTGGTTAAGGGTTTCCAACACAGCCACAGGGCTCTTCTATGTTTTTATATACAGCTCTATATATAACTCCCTGTATAAGGCCAGAGAGAGTGTGTTCTGCAGAGTGATGATAACATGTGCCTCTCTGCCTTCCCAGTTGCTATTGATAGCTTCCTATGCAAACGTTTCTGATGGCTCTGTGCCTTGACATTTGTTTTCAGTGTAGATAAACTCCAGCATCGAGTAATTTCCTTCTGCAGAATGAGGAGCTGCCAGTGAGGACTGTGATGGTGGGCATCTAAAGAAAACATGTAAAGCACATTAACAACGTGAACTTCCGTGACTATATGCCAAGTCCTGTCCCCTTCCTCTCTGCCACCCCAGAGTTAATCTAGTTTCTATTGAACATAGATACAATGGAACAGCAGAGGCACATGTTCCCCTCTCTACCTGAGATGCACACCCCTCCCTGCTGAGGAAGTGTTCCCAGCTCTGAGGATGAGTTGTGAACCGCAGCTATCGGTGGGAAGTGGTTCCCCAGCCCTGTAACAGCTGCCAGTGTGCTCCTCTGCTCTGTGGCTCCTCAGCACAGGACCAGAGCAGGCACCAGAGGCATAACAGATGCATAACAGTGGGTAGCACATTTCTTCTGCTGCTGGTTGGCCCTACCTCTGCATCTCCCTTACCACCCACCTGTAACCCCTCTGGACTGTTGCAGGCTTTCTCACCTCCCATGACTCCAAGCTATGGTCTATGAGCCACAGAACAGGAAGGTTGCACAGGTCTCTGCACAAAGCAAAGGCAAGCATGCTGCTTTTGAGTGCAGCAGAAACCTGAGCAAACACTGACCAGCATTTGAGATGTTAAGTAGTGTCTGCTTCCCAGGGAGGGCAGTTTTTTAAGCCAAAGGCTCCACAGGCTAGGAAGACCAACAGTTCCCATGATCTCCCTTCTATAAAAGGAAATTAAAGTCTGCAGCAGCTGTTGATCTGAAAGCCAGTCTGGGCTGGATCCCCCTCCAGTAGGCCACACAACTGTTTCTCATCACACATTGTAGGCCTCACAAATGTTTCTCACTGCACCCAAGGACACATAGTATGCATTATTGTCCATATGTCCATATGTCCATTGTATATGACGCTTCTCGTCAGCTAGGTCAGTCTGTTCTTCAAACTGTCAACTATAATTAGTAACGAGCTTCTCATCAGGAGCCACCATCCTTGAAGAAGAGAAACATCCCAGAACATGGACGCTCATTAAAATTGTTCAACCTGTATCAGTTTAATTAGAGATTAGAATGTCATTTGTAAGAACTCTCCTCATTATAACAGTAAAAATCACACCCACTGCTTTGAAGACCCCTGCCTGAATAAAGACCCTCCCTCTTTGAGCTTGTGCAGAAAATGAAAAACCCACTGTAACTTTAAATTGAAGTGAGCATGTTACTAACCAATAAGGGATAGAAGTGATAAGTGACTAACCAATAATCATTATAGTATGTATATATGTAATCATGTAGTTTGGAGTGTATAGATACTTTGAAGTTCCTTTGTGTGGTGTGCTAGTTTTGTGGAATTACCACCTATCATCCACCCCTCTTTAACCAGATACAGAATAAACTGACCTCTCGGTTATGCATGTGAGATTGGCTTTTGCACACCAGGTAACAAACCCTGTCTGAGGAACAACACTCCCATCCTCTTGCTGGCTGCCTAGCCTACTCCAGCTACTGGCAGACAACTCTTTGTCATCAGAGCAAGATGAGTCTTTTGATGCTTTTTGATGCTCACCAGATTTGAACAGGAATATAAAGGAAGGCTTTTTTATTTTTGGCTTTCAAAAATAAGCTCTCTGATGTCAGTCACTCTAGTGAATGTCTGTACACTACAAACACTGGCAAAGGAAGATTCAGACAATAAAGGTGCTTTGTCTTGCAGGCTGAGACAGCTCTATCCTACACACTTCTGCTCATTTACTCGTGTCAGTCAAGAACAGATGATTGTTGATTGCTTTAAACCAACAGTAAAAGAAAATAAGTAAATAAAATCAAACCAGGCTAAAGTGTTGTTTTGCCAACATAGTTTACTTCACCCACCCCAGGTCTACATGAAAACAGTAAAAAGGTGATAAATAATGCAGTATTCCTAGCTATTAGGAGAAGGGTTTGTCTTGTCTGTAACCAAGTTGAAATCCTTGTCTGGCAAGTTATTTGGGGAGGATGCTGGGAGGAGTCACTCTTGGCAGACCAACATGCATTTGACTTTCCTTCGCAGCAGGGCAAAGAGAGCATGCCTCTGTGAAGTGAGTGCATTACGGATGAATGAGAGGGAACTCTCTTCCACTTAGGCTGCTGCATCAGAGAGGCCTTTTTAAGTATGCCAAGGAGAACTGCTGAAGTGGAGAGGGCTGTAGAAGTCAAAGGAGTGAAAAGAAACTTGCATGGAAAACCAGGAAGATTTCCTTTTCATGAAACTCCAGAACAGCACGTAAGTACTTGTCTGCCCATGACAGGGCCCAGACTCCCAGCATCAGGGACTACTCTTCTGCTTATCACTCACATGATAAAAACGACCAAGTTCACACAGCGAGGTTTGTACTAGCTCACTCTGCACTGCAACATGTATGGGACAGGAACATCTTCTAGAGCGACAGCCAAGTACTTGGGGCTGCAGCTCTCTTACGCTACACCCTGCAGCTGGCTCTGCACCTTGTGGTGCTCAACACACATGGGCAAGCAGCCAGAACCATGGTTTGGGAGTTTTGGCCGCAAACAGTACCGGCCAGCCTTGGCAGCCCTCTCACATCCAGGACAAATTGCTGCCCCAAGGTTGTCTCCATGTGTCACACAGTGTGACCAGGGACCAGGAGTGTCACTGTGCTTCACCCTCAGCTTTTTGTGAAGACTGCAGGGAACAATTTGCTTTGTTGTAACTTCAGATAATCTCCCCTAAGTGACATTTTTGGCCTTTTGCTCTGTGCTGCACGTACTTTTATAGTCATAAGTTGACTTTGTTTAAGCCAGTGATTCTTTGAGGGTGCACCAGCACCTTTGCCAGCCTACAGAGGGAAAAGGAGATGCAGAAACCTCTGTTCCATTGGCACAGTGCTGCCTGCCCATGTTGGCCGCAACAGTGCTCTTGCTGCGCGGCAGCACTGCAGGCAGGTACTCCAGCAGCACAACATTTGCCTGAGTGCTGATCCCAGTGTTAAAAGCAGGTTATTGGTGTTAAGGGTCTGGAGAGCCTCGGACATCCAGAGGATAGACCAGTGATGGGGCAGGCTCACCCTGATGCAGAGTGACGCTGGGAGGGTGAGCACTTGGTTGGCTCTCACAGAGCAGAACGGAGTCTGCACTGCCCTCACTCTGTGCAAATTCAATCTGCAGGGAGCTTAATGCACTCTCATTGGGGATTAAAGACTGTATTAACCCACTGGTAAACACATGGGAAGTATTTAATTGAAGGAACATAGGACATGCCATTCTGAGAAAGGAAAATTAACTCAAACGTAATCCCGTTGTAGTTAAACTGAAATAAAAGTGCAAGATACCTTTAAACCCTGAAGGCATAAACTGGACAAGCTTTGTAGATGGATGCAGTACTCTCTAAAGGCCAGCTGAGTCTGAAAAGCTTTCATGTATATGCTGCCTTCTTCAGAGGCTTCGCTGTTACAGACTTCCCCCTTCTTCAAAATGCACAGAATCACTAAAGCTTACATTGTCACAGTTGCATGCAGATCTCAGCGGTGCTCATCTTTTCCTTATCTTTCCCTGATTTGCATATCTCTGATTTCTTCATTAGACACATTCTTTTAAGTAAATGAATAGAATCAATAAATTAATAGACTCTATCCTGTTGTGTTTTGCTCAATTAATATTTACTGGAATTCTAGATACCCAAAATTGGCTTTGTATTATCAAATTTGATTAACTGTAGTTGTAGCAAAAAATGGCAATTACATTATATATTCATGGTATGCATCATTATGTACTTTAGCTGATTCCTTATAAATATCTAATAACATACTCAATACATCAAATATTAATAGTAGCCTACATACTTAACCCATATTTCTTAAATGAGCTTGTTCTGAGGGGCATGTGATATTGTGCTAGTGTAAAATGGGACAGGCTAGGAGGAAATCATACATAAAGATAATTTTTCATATAGTACAGATGCAGTTTTTCACTCTGTACTTTATTTTGTGTGTTTGTACATCACCAATAGTGAATTAACGTGTTTATGGTATTTGGACAGAGGTCTTTAAATGAAGCAAGACAAAAAGCCTAGAGGTAGCCATCTCTGGTGTCAAAAAGGTCTGAGTCTGAGCACAGGAGAACAAAAAGTCTGGCAGAGGACCTACAGACAGAAGTGAGGGAAATGAGAGGTACAGGCTAAGGATGAGACTCTTTGCTTCTGGCCATTAGCAGTGGATGATGTTGACTTAGCCACAGAGCAGCAGCAGAACTGCTTCAGTATCTCATTTTGATTGTCGCTGTTTGTTTGCTATATTTAGTGTTATGGGTTTAGTGACCTGTTGGGTTTTGCCAGTATCTATTAGAGCAAAGTATATAAAATAAATAAAACCCTCTTCCAGTATATGGTGAGAGTAAGTAAAAATTTGATCACTAAGAAGGCTAGAGACATAAAAGGAGGCAAAAATCAAATTCTCCCACAGAAAGTGAAGATGTGAATTGGTAGCTGCATCGCAGAGAGATCTGGGGATGCCAGGGAATCACAGGCTAAATATAAATCCCGAGTAGGATTTATTAACACAGTCGTAAGGGAGAAGGTCCAAAAGTTCCTCCTGCTTGAGGTAGTCTTAGTGGGACCTCAGCTGAATGTGGCAGAGACACAGAAGCAGGCGGTTCCCTGACCACTCACCAAGAGACTCCAGATAGTTGTGCTCCTTTTTCTTCCCCAGAAGATCACAGATGGGAATGGGAAGAAAAAAAACAACAAACCAACCCTGTGTTGCCTAGAAGAACTAGAGGGGATGGGATTTATTGCAGGGAGAGGTTTAGGTCTGCATGTGAGCTTTGAAATACAGTTTGATCTTATTTGTCCTGTTTGTAAAACCTTTACTATCATCAGAAGGTCTCACCTCTTTCCTGGCAAATTTTTTTTCTGCTTGTGACAGTTCCTATCTACATCACTCCCTGTGGAAGGAAGCAGTTTATATAAAATTCATAAACTATTTACATGAATTCTCTTTAGTATTGCTCAGGCTAGTTTCAGGCCTCTGAACACTGTTAAGAGAATAAAACTAGGTCACAATCCTTACCAGAGGCATGCACGCTTGGGTACGTATTTAAGTGGTGGGTTTTTTCATTATTTCAAATGTTTGTTCAAACATACAGTTTAACAGTGAAGTAGTTCATACTGACTACTGGTACTTTTCCACCACCTTTAACATCATCTTTCTTGCATCTCCATTGGTCTGGCATTGCAATTGTCAGTGACATCAGAGTCCTCTGAGATGGAAGTACATCTAACACAGATCCATTTCCCCCACACATACAATAAAATGGAAGCATTCCTCTCCTCTGTACTGAATTATTTGTGTTAGCCCTTCCCATATCGCTGCCTGCAGCTGGTTTCCAACGTTCTTTAAGTAGATTTCCTCTAATGATGTAATGATGGCCAACAAGTTCAAATGTGGTGCACAGTGGGAGAAGACCCCTCCCTCCTCAGGATGCTAGGGTGTATGCTTGAGTGGATTCCTGTCGAAATGGAAATGGGAAAATAGCTCACCATCCTAGGGGAGCAGAAAGAAAGGAGCATCTGATCAGGCTTTGCTGCTCAGATTTAGTTCAGAAGCAGAAACTAAGACGGAGAAGATCAATCAGAAAATCCAGAGCTGTCACTGCTGTCCTGGGAGAATCAACATAGTTGACAGTTCAGGAAACATAAATTTCCTTTATATTTTAATTTCTATACCAATGTGCAGAGGCAGAGCACTGTGTTGCGTGACATTTCAGCACTGCAATACAGGGTCGGTTTTTCTGCTGGTATAAAATTATATAAATTTATTTACATTAGTTGATAATCTGGCCCAGGATCCTTGCATTTTTGGAGACCTGCTACTAGTTTAAGTTATAGAAAGCAAATAAAAATGTTCTCCTGATTCATTTTAAGATAATATGACATGCTCTGAGATTGATAATTTCATGACAACTGAAAGTTTGAGTTCAGTTTCAGATATCCTGGTTCCACAGAAAGGAACCAACCTGACAGATGAAATAAAAGGAGAAAAAGTGTGAAAAGAAATTGCATATCTGCAGTTTATGTGGAACTGGTGAGGAGCTCCCAGCTATTTCTGGCATACAGCCTATCTCAGTAAAGGTTGTGTAAAACACAGTGACCGGTTACCAAGAGGGGTGAAAGTCCCTGGGCCACCAGCTGCAACATGAAGCTTCTCCATCTGTCTCCAGCCTTCCAAGTGCACATTCTCCCGTCAGCCTGCAAGACAAAGGCTATCACAAACTATTTTTCATCTCAGGAGATGGGAGCCCTCAAAATGGCTACAGAAATTGATATCTGCTGCAGAGAATAGTCCAAATCACTTGCTAGTCTCAATCTATGGAGACAGCCTGTGTTAATGATACTGAACCACCCACAAGGCTCTGCCTGGACTTGCAGGACTTTGTAGAAGTACACTCTCCTGCAGGGCTGCTACCAGAGAGTGCTGTCATACAGGGTCCAGGATCATCCCAGCAAGAGCTGCTTGGGAGGGTGCTGTTGCCGAAGCAGTGAAATCAATGCAAAAGTGGTTTGTGGCACTCGCCTGCTTGCCTCTCACTGGCAGCCACCTGAACCTGGAGTGCTAACAGAGCTCATGCTGAAACAAAACCATTCCAAGAAAAGAGCATGAAAGAACCATCAGCTGCTTCTGTCTCCTCCTGTATCCTTCTTGCCCTGACTAACTTCATGATTTGAGCTACATTCACATCTCTTTACATTTGTGGAGCACTCCAATGAGTCCACAGCACTCCCCTGACATGGAGGGCAGTGTGTGGCTGGGGTGTTGATCAGTTTATGGAAGCAGGACCTGAGGAGGTGAATGAAGGGAAACCAGGGCTCATCTTTTCTGTCCCAAGTACTTGAATTTCAGTCCAGGCTGTCCATAACCAACAGCATATAGCAGAAAGAAAAACAACAAAACCAAAACCAAACCAACAAAAAACACCAACAAGAAAAAGCTAATCACACTGGTGCAGCAAAAAAATCGTGAGACAGCAGCTAAGAATTCAGAGCACATTGTTCAAAATACTGGTGTCATTCATGGCCAAGGAATGCAAGGCAAAAATATCGATCCAGAGCAGGCACATGGTGCATGTACCTGTGGAGACCCTTGTCTCACAGGCTTTGGGCAATCATTGTTTGGGGACGTTTAACATGAACATAACAAAGCTGCAATGGCATTTGGGTACAGACATGCCTCCAGCTAAAAGGGTTCCAGTGGAGTAAACTGCTGCATGTTGTTTTCTTGCACTGCGCAGAAAGGGTTGTAAATTCCTTGGCTTTTCACGCAGCCTCTGATTACTGAGCAGTAAGGTCAAAGGTATGTTTGCTGCTTGGCACAGGTTATCATTTGGAGATTCGCCCTGATATCATGGTACAACCTTCCTTGATACAGAAGAGCCACTGTTGCTGAGGCCACCACCAGCATAGTGTCCTGCAGATGACTACTGGACTTGAGCAGCTTGGGAAGAGTCACTCTTTCAGGAAATCCCTTTTCCCAGCCTTGGCCAGACCTGCTCTCTGGCAGTGCTCAACACTGATCCAAAGAAATTACAGTAAAGAAAATTTCCTACATGAGTGCCATTTTGTGAGCTGGAATTAGATCAGAGAAGCAAAATATCTCACATTGAGTTAACTAGGTATTGAGGACCTCTCAGCTGCATGAGTGATAACAGCTGACTGCCCCCTGTGCTGATGCCCTTCGTTATTCCTGGGCTGTTTGCACAAAAGCAATATGTGGAATGCTGAAAGCCTGTCTATACCCCAATAACAAGCTATTTGATTAATGAGTCATCTGATATATATAATTGTACAGTATCTAGTAACAGAAAAGTCTGGTAGCTATTCATGAGTCCTGTTTTCTGAGACAGAAAGAGTATATTGTTTCAGTGAGTACCCTGTGGAGAGAAATCTGGGATAACATTACTACCGTATCAGTACACTTAGGAAATACAGCCTCCAAAGGGATACGTTATACTGTTATAAAACACCTTTTGGTATGTTTTCACCACACAGGGGTGATGTGCTCCATGGGCTACCTGATAGCTACAATGTAAGTGTGGCTTGTCCCCTTCCACCTCTCAGTTTGGGAGGGAGCTGGTGAAAGAGCAGCAGAGGAGAAAGAAATGAGCCAGCTGGTGGCTGAAGTGACCTGTGGTGCCTCCACCAGAAGGAGTGGTGTGGACTGGAGGCAGGCATGGAGCAGGGGTGCAATGTCTGCAACCTCTCAAACACCATTCCCCAGCCATCCTATAGGGCCCCCTTGCCCACCGTGTCCTGGTGGAGTTTTGCAGTTCCTCTCCTGGTAGCTGGCTCTCTGGTCTGGTGTGAACGTTTCAGCAGGCTGTGAGGGCTGTCTTCCTCAAGAAGTGCAGGGTACTTGAATTGTTGGGATGAGTTTTTTTGCCACAGTTATATAAAAATTTGTTGTACCCATCTTGAGTGGCAGCATCTGTCCTGGGATGCAGAAAAATAGATGACACTAAGTTTTCTTCCAGTTTGAGTTACCCCATGGACATACCACTAGCCAAATGCAGACACACCAGACAGATCATACATGCAGTTATGTACATTACATTAGTATGTGCTCTTCACTACAGATGTGTTTAGACACAATGTTTCATCTGAACAAAAGCTTGGAATTTAAGAAAACCGTATGGAGCCTGGGGACACATGCATCATGCCGTACCTCACCGTGCATCTCACTTCAAGCTGTGCTTTCAAGTCTCTTTGAAAAGAGGCATGCCCACCTTGGGTGCTGCCCTGGGCAGATCTGCCTGCAGCATCAGCCCCAGGCCACGGGCTCAGCAAAGGACGAGAGTCATTTGTACAGTAACGCTCGGGTTTGGCTGGACCACGAGTAGGTACAACCTCGCCACCCTGACCACAGCTCTCGCGGCCGTAGAGAGGGTGTTTCTGGACACCTCGACGTGCCCTGACAGTCTGCCCGTGCTGCTGCTGGCTGAGAGGTTATCGCGGGCGCCCTCGGTCCCGTGAGCATCCTCCACGGGGCGGGGACCGGAGGCGAGGAGAGCACCTCTCGCACCGCGGCGGCTCCCCGGCGCAGAGCACCGGGGCAGCCCGGGGCTGCGCTGCGCGGGGCGGAGGAAGCGGCGGGGCGGTCCCGCCCGCGGCACGGCTGTTCCGCGTGGAGCGTGGGGCCATGGCAGCGGCCGCGGACGGCAGCCGCTTCGGCTACATCTTGGACCTACTGAAGCGGGAAAAGGTAGGGGCGGCGCGGCCCTGGACCCGCCCGTGCGGGGGCCGCGGGACTGCCGGCGGGGTCCCCGGCGGCGGCGTGTCCGTGGGGCCGCGGTCAGCATCCCCGGGACACCCGCACAGCTCCAGGGAGGCGGCAGCGCCGGGACCGGCGGGCCGCGGGGGATGCGCCCGGAGGGGGGAGTCGGTTCCCACCTTAATGACTGTGGTTGGTTGGTTGGGGGTGGGCTGGAGGAATTGGACTCGTCTTTAGAGCTGATGTACTTTGGAGGCTCACCTAATACTTGCCGCACGCTTCCGAGGCCGTCGAATGGAAAAAATTTAAGAAATAAAAAGGCGAAGTGGCGCTCAGCCCGGCACCTGGCATTTTTGGAGCCTTGTGCTGTGCGTGGGACAGTTCGTCCCTCTGCTCATCAGTGGATGTGGTGAGCTAACGCAGGCTGCGCCCATACCTGCTTGTTACTGGGGGCTTTTTCTGGTACCCATAGCTGGATGGGCTGTGGGCAATGCTGGAGTGAAAAGTGTCGCCACCAAGAAATGATTCAGAGTGTAAGTATTTTGAGGGAAACTAGCACGTGAGTTTTGTAGAGGAAGGAGGGGGAAAGCCAACTTCTTTTATTAGTGAGCTGCTGATAACATATAAAAAATGGGGAACACTTCTGCCTTTCACCCAAAGACTCTGGGTTAAAAAAAAAAAAAAAAAAAAAAAAAAAAAAAAAAAAGGAAGTAGTCATGGTATTTTTAAACTTAAAAATAAGTGAGGTGGAAAATGGTGATATTGAAAAGATTGTTTGTCCCAAACGCATCCTGAAGACCTTCCAGCTCATCTCCAGAGACTGCCTTCACGCCTCATTTTTTGTGCCAACCCTTCCTCCCCCCGCCTCTCCCTCTCTCTTCTGAAAGTTGTGGATGAACCTTTAGAGCAAGTGAGAGAGGTTTCCTGGGTGATTTTCTGCTTCTCCTTGCCCAGGAATAACCATGCCTGGGGCTCCAAAGGAAAATTCAGATGGCCAAGTTGTTCCTGTCCATTTTATGCAATGCACAAAACCATAAAGGGTTTCAGGCAAGAAACTCCTTTTGCCTGTGATTTGCCTGTAAGGGGGTGCTACGTCTGCCCCTTCTCTCACAGTTAAACAGTCTGTGCTGGTAGCTTGAATCTGATGCCCTCTGCAAGAACATATGGTTCCACAGACAGTTGAGTTAGCACAGTAGTGTGAAATATGCATGTTTATTATAAACAGAGCTGTTGTTTATACATAGACCGTCACATTGCCAAGTCCCATCCTTGATGTTCCTGAAGAAAATAGGAGCTCTTAGCACTTGTGTGACCTTCACAGACTTTCCATAGTGGCAGTCACCGCGTGAGGCTCTCCAACGACCAGGTCTCAGACCTCTGGCTCTCCATGTTTTCCTTTTGCATTTCTTTACCTCCGTACCAGGGTTTAAGATTACAGTCCGTTTGTAATTTATTGATGTTATCCAGCAGCTTGGAGGTATTCTTCTGTGATAATTAAGCTGCTTTCTCAAGTGACATACATCATGCCAGCAAAAGGACTCTTCTGCATGGTAAATTGTGTGTGCTTAGGGGCAGGGTATGACTGCTGAGAGGTCCCAGCACTCCAGTTTTCCCTTTCCTGTTCTTCCACATAAGTAAGCTTTTGCAGCAAAGCCTGAGAGCATTAACATGCTCTGAGTTAACTGCATCAGGCTTTCACTGAACAAAGAAATATTAGAGAAATAGGACATAATAACAATACTTTACACTTGCACTCTCACCTCTCGCTGCGTGAGGTCCCAACATGTATGATACATCAGCTTATACATCTTGGGCACATGACCTCTTTTGGCACTCATGCTGTTTTTACACTTAGCTTTGCAGCCTCTGTCAGGCCTCCCAAACAGGGCAAATCATTATATATTGCTTTTCCCTGGGGGAATGTAATTTCAAAAACCTGTTATCTCTCTTATGTTCTGTACTAATTATTCCCATGACTCTGTTTCACACACACACACAACTTGCTTGTTGTACCTGGAACAGAAAGATGCATGTAACAATTTTAGCCCCAATAAGACTGTTCTTGTATAATCCATATATCCACAACATCTGTTTAGGCTCACTGCAGTACTGTGTGAGGTATTCTGGGCCTGCAAGGCACCTGTCACAAACATCACAGCAGCATCTGCGCACTCCAAAATGCCCCTGTGAGACAGATTAACAAACAACAACATTTTGTAGCAGAGACACTGAGGCAGAAGAAGATTGTATGGCCTTCTTTCAGAACTCTGAAAGCTCAGTTCAGATCACAGCAAGGACAGACCCTCAACAGTCTGAGTGACAAAATATTCCAGAAACAGTTTCAGGCTTCTTTTTTTTCCCTCTCTCCGCTGTCTGTTAAGTTTCCTTTAGCTGTAGTCAAACACATGAACACCCCTGCAGTTATTCTCCCTCACTCCATTCAAGATTGTTTTACTTGCATAGATGTGTTTTCTTCATTGGAACGTATCTGCTGCTCTTGTAGTATTAACTTCAAAGAAGTTTTAGATGCTGTAAAGAAAGATTTCTGTCTGATGAGGTAACTGATAGTAATACTTCTCATCCATTTTGCAGAACTATTTTTGGGTATTTTCCTGTAAGTGGAATAAAATCAACAAGCCGATATAAACCAGTGTGAACTTCAGAGAGACGCTGGCAACACTGACACTGTCCTTTGTGCACTCACTGTTGATTCCACTGAAATAAGGATCTTGACATGCTCCACATTTTAATCAAACTCCTAGCCCTCTCTGTTTTTCCCCTCACTTGTTTGCCTTGTTTTACCATCTATTCCTACCCTCTGCATGGTTTGCAGAAACTGACAGTTTGTGATTCATAAGGAAGAAGTTTAAAAACATTTCTCCAGAAAAAGCATTTAGAGAAATAGATACTACTAAAAACAAGCCCTAAACCTGAGGTAGGAACATGAGAAAAACTTATAAATAATTTTAAGAGCATTTCAAATTCTGCATGCTCTCCACCTGGACCCTGCAGGTGACACTGATTTCCATGCCTCCCTTCTGTCTGGCTTCATGTAGTGACTGATGTACAATTCTCTCATGGCAGCATTTCAGCTTTTCTCCAGGTGCGAGTAAGGGATAGAGCTACACAGGAGTACAAAAAATGAATCACACGAGGAACTGGAGAGAGGAAGTACAACAAAGTTTACTAGTGACTACGGGCTGGCATGTTGCCCTGGGCTGCCTGATTTAGCTGAACTGGAGATCTGCTCCTCCTCTTTCAGAAGATAGGGCTTTGTATATTTCTTACTTGTGTGTAGGAAAGTGCTTGTTTGGGGTTTGGGTCCCTATGAGGAGAGTAGTCATTTACTTTAACAGCAATTTTCTTCCATTTACAGAGTATCCAGAAGTGTGCTAGATTATGTATATATTGTGAGAGGTATTTGCATAAAAAGGTGACTCGGGTTGAAAGAGCATGTAAAGATATCTTGGAGTTCAATTTCAGGTAACAGCTTAAGTTAGATACTGCAGAGGAGCCTGAGTCTAGCGGCTAGGAGTCAGAGTCCAGTTTGCCTCTCTTGGCAGTTTTTAATCTGAGTCAGCTGTGTTAGTCAACCTATGTGACAAAGGTGTGTCTCCACAGTTTAGACATGTCCTCATGGCTCCAGCAGTAGGTTATCTGAAGCACCTACAAGAGCAAGGGATGTAACATGGCAAGGGTGAGCTGCCAGCCTTGCCCCCGGTGACAGGGGTAACTACAATCTGAAGTGAAGAACAGAAGGCAGCAGGACAGAATAGCAATTCCCCATGTGCTACATGTGTGTAGTTCATATATTTTGTGCAGTATCTTTATGGTGTCAGAAACTGACTCTGTGGCTGGGCTTCCTGTAAATTTATGTTTTTTGAAATGTAAACCTTCTATATTCTAAATGATTTTTAAAAATAACCATTACATTTCCCTTCTGCTAAACAGTAATAATTTGCTTACAGGTATGATTCCTATTTTAGAGTCGGAGGGTATTTTGATTTGAATGTCATGTATTTTTGGGACACTTTTTCATTACAATTCTTTCATTTGCTTGGCAAGTGATTACAATGCATGGAGGGAAACAGCAGAATCCTCTGTGTGGACTATTGTCTCTAGCTGCTCTTTGGATCCCTTGCAACTGCTGGGATAGTGACAAGTGACATAGAAAAGGCTGAGGTGCTTAATGCCTTCTTTGCCTCAGTCTTTAATAACAAGACTAGTTGTGCTGAGGGAACCCAGCCTCCTCAGCCAGAAGACAGAGACTGGGAGAATGACCCCACCACAGTCCAGGAGGAGACAGTCAGTGACCTGCTGCATCACACAGACACACACAAGTCTATAGGACCGGATGGGATACACCCGAGGGTGCTGAAGGAGCTGGCTGAGGTGCTCGCCGGGCCACTTTCCATCATTTACCAGCAGTCCTGGCTGAGCAGGGAGGTCCCGACTGATTGGAAATTGGCCATTGTGATGCCCATACAGAAGAAGGGTCAGAACGATGATCTGGGAAATTACAGGCCTGTCATCTTGACTTCGGTGCCCGGGAAGCTGATGGAGCAGCTCATCCTGAGTACCATCACACAACACATGCGGGACAACCAGATGCTCAGGCCCAGTCAGCATGGGTTTATGAAAGGCAGGTCCTGCCTGACAAACTTGATCTCCTTCTATGACAGGGCGACCTGCTTGTTGGATGAGGGAAAGGCTGTGGATGTTGTCAACCTTGACTTTAGCAAGGCTTTTGACACCGTTTCCCACAGCATTCTACTGGTGAAACCGGCTGCTTGTGGCTTGGATGGGCACACACTTCTCTGGGTAAAAAACTGTCTGGATGGCCGGGCCCAAAGAGTTGTGGTGAATGGAGTTAAATCCAGTTGGTGGCCGGTCACGAGTGGTGTCCCCCAGGGCTCGGTTTTGGGGCCACTCCTGTTTAACATCTTTATTGATGATCTAGACGAGGGGATCGAGTGCACCCTCAGTGAGTTTGCAGATGACCCCAAGTTGGGTGGGAGTGTTGATCTGCTCGAGGGTAGGGAGGCTCTGCAGAGAGACCTGGACAGGCTGGAGCCATGGGCTGAGGCCAACTGGAGGAGTTTCCATAAGGGCAAATGCCGGGGGCTGCCCTTGGGCCACAAGAACCCCCAGCAGCGCTACAGGCTTGGGGAGGAGTGGCTGGAGAGCTGCCAGTCAGAGAGGGACCTGGGGGTGCTGATTGACAGCCGGCTGAACAGGAGCCAGCAGTGTGCCCAGGTGGCCAAGAAGGCCAATGGCATCCTGGCTTGTGTCAGCAATATCGTGGCCAGCAGGGACAGGGAAGGGATCTGACCCCTGTACTCGGCACTGGTGAGGCCGCACCTCGATTCCTGTGTTCAGTTTTGGGCCCCTCACTACACAAAGGACATTGAATGACTCGAGCGTGTCCAGAGAAGGGCAACGAAGCTGGTGCAGGGTCTGGAGCACAGGTCGTAGGAGGAGTGGCTGAGGGAACTGGGGGTGTTTAGTCTGGAGAAGAGGAGGCTGAGGGGAGACTTCATCGCCCTCTACAGCTCCCTGAAAGGAGGGTGCAGAGAGCTGGGGATGAGTCTCTTGAACCAAGTAACAAGCGACAGGACAAGAGGGAATGGCCTCGAGTTGTGTCAGGGAAGGTTTAGACTGGATATTAGGAAGCATTTCTTTCCAGAAGGGGTTGTTAGGCATTGGAATGGGCTGCTCAGGGAGGTAATGGAGTCCCCATCCCTGGAGGTGTTTAAGAGTCGGGCTGACATAGCTCTGAGTGATATGATGTGGTTGGGAACTGTCAGTGTTAGGTCAATGGTTGGACTAGATGATCTTCAAGGTCTTTTCCAACCTAGATGATTCTGTGATTCTCTGTTGCTTTCTAGGTGTCCTGGACATGAAGTGTCCTGTACACATGGTAGTAAGTAAAAAAGTTACTGATCCAGTTTAGCACACTTTGAGATGTGCTAGCTACAAAGCTTACCAAAAACTGATTGCAATCCCAATATTCTGGTAGTTCATTGAGCAGAGGCTTTATTGGCTCAGTGCTCTTTGCACAGCAGGGGCTCACGTGACCTTCCAAACCTGTCTGGTCCAGCTGATCAGATTATGAGATGTTAGGAAACCATCCAACCTTGAGGGTTATAGGCTTGTAGCACATCTCTGCAGAGGACACAAACAACAAGAATCGTAGTATTAGGGATTGATATTTTTGTTTTATGACAAGAGGTCCTCAAATCATTGTTACTCAAATTTTGAAACACCCAAGGTCTATAGGCCCTTGCCGGCTTTTCAAGGTGACATAGCTGAAGGGTAACCGTCAACAAGACAAAGATGAGCCTGTATTCCTGAGTCAAAACAGGCAAACTTCTCTCAGACAGCATAAATTCCTGCCTTATTGCTGAACAAACAATATACGTTTCAGCCTGCAAGACTGAGAAAATCTTGGGGAAAACAGGCACCTTCAAAGATTGCACTTTTCAGGGCTAAGTAGAGAAGCAAATTGCACCACTGACAATTTACACAGAGCAGGATCTGGGCTAAAACCCCACTGCATCCATCCTGGCAGAAAACATTTCCACTCCACAGGGAGAAAAGTGTCTCCTTGGTAGCTTGGTCCCCATGTCCCATTAGCTAAGAAACAAATCTCAGTCTTCATCCTGTGTATCTCCACTGTGGATGCATTGCCTCTGCTCTGATGCAAGTCTGGTAGCCACAGTTCAGTCAGAAGAATGCAGACCAGTTGGAAATTGGCTCAGGCTTGAGCCATGGTTGCAAGAGCACCATGAAAAACAATGCCTTGGAAAGCTTTGGTCTGAGGACCTGACTACTGAAGGCAGGGAAAGTGTTGCCAGAACCTCCCAAGCGCTTTGGCACAGGGCTATGTTGCTTCATGCAGTAGAACCCCAACTGCACTGTATAAGAATTGTAGAAATTTTATGGCTTGTTGAAAACCAGTGCCATGTTCTTCTTTGAACTGCACTGATAGTTAATGCAAATGAGTGCTTGGGAGATTGCTGCATACCAGTTATTAAACTAACAAGTGCATTTAACCTGAAGTAGAAGGGAAAATAGGATGACAACACACACACACACTCCAGTTTCTGACTTGTGCTGCTGTCTTGGGAATGCAAGGTGTGCCAGCAATGTCTGGTCAGACCCTGCCTGCTGAGGGGGCAAGAGCAAATTATGAAGGGTGTATTAAACTATCTTGACACTTTCCAGGTATTCTTTCATGTAAAAGAAGTCCCTCGTTAGCAGAACAGCTGTCCAATCAGTGCATGCATGTGGCTGGAAATGAAGTGGGACGGTAGGTCTGACTTCTGTGGCTGCACTGTTTTTACTAATCTCTTCTGCAGAGGCTAATGACAAGTCTCTTCTGACAGCAGTTTGCGCTCTTAACTTTTTAATGTACCAGTGATTCCTAACTATTATTTTTTACTCCCAGTACATTAGAGCTAAGGTGAATTTTGGCACTGCAAATGCAGTAATCCTAGGCTGGGGCAGAATCAAAAAGCTAGTAAAAAGGTATGAGTGCAGAAGGGGGACTTTTGCCGTTTGGAAACCTTTGAGGACCTTTTCATTCATGTATCATCTTAATGTAGTGGAGGAGAAGGGGGGTAATTAAAATCCTGCTTTGAAGTACCCCGAAGCCAGAGTGAACGTGCACACAAACAAGCTAGTACCTTAGTGATCTTTTAAGGGATTCATCAAAGAGTCACTCACAAGTCCTGGCAGTAACTGTGGCACTGTGCTCCACCTGAAGGCTATGGGAGGACAGGAGGAAAATGGTCTAGGTATGTGCACGCTAGCAACACCCACCTCTGCTGGCACCCACACCTCAGGCATGAAGAACAGTTTGCCTTGCTGTGCCACCAAAGACAACATTTCTTCATACTGTTTCAAAGGCGGCAGCAGAGCCTAAGGGGCTTTTTTCTGGTCTGTGGCTGATAGTTTATTTGGTCCCAAATCAACCACATCCAGTGTCAGTGATGAGCAGTACGCTAACGTGGGCAAGGGTATCTTAAGAGCTACGTCCTCTAAAGCCTGCCTGTAACATCAGGAAATTTAAGGATAGTAGAGGTGGTTAAAGGCTAATACAGTTATTCAGATACTTGCAAATCATTACTCAAAACATAGTTGGAAAGCTGACAACTCATGTCCCTACCAACCCTTTCTCCCTCTCTGCTCAGTTTAGTGACATGTTTCAGTTTGAATACACGTACTGTGCATTACTGACATTATTGGAATAATTTCAAAGAGAGCACTGTGTGTTTTTATGAGGGTTTCTAGAGTTAGTGTGAAATAACATCTTTACATGTGTTCTCTAGAAAGTTCTTCTTTGTATTACTGGACATGCAAAAATGTTACCAGTCGTCATGATTTTTGAGTGTAATTTTCCATTCAGATTTCATGTCCAGACCACTGAAGCCCAGGTGTTAATAATGACCAAAACCCAAATATGACATTTTAAGCATGTTTGTTTTTTATTGACTCATATGAAGGGTAATTCTGAGGGGAAAAATGAACTTCTTGTCCTGATGTTAGTCTCTTAAATAAGCAAGTAGGTAAAATTTAGGGTTTGTCAAACTGACAGCATTTCATCAGTCACGTAGTCCGGACTCCATCTGTTTTAATTAACTAAACCGCCTTCTGTTGTGTAATGTAAGGACACTGTATGCTTTCACTCTGAGTTTCCTAACCAGTGGTTTTTCTCCCTTAGCCTAATGCTACGTTCAATACAGGCAGCACTGCTTCTGCAATGGTTGCATCTGCACCCTTGCCAAAACCTGGAGATTTAGTAGTTTATTCTGGCTGGTGGTGAAAAGGGTATTTGCTGCACCTTTTCCAATGGAAACGTGCTGGAAGGGGAGGGTAGGCGGTGCAGGCGAGCATAACCACTTCCCCACCTCTTCTTCGTCCTAGCTGATACAAAGGCCGCCTGGTGCGTGCCTACCGCACCCGTAAGATGTCCAGGTCTCTTTCCCGTGCCCAGCGTATGGTGATGTTATTCTCCCCGGGAGCAGAGACACACCCGTGTAGCATCTGATAGCACGGGAGGTCATCAGCGGCAGGGTTCTGAGTGGGAAAGCACTCGGCACCCCCTGCCCGGACGGCATTTCCAGTGCCGCTTGGCGGCAATTAGAAAAGGAGAAGCCGAGCCTATCCCCCCTCGGGAGCGGCGAGGCGCGGCCGGGCCCGGAGCGGGGCTGGACGGCTCCGGCGGGCCCTGCCCGGTGCGGCGCCGCCCCCTGCCGGCCCCGTTGCCGCGCCGGGCGTGGCCGCCCTTGCGCCGGGCCGGGCCGAGCCGCCGGTGCCCGCTGCCGCGCCCGCTCGCCATTGTGCGCTGGGCGCCGCGAGCCCCGCCCGGCGGACGGCACTTCCCCTTCCCGCCGCTCCCCGCCCCTCGGCGGGCCGCCTCCCGCCCGGCTGACGGCGCCGCGCCGGGCTGGCAGCCGCCGCCGCGGAGCCCGCGGGTGGAGGAGGCGCGGGGATGGAGGGCGATCGGCTGGAGAGCCCGGTAAGCGCGGGTGGGGCGGGCCGGGCCGGGGCGTGTCCTCCCCTCCGGCGTCGCACCTTGTGCTGCGGCGGGGGCACGCGGCGGGCGAGGGGCTGTCCGTCCCCCGTCCGCCCGTCCGCCCCGGTGTACGGCGGCAGCCTCGCCCCTGCCCGGCCGGGAGCGGCACCGGCAGCAGCCCCGCGGTGCTGGGGCGGCGGGCAGGGCTCTCACGGAGACCTTCAGAGGCGGCTCGGTGCGCGCGGGAGAAACGCGCCCGGGGCACGTAAGTGAAATCGGCCCGGCTTCGCGGCGGGCAGAACGGCGGCGGTCCCGGAGGGGCGAGCGGGCGGTGGGCGGCCGGTGTCAGCGCCCGCCGCCTGGTGCTTCGCTGGGGCCGGGCTCGCCGTTTGCGCTCCCAGCAGATCCTCCCGCCTCGGAGCGCGGTGCCAGATGGCTGCGGGGCCACAGAAATTACCGAAGAGCTGCATTGATCCACGGGCTGCTCTTTGTGCGGCAAACACATAAATAAATAAATAATGTTCCTGACTCGAACTATTAGCCTAATGAAGTTAAGGCCGTTTCAGCCCTTAAATGTGAATTACATGGCAGGAAAGCCTGTTGTTTAACCAGTCCGACACTTAGTTTCTTTTTTCTTCCCCCTCCCCCGAAAAGCGAGTGAGCAAGCCGAGTTAAACGTATGGATTACTATTGTTAAGAAGGATGGTTGGTTGAGGGGAATTAGAGACTATTCCCCTCCTTTCCTCCCCTGCAATGCAGACATGACCTAAAGGTGAACTGAGTTTGCCTAGTGGCAGTGTTCGTTTTGGTTCAAATGAACGTTGTCGGTGCTTTCATAAATATTAATTAAGATTTGTTTGCAGTGTTAACCAGAAGAGTGCTCCAAAACAGCTAAAACTGTGTGCAACCATTATTCTAGAGAGCTGGGTTTCGGTGACATACAGACATGCAGCTGTGCCGTGTATCTTGCTGGTTTTCTGCGCTTACACTTGTTTCTCCCTCTTTTTGTCATGAAGGTTACCATTAAGGGTATCGAAAGAGAGCTCATCTGCCCAGCATGCAAGGAATTATTTACCCATCCACTGATCCTTCCTTGCCAGCACAATGTCTGTCACAAATGTGTGAAAGAAATACTCTTTGCATTTGAAGACTGTTTTGCTGATGGAGGCTCTGAATCCTCTAATCAGAGTAGCCCTCGAATTAAAATCTCTTCTTCTAGCATGGACAGAATTGACAGGGTTAGTAGATCAGGTATGTATCAGAATTTTTGCATGTTTTCCTAATTTTATGTATTAGACTGGCTTGAGCTGAGTGGTATCTGCACTGGTGAAAAGTCTGCCCAGTACTCCTTACATGGTTAAATAGATGACTTAGGGATAGTGTGAGTCTTGTTATTCTGTGGCAAGAACAATGGGAATATTTTTAAGGACAATGCACTTTATTTCATATATAATAGATTTGTTTTTGTGGCAGTTCATGTTCAGTAGTGTCAAGATGTAGATTTCAGCAATTTCATTGCCCATCAGTAGTACTGTTGAGGTGGTTCTCTCAGGTTTCAGCCAGCCTAATTCAGTAGTTCTGACTTCCTTCTGAGCCTCTCCAGACTTTGCAGATAGTAGTTTTGTCCTACCCATTTCACTGTGCTTACAATAAATCATTTTTCATAGATGATGATCATTGCACGGTTGCAGAATTGGAGGCCAGATAACTGTAAGACTGCACTAACAGCCTCTTACAGTGTGATCTGCTCGAAGCTTTAAGGAGCACTCATGCCTTAAAGGACTCCTCATGCTCTTTGTGATACCACACCAGAAAGATTCTTGCAGTTGTCTGCGTAATTCATAGATGAGCTCATCCGCTTTTACACAGATACACCAAAAGTACTTTGTGCATGCTGTATTGCTTGAAAGAAACTTCATCTTGGCTTTTAGGCTTCCTTCTGACATAATTATCCACTTCAAAAATCTCACTCTGTGGTGCCCTGGAAGAGTCACCACAAGACAAACTCTAAAGCTGTATCTTGCATTTCATATGTTACTAACGTTTATCCTCCCCAGTTTTCAAATTTCACATGTTTTCTTTCACCTGCTTCTTTTAAACAACTTCTGAGTTGTTAGTACTGTTTCAAATCAGTTTGAGTGAATGCTGTATTTGCTGTAGTGGCTGGTTGAGGCTTATATGATTTGAGGGAATCTCCAGACCAAATGTCTAGCTACCCTCATTACAGTCCTGCTTTCTGGGCAAGGGGTGCACAGCCCTGCAGTCACTGTTTAGCTCTACATACACTTCAACCTCTTTCTAAAGCCTCTCTAACTGCAGTGTCACATTAAGTTTGAATGAGGAGAGCCCACTGGTGACTGCCTTCTCTCAAATCCAAGCCTGTTCCCTTTTTACCTCAGTAAACATAATGTTCTGGCATGGCATTTTATGTATGGACCGATGTGGTCCCTGGTTTCTACTGCAGTTGTCTGCATCATGTTTTACAGGGTGGGCATCAGAGCACCAGGTTGGGTGCCTGGGGAATGGTGGATGCACCGTGGGTGAGCTGAGCTCCCTGTAAAAACTGTGGCTTGCAAAGTATAGACGTATCAGCCAGGCTGTGCATGGGAAGCAGCACCCCCACGCTTCCTTCAGTGGCGTTAAGGGAGGAGGTAATCCCTTACCTCCCATCAAAAGCAGCTACCCTCCAGCTTGCCCTCCGTTGGGCAGTAGAAACAGCGATCTGGCATGGCATGGCCCACGTGTGCTGCAGTCGCACAGTCCACCCTGTGCTTGGAGGTGGCAAAGCTCCCTTGGGAACCTGACATTTAATTACTACTAGGCTTGCAGAGTTCATTTCGCAGTGCTGCCATAGTTGTTGGCTGCTCTTCTTGCAAGGTTTAGCATTACTGCTTCATTATGCCCTTAACAACAGGACAAGAAAGACCTGTTCTTGGTACTCCTGCCCTCTCCCCCCTGCTACCCCTCACCCTGAGATATATATATATGTACGCAAGTTGTTGCTGAGGTTGTAATCTTTAAATCCGCAGTAGTCCACCACCATACCAGCAAACAGATGGGAAGTTATGTGTGTTATCTTTTCATCTGACCTGCTGGTAGGAGGAGATGAATGCTATTCTAAAGACTGCATACCTGTTTGATGAGTAGCAGGAGAGGTTTGAGACTTGGAAATAATGGGCTTCCTCCTCCTTCCAACAAAGAGCATTGGGCAGATGCACATCACAGGCAAATTATCATCTCAGACAGTTTAAATTTGCAAAATGAAAAGCATATGGAAATGGGAGCTTTGAAGAATACATTTGGACATTTGGGTTATACTGTCCTTGCTTCTAATGTTAGAAGCATTATAGTTCCATTGCTGTGTGAGGTGTGAAATTATTTGCTTTCAGACATTTGATGCCAGTAATGTTCAACCAACTTGCAACTTATATTTGTACAATTCTCCCCTTGCATCTCAAGTACTCATACTGTGTATTGCCTTGCTTAATTCGTTTCGAGATCATTAGGGGAATTTTTAATAAAACAGCTCTGTAAGAGAAAAAACATGAGAAAACATCTGAAGTGGGACTTCACACATATAACAAAAAGTGGTAGAATTTCTGGTAGGCTTATGCAGGGCATGTCACTGTCAAGTCATTATTGTTATATTTGAAAATGTATATGACACCTTCTTCCTGCCGTAGGCTTTTTATTTTTCTTTTTTTCGCTTAAGGAATCCCTGCTATCTGCATGAGGAGTGTCATCTATTTAAAATTATTTTGGCACTTAAATTCTTGAGATGCTAGAAGGAACTGGTTCACACTTTGTTATAGACACGCAACTTGCATTTACAAATACAATTTATCTTAATGTAAAAAGGCTGGATCTGGCAGAACCCTTTATTTTTCAGTTGAAGTGATGTGCATGTGCTTCCTAAAATCTAATGTGTTGGTTTAAAAAAACCCCACTGTTTATGTTGTATATAAAATAATCTTTGATTTAAACAATTATGTTGCATATAAAATGAAAATAAAGTATATCTCTTATTGCTAATCCATTTTCTGTAACGTTAGTGTAATTACACTGTTGATGTAATTAAAGTAAAGCACATAATGTGGTTATGTTGACACGAGCAACACTGATGGATGATGCAGAAACTGAATGGAATATCTCTCCCTGTGCTCCCCTCATCTCTTCTTTCTCCCTTTTTCTGTTCTTAAATACTACAGTTGTTTCATGTGCTAGGACATTAAACATTCTTGCCTTTCAGCTCTGCAGTATTTTAACAATCACAGGAGAGAAAATAGTTGATGGTTTTCATCTGAACCATTGTAAACCAATGATATATATATAATGTTTCGATTTCTAAACAGCTTTCTGTTCATTGTTCGCAGCCTCACAGAGGAGGTCTTTTGGGTGGAGAGGTAGAAATGCTTCACTTCTTGTGTATTGGCTAGAGATAGTCTAGCATTTAGATCTCAAGTTAAATATTGTTGATTAGCATATAGCTTTTTGTCAGTGGTCAAGTCCACAGACTTTTGCAGTGAGCAAAGGTACAGCAAAGGACTTCTATAGGGAGAGCTTTTCATTCTGTTTAGCACTGACTTAAAGGTCAACTGGACTGGAATTCAGTTAAGGGTTGGATTATATATTTTTTCTTGTGTGTATGCATGACTGAACATACATTTATGTGTGCAAAAATGCACATTCTCTCTCCCTTTAAAACAAAATCCCAACAGTCACCCTCTCATCCCATGCTTTTTAATTTTCAGGAGTTTATGTGTTCAAGTTTCAGTAAAAACCAGGGTCTTACTGGTAGTAAAGTGTAATTGTTAGGCTGATCTTTGTAACACTGAGAGGTCATGGTTGACCATCGCTTCTAAATGGAAAGTAATACCAGTTCTTAACTGTTTCTCAGCCCACTTAATTTGGTAAAGATTGAAATTTACACCATGTTAATCTGAGTAGATAGTTCTGGATCTGGCCATTTTGCACAGCACGTGAGTATGTTAGTAAATGAAATATTTTAAATTGATATACTTGTAATGTTTGGTATGCTTAGTGATACAGACAGGTTGAAGGATAGCCAGTGTCTCTTTAAGTACATCTGATTTCCAAAACTGAGCTAGTCTGAGCATTTCAGCCACTTTGTGGGCTTGTTAATATCAATACTTATTTTTTTCATGAGATGCTCTGTCAAAACCAGAAAAAAAACCCCAAAACTCCGTGTTGCGATGATATTGTCAGGCACATGAGCAATCTATAGAAATAATGTGTTCTTTAAGAAAGACGTCATCTGAGCTAAACATAAATCTGAATTTTACACTCAGTGGAGGACAGAGCAGCTAATCAGAAGGGGAAGTTTAAATTGCCTCAGTTGAAGACTGAAAGTGTCATAAAACAAAGATACTGTAGGACACTATGTCATGTCCCACTCAGACGAGGGAGCCAAGTGACTTAGATTCATAAACCTAAATTGTAAAACCATCAGAGCTCTTGGAAAGCTGTCCTTATCTGCACTTTCTGCAGAAAGCACTCTTGATTTGGGGACGATAAAAGTGACTGAAAATGGCATTTTGCAGCTACTGACCTCTCATATATTTTTTAATTTTCTTTCTGCCTAAAAATCCAGCCACAAGCATTAACTGAGTTTGGGGGGGTGGCAATATACATTTATATTTTGTAAAAAACCTGTATAAGAATCCAGTTGACTTTTAAAATCTTTTTTTATATATATATAATATTTAAATATAATATAATAAATAAAAACATTTAACTTCCTTGTCTTCCATAACCACAGAATTCTGGTGATACTGTGTACTTGGAAAACACAATTTTATCTTTAAGATGTCTTATCCCTTTGCAAACCATCAGCTGCAGGTTGGACTTTTCAGCATTTTAAGTGTTGGTACCTCTCCTTGGCAAGAAGACATTTAAACATTGTCTTTAAAAGACATGCTTAAGATTGCTCTTTGACTTGAGTCTTTGCAATCTGTATATTTGTGAGTTTGGAGTCTGAGCATGAGCATATGTTGTGCTAAATTTTAGTTACTGATTGAGCTGTTCATTGCAAGTGGAGCAGTCTGTTTAAAAAACACAGTGGAAAACTTGAGATGATTCCTAATGTTTCAAAAACTACATACTTGTTTGTTGTAAACCAGTTTGGCAAAGTGTAAAAGACAGAATGGGGAGGATCTAAGTTTCTCTGAGATGCACATCTAATATGACTATGAAATCCATGTTTTTGACTGCTTGGATTTTTTGTGGATTTTTTGTGTGTGTGTAAGCAGAATTCAGTTTTAGCAAACTGGACACAAGGCAGCTAGGAAAGGTAGTGCATGAAGAAATTTATCACTTCATCAGTGCTTTCTTTTTAAAATAGGAGTGCAGAAATCCTGCAAGCAGAAAGTAGACTAATTCTTACTGCATGTTAATATTTTAAAACTCAGTAGGCAAAAAGAGAATGCTTCCATACTTCTGGCTATTGAAGTGGCAGAGCACACCAAGAAGTTTATCAAATAAACTACCAGGGATTAAACCCTAGGCTCTTAGAGTGCTGTCAGTGAGAAGGAATGAGACATCTGAAGGTGTACACAACTTCCTTGGTACTGGATTGCTTTCTGTAAGCAGAGTGTCACCAGTCTTCGCAGAGCATGGCTTCTGATGATGGTCTCGTTTCAGTCCACCATGGGCAGAATGAAAGGACCCCATTAGGATGCAGCCAAACTCACCTTTGAGTTAAACAAACACCACTTCCACATTTGAGCTGCTTGGACTAGACTTTAAAAGGATGCTACTAGATACGAATTTCAGATTGTATTTTTAAACTTGACCACTGCACCATGTTTTTTTTTTTCTTGTTATGCTGCTTTGTCATTGCTTGCTCTCTGCTGTAGTATACTGCTCATGGGCAATCCCTGTACATACAGCACTGTATCACTATTTTTTTAGTTTTAGCAAATTTAAATACTCCTGATTCCTTTCTGTAGATGTTGACTGCGTGGCACTGCATGTAAAATTATCTTTTTCTTCAGGCCTTTGTAGAAGACTGTGTAGAAAATCTCTCTGTGTTCCTGTGTGCAGTGCTAGCTTGGAGCATACTTTGGAAATAAAGTTTGCATTTCACTGCTTTTGCTGTGCATTGCATGTGTGTGTTGCTGTGTATACCAAGTTACAGGTACTGCAGGACATGCAATTTGGGTAATTTAATTAGTTTCAAGTAAATACTAAACCAAAATCTCTGCTCCCCTTAGCCAGAGAGTTGTATACTGGTGCCTTGTGTCACACATACTGTTCTGTAAATGCAGTTCAGTTGTTCAGCTCGGAACCTCTAGGAAGGCATGAGACTGGCTGAGTTTGGGACTGCCAACTTGTGCACACTTATTCATGCTCTGATTGTGGCTTCTTAACTGATGGTCATGCACCATGGGGCACATTTCAAACATCTTTAAATGCACTAGTTCCTTATGGGAGTGTAGGCTTGTGGTTGTCTAAAAGTGACTGAAAAGGGCATGTTAGGAAGGGAGATTTTGGATTGTTGGGTGAAGCAGCCACAGGAGAGTGGCACAAGGCAAGTGTCTCTTGGATACTATCAAAGGACACTTCAGAAAGAAATGGACCCTCAACATTTCTGATAGGAAGATACTTTCTAAATACAGATGAGAACAAGCTTCCCTTTCTGAAGAAGAAACGATTTCAACACTTAAGAGTTCAGCTTTAAGCCATACCTCCATTTACAAATTTGTTAGTTATGCCAACATGCAGTCCTTTCAAAGGGATCTTAAAACCATGCCTCAGCTACAGGGAATGGTTTTTTGTTTCTTTGTAAGGGGAAGCTGAGAGGTCATATGTTAAGGCTAAACACTGGCTTAGCCTGCTTCAGAAATACATGAACTCTTGATAGTTGTGCCCTGTGGGTTCATGAGTGAGACATGGGGATGCACTCCCTGTCTGATAGCCTTAAGACTGTTATGCTCCAAATAGCCTTTGGGTCAGAGTGAGCCACCCCCTTGAACAGGCTCCAAGGGCTCCTTAGGCTTGTGGTTTTACTTGAGCCTTTGATCACTTTATTTTGGAGAGGAGGGGAAATTTGTGCATAGCTGTTTGGTAAGATTGCAGCATTTCTGCTATCTCCTCTTGAAATGAAAAGAGGTGGACATACCCTGTGTAACCTTGCAGATCTGTGATTCCCCAGTTCAGGGCAGAGAAATCTCTTAGACATAACTGTGTCAGCATCCCCTTTAGTATATAAGCTTAGTTAGCAGCCCTTCTTTATCAAGGCCATTCAGCAAAGTTCAAGTCAGCATATTTTGACTAAATGGTTTGGCTGAGATTTCACATTGGTAATACCTAGTGGTCTTGTTTTCTTCTGTTTTATTATGATGCCTTTTGGGATGAACCAGATAAGTTTGACTCAGCCAAAGCAAACTTCAGGGAGCTTGAAGATGGGTGTATTTGTCTGGGAATAACTAGTCTTACTCTTGGAATAAGCATCTTTCACATTTAGTGCTTCCAAAGACTGTAGCTTGAGTGCATCCAAAACTAGTTGAAAAAGATTAGATTGGAACAGCTAAATTCACCTTAACATAGTATTAAGTTTTAGTGTATAGTTTGTAAGTCCCCTGGACTCAGATAGTACGCTACCTTGTCATGGCAAATGTATTCTCTTTGGCTTGGCAGACTGCATATGAATTGGTATTGTACTGGTTTGGATGATGTGCTACGATAGTTTGGAATTGGTTTGTAAATTCCTGTGCTTCTCCCTTTAAAATCTAAACCTCTTCTGTTTATGCTTCTCCTAAATCAGGATTTGGTGTCTACACAGGCAGAAAACGCAATTCACTGACTCCTAGATCGAGTCTGTTTCCTTGTCCGGGTTGCCAGCGGGATATTGATCTTGGAGAACGTGGTATCAATGGCTTATTTCGCAACTTTACTTTGGAAACCATTGTGGAAAGATACAGACAGGCAGCCAGGGCAGCCATTGCTGTTATGTGCGATTTCTGCAAACCTCCACCACAAGAATCCACAAAGAGCTGCATGGACTGCAGTGCAAGCTATTGCAATGAATGTTTCAAGATACACCATCCTTGGGGAACTGCAAAAGCCCAGCATGAATATGTAGGACCAACCACCAACTTCAGACCCAAGGTAACTGTACTGTACCTCACAGAATTTGGGTTGCAGCATTCACATATGGCTTCAGACATATGTGCAGTGGTAGTTGCTTTTTAGGACTGTTGTTGCTTTATTGATTGTTGCTGTTATTTATTGAGTGAACCATAAGCTTTTGTTCTAGTTGATGCTGAAGTGGTTGTTGCTGAAGAGGACATTGAGAACATATTTGAAGGGAGCCCTAAAAATAAGGATTTCTTACTTTGGGGAATGATTGTGTTATTTGTGATTTGGGTCTTTTTTTTCTTTTTTTTGAGACTTAATGATCTTGAACATATAGAATAGCAGAGCTTGTCTGAAAATCAGTTTAAGGAGGATGCCTGTGTGCAGTAAACCCAACACAACTGCACCCCCACCCCCACCCACCCTTCCCCACCTTAAGGCAGATTCCCTTTGGATGTTTTCCGCCTGAACTTGATCCATCACAAAGTATCTTCTTTCTCTCCTTCTTCCTTGCATCTAGCCATAGTAAAAGGTGGCGTTCAGGTCCTTGTTGTTATTACACCCTGCTATTTTCTTAGCTATAGCAGAAGAGAAAAATGTGATGGCAAGTTCTCTACTTTACACACTGCTGCTGCATTCAGAAAAAACAGTGATTGCAAAGTGCTGTTAGTTTCTTCTGCTAAGTGTGGTGCAGAGCATGGCAATGCCTTATTGAATTTATGTTACATAACAGGAGGAATTGTTATGCTGCCATCTCACTAACAAGGGACCACAGTAGGTCTTAATATCCCAGCACTTTCTGTGTGCCTGTGGCTGGAGGTCCTGCAGATCCTAGAAATACTGATGTTTGAGGAGTCCTGATTAATTTTGGTTAAATTAATTAGATTTGATTCTTGTGCAATACATAAGAAGCTCTTGACTGGTGGTGTACCTTCTTTCTGAGGCTGGGAAAATTTGAGCCTCAAAACTAGCCAGCTAGTAGGTACTGAACATCCAGAAGTGCACTTGGTGATGTTTTTCCAGAGTCTAACACGTTCATTCCAGTTAAGAACAAGCATGTGCTTGATGCGCTTTAGCTAGCACACAGCTATCTTTGTGAAAGGTCCCTTTACTGAATAAATGAGGTAAAAGTTTGCATGCTGTCTTTCAGCTTTTGATCTAAAATGCTGTACAAATCCTTAAAAACTTGGCTTCTATGGTATCTAAACCCTCACTGCTGCAATGTTGCTACTTTAAAATACCAAAGGCATTTTGTGATCCTTCTGTACTTGTAAAGATACCATATGTTGTTATACAACATGCAGACTGAATTTGGGTTTGAAAGTCATTAATTGAATTTTGTTGAAGCAGAGCAAAAGGGTGAGAAGTGGTTTAGATCATCCTGCCCTTTATGGATCAAGTGTGTGTGTGTGTGTGTGTGTGTGTGATTTAGCTCTTTAAAATTATATGTGAAGACAGATGTGCTGTTTAAAAAAACAAAAGAAAAAAAGGGAAAGGCCTAGTATAGTTAAATCAACGGTAGATACATCTACTTTGTAGAAAAACTACTCAACAACAGTAAACTGATCTTTACGGTGCCTTTGTAGAGACTTTTCAGGACTATTTATATAAAGAAAAGTGCATTTTTCATTGCACTACATTGTTAAGACCTGAACTGAATGCATGAAGTATTTGCTGGTCTCCTAAACCATGTTCTCACTCGTACTTTACTTTACAAGGAGACTGGAGAACACTGTAATGTGTGTGGTGGGGTTGGGAGAAGCACATACTGGGCTGATTGTTCTTGAATTTTGAGAGAACTAGACAAGGTAGTCTGCGGTCTGACCTCTTCTGTCTCTAGCTTGCAGGCTGTAATTCTCGTTTTTTGGAGGACATGAATAAAAAATACGTGGTTTCTGTTAGGTGTGATTATGCACTGCTGTGGAAAAATTACTTCCACAGACTAACTGACTGCAGTTTTTGGAGGTGTCTGCCTGCACAGCTGATTTTCATGAAAGTGTCTTTTTTTTTTTCTTCCTCAAATCCAGCAGTCAATGACAGCGGGATATGTTGTTGCATATTTTGCTGTAATGGCAGTCTTATGTACCAAGGGACTAGGGGAGACTGGTGTCTTTGGGCTTTTCATCGTAGTCTCAAGATAACATCTAGGTCTTGAGAGTTGGTTTCAGAAATAATTTGCAATTTTAGCTTATTGTGTCCATATTTATGCTACTTACAATTATTTTCTCTCTTTTTCTGTGTGTGTGTTAAAAGATTATACTTTGAAAGCTTAAGTGTTGGCACTGCTGTCTTGTTCTTCTCCTTGACATAAAACTGAAAAGCTTTCTCAAGAGCTCTTCTTTGGTAACATGGAGTAGATGGACCCAAATATTGTCTTTCAGTGCTCTGGAATAAGGCAAAGCATTTTTATTTTTTTTTTAAACCACACTTCCCTTTTTAGCTGGTTTTATCTGTTGCTTGAGCTTGGAGTTTAGCAGCATTATTTTCCCTCTTCTAGTAAATCAAACAAGTTCAGTTTTTGAAAGATGATTTTTAGAGACCACCAGATTTTTTGCTATGCTCATTAAGCTGATACTGGAATTAATGCTCAGCACAAGCAGCTTGTAATTGGAGTCAGACAAAAAAAATTGAAACACTGGAGCCTTTTGTCTATAAAATGACTGTGACTGGTGGGGGTGGCTGTATTTTGTTTGTTGCTTCAAGTGGGGCTATGTGGCTGATCAGAGTCTAGCTTAAATCATTACAGTATTATGTCAATTCTTCCTTTAAGAAACAATTCATAGCTGTTTCAAGAGGTGCTAGCATAGAAACAGTTAAATGTGACTGAGTGGGTATATTATATATTGCATTTGCAGCTCTGAACAGGAGTGTAGGGATCTTGAGGCTTGCAAACAATTTAAGGGATTAGCAACAGAGTTGATTTGCAGTATGGAGGCTATGTGATATGTACACAGACATTGCTACATGAAACTGGTGTTGATTTGCAGTATGGAGGCTATGTGATATGTACACAGACATTGCTACATGAAACTGGTGTTCATCTGCTGACTTTCACTGTCATGGGAAAATATAAAAGGTTGAAGATAAACTGAATATTAAAAAATCCACTGATGAAGTTAAATACTGCTGTGAGATGATTGAGTGTTTTGATAGTTTGTTGAGCATCTAAGTTTTTGGAAGTACACTTGCATTCTCTTTATTTTTTTTTTTCAGGTTTTGATGTGTCCAGAACATGAAATGGAGAGGGTAAACATGTACTGTGAAATTTGCAGAAGGCCTGTTTGTCATCTTTGTAAACTGGGTGGATGTCATGCAAATCATAGAGTAACAACCATGAGCACTGCCTACAAAACCCTTAAGGTAAAAATAAATATTGTTGGACCTGACCTTAAGAAGGGGAAGAGTACTGAGCTTGTGGTGTAAGGGCAAGTTCCATCTGGCAGTAAGCCAGGACCTGTGTTTAGAGGACACTGAAGTAATCATGAGGCATGCTGTTGTGCAACATCTGTTAATTTATATATTAGTGTGACGTAGTTTATGCCTGAGAAACTAAACTATATTTTCTACAAGGCTTGAAGCATAACCCCTTGAAAGTACTTCCACCTTATTTTAGCCAGCTGTACAGCAGTACTGACCAATGCAGAAGGTTTAAACAGTTAATACTTTACAATCTAGGTTTTGTAAGATAACTGTCCTTGTGGCTTGTGTTAGCTGATACTTTAGAAGCACTCCTGAAAAATTTGTGTCTGAAGTCCTGACTTTGTATGTTTCTGAAATTGCGTAACTGTTGATTCCCTATGCACAGTACAACAGGGAAGACTTGCAAATGCTGCTTTGTTACTAAAGAATGATTGCTGCTACCTCCTCTTCTTTCTTTCCTATCTTGCTAGCTCACAGGGGAAAAAAAAAGAAAAAAAGAAAAAAAAAAAAAGGAAAAAACCCCCAAACATACCGGCCTGCCTTGTGCTCTTTGGCATTCTGGCCTGCTTGCAAGGCTTTTACTGTACGGCTGTTAACTCTTGCAAGGAAGTGCAGAGACACTCATAAGTTCCTTCTTTGAACCACTAATTTTTCTAGCAAATCTTAATACAAATGAATTAATAACTAACAAGACTTTTCTGTAAGTTTTAGTAATGTCCTGAAGCCTCATGTTCCTAGCCTGAGAGGGTAATTCCTGTGGCTGGGGAAGAATGAGCCAGCTGAGGCTGTTACCTCTTGTCCATAGAGTCCTGCTCACAGCAGTGGCCTGATGTTTGTTCAGTCATTGCAGGTTACCGAGTGATTCTCTGCAGGGGTGCTGCTCATAACAGCCTGTTGTTCTTGTAGCTATATAGACTGAGCACTAGCTGGATGACCTGCCTGCACTGGTTGTCAGTTTGGGTGGGATACCCTTATTTTGCCATCTTGCCATTTTATTTTAACAGGAGAAGCTTTCAAAAGATATTGAGTACCTCATCAGTAAGGAGAACCAGGTGAAGGCTCACATCACCCAGCTGGATCTGTTGCTGAAAGAAACAGAGGTAAGAGTGGCTTGCAGATTGTCTGGAGATGGCCCTTGCAGGAACACAGCAGGGACTTGAACTGTTTTCAATGAAGTGTTTTAAATCCTTCAGTTTTTTTCAGTTAACCAGTAAAACAATTTCTGAACAGTTTGTATTAGTCCTGACTCACACATGGTAAGACTTAATCGTCACAGTGTGGAAAATTTGGGCAACATGCAGAGGGAAGTTAAGTTTTGGATGCTGCTGTAAATTTAATTGAAATAAAGCTTATTTGATACCTTAACCAAAGAGAGGTGTGTTATACTTACAGCTGCTGTGTATTAATGGTTCTGCACAATTCATACTGTCTGTTGACCTCGAGGATGTTGCAGTAAAGTCAGAATTAAGGGCAGAAATCTCCCTGCAGAAGAGTCAGAGCTGTGAGTTCACATACAAGCTGAAAAACCTGATGGCAGAAATTGTAGGAACTCCTGTAGGAATTCAGGTCCTGCCTGTATCTTGGTACAGATTGTATCCGTGCTTTGTAGTTCCTTTTATCCGGGGTACTAGTCAAGGTGGCACTACATGTCTGAGGGTGTGTGTGAGAACCTAGGCTGGACCCCCAGTCCAGGGTGATTGGGGAAGATGGAAGTACACCTAACTCTTGGGCATGAAGACTCTAGAGTCTGACCTGCTTTTACAGTGCTTTTCTGTGAGCTGTTAAGACAAATGCCCTGCATAACTCAAAACATTCATTCTCTCTGTTAAGATAGTAAATGCTTACTAGCTTGGGTGCAGTGCTGATTGCATTTTCAGTGCTGAAGAGCATAACAAAGCTCAACTAGTCTTCTCTGTCAAACAGATGACTAGTTCGCTATGATATCTTGAACAACCATAAGTATGTTTCTGTACGCAGCCACAGTGCTGTGGAATCTCTCTGAAATGTCTTTTGTTCGCTCCTAGTGCAACAGTGAAAGAGCTAAAGAAGAAGCATCTCAGAGTTTTGAGAAATTATCTCATGTACTGGAAGAGAAGAAATCTGCAGCTCTTAGGGCAATTGAAATTTCTAAGAATTTAAGGCTGGAAAAATTGCAGATGCAAGCAGAAGAATATCAAGGGCTCCTGGAAAATAATGGCCTTGTAGGATATGCTCAAGAAGTGCTTAAAGAAACCGATCCTTCTTGTTTTGTTCAAACAGCAAAACAACTTCACGTGAGGTATCTTAATTATCTTCTGTTTGAGGTACAAGTACTGTTCGAGGATGTCTGGTCAGTCATATTCTTTTCACACCTGCTAGCAAAGTACTGAATGTGGTACCTTGTATTGTAGAGGCTTAGGATGGTCCTGGTACTGCTCAGCCGAAATTACTGTATTACAGTGTGCATTAAGAAACAGCATACAGGACGGGTTCTGTCTTGAGACAATGCTTAGCCTTGTTCAGTAGAACTGCAGCAGAAGGGTAGCTCTCTCATTCAGCTCACTGAAACATTCCTTTGCTCAGAGATTGTATCAGGTTATGCAAGTTAATCTAACAGGTCTCTTCTGGCTTTAAACTCTTTGATCTTAGTAGCAGTTCTTCATTAGTGCTTCACACCTATTTTTTTCTTTGAACATAAGGCCCCAAATTGTTAAAATGCTCGATTACTTGTTTGTTATCTTTACACTGATGTACAAAAGGCCCTTAAATTTTGCATTTGAATTCTGTCTAGAGGGACAGAAATTTCTGGGAGACATCAGTAAACACATGAGAGTATTTTAAAGCAAAAAGTAGCATTTTTCCTTAAAGAAATACACACATGTGAATTTTCTTCGCTCTGTTCTGCTGTCCCTCTGCTACTCTGCTTTCAGAATCCAAAAAGCTACTGAATCCCTGAAGAGCTTCAGGCCAGCAGCTGAAACTACTTTTGAAGACTTTGTGGTGGACACAGCCAAGCAAGAAGAGATCCTTGGTGACTTGTGCTTCCATTCCAATGGTAAATTGCGAGAGCATCAGGTCTTTCTTGAGTTAGATCTTTGACGACTTCTGTGGAAAGAGGCAGAACTTATGCAGGGCTGCAGTTGCTGAACATAGTCTTGTAACTTGCATTGTATTGTCCCTTCTGTCTTTGTGACCCACAAGGCATTAATTACCTGGCAGCAATGCTAGCTTCAGCTTTCCTAAAGAAGCTAAGATGTCATTGCATTCAGTACCAGTATACACTAGCTTCCAAAATATTGTAGTTAAGTAATACCAGGTCTTTCCAGAAGCTTTTTGTTGCACAACAGAAAAGAATAGTTTTTGTAATGTTTTTTTTCAGCTGCCATCAAAAACAAATACTACAACTTTCTAAGTAAAAACAGAAAGTAAGGGACTTGAATTTAAGTGCGTGAACAGAAACATCCTCATCTGCCCTCTTTAACTGAGTCAGATTTCCCCCCCAAACACACAGTGATATAGCCACTTAACAAAGGGCTTGTATGCTTAATTCTAAAACAACTGTCTAAATTTGAGGGTTTTTTTTCTCCTGAATCTCTGGCATTCCAGGTCTAGAAATACCAGAAATCAATGAGGAGCAGAGCAGAATGTACAACAAAGCTCTGATCAGTTGGGAACGCCCTGGGAAGACAGACTCAGCTGATATCTATGTTCTTGAATATCATAAGCTTAATAGAGAAGAGGAGAGTGCTACGTGGCAAGAGATCAAAGTTTGCAGCAAGAGCAAAGTAATATCTGATCTTGATGATGACAGCAGCTATGCCTTTAGAGTTCGAGGATATAAAGGGTCCATCTGTAGCCCTTGGAGCCGGGAAGTTATTTTGCATACACCTCCAGCTCCAGGTATTGGGTTTTCTTATATCTACAAGGTGCTGAATCTATGTCTGTCAGTGATAAGAGCTGTAGGTGGTTTCCAGTAGTTCCCAGACTTCTACTATACTGGTTGAATAAATGTTTAGAAGCATTGTTAACAAACAGGTTACGTAGGTAACATACTGAGACTGTTAACTTGCCTGACATTCCTGGTAGCCTTTAAAAGTGAGAAATTCTAACGCCAGTGTGACTTAAAACGTAGTTTATAAGCACAGAAGGCCAAATACTTAACTAAGAGGAAATATTTTGGGATACTGTTTTTCAGTTTTCAGTTTTCTTTTTGATGACAAATGTGGGTACAACAGTGAACATCTCCTGCTGAACCCAAGAAGAACCTCTGTGGAAAGTAGGGCTGGATTTCCTCTTCTGCTGGGATCTGAGCGCATGCAGGTTGGATGCTACACAACCCTGGATTACATCATTGGCGACACTGGGATTGCCAAAGGGAAGCACTTCTGGGCTTTTCATGTGGCAGACTATTCATACCTGGTGAAAGTGGGAGTTGTTTCTAGCAACAAGATACAGAAATTGTTCCATAATACCCATGATGTGACCAGCCCAAGGTAAATTTCAGACTCTTGCTTAATGCATGTTTTATATAAGGAGATGGCTTTTTAAAAAATAAATTAAGAGCAAGTCTGGTCTCAGTACACATGGTGAGCCTAATTTATAGAAAGTGGCTTGAAGGATATGGTGAAGGAAGATTGTCCTGTTCATCGCCTGGTGTTAGTAGAAAAATATTCAAATATCCAGCATCCTATTTTCTTTCTTTTTGGGAAAGAAAGTAGGTTCCTATAAATATCAAAATAAGTCTCTTAAAGCAAGAAGGTAAAATAAAAGCGTCAGTTGCAAGATTGAAGCGGTGTTTAGTTGTCAGTAGGAAGAGTCTGCCTTAATTCCCTTAGCATACTAGGTTTGACAGCCACTCAGAGGTACAGTGTTCACTGTGCGTATTTGTATATCTTTGCTGTAGCTTACGTCATGATGGATTCCTAGTCACTAGTTTATCCCAGGCTGTACCCTTGCATACAGTACTGGAGTGCTACTGAGAACAAGTCAAAGTACAGTGGACAAACCAGCAAAGAATTTACAGCTCTCAGTGACAGATGTAGTAAGCCTGTGTCTAGGAACTGCAGGCTGAGAGGCTATCTTCTGAGGACTTAACTTTTTCAGGAATCTAACAAATGTAGTGGCTTCCTCTTGTATAACATCCTGAAAGTGTGAAAATGCCAAAGGCTTGATCTGCTTAAAGTCACATGGAGCCTTTTTGCACAGTGAGAAATTAGATCCTGATTTCCTGATATTCTTATCCACACAAATATCTGGAAAACTTTAGGTGACACACATCCAACCTCCCCCCCAAACACCCCAAAACTGCAAACCTAGCTAGGGATTGTCTGCACAGAAGAATATGTGCTTCTTTCTGTCCTCATCTAGGGACAAAAGTGGGGGAAAAGTATGTAGACTGAATAAATCTGACTACAAACTTTCCCCAGTAACCAGGTGAGAAAGAAAGTTTCAGGGAAGCCTGCAGGCAGAGCACTTAAAAAAACCCCACTCCACAACAACCTAAACCACTACGTTTTATGTTGTGGATTTTAAAGACAATGTAATATAACAGTGTCATGGAAAACTCACAGGAAAACAGTAATCTTAATTGTATTTACTGGTGTGGTTTAACATTATGTAAATAGTTAAACATATTTTGTCTCTAATGATTAGTCATATTCATTAAAAGACTTCTCAAGTTAACTAATACACTATACCTGTAGATTTATTAATAATTTCCTAGCATGAGTATGTTTAGATACATCTGCTCCTTAGTAGAGCCTCCTGTGGTCTCATGCTCATTAGTGTTTAGCTGTTATTAATCGTTTGAAGTGGCCCAGGTGGGTGTTCTCCACCTACTAAATGCATCTTCCCTCCTGGCTTAGGTATATTTTTACCACATAAGGTTTTGCGGGTGATCGTGTAATGTTGCCTGTCTTACAAAAATGTTTTCTCCGGTTCACATCACTGATCCCACTTCAGAATTTGACAAAAGCAAATGGCTGTTTTTCTGTTCTAGATACGAGCAAGACAGTGGTCATGACAGTGGGAGTGAAGATGCCTTCTTTGACTCATCACAGCCTTTCACACTGGTCACTTTAGGCATGAAGAAGTTCGTTATCCCCATGACACCTGCTGCCCCTAAGGATCCAGCAAGCAGAATCCTTCCCCTGCCATCATGCTTAGGCATCTGCCTCGACTGTGACAAAGGCAAGGTGGGGTTTTATGATGCAGGCCGTATGAAATGCCTTTATGAGTGTGAGGTGGACTGCTCTGGCATAATGTACCCAGCATTTGCCTTAATGGGTGGTGCAGCAGTTCATCTTGCGGAAGCTGTCACAGCAAAGTATGGGGAGTACCACGGTGACATCTAGTGCAGTAATCTCTTCCTCTTGCTGTTCTGAGGTGGAAGATGAGAGCAGAAGAATTCTGCCTTAGTTTTCAGTCCTCGTTAATTACTTTCTACCTATGTGTTGCTCACAAGTCTCTAGGCCATGTTTTCTTTGAAAGGAACGGTCCAGACACTTCCTGTACCAGTAGGAAATATTCTTCCAGGAACTCTCCTGTCTTTCTTGTGATCTGTGCAGAGTTGTTCTCCACAGACTTTCTTCCCAGGGAAAAGCAGGGAAGAAGTTTGTCTAGCAACCAAAATTGTTCTTCAGGGGTAGAAATCTGCCTTTTATGTAACTTAAATCCTTACATAGTCGGTTTTGTATTTAATGAAGTCAAAGCTGACAGCATGTGATTGTCATTCTACTTTTAAGAAATCTGCCTGAATGCCTCTGAGGGGTCAGTGCTTTCCAGTTAACCCCTGAGCATCAGGGGTTGGGCCTTTCAGCATGAAACAACATTTGCAAAAATACAGTGAAAAGCAGGGAGACATCAGAACTGCAGCTGAATGTTTAGGTTGTATTTGGAAAGAGGAGGGTAAACTAGAATCTGATTGCATGTCATATACCTTTAATGTGATTGTAAGCTAAAACTCTAATTCTGACACCCAGTGTCATAGTTGGTGGCATAATGGTAAGTTTCTTTACTCTTCCAGGCTTTTACTATAGGCTGTATAAATTGTATAAAGTGCAATTCTACACTAAACATCAGACTTTAGAGTCCAAAATCAGAAGTGTTTGCATGTGTAAGTAATGGTACCTGGTATGTAGGCTATTGACATGAGTAATAATATGGGAACTTTTAAAAAAATCAGGTATTTCTTTTAATACTTGTTTTTTAAGTTATTTTTTTTATCTAATAGCAGATTGGTTTTTTTAGTAAGAACGTTAAAAATGCACTGATTAAGTTTTGAGACCCAATTTCTGCCTTAAAAGATGTGTCCCCTCAAATTTCTGTTCCTCTCATGTTAAAAACTGTATCACATACAGTGATCTTCATAAAATCATAGAACCACAGAATGGTTTGGGTTGGAAACAACCATTAAAGATCATCTAGTCCAGTGCCCCTGCCATGGGCAGGAACATCTTTCGCTAGACCCAGTTGCTCAAAGCTTCATCCAGCCTGATCTTGAAGACTTCCAGGGATGGGACATCCACAGCTTCTCTGGGCAACCTTGTCTCACCACCCTCACAGTTAGAAATTTCTTCCTCGTATCTTTCAGTTTAAAACCGTTGCTCCTTGTTCTGTCTCTACAGGCCTTAGTAAAAAGTCTCTCTCCATCTTTCTTTTAAATTCTTTATATACTGAAAGGTTCCAATGAAGTCTCCCCAGGGCCTTCTCTTCTCCAGGCTGAGCAACTGCAACTCTTTTAGCCTTTCTTCACAGGAGAGATGTCCTAGCCCTCTGATAATTTTTGGGACCCTCCTATGGACCCACTCTGTGCTGAGGGACCCAGAGCTGGATTCAGTACTCCAGGTGGGGTCTTGGGAGAGCAGTGTTGAAGAATCATCTCCCTTGCCCTGCTGACCACCCAGCAGCCCAGGATATGGTTGGCTTTCTGGGCTGAAAGTGCACATTGCTGGTTCATCTCCAATTTTTCATCCACCAGGATCCCCAAGTCCTTCTCTTCAGGGCTGCTCTCCATCCTCCAGTCTGTATTGGTACTGGCATTGCCTGGACCGAGGTGCAGGACCTTGCACTTGGCCTTAGTGAACCCTATGAGGTTCACATGGGCCCACTCAAGCCTGCCAAGGTCGCTCTGGATGGCATCCTGTCCCTCAAGTGAATGAACCGCTCAGCTTGGTGTCATCTGCAGACTTGCTGAGGGAACACATTGTCTATATTGTTAATGAAGATATTAAATAAAATTGGTGCCAATACAGACCCTTGAGGGACATCACTCATTACTGGTTACCACTTGGATGTTGAGCTATTGACTCTTTAGATGTGACCATCCAGCTAATTTCTTAACCATTGAACAGTCCATCCATCAAACCCATATGTCAGATTTAGAGGTAAGAATGTTGTGAGGGATCGTATCAAAGGCCTTACAGAAGTCCAGGTATATGACATCTGTAGCTCTTCCCTTGTCCACTGATGCAGTCACTCCATCACAGAAGGCTGCTAGATCAGTCAGATGTGATTTGCCTGTAGTGAACCCATGTTGGCTATCTCTGATCACCTCCCTGCCTTCCATATGTTTCAGCATATCTTCCAGGAGGATCTATTGCATGATCTTGCTGGGCACGGAGGTGGACTGCATCTGTTTATAGAAATCTATGTAAAAAACCATGTGGGTACTTGCACTGTTAACTTGTGTTGTGGAAAAATAAGGATCTAAAGTGAAGGATGTTTCTAATATGTACTTGGTGCTTTCTCATTTGGGGATATGCTTTCTAATTTGGGGATAGTGTTGCATCTTGATGAATGTGTGTGAAGTATGCTTACTAAGTACATGTATACAGCTGTAGAGTTATGAAATAGGACCTGAAAATCACAATACACTTAAATGAATGTAGGTCATAATGCAAAACCTTTGTGTGCTTTGCTGTCTGAACTGTTGTACTGATCTGACCTGGAGTCCATCCCTCCCAGTGTCCTCTCTCCTAAGCCTCTGTCCAGTGGCCACTATCAGAAGAAATTGGCATAAATGTCATCTGTGCCAAGGTGAGCATGACATCTCTTTTGGAGCTAGAAAGGCCCAGCAAGGGCAACTTCTTTTTCAGGTCTCACCTGCAAATGTTTCTGCCTTAGTAAGGCTCTGCAGAAGTATGTTCCACAGCTTCATTGTGTGCTTGTGTGAGAAACACTGATGTCTCAGGCAGCAGCTGTGAAGCAGTGGGTATCTTTTGGAACTTTCTCCTGCAAGAGAAGTGGCAAGTTGTCCCTTGCTAGTTATGCTTTAGGTCATTTGTTTTTGTAACAGATGGTTATCATAACCTTTTTCCCCCCATTATGTCCTCCCCTTCATGTTTCCTTTTGCTGGATGGAAGCCATTCTGTACTGGTGAGCATCCTGCTGCCCCTCTTTCTCTTCCCTCTTTCTGAGGCTGACTGAAGGAGCCCTTCATACAGACACTGTTGCTGTGAAGAATGACAAAATTCTAGGTTTTCCTTCTCTCCGTAGTCTGAACTGTATTTGCCTTTTTTGTTGATACCAAATATTAAGTTGACATTTACAGTTTCTTTTACAGTGTTTTCCACTTAATCCTGACAGTTGTCAACAAGCTGTGCACATACAGAGTTTCCCCACCTTGTGTGCTATTTTGCATTTATAAATGTTGTTTAATCTGTTCATTTGCCTAGTCACTTAGTCTTGCAGGCCTTCTGCAGCTCTTCAGTTACTTCTAGTCTTGAATGTTCCTGAGTAGCTTCATAGATAACACAAACACAATTTGTTTGCTTGCTTTTCCAGATCTTGGAGCAACTTAAGTTGTAGTGTAGCAAATCTCTTTTCTGCTGTTAAAATTTATTGTTCCTTCCACTTTTTTTTCCCCCCTCAGTCATTTAATGAACCATGATTAGCTAGTTAAACACTGAAAACTTTTTACATGTTAGTACACTCTGCTGAGTAGATGACTCATGTTCTTGTGTGTGTGTGAGCCCATAGTCAGACCCAGGAGATGGGATTCTTCAGTAGCTGTGACTTCTGTTGTATAATCACTGTTTGTGTGTTCATCTATCAAATCTAGTATCAGCATAAAGCTGTAGATTATAGGTTTGAATCTCCTGGTTTGTTGTTCCCAGACTAAATCTCCTTCCACAGACAAACGTACCATTTTTGATTCCTGTTTCAGAAACTGGTCTAAACTAGAGGTTTTGTGTCATGGTTAGCACTCCACAGTTCCACATTTGGATTTTTTATAAGCATCTGGACCAATATCACTTGGCTTTGACCTTTCATTACTTTATGGAAATACTCATAAACGGAACACTCTATCTTAGATATGAAGACAGTCTGTCAGACTCCTTTATTTAAAAAAAAAGAGAAAGATTATGTTTTATTGATTTGAGAACACAGAAGATATAAAAAAAATGGGGTTTTTTTCCTACTATAGCTTTATTTTACATTCATTTAAGATGTGATCTGCTATGCAATTACTTATTCCACTGGACAGAGATGATGCTACTGTAAACATTTATCTGCCATTTGATATGTCTGTATTTGTCTCATTCTGAGTTTAAAAAATTGATGGGGCTTTTGGTGTTACTTGAATACTTGGGATGCATTCATTACAGTACTCTATGGTGCTTACTTCAGCTTAGTAAAAAAACACACTGTCAGAGGCACTGACAACACTGTCAGATTTTTTTCTACTACAATGGAAGTGTCAGTTTTCAGAAATGCAGTTCAGCAGTACTTGCCTATCCACTTTTCCACTTGCCTATTTTTCCACTTGCCTATTTTTCCACTTGCCTATTTTTTCAGAACAAGTTTCTTCATACAAAACAGCACTTTACAATGTAGACTAAGCTAAGAATGGTGTGGTATCGTGTGGATCTTTGTGCAATATAGCTGTTTGGTGACTACTGTGTGATTTGCAAAGCTCCATGCAGATGTGAATCATGTAGACACTTTTTAGGTACCTAAAGCTTTAACAAAAAAACCTTGTTTAAAAATATGCTGAAATGTAAATGTAATGTCTTTTTTTTTTTTTTTTTTAAATAAAAGCTGAAAATACAGGAGCTTGGTTGTTCATATTATTACATTCTAGCTCTGAACTACCCAGGTTGAAATAATATTTCTTACAATAGATGACAGCAGTGATTTGTGGGGAGAAGGCTGTGCTTTTGGTTCTTGAGTCTGCCCGTATGCCAATACCTCTAATTTTAGGAGGACTGAAGAGTCTAGTTTAGACTAACTGCCACATCAGGCATTTACTTAAGATGCAGATGTTAGGAACTTGGCTGCCTGAGGCTCCTTCTCCAGGCAGGGGAGGAAGATGTGTGTCCAAAAGGAACATGGCTCTTGGGCATTTTCAAGGGAACCTACCCATTTCTTACTGAAGCAAGCATTAAAGAGCTGATGCTTAGCTTTCCAACCTGAGCAGCCCAGCCAAGATACCGAAGTTAAGTTGGATGGACCTGCCTTGCTCTGCAATTCTGAAAATTGGTGCCACTGCTTGTATCTGCATCTCTTTGAAAACTGAGTGTTTACATCTGTCATTTGTCGATGTTGCTGCTTTCAGGATGTTTTAAGTTCCAGCTTCTGGTGGTTGCTGCCCTCAGGCCTGCTGTGTGCACACGTGGGAACGCTGGAGGCTGTATTCACAGTGAACATCCTGTGAACTGCGTGAGTGCAGTTAAAGCAGACACACAGTCAATACATGCCTGTATACTTCAGGAGAGAAGGGCTGACACGCCAGGGAAAGCAGGAGTATTGAAACCAACTGCAGTTTTCTGCTGAATTTTCTCAACTTTCTGATTTGACTGCCATCCTCAAGTATGTCATTCGAATGTATAAATGACAGGTTTGTTTATTTCTTGAAGCTCAGTAAAACCGACAATATAGAGACAGAAGGATGGCTGAGGAAACACTTGAAAAGAGCTTGGGCTGAAGAATATTCTTGGCACCAGGTCAGCAAATGAATGCAGAGCTGACTGGCACTTCCTGAGATGCTTGCTATCAGGGGAAGACTGAGATGGTGCATGGTCTTTGGCTCAGCTCCTATTCAGTAACAGCTTTCTGAAGGCTTATTTTGAGGTTCAGAAAAACAAACTGTCCATCTGTGCAAGAGAGAACTTCAGTTTGCGCTGGAGTCTCAAATTAGAAGTGGCTTTGAATGGACCTGAAGGATATTTCTAGCTCCTTGCCAGGATAATAAGGCTTTTCGTGTATTTATTGCCCAACTATAAACATTGCACTGGTCAAATAAAACTTAGCATGAAAGGATCCATTTGTTTTAGCTAGCCTGCCTGGTTTGACAGGCTTAGTCCTTGTTCTTAACCCTTTTATTCCTCCCCTCCTATCCTCCATAAGACATTTGTAACAGAGAAGTGTTTCTCAAAAATTCATCTTTTCCTGCCTGTTTATTAAATTCTGCCTCTCTTTTGCTCCATCATACCCATAGCAGCTCAGTTTTGGTGCAGTTACTGGATTTCCTACTCCTTTCTCAGACTTGGGAGCAACTACAGCAGCAGCATTCTCTACTCCTTCATGCACTGTAACTGACGTAGGAAGGAGGGAAAAAACTCATGGAGCTATCCTTAAACCTATCAGAAGGAGATGGAGAGAAAGTGCACAAGGTAGATAAAAAACTTTCACCTTGGAAAAAAAAGAAAAAACAGTTTCAGAGGTGAGGAGAAATGACTATTTTCTCCCTTGGGATAGGTGAGTGACAACTCTGCATGGGTGGTTGAGCAGTGCAGGGAGTCAGGCAGGCAGAGAAGGTTCCCACTGGTGTTTCTAAACATGTATAGCCTGCAGCACAATTTGGCATGGTATCAAGAAATGGCTGCTTGCAGGGTTGGTAACCCATTGCAACCTGGTAGGCTAAAAAAGGGAAGTTAAGTGCGTTCCTCCCTGTTCTTTCCTGTGTGGTATAATGTGCAGGCGACTTTGTTTCTGCCTGAGCTTAAGTAAAAAATTATATTTGGTCTCTGTGTCAGTTCATCTCCAACAAAAAACTTATCTGATATATATCCATCCTTTCTCAAAAAGAGAACAGCAATATAGCTTTTAAGAGTAGAATTGATATTGATGCATATTAAATGAGGTGTCATTGTTATATAGCATGCTATGAAACACCATAACTGAACCAGTGGAATGAAAAAATTTCCTTTAAGAAATAATCTCATCAATATTCCTTCAAAACCAAGTTAAGCAATGAATGAAGATTAAAAATGAACAATTCACTTGAGAAGTCACTTCATAAGAGAATTGCAGGGATCTGAACTACTTGGCTATGAAAAGCAAGTGGTACTTCCATTTCATTCATGTATATATAGACATGTGGGTATATGTTTTTATATTTGTGTGTATGTACATGTCTCTTTTCTGGAAAGTTACTTGACTACCCATGAAATTGTTAGGAAGTTAGAAAGGTCAGAAAACACTGAGACTCATTCAAATAATACTGACAGTAGTTCTTAGAACCTTCTTATTAGGCTTTTGCATATTGCTGGGCCAAGTGTGCTCACTGCATCTGGGACAATGCAGAGGATGGTCCTTTCCTATGCACCTTGGGGTGTACTGGATGAAGAGAGTTTACTGTGAGGCAGAAGGACCTGGGGCAATGCTAGTGGTGTATCTCCTGCACATGTGAATGCTGAGCCAGAAGAAGGTGTGAAGGTGTGACGCTGGAGCTGATGGGATGATTGTTCCTCAGCTTTTCCTTCATGAACCGGGAGGCGCCACAGGCAGTTGTCACCTCCTTCTCTGTTGTTTCTTGGGACATACAAGAAGACTCTAGAGTTGGGAATGCTGTTGGGCAGCACCTTTCAAGCCTGATTCCTGCATCTCAACCCTGGCAAAAATACTCTGTGGCTGTGATAATGTCCACAGGATGCCAGTGCAGGGTCTGGACCCCCACACATTCTGCCTGTGGGTCTTTGCTGACAACCTGGAAGCTAACTGGCAAAGGAATCTGGTTTTTCACTGTCATTCCAGACTTCAGCTGAATTTGTTACTTTTTCCCTTATTTAGAAGATGCTGCATATCAGGCACCCCCTGATACTTCAGGGTATTTATGCACTTGTGAATTCGTCTCCTCACAGGGGAACAGGCAAGCCCTAACAAACTAAATATCGTTCAAAATGTTCTGTTGTGTTTTTTTTTTTTTTTTTTAAATGACAATAGACTCAATTTTAGAGAACTATCGAGAGAGAAAAATAAGTAAGAATATACGACTGGGACTTGTTAGGAGGAAAAAAAATAAATCATGTATAGTACCAGGTTTGTACTATTTTATTTCAGAGCTCTTTGTTTCTTCCAGACATAAAAAAATATGAAAAAAATTTCAAGCAAGGAAAGGAATTTCTGGTAAGATTTCTCTCTGCAAATCTTACTTCTCCTCTAAATACCTTAATTCACTTGCTAATTCACACTTTTTTTTTTACACTTTATACAGTTTGTGTTTTGTCAGGGTCCACAGAGGCAGGCTAGTTTCTGATCCCCATCCACTTCCCTGTGCACCAGCCAGCACCTGGTGGTCAAAGCACCCAGACTGGTGCATCACTGCTGCAGTCAAAGGGCAATAATGTAAGGCATGCAGATTTGCACTGTAAATGCATTCGAGAGTATTTAAACATGAGTTTAAGTTCCAGCACCCCTTTTTTAACCTGCCGTGAGAGCAGCCAGTTCAACAGGATATATGGGCTTTGGGCCCTTTCCTCAGGGCCCTACCATCATTTTTTGTTGGGACCCAGGTGCTGGTTTTGGAGCTGAGTGAACAGACCCAAGCATGTGGGGAGGCTTCACTTGCATTTACTTTTTAGTGTTTTCCCCTTTTTAGTTTTTCCTTCTCTTCATGTTCTCCTATCTAGGAAGCTGCTGTGTTTCTAGTGTTAATGCAAGCAGAAGGTTTTTTCTAGAAGTCCAGTGCAAAGAGCACGCCCTGGGAGACTACATAATCCCTTGTAATGTTACTGTGTATGGTAAGGAGAAAAATACTAATATTCACTTGTTTACAATAGTGATACACTGTCTGTTTTAGTATTTTATTATTTACAACAGTTTAAAAAAACCTGACAAACCCAGTTTATAAGTTTGGGTTTCGGGGTTTTTTTTAACTTTTGAGAAGATCTATCACTACTATTTTTAAAAGTGTAGTCCATGTTGTTTAAGAAACACTAATTTCTTAATTGTGACTTTGTGTGTTCTGGTCCAACGATTAACCATGTCCCTTTTTTTTTTTTTTTTTTCAAAGAGGGGGCAACAGCAACCAGCATTAGCACCAACTCTCAGCTCAAGCTCCTACTGCAGTATTGTGCCTCCCTTCAATTGACCCCCTGGTCACCTTTGATTGGGGAGATCCTCACAGGACCTCTACCTTCAGGTTTATCCCAGTAAGGCCAATTGCATATGTTGCTGAGACTGGAACACATAGCATGGCAGAAAGGAAGAAATGTTGAAATATTTTTAAGAATGTATAATCTGAGCATATTTTCTGATAAGTAGAAACTAAATAGTTGGGAGAGGTGGGCTATGTGGTTTCACAGCAGCAATTGGCAGTATTTCCTGGGAGACAGGCTGAGCCTGCTTTATTCTGCTCATGTATAGTCAGCGTGTGCTTTGCTTTATACAGTCTGTAGTCTCACAAACACCCATTTACTTCTCAAGGGCGAGGCACAAGATTTAAGATCGCGTGAAGCGCTCTTTGACATGAGACCAACCTAGGCTTTAATGTATTTACCAATGTTGCTGGTGGCACGGGACTGTCGTCCACAGAACATATAAGAAATGCACAGACACGAGGGCTGTCTGCTTTGAAGTAAATCTGGGAAATGGTTCTCCTTTGAAATGCAAACCTTATGGTGAAGCCACTGCTCCAGTGGCTTCTGTTCCTTTTGATATGGCACATACAATGCAGATGAATGCTAGAGAGTGACAATGAAAAGGCTTTGAGAAGCAAAGGACCAGAGAAAGCATATTCACATTTTCCACAGCTGTTACACTAAGCAATACTCAGCCTGTTGAAACAGACTTCAACAAGTAGGTCTGCAGAGACCAACTTGTTGAAATTTAAGTTAAAAGCTTGCACCTCCCCCATGTGACTCAGATCATGATAATATTGTGTTTCATTGTTGAGATCAATATTGCTTACATTTGCAATGTGTTTGTAGTGAGAAATTTAGGCTTGGCTTTGCCAACTTCTACACAGATTGTTGAGAAATCTGCTGGAAGCTCTTAAGTTGTCATTAGGGTGAACTCTGATTTAAGAAGAATGTTCTTTATCGATATGAAAAAGATTGTTTAGTCACTCGTTGACATGTATTCCTGTTGTGGATTTAGCAGAATGTGAATTTCTCACACTTAGTTATTTCTTTTAAAAATGATACATAGCCTTTTTTTTTTTTTTTCCTCCCCCTGTGGTTCCATCATTTGCTGATGGTACCAAAAGGAAAAGCAAGTTTTATTGAGAAAAAAAAAATAAAGCAGCAACTTTTTCTAATTTCACAATATTACATTTTATTAAAAAATACAAAAGTCTAAGAAATGACCACAATATCATATGGATTGCATCTTCCTCAACTGAGACATCACTAAGAAAGCAGATGTCTGATGCAGGCATAATTATTTCTCCTTTTCAGTGTAGACAGGATTTTAACCGTGTTCTTCAATCCAGCATAGCTATTTTTAAGGTCTGGATTAATCCAGTTTACAAAGCAAATTTAGGTTTTATTCACACCTGTTTACATTATCTGTGAATAAGCCAAAACATATTCAGCCCCAAATTGGTTGAAGTTACAAAGTGGTCTTTCTTCCAAGGCTTGCTGAAGCAAACAAGAAATCAGAGGAAAGCAGTTTTGAGTCAAGATACTGGAAAGAAAAAAGGTTATGATCATGAATTTTGCAGAAAATGTAGGAAGTGTTACAATGCCATAAAGGAGCCTGCCAATTGTTTCTTCTCTCTTCCATAACTGAGTTACTGACTAGAAAATTTATATCTCTCTGCCCTGCCCTTCCCCTTCTTATAGTAGGTTGAGTCTAAATGCTTGCAAAATATTGTATAGGTTGACATAAATAGTGGCAGAAATATTTAACAGATAATTGATGTTAGGTTGTTTTGTTTAACAGTTTATCAAAGTGATATGACCACAGTATTGCAAGTTGTCAAACTATTTCTTGAAGAGGAAGGAAAACCCTGTTCTACATCTTCATTAACAAGCTCCAATTTTATCCAATTTTATTTATTTTGGGTAGTTATCATTTGACATAGTTAATGTTAACAAGCTTCAGATTCTTTTAAGTTTTGCACATTTAATTACTAAAACCTATTGCTGGATTCAACAGAAGAGAAAGAAAATATCTGTTGAGCATCAATCACAAAATATCAAGTAATCTTTCTAATTTCAAAACATAGCTAATCCCCTCCAGGAAAGCTCAGCTCTCCTGTATTTTAGAAAGTATACTTATTATATTGACACGACCTTGACTGATCATTTGCTTTTGCTAAACATCTTCCATACAACAAAGACAAAGCCAAGCAAATGGAACAAAACCAGTTTCAAGAAGGCAATTTAAACCCATCTTGCTTGCATTGCTTGAAGACCTCACTGCAGCATTTCAGTAACTTCATAAATTCCAGAACAGAGCCTAAAGGCAGCAAAGAACAAACACTTCTTTCAACTCCAAATTAGCTTTCTGATGGAGAGATGCTGTGCCCACGTGGATGTCATGGAATGATGAAGATCTTTACTTAACAACAACCATGATCTGTAGAGTATTAAAAAGAAAACTAGGTTCCTGTAAAGAAATAGTCAGATTCCTTTGTGTTGCAGAAATCTCTACTGTTTCTCTCCTCACTCACCTGCATGTTTTACTTCTCATTGCATGACCATTTTTAAAAAACACAGTGATGTCAGGTGGTGGACTTTTACAACCTCTCAGATTATGGCTTTGGGCAGTTAGCATGATCATCTATCTGTTTCTACTTACAACATACAGGTTCAGCTTGAAATAGGTATTTCTTTAGCTTAAAAGCCAGGTTGCTGTGGCACTGTGCAATCTGCAGCCTTTCAGGTCTGACAATTAATATAATTACATCATAAACTTAGTTTAATTAAGTTGCTATCATTAAACCCACAATCCCAACACATCATGTGAACCCTTCTTAACAGAATTTCTAGTGAAGCAAGGCATTCAGTCCCTTTTTCTTCAAAGCCGTTACATTTTCATTAAATACTGGAAAGCAATAGGTAGAAGCTGTAAGTTAGTGCCTTACTATTTATCTATTTTTAAGAGAAGCAAGCAGTGAAATCTCTTACAGAAGACCCACTGAAAGCATAAAACATGTAAACTACAGCACCAGAGCCCATTTTCTGGGCCACTGGTAGTGTTCTTGCTCATTGCACATTGCACACAAAAGTTTCAACCCTTTGCCTAGTTTGGTTTATACTACGGGTCTGAACACAAGTAGAGAGCTGTGCTGCTCCAAACATGCTGGGCAATGGGGCTTATACTGGGTGCTCACCCAGACTGTCTACAAGGCAAATGCCTGGGGTGAATTATTAGGGAAAGATTAGGTGAGACCACAAGGGGACCCCTTCTGAAGGCCTTGTTTTGCTTAAGCACAAGTTCAGTACAGGTTCAGTAAATCTAGGTGAAAGTTTACACCTTGCGGCCTAAGGCTTCAACAGGTCTAGCTACTTATGCTAAGTAAGTGAGCAGCATTCCGAACCACACACTGCGAATCACAAGTCTAAGTGATTCATTCTACTCAAAATTTATTTACTTAAGCTAAACGACTAATATTTCCTTAACACCAGGAGAAGGCTGTGGATTTATACTGAGAAGCAACTGAGGTTTAAATTTGTCTCCATTTTGTTTGAGCTGATTACAAACCATAATGCCATAAAGAAAAATCTGGTTAGACCATGTAAAAGGCTAAGAAACGGGCATTCCTACTTGGAGTGCTATGATGGGCAAGGGGGCTGGGTTAAGAAAAGCAAAAGCTGAAAGTAGGATGCCTGCAGCTACAACCAATATTCTGTGCTGTTCAAAGTCAGTTCCTGAATTGCTGTAGGTGGTAGAGGTATAGATGTATTCATTTGTGATGCATGGGTAGAGAAAGCTCTCTGTTAGGGTATATTTCAATGCAAGCAAATACAAGTTACCTACTATAAAAGCAAAGCATTTCTAAATGTCAGGAAAAAAAGAAACAAAGAATATTGCAGGCCGGCAATATCTGAGTAGTCAGTTGCAAAGGGTATCTGGTCTCAAGCACCCACAGTGCTAATCATTTAAAAACTCTGTTGCTTCAAAGCATAAGATGTTTGCTTTAACCTCCACTTCAGTGTATCTGGCCATCCATTTGAGATAGGTAGGTTCTTTTGGGAATGTGACCCTCCCAATGACTTTGAAAGGAGTCACGTGAACAATGTGGCCCAAAATGACTTTTGTTGGGGAATACCCAAGGTAAAATCCTGCCTTACCCAGAGCCAACTTTTCCAAACTGTGACTCAAGGGACCCAGACAAGACTAGCAAAGCCCAGCAGCAGGCTTGTAAGCATAGTGGGAGTTGTGTCTAGCAGCAAGGGGAGGCAGTCCTATCTATCGACTCTAGGAAAAAACAAAACAAAACAAAATAAAACCTCCGAAGAAAAAAAACCTCAAAAAACCCCCCAAACAACCAACAACCCACACCACTTCGCCTCGGTTTCCCTCCTGACTTTCTCAACAGCATCAGCCGGGCCGACCTTTCTGCCCGGCTCCCGGCGGGCTCTGCCGCGGCGCTGCCGGGAGGGGGCAGCCCGCTCCCCGCCGCCGCCTCCGGGACCCGCGGCCCAGCTGCGCGGCCTGCGCGACGCCGTGCGGCGGCTCCCGCGGGGTGCGGCGGCCGCGGCCCGGCGCCAGGGAGGGGGTAGCGACCGCGTTCCCGGGCTGCAGGCGCCGAGACAGCGCTGGGCTGCTGTTAAAACAGCCCGATGTGTCACGTTGCGGGAACCCAGTGGTGTCTCACAGGCTGTTTTGTCAGGGTTTAAATAGGTGCCTTCATCTCCCAGGAGTAAAGCCGTGGCACCCCTGGGGCAGCGCCTGAAGCGCAACTACAGGGCTAATGAGAAAGGTAACAGAGGCAGTGGTTTGCAAAGTCTCCCTTGTGTGCTCACTGGTTGCATTTGCCGGGTCCCCGGGGAGGTCCCCAGCCTCACTGAAAGCACCCGGGAGTGCTGCAGCCCCATCAGGACCTGAGAAGTAACAGAAATGGCTTTACGGGCAGGTTCCCACCACGAGCAGAAGACAGCAAAGGCAAAGGTACCCCTGGACTGCCGAAGAGCTGCTAAATCTTTGCTTACCTGTGTCTCCCAAGCAGAACGGTGACAGGTGAATCTGTGAACCACTTTGCTGGCAGAACTGGACACATCTAGATGTGATAAGAGATGCAGGATTACAAATCCTGTACCCTGTCGGATTTTGTTGCACTGGTACTAAGAAAACTGGTTCAAAGTGCAAGAAACTGCAGAATGTATATACTAGGTATACATTAGGTAATAGGCAGATATACGCATTAGATGTAAATAGTTACAGGGCTAAAAATGCTCCTGTACCCTAGTTCATTTAATTAGGAGAGATTTCAAAGGCTACCCAGCAGACAAACCATAAGATGGCTGCAGTGAAGATGCATATAATGAAGGAAAAACCTATGTGTTCACTTGGCAGTGCTGAAGAACAGGCCTATTGACAACAAAACAGATTTCTACCTGAATTTGGTTAACACATCTACCAGACATGCTTCAGGCCTACAGTTCAGCTCTCTTTAAAATTCCACAAGCACTAAGCTTTGTGCCACCATTCGCAAGCACAGCCAAAATGGGGTGCTGCATTGTGCAAGAGATCTGCTTTCTCATCTGCTGGATCAGCAGGTGGTCAGGGGTTGCTTGTGTGAGTACATGAGCTAACCAAAAAGGATACATGATCTTGTCACTTACTGAAAGAGTGCTGAGTTCTGAGCATGCTTTTGAAATCCTTTTTTTTTTTTTTTTTCCTAAGTGAAAAAAGAGAAAAGTTAAACAGATACCAACTGCCTTCCCTTCTGCATCCCTCACCTGTTCATACTACAGAGACAGCACACCTGTTCATAGTACAGAGACAGCATCCTGTTCACAATGCCAACTGTTTCCACAATGCCTATGCACTGGCTTTGCTCCCCCAGTCCTGTGCTTCCTGAATGCAGAAGGAACAATCTGGTCTGTGGGCAGCAGCCACCCCAGGTAAGATGAAGCAGAGCCTTCCTCTAGCTGAGCAAGCAGGGACTGTGCTCTGGTTGTCTCAGCTGGAGGCCATTCTTGGCGTATGTTCACTACGTTTCCAGAAGGACATGCTGCTTCTTCTAATATTGAACACTCAATTTGAAGTCACTCTGTGTCTGAGACAATAAATAATTGTAAAACCAAAATCTTGGAGAAGATCACACTGCCATTTCTGAAACTGCTAATGAAAACATAGGTGGAAAAGGTACACAACACCCATTTGCACTGCAGGCTCCTCAGTTGAGAGCACAATTTTGAAATTTGTTGTCTAGGTGGGCCTATAGCCATCTAAAGCTGTTACTTGGATATCTGAATCTCTTTGAATCCCCTACTGAGCAATACAACTGTTCAGGTTTGGAAAGAAGACCTGCAGGGTGCTGCCAGCCAGCAAGTATATCAGCAAGAATATAATTAATTTTTTACTTTCTTTTTTGCAACACAGAAGAAAAATTTTCCATGATCAGCTCAGTTAATGATTCCTTCGTAATGAAGAGTCAAATATCAGAATAATTGACCTAGACGGGTCCCAGCCATGCTGTGAGATGGGAACATTGATAACTATGTCATGACAAAGGATTACCTAATGTGTCCTTAACCCTTCACAGCATGGGAGTTTCCAGAGAATCCCTAGACAGTTCTGAGAGTGTCTCCCTCTCCTGCAGCAGCATGTCTTGCCCTATTAAGCTTTATGTATGATGGACTTGAACAAATCACCCCTTTTTCTATGCAGAATTTTCCTGAGCTTTTTAAGACCTTTATCACATCCCTTTCTCCTTTATAATTTCTTTTTTAAGTACAGCTTCCCTCCAACTTCTTTGGTCTATCTTCAGAAGTTATGCTTCCTACCTTGCTTATTGCTTCCCCCACCCTCACCCTGTTTCTATACCCTCTCAAGTAGCTCCTATTTTTGTGGAAAGACAGCCCCAAAACTGAATCCAGAGCTGGGGAGAGCAGACAACTACTTCACAAAGTCTCATACATGCAAGCCGGTGGGATAGAGTTTGAATTACTGATGTCTCCTTTCCCCACACTCTTAATAACTTCCTGGTTAGTTAGAAACTGCTTCTTGCGGACAGATCAGAAACCTTCTAGTTAGTTAGACACGTGAAAATTATAAAACTAGTGTTTTTGAAGGAGTTCACCAGAAGACTGTTATTTCATCTGACATTACCAAGCCAGTCTCTCAACATCTAGGATGTGATATCCCCGCTTTTATAACTGTGTGCTCGAAGAGGTCTGCAGGAGAAGAATGAGCAGTTTTTGACAAGTTCAAGTATTACAGTGTCCCTGAGTCTTTCATGGCTCACATCTCTGTGGGATCCAGCACGCTGACTATTTCCTCATGTGTTTTACCTGCTTTTCTCAACTTTGTGGGGTTTTTTGGTTTTTTGTTGGTGGTTTTTTTTTTTTGGTGGCGTATTTCCTTAGCCCCAATTAGGAGCGTCATAAGTCTACTCTACAATTAGTGCAGAAATTATTGTAGTCATCTCTTCCTCTCTGACACATGCACGCTCATTTCTCGGAAGCATCTGTGTCTTATTTAAGGACTATACCATCAGCACTGTGACATGATTAAGTGAAAAAGGGATCTGTTTCAGGTCAAGGCTGCTAAGTCACATTTTCTGTAAAGAATAACAATGTAATTCTGTATTACAGTTTCCAATAGCAGAGCTGGTTTAAGATGTTTTTGCCCACACTGCTGCCAACTGCCCCTTCCTCATACCTCCAGCCCATTGGTTTTAAAGGGATGGTGGCCGATACTGCAAGGATGAGAATGATCAACATGCAGTGGGAGGGGGGTAACCTCTTTGGCAATGAAATCACATTATGAAAATGTATCATGCAATTGTGTGCTAAATACTCTATAACCAACTATCATTAGAGGCATACAGTGATTCCTTCTTTCTGATTTCTTTTCTCTTGTATGATTTCTTTCAATCCTGATCTCTTCTGGTTGGCATTGACTATAAGCAATGTTGCCAGGTTTGTGGGATTCTGTCCATTATTATGCTGTAATTTAATGAGATAAGCAATTTTCTGATGATGACACTAAACAGCCCACTGGGAGCTTGAGCGCTGACTTCCACAGTGGAGTCCCCTCTAACAGTCTGAAAGCCCAGCATCTTATTCAAAATAGGAATTTATATATTGCATAATAGAATGGGAATTGGTTTTGCTTCCCAGTTTTTTCTATAGGTGTTTTAAAAGTGTCTTCTGGCAGTGATTTTTAACACTGTTGCTTACTCTTTTGATCTGTTGATGATAACATATCAAATAGTGGAGAGCTTTGTTATGGTCTATGCCTGCTTCTGAATCAGGGTGCAGCAGATGATTTCCTTCACAGATGACTGAGTAGGTATTTTATATTAGGAAGTATAACTAAAAGAATCCTGATGAGGTGTCAAGAGCGCACACAATCCTCTGCAGGCTCCTTCCCAAGGAGTCTTGCCTGCCCATGTGTGTTGGGGTAATTTGAAGCAGCCGGCTCCTGGGAGCAGCAGTGTCGGGTGGTTGTGTGGGTGCTGGCTGGCGAAAGGTGCCTGCAGAGGCCACCCTGTCTGGGAGCACTGCCTGGGGCACAAGAGAGTGACAGCCATGGAAGAGGTCTCTGGGGAACCTGGCAGCTACAGTAGTATGGTGTCATACAGCAAATATTTTTCACTGTCTACAGAGGGGAAAGTTCATCTAGTGTGTGCGTATGTGATGAAGGTGTAAACAACAGAAGACTTCAGTAACATCTCAGTCTGTGACTTTGCATAGAAATGTGGGGTTTGTTTTTCAGAACAGTTCTGAGAAGCGAGCTCCCACATGCATGAATCATGAGTGGGTCCTTACAACCAGATAACAGCAGGAAACAACAGTGTTTGCCAGGTTCCAACTTTGCTTACACATTTGCAGAGATTATATGTAAATGCAGATGTTTAATGTCGTGTATGCTTTTGTGTGAGAACAAGTGGGTATAACTTAAGAAAAGCATTCTGTGAGATCTGTTTCTTCCTGGATGTTTATAAAGATAGTCTCATAATGGTTCTTAGTTTATAAATTGCTTCCTTTAATGATTGGGCTTAATTGCTATCATTGAGTTAACACTGGAAAATTCTCTCTAATTCCAGCTGACAAGCAAAAGAGACTTTATAAACATTGTATTATTTCTCTGTTTCAGGACCTGATGTTATCACAGTTACTGCTCTGTGAAGGTGGCTGGTAAGAGGAATAAAAATGGATTATGCTTGGGATTCTTTTTAATTCTTGTGTCGTGACACTTTGGTCTTTGTTTTGGATTTCAGTGACATGTCCCAAACTCAGTCACTGTTGTACTGCTTCTACAAAGGAATATTTAATGAAGACATTGCTTTTTTGAAGGACAAATACACAACTGTTTCCAATCTGTTTCTTAATGAGTATTTGCATAGTTCAAATACAAGAGACTGTATTTCAGGCTACGCAAATACTTGACTGTAGTCCCATGACCTGTGTGTACCAAGCACCTGTCTACTTGTATTCAGAAGTGGGTTGCTTCTCACCCACTTAATGCTTGGCTGATGGTATCTGTTGGGCCCTTTTTAACAAGGTGAATATTTTTTGGATAGAGCAAGATGCATGGGATGGTGACACTTGCTTTGCTGGATGCCTTTTAATTATTTCGTGTCCTGCAATGATTTTTCATTCTTGTAACAAACTGCTTTGGAGGCTGAAGTACTTCCTCATCATCCTATACATTTAGCTTGGGTAATGAGTATATAAGCTTCCATGTTAGACATACTGGCCTTAACGCATTCTGCATGAGGAATGACAGAAATTTTTTATATACATTCATGTTCACACTTTTGCCTTAGTTTTCCCACCTTGAAGGGTCCTGTGATATCATACAGTGGTAGGTTTCCCCAGGCAATGAAGGTGATGTAAATTCTCCCTTCCTTCTTGCTGGCATCTATCTTATGGTGTAAAGCACTGTACTCAGGTCTTTGTGCAGCTACACTGAGGAATGCCTTAAACTTAGGGCTGATTTATGAAGCTCTCTACAAAGTTCAGAATATGCCTGAAGTTCAGTACCTGCAGTCATAATGGCCAACACAAATTCAGCTGCTGATGGAGTCACCAAATCACCTGTGTTTTTACTGCTAGTGTGGGGGAAATCCTTGCACAGAAGTGGAGAGTGCTGTGGTGAGGGTGGGGTGTACACTCTGTTAGTCTTGACCTAGTCCATGAGTCCCAGCAAGCTCAAGGCTTACCTGCTCCAGTGCTAGGCCTGCCAACCAGACAGGGTTAGCCAAGGGGTGATACCAAAGATTTGGGTCAACAATCCCATTAGAGGAGCCAGAGGCCTTCAGTGCACTGAGCTGTGATACCTTCCCCATTTGAGGAAAGATACCTGATTTCTTAACTGTTTTACTCTCTGAAAATTGAAACACACACACAAAGGATGCTGGAGGAAATGATGGTTTGTGAGCTACTTTTTCATGATGCTGAGGAGAACACTTCACTTTGCTGACTAAATGAGAAGTAATTCCCTGAGATGATACAAAGGTCTGTGTCCACTTAGATCAGCAGTGAATGTGGCCCTGTTTTGTTAATGACTGCATGGCATATCTTCAGTTCAGATGCTGCTGTCCCCTAGATTTATCAATACTGTGGGACTCCTTTTTAAGTACAGAAAAAAAAATGTTCTGGTCTTACTCCTGGTTCTGCCTGAAGTGGAATTCTATGCTGATGTCTCCTATTTCCTAGTTCAGGGACTCTCCTAATCCATTATCAGCAAATGTAATTTCCTTTAAATCATCTTGCTGCAATTCAACTGCCCAACACAAGGACGTGTGTCTGAATACCCAACCTGATCAACTTCACTAGTTTTGCTCCTTAGCTTGCTTCCTGGCACAGCCTGGATATGTGAAGTTCATTCTCCTGGCAGTCCATACATTCCCTTGCTAATTGAAAACACAGGAATGAATATTAATAAAAGAATGAGAAGGCCTGTCACAGCCAGGATCACAACCATCAAACAAGTAGATGAATCAGTACTGTCTTAGCTTTCAACTCTCCCTGTATTGTTAGAATTATTCTTATATCTGGATGGAAGGTGAAAACAGATCTTGTTCAAGTCAGGGAAAAATCTCTGCCCTTCCTGTAACCAGTCCTGCCGCACACCTGTCCACTGTCTTCCCCTGCTTTTCCTTCTGAAGCTCCAACCTTGATGAAGGACATAGTGGCTTAGTAGATAAACTAAAAAGAAGTTAAAAATCACAGTGCAGGTCACTTCAAGTGACTACCTCTCCAGTCTGAAAGGCTGACTGTGTTATGATGTTTAAATATCTATTTAGTGCTGAATAGTCAATACTGTACAAGTCTTTAAGTAGAGATTGATAACTAAATAATAATAAACCTATTAAACCATGTGTTTTCTGTAGTGGATGCCACTGACTAAAATGCTGGAGCATGGAGGAGAAAGTCCTGAGCAGACAGTAAGCAGTTATTCACCATGAAAAATACATTTTATTTGCAAATACTGGCAAAATAAACATGAAGTCTAAACCTTACAGGCCTCATTAGAGAGCTTCACCTCTGACTCTAATGTGTCTGAGATGCTCCTCTATGTGCTTGAGATATTCTCCCTCCAGCCTCACAGGGTGCAGTGGGCCATATTATGCTGGGGTCTTGCGACCTTGGTGCCAGGATTTATTTATTTGTTAGCACATCTTCACTAGAAATGCTACATGACTCTGTGCATTTTTGCTTTCATATTTCACAAAGTGAGTTTGACTTGTGAAAACTCCCTCTGAAGATGTCAGTAACATGCTCAGTTTGTTAGATTGTCCTGAAAGTTAGAGACAAGTCCGTTACATGAGGAATCACTGCGTAAGGAAACGTAGAAGCTATGCTCATCTGAGGGTGTCTATGTCTCTTACTTTCAGTCACTTTCATGTAATGATTGGGATTTTCAAACCTTCTACCAGTCTGACATGCATTTTGTTGTAAGTACTAATTATTTTATAGAGACTAATTACTATTTCAGTCTATTCTTCCCTCTCTAATACTCATTTCTGATACACTAGATTTTTGTAGTAGTATTATTATCATTACCAGCAACTCTGGAGAAAGAAGGGTTTTGATGGTTGAGGTACTTATAATGAAGAGAGATCTTTTGCAAACAATGAGATGGTGTTCAGAATGAAAAGGAGATAAAACCCAGGGTGCTGAAATGAAAATTAGCTTACAAGAAGCCAGAAATTTAGGACTACTTCTGTCAGAAGGAAGATGTATGGAGAGGGGTAAATCCAAGAACAAACAGCCTGGTAATGCTATAAAATGTTAAGATTCAGGTATTGGTTCAGAAGAGAAATAAGTACACAGTGTATAATCCAGAGACAGGACAAATTATATTTGAGAGGGCATGCTTATTTTAATCAATGGTTTTGCATTCCCCCTAATCTGCAGCACATCCTAAGGGGCAAATCCTCTTCTCACTACTGGGTATATTGACTCATGCTGTTTTACCAACATCCAGGGTCTTCTTCACAGGAAAAACGGACAAGCCTGAGGAATTTTGCAGAAGTGTCTTGCAAATTTCTCAGCATAGGACTGACTGCACCCCTATGCATTAAGATTTTGAGAAGAGAATGGCCAAGAGAGGCATATGAGCACAGTAGGGATTAATGAGATACCATCTGCAGCGCTCAAGCTGGAGCAGACAAACATCCTCAGGTAAGGAAATGCACAGGTTTGTGGTTGAAGTTACTCCAGCCTCTTCCATTTTTTTTACTTCAACAAGGGTACCGAAATGACTGAAAAGTGCTTGTTTGTAGTAGACATCTCGGCTGTGTCTACAATTTCTTGTAAATTTATAACTGCATATGTTCCAAGAGACTAGGGACAGTATGAAAGTCATGACCATATTTTTAGAAAGGTAAGTGAAATGACCTGAGTAATTTTAGGTCAATCTTTAATTGATTTGTGGCCGAAAAATTGAATGGTTAAAAGACTGAAGTAGAATTAATGTCAGTCAATAAGGCTTAAAAGAAAATAAGTCTTGTCAAAGGTACTTAATTTAATTGCTTGAGATCACATGTTTGGTTGATAAAAATATAATGGTTTTCTTGGGCTTCACATTTTTGGACACATGCCAGTCCACTGTATTGTTTCCACAGCCTTGGCCACTGTCTGCTTGAGGATTTTGAGGAGATTTCAGGTATTGTTCATAGTTTGGTGGCTTTTATTTGCAGCTGCCAGATCCTTGGCATGCAGCAGATCAGGCAGCTGTGCTTGCAAGTCACAGATACCTTCTCTGAGAACCCCTAGCTGAGCAGCCTTTTGAGATACAGCAATTCCCACCATGTCTGCAGCACAGACGTGGGTTTGTTTTCCTTAGAAACTATTTCATGGAATTGCCACATTCTTCTGTCATCTAGTGTGGATGCAGTTACTCATGTAGGTTGTTCTGGTGATTTAGGTTAAACTGAGTTTAGATGCTCTCACATTAAAATGGATAGTGAATATGCGTAGGGTCAGGAAAGCACCACGAGAATGTTTTGAAGTCTGATCAATGGCCCAACAAAAGGAAATTTGCAGCTTGGTCTCTAGCTTACTTTTATGGTACAAAAGTGCTTATCTGTGTTATTCTATCTAACTGTATTCTTATAATCTGTTAAACGAAATAACAATAATGAGAAAGCATAAAAGTCAAGATGAGAAAATACATGCTTTGAGCAACCTTGTCAAGGGCTAAGATAAGTGGTCAGTAATTTGGGAAGATTATGTCAGTTGAGTGTTTTCTTTCTCCAGGGTATATGTAGATTGGCCCCATTTTGGGGCTTCTGGCAGAAGCAGCTTAGTGTCATTTTGTAGGTTCTGCTGTTTTGGCTACCATACACTTACAAACAACCAGACCTACAGCAGGAAGCACCTACCATTGACTACAGAAATACTTGTCTTCTCAGGTCTGATTTTTGGTTGAAATGCCTGAGCTCATACTAATACACTATGCTAGATCCTCAGCTGCTAAGGATTTATTTAGCACCATCAATTTATCTGGGTCTACAGTCATTAACACCAGTTTAATTTTGCTTATGAGAATGCCAATCAAATAAAGTCAAGCACTTGAAATTCACTTATCTATGGTATCTATATTGAGCATCAAATGGAAAATTTTTATCAAAGCAGACTTACCATCTCTTTGGAACAAACAGAATTCTTGACTTCTCTCTAACTTCAGCAAACTTTTCACTTACTGTTTCATAACATGGCTGACTACATTATCTGTTAGAGTGCCCCTGTAATTCAGTGTTCAAATTCAAACATGACAGAAGGGAAATAATGTACCCTTTTTTATGCCCTAAACCTCCAAGGCCTTTTTAAACCACTACTTTGACTTTGCCTACTGCTTTAATATAGAATAAAAACAAAGATACATGAACACAGTCAACTATTCTGTCAGCTCTACATGGCCAGTATTTGACACAGCCAGAGGAGTACAAACATACACAAAATTCAGCCCGTTGAAAGGATAATCCTTTTGGAAGTGCAACTTGCAACATCTATCTAGGGCATGAAAAGTGCTGTATTCCAGTGAGATTCCTACAGAGATACTGATCTGGAAGAAAGATTCATTATGTTTTTTAAGGCAGTGAGAATTAAGCACATGCTTAGAAGTTCTGTTGACTGCAAATGTACTGGAAAACTTACCTAAATAGAAATAGCCAACTAAATCAGGCCCCTGTAAGGTATCTGCTAGTGTTGCATCCATAGTATTCTATGAACAAAACCCCAACAACCTACTATCCCTCTCTCTGTTCAGCATTTCTAAATCCTTACTTATTTTTAGCTCCTGTCATCTGATATTGCAGCAACAAAATTCTGTTTAATAAATAATAGTCTGATTTTCTTCCCTATATTGAGTAGATCTGCAAGATGTCTAGTAATTTATTTAAATAAAAAGAAACTCAGATTTAGAAGATTGTGCATAATTACAGTATCATAAAATGTGCTAATAGTTCACTGTAAAGAAGATAAAATTATATACTTTTAAATTCATCATATGTATTATTACCATTCAATCTTGCAAGATGTGTTTTCATTCACTGTACTCAGGAGAGTGCCTGACTTCATTATGTTAATTTTACAACTCAAACCATATTTTGTATCTGAGCATTTTTTGTGAATAGTTATAACATCTACTTATTCCCTTCGGTGATTGTTTATAGAGAGAAGAGGACACCAGAGATAAAAAGGGTTATCATTCTGCACCTGAAAGAGAGATTATGCACGTCTTCAGTGCTCTCTTCCCTTGCAAATACACTGGCCCATTTGTCATGGCTGGCAGTTCTGGTCTTCTGGCCAGAAGTTCAGAAGCATGTTTTCTTTCTCCAAAGTTGTTATAAGAACTTGTAGTAGTCAGTGATCTACATCTGTATCTCAGTCAGGTTCCTCATGGACATCCCAGAGAAAACAAACCACTGGAAAGAACTGTGCTGAACTCAGAAGGCTTTGGTTGAGTCTTCAGTGAGACAGCAAGAAAAGAGAAATGATGTCTTAGTTCTAATATTGAGTGAGGAAAGCAGGTTATTCGGTCATGCCAGTCAGCTATCTAATGGGAATTGCTCTTTCATGGTTTCTGGAGTTCCATATAGCTTTTTATCTAGGGGGCATGCACAATTTATGAGCAGCTGAAACAAATGAAGACAAAATTTAACAAACAAAATAGAGGAGACATCAAAATGTAAAAGACTATAACACGCTAATAACTGAAAAATAATAGAATAACAGTATATTAACAGCGGAAGCAATTCCCTGTTATTAACCATGGCTGTGGTTTTGAATATTAGTAAACCCCAAATAGCTGCATCTGCTAATTCCGACTCTATCTTTTAGAAAGGGTTTTCTGTCATCAAGATCAGTTTTCAGCTGTGACTCCTTTGTTGGTCTGGGAAGCTATCTCGGTCCACATTTCCTGTTTTGCCAGCTTGATCATATGTCTGACACTCTAGTGTGGAATCAGTGAGAAAAAACTGATTAAACCCGCTTCAGGTTTCCTAATTTCTACCTGGTGGTTGTGAACCATGTATCAGTTTGCCAGAACTTGGCTTATAAATGTGGTATTTGAGGAGGAAAGAGAAAAAGAACAGGCTATGAAAACGTGAGCTTTCAAAAAACACCCCATCACAGCAGAGGCAGGGAGGGGATGGGACTGTGGATTTTGAGAACCACTCATGTAGATCGCTACAGGGCTCAGACTACTATGAGAGGTACAATGGCCAAACAAATTGCCCCACTTCAGGAGAAGCCAAATAGCTCCTGAGTCATTGTGTGTCTGTGGGGAGCAGCTCAGGTAATCAGGAGTCTACCTCAGGCTGTGCCAATACCAGAACTGTGGGAAATAAGCCAGCAATGCTCTACAGATAGCCCAGTTCTGAACACATATCAAGCTCTGAATTTTGGTAGCTCCAAAAACATCCCACCCCATCCCATTGCTTGCAGTAGGTAGACAAGAGTCATATTTATGGTTAGAGGCCCATTTAACTTACAATTTGGTGGCCATCAAGTCTGTCCCTTGGAACAGAACTCTGTCTTTCATTTCAAAGAATAAGCCTTTGTAGCTGTGAAGAAAATAAAAGTCTGAAGAAAAACCATGAGCTGAAAGCAATCTTTCTGACCCTCCAGAGAACTGAAACAATTGTAGTGAAAGGTGTCAAATGCTACATCCATTTCAATAGCCCGGACCTGCAACCGGAAAATGAACATTTAAATCTCCACAGCAATAAGCCAACCACTTCAATGAGAAAGTCTCATTCGTCTCCAGGCAAAATTTTCCCAGATACTAAAAGCTCCATTTCTTTCCCCAGAAAAACTTCTCTGGCTCAGCTGTTAAATATTAAAAGAGAGATATGTAGGGAGATGCCTGTCAAAAATGTGGGGACAGAGCAAAGCAAGAGTAATTGAATGGGAACGCTGTGGTGCGAGCTGAACAGCCTGGGCAATGAGCACTGCCTGATGCCTCTGCCAGACAAGTTGGCAGGTGCTGTGAGAGGGCCTGTTCCTGTTGCCATCATCTGAATTTACTGGATCGGCTTTGCATACAGCTTTTGATTTTTATCTTCTTGATAAGCTGGATGTGTCAGGAATATCCCTAGTGAAAGGCACATGAAGGTTTGAGTGTTTACTTTGCAAACTGTTACATGCAAACTATGACTGATTTTTCCAAAGTAAATTTATTTTTAAAGTATTTTCCTCCCTCATAAATAAACAATAAATTTGTTGGTATCATTCATATTGTTTCCCCCAAACAAGGTGAATCCGAAAGCAGGATCTAACCATTAACATTAGCATATAACATGCTAACATGCTACAATATGCTACTGTGAAAGCATAGCCAACCACAGAAACATTTCAGGGCCTGACCCTCAGTCTTGGTTCACAGGGACTATGCCTTCTCACATGAGTAATCCCATTCATCTGACAAAAAAGGATGCCAATTTAATACTAAATATTTGCTATTTCTTAAAGGGGTTTTTTGACATAAAATCTTGATTTATTACTATTTTCAAAGATACTACTTCAGGAAAGGGACCAAAGCAAAAATGTCACAATCTGGACTGGTTTTTATATTTTTTAATTCTGTTCTGCTGCTACTTTCATGATTTATACCGTAATTTAGACATAAATGTAGCAGTGCCGAGGCAGTACAATACAGGACAAATGATCAAAAGAGCCTAGAAATATTTTAGCATATTTTTTGCACTGTAAAATATGGTAGTGATAGCACGGAAGCCTGGGTCCTGTAAACATTTTTTGAATGTCTCTGTGCTCTTTCATGTTTTAAGAGCTGATATGCTATTAACTGTTTTCTTAAGAATACTTTCTTAACGTTCTATATTCTGTATTATTATTCTACATAGGAATATTCTTAAGAATATTTTCTTAAGCCTCTTTAAGCTTTAGATAGAGAAACACAAGAGGGCACTTTAGTCCATTTATTTATTCAAGCTGGTACTCTGACCCCTTAAAAGTTTAGCCAATGAAAAGGCATTTTTTAGCACTTTTCTTCCTTGCCTAACAGGATGAAAGGACGGAGCATTTGTAAAACCAGAGGTGGTGAACTAGGCAAGGGAATGACAAGGGAGAGAATCGGGAAGAAAATGCATGCTGTGCCTTGGGGGTGGAAGTTGCCACTTCTTAAACAACTGGGGATCATGCCTATTTGAGCTGTGTTTTGAAACACTGAAATTAAACATGGGTAGTTGTAGGCAACATGTTGAAAACACCTTAGAAAAGGTTTTAGAAAATGATGTTGCTGATTAGGTGACTTGCTTCCCTTTAGGTCAGAATCAGGCTGGGAGTACTAAACTTCTGGAAATGTAAGCACATGAGGTGTAAAACCAAGGCTTCTTTTAGACCTTTTAAACGAAACTTTCATTAAGCACAAAGTTGAAGCTGGAGGTCCAGTAGCAGTCATTCTTCAGAGGAAGTTCTTATCTTGTGAGTTGGACAGTGACTGTGAAAATGGGGTTATTCTGGTGAGTGTGGCTATATTCTGCTGCAGAATGGCTGCTATATTTTTCAGTTGATGCATGACCTGTAGATACTGTCAGTAGCACTGCACAACCAGAAAATTCCTTTAACCTCCCAGTAAGCTTTATGATGTATGCTGTTCTTTAGTGCAGTGGATTTCACGTGTCTTTTCGTTTTTAATTCTCATCCCCATTTTCAGCCTTTATTATTCTGGAGCAAAAGGGGATGTTCCAGGCTCTCTGAGTTTCAGTTGTCCTTCATTACGCTTCTATATTGACAGGAACTTTTTATGATAGTGATATTCCTAAAATCCCATTCTTTCCCTGTCTCACTACAAAAACATGCTTTTCAAGTTAGTAGCTGGGCAGACACATCTCAAGTATTTAGTTGTATAACTACCTTCCATAATGTGTTGTGAAGGGTTATGTCATCTATCTCCAGTATCCCTGTGCTCCTGCCTCCCATACTTTGGCTGCATTTCTGTCTGGATAATAGCACACTTTGTAGATGTATTACAGTTTCTGAATTTGATTACATTTATTAACAAGGAAGCACTGAATATTTGTAAGAAGAATTTCACCATTTTCTGTCTGCCCCTCAAGACCTACCACACTGCCAAAGGATTCATTTGAGAACAAGAAAGGAAGACAGTTTGACAGGAGCTCGAAGGAACTGGAGGCTAAACTGCATAGGATGCAGTTGATTGTCTCTCATCTGTTATCATTGGTATTGGTAATTGCATGGCAATGAGTGAACATATTTGAAAGTGATATAATGCGCCCTTTTACTAGTTTAGATTCCCTAAAATTCCACTTTCTTAATTTATTGGACAGTGTCTATGGTGTATCTTGAATATGAGTCTATCTGTTGACAAGCTTGTTTCCTTAGTTCAAGCTGTAGAGACACATAAAGGGACTGTTTAAATGATAAAGGTTGCCAGTTAAATTCCTAGTGTCAGCTAGGTTGAAGATACATCATGTATCACAACAGTAATATGACACGTAATGTATATGATTGGAGAATCCTTTGAATATGAAGCAATCCATGGTAAAGTCAAACTATAAACTGAGGTAAAAACACCTATTTTAATCCCCATGACATAGCAAATCTAAATGCAGGCATACATGCAAGACACCAAGGAATATATTTCTTACAGATGAAAGATCCAGAGATGAGTTGTTATTAATTTAATATTAAACTTTCATATGTAATAAACTATCTATATATAATTATAACCATCTGTAGAAAAGATGATAAATTGCAAAAGTGCTAAATTTCTTAGGCACAATGTTGACCTAAGAAATTCTTGTTAGCGTGTGAGATTCAGTCTAGTTTTATTTATATTGTTTATGAAATGGCCAAGAAAAAGTTTGTAATGGAACCCCACTAAAATGATAAATTCACACCTGGAAGGGAGTAACTTTTAAACCTGTATTATTGAACTTGATTAGAGTGCCCATGGTACATGGGGTGTTTTTTGAAGCATGCTGCACTTGACTGAAAATCTCTTATTAGTATTAATAAGCTAATTGGAGCTGAGTTGCCAAAGGTGAGAGTGAGACAAGGGTGTGACCCTTACCTTTGAAATTATAGGCAAGGTGGTACACATTTCTTAGTGTTCAGTTAGGATGAAAACTAGCTAGCATACAAAAATACCATTGAGCTATTGTATATATAATACAGGAATATATAATACTGTATGTATATTATAGATAGAAAACAAGTATGCTTATGCATATATAATTATATATAACATATTTCAACTGTAATGCCATTGTGCTATTTTGGTGTCAGACAAAAAAACACAAAACCAAAACCATTTTGGAAAGTGATCCTCTGGGTGTTAATGGCCTTTGTAATGGAACAGATTTATTTGGCTTACAGATCACCTTGGGCTTCTTTGCACAGCTATAGGGGAATAAGAGAAGATGTGAATCTAGGAAGATAGTGTCATAGCAAGGTGTATGCAAATATTGTATTAACAGCAGATGTATGTCTGAATGTGTGCACATTTTCAAGCTAGTGTAAGAATGGTTGGTACGTATTAGTTATTAAAATTTTCTCTATGTTGCAAAATAAAGTATAAAAGATTAAATGGGAAAACGCTAATCTTTTTTTAATTGTAATGGTGTATATATGAAGAGTTTATGAGTAGAACTATAACTTAAATCACAGGTAAAACTTTTATATTTAGGTAAAGGCCGCTTTCCGTATTCCTTTGAGGAGTGGATGAGATTGCTTTTATCCATCCTTTACAAGGAGATGAGGCTCTTATTCGTTCAACCCATTCATGCTTTGAGATCTAAGAGTCATGAAGGATTTGCAAGTGATCAGGACAATACTTGCTGATGCCTATGTTTGCAGTCCATGCAGACTTGCCTCTGCTGCACTACCAGCTGAACTTTCTGGTCTTACGCTCTCCTGCCCCCCAGACTTTCACAGCTACTCTGAAGGTCAGGAGAACTTGAGACCATTGTATTATTTGTACTGCTATGGCAACATGGTTATATAGGTGGGCAGGGGACATATTACAGACACTCCTCTATTTTGTGCTGGCTTATCTCTGACTTGCTCTTGCTTGCCCTTTCCAGTAGTCACAAACCTGCAGGTTCATTGTGAGGACATTTACTGAAATTTGAGTGAAAACTGGAGAGCAGCAAGAAGGGCAGGAGGCAGCAGGGCCGGCAATTACAGAAACCTAATTTATTTCTCTGACTCTATCGCCAGCTGGCTGTGTAACCTTGAGGAAGTTGTTTTTATCACTTAGCCTCTGAGAAAAAAGTGAAGAGGACTGCAGAACTGCTGGCTCAAGAGATGTGATAGCATGAGCTCTTGTTCAGAGACAGTATGATTGTTATCGCCAAAGTCTTTGGGCAGCACAGATGCCCCCATCAATTGCTGGAGTTGAGTGTGGGAAATGACAGATTCAGAGCAGGGCTCATTTTGATGAATTACAGCTTGCAGCAGTGCAGCCCTGTGCCCAAGGTTCCCCATGGCGTGGTGACCTGCAGTGGATGGCTTCCCTCACTAGGGAGGAGATGGACCAGTGGGCTTGTGCGGGTGAGAGGTGCCATCAATTGCCACAGAATAAAAGGGTTAAAAAGCAAACATATTTATGTGTACTGGTACTCAAAGAGCTTTGTCACACCACATCTGATTTTTATCTGACTTGACAGAAGTACCAGAAGTAACAAGCTGAGGATTTTTGCAAACATTTTCGTCCTTTGCCCTACTAGTTAACATGCGAACCTCTACAAGCTGTGGTAGTACGGTGTTTTGCTGTTACATTACACTTTCACCAGGATGTCCCAGAGCACAGATGAATATTAAAACAGGCATTGTTTTTTCTGAGTTGTTTCCCCTAAAGACCTGGGGAGAGGGGGCCCTGCCTCTTGCCTGGCCCTGCAGCTGGGCTCCTGTTCTGTGCACCCTTTGGTGCTGACATAGCAATGAGAAGAGGTTTGGTTCCTCTGGAGAAAATCTATACTCTTGGCAGCTTGGCACACATATTTAGATTGAATTTGGGTGGAAAGATAAGCTGACACTGCCATTAGTTTTCAGCTAACAAAATCAAAAGCCCTCATAAATTATCTTCTTGGTAGCAAGGTCATGTGAATGAATTCAAGTACCAGTACATTTGAGCTATACTTTTTTTAAAACCCAGAGGAGGAATCAAAACCACATGGATGTCTTTCTCTGTACCCTGGGAAAGCCATCCAGGGTGTCTCAGCCACGCTGGTCCATGTCAGGGCAGAGGTGGCCATCAGGGCCAATGGAAGTATAATACCATATTGTAAAGGTTTTTAATGGGCTTGTAGTCTTGGCTTGCAGGCTGCATTTGGTGTGGTGTGGTTGGGGCAGCAGTGGAAAGCTGTTGACATGGGGGAAACCGAGGGGCACAGGCATGCTGGGGCAGTGTGCTTCCCCAGACCTCTGGTAGCGGAGGACAGGAAGGAAATTATATCTCCTGTGGAGAGGGACAGCTACTTCAGCCATTGCCACTGGACAGTCAGGGTTGGCTGCTTGGAAAACAGAGAGAGTAATTTTGTTGGTAAAGGAGTTGTTAAGAAAGCCTTTCAAATGCAGAACTTTTCTCAAAAGAAAAGAAATAGGAGAGAAAGGGAAAGGGAAAGGGAAAGGGAAAGGGAAAGGGAAAGGGAAAGGGAAAGGGAAAGGGAAAGGGAAAGGGAAAGGGAAAGGGAAAGGGAAAGGGAAAGGGAAAGGGAAAGGGAAAGGGAAAGGGAAAAGAAAAGAAAAGAAAAGAAAAGAAAAGAAAAGAAAAGAAAAGAAAAGAAAAGAAAAGAAAAGAAAAGAAAAGAAAAGAAAAGAAAAGAAAAGAAAAGAAAAGAAAAGAAAAGAAAAGAAAAGAAAAGAAAAGAAAAGAAAAGAAAAGAAAAGAGAAGAGAAGAGAAGAGAAGAGAAGAGAAGAGAAGAGAAGAGAAAAGAAAAGAAAAGAAAAGAAAAGAAAAGAAAAGAAAAGAAAAGAAAAGAAAAGAAAAGAAAAGAAAAGAAAAGAAAAGAAAAGAAAAGAAAAGAAAAGAAAAGAAAAGAAAAGAAAAGAAAGAAAAGATGAGAAAAGATGGGAAAAGATGAGAAAAGATGAGAAAAGATGAGAAAAGATGAGAAAAGGTGAGAAAAGATGAGAAAAGGAAGGAAGGAGATTCACATTGGCGTTGATGAAGCAGTATGAAAGCTGCAAGCCTCGGGTTGTCAAATGGTCAGGGCATTGAAGTGGTTCACAAAACATTAAATTCTGCCACATTTGTAGGGAGAATTATCTTTCTGGAGGCATATGGGTGAGGATAACCTGTGGTTCCTAGTGATGCAGGAAAAGTTGGTGTCTAACTCTTCACCGCATTGCTCAAAAATTCAGAATAATAAGATATTTTCCTTGTCTGTTTCCAGTTTCTCCCACATAATCTCCCTGATCTCTCTCCTTTTTTATGTGTTCTGGTGGTAGGTAGGTTACATATAGAACAGCATTTTACAATACTTAAGTAATCATTCTTCAAGGCACTGCTGAGAAGGAGTGTAATACAAAGGAGGCACCTTAGAGTTTCTTGAATGGGCTGTGGTTTTTTTTCCAGGTCATTAACTCTGTGTGTGTTGCTTTACAGTCAGGGTGCTGCTGCAGTGGCTACCCAGACAATACTCTCCTACCAGGTCATCGGGGAGCCTGGAGAGCTTTGATGAGGCTTCATTAGTGCTGAGCAGAGTAGTGGGTAGGGAACTGCTGCATTTTATTGCTACGCTATGCTAATGCTACCTTTATTAAGATAACAGTTTTTGGATATAAAATTCTTAAATGGATGTTTAATTTTGTCAGGACTGCTATTACCTTCTGCATTAATTGAGTACTAACAAATTCTGAATAATATGCTTACTGACATTTATCTGTTGATTGACAGGGCTAGAAATGTACAGGTTTTTGGCAGGATAATAGCTGGGCACTTGTGAGTAAACCAAAGGCTTTCCACCTGCTGGTAGATGTCTTGTTCCAAAAGGCTGTTTCTCACTGACATGCCACTGAGCAATGTGGATGGCAGTGCTTTGGCATTAAAATAAACTCTTATTTGAATAATCAGTATACTGTTCAACTTGTACCACAGAGAAAGTGAAGGTATAGCAATCCAGCTTGCAAAACCTGGATTGCCAACAAATGAAATGGGAACTGACCAGATATACAAGCATCACTTTTATGCAGAAGTCCTGCTTCATAACTCAGCTGAGGCAACTATACTTCAAATGTACAACCCAGAGGATAACATGAGGTGCCACTTAAAGTGATTACAAAGATGCTGTGAGGCTATGCAGGGCAGAAATCGGGAGGTCTAAAGCCCAGCTAGAAATTAATCTAGCTTCAGCAGTCAAGGATAACAAGAAAGGTTTCTGTAAGTATGTCTGTAGCAAAAGAAAGACCAGGGAGAGCCTCCATCCCCTGCTAAATGCAGGGGGAAACATGGCAATGAATGATGAGGTGCTTAATGCCTTCTGTGCCTCAGTCTTTAATAACAAGACTAGTCACACTGAGGGAATCCAGCCTCCTCAGCCAGAAGACAGAGACTGGCAGAATGACCCCACCACAATCCAGGAGGAGACAGTCAGTGACCTGCTGCATCACACGGACACACACAAGTCTATGGGACCAGATGGGATACACCCGAGGGTGCTGAAGGAGCTGGCTGGGGTGCTCGCCAAGCTGCTTTCCATCATTTACCAGCAGTCCTGGCTGACCGGGATGGTCCTAACAGATTGGAAATTGGCCAATGTGAAGGGTTGGAAGGATGATCTGGGAGATTACAGGCCTGTCAGCTTGACTTCGGTGCCCAAGAAGCTGATGGAGCAGCTCATCCTGAGTACCATCACACAACACATGCGGGACAACCAGATGCTCAGGCCCAGTCAGCATGGGTTTATGAAAGGCAGGTCCTGCCTGACAAACCTGATCTCCTTCTATGACAGGGCGACCTGCTTATTGGATGAGGGAAAGGCTGTGGATGTTGTTTACCTTGACTTTAGCAAGGCCTTTGACACTGTTTCCCACAGCATTCTCCTGGCAAAACTGGCTGCTCATGGCTTGGATGGGCACACACTTCTCTGGGTAAAAAACTCTCTGGATGGCCGGGCCCAAAGAGTTGTGGGGAATGGAGTTAAATCCAGTTGGCGGCCGGTCACGAGTGGTGTCCCCCAGGGCTCGGTTTTGGGGCCACTCCTGTTTAACATCTTTATTGATGATCCGGACGAGGGGATCGAGTGCACCCTCAGTCAGTTTGCAGATGACCCCAAGTTGGGTGGGAGTGTTGATCTGCTCGAGGGTAGGGAGGCTCTGCAGAGAGACCTGGACAGGCTGGAGCCATGGGCTGAGGCCAACTGGAGGAGTTTCCATAAGGGCAAATGCCGGGGGCTGCCCTTGGGCCACAAGAACCCCCAGCAGCGCTACAGGCTTGGGGAGGAGTGGCTGGAGAGCTGCCAGTCAGAGAGGGACCTGGGGGTGTTGATTGACAGCTGGCTGAACAGGAGCCAGCAGTGTGCCCAGGTGGCCAAGAAGGCCAATGGCATCCTGGCTTGTGTCAGCAATAGCGTGGCCAGCAGGGACAGGGAAGGGATCTGACCCCTGTACTCGGCACTGCTGAGGCCGCACCTCGATTCCTGTGTTCAGTTTTGGGCCCCTCACTACACAAAGGACATTGAATGACTCGAGCGTGTCCAGAGAAGGGCAACGGCGCTGGTGCAGGGTCTGGAGCACAGGTCGTAGGAGGAGCGGCTGAGGGAACTGGGGGTGTTTAGTCTGGAGAAGAGGAGGCTGAGGGGAGACCTCATCGCCCTCTACAGCTCCCTGAAAGGAGGGTGCAGAGAGCTGGGGATGAGTCTCTTTAACCAAGTAACAAGCGATAGGACAAGAGGGAATGGCCTCAAGTTGCACCAGGGAAGGTTTAGACTGGATATTAGGCAGCATTTCTTTCCAGAAGGGGTTGTTAGGTGTTGGAATGGGCTGCCCGGGGAGGTGGTTGAGTCCCCATCCCTGGAGGTGTTTAAGAGTCGGGTTGACATAGTGCTGAGGGATATGGTGTGGTTGGGAACTGTCAGGTTAATGGTTGGACTGGATGATCTTCAAGGTCTTTTCCAACCTAGATGATTCTGTGCTTCTGTGTGGGGTGGAAGGGTGCCGTACTGCTTCACCAGGACTCACAGGCTCCGTGCATGCAAGTTTTTACTCAGAATGGCTATTGTGTGTTTTTCTAGATGTGATTAACCTCTGGGACTATTTAGGTCCCAAGTAATAGCCTTGGCTGATGTTTAGGACAGTGCTTCTTTTTACAGACAAATGTCCTCCATAAATAAACTGGATAAATACTTGAGGTCTTACTACTGTGGAGTTCCTGATCTTGGTGTTTTCTCAGCCACCTTGAACTTCTGTTTATAGAAAGAATCATTTACTTTTTGTGATTCTTGTAAGTCACAAATATTCTCAGGGCTGTCCATGTTATTCTGGGTCACTTCTTGCAAAGAGCTGTTCAGTACCAATTGTCAGGGTTATTTCAATGGCCCATGCTGTAATGAGCAGGGAGTGATAACAAGCAGCTCTACAATCCTTTTTTTGAACACTGGTGACCTGGAACGTGAATTGAAGATAGTGGTAGTCTTATTAACAACAGTAATTATTTACTTATTCTTTCATTTAGCAGTGACATTCTGAGGCATCCTTCAGCCTTGATTTGGCTCCAAGCCCAAGGGGCCATCTTGTCTGTCCTAAGTCCCTGGTAGAAGCATTTTTTTTTTGTACTACCTCTAGAGAAACTATTTCTTTAAAAAGGCTCAGGGCCTATACCATAGTTGTCAACAGAATAGTTCAGCAGACAAAAAGCACCTATTTAAAGGAATTATGCCAGTAAAGTTTCAAGAACAGCTGTGGTGTGGAAACTACGGTATGCACAGTGAGGAGTACTAGGATTACCCTCTTAATGATTTGTAGCTGGATAACTGCATCTGTTTTTCTCCCAGTTCAAGGGGATTTAAATACAGGGAACTTGTTTTTAATGAAAATATGTATTTTTTGATTTTTCATTGTAGTTGTTTTTATTGCTATGGAGAATAATAAGCAGGTGTATCCATTGCAGCTGATGTAAGATGATGCAGCAATAAAAGATTTTTTTAAAAAACCCAAAACAGAAGAAGAAATTTGTCTTGGATTCATGCATGCATTCAAATTATTCAAAGGTTTTAACAAATACTATTTCTCATACATTATAGCCTTTCTTGGAGGTTTAACAAAGCCAGTCTTCCTGTTTTGTTTGCACATTTGTGACTCAGTAAAATGGATAAAAATTGAGCAGTCAACACACCTATTACTAGTGAAGTTTTAAAAAAACACTATGCAAAACAATATACAGCATTCCTTTGACCAGATTTCCAAACATAACTCTAGCAACTTGCCTATTGTGAGAGATGAGAAACCAGGCCTGCGAGAAACTAAGAGAAACAGCCTGGGAAAGCAAAAGTTGAGGCTGATCGATGAAATGCCTCAAACACTCGCAAGACGAAACTATGAGTCACAGGGTGGATAGCATGGAGGTCGAAGCTGATAAGGCTGCCCCAATAACACAAGACGCAGCTAGAGGAGGGAGTCTTGTGGAGACAAGACGGTTCTGCTCTGGTGCACCTGGGAAAATTTCAAGGGCCATCTGTCTGGTGAATGACCTTTGCTTCATTATCCACAGAATGAATATTAAAGTTAACACCCCTCAATATGCTAATGAAGACTAACAAGGTCATGCTAATTCCATCACCCCATGAAACACCTTGCCCCTCCCCATACATGGTATATGTAGGTATGTGGGTCGACCTAGGGGACAGACACAGGGAAAGTGGGTATAAATCAAGGGGGGGGGAAGAAAGGGGGGGGCCCTGGAGAGAGCAGTGAAGCAAAGAAGACGGATGCCAGCGAGAAAGACGGCAGCCTCCTGGAACCCTCGCCAGTGGGAGCAGCGCAGGAACCCAGACTGGTGATCTGCATTTCCCCATTCCCTCTATCTCACTCTTTTCCTTTTTCCATTAAGAAATGCAAGGCATATTGTATTGCTCCCCACAACTTGCTATATACTTGCCAATTATCGTGTGTTCAGTTAGTACATTGTGGGTAGTTAATAAATGCTTGCACTTGGAGACTTGTTGTCCGCTCCATTGGGGATTTGCAAATCTGAGTCACTCGTCCCCCTCGTCTGAGCGGGACGTGACAACTGTACAACTTTGTGAAATCAGGGCCAGTGTTGTTAGGTTATTGTCTGTGGGGCAGCCTACTAGGCAACAAGTGTGAATAATAAAGGCAGGATGAGGGAACTGATTCCAAAGGTCAGACTTGCATTGCAGAAAACTAACTCAATACATATTTTCAAAGTTGGAAATGTAACTTAAAATTCACAAACACAAAAGTATTCTGCAAACTGAACTAGTTTCCTTCCTGATTCCAACTCTGTGCACAGTACAGGGAAGAGTGATATATAATTTTGTCTCCCTTTCTAAAGAAAGTCAAACTGGGAGGAGTAATTCTGACCCACTACAATCAGCATGTTCGGTCATTTGGAGAAAAATGGGGAACTTACATGATTTACAGTCTGCATGTCACTTGGTCATTAGGAATGTTTTGACATATTCTAGAAGATTTTGTGGTTATTATTAATAGTTTCTAATCACACCTATTTTATCTTTCATTCTGTATTTTGAGAACGAACTTGCTGTGTGATACCAGCTGAATATCTGTTAGCTGGAAATGTGGTTAGATGCCTACATACTGTAGGCATATTGTTTAATACTCAAGAAGCAAGAAATAAAGAATGTATGTGTAGAGGAGAGAGAACACACACTTTAAGAAATAGAAAAGATGACTTTGAAAGTAAAGTAGTTACTTCAGGATGATGGTTGATAGCAGGTTTGGGTGTGTTTTCTCTCTTTTATTTGCCTTGAATGCAAAAAGGGCAAATCAACCTTTTTTTGAAATGTGTACTATAGGTATTATTGGGGAAATGTCTGGGCACAGTTCCAGAAACTTATGACAGAAAACAGTAGAATAAATGCATATGTGAATGCCATTTATTTTAATGAACAGCATTATAATCAAGCTTCATGGTTGAAATAAAGTCTGAAAAGATGAAAAACAGTGAGTCTTAAAAGTAGCAAAGAATACAAATCTGCATATGTTGTAAATGGTGACTGGTAAATGACAACTCTGCGGCTATTTTAAAAACATAATTTGAAACTATAGTAATAGTGATGAGACTGTTTGAACAGAGATGTATAAGTCACTGTATGCATTGTTCTAAATCTTGGTGAATACCCTTGGAATAAAACGTTCCTTTGTTAAGTATGTAATGGGATTGGATTTCATATATGGAATGGAAATGGATTTCATATAGAAGACTGCTTACTTTGTGTATTCAACAGCATTCTTTGCAACATAGTCACATATTGCAGCTGCTGAGGACTGATTTGGGAGACTTTTGTGTAAACCAAGAAAGAGTGATATAAAAGGTATGACACTACTGGCTCTGTCAGGCCAGCCTTTACAGTTTGCTTTGCCTTTGCCGAAGATCCTCAGGATCCCATACTCGCTGTGTCAAGAACAGAGGTCAGACCTGAAGTCTCTTCTCATCTCATTGTAGGCAATGGCATGTAGATTTTAAAACAAGCAATAAAAGCTAGTCGAAGTGTAGCATTTGAAATAACATTCTGCCAGGGCAGCTGTGTGCTCAAACAAATCTTCATTACACTTTCCCTTTGAGAATGAAATTGCAGCTGAGTTACCCTGATACAGATAAGTGACACTTGTGTTGCTCACACAGGTGCTGAGTGGTGGGGAAGCGTGCTTTTGGCAGATTCAAGAGAAGCCTAGCCTGTGACTTCAGATCTCCGAGACCTTGACCTTTCTCGTAAGTTGGCTGAATGTTTGCATGATTCCAGGATTGGCAAGCTTGCTTATTAACTCTGAGAGATTTATGACTGCAGAACACTAGCTTGGGTGATCTTCTTGGTCTGACATGACACCTGTGTTAGTACTGTGCTGGGCACACACTGAGGCTTGCTATTTCCCTATGAGGAAAAAAATTCCACAAACAGAACATGATGCATCTGCCCATAACTTTTCAGCTATCCACTTTAGTAACTATTTTTTCCAGTCTCTGTGAGTAACTATAGCAAGTACTGGATATTCTATACTGACTGTCTGTCTCCTGACCCTACAGACACCGGCAGCCCTGTCCTGTAGTATCACTGATACAAATGCACAGACTTCTGGGAAAGCCTGATGATCTGCATCTCCTGTTACAATCTGCTTTGGGGCTGCCTCTTGCAAGAATACTTGAGAGTCATGAAGCCTGGCTGACTCATCTCCCTAGCTATAGTTGTAATTTTCCATTTGTACAGGGCTAGTGCACAGAAAGTGCTGGAAAATTCCGATTGTCTGTCTTCTGAGCAAGGTCAAAGTCTGACTGGATGCCACAGACAGAAACCAAAATGTAAACCTAACATACACAGTCTATTGTGAGTCAGTTGTGTGCACATCACTGCTTCCAATCAAAATGCTTAGGGTCAATAAGGCTAAAGACAACGGACAAAAGATAGCCTAGATAGTATCTGGAAGTTGCCATCAATTGCTCTGTGGTCACAAACTGAGCTGATAGCATCCATTTGAGAAAACTTTATCACTAAATTCTGTATCCCATTAAAAATCTCATGTTATTATGTAAAAGGCCATGCACTGCTCTGTATTTTGGCAAAGATGAGCAAGTCTCACTCTCCAGCTGCATAGTCTTTTAGCAAAATGAGATCTCCTAATTCATCTGAATATTCAGACCTCAGAATAGCACAGACACAGCACTTCTGAGGATAACTAATGATATTTTACAAAATTCAAATTCTGGCTGTCCACCAGCATTCATTTTGCTAAATCAAAGTGCAGTGTTCCTTTGTGAGCTGATACTAAAGCTGAATGCAATTAGAGGCATGCTGAATAGTTTACCAGAAATCAAGATCCCTCTTGACTCTGGAAATATTTCTGGCTCATACTAAAAGGAGAAAAATAAAATCTTAACTCTTGTTCCCATGTTCAAACTTATTGTCAGCATTACGAATTATACTGGGATAAACAGAGTGTGAACTTACGTCCTGTCAAACCGCATGATACAGAATCGCCCTTACTTAATGATAAAAGCAAAGCAGATTTTTCTGTTTGTCACTGTGGGGTAACCTATTGGAAACTATCTAGTGTCTACCATGATATGGGACTATGCATACAGCTGTGTTGAACTACTGCTAAGCAGTAATTTATTCAGTGCCTGTACACTGTATTTCTTTCTTTTGTAAAGGGAAATGAATGTGTATGTCAGCCTGATAGCTTGAGCACTAGCACACAGGTAACTAGAGATTCCCTTTTTTTTTTTCTTTTCCCCTTAGGTACCACATTCAGCAGCAACAGTGGTTATACATGTAGCCCACCATCTGCTGAATTGCAGAGGTGTGTGCCAAGCCTCTAGCACTCAGGAGTGATTTATACACTGCAGTCTGACGACTCATTTCATATGCTGCATGTTCTGGTAAGATTTTTTTCTTCACAAAATAAAAAAAAACAGATGGGAGAATTGTATAAATATAGAGTACAATGGATATTATTAATCACCTCGATGTTGGTTTGCAAATGTACTCCTCATCGTTAAGGAACTTTTAAATGCAGTTTCAGGTGAATTGGAAAATTCCAGCCAACAGCTGTCTGTGTGATTTCTGTAGATCTGAATGTTTTCTCTCAAACCTGATTGCTGCATAATTACAGTAGCAATGGCAGCCTCACTGCCTTACTTTTCTTCCAAAAAAACCTTCTTTTTGGAGAAAGATTTCTTTGTTTGTGACCTTTCTGGCAGCATCAGTAAACATGCTTTTCTTTCCTAAGTTTTGGTAGGAATGTTTCTTTGTAATTTCATTGTAATAAGATTGATCGCTGACATTTGCTATGTGGTGGCTCCCCATAAACAGCATGGTCTGAGGATCTGAGACCTTGTCCTTTGGGAATCTCTTTTTTTATTTTTTTGATGGAACAAGTATACAAAATCCAGTCTTGCAGGTTACTCCTAATAGAAGAAAAGTTTGGCAATTCAGTTAGACTGTCTCTACATTTTTGTTTACAATTGTGTACACGGTCCTGTCTAGTTGAATATGGGAAAAATCAAACACCCAGAGCTCCAGCTGTGCTTCCGAATTTCTGCCAGCTGAAAACCTGACTCAGAAGTGTGCTTAGTGCTCTTGCACTAGCAGAGGTTCAAGTGACCTTTGCCCATTTGTTTCTGAACTCTCTTTCTCAAACTGTCTCAAATGCATCTGTAAGGAAAAGAAATCCAGAAAGCCATTTTGCCTATGAAATGTAAATTTCTAGTCAAACTCTGTCCAGGTTTTGGCCAGGCACATTCACTCTGTGATTTAGCTGCTAAAGAATTGAGTAGCCGCCATGGAGAAAAGCCTCCCTAACATCTTGGGCATTAAGCAAGGCTATCTGTGTGAGTGGAGGTCAGTTAACGCAGGACTCAACTCCAGTGTTGGTTATTTCTAGCTTTCTCCCTACGTGTCTGAGAATGGCTGCAAGCCCCAGGAAGGAGATCCATTTGTTGAAGGGAAGGAAGCATCCAATGCATGAAAATCCTCAGTGTTTGCAAGGAATGTGTTAAGGAATAGGGAGCTCTGATGGCTGCTCTGGTTCCCAGTCTTTATCTCTTCATTGCCAGTCTTAGGTGACAACAGAGAATCTCACCTGGATTTGGCTCTCCAGGTGATTCTCTATTTAAGCAGAACTTCAGAAAGAAATCTCAGCAAGTGTAAAAGAAGAAAATATTTTTTTTTAATAATTCAGAAGACCTACAATCTGTTTCCCACCCCGCCTACCCAGCCATTCAGGTCATTCAGTGCATACCGAGTTACAGTGGACCTGAACAAACCTCATACCAAGCTAACAAGGCTTTGAGCTCTGAAACTCAGAATAGATAAAAACTCTTCTCAACACCTATGCTGAGAAACAAAGTGATTTTTCTCACGTTCAGTGGGAAGTGTTTGCATGCTGAATCATTTCCTTTGTTCAAAGCATTGATAGCGTCTGTATCTTCTACGCAGCTGCCTGCTTTCATTAACAATGCAGATATTAACAACATTAGCAGCTCACATCCATTCTTTTATACAGTTCCCCTTATTCATTCACATCCAGTTGTTCTGGTTCATCTACTAGCAAGGGTAGTGTGGGACAGTAAACACGCTCAAGGAATCAGTACATTTAAACTATCCCAGCAAAAGGGTTTAGCTGACTGCACAGCAACACAAGCAATTTTATTGGTTCAGTTAAGGAGCAGTACAAAAGGGGAGTTGTGCAGCCTATTGCCACCAGAAGAATGTTTGTCAGACATATCTGGACAGACTGGACTTAAATCAGCCATTCAGCTCAGAAGTTAGCAGGGACATGCATGCATGCACACATGCACAGAAGAGATGAGTGAAGAGGAAGCACCCTTAAGAAGGCCAAAACCAGGATAATATTTTCAACCTTACTAATTATTAGACACCTAGCCAAGTCATTTTTATGGCTAGGTGTCTACCAAGGAAGGTGGAATTAGTGCAATGGACTATGTGTTTCTGCAGCTTGCATTGGTGCCTTATTTACTTAGATTTTCTAGACCCATCCTGCCAGAATAGTTGAATAAAAACATTGAGAGGGACTAACTGGCTGTCCTATAAAGCTAAATTACAGACTTCTTTGGGCATATGACCATGTGCAAATACAGAGCTGTTGCTTGCAGTATTGGATTCAAAGAATTCTACTTTCTAATTTAAAATATCCTTTAGTTTTGATTTTTCTTATAACCAGGTTATTGAAATGAAAAGGGAGGGAGAGACCATCAAATAAAAAAAAAGATGTCTAAGATAAATTAAATACAACACTTCCCCTAGTGTTCCCCTAGTGACTAATCTGCTTGTTTCATTAAGTTGTCGCCAACAAGGACATTACTGTTCTTACCTATGTATGTCACTCTGCTGTTTTAACAATTTAGGTGACTCATCCTGAGGAAATAGAGCAAGAAATGTCTATTTAACTTCATATTCAACCATAGGTTGGAAGCCATTTAGGTTTTCTAAATTAAAATGCAACTAAAGAGAAATCACATTTGCAACTGTCCTTGAAGTGGGTGGAGGGATGATTAATCTAACTAAAAATACAACTCACTCATTGAGATAATGGAAAAGGTTTGGGATTGTGAGTATGGGAAATCACTGGGTCCCGGCAAGGGGCAGAAAGTCCTCAATTTAACTTGACTTCAATTAAGTGAAGAACACATGGGTTTCCCAGAGGTTTGATTCCTAACTGGGGAAAAGACAGACAATTTGTCTCAGATCTAGTGTCTGATAGTGCAGTGCACCAGAACTGCTGAATATTATTATTGGTGTCTAAAATGACACCTTGTCATTGGTGTTTTAAGTAGCAGTTAAAATAGCAAAGTAATTTGTAATTTCCTAGTAATTGTCTTGTCATTGGGTTGTTAGATTACCAGGAACAGGCTCTTCTAAGGTGCTTCATGCCCATCTAATTGTAGATATGCTTGTTTAGGAATGGTGTGATTATTTTTTTTCCCCGGTTTGTTCAGCCCTACTGCTAAACAAGAGCTGATCAACAGATCGGGCCCCTGGAGTGCCTGGGTACTCCCGATAAATATATAAATCTCTGTCACATACATATGCCTACATGGGGTACACTGATCCTTTGATATGTCCTTGGTTGTAGGGTTTTTAAAGCACATTTCATGATTGCTTTTGTCCTTTTCCCTTGCCCTTTAAGAGCTATGAAATTCTTTAGGCAATGGGTGGTTTGGGTGGAACTGTGAACTAAGAGTCTTCAAATTTCCCCACCACTTTGCCTGCTGATTATATTTCAGACCTTGAGTTCATTGTCGTTAATGCAAATCTCTTCCCCTCCTTGCTTTTTGGACCAGAGCCTTTGTGACCAAAATATGGACAAGTGAGAAATACTCCAACTGACTGAGAAGGGCAAGCACCTTCTTCAGCTCAGAACACCTGAGCAGAAGATGCAGCCCAGACTGCTCATCAGAAACCAGAGAAGTGTACTCACAAGGAAAGCAGAAATCTGTCTAGGTATTTCATACTAAATGGTATGTTTTGACTATAGTATTAGCAGATAAAAATATCTTATCCATAGACATGTGTTTAATAGCTGCCTTTTGGTATCAGTGAGGACTTGAGTGGGACATCTTAATTATTTTGGAGACAGGAAAGAATCAGTGTTTTGAAAAAAACCTAACAATAGTTGGTAAAAAATGCTTTTGCAAAAGAGATCTGTAAACAGTAGGAAATATTATTATCAAAGCTGAAAAATAATTGTAAAAAATTTTTTTGGGGTACTTTGACCTAATATTCAATTGCATGTCATAGCACTGGATAAAAAAGAACTGCACGAGAAGTGACACATTACTGCCTACTACCTACTGTATCTTAGTTAGATTAAGCTTCCTGCTCTTTCAGGAGTTTAATGTCAGCTATTATAACACTGATGATAAGAAGATTTCTTCTATCTTTTCCTCTTGTGTAACCCCATCTTGTTCTAAGCATTAGTCAAATGAGCTTATGATTTAATGAAGAGCTATAGAACCAGAAAGATTTGCTTCAGCATCACCATTTGGTTGTGGTTTGTTTGTTGTTTTTTTTTCTTTTTCTTCCATAGAGTCACATTTTTTACACTTTGGTTATTGCTTAATTATATAAATAATGTCAAAGATAGATATTCTAATCCCTGTGCAAACTTGTGACCATGCCCAGTGTAGCATCTGCCGTCTTACAGGTTTTTTTGTCTTCTTCATACTCACCACAATGTGATTGCATTTACCATCACATGAGGTTCAATATTGCTCTGCCTGCTGCTGCTATGATAAGTGGTTTCCCGACAGGACACTACTTCATGATTATGTGTACAGATCTAGGGAATGCTGCTTTCCAGAAGTGTTTGATGACAGAGAACAGTATGTGTAGAAAAGGAGTTCTGAATATTACACTGTCTTGGCTCTTTCTCTTTAGGCACAGATACAGAATTGTTGTCAGAAGTGATTTACTATCTGAGGTATGTAAAACTGGAAACTAAACACATTACAAAAACAAAACCTAAGAACAAAACAGTAACTCTATCACCATACCAGCTCTCTACGCAAGCCAACTGACATAAAGAGAGAAGTGTTGGCAACTGGGTTGTTTTCAGATCACAGTAGGAAATAAGAAAACTCCAAAATTATAATGAGTCTGGATGAAAATGGAAAATAAAATAAACAAGCCAATGGTAAAGGTCGCCAAAATCTGGGTGTGTTGTAGTTGATGCCGAAGATGCTAGAAGTCTAGAATTTTTCTTTTTCTTTTGAAATTCTAGAATTTTTCTTCCAATACAACAAGCACAAACTAGCTTATTCAAAAGTAATATTGTGTTAAACAACCCATGTTTCTTTAGGTTCTTAATTATAAATGGCAGGCTATTACCCTTTACAAAACAAAATCTGAACAAATTTGTCATAAGTTACAAATTAAGATAAAATTTGAATATTGAAACTTATTTGAACATTACAAAAAATAGTGAGATATGCAGAACTAATGAAAAGCGGAAAAAGGATAGTATGTGTGCAGAAGGGCTAAGGTCTTCACCAGCCAAAAATGCTTCACAAACATTATGTCAAAAATTATAACACAAAGTTTGCAAAACCCAAGGTGAGTACTTGCAAAATAAAACAGCATCACTCCTAAATTGAACAGAAACCCTTGTTTTCAGAAAACAAAAACCCACTAAGCAAACTTTTGGTGTTGGTAATACTTAGCTAGGACAAGCGACTGATACAATAGACACCTAATCAATAACTGAAATGCATCAAACAAGTTGTCTGTTGCTAGCTTCAACACTGGCACTCTACAGGCTGATGTGAATTCTAATGGTGCAACCATTGCTCAAAAGGAAGAAGGAAAGAACAGCTCATTAAACAAACCGGAATGTAAAGTACTGCTTTTACAACCAGAAGGATGACAAACTGAAAAGAAGATACTGACTAAGAAAGCTGCGTTTCTGTAGCCTCAGTCTATTACTGAAAATCACTAAACAAAGTTCTCTTATGAATGTCTGTCACGAAAAACTGCTGTCAGACCTGCCAAAAATAAAACCACCCACAGAATTCAACAGCATAACTAAACAAGTAGACTGATGGCCACAGCCTAGCCAGTTTTCAGCTGGTTTGGATACTTGCAGCATATGAGCTCATAGAGCTTGAAGCAGATCAAACACCTGTGCTGGTTGCTTAACTTCCAGCCCGACCGGCTGGGGGTGGGACAACAGCAACGTGCTCTCCAGTCCCGGCAGGGCCTAAACCAGCACAGACCTCGGGCTAAAACAAGAAGAAATTTAATACAACAGTGTGATAAACAATCTGAACAACAGCAGTGGCAATGCTAACAACAATAAACAGCGATTAACAATGAACAAGACAAAAGATATACAGAGAAACACTGCTAAATGGTCAGGGAACAAACCCGCCGCCTGTGTGTGCGCAAAACCAAAAGTGAAAGGAAAAAAGGCTCCTCCCCTGGACCTGACGCCAGCATGGTATGAATAACCCGGCTGGAGATCCCTTCCCCCTCTCTCTCTGCTGGGGAAACCTAACCCTATCCTAGCTGAACCAGGACAACACTTTACCTAGTTTCTCAGGCAGACAGTTAAGGAGGTAGCTCATATTAAGTTCAGTATCACTGACAACACCTGAATTTGCTAATTCAACACTATCCTTGGTATGTCTGTATCGACACTGCTTAGATACAGCTTTACACTGCAGAAAGTAAGCTGTAATGTTACTGTGACTCTGTGTTCCCAAACAATTATGTAGATGAGGATAATGGAGGACAATAGATTATGACAATAATTTAATAAATGGGAAAAAGAAAGTTTAGGAATGAAATCAAAATAAAATTTATTTCTACCACTTTTTTTTTTTTTTTCATCCACAAGGAGCAGAAAAGTCAATTGAAATATACTGAATGACAGATTGTGATTAAAAACAAGGAAAAGGTAAAGATTGATTGTCATCTGTTCAGCATTTCATTTCATTGTAGAACTGTGGGTATTTCTCTCCTGAAGTAAAGATTCAAAGTGAACCATTGCTTTAAAACTCAAACTGTTTTGATTTCAGGATGTTTTAATTTCATTCTGAAAACAGTATTTCAGTTATTCTGTACATACATTTCTCAGCAGAAAATATTACTGGCCCATAGAGTTCACACTGCTCTAGTAATAATAGAGGATGTGAGATCCTGATTAGAGTTTGGGTAATATTTTGTGAGAAAGAATAGTGTACAAAAAAAAAAAAAAAAGCCCCCAGATCCAGTCTCCTAGTGTTCATCTTGTTCTAAGAGCTCTTTAGACGTACAGTGCTAGCTGTATAGTTTTGTTGTTTCACTTGTGTTAATGGCAGGAGTGCTTGTATGTGTCTGTGGCATGTAGGGTGCTGCTTGCTCTGCTATATGCGGCTGCTCTGACAGGATAGAGGCCTTATGTGCCACTACCAGCTGTCTCTCCATCCCTGTAGGCAACTGTCATATACCTGGGGGTCTTCATTCCCGAAGTCCTGGGGAAACATACTGCACATAGAGATGCTTAGAATACAGCATCTGTTATAACCTCTTCTCATCTGGAGGGGCACTTTCCTCTCATTTTAGGGCGGCTGTAGCTCCTTCACTGTTGTATTGTGACAACCATGCATTCTTCTAAATTCTCTTGACAGAGAGCAAACGTGATCTCAGTTCCCAGACTCGCCCAGTGTCTTCTTAATGTCAGTAACTGTTTTGCACATCAGCCTTTAGCTGTGACATGCTTCAGGCTTGTTCAAACACTCAATCTTAGTAAGAGTGTGTACAGCCAAAATGTAGCTCTCTACCCCAGTACATGGAGATGCATGATACAGTTTGTTGGGATGAGGATTACCCTGTTAGGTTGTGCATTAAAAAGTTTATTTCTGCTAGGCTGGGAAAATAATTTCTGCTGCAGCTCTAGTAAGAATTTAGCTAGTGACCTACTGGTAACAAAAAAGGGGTTGTGTCCCAGTTCAAATAATGCAGCATTGCAGGGGATAAACAAAGCTCTAATCCACCTAGCTCATGAGTAAACTGTAAACACTTCATAAAAATAAGCTTCTTTGGGACATTTTATAATCTGATAGTGAATTTCAGCTGTATCAATTAGGGACATACAAGTCTCAAAAAAAGAATTTTGTAAAAGCTCCATGAAAAATGGGTAGAGAAGACCATGGAGGTACTTTAATGTAAAGAAAAGGGGACTTTGGAGCTTTTATTTGAGTACAACGGAAGAAATCTAGGCAGGAATAAGTTTTATCAGAGTTCTGACAATAGAAAGAGTTTCAGTTAAGACCTGTGAGTTTTTAGCCACTTGAACTGATCCTCCACGAGTCATATGCTACAGGAAATGAAGATTTGTTAGTTTCAATGCATATGAAACTACTTGCTTATGGATTACAATGAAATGCAATGACACTACCAGCAACATGACAGGACAGTATTTTTCAGATATTTAGAGTCTATATAAAAGATTAATAAATGTTTTAATTTATGCATCCTTGTTCTTCCAGCCACGTATTACTTGGATTTGTAATTGCATGCGTGTGTGATGTATGTAGGGAAGAAGGATTAGCTTGAATGTTTAAATAGTGGATATATTTCTTTGAATTTGCCCATGTTAAAAGAACTGGAGCCTTTTTGCTTGGTCTATTGTCTACATCTCCAGCCCTGCAATCTACAGTGTGTAGACATCACATCCCGCTCAGATGAGGGAGACAAGTGACTTAGATTTGTAAATCCCCAGCAGAGTGGACAACAGTGAGACAAGTCTCAAAGCCCAGACATTTATTAACTTCTCACAATGTACTAATTGGATTCATCATAATGGCTAAGTATATAACGAGTTATGGCAAGCAATAGAGTATACCTTGCATTGCAAGGCATGGCAGTGAAGGAAAAGGGGAAAAAGGAAAGGAGGGAGATGGAGAAAACAGAGAAATAGAGATCACTGGTCTGGGTTTGTGTGTTGGTCCCTGGGTTCTCATTGGTTCCCCAAGTTTGTCAGTGATGCATCCGTCTTCTTCACTTCTTCCCTTCTTCCTGTCTTCTTTTTCTTACTCCCTTTCATTCCTCCCTCCCCCCCCCCCCCCCCCCCCCCCCCCCCATTTATACACACTTTCCTTGGGTCCATTTCCTAGGTCAAACCGTATAGATATGTATGGGGAGGGGTAAGGTTCTTCATGGAATGTTGTAATTAGCATGATCTTGTTTATCTTTATTAGCATATTCATGAGTGCTAACTTCAATATGCATTTTGTGGATAATAAAGGAAAGGTCATTCACTGGACAGATGGCCCTTGAAACTTTACAAGATGCACCAGAGCAGAATCATCCTCCTTTCACAGGGCTCCCTCCTCCAGATGCATCCCGTGCTATCCAGGCAGCCTTATCAGCTCCAAACTCCACACTATCCACCCTGTGACCATAGTTTTGTTATTTGTGAGTGTTTGAGACGTTCCTCGGCTTAGAGGACCTCCACTTCCCCCTATCCCTTATGTCTCTCAGGCTGTTTTTTCTCTCAGGCTGTTTCTTTCAGGCTCTGTTTTTGGGGAGTTACAAGTTGTTTCTCACAGATTACCTTGTAACCGCAGTAAACCATTGATATATTGTATTATTCACGCCTGGAATGGGTGCAGACTGAAATCTACTAGTACTTAGTCTAAGATTCTTGTAAAACTCTTTCTAACTGAAAATTACCATTTGTGGAGGATCATTAGTATAAGCCTGTGTGAAATTTGATGAAGAATGTGGGGAGACAAGTTAATATTGACGTGTAATTTTATCACTCGGGAAAAAGAGATTTTGGCATTATCACAGGAAGTTCTATGCAAAAGTCAGCTAAAAAGAGATAAAACCCCCCCAAATTTAATGGTAAAAATTATTAGAAAAAGAATACAGAGCAAACCAGAAAATTTTATTACTATGTACGTACCTGGTGCATCTCAACGTTGCAGTACTATATGCAGATCTATACTCCCTTCTTACCTCCAAAGGATTTATTAGAATTTGAAAAGATACAAGAAGAGCAGTAGAGAAGAATGGCCAGGTTTCTGTAACAAGGAGAGGTTACATGGACTAAGTATGTAGTCTGGAAAACATGGTTGTGAGGGGATATGAGAGTTCGATAGATCACAAGAAGGATGGCAGTTGTTAAAAGGGAAGAATTATATTCTGTTCCACTCAATGCAGGAATAGATAAAGCTGTGAGGTAGTTGGTTTAAACAAACTAAAGGAGTTCATTTTGTATAAGCAATAATTCAGCTATGGAATTTACTGTTGAGGGATAGTGAGGTACTAACATCCTAGGTGAGTTAAAAGATTATAGATTGGATGAGTCCCAAAGGCAAAGGTTGTGAGCAACTGCATGAGTATACTGCAAGAGCTCTCACTGAGTGGTTGACAGTGCCTACGCTTTTTTTCCTAAACTTTAGTGGCCACTATCAGGGTATTTGGCAGAATACATGCTTTTCATAGAGTACTTCAATTCTAGCTGCCTCTACAGTAAGTGAGGGAAGAAAAATGTTCAAGATAGTGGTATGACTTGCATTATTCCACTGCATTCATCACTGTTTTTTAATGAAATACCAAATTAAATTATACTGCAATTCTACAGCTTTTGGTAATATGCACCTTATCTCTAAAGTAGAGAAATTATCACAGGATGGTTTAAGTTGAAAGGAACCTTTAAAGAGCATCTAGTCCAATCCCCCTGCCATGGGCAGGGACATTTTCCACTAGATGAGATTGTTTAAAGCCCCATCGAACCTGACTTCCAACAACGGGGAATCCATAACTTCTGGATGTATGGATAACTAATGGGTGCAGATACCCTGCGCAGACTGATTTTAATTACAAACTTATTTTGAATCACAAATGTAAATAATGTACACAGGGTAAATAACTTATACATTAAAATTATTTGGGTCTTCACATCTGTATTCAGGAAAGATTTAGGCATCTACACACTAATATACATTCGGTGTCCAGACATAAAGAGGTTTACTTGATTATGCATACTGCTCGAAGATTTGGTCAAGAGTTTCAAAAGCAACATCATTTTGTGTGACTGTTTCTTGATGCCCAAAGGCAGCAGTAGGGTCTGACTCTTCAAATATTTAGGCCTGGACCTATCTACTAGTCTTCTCAAAACATAATTACTTAAAGTAAAACTCAAAATTGCTCAGAAGTTTTAAGATAAAAACTTAAGAACAAGGGAATCTTTGCAGGTCAGGTAGGCAATGAATGCAGTATATTAATCACTCTCTACTTTTCTGTTTGTACACACGTATCAGTATGAGCTCTTTTCCCCTCTTTATGAGATCTGATGATTAAATAGCAAGATAAAACAAAACACCAGGGAGAAAGTGATATAAGCATGCAATTATCATCAGCAAAATCTGATTCCTCTGAAGTCTATTAAATATATCTTTAGTAACTGCAGTGTGGCCTTCTTATGCTCAAATGGCTAAAAGTCTGAATGTCTGTGTACACTAATCAAAATTATTTATAGCTTTTACTTTAAATCACATAACATAACAGATCTGAAATCTCAAAGCTTCCACAGTTATTTGGTCATTCCCAGTTTCACATCAAGAATTAGATACTCAATTTTTTCACAGTTTGTGGGGGTTTTTTTGTTTTTTTAACAGGACATCATCAATGGCAATTGACAGTCTTTCTCTATCTCTGTTACATAATTTCTGTCCTTCCGCTAATAATTATTGGTTTACTTTGGCAAATTATAGCCTTGGCAAGCCCAGCTGTAACTAACAGTGAAACCCCAAATTCTACTGCCCACCTGAAACTCCCAGCTTAAATAAATAAAAAAAAATTGTGCTTAAAAAAATAACCTTGCCCCATGCATTGCGAGTATCAGAACTCTTCTAAATCTTATCTCTCCCTCACACTACCCTAGAGATAGGCACTATCAAAAATATATGAAACTACATTTAACATATGTCCAATTTCATCTCACAAGATACATATATGGGGCACCTCAAATTATCTTTCATGGAGTTTCCACACAGGGTGTTCTTCAAATAACAAACAATCATGTACAGTTTTAAGTGCTGTTGGATAGCAGTCAGTATCTCCAGGAACTTCAAAAGGCTAATTGAAATTTTTTTTTGTTTTACTGATGCAACAGGTCACAAACAATTTCCCAATTACTTTCTCTTGTGGTCAAATTATTGCTGCAGTCATCTGATAAATCAGCTGGCTTGTAAAGAAAAACCTACTTAGTTGAAATATCTAACAGATGTTTCCAATGATAAGGAATAGTTACAAATGTTAGAAGTCATAAGCCTTGTGGGTCATGACAGTAATAATGACTATTTTTATGTGTGTTATCCTTCAGAATGTGAAAACAGAAGACTTCTTTCCTCTAGCTTCCTTTCAGAAAATTGTCCACTCAGAATACCTTTTGGGTGAATAGTGTTTATACTTGATGCCAGTGCGTTCTTGTAAACTATAATGGATTTCCTTCCTGGAAAGAGTCTTTAGACATTCCATAATCAATAAAAGAGCAACTAAATAGCATTTATTTTGTAGATGTCTATACCACTTCATGTTCACATGAGCTCTCAGAATTCCTTGTGCTGTCATCTGCAAAGAGATTTACACTTAACCTAGTAGGAGATACAATCAGAACTGCAAAGCGGCTCTTGGTGAAGTGCATGTCTCCCAAGACAGATGAGTGTCTAATGCAAAATTGGGTCCAGTTACTTTTTAATAGGCTTTCATATGCATACTGCTTCCAGATAAGACCAGTATTTTTTAATCAAGTTGAAAAAGGAGAAGTATAACTAGACAAATTATCTCCGGTGCTGACAGAACCTTTTTATGTTCCCAAATGTCTTCAGTGTGACACTGATTTTTATGGTGTATTTACTACCAGTGATGTACAAACATATGTGAACAATTTGCTGTTTCTGATGTATTTTAAAAAATAGTCTTGCAGTATTTTCTATTCATGTTAGAAGGCTTATTTTTGTGACATAAAGTACAGGCCATAGAAGTAGTACACCTAAGACTGGAAAAATCAACAGTTCATACATGTTTTCTTTTTAAAAGATATATGTAAACTGTATTGGAAAGTAATTATCAATAATTTGTTTCATTGTGAAAGCTTAAGACATATCAGAAATATAGAGGATTTGCCTTGAAGAACAGGAGACCACAAAGTCTACTTCTGTCTCATCCACTCTGACTATAAAAAAGTACATCTTTGGCTCTCCAAGATGGCCTCTGTGTGTGTACACCTGTCATATGCCTGCTTTTGTCCAGGTTTCAGGCACACCATGATTTAAGTGGTTCATAGTAACAGTAAATCAGATAAAGAAACCTTTATACTATAACAAATATGTCTGAAAACATTTCTAATGAGCTGAAACCATCTGAAAATTTAGAGTCTAATGGACTTGAGGGAATGAGGAACATTTTACATTGTTCATTTCAGATTTTAGTATAAGGCATTACCATGATCTACCATATACTCATGATCTAATGGTTTAGAGTTTTAGTGCTGCAGTATTCTTGGGTTAATTTTGGGGCCTGTGCTCGGAAAAGCCTTTGTAAATATTAGTATATTTTTCAAAAATAAACATTTCAGTTGCACACAGTGTTTCAGTCTGTATAATTCAGTGATGATTAAGAGATGTCAAACCAAGACTCTTCATGTTTTCTTAGCTTGCAATGTAAGTATGTATGTATTTTGTGCTTTGAAATATGTCCTTGAAATAAAACATATGCTTTCCATTTGCTTGAAGAGTCCTTCTGCTGTTGAGGAATTTGCAAAAAGTTTGCTTGTGGTCACTTTCTATCTGTTATTAGTTCATTTATTTTTGTGGATTTTTTTTTTACAGTTGCTGTGAAAGTAGCAGTTTCTATACTTTTCTAAGCTGTTGCCCTCCTCGTTGGTGGCCACAGATATCACTGTAAATGGCTAGATTTCTGTCTGGACCTCTGAACCTCAGTTGGAATTGTCATGAATCTAGCTGGAACCATGACACCTAATCTGAGAACTGTTAAGGTGAATGGAAGAGTAAAAGTTGTTCCCCTCTTGGTAAAAAGAGGAGTGCCGGACACTCAAGGTTAGGTCTGTATACTGCAGTCCAGCAATATGCAGCTTTTGATAGAGTGGAGTGAAGCCCTTGCTAACAGTTTAATGTTTTGTGCCTCTTTTACATTTTAGTTTCTTGTCATATTTTATTGGTAGTGTGTGTCATGATATTAATTTGATTTTATTGTGGCCATTTCTGGTAGTCTTTTAACTAAACTGGGAGAATATAACAGTAATATTGCAAAGCGCAAAAATCTAGGATTAGTCATTGTGGTTATCACTGGGAATGTGTTTTCCTGTCGGTGATTTCCTGCATCCATGAAACTCTTGAATTACTGGATTGGGTACAATAATGTACTGCCATTCTGCTGTCATGTCTCTGAATGTTTCCAAGGAGAATGGGTTATCTCCGATAGTTTTGTTCTGTTCCATTGCATAGCATACCAGATAATCTGCCATATAAAGAATTAATTACCTATACAAATGAGTCCAAATTCTTCCCCGTTTCTGAGTGCTCTGTACTGCACAACTGAGGAAAGCAGCCAGTAAAAGCAGTCAGTATAAGGTGGTCTGTGGAGACTGTTCACATGGAAGTAATTTAATCTATTCAGTTGTCTGAAGTTGGAAGTCTTGTTATTTGATAAACCTCAAAATCAATAGAGAAAAAATAACTACTCCCACGGTGTGATTTTTCCCATCTGAGGGAAGGTAGTGAAAACGTATGGTGTAAATTGCTACCTGGAGGCACCTGTTTCTACCTGATGACTACAGAGAGGGCCTAGATACAGCAATTTTAGAATATGAAGTTGAGTGAAACAAAGACCATTCTCTGTGTAGATGGTTTTTTACAGTACTCATTCCCCACAGGCTGTGGTGGTGAATCTTGCAGATGTCACAGAACCAAAGGGCTAATGGCAAAATACATTTAAAGTAACAGCTTCAAGCAATGTCATCCCATGACTTCTAATGATGATGTTTCATATGCAGCCTCTAGCTCAGTAAATTGTAGGCTGCTAGAAGATGGGAGAGTATCTAATTATTTAACCTCTTAAACACTATGTTCTTAATTGATGTCTCTAATTATTTATCCCTCCAAAAATGAGCAATATTTCTAAATCCATTCGTGTTACCCAGCCCCAATAATGTCATAGAAATGGATACTATGGAACAAGACCTGCAATCTTTGTTTATTTATTGCAAGCATCTGAATATTTACTGTCAAGGATCTTTTGTAACCATATGTACTTCCTTACAAACTGAGTGTAAATCACTATTCTGATTGTTCAGTGCTTTAAATCTACTTTGGGTGAGGCATAAGTAAAAACTACAAAAAGCAGTTGTCATTTGATATCTAGGAAAAAATCTCAATCATTCCAAGAATGATGAATAGATTTCACCGCAACACTGTGGGAATAGAGTAGGAAAGGAAAGTGTTTTAGGGAGGGCAGAAGAGAAATTATAGAGAAAAGCATGAGTAGATAGTACTCAATTCCTGGATCAGCAAGTGAGATAAAGCTAAATAAAAAAATATTTCTTACAGTGGAGGCAAGTGCTTACTCATTTCACAATATTTTAACTTGCTCTGGGTCATAACAAAGACTCACTGGATTGGCAGGAATCCTGTCCACAAACAGATCAAGCAAAGTATGAGGTTGAAGGAGGACTGGATGCTTAGAGAGGCAGGCAGCAATGGCAGTGGCTCACAGGATCCTGAGGAAAATGGGTAAAATCCTTTGGTTTCTGTAAACAGTTTTAGAGTTGAGAATTTATTTTTTTTTTGTATATACTAGGGGCAGGACCTTTGTTGATAGACACTACTGCTCCATGAGGCTAATATAAGGGCATCCCTGTTGAGTACAGATCAAATTTCTATCTGAAATGCAGTTATTTGAGCAATAATAATTGAGGTGAGAAATATTTCCTTGAGATTAATGATGTGCTAGGTGCAGATGACTTGAGTCACAGGTGATGGCCATTAACCTTAGCAAATCATTACTCTTCTAAGTATGCCATGTGCTTCAGTTATCATTGCTGATAGAAGTAAAGTATGGAAATGAGCATGCACTGGGGCCACATTAATCATTAGTGGATATAGGTATATTTGAGCTTATTGAATACATAAATGTATATGTACATTGGGATAATTGATATCAGGACTGAAAGATAATCTATTTTTATTGCCAATTCAGTAGTCTTCTGTGAATTTTATGACCTAAGAATGAGTCAGTTCAGAATGTCTGAACTGTCTCTCAGTGTGTTATTCGACCAGTATATTTTGGTCTATATTCCTCACTATTCTGATACGAATTTTTAAGAATTCAAGCTTTTTAAACACATTTTCTATACTACTGCTTAAGCAGTACTTTTTCTACTTGCTTTACACGAACTTCTTACTTTTAGTTTTGTCTCTGTTTCTGTTTTTATAGTAGGGCAAGATGGAAGAGCAAGACAAATGAAAGCTAGTAAATTAAAAAAGGATACTGTCTGTAACACTTGATGTTATCACATGCATACAAATATACTTCAGTGATTCATTTTGTTTCTACTGTAAGTTGTTAAATAATGAAACATCTTTACTGAAACTTTCCTAGATTTATATTTTGATGTATTAGAAATGTCCCTGCACCAAAGTCCCAGAAAAGAACTGGATATGTACACAGGAAAACTGAACAAAGATCTGGATTCAAAGTCCAAATATTACCTATTTTATGGCCCAAACCACTATTGTGAGCTGAAGCACATTTCCCTTTGGAATGTTTAAAACTAAAATTAGCTGCATAGGTCTCATCTCTTACAACAGTAACAGCAAAATTCTTTGGAAATTAAACAGTAATGCCTTTGAAGTTAACAATGTCAACACTTTGAGTCTATTTTTCTCATGCATACTGTAAATATGAGTTGTGCCACCCAGACTTAAAATTTCCTTGAAATATTCACTATTATCTGAGCATCAAGAATTTTTCTCGTTGACCCTTTGATGTGCACAGGCAGATATTTGAAAAGGCATTAGCACCTTCAAACTGAGTATGCAAAAGAAACAACTGCCATGTGTCCTACCATTTCTATCACATGACAAATAGTGGCTTTGTAAAGATCACTTACTTCCATAAGACGTAAAATGTCTTATGGAATTAAAGAGATGACTGTGACTGTTACTTTTCCTGAGACAAAGCTGAGTATATACATCTGTGTGGTTTATTGTGCATATATGTGTATGTGAGTATATGGTCGTGCATGTGTATAAAAGAGAAAGAAAGCAACATGATCAAATATAGACATTGTGCTAAATATGAGTCGTTCATAACCTAACCTTATAGAATCTGAAAGGTACTGTTTTATGACATTTATTTAGCTTATCTAGAGAACTGGAAGCTCCAGAAAGCTAAATATTTGATTTAGCTATTCATTCCTACATCTTATTTGTACCATCAATAGGACAAAACTGTTTGATTTGCTATGGCTAAAAATATTACTGTGAGAAAAAATCTTTATGACTTCAGGGATTATCTACCTCTGTTTGCACTCTGCATATTATATTGCCTGGGTCATGGTTTTTAGCAATGATTGTAACGTCACAGAGATGCCGTTATGATGATTTTCACCCGAGGGATAGGTAGCAAATCACTAACAGATAAAGAGCAGAAAATACCTCATATGTAGATGCAATATCTCCAAAAGTGTTTCTAAATGTAAACTTTCCAGAGGTTTGTATGGTGGTTCTGTAACTGAGGATAACTACACAGTAAATATACACAAAACCTATCTAGGATTAAAAAGGGCTATGGACAGTTCTCAAAGTACAAAGTGCCACCTGGTGCTGTTTTATTAAGAAATATCACCTAAACGACATCATAATTTCCGATAAGCAATTTTTAGAAATAAAAGAAGTTGTATTCAGCAAAGATTTGGAAACAACGTTTGAGAATACAGCTTTTAAAGAAGGTGATAGAGGGAAGCTAAGGGCATGCAGGAAACTAAGGAAAATATTCTACAGAATTCATCTGCCTTAATTGACATCTAGTGGTTTTTTTTAAAGAGTTCCCATTTTTAAGTATGGTCAGGTCTACTCTTATCTCACTCTTGAGCTCAAAATTTTATGATTTGAGGTCCAGACCTAGTTCTGGACTTGTGTGTCCCTTGGTTTAAAATTATTTTGAAACTCGGAAGACTTTCTGGCCAATAGAAGCTTTCCAGCAAGTGACAGATGGTTGAACCTATGCATGTATTTCCATCACATTTACTCTTCAAGGCAGTGTAGAAAGTAAATGGCTGCAACAAGTTTATTAACATAGAGTAGGTTTTCCTGTCACACATTCTGGTTTGTGGATGTCTGCAAAGGACCATCAGTAGATCTCCACTGCTGGTAGTACTAACACTCTTCACAAGGAAAACTACTGGTGCATTGGGATCATTGACAATTTTTTCCAGTATTCTGTATAAGGACTAAGTGTCTGTGGAAAATGAGCCTGATGTAATTTCTCTAGGCACACTGGAAGGGCAAGTCAGGCCATCTTTACTGCTTTACTGCTATGTACTGTGTCTCCCTTCCTTGACTTTGGTGACCAAGACTTGATACAATTCTGAAGCTCCATATTCATTCAGTACTTGAGAAAGGATCTTGTTTGGATATAGGGGCCTGTATTTTGCTTTATCATTTGAATTCCTGGTTAAAGGAGTGTATGTTTTGTATGACTATGATTTTAGAACATAATTTCCGTAGCATCAAATAACATAGCAATGAGTCTTGTTTAACTGAAGATTCTGTTTTTGTGTTAGTATAGTCTATCAGAAACCTAAAGCAATCTTTATCAACTGCATGTCTGAGGCATTTTATCTCCATCTGTGCTTTATACATTGTAGATGCTGGCGCTTTTGAAATGGTACCAACTGACTGCAAACTGAGCTTTCCATTATTCATTTATATTATTGCTGAAATGCCTGCATCTACACTGCATAAAGCACAGAAGAAGATAAAATTCCTGGCTCATTTAGTACACCGTCTAAACAAACAGGGAAAATGGCACAGACTGTGCTGAATGACCAATCAGAGTAACATTAAAGTACAATGAATTCAACTGCTAACATGGGTGCACTGCTGAGGTGCTTGTTGGAAGCCACTGTTCACACAGTTAAACTGCGTAGTCTTTCTGCACTGTGAAACTAGCTTTCTATTGTGTATTCTGTCCTAGCTCACTGATGTCAATAAGACATCTGCATGCAAGACTTGGGCAGAATATGCAACAAAGATTCACACTGCAGTTGTGATAGGGCTTCAGTCTGGTGCCTGAAGAAGTGTACTGCCTTTAGGCTGATGCTTCTTAAAACAATACAGAAGAATCTGTCATTACAAAGATAGCAGACACATCTGATAGAACATTATTGATTTAACATATTTGTCTTTTCAGGATTTAAAAAAAGTGCATATGACTATATAGATACCACATAAACAATGACAAACTGTTGAATTTCATTTAAACTGTAATGGAGATGAAGCGCATCTGTGGCACTGTCACATAAAACGCCTATCTGATAAACAAAGAACACATGCTTGCAGTCTGAGTGATAGTCAGACATTCATGGCTTTACTTCTTTCTGTTCTGTGTCCTCAAGAAAACAGCCTAAGAATTTAGTGAATCAGCTTGGCCATTTGCTGATTGAACATGGTAAGTATATTGTGCCCCCAAATGTCTCTGTTGCTCTCTTACACTATTGGAAGCTGTAAGATGATCCATCTTCTTCTTTGAAAGGTGTAGTGGAAAAGCAAAGAACTCTTAGTCTCAGAATCTGCTTCTACCATCACTTCTATAAGAAACTTCCCGGTCACAGCTGGGGATATTTTACCTTATACTTCATGTGGTCTACCCATTTCTCTGACTACTCCTCTTAGATTTTTGAGGTTTTGAGGTTTTCTGTCTGATATTTAGGGGGAAAAGAATGCTTAAGTTGGAATTCTGAATTCATAATTTACAAAATATTGCTTTTGTCTGAAGTTACTGACTTCAGTACACACTAAACAGGGCTTGGGACGTTAGCATATCTCAGATGTGGCTCTTATCCTTTCTGTAGCACATTTAAATTTGTAGTTCTTTTTTCTTCCATTTTATCAGTAAGAGAGGGCACTAACGAGATTTTTTCCCCTTTTATTTCAAATTTTAAATGTGTCCTATTCCTACTGAAATATCTTTGCCAAAAACTGCCACAAAATCGTTCAGTCTGAAAAAAATTACACACATAAAGCTATAACTAAGATGATAAATTATTGCTTGCATTTATGGTATAAAACTGTGGGTACTTTCTAGATGTATGCTTATGAAGCTTCAGGAATTCAGTGCTCCCACAGATAAAGCTGCTTTTCCTTCAGAAATGTAGCGTAAACTAAGAAGCACTCAGTACCAGGAATTATGGCCTACACTCAGTTGCTTGCTCTATAATGCTATAGAAGATAAACTTTTACTTTTATTCAAACTATTTTCAAATGAGTTAGTTTCTTATGGATTTTGCTATGTGAGAGCTTTAAAAGTCACTGTAGGTACAGTGACTGAGAGTGAGCAAGATGTACTCATTTAAGTTTCCTGTGTGAATAGTGTCCTTAGGTCAACCAGTCATGGTATTTTGAGAACCAAGAGGTAACTGTCTCTCTGCTAGAAATTAAAAATAACATTTTTATGGTATGTCTGACCTCTGTTGCTTAGTCAGAGATCTGTGCTCTGGTATGCCACATTAGAGTGGCTGGCACTGTATCAGAAAGCTTTATGGTGCATTTATTTGCTGAAGCTTTCTGTAAAGTACTGAAATCTCTTCCTTGCGGAAGATGATTAACATTTTGTGTTCAGATTTCACATTCTCCTGCAAAGGCTCATGCTGCATGCTTTGTTTTGGAGTATCTTTTTTTAATCCTCTTCTTGCACCTTTGATGTTCATGTAAAACTGAAAGTTCATCTGGAGCAAAACTTTAATTTTAGAATCTGGTTTAGGTTTAAATTTTATGTGATAGAGGCATAAAAACCATGATACAAATGCTGCTATAGACAGAGCATGTCTATCTAATTCATATAACTTGCAATATTTCTCTCACTCTCTGGCTGATGCAGTCTTTCAAAGCAACATGAATATTAAGTAATCTGTAGTTACATTTAAGTCACAATACTAGTATGTGCAAATGGCAGGTGAATCTCACTGTTGTGAAATTTGCTTTGCTTCTGCTGTGGGAGAGGAATAGCCACCAAGTTTTAGAAAATAAACGGAAAAGTATACAGGATCAGTAAATGTTCTTTGTGATCATGGCAGGTCTTGCTAACTGCAGCCAGAAGTAGTAGTTTCTCCAGTTATCAGTGGCCATTAATTGTGGATTTGTGGATTTCTAGGAGATTGTAATGAAAAACGGTTGAGAAATAGAGAAAAACATCTAGAATGTACATGATAAGTGTATATTCCCAACAATAAATTACAAAGGAATCTAAGGCATAGCCACTATGATGAAGGGGAGAGGCTTGAAAAAGAAACTACATGAAATTAAATGAGAAATATTAAATATGGTGGGTTTTTTACATGAGAGTGTTTTTCTTTTGAAGCATGAATTTAATAAATCCTTTAAGATGTTTCTTTGGTATTGGGTGTGGGAGACAGTGAAGTGCCACTTACTTTAAATATGTGATTTTATTATCAGGAATCTATTAATAGATCAGGAATAACGCTCAGAAGGAAGGCTAGTACTTTTCAGGTGACTTTGAATATGTGGTGTCCTTGGGCAGTGTTTGAATTGTGCAGTGACTGAAAACTTGTACAACCTCTCAAAAGAGAAGGTAATTTTAAGTGTCATTTCTGCTTCTGATATAGCTAATCTCACAAGTCATCTGATGGCAACCTGTTCTGTCGTAAAACTGTCTGAAGGCGATTTAAAGTTCAGTGTGCCCTGAAATTTCAGTTAACCTAGAAGGAGTATACATGAGCATGCTGTTGTAAAAGTTATGGAAATTTCAGATAACCCTGACAAAACAGGTATTTAATTATCCATCCCTTGCCTGTTCCCCAGCTCATATAAAAATTGTGCACACTGGTTACCTACCAGCCTAGTCTAGAATGTCCAAGAGCTTCTTCTGAATCACCGAGTACTTTCTGTTCCTGTTTTCAGCACTGGTAGGGATAAGGCTTTGTCATTTTAGTAGCTTTTATGACTTCTAAGTTTTAATCTATTTGTTATATCTAAAATGAGCTGACAGCTGATCTTAGAACAGCAGTGACACAGACTATGCAGTTAATGAACACTTGCCTTTGTGCTACTGGGGATGAAGATGTACAATGTATTACTGGAAGAGAAAAGAACAAAATCCATAATAAGAATGGCTAATATATTTGGGAAAAACATGATAATCTTCAGTATTAGACAGCTATCTTAATCCTGTCAAGTTCCTTTCCCCCTCCCACTATTGCAAGGGGACTGCTTATTTGACTCTGCTGTCTTGAGCACAAACACTCTTGCAATGCTCTCTTCTTCATGTATAGTGAGTTCACATCACAGAGAAATTTTACTTGCACAAGCAAGCTGGCTAAAGTTGCAATCTTTTTTTTTTATTCTTTTGACATGGCAGTAAAAGCCCTGATACAACATGGCCTATAAGCAATGCTGTTGTGGTAAGGCATTAGCTGTTTTTTTTCTATCTGCTAAGCCACAGGAATGAGGCGTTCAGATCACAGCTAACCCTTGCAGGAGGTTAACCTCCGCGGGAAAGAAAGCACAAACACCAATATGGTGGATGCTATCTGTTCGGTTTATTAACTGCGCAATTGCTTTATATACGCCTTTCTGTACATCGCGAGATCTTTAGTTCCCTGTTCTTTCCGTGCATCGCGAGATCTTTTAATGTGCCTCTATTTTTCCCGTACATCGCGAGATCTTCCGAGCGCCTCCCCCTACACAATGCAGGGAGGGAACTGGCATATGTTAGGACAGTAGAAGTAATTTATTTTCATTTGGAGAGTGATGATAAAAACTTATTTCAGACTAAGCCTTAGACAGCTTAATATGCAAAGCCTTAGGAGGAATGATGAAAATGAGATTAGAAGAGTTGTGATTCCTCACTGATTTTCTATTTCTGTCTTTTTCATGGTCAATGGCACAAGTGCAAACAGAACTTGAAATTCTATACCTCATGGCAACAAAATTTAACACTTTCCATACATATATAAATGACTTTGTAAGGTGCAGTTAATCTAAGTGTAATACTTTTTAATTTACAATGTTTATTTTTACAATAAATGCTTTCTCTCTTTTTTCATAGTCAATGTGCATTTTGTCTCCAACACTTCTAGAAATTTCATCCCTAGGAAAGCACATTTATTTTGTGAAATGTCCATGAGATGAGACTAAGTGTGTATGTTAACCTGATCAGGTTGTAAGCATCCCATGAGATGGGAATAGGAGACAAGGGGGACAGGAGCAAAATATTTGACAAAGATCTACTGTAGAGTTCTAGATCTTAGAGGGAAAACTATTTTGCTTACAGGAAGATGACAGTGGGTTTCTCTGGTAGAGCTCTTTATTCTGGCATCCTGTCCTGCTTGCTTTTTACAGTGTCAGGAGTAGACCCTTCATACTGACTTGCTTCCGCTTTTATTCAGGTTTAGTTTTATTTTATATTTTTTGAGCTTGAAGAAACGTTCCTTGTGTAATATTTCATTAAGCTTAAAATAGGCAAATGCTGGCTCAGATGACATAATGAAAGGATAATGATAAAAACAGTGTTTCAATTAATGTTATGGAAGTTAGTTTGTTTCTGTTTAGAAAGTCATTGATAATATACCATGAGTAACATAAAAGTATATATTCCAGGGGTTGGATCAGAAGAGCCACAAGAAGTCCAAGAGTCTGGTGATGTCCTCCCAGCAGCATCCATCCCATTAAACTTAGCAATGGTGGCCAACCCAGCACCTCTCTTACACAGTTCAGGTCCTTGCAGCTGACATGGATTAGGTACATGTGGCTGTTACTGAGAAAGGTGAGAAACCAAGGACTAGTGACAGGGTGAGGAAAAGCACTGACCAGCCTGAAGGAATAGGGAAATTCAGGACCAGCCATCCCCAAATCCTAATCTTTTTTGCCCTTCTGCTGCCAAGATGGGGTAGCACTGAATTATGCCGTCACTGCCAAAAGAGAGTCCACCTGGTAGATTCACATTGTGGCTCACATTCAGTTTTGACTTATAACAGCATATACCCAGAGTAATTCCACTGATGTCAATAATCAGCCATTGCACACTCATAATTTTGAAACTCTGCCCTGTCATTGTCATTTGCGAAAGTCTTAAAAAAGAAATAAATTATTGATGAACTTGGCTAATCTTTAAGTGAGACTACAAGTCTTCTGATTCCTCCAGAATACAATAACTGAAGAAAGAACTTCAAGAAAGAACTTGTATGCAAATTTCAAGGAAACCTGATCTGTAAGAGATAAACCGACATAATGACTATTGGATTTGTATTATACTGCAATTTGTAATCTCTGCTCAGCTGCTCTGAACTTAGAGTTGACATGATATATATTTGATGTTTATTTGCTGCCAAATCAAGATGAAAACTTGAAGGCAATAAAAGAAATGGTGAACTGGATATGCTTGGGAGAAATTCACATTTGTATAAAACCAAACCTTAAACTGTGAGTGTAGTCTTGGCCTCACATTTCTTGATTTCAATCTTACTGTCATATATAAGTGATTAATGTGGTTTTTTAAATGAAATAATTTCACTGAAAGACATTGAAGTAAAATCAAAACAGTGGAATTTGAAAGAAGACAGTACTCAGGTTTCTTATGCATAACTCAGTAACTGCTTGCATGAAACAAAGTATTGGCATTCAAAACTTTAAAGAAAATTAATTTTAACTTTTAAAACTCAGTCTTGTTTCATCAGATTACAGGAAATTACTTCTAGCGATTGCCAGCTAGGTTTTTTTTTTGTTTTCAGAAAGCATATTTTTAATTCCTTGAGTAGATGAAGAATGTTTACCAGACTGCTTTGGCTTACATCAGTCACCAGTGATGAGTCAGTGCTTAACATTTCAAATTATGATATCGTAACTGAGCTATTTCTTAGGGAAAGGGTAGCTGGAGTAGCTAATATATCACTGTGTTGGTGACTACTGGTCATTTTTATTTCCTTCAACTTATTTCTCTGTCATGCTGACAATGTGAGTCATTGCTGTGCTGATGCTATTTCCTATGATATTGCTCCTGTGTGTAATTTAAAACATCTTTAGTTTCAAGCATTCCAACTTAGTATCTGCCAACACAACGGTCATACATCTACTCAAACTTCAAACACATGACCATTAAATTTAAGGCTATTTTGTCTTCTGAGATTTCTTACATAAATCCTGAAGAACTGCAGTGAAGAATGGAGAAAATCTGATTGATGTGTTTCACCATTGTAATCACAGAAATTTAGACATTGGTTAAGTAACATGAGAATAAACATTTCTTCTAATTAAGGGAGGAATCATTACTACTTTAGGACTTCTGTGACTTTTATTAATATGTGCTTGATTTAGACCGAGAAATGGGAGAACCCCTCTTCATTCTTTGAAAGAGCCATGGAAATTAATAGGAACTGAACTGCTGATAAACTTGGTGGGTTTATATGATCATGTATTATGATGATCACATCATAGAGAAGAGCAGCAACAGTTTTACCACAAAACTTTCTGTCTCTGCATTAGCTGTAGTTATATTTACATTAATTTACAAATGAGCACTTTCTTGCAACATGTCCAATAAATGATTGTTTTTAAATATTATTCTTTAATAGAGAGGCTTTATTGAAGGTTATACTGGGCATCACAGAATTGTCTCAATGTTTGTATAGGCAAATCTGGTGGGATTATTTAGTCAGTGTGGCTAGCAGAAACAATAAATCTTTTTTCTGGATTAAAAGAGATCTTCTGTTGTTACCCACAGCCTAAAACGAAGAATGATTCTGCTGTGAATAGTTTGAGTCTCCTTTCAGTAAAATGCTGAGCATCATCTTCTTTTGTAAGCCAGTGTGGTCATGAGCCTTTTCTTGCTGACTCCTTTTCTTTAATATTCTGCTTGGAAACTGGTACCAGATGTCTGCATCTAGGCCTTGAGACCCTCGTGGGAGAAGCTGTTAGGCCAAATTTACTCATCTCTCACAGCCGTTACAACAGGTACTGCTTATTTAAAAGTAGCCATTAATTCAGGACTGACAAAAACTGTTGTCTTGATTCAACTGGTCAGTCACCATCTGTCAGCATCAGAAAAGATCAAAGATATGGAAGGAGAAATGTCGGTGGGACCAGCCATACTAGCTCATACGGTTGAGTCACTCTCATCTCATCTCATCTCATCTCATCTCATCTCATCTCATCTCATCTCATCTCAGAGTGAGCTAATACATCTAGCTGTTCTACATCAACAGAGCTAGAAAGATGATCATAACAACACAGATTTGTCAAACCACATGTCTCATTCACTAAAACCGCAACTTCTACTGAGACAACAGTGAATTACTCTACATGTCCAGTATGTATCCTTGCTACTCCATGTAAATGCCTCGTCTCCACTGCTTCCCAGCTGTAAGGAGAGCCTGATCTATGTTGTGTGAGAAACTTCAGAGGAAAGACATCACTCATAGCTTCTGTATTTTTGTTTGAAAATCAAGGTAGAGTTCAAGCTGATTGACTTGATCTGTCTGCTGTTACTTAATCATGGATGTAATTACTGAAAAGTTTTCACAGTTTGCTGCATCACAGCCAACATACTTTCTTTTTGAGCCATTATGTTAAGTGACTGCAAAAGCCTTTCTGTTGTAAACAAGACACAAGGAGACTTCTACTACAGTTACATATAGAAAGACATAAGTGAGAATGATTAGGTGTGGGGAAGTGCTCCTATTGTTCCTGAATACCTATCTTTCCACTCAGAGATGGATGACCAGTAACTGGTGCTGTCCCCAATTCATGCCTCCTGTCAAAACAAATCCATTTTCTGTCCATCCAGTTTGGGCTGGAAGTAGATAACAACTTGGTTGAACTCTCCTTATAAAAGCAGGAAAATGAACTGTGGGCATTGTAGAAGGAATATATGCAAGATAACTGCCTGCTTTTCTGCCCTCACCACCCTGCTTCTGTTGGTGGGAATGCTGGGTGTTCCAGCTGAGACACTGCTGTTTCTCAAACCTCCCTATTATACACAGTCAGAACTACTGAAAAATTGACACTCATCCTTGGCAGAAAAATAACAAAACCAATCATTAACACTGTATGCCTGAGATTAGCTGAACTACTGGTGCTTCTGGACTGCTGGTGGTGCTGCAGGAACCCCAGCCTGCCCTTTGTATGTGCTGCCCAGTGAGGTGAGAGTTTCAAGGCCCAGGTACTAAAAGATAGATGGGAGTACTAAAAGATAGATGGGGGAAGGAGAACTAGCTTGCGAGACAAGCAAGTTCACTTATGCAGTGCTTGAAAAAACACTGTTAAGAAGTAGCATAATTAGAAAATGTCTGTGAAATAAAAGAGCCAGAGTGCAGTTCACGAACTGTTTATCAGGGACACCCTCTTCATGAGGATATGGGTAAGAATAGCTAGTAATTGAGAAAGGCTTTACGGGATATCTTGGCCACAAAATTAAAGGCTGCTCTCATGATGGAATAGGAAATTCCACCTGAAGCTATCAGCCTTTCCTTCTTCTGGGAAGAAGTAAAGAATTTACTCACATTTTTGGTGTACATGGCAGAAATGCTCCACTGTAGTATTTCCCATATTTTGTTCTAGTCTCTAAATGTTCTCCTTCTAAATGTTAGCTGTGGACAGTAAAAATCCTGAAGACATCATGTAGTCCACAAGATTTCAGCATTACTAACTCAGCTATTGAAAGGCATATATCAATCTGAAGAGCACCCCAAGATTTAAATAAATTCCACTAGATACTGATTGCTTTTTGTGGTGATTTATGAATTCTAACAGTTCAGAAAAGCAGAAGTTCAGATTCTTCTTTAAACATCTGGCTTGAAGAGCTAAGCTGTAAACAGAGATCAGCTATAGCAACACCAAATCACAAGGGCATGCACCATTAGAATTTGAGTGTCCATGCTCTGCAAGGAAATTTTTGTGTATGCAAAGGAAAAAATAAAGAAAATACGGAACACAATATTAGAGAAATGTTTGAACTCTGGTTTAAATGGTCCAGTAAGTACCTCACTTCACAAAACAATAGGCTCTGAAAATCTTTGAAAGCTTTAAAATTCTGTGTATAGTCTGCCCAGGTCATGCACAGGAATCAAGAGACAAGGAGAGTGTCAAGTGAAAGGAAATGCTCTGGGTCTTGGTGGTATAAGAGAAAAAAAGTATGTGACTAATCTTCTATATAGTCTTTAGACAAAAGGGGGTTAGAAAGAAATCTACATGAAGCAAGAAGTTTTAAAAGAAAAGAATTAACAGTTCTACATTTAAGGCAAAGCACAAGACAGATGTAATCTTTGGGAAATGGGAAAGTCTAAATGTAAGGTTCAACATAAAAATGAAGAAAATGCTGGAAAGTACAGAAGGGTACTGCAGAGATTACCCAGATTGGCTTTAATCTGCCTTTGTGTTACCTATCAACAACGATAATCTATAAAGCAGCTCTGGAAAAAGGCTGTGCTGTATGTGTGTAATTCCTAGTGACAGTGGGCATTGACTTCTGACTGGAGCATTCAAATATTATCAAAATACACATAATAATTACAGTAATATTTTGTGAATACTAATAACTAATTACACTATAACTTTGTACATCAGCATGTAGTAAAGCCCATAACACTCTGATTGTGCAAGTACATACATAAACTTTATAATTACCTTGCCAACTGAAGCCTCTGTAACATTACAAATTTCTTCAAAGGCATATCTGGAAGGTACTAGTAAAGCTATTTGGAAAGGAGGCTATTTGGAGAGAGAGTGACAGCATTTCTTGTGCACTGTGCTCTGTACAGTTAGTGGCACATCCAGGATGAGGTTTGAGGATCAGACTCTAAGTGGGCTTTGCACACATACAAGTAAAATGTACATTCAGAACAAAAAGGCCATCCTCTGAAAACCTTGTTCCTGGCAGGTCCATGAGGGAATACCATTCCAACCCCCCGAGTGGTATTTAGAAAAGTTCCTTGCCTTATGCTGATCTGTTTGTTGCCACTGATATGAAAACTCCCCCAGAAAATTCACAGCTTGTCACTGCATGCCAGTAGTCCAATTTAACTGACTGTAAACTGCAATGGCAGAAAATATAGGAAGAGGTTGTTCTCAGAGATTACAGAAGTAAAACTATTTCATAAATTAAGTGTTCAGTGATGACAATTTTAAACCAAATTTGAAGTTAAATCTTTAGGATCATTCGTCTCTGAAATTAGAATATTACATTTTCAAAATGCAAAACCAAAATGACGGAAACAGTATTTCTGTTCCATAGAATTAAAAATATTTTTCTTACTATGATCATGTTTTCTTACATTTCACTGAGTAGATAGAGGAGACAAACATTGTGTCTATTGTGCTGCAGAATTATTTGCTAACATAATATCTAAATCCTTTCAATAATCAAGCTTTTTTTTTTTTTCCCCTCCCCTTGGAGGAGATACAGTCAATCCACCAAGAGGTCTGTATGAGCAAGGAATAAAAGATTTAAAGACAGTTTTTGACAACGTCCTTTTTAATTCCGTCCTTCTTTTGTTGGTCCACACAGAGTATTTAATGTGTTTCAGAGTTAACTTAGGAATAGGTGAGGCATCTGCTGTTGAGTGGTCTGTCAATTCATGGTTTTATATAGGTGCAAATAATACAGCAAAAACAGCCGTTGATGTGCTTCTTCACAGAGAAATTTGAATTACATTATTTTACAAACTGCATTTTATTGCTGTTATCATTACTCTATGCTGATTTGGAAAAAACACAGTTCCAAAGGGTACCCTGGTGCTTTAAATACCCTTCAGATTCTGGTAAGAAAAGTGCAAAGAAATAATTAGAAATCCCTGATGTCAGCATATACCTTTTGAAGTATTATTCAGTTTTACAGTAGACTTGCCCAAATAGGTCTTGGAAGAAGCACTTGTACTTAGAATCAAAGGTTAGGGCTGTGGGGTTTTTGTGTTTGGTTTTTTTTGTTGTTGTTGTTGGGTTTTTTTTGTTTTTTTTTTTTAAAGAAAAGATCTTTTTTAGAGTACTCCCATTTCAAATTACTTCACTGCTGTTTAATTTGTGTGAAACACGGACTTAATGAGAAAAGGGAATTTCCTCTAAGAGATATTGGCTTGAGCTATAAAATTAATACAAGCAAAGAACAAAGACATGAAGTATATCTGTCTGAATAAATTCCATCCTGAGACCCAGTAACACTTCTCTCAAGAATTGTATTAGATAGATGGCTAACAATTTCTGATGATCTATGCACTATTTTGTATTATCTTTGGGAGGGCTATGGCTGACATTCTGTACTCCAGGGTTTTCAAATGAATCAGATGAGCATTCAAAAAATAGGCCAATAAAGGGCATAAATTATTTCAGAAAGGATCAAGGGAATTAATTAAAAGGATAGTGCCTTTTAAGAAGTTTGGAAAATTTTTAGTTTATATATTTCTCTGTCACATCAAGGAAAAACTTTGAAAGTATAATATTGAACATCTCAAAATTATCAAGAACCCTTATTACGGGCTAATAGAGGAGTTTGGAGCAGTCATTATAGTGATCCAGTTGTCATAATTTTCGAGTGTTGTTGTTCTTCATGAAAATCAACTGATAGCTTGAGATAGTGCATCCCTTTGTACCTACATTTTCTGCTTCACATGGGATCACAACGGGTGCAGAGCTTCCAACTTTCATCATCGTTGTTGGACATTGTATCTCTCAGGTTACTTTCTCATACCACTCACCTCCAGTCACAGCATTGCTACCAGTTGGGAAGTTATGTGCTGTGCTTCTGAGATGGACAAAGACTGATTCACTTTAAAATTATGGGTTACAGAATAAAGCTTGAACAGTGTTTTGCACAGAAGGTCAACTTCTGCAAAACAATCCGCTTTATGTAATATTTATGCCAAAGTACATTGTTTTTCTTGTAGGCATAAGGATTATGTTTGTAGATATTATATATGTAAATGTCTCTGTGTGAAGCTAAGACATGGATTAAATGATGGAATGGATTAATGGTGGAATAAAGCCTTCGGTTTCTGGGAGGGAAGGTTTCCACCTTCAAATATAGATGTATGCAGACAGCAAGTGACTGGGCCCCTTCTTCCTCACCTCTATTACCCTGCAACTAGAAAAGTTTGGGTTTGAAACATCCTATGGAATCTGTATGATCTCAGATGGTTTTCATTTTTTGTAGTTTGATTATATTTTTAACTAATTAGCACATGGAGCGTCCGAAAGAACCATCAATTTTGTAGAGGTGCTATGTCAGCAAATACCAATTCAGAACTCTCAAACTACGTAATTTTCAGGTTAGAAAAGTGATGGATTTGATACCCATGCTTAAATGCTTCTGTATTATAGAAGCCATATATAATTTTGTAATAATTTTTACTTATTTCTCTGTTTTAAAAAAAGAAAGGACTGCAAGTTACAGGAAGGGAATATACAAGCCCATTTGGTTAAATTTGCCTTAGCATAGGGAGCCTAAAGCACTTGGGAGTATGAAAAGTGCAGGTGAGCTGACAATTCCATTGTAGCTTTGGTATAAAGGAAACAAGCAGGACCATCATTAGGAGCTAAAATGTCACCAGTGATTTGCCACTAAACAAATACTGTCTTTACAGAATGTCATGTGCTGGGCTGCAAACTTGACCGTCTCTACCACTAACCTTCTGAGAGAGACTTGTTTGTGCTACAAATAGATTTAATCTGACGTGAAATGTTAAGTCACACACACACACTATAGTGGCTGTATTGAAATCAAGGCTGTAAATTTGGTTCATTCAACAGTTTTCCAGCTACAAACTGTACCATTTTTCCTGCCATATCACCTATAGCTTGGAGATACCAAAATCACTTGATTCAATTAAGGACTGTGCTGTATAAATCAGAAGGTTGGGTTTCATCACTTTCCTACCCTTATTCCCCAAACCTGCTCAGCACAAACCTGCACCCATACAAAACTGCTTGTTTGCCAGCCTTACCAGTGTCCTACAAGCTGCTTGCCAGTGCTTATTACTGCAAGAACTTTGCCTGCTCTGTGATGGGGAGGATAAGGCTGCAACAAAAGTGCATAAAATCATACCAACACTTTGTCTTCTTCTAGATGGGGGTATTAAGATGGCAAAAACCTCTCCGTCTGAGATTATTACAACTGTTCAGGAAAACACCTCTCCGACTCCTGCTATACCCACTGAGACCTCCTGGGAGGTGGGAGGGATGCATTCACCTCCTTACTCCTCAACTGAAAGGAGACCGGGAGGCGCCTTCACAGGCAGCTGTGATGCGTGGGGAAAGAAGGCTTGTGCATGTTGAAATCCTCGGGCGCTGAAGGCCGGTGATCGCCCCAGCGGGAGCGTGGGGAGGGGTGCATTCTGCCCCTTGGGGGACACTTTTCTTCATGCCCTCCATCCTGATGGTTCTCCTGTCAGGTCGCGAGGTGGCAGTATTTAGTTTCCACTCTTCTGCTCTAGATATGCTTGACATCACATTCCCTTTCCCCAGATTACTATTTTTCATTTCAGTGGACATTTCTGCAGTATGCTTATGAACAGTTTGTTCTGTGTACTGTGGACATAGTCCTCAGCACGTGGACTTCAGCATGTCACATCTATGAGGCAACCTCAAAGTGAGGGGTGGGGACTGCACGATGAATTTAGATATTTTATTTCATTGCATTCATATTTCATCACTACAGCTCTTAGATGCACCAGGTGAGGTGTGACCCCTAACCTGGGTCATTGGACTATTTAGTCTTTCCAGGAACATCCCCTTACTCAAGAGGGTCTGGACTGGGAGAATGCAGACCCAGGGTCTCTAACCCAAGGGATCTCCCATCTGCAGTGGAAGTGGAATTAACATGACAGAAGGAACTTGGCAGACTTTGAAGGTTCAAGATGCAAAATATTTCTTGCATGTAAACTTGGGTCAGCTTGATAACTGGAATGGTAGAATGTAGGTATGAAACTCAAATATCCCAAATGCAAAATTGCCTGTTACCAGGAATTAATAGTAAGAGTATAGTTGATAAGCTGAGGTTTTATTAATTGAAAGCAAAGGAAAATGTGACTGACTTCGGCAAATTCAATCATCATAGAATTACTGTGATTTGATTTGGCTATGAAGAAAACAATGATGAAGTGTTAGGCAAGTGATTTGCAATAGAAAGAGACACATTAATGTTCTTGCACAAGGCCATGGTGATAAATCTCACTGGGAACCTCAGAGACACTTCTGGTCAGGGATGCTTGGGAAGGGTGAGCTCAAACTGGAATAAGTACATCAGGTATACAGATATGATCTAGGGAGATATTCAAAAAGCATGACTTTTCCATTCTCTTACATTAAGGCGGGGAGAAAGTCTGATTGCTATCTATATGGATGTCATGCTAGAGGTGAAATAGAAGCAAGGTCAGAGCAGTAGACTTTCCAAAAGAAGCGGAAAGAGGACACAACTACCTCAAACATGATCTTCAGACCTTTCCATTTATCATGATAAAATAGTTCTTGGTGACTCTTAGGAAGGCTCCATCCTGTCTATTGTTCCTAGGAACACATTTCAGTCACTTATCACAAGTACTTGAGACTCTTTATCTGACATATAGATGAACTAGCTCAGCATTACTAGGTTTTTTTACCTAATGATGCTGGAAAATTAGTTTTTTAATTATGTCCAATTTAGGCTAAAAAGCAATGTTCAGATCAAGGAAATACTATTTTTAAATCAAGCTGGGAATGTCAGCACTTCACAATCAACCGGCATATTATGCTTGTGATGACATTCTAATTTCTTACATAATTTTTTTTTTTTTTAAATTTCACTAATACGTAAGATAACGTATACCAAATGCTATAGTCTCCACATGGACAAATAGCTGGTGCTTCACTGTCATTCATGAGCTTCTGAAAAAAGCTTGTTGGCTTCTGAAAATTATGGGGTTTTTTTGAGATGCTTCTGCACAGGAATGTCTTGTTGCACAAATGTGTATAAGGCAACAGTCTCTGGTGACTTTTGAGCATTTATTCTTTTTTGCATTTGTTAATGAAACTAGTTTTAAAAAAGCAGAATGTTGACCTTTTTTGCAGAAGGCATTGGAATCTTTGTTTTTCATGAATCCTTCTGGCATTAGTAATTAATTCAGAGGAATTTGCAAATGAACAAAAACGAGAAGAGTCATAGGAATATATATGGTATCGGTAAGGCAGATAGGTGGGGAAGACCCAACATGGGCATATTCCTAACTGAATACATGCACGTTTATTATATGTTGAAGTAGTGTTAATGGAACTATGTAGTTCAGGTTCAGAACTTTCTAAGAACTTTCTAAAAGTCAAAGCTTACAGTATCACTGAATTTAAATTAAGTATTACCTACTCAGTAGCTAAAAAATGTTTTCTTCTAGAGTTCAGCCTATCTTGCTGTTATGAACATTTATCAAGACACATGAATTTTAGTATCTGCAAGCAGGTACTAATCTTATGTCTCTATCAATCTAAGTGTAAGAAAAAGTCTACTTGCCCAAGACCCTAAGGAAATCTTTAACTATAAAGCAATATAAATACAGAAACTCTGTATTTACATTTATGTGGCACTTACATTGTAAAAAGTAAGATTAAAAATAGGAGCTACCTTGAGAAACACATGTCAAGAGTAAAGGCCTAGAGTTGTAGACTAGGATCTGAGTGAAGTAAGATTTGTAATAGTTTTATTTTCTATGTTCTGTAGGGATTTGTAATTTTTTCTTTCTGTTTAAGAAAACTTCAAAACAACACCAAAATTCTGACTGGAAAGGGAGTATTACAGCAACATACAAATAAAATCGCTCAAATCCTTCTCCCTGTGTCCCTGTCAGAAAAATTGTAAAGGCTAATGTATGAAAGGAAGGGCCAGAATATGGCAAACTTCTTGAAAGCCTGAAGATAATTATTGTCCAGACTGGCTGATGTTGGTAAAATAGTGTATTGTTCCAGACAATTCCGTTATAACATTAGTCATGGATTAAGTAAGTCCCTGCTATGACAACTTTCTAGGCAATTCAGTGATGTCAAATGCTGAAAAAAATTAATTTTCAGGGATTTTTTAGTTCTTTCCCAAACACAAAGCTACTGTGTTAAAATAGTTTCCTGACTTAATCAAGTTTTAAAGCAAGTTGTCTGATGGGATATTGCATGGGTTTAGGGATTTCAGCACCTTTGCAAGGAGTTACCCCATTTTCCACCCAATCAGCTTTGGTACAAAGAGTGACTGTTCTCTAACCCCAGCCACTACTATCCATATAAAAAAAGGAATTGACACCACCAAGAAAGTTCAAGAGACACAACCTTAATATTTTTCTCCTTTAGTGTGTTTATTTTTCGCTGACATAAATTCTTGGAGTCTTATGTTACTTGCAAACAAGAATCTGGAGAAAATTAATATGTATTTCCCGGCTTCCTGTGTCTTTCAGGAAGGTCTTTTTAATGCCTCTGCTCTGCTAAACAAGGCATTTTGTTGGCCGTATACAAGTGTTCAGAAAAACAGAAGATGAAGTCAGAAGGGGAAGAGGATCACAGGCTTTGTTCCACAAATGAATAAAACTCTTTGAGTTGTGTTTTACTCAGTTAGGATGTCTTTAGCTTTTCAATTTGCAACCAAGATTACCAGGTACACAAGTATTTAATTTCCTGTAACATCAGCCATAAGTTATAGTGGCATATTCCCAAATTTAATTAATCCAAATAATGAACAGATAATTCCTCTACAGGCTGCATTGTATAGTGTGTGCTCTTTTATAGTAGTTTTCACATCCAATCAACCACTTAACTGACAGCTAAAAGAAATATGTTTGAACATCCTATTAGATGAAGGCATGAGCATTTGTTTTTAATGTGTCTTCTATGGGTTATGTTTAGCACCTTCATTTAGACCATTTTATAACCTTTAATTTTTGTATCCTGTTGCTAAACTGTGGACAAACATTTAAGATGTCCAATAAATAGTAGCTATAAAGTGCATGCTAGGAAAGCAACAGATCCTTGTTAAGTTCTTCACTCAGTTTATGAGGCTTCAGGATGAAAAAATTCTTTTTATCTACAGCTGTTTCCTGCAGAATGAAGTCAAACAAAACGGACCACAACTACAGAGGCGGGCCTCATCTCCATTCCTTCTGCTCCCAACAAATCACAGCCAAAACAAAGTGGTTTCCTTGACCTTGCTGTCCTAAATTCCTCTGAAACACAGGAATATCATCCATCTTTCCAAGTCACTAAGGGTAAAGTACACCTTTTGACTGGTATTTTGAGTAGAATATAACTTTAGGTCTGTGCTTCCACAGAGCACAATAGAAAATTTGGTAAAGAAGCATCCAAAATGTCCATATGTTTTCATGACTTTAAAAAATAGACATAGGTTCAATAGATATTGGGAATAAAAGAAATGGATATAGAATCATCCATGTGCACATTCCCTTCTGATCCTCTAAAACTTCTGTCTCATTCTTAAGCTGACATCATATTTCCCTCTAATCTTGCAGGTGAACCACAGTTTTCAGGTGTACAAGAGAGCATCCTGCAGGTCTTGGCATCTCTAGAGAGTCCCAAAAATTAACTTTGAAATGCAGTGTCTGGGAAGAGTGATTGAATATAGATATATCTGCTGCAGAAGTGGCAAAGAATGCTTTCACCGAAGAGGTCCTGCTCAGAAGGATTATTTCCTTTTCAGTCTGTTGTGGCTACACAGAGTTTCTTCAGTAGCTATGAGAGACTCACAGCTGGGAGCTAACACCCCAGCTCTTCCCTTACTGCTATCTCATAACTGTGTTAAGCTTTAGGCTCTAAGTTTTTTGTAGCAGTCTTAGAGTTTCCATATAGTATGAGGGATTTGGAAGGACCCCTCCCTCAGCACACAGATACAATTATCCCATATCAGATTGTTAAAAAATATCTGAAGATATGTTGAGGCCCCTTCCAGCTGACTCTAGAATTCTTCTGCCCTTTGTTACTCTCCTACAGCTAGAGAATGGCAAATCTGCTGTGCCAGCACTGAACTCTCTCTTCTTTGGAAGAGTGCTATCTTACATCCTAAAGTGAGGGAATCTGTTACTACCTGCCTTTGCCAGTAATCTTTTATTTTCTTCTGAAGAAGCTAGAATCTTGTTACTTATTCTTTGACACATTCCTTCCTTACTCCAGTACTACGTGCCCTCAGTCAATTTCTTCACTGAAAGAGAAACCTTGTTGTGCAAACTCCAAGACACTGTAATAACTGTCCTCATAAGAAGAGTAGATAAACCAGCTGAAATGGGTATAACCTCCATCACTCTTCTTCAATAAGTTCCCTGTGAAACTTCAAAGAGAGTTGAAACTTTTCACCATTTGATAACTGTGATCATTGGAGGAAGAAGTTGCTTGCAAGTTGTCTTTGCAAGAGAAAATATGAGTACCATCGTATACAGTCATTTCACAACTCCCTCCACTTCCCCCCCCCCCCCCCCACTTGTAAAGTAACTGTATGTTTAGTTTAAGATATAGTTTCAAGAAATTCCAAAATTTTGGACCAGCTTTGAATACTTTTTGATTTTCAAAAAGAGATATTTTAAAGAAGAAAAGATATGAGTTCATTTTTATATATATATTTTTTAAAAAAAGTGTCAGTTGTAGGAAGATGAGAATATTTACTGAAAATATTTTGCTATTTTAATGTTGAAAAAACACTCTGGGTAAGATAGTAGTGTTTTGTATTTTTACTATGTAATTGTTATTTGTTGTAAAAGTAAGTAACTACTTCAGAGTTGAAATCTTAAAATACAAGATAGTAATGCTTTTATTCATTCACCCTGCATGAGTCATTCCCCAAAGCTGTCAATGGCAATTGCTATAAGTCTTAAAACGAGTGTCTCTCTGGTTTTGCCTCAAGTGTTCTACTGAAATTACCTGCTCCCTGATTATTTTGATCAGGTACAGCTTTCTTAAGTGCATTGAGTACATCGACTTTGTTATTCACTTTTGTTGCCCAATGTTACTGGCATTTCAGTATGATGACAATCTTTTCCTTTCTGCTTAAGCTTTTCATCTTTCAGTACATTTTCAGATTACAGATTTGGAATTCTGCATCTATCAGTACTGACAAACATTCATCCAATTATTTCCAAATGCATTATATTTTCTGAAAAAAATTGGCAGAAATATTCTTTGCTGTAACAAAATGTGAATGAAGAAACCAGAGATTTAATTACCAAGACTCAACTGCTGGCTCAGGCTTCTGCTGCCTTACAGAAATTCAGAGGAAACCCTGTATTCGTTTGTTCTGTGTCTGCTTGTTGATTTGCTTGACAGATTCCTTTCTTTTTTCTGTGTCCCTACCAGCATAAAAGTTTTTTTAAGGTTTGTTTAAAAGTAAACAAATCTGATTTTGAATGGGCTATGGCAAATTTGTCTAATCTTTCCCACTGACTGTCTTGAGTTCTTTCAAGTCTAAAGAATTTCAGTATTTTAGACTGATACTTTCTGATCAGGTCTCTGCTTCAATCTGGTTACTTGAGAAGCTCTTTTATGGGACAGAATTACATTTAAAATAGGTTCATTTATGAAAGGAAGGTGGAAATGTTCAGATGTAGTACTTGAATCATCCTGTGTTCTGGGCATTGAAACTTTCTGTTTGGCAAGGACTTGTTCTTCATGTCAGCAATAATTTTGCTACTCCTAAATTTTGTTAGATTTTAGATCATTGGGAAAAAAATTACTGTCAGCAAAACCACAGTAGAGACTTGAGGTGATTTTTAGTGGATAATACACCAGTCATTTACTCTGTATTGAGCATGATCCAAGCAGGGGATTGAGGAGAGTTTACTTTGCCATTGCAAGTATGACCTGTTCTATTCTTTGCTGATGAGGTGGCATCTTGAGTATGGTCAAGAACAAATGGATCAGCCCACATCTAGTGGAGGACACCAAAACTCCAAAAGCTAAAAATATACAGCTTGTTTAGGCTAGATTAGAGAAGACTAAAGCAAGAAATTAGAGTAAAACAAAACCGCTTTAATATTAAGAAGGAAGACTGAGGCTAGATATTAAATAGTTCTTACTAACAGCATAGCCAAGCAATGGAATATGCTATGTAGAAAAGCTGTAGAATCCCCATAACTGAAAGTTTTTTCCAGAACAGCAAAGAAATGCATTATCTTCAGTGATCGAGGCATGCTTGTTCCTGTCTTGAAGCAGACGATAGATGTATAAGGTTCCTTGCTGACCTACATCTGTATAAACATGAACGTGATCATAAACATTCAAAGTGAGACATAGGATATGTGCAGCTTTCACATTTTCAACCTGTACCTGACAAAATGCAAAATACAGCAGACAGGATCTACAGCAGTTATGAACTGAGGCTTGTCTTCATTGCAAAAGTGAGCATAAATTAACATGTCTGAATTATTGCTTCAAGGCAGCCTCTCTCCAGGGAGAGAAGAATGAGAGTGGCCATGATGCAGAACAGCACTAGAGCAGTAGAAGTTGATTTCTTAGCAAGGTAATTGCATAAGCAGCTGAAAAGCTGCACATGCATCTCTTGTTTTGCAATGTTGTAACTTGAACTACTTTATCCCTCTTTCATTACCAGTTCAGGTGTCAGCAGAACGTTAATGTCCCTTTCACCAAATGGCCATCAAGTTACATATTAAAGCATCATTTATGTCAAGCTGAAAATGCTTAAGGCTAGAAAGACACCTGGATAGGAACAAAATCTGAATTATAGTTTGGACAAAGGTCTTTGACACTTAGCAGTGCAAATCATACTGTGGCACTATTAAGGAGCTACTCTCAAGATCTGCATGCAGAGTTGTCTGGAGAATAGTTACCAGACCTACATTAATGTGACAAAAAGGGATGTGAGTCAAGGCGTCAGGAGTTTCAGTTCATAGACTGCTGTCTTAACTCAAATATCTGTTGTAACCATGGTTAAAGGAATGCTGGAGACATAGGGACTATGATGTCCTCACCATCTGCATCAAAATTTGCTTACTCTTAGTGTAAACTCATTGTTCAAGTAATACTTCATTTTTTTGTCATGGAACCGATTCGTATCTAATCATGATAGACCTAGTTTGGATCATCTGACAGAGTGTCAACAGTGCAATGAACACAAGTTCTCAGTGGCAAACCACCTAATTTCACAAGGAAATGGTCAGTAATTACAATGTCATACCTGTGTTTTCAATTTACAGAGTCATCCTGAGGAAATTCTTCACATTACTGAAATTAATACCCAATATGTATGCTTGACATCCCCCAAGAATAGGGGATTTATTTTTTTAATTATTGATATTAGTTAACAAGTGAGTATTTTTGTATTTGAAGTGTCTCTTAGTGCTCTGCTTTCTATACACACAGTGCAACAGCAGCTTTTTTTTTAATAGCAGTTTCTGGAAGCCAGTAGCCAGTAATAAGCTGATTTTGTTATTACTGCCTTATTTTTTCTTGTCTGTATTTCCCATCATTTTGACTCAATAAGAAGAAATTATAGGTGCAGAAAACTTTTGTATCTTGTAAGAGGTGGAAAAAAGGACAAAAATTAAAAGAACAACCACATCAAAAGAAAATGCGACATTGGAAAACACATGCAACTATAAGTGTTCTTGCATGCTTTCCCCAGTTTGCAACATGTCCTAATTAAGGAAATATTCATAAGACTGTTCATAAGACTGAGAAAGGAACTACAAAATGACAGATCTCAGTGAGAGAGAATTACTTGGGCACAAATGGGTGCAAATTTTGTAAACTAAATGTTAGCAAACAGAATTTGTCTAGGGCATAAGTAACCCATGAGGAATGGCTCAAGCAACCCCTACTTGAACAGTAAACCATGTAGAAAAGGCAGCAGCAGAAGAAAGAGACAGCAGGACTAAGTCAACAGTGTTTAAGCTGTATCTTCTTTTCCCATTCATGAGGCAGAAACTCATCAAGTAAAATGGTGTTCGTTTTGGTGTGGATTGAATTTCTGCTATCACACATTTCTGTATCTGCTTTGCAAAGACAAAGCAAGATGCAGGAGAAACTTCTGCCTTTCAAATATGAACAAAGGGATTTGGGTTTCCTGACTTCTACAGTGTCCAGGTAGTATGACTCTGAGACCATCCAATATATCTCCTCATCAGACTGTGGGGTTTGGGGACAGACACTGAGTACTGTCTTAATCCAAATAAGAATAAATTAGCATGAGTAATGACCAATTGAAACAGGAAAAGATGATTTTGGCTATATTGTTAGGAAGAGATATAAATTATTCTAAGTACAATAGAATCATATCCTAAGTATGATTTTGGTTGATGTCCTCTGTAGAAGTAAGGTTAGGAGGCAGGCTACATGCCTATGGAGTAATAAAAGTGGTAGAGCTTAATAACACCACGGATCTGCAGTGATTTGATTCTGAGGAAGGACACTGGTCAAATAAAAAAGCTAGAAGATAGACATTTCTTCTCTCACTGCACTTCTGACTCTTTGTATTGAATTCCTGTTGATCCTTTTTATAGATGCCACAGCTTTCTCTCCTAAATTGTCACAGAAACCATACAAGGATGTGTCAGGAGCATATTTTTTGTTTCCTATTAAAGTGACTCATAAAGACACGCAAGGTAAATTTGGTGGTGAAAGTTGAATTTACATCCTTTAACTGGAGATTATTAAAAGAAAAATGACCCTCAGTGGTTCTTTTTCTTTAAGTGGAAAGTGGAAGAGCTGAATATTATCCCAGCAGTACTACCAGTATTTCAATAATCCGTTGTAACTGGAATTATCCTGTAAGACCACTTTCATCTGTCCTTCCTCAGATTTTTGGTAAACGTCTCCTGAGCCAATTTCCATGGGATGAAGCCTATGCCAAGGCAATGTTCAGAGGAGTGAGACCTTGCTTAATTCTGCTCACCTTTATCTGATTGAAATAATCTGATATGAGCTAGAATACAGAAGCAATAGATGAACTTTGTTAAGCAAAGGCTGATAACTCCACACTCACGTAATACATTTGGAATGGAAGATCAGAGAATTAAAAAAGCCCTGGTTCACAGGAAGAGGTCAAACAGATTGTCCTGGGGCTGCATCATTACAAGGCTGTTGGCAGTGTATGCCAACAATCTGCTACATCAAGGAAGAAATAGCTAAACCAGTAGGCTGTGCCTGGGGGCAAAACCTCCATGGGCATCCAACACTATGTTGAAGACTAAGAGAGGAGAAACTTCTTCATGCAGGGGCTGGGCAGCCAGTCAGAACCTGTCCAGTCAAGCAGTGGAAGTGAGTGTCCTGCTTCCAGTTTGAACTGGCCCAGAGGGACAGGGCATGTGTGTGTCATGAGAGAAAAAATCTTAGAGCAGAAACCACTAACCACACACTGTGCTCATCCTACTGACTAAATAAATTTTAGATTATATGTCACTGAAGGTGTAGGTTGGTTCTGTGGCCACCCCCACCTAAATTCACCTGTGACAGCTGAGGAAACAGCTGCAGCAAGCGAAGAGGTTTCCCTTTTGCTGGCTGTTCATTACAGCCTTTTTTGAGGGAGGTTATTGACCCCTTGGAGAGAAGGCAGACCAGGAGACATGCCCATGCCGCAGTCACTCACATTGATTTCTGGTGTCTTAATTTAAAATCACTTTTTAATTAGTGATGTAAGCTAACATGCTGGTTTGTGAGATGGTGTTTAGAGCTGAAGCACCTCAGCTAGATTTACCAGAGCAGACTGTCCATATAAGCTTTGCCATTTTTAGACCCTGAACCAGAACAATGCATAAACACGTGCTCAGCTTTAAAATACTTGCATGCTTAAAATTAAACATATTATCTGAGACTTATCCACCCAGTGCTGAAATGTTTCAGTAATGTTTACATTAATATCTATAGGAGCCTGAATGTTTGAAATGACTGAAAAACAGAGAAAAGTGTCTTTAATGCACTATGGCATTTCTAAGTTAACAGAAGCATTTCCCAGGTATTTCCCAAAGTCTTGACTTAGGTGCATTTGACAATAACTTTTCAATTTCCATTAATGTCAGGAATTGCCTGCACATGCATTTTTAAGTAAATATCTTCCCCAGTACACTTCACAATAGACTATCTGAAGGAGTATTTTGTGTGCTTACTGGTATCTATGATTAACTGCCAAAACTGGTCAGAATGTTTTGATTGAAACAATTTTTGTACCCACGTTTTACAAAAAAAATTGTTTCAAATATTCTGAAGAACATCTTTAAGGTAAACGGTGTTGAAAAATTAGTCTTTCATTTCCAAATGTATTTTGAAAGGACTTTTCTTTAAATTAAGTCTTTCAGGAGCCATAGAAGCACTGTTGAAAAATTACTTCACAAAAAAAGAGTGAAATGTCAAATCAGAACAATTTATATCCTGAATATCATTTTTTTCCCACAGGGTAAAAAAAGAGAAAGCTTTCTGACCAAACCTGTTTGTTTATGTGTAGGGTATTTTTAACATTACCTTGCAAAGCACCTTAACTAATTATTTTAAGTGTTTTAGTTGAAACAGGCTTCCAGTCTGGTCAAAAAAAAAAAAAAACCAACAAAAAAAAAACAACAAATGCCCGAACACCAAAACCCAAACCCTAACTTCTTTAAATTGACACAGAAGACCTCTTCGAAGGCAATGCAACACTAACTGACCATCTAGATGTTCCAAACTGATTAAGAGCTTACTCAGCCCTGACAGACATTTATTGATATTTGAGTACTCTCTTTCAGTGAAAAAGCATCCTCAGTTGCCTCCCTTCTTTCTACAGCTTGTCAATCTCAAGTGAAGATGAAAGTGTTTGTTGACTGCCTTCTTAATTTATTAAAGAGTAATGACAGAAAGAGCAGTGCTGAGTGCTCATAAAATTCGTCTTTCAGTGAAGAACTATCCATGTTTTAAGAGAATACTTTTTAAACTACCTCTCATTACTAATTTACTCATCATTGTACATTATACTTAAAGATCAACAACACCCAGCAAACTGCTGCATTATTATGGATGTGAATGTATTGGAAAGAATTACATGTACTAGACAACAGTTGGGACTTTAATCCGTATTGTATTACAAGGAGAGGTGAAACTGCATTAGCATTTGAAAGTAAGATGCAGAGTAATTGTTTTCAATTAACTAAGGACTTCTTGGGCAACAACCCAACAGAGAACTGCACATGACAAGACCAGGCAGAAGGGAAGGAAATAAACTGGTTTGAATTCTGTGCTCCCCAGGTCCTAATAAATAAAAGTACCGTGCCATGGCTGTTACATGTGAAGTTACTGGGAATTAATAGCTGGTTTAATCCCAGCAGAAGTGGCATTGTTTACTGCTTTACAAGCATTGTGTAAGCCTCGCTGAGGCACGCAGGTGGTATTTGGCTTTCTCTGCAGGGAAGTGTTGTCCTATATACACAAGCAGCCCTGCTAAATACCTGCTACCATACTTCACATTCTATCTTACTCCGACATGAAAGGAGCTTGTATTCATCATCAGGTATTCATGCTTCCTTAAAGCTGCAGTAATAACAACAAATCTTCTTGCTTACAAGCATATTCTACCACAAGCAGGACAGTCATGTCTTCCAGAGGATTTCATTTACAGGTGTAAAAGTGAAGCAAATGGTGTCAGTCTCTGAATCAGGCAATAAACAGGGGAGAAGTATTACCAACATGATATAGAGAGTGGACACACAGGAGGGTAAGCGGCTGCTTTCAAGGCACTGCCAGAAAGTGCCCAACTGAAACAGAGGGGTTTGTTTTTTTGTTTTTTTGGTTTTTTTTCAGAATTGCTTTCTACCCTCTGCTCCAAAGAAGAGCAGACTTTCTCCCCAAATGTCATGCCGTTCACTGGGGCACATGCGAATACAGAGGCTTTCTCCAGCAGAAAACCTTAGCTGGCTAATGGAGAGAAGACTACGGTTGCAGCTAGTCAGATACCAGCTGGGGGCATGTAACTTCTGTAGGATTCCATTCTCTAAACATGACGTCTTCATTAAAAATATTAGAATGTTTTAAAATGCTTTGATTTCTGTGAAACTTTTCAACAGCTGTTGTAAAGGCATATTCTAGTGAAATATTTCTGGATGGTCTTACGTCCATGTCTGTTCTTTTTAAACTTGGTCATTTAAAAGGTGATATGTCTGCTTTAGACCATCTCTTGCCCAGTAGGTCAGCCTGTGCTTTTAACTTTATCTGCTAGAATGACAGGTGTTCTTTAAGTTCATTGATACCACTACTGCCCATTGGTTTATATCATGAGTAATATAGATGGATGGCAATGAGCAGAGGAACTGTAACTGTCACAGTTTTGGCAGTGGCATTTTGCACTTTTACTTCCTCCCTAGTTCTTATGTCCCAAGCATAGGCAGATTTTTGTGTGCCCTAGTTTAGATGCCAAGGCTAATGGATAGTATTTCCTGAAATAAGTTAATCTGCATGGTCTTCTCAGTGTCTGGTTACCTCAGGAGATTAGTAGGGTTCCTGCAAAGATTTTGGCATGCTATCAATTTTTACTATAAATCTAGTTGCAGTCCAGTGGAAGAGGAGTGCTGAAAGCCCTATGTGAAACAAACTTCTTTGCAAAGACTTAGTATTATTATGAATAAGTTTGATGCTGGAGTTTCGTCTCAGACAACTATCTTGTGTGACAGTAAATAGTTCATAATATTTTCCTTTCATGAAAATATTGGGGAAAAAAGAAAAATACGCTTAAGACTGTTAATACTTCCTTATAATGCAAACTGCAGGCTTGAAGGTGTTCTCTCAGAAGATTGCTTTTCCTTCATACATTAATAGTTTATGCAACCAAGAATAAGCGGTGACAGAAGTGAAGTAATGGTTTTGAAAGAAAGAAGACTGAAAGATGGGCAGCCAAGAACTGATTGATTTTTTTTTAACACACATTTGACTGCTTTGTTAGCTTTTCTTTTGTTAATAACTGTTTATCCCAAAGCTTAAATTGGCACTTGGGTGCAAAGATGACTTTGGCAGCATTTCAGCAATGCCCTCTCAAGTTGGATCTTGAAGATATCTCTTTGACAATTCTGACAAGTCCAGCAGAATAAAGGAGAAAATGTGAATTAATTTTATCACTATAAACATACATATGTGTGGTCAGTGATAGGGGAGAACAAAGGCCTAAATTTTCCATAAGAGTAATTCGTTAAACTTTAGCATGTTTGGGAGAGAAGAGAAAAACCTCAGAAAGATCTTTAGGAAAAGTAAAGGAGAGAAATACACTGACATCTTAAATAAACCACATTAACCTCCACACCTTCTAGGACTAAGCTCCTATAATTTCAATGGCAAAACTATGTAACAGTTACCTGGCATTGGACTTTAATATGTTGTCTAACATAGGTTGATGTTACATTTATTAGTGGTAACCATGAAGGCTAGAAAAGAATTTTGAAGAGTTTTTTTACAGTGACTGATATTTTTAGCCTCTAATAATAATTTCTATGGCAGCTTCACAAAATCACAGAATCAAATAGATAGGAAAGGACCTTGAAGATCATCTAGTCCAGCCATTAACCTAACACTGACAGTTCCCAACTACACCATATCCCTCAGCGCTATGTCAACCCGACTCTTAAACACCTTCAGGGATGGGGACTCCACCACCTCCCTGGGCAGCCCATTCCAACACACAACAACCCCTTCTGGAAAGAAATGCTGCCTAATATCCAGTTTAAACCTTCCCTGGTGCAACTTGAGGCCATTCCCTCTTGTCCTATCGCTTGTTACTTGGTTAGAGACTCATCCCCAGCTCTCTGCACCCTCCTTTCAGGGAGCTGTAGAGGGCGATGAGGTCTCCCCTCAGCCTCCTCTTCTCCAGACTAAACACCCCCAGTTCCCTCAGCCGCTCCTCCTACGACCTGTGCTCCAGACCCTGCACCAGCTTTGTTGCCCTTCTCTGGACACGCTCGAGTCATTCAATGTCCTTTGTGTAGTGAGGGGCCCAAAACTGAACACAGGAATCGAGGGGTGGCCTCAGCAGTGCCGAGTACAGGGGTCAGATCCCTTCCCTGTCCCTGCTGGCCACGCTATTGCTGACACAAGCCAGGATGCCATTGGCCTTCTTGGCCCCCTGGGCACACTGCTGGCTCCTGTTCAGCCGGCTGTCAGTCAACACCCCCAGGTCCCTCTCTGACTGGCAGCTCTCCAGCCACTCCTCCCCAAGCCTGTAGCGCTGCTGGGGGTTGTTGTGGCCCAAGGGCAGCCCCCGGCATTTGGCCTTATGGAAACTCCTCCAGTTGGCCTCAGCCCATGGCTCCAGCCTGTCCAGGTCTCTCTGCAGAGCCTCCCTACCCTCGAGCACATCAACACTCCCACCCAGCTTGGTGTCATCTGCAAACTCACTGAGGGTGCACTTGATCCCCTCGTCTAGATCATCAATAAAGACGTTAAACAGGAGTGGCCCCAAAACTGAGCCCTGGGGGACACCACTCGTGACCGGCCGCCAATTGGATTTAATTCCATTCCCCACAACTCTTTGAGCCCAGCCATCCAGAGAGTTTTTTACCCAGCAAAGCCTGTGCCAATCCAAGCCATGAGCAGCCATTTTTGCCAGGAGAATGCTGTGGGAAACGGTGTCAAAGTCTTGCTAAAGTCAAGGTAGACAATATCACAGCCTTTCCCTCGTCCAATAAGCAGGTCGCCCTGTCATAGAAGGAGATCAGGTTTGTCAGGCAGGACCTGCCTTTCATAAACCCATGCTGACTGGGCCTGAGCATCTGGTTGTCCCGCATGTGTTGTGTGATGGTACTCAGGATGAGCTGCTCCATCAGCTTCCCGGGCACCGAAGTCAAGCTGACAGGCCTGTAATTTCCTGGATCATCCTTCCAACCTTTTTTATAGATGGGAATCACACTGGCCAATTTCCAGTCTGTGGGGACCTCCCAGGTCAGCCAGGACTGCTGGTAAATGATGGAAAGCAGCTTGGTGAGCACCCCAGCCAGCTCCTTCAGCACCCTCAGGTGTATCCCATCCGGTCCCATAGATTTTTAAGTGTCCGTGTGATGCAGCAGGTCACTGGCTGTCTCCTCCTGGATTGTGGTGGGGTCATTCTGCCAGTCTCTGTCTTCTGGCTGAGGAGGCTGGATTCCCTCAGTGTGACTAGTCTTGTTATTAAAGACTGAGGTAAAGAAGGCATTAAGCACCTCAGTCTTTTCCTCATCACTTGTTGCCATCTTTCCTCCTGCATCTAGCAGGGGATAGAGGCTCTCCCTGGTCTTTCTTTTGCTGTTGACATACTTATAGAAACATCTCTTGTTGTCCTTGATTGCAGAGGCCAAATTAATTTCCAGTTGGGCTTTAGCCTTTCTGATTTCCACCTTGCATAGCCTCACAGCCTCTTTGTAATCATTGTGAGTGGCTAAGTCCAAAGCCCTGCCTGTAACACCAGTCTTGGAGCCACAAGTTCATCTGCTGAGTTCTCCCTATTCTTCTTCATCCATCCCCCCAACTGAAGGGATGGAGGAGAACACAGTTTGTGCCCCCGATCCCTTAATGAGTTTTCCCAAGGACCTGAAATCTCTCTTCATTTCTTTAGGCCTTCTTCTGGTAATGTCATCACTACCTACCTGAAAAACCAGGAGAGGGTAGTAGTCCTTGGGTTTCACAAGCAGGGAGTGTTGCTGTGAGGTTCTTGACCCATGCCCCAGGGAGGCAGCAGACTTCCCTATGAAGTGGGTCCGATCTGCATATGGGGCCTTCGACACCTCTCAGGATGGAGTCACCCACTACAATGACTCCTCTGGGGTTCTTTTCAGAACTGGTTTTAATACCTGGTCTGGAATGATCCGGTCTTTGTGGACCTTGGTCTTCCTCGTTTGTCTCATATTCTTCCTCCTTTTCTTCTTTATTCAAAAGTTCCAGGGCCCCGAATGTATTGTGGAGGGGCACCATGGAGGGTGAGGGAGGTCAAGAGCGGATTTTGCTGCCTCCCTGAGGAATTGTTTTCAAAATAATTAATCAGATGATCCAAAAGTCCATAAGACTATTCTATTTAGCTTCAGAGGACTTCTGAGTATCCTTAGTAAGAAAGAAGATTAGTGTCTAAGTAACATAATAACATATGCTTATATGGTTTGTTGTTCTGTTCTATCTGTACCAAATGCTGCAAAACATGTGGCTTTGAATTGCTATTGCCATAGGGAATGAATCTTCCTCTTTAAGGGAAAAAGACCTCTGAATTTTCAAATGAGCTGTTTTGCTAAGTTAAGGCTGTCTGTTGTCTTTGCAGGATATCCAAAGTGACATCTTCCTTGGCTTCAAGTCAGGAATCTTACCTGAAGAATGCGTGGTCAGGCAAGTGTATTTTTTCTGAGTCAGCCCTAATAGAAACTAAGGGAAGTCTGCTACTGCTGTTACTTAAGGAGAAAAAAAGGGAAGTCACTCTTCACTCCCACTTGGAAAGCTGTCCTGAAATGGGAAATCCACTGACTTTAACTGCAAAATTTTTCTCCTAAATTTGGCAAGAATCTGCATCACATATCTAAATTGCTGCAGATTACAGGTGATAAAGCTGGTTAGGGAGAAAGGTGTCCACTGTAAGAATGGTACACAATATATTCCTAAAAATTAGCTTCAAATGAATGGGAAAAATATGTTTCTAAAGTCTCATGTCTCAGTCCAAATTCAGATCAACACTTCTTTTAAAGATAAATTCTGGCATTTTTCTCATGAGAGTATTTCTTTTCTAGACCAGACCTCTGCAGCACTCCTTGATATCTGATTAAATACTTTTTAATGTCATATTTTGTTTTGTCTTTCCAAACGAACGTTCCAAAGCCCATTTTCACCTCTTTTAAAAAATCACATTACTGATAAATAAATACCTATAGATTACTAGTCCCCTACCATTCTTATCCACAAATATATGTTTTGCTCCCCAAAAAGCTAGTTGCTGTAAATCCCAAGAACAAGGTTTTTTCCTCCCCAGAAGAGCTGTGTAGCTCTCTGTCCTTTTATGACTTCTTTTCATGGAAATCATGTCAGCCAAGTGAAGCAACCTGGAATCATGTTAGTGCAAACAGTGTGTCTGAAAGCTCTTTATAAATTAGTCCTTGTCCTGGTTCAGCTAGCATAGGGATGAGTTTCCCCAGCAGAGAGAGAGGGGGAAGGGATCTCCAGCCGGGTTATTCATATTATGCTGATGCCAGGTCCAGGGGCGGAACCTCTTTTTACTTTCTCTTTTGGTTTTTGGGTTGCAGCACACACACAGGGCGGGTTTGTTTCCATGACCATTTTGCGGTATTTCTCTGTATATTGTTTGTCTTGTTCACTGTTATTGCTGTTTATTGTTGTTATCATTGCCACTGTTGTTGTTCAGATTGTTTATCACACTGTTGTATTAAATTTCTTCTTATTTTAACCCGGGGTTTGTGCCTCACTGCCAGCCCAACCGGCTGAGGGTGGGGGAGGGGCAACAGCAACATGCTCTCCTCCGGTCCCGGCAGGGCTTAAACCAGCACAGCCATTATTGGCGCACCAACGTGGGGCTCGAAGGGCTGAAATAAGAATAAAAAGGGACAGACCCTGACCAGAGTGTGTTAGAGCAATCTGTTGAGTGTAATTTTTCTGTTTGTGTTTGTATTTGTTTGATAAGGAAATGTTTGCAATGCTGGCACACGTGCTTGCGTGGTGCGGCTGGATTACTCCTTATATCTAGTGTATAATCCCAGTGGTGGTGTTTGTTATCGGTGGAAAATGTACAAAGGGTCTTATGTTGTTATACGGGCTGATGTCTCAGCCATTAGAAGTAAATGTTTCCCCACCCAAGAGAAAGGCAGCAGAAGGCACACACCACGAGGCACCCTGTGGTATTTCCTCCATGACCATGGAGAAAACATGAGGAGGTGGGATGGACAGCCCACTGCCGCCCTAGCTGCATGAGTAGAGCAGCTGAAAGGGAAGACCATCACGAAAGGTGAGTCCTGCAAGAAAAGCGCAGCTCCAGTGTCCAGTCAGAAATCCCCCAGACAGAAGAGAATGGCCAAAGTTATGTCTGACCCTCTTGAGGGGACCAGTAAATCATTCTTGCAAGAAGTGAGTGATGATGAGCAGGAATAGAGGGGCCCTGCCTCCAGCCAGGTGGAGGAAAGGGATAATCGGATTTACTGGACAGTGTGGATCCGATGGCCTGGCACGTCAGACCCACAAGAGTATCAGGCTTTGGTGGACACTGGCGCACAGTGCACCCTGATGCCATCGAGCTGCAGTGGGGTTGAATCCATCTGCATCTCCGGAGTGACAGGGGGATCCCAGCAGCTGACCCTACTGGAAGCTGAAGTGAGCCTGACTGGGAAGGACTGGCATAAGCACCCCATTGTGACTGGCCCAGATGCCCCGTGCATCCTGGGCATAGACTATCTCAGGAATATCTTTTGGTGTAGCTGCCCTGGAGGAGGTTGAACAGTTGTCCACCTTACCCGGCCTCTCAGAGGATCCCTCAGTGGTGGGGCAGCTTAAGGTTGAGGAGCAGCGAGTGCCGATTGCTACCAGGACGGTGCACCAGCGGCAGTACCGCACCAACCGAGATTCCCTGGTCCCCATCCATCAGCTGATCCGCCAACTAGAAAGCCAGAAGGTGATCAGCAAAACTCACTCACCCTTCAGCAGCCCTATATGGCCACTGAGAAAGCCTAATGATGAATGGAGGCTGACTGTGGGCTACCGTGGCCTGAATGAAGTTACGCCAGCGATGAGTGCTGCAGTGCCGGACATGCTCGAGCTCCAGTATGAACTGGAGTCGAAGGCAGCCAAGTGGTACGCCACAATTGACATTGCTAACGCGTTCTTCTCCATTCCGATAGCGCCAGAGTGCAGGCCACAGTTTGCGTTCCCTTGGAGAGGCATCCAGTACACCTGGAATCGATTGCCCCAGGGGTGGAACCACAGCTCCACCATTTGCCATGGACTGGTCCATACTGCACTGGAGAATTTGGGGCTCCAGAACACCCGCAGTACATTGATGACATCATTGTATGGGGGGACACAGCCGAGGAAGTCTTTGAGAAAGGGAAGAAGATAATTGAAATCCTCCTGAAGGCCGGCTTTGCCATTAAGCAAAAGAAAGTTAAGGGGCCTGCAAGGGAAATTCAATTCCTACGGATAAAATGGCAAGATGGGCGTCGCCACATCCCAATGGAGGTGATAAACAAGATCACAGCCATGGCCCCACCAACCTCTAAAAAGGAGACTCAGTCTTTCCTGGGCGCTGTGGGGTTCTGGAGGATGCACATCCCGAACTACAGCCTGATTGTGAGCCCTCTCTACCACGTAACCCGTAAGAAGAACGATTTTGAATGGGGCCCTGAGCAACAACAATCCTTTGAACTGATTAAACGGGAGATTGCCCAAGCAGTAGCCCTCGGGCCAGTCCGGGAAGGGCAGGAGGTTAAGAACATGCTCTACACCGCAGCCGGGGAGAATGGCCCTACCTGGAGCCTCTGGCAGAGAGCACCTGGGGAAACCCGAGGCCAACCTCTAGGCTTTTGGAGCCGGGGATACAAAGGCTCTGAAGCTAATTATACACCAACTGAGAAGGAGATACTGGCAGCGTACGAAGGAGTTTGGGCTGCCTCAGAAGTGGTTGGCACTGAAACACAGCTCCTCCTGGCACCCCGACTGCCGGTGCTGGGGTGGATGTTCAAAGGAAAGGCCTGCTCCACGCATCATGCAACCGATGCCACGTGGAGTAAATGGGTTGCATTGATAACACAACGAGCTTGAATAGGGAACCCCAGCCGCCCAGGGATACTAGAGGTGATTATGAACTGGCCAGAGAGCAAAGATTCCGGGATGTCACCAGAACAGGAGGTGACATGTGCTAAGGAGGCCCCACCATATAACGAGCTGCCGGATGAGGAGAAGCGATATGCCCTGTTCACTGATGGGTCTTCTTGCATTGTGGGAAAACATCGACGGTGGAAGGCTGCTGTGTGGAGTCCCACACGACGGGTCACTGAAGCTGCTGAGGGACAGGGTGAATCGAGCCAGTTTGCAGAGGTGAAAGCCATCCAGCTTGCTTTGGATATTGCTGAGCGGGAAAAGTGGCCAAGGCTCTACCTCTACACCGACTCGTGGGCAGCGGCGAATACCCTGTGGAAATGGCTGCAGCAATGGAAGCAGAACAACTGGCAACGTAAGGGTAAAACCGTCTGGGCTGCTGAAGTATGGCAGGACATTGCAGCCCGTGTGGAGAACCTCGTTGTGAAGGTGGCCATGTGGATGCCCATGTACCCAAGAGTCGGGCCACTGATGAACATAGACACAACCAGCAGGCAGACCAAGCTGCTAAGATTAGAGTGGCTCAGGTGGACTTGGACTGGCAGCACAAAGGTGAACTGTTCATAGCCCGGTGGGCCCACGAGACCTCGGTTCACCAAGGTAGAGATGCAACATACAGGTGGGCTGGAGATCGAGGGGTGGACCTCACCACTGGCACCATTGCAGAGATCATCCACGGATGTGAGACATGCGCTGCAATCAAACATGCCAAGTGGGTGAAGCCCCCACGAAATGGAGAGCGATGGCTGAAATATAGATATGGAGAGGCCTGGCAGATCGACTACATCACACTGCCACAGACCCGCCACAGGAAGCGCCACGTGCTCACAATGGTGGAAGTAACCACTGGATGGCTGGAAACTTACCCAGCACCCCACGCCACCGCCCGAAACACCATCCTGGGCCTTGAAACCCAAGTCCTGTGGCGACACGGCACCCCAGAGAGAATTGTGTCAGACAACGGGACACACTTCCGAAACAACCTCATAAATGCCTGGGCAGAAGAACACGGCATCGAGTGGGTCTACCATATCCCCTACCACGCACCAGCATCTGGGGAGATCGAGCGCTACAATGGACTGTTAAAAACCACATTGAAAGCACTGGGAGGTGGGACCTTCAAAGACTGGGACATGCATCTAGTAAAGGCCACCTGGCTAGTCAACACAGGAGGATCTGCCAGTCGAGCTGGTCCGGCTCAGTCAAAACCTCCACGTGCTGTAGATGGGGATAAAGTCCCTGTGGTGCACATGAGGAATATATTGGGAAAAATGGTCTGGTTTACTCCTGCGCCAGGCAAAGGTAAAGGCAAACCCATGCACGGGATTGCTTTTGCCCAAGGACCTGGGTGTACCTGGTGGGTGATGCAGGACAATGGAGAGGTCCGATGCGTACCACAGGGGGAGTTGAGTCTGGGTGAGAACATGACATGAATTATGCTGTGCCTTTGTTAATTGTTGTTTTGTTATTGTTAACTGCTAAATGGCAGCTGGACATGACGCAGATGGTATAGAATAAAGGGGTGGATTATGTCCTGGTTCAGCTAGGATAGGGATGAGTTTCCCCAGCAGAGAGAGAGGGGGAAGGGATCTCCAGCCGGGTTATTCATACCATGCTGATGCCAGGTCCAGGGGCGGAACCTCTTTTTACTTTCTCTTTTGGTTTTTGGGTTGCAGCACACACACAGGGCGGGTTTGTTTCCATGACCATTTTGCGGTATTTCTCTGTATATTGTTTGTCTTGTTCACTGTTATTGCTGTTTATTGTTGTTATCATTGCTACTGCTGTTGTTCAGATTGTTTATCACACTGTTGTATTAAATTTCTTCTTATTTTAACCCGGGGTTTGTGCCTCACTGCCAGCCCAACCGGCTGAGGGTGGGGGAGGGGCAATGGCAACGTGTTCTCCTGTCCCGGCAGGGCCTAAACCAGCATAGGCCTCTATAATCAATGTTTTCACTTTACCGTATGTTACTGCTGAGTAAATTTTTTTGCAAGGTTTGGTTTTTTTGGGTTTTTTGGTTTTAATTCCTAAAGTGCCAGGGGTCTTTGCGAATAACATTTTAAAGATAACAAATCCTACAACTATTGTTACTTATTGTAGTTGTATGATTATTTATTCCTTTTTACAACAGCTTAATTTGCATCAATGCTTAGCCTGTCTTTGACAAGCTCAAAGGAAAACAATTGCATTTTCTTCTTTTGAACTTCATAGGAGCACAAGGTAATACTTAGCATTTATGCACATTATCTCCAGAATGCCTTTTTTTCCCATTTTATTTTAATAGGCTTGTAAATCTTTTATATCTGATTGGAGAGGATAAAATAATGAACAGTATGTGGTAGATGTAATTCATATTGCTTAGAGTGCTCTTGGAAGAATCTCAGATGTAACTGAGATGAAGGTGCGAATTTGAAGAGGTTATTGTAGAAGAGAAGAATTTAATGAGTGCAACAAGGTCTTTCAGTGGCTGTTTCCAAAGGCAGTAGTCTCCTGTTTTCTGTCCTTGGAAAGGACCTTCCAAGACCAACTTAGAAACTTCCAAGGCAGGTGTGGTGATCACACACTTTTGAATCTGTGGACAAGAGCATAGTCTCAGCTTTTTTTGTAATGTATACAGTAGCTGTTGTTTTTTCTATAGAAATTCAATAGATACAGTTCATACATTGTATGTGCACTCAAACATGCACTTCTTCCTAAGGTTCCTAAGACAATTTAGAAGTTTAAATGCGTATTCACTTCCTTCAGTGGAAATTTCTGCACCTGGCTTTAGACTTGGCACATTCCAGCTAGGTAACTAACCTGAAAATCGCATGTCCAGACCCAGACATGAAGTAAACAGTACATGTTTGGTGTGGATTCAGAGGTTTTTGTGTGTACATTATTCAACTTCAAAACTAAATATAGCTGCACTGCAGAAACCTGTGTATTTGTCAGTGCAGAGGCAAAATAAGAATAGATAATGATTATTGTATGACTTTAATGGGAATGGAGATTTACAGGTGGAAATGACACCTTTAACAGAAGAGCCTCAGTCTCCTCTGAGTGATGTCAGAGCAACTATTATCATTTTGATAAAGCTGAACTGTTCTAATTGGTAGGTTTGATTCAGCTTTCCACTGTCAGTTTTATGCTAATGAGTTCCACTGGTTTCATTGTTTCTGTGCTGATATGAAACTGGAGTAATATAGAGAAGAATTGATTCTATTGCCCCTGAATAACAACTAATTACATGACTCTTTTTCATAGCAGAAATTTGAATTATTTAATATAGACAATGTAAAGAAATTGGAGCAGTATTTATAGCCAGTATTATCTTTAAATGAATCTTCAAACTGGCACAATAAATATGTCTGTGTGGCATGTATGGCAGTTGGTGAGTAACTGGGAATGGGAAGAATATGCACGGAGTAGAGCTACAGTAAACTTACAGCAAGTTTTTGTCTCTTATGCTGCATAAGAAATATGTGTCTGCTTGCTCTCATGGCTCTCTGCCTGTTTTAGCAAGCTACTGGTATTTCATCTATGCCTCATAACCTTGCTAGGAACTATTCTTGTAAAGAAATCTTATCCACTGTGTTATACTCACCAATACAGAAAACAATTTAGAGCTCAAGCAAGGAGTCATGATATCCCTGAGATCTTCTACTGTTCTGTACCTACATGAGCATCTAAATAGATACTAATCTTACTTTGTATTTCAAACCTAAGTTTTTGGAGTCTCCTATCTAACTGCTGAGATATGAAAAAAACAGTGTTACTGAGTAACTGGATGTTAGTCCATTTTAGTGTATCTGTTATATTGTCTTTATGGACACCAAACCCATCCAGAGTTGAGTTGTTACTGTCTATAGCCCCTGGCTCTAAAGTAAACTAGGTGGCCTGTGAATGAAGAGGAATGCAGGCTCCGCAGTAACGAGTCGTTACCAATGTGTGAAGGTGGGCAGTTTGCTCTGAGCCTTCAAGGCCTGCATCCCTGGGCTTGGATTGTCTATTGTCATCAGCTGTCTTTCTGGGACAGCCATCCTCTTGCTGTACATTGCAGACTGAACAAAGTGATCTGTGGAATTGAAAGTGTGTCTTAGCCACTTGAAAGAAATAGGTGGTGTAACATTTATAAGACAAATATGGCAAAGGACTCATGAAATTCACGGACTGGTGAGTTATATTCACCTCACATGAAAAATATATTTTAAAAATTGTTTTGAATTAAGGGGGTAAAGCAATCTTCAGAATTTCTGTTGGGTTTTGTTTTGTTTTGTTTTGTTTTGTTTTGTTTTGTTTTCTTTGAATAGTTTAGTGTAAATTTCACATTATTAAGACAGTGGAAAACTCTCAGAATGAGCCCTGAGTATCACAAGGGGAAAATATTCTAAAATGAACATCTAGCAGTAAAAAATTCTGGATTTTTTTTTTAGTATAGACATATATTATGTGCAATTTGCTTGTATCATTTTCCTGTTAAAAAAATTTATAACCTCATTCTAAAGATTTTAAATTGTGAATTAAGAGTTCTAGTGCATTATTTAGTTAACACAATATTGACTTTTAGCTGCAATTATACAGGAAAGGACAAAAAATGGGGCATTTGACATGTGGTAGTCAACAGTTTAATCAGTTTGTGAGGACAGAAGGAAATGTGGTGGAGGATGGGTAAGAGTAGTGGTTTTGTTTTTGCACAGAATTCCACAACTTTTCAGCAGCATATCACCCCAGACATTACAAAGGAGTCAGGATCAGAACTAGGTCTTCCTAGGACTTATCTTTTTGTGCAAGGTTAGGTCATGCAAGTAGATAGAGAGGACAAATAGCTAAAGCGCTTGACTTCTGAACCTCTTTATACGTATGCTATTGATATAGCCTATAAAAGCAGTTTTTCTTTATAACATATAAAATATATTTGCAATTGTTATCAGAGTAGAAAGAAGAATCACGTCTATTTCTTTGCTTAGTAACACTGCATTACTAATTAGAAATGAAAATTTAGGACAGTTGTATCAGGCAATGGAAAACCGTTTGGACTTTTCTACCACAAAATCAAACCTGTATTTTCAAAATAGCTACAGACACTACACTGTCATCTAGAAATGACTGCAAAGCTCACATATCTGTGCCATTTTTTGTGCAGGATAGGATATTTATACATACTCATCTGCACCAATCTACAGGACAGCTAGAGGACAGCATGCAACTTGTGGAAAGCAAACCTGTAAGGACAGAAGAGAATGCATTGAATTGAAGTAAACCCATTCAAATTAGTCTATCCTGGCAGTTTATTGGTCAGACCTTATTCATGCAATGACATGGCAGAATAAGAAACATGAGAGGCTGATTTGAAAAACAAGATATCTGATATTATTTACATTCATATTTATAATTTCCAAAATCTTCCATTTTGATTTTGCAGATCTTTCTATTAGATAATTGCTTTGGAAAAGTTGCCTGAAAGGAAAACAGAACCTTTTACTTCTGAGTTCAGAGTATGAAGTCTTGGTATACTGGAAAATTTGGGATCTGATGTACAACTGAGAATTTTGGATGTGAAAAAGTAGATTTTCCCTAATCTTGTGGGAAGGGCAATTCTGACTTTAGACCTAGGAATGACATATCACTCCTCTGCCTTCTGTTTCACTGAAATAGATACTCACTGTATATATCACTTAGTCTAGTAGCCTTCTACAGAGTACAGCACTGAAATCATCACTGAACAATTTCACGCTGAACTGAAATGATCCTCATAACATTGTAACAGTCAAAGTTTGAGAACATGATACTGTCAGTTTTGCATAAGTGCGATTCCATGGATTCTCCTGGGGATGTTCTTGATCTAGATGGGCATAAGAAAAGGATGAGATTTTATCCTTCTCTTTTGTTTATTTGTTTAATGAAAGCAAATATGTGGAGTCACAGTGATTTCTATTAGACAGTATTTTGTAAAGCTGCATGATCTATAAGTTTTTCCAGAGCATGCTTCTTAATAAAGTATAACATAAAGAGCTGTATCGTCTATATTTGATTTTCCTGAGCAGATGTATGCAATTACATACAAAATAATATTTAAAAAGTACACTTATTTTCTAAAATTTTATTATTTTGGAGAGTGAGAACTGCCTTTTTTTTCTTTCCACTTAAATTTTCTCTGACTGAGCTTAACAGCATTGCTAAGTAACTCCCCTCCAGCTACTCTCCCCATCTTTTCTGTCCATTTCTGTCTGACTCCAAAACTCCATAACCCAAATAATTTTTCTATTGGAGTAAGTTCTCACCAATATTGTCTGTTACTCCACATTATCACCCCTATTCCTCTCCAGCCCAGTAATATCGCTTAATGTCTTCCTCTCCTCCTGACTGTCCTTATTCACCTCCTTTATTATTATTCTTTACCTTTATGTAAAAACATACTGTGAAGTACTTAATCAATCAAATGGAGTTTTTTTAAAGTAATAGTTTAAGCAATTATTATGCAGATCTGGAATTATTTGATGCATGGCCACTGAGTGATGATGAGTGATAAAGATGAGTTTGTCACTGTTTTCCATTAGAAGGGTGAGAGTATTTTTTAAAATTTATTTCATCTGTACAGTTAACTAAGCATTAATAAAGAAAACAGAAAGGGAGAGCACATTTTCATATAGGTTATACTCAAGAGGCAATGCATGTAAAAACATGTCTGTTTTTACTGAGGAGGTAAGAACAAGCTGTTGTTACCTCCTCAGTAACAGGTAACTCCTATGATCTCACCAGTCATGGCCAAAGTAGCTGGGGTGGTTCACCACAGCATGGCATCTGAAACTGGACTCTAAAGAGACAGAGCAGTGACAGCTGGGATCCTGCAAATAAAATTTATTCATTTTTCTGTTATTAATTACATGCCTGTTTCCTCCATAAAAATGCTGATACGTCAGCAGAAAGCTGTCGTGATGTGTTGAGCTGCAATGAGTTTTCACGTGCTTCAAACTTCACAAGACAAGAGGTCAAAAGATTTGTTTTAACAGAGAGGAGGGTTGTGCAGCAGTCCTTCATCTGAATGATAGCAGTAGCTGCCATGGGACCTCTGGCTTCCAGGCTGTAAGAAGGTAGGCCAGTGCAGGAAGGTGACCTGGCACTGTTAGGGTGTTCTTTCCTGGTTCTTTTCATTTTCAATAACAGATTAAAAAAAGTAATAATTCAAATGCTTCTTGCTCAAGATAAATTCTGAAAGTATAAAACAAGTGGGAAGTAATGGTGTAATTTCAACCCTCAGCAATAGTGTGGAGACAGATAATCTCATGTACATGCTGCAAATCACAGGAGGAAGTGGAGCCATGTCTGTGCTGACACCCCCCATCCCTACACAAGCAATCTCTTTACCATTTTACTTTTACCCTGTGGTACCCTGAAAATGTCAGTAAAATGAAAATAACCATTATTTTCCTACCTATCTTAAGATGTTCTTCAGGTAAGTTTGTCAGTCTTGGGAAGCACTCTCCCCATTATTAATAGGACTGTGATGCCACTTGGCAAACAAATCATCATGCAACCTTTAAAGCTCTTACCCAGCAAAAGCCTCAAAGGGCATATACATACAAGTTTTTGTCAAAGTCTTATGAAGGCCAGAGATCTTAAACACTTAGAGACACTGAACTTGGAAAGATTTCCTGCACTACTGGCTCTGCTCACCCTCCTATTTTGGGCAACCAGGTCATACAAACTCATGAAGGAAGTTAGCAAGCTCCTTATGTATAAATATTTGGACTTTTTTGTGTGGTGAAGAAATCATAGCTAACGAGTCAGTTATCTCTAGGGTAAAGAAATACACCAGTATCAAGTAATGACTTTTAAATATGATTATAGAATCAGAGCACATGGCATTGGTGAATGTACTTGTAGATTAGGTACAGAAGTGTAAGTATATTTTGGATTTACAAGACTGTGACTGAACTGAAAAATTTTGCTATTTTTTGGGATAGGCACAGAGGTGTAAATTTTCATTGATCACATTTATCTTCTTCCTTCTTTATACCTAACTTATCATTCTAAAGCACAATGTTTTAAATTAAAACTCAGAAAACCACAGCAGATTGAAAGGAAGTGCTTCAACAGTATCCATTTACTATTCTAAGCAACATGGCTGAGTAACCCTTACCCTTAACGTTTCCAGTCAATGCCAGTAAGGTCTCCTCAGTTCAAAATGCTATATATTATTTTTGTATTACACTTGCAAAGGAGACATAGACAAGACTTCATTCCAGACTTCGGGGTTATAGAAGCAATCTTCAAACCTGGCATTCCATACAAGCCCTGCAGATGGAGAGGTGCTGTCAGGGCTGCAGATTGCTGTATGTTGGTGCTGAAGACAAAGGCTGGTGGTTTCTAGCAAGTGGATTAGATGTCAGATACAGCAGTATCCCAGCTCTTCTGGATATAATTTTAGTGATATATTTAGATATTAGCACATTAAAATAAGAAGATTTTTCACTGTTCTATCTTTCAGCTTCAGTATCTTTGACCAACTTTACTATTATAGTATCCTGTTGGATCTGTTGCACATTTTCCTATCAGCTTTTATTAAATAACTGGTTTAATGTTTGTCTGGCATTAGATCCCAGGTAAACATAAAGGACCCCTTGTGATGGAGACCATCCCTGTCACAGAGAAAAGTTGTCTGTAGTTTGAGGACATGACAGAAGAATCTGTAATAAGAAAATCTGGGGTTTGTCAACAAAAAGGAGAGATGTGGTCATAGTGAAAAATCAAACCATGCACTTACACTGCTTAACTATTGCACAACTGAAGGGCCCCAAATTGTCTGAATTTTAAGATCATGTAAACACACACAAAAATAACCTCAGCTGCTGTTCAAGCTGGCCTTTGCTGTTTGAAACTTGGCCAACATTGCTCAGAACTTGCGGTGGTTTTATCCGTGAAGTATGTTCTGCACTAATAAATCACAAGGACCGTGTCCTGTCCCGTTCTGTCTTCACTTGGTACTGAGTCTTGCTCTGCTCTCCTGATGCCAATGGAACATATATCTACTTGTTAGTTTATGCTTATCTTAAATAAGAAATCAGCTTCTCCTTGACAAAGACAACTAAAATAGCAACAAAATCACTGCTCAGGAAGAGTGAAAATGGAATAGTTATTGCAACCACTAGAAAAACACCCACAGCAACTATCCAGTCTTTGAACAGAATTTCTATGATGTTAAACATAAGGGAATCAGCACAGCATTTTTATTTTTCCCAGAAAAGCTGAAAATTTACCTTCTTTTTTCATTTGTGTATAGAGAAACTTGAGGCAGTGAGGTGCTCAGAATGGTGATGACACAGTCTTTTTTTCCAACAGAAATGCATATATTTGTAGCATTTAATTGATAGATTCTTTATATATAAAAGTAGAAGGCTATGTTTTTTTCTGTATAGGTCATGCTACTGTGGTTCTGAAATAGGATTGTAAATTAGGGTGAGATTAGTCCACAGGGACAAAGGCTCTTCCTCTCATACTGACTGCAAGAAGGCAGGTGAAGGCTTCTCACTCCTGCATTCCTCCAACTTTATCCTTTCTCTGCTTAATCTGGTTGGATTACAGGGAATTGAGTAATTTTTCATTCCAGTTTGATCTGTTATGTATGGATCTCTCTCTAAGTGCAGTGTTCTCACATGTTCTCCACCACAGTATCGATCTCAATGCAGTTTTACGGATAGCTTGCAGTAGTATCAACTGGTATCCAATTGATTCCATGGTGTATTATTAGAAGAACATTGTTTAGTGGCTGTTAAAGATACAGCGGAAGAGATCCATACACTCTAAACTCTAAAAAGAAAATAATATTCTAAGGAGAAGGAGTCATTCTCTTCTCTGGCCATCATATTCCTTAACATTATAAATATAATAGAGAGCTATCGTGCATTGACTCCCACCACTGAACAGTACCTCAAAGCAGTATGTTTCTAATTTCCATCAGGTTTCCTAAAGTCACTCTTTTACTGGAACAGTATAGTAAAACAACACATAGATCTAACTGCCACTTGTTCTACGTAATAAAAAAGTTCAAGACTCAGTGCTTCTACATTAAATTTTCACAGAAACTTCATTATTTGGTAGCACAATAGAGAATTAACTTGGAAAATTATCAGCAGTCCTTAGAGAGTACCATAGCATCTGGAACTTGTTTGAAACATTTGGATGTTTATTCACACACAGATTCCATTAACTTTACTTCAAAGTACAGACACCTCACAACAAAATTTGCCCAGACAGCAAATCCAAGCGTTCAAAGAACATGAAAACCAGTATTAATTTTTCTTGGGAAGAAGGACAAAACAAGCCTAAACCAAAATTCCCATATTCTAGTAAAAGGACACTGAAATCTAATCCTAGGCTAAATCTGATAGATTGGTCTGAGAAACAGACCCAAGAAAAGGATATGGAGTATAAATATTCAAAGGAATTTTGATTACAGACACACCTTCAGTTTCAGCAAACCTGAAATAGAAGCTGATCTTCAAATTGCAACTGTCTACTGATGGTATACAATAATCCAGCAGGGCACTCTTCAGTTCTAGTCCAATTTTCATATGGGAATTATGACCTGAAATAAACCTTCTTAAGGACTCTTCCAGGAGTCCAGGAAGGAAAATCCATGTAGCATAGCCATTGCTAACAAATGTTTCCTGATAATGTTTCCAAATGGTACTTTAATGCATCACAGAATTTATGATACTTGTTATTTAAAATGTGTTACATTTCAATAAAACATTAGTGTCCAGATATGTTATTCTCAAAGGCCATGATCCTTTAAAAACACAGTTTATACACTGAGAATACTCCCCCTAATAAAGGAAAGCTCACACCTAACGATCTTTGGAGGGATCTGAACTATAAGGTGTTAGGATGAAAAGGGTTAGCAAAGCATCAGGTGTCCAGGTCTTCATCTGAAGCTCATTTTTAGTTCATGCCAGCAGCAATTTCTTATTTCATGATGATCTGCACTTTCTTTGTAAATTCTCTGTGTCTCAGTCAACACACATCATCACAGCTGACTCATCCTTAATCTTATTTTAGTGCTTGCTCCCTGGTTTCTGCAAACATCTCCTTTTCAAGATAATTTTCAATTACCTCCAGGACCTAATCTCTTCCTTTACAGTTAAATTCAGTTAACACATATATGTACATTGGGGTCTTTGAACTCTCAACACCTTTGACAGTCTTTCTCCTCTCAAGGCAAATATGTCTCAGGTGCAGCAATTCTGTATACTTCTGCTCACAGAAGAGGATGACTGGGCAGAGTGCACAGCAGAAGGATAATTTGAATGCCTAAATCAAACAGGCTATATCTCTAACAGTGGTAATACCCATGGTAATTTGTCCAGTTATAGCTGGTGGACCTTCTAGTTGTAGCTGATGGGAAAATTAAGTGTTTCTACTATCTATCTGGTGCATTTGCAGAGAGAGTAGAGACATTTCAACCAAGAACATTTTTGTTAAAGGATAGTGTACTACTCTTTCTGACACCCAATTATAAGCATAAATTATATATTATTTTCTCAACATGACTTATGTTTGGCCTTTTCATGTTTCAAAGGCAAAATAAGTTCTAAAGAACTGTAGCAGGGGATAGCAAATGATGTTGCAGAAACAAACGTAATCAAAAAATCTGAATGTGACAATATGAAAGCCTCCGATTTATTTTCTTGCCTCATTTGATAATGGACAATTTGACCTGTTGGGATTGATGCATAAAGTTTGCCCTAATACATGCTGGTACATTTTTAACATCATTAATCATATCCTGTTGGTCCTACAGTAATGCACTGGCTTTTCAAACCAGAGTCACAGAGCTGTATAGCAGTCTTTCAATCAAATCTGGAAAGACAGTCTAATGAGGCATCAAAATGAGAGCATTATGGATTTTAAGTGCTTCAGTGATAGTGTTTTTATGTTGTCAGCTTTGATTTATGTCCTTTAAAAACTGCAATACAAAAATGTAGAAATTGTCCTAGCACTTAGCAAAGGATTTTATATAATTTTGAAAGTATTAATAGCTTATGCTTCTGATGATGGACCAACCCTTGAAGTACTGGATCTCAGAAAATCTTAGATGTTAAATCTGAATGGCCAGGCAGATGTTGCAAAATATATACTTTGTCTTATCATTGCTTTAGCTGTCCTTTGCCTTATGTATCCTCTCCTGTTCTTTGAAAGTTTATCTATTTGAGTACCTATGCTGGAACTACAAAAAAAAGTGTAGAAAGTCTAGCTGTGGTAAAGTATACAGAGGCACGTTGACTGTTTAGTGAGTTGTCAATTATCATTCCTGTATATTTATGCTCTGAATGTGCATGTTTACTGAACAGTTGAGTAAGCAGAGGTATACCCTCTGGGAGATGGCAAGTCTACCAGCTGAGCTGCATTTGGAGAAGAAAAACTTCTGCTGTTTGTAAGGTGCCTAGAAGACAAATGTAGATTGGTGAAACCAAAAGAAGCAAAGTCTTCAGCCTTAGGAAATAGTTGATTCCCTCACAGTGAAAATGTGCTTTCATGTATAAAGAACTGAAATCTCATTCACTAAATGATACTCCTATTAGATCCCAAACTCTGTAATAAGTATCTCCTGGATTTCATGAACCCTTATATCTAACACTAGTATAGGAGTATATAGTATATAGAAGTATAGGAGAGGCTGTGACAGAACGCATGATTCTCTTTGCCAACATATGTGCATTCATTATGCTTCAGTGAAAATGTATTTCTGGACAGTTTTGTCTTGGTTATTGCATGCCGGGACATGTGAAAAATCTCTGCAAGTAACTGGATATGTTCAGCTGCAATCATCTTTCTAGTATGCAGGGTCAGGCCAGGTGAAGAGAGGTACAGCCAGCAAGCAACTGAAAAAACTGGTCCGGACTCCCTGAGAGGAAAATTGAAGGCCAGAAGGCAGACATCAGAGAGTGTGGAAAGAAAAAGATACAGAAAGTCTGTAGCAGCTCAGGAAGTCACTGGAAAATGCTGGACTGGGATCAAGCATGAAAGAGAGAAATTAATTGAATGGACAGAGTGGGCAGAGTGGAGAATTTTTTAGTTACCTTATTAATTTGTTCCACTGGGTAGATCCAGGATTCCCTCTAGGTAAAGTTCCCCCAACAACAAAAGAGTTTTGAAGATCTTGAGTACATTTTAAGGAAAAAGGTGCAGGCAGGTCTGTCATAAAGCTCTGGCCAACACAGATGTGCATCAGAAGAACAGGCCAAATTTCCATTTCTGATTCAAAGATTGTGCAGAGCCAAAGAAATGCTGTTAGCCCTTCATTACAGTGTCAATATTGGCCCTTGATTTGTTGTTGTAATTAAAATGTTCCTTATATTTTAGTTGTGTCAGTATTCTAACACTGCTGGTAATTCTGAATTCCTTATCCAGTAGGCAAATAATGCTTTCATAAGCAACTGTTGTTTTCCAGCCATTCCACAAGCAACTCTTGTTGAAGCCACACAGGTGAAAAAACAGGCAAAACACAACAAATCTCCCCAACTTAAGAAATTTAAAAATTAGCCAAAGAATATAATAATTGTTAAACAATAAGATGGGTTCATATAAATGACTTTCCCGCAGAAATATTAAGACTTGACAGTTTATAGACAAGGAAACTGAGATTTGTAGCTTTTTCTAAGATGAATTGTAAAAGAGTCAAGAATTTTGGTTAATTTTCCATCTGTTTCTTCATTCAGAAAACAAGTTTATTTCCTTATAGTAGCTAGATAAATACTTTAAAATTACCCCGTTCTGTTTTGTATACTGATGACATGACAGGTATTCAATAATCCAGAAAAAAAGTAACCATATTGGAAAGAAGACAGAAACTTAGACACACACACAACCTGGCTACAGGAAGATCTATCTCTCAAAGCAGTTGAAGAGTAATTTCAGAAAAGAGAGAAGCTGCACTAGTTCTCTACATAATGGTAAAAAAATATTTCATAAATGTTGTGATGCTGTGTGACAAAAAGCTACTGGAAATACACTGATTGCTACTATGGAAGGGTGGACTAAGGAATGCCTGTGTGAATACATCTTAAATGAAAAGTTGTCATGTACAGGTCAATGTGCATGTGTGTGTGTGTGCGTGCATGCATGTGTGTGCCTAGCTTTTTTTTTTTTCCTCGTTTTACTCATGTTACTCTTGAAAGTCAAACACAAGCAGTATTGAGCTGGAATCTATTCCTTCTTATTAGTCGTGGACTGAACTGGTCCTTTAAAAAATCATTCAGAAACACATGAATAAAGACATGTGAGCGTAACTTGAAGGTGATGGGCTGTACAAATGTGAGTGTGGTAGTAATCTGAACATTTTCTTGGAAGTCATGATGTGTAAGGGGGAAAAATCCCAACTTGACCTTTACAGCTGGGGTTGAATTTGCAAGGCAGGTGGGGAGACACTAACTAGTTGTGAACTGTGAAAGGGCAATGTCAAATCACTGACAGATGATTTATACAACTACTTTCTACATGACTCAGTGCAAAAGATTATTCTGCTGCTCATGTATTCTTATTTTTACTTTCTTCTTTTCAATCTTTGCTCCTTTCCTTATCTAATTCTTATACCTGCTAATACACAGAAAGGGAAATCCCGTAGTGTTTGCTTGTCATCTTCACTTTCCTTCCTTGGCACTCATTTGGCAAGAAGGGCAGGTATCCTGATGAGTATTTATTACAGTGTGAGATCAAAGTTTGAGGACACGGGCAGTGCCTGAATCTTTCTTTGATCCACAGATAGTATTTCAATTAAAGACAGATTTGGCAGTACCTCCTGGTTTTCCATCAAACTTGACATCATAGACTATTCCCCTTTCCCCCCTCCTACACTGGAATCTTCCAAGGAAATGTCATCTCATTATTTGTTTTTCAGATCCTTCTCAAAGACTTGGTCATAGTCATATAACAGTACAACTCTTGTTTGATATTACCTCTTTCAACTGTAATGATGGACTAGGATAATCCCTGTGTGATTTTAAAGGAACTCTACCTTGGGAAGAATTGATTTATCTTCTGTGCCTTATTTTTATTAAGTATATGCCTTTACATTTGATGGTGTTAAAACAGATTTTAGGCCCTTGTACTCAGTTTACATGATGATGCACACCATTTTGTAGCAGGGACACTAAATCTCATTTTGAAGAATGTGGCATTTAGAAGAAGGTGAAGCATGTGTTAAAGGAACCAATGTTAATAGTGAGAAAAAGATGAAGTGAAATATCAGATAAAATTAATTATTAAAAAAGAGAGGAAGAGTTAGAGAGCAAGAGCTAACATTAGTATCAGAAAAAGGAGACTTGAAGACAAATTCATGCAATTGCAGGAGAAAGGTAGTTTTTGGTTTAAAAAGACTTTACTGGATAATTAGCTGCTGAAAAAAAACAGTATTTGCCAGACATTTGTGAGAAATTATTTGACCAACTGGAAAAACAGTTCACAAACAAGTAGACAAGCACTTGCATTATCTCAATAAAGCTGCATCACAATACAAATGGAAAGCTGGTAGTGAAGATACGCTAACTGACACCAACCCTCCTTGCTGTAAAATCTAGGCAGACTTTAGAGAAACTTCATGGGGGTTTTGAGATTCTTTTTCAAATCACAGTGTCATCCTTGGATTCTACTAGATTATGCTGTCTTAATCTGTAGCTAGCATATTATGGTACTGGGTTACAATAATACGTCACACTTCATCTTGACAAGTTTTCAGAAATTTTATATCCGAACTGCAAGAGTGATCTTTGTTTTCTTACCAACAGCGATTTATATTGAGTGCAGATGGATTTACATTATATTTACACATGATTTCTCCTGCCACCAGGTAAGACATTTGTTACTTCCTATTGTTCCTGGCTGCAGAAGTAGGTGATGGGGGTGGTTCAGTGTGTAGCTAGGCTGACAAAGTGACCCCATTGACCCAGCCCAGCATCTTATGCATGGAACCAGAACAAACAACTGTCTGGCTTTTCAGTTGGAGCTCTATGTTAGAACATCAGGAGCTGGCATGGAGCCCCTCTTCCCAGTTGCTAACACTGGAATGTGAAAAGCAGCCTGGGCACTTACTTAATTATTATTATTATCTTATTTAATCACTGATTAATTAAGTGGAATAATTAATTAATTATTAAGTGATACCTTAATACATAACACTGAGCAAATACAATTATGCAGTTTTATGACTTCTATATTGCATGTATATGGTTTGAAACACTTTCCATTTGTGTGCCTAGGACACGAGCTCAAGAAAATAGGCTTTTGTATTGCTGGGGAGTTATACAAATGAATTTAATCTCTGGACAGAGAGAAAACACATGGTCTATGTATTGTGTAAGAATTCATTGTGTATATTAAATAAGTCAGTGTGCAAATTTAACAAAATTCATCCACACCAAATGATACTTACACAAACTGCACAATGACCCAGTAATGACTCCCCAGATACATAGTTAATTGCTATTCTGTTAAGAAAGTGCACAAAATTATTGATGTGGGGCATATTGTACTATGCCTTATTTCTTCTTGTGTTATGGAGCACAGAACCAACTGAATTTAATGTCAATGAGAAATTACATATTCTGTCATATAGTGGAAATGTGGTAGTTTTAACTTCCAAAAACCAAACCACTGGATTGCTTTGGGTCACTGACACATAGTATCAGGAAATACACTTGTGGAATAAAGTAAGTTATTCACTCAAAGGATGCTGTAGATTCAGACTGATCGTTGTAACTCAGAATAATTTTCAGGCTTGAATTTTATCTGCTCTTTTTGAGTTCTGGTTTTCAGCTACCAAGTAATGATGCTACTTCAGGAACATGATTGTTCTTCCTTTTGTTTGTGCATTGCAAACTCTTTGCTCATTATATACCTTGAATTTACATTAAGTAATGTTAATGTTAAATAAAGTGATGAATAGCATATATAATATGATTATTTTAACAAGTGTTTTAAAGCTAGGAAAAGTCTGAGTGAGCTGCAACAGGAAACAAAGCAAAATTGCCTACAGCATAAAAAGAAATGCAGGAAATCGCCAGTCTTAGAAGAAATATAAAATATACTGAAAGAAAACAGCAAACTCAGAACACATTTGTGCTAAGAGACTGACACAGCCCAGAGATGTTTCTAAAAGCACTTTGATTTGGGCCATTTTGTAAACCACTCACTGAATATGGTCCTAAAAATGAAGTTTAGCTGGGAATAGAGGATGCATGTGGTCACTCGCAGAGGGAGAGTACACATCACAGAGAGACAGCCAGAAGCAACAAATAGAGGAAGAAGCACTTGCCCTACAAATGATTATATGGAATATTAAAATATGTGTGGTATCTAGGTCTAGCACAACTGAAACTTTTTATAACCAAGATTTTTAAAAGCTCTTGTGGGAAGACCTAGCTTAAAACGTTTCTAAAGGTTCTGTGTCTTAAAAGGCAGACACTCAGCATACTTTGCAGATTGGGACTCCTTCAGATTTGATCAGTAAAACCAAATCACCCAGATGACTTAATCAGCGACAAGCTTTTGTGCAGCCACCTGGTTTTGATGAGGCTCCTCACAGGCTGACATGGGACTTGGGTTGATAGCCCCATGCTTTGGCTATCATACTTTGGGTTTGGATTTCCCTCTCTGAACAATTACTTGAATACAATTGCAAGTTGTTCGTAAAGATGAATTCACAGATTACTTTTCTACTGAGCTGAAAAGCAAGGAGGTCTATTGCTATGTAATTATTACTCAAGAAAACACTATACAATGACTTTTTTTCTTTAAACCATTTTAATTAAACATTTCACAAATAATACAAGACAGAACCATTGACATAAACACCTTTAGTTCTGGTTGTGAATTCCATGCTGTTTTTAATTAATTAGAATTCTGTATGGCAAGGCTTGAGAAAAGTTTCTATGCTTACCAGTTAGCCTCAAAACTAGGATGTTGTTGCAGAATGCTTAAATAATTACAGTAAATTAATCAAATAATCAGAATTGCTTACTTGCTTACCTGTTCCAGAAAGGAAGCCACTTTTTTTCCCAGTAGAATTACCTCAATAGACAGGCCCAAAAGCATAAAGAATGATATCCCACAGTCTGAAGACTGAATCTCATGGATACTTTCATAATTCAGATTACTTTCCAAATCTTACATGACAAAATTATTAATGAGAAACAGTGAACAAAGGAGCTTTTCTGATTTTCTTAAGATACTGATTTTTTCCTAACACATAAACGATAATAGAAATGACATAAAAATTAGTCTGCTTTGTGTCAATGATTTGACCTTTTCCCCACCTCTTCTTACAAGTGGCTAAATCTCTCTGCCTTGGAATTGAAACATATTGAACAAACAGCTTGGTTTATTTAAAACGCCTTTCCTAGTAAATGACTATATACATGTTTTGTCATCTGCTCAGTGTGGTTGTGTCTGAGTGAATCCCACTCCAAGGGAGAAAACATTTCAGTTGTCCTGTAGATTGGAAGACTTCTAGTTGTGTGAAACAGGGCCTGTAAAGAGTACCGATTACATTAAAAAATGTTTAGAGTAACTCAAACACTCTAAAATGCAAATTACTTCATCTTTGCTTATAATACACTACAAAATATAAACTGTGTGAGACTGAAAGTGTTTCTCAAAGTTTGGGCAGTGCTACAAGCAATGATGCTCCTATCTTACCATAGCTTCTTTATAACATGTAATATGTCAAGAGCTCTCCTTATTTACCATTATCTTTGTTTCAAATAAATATTATTAGAAGACTTATATGATAATTATCATTATAGTATACAGTACTAGTACTGCATTTCAGAAATGTTTTATATTCATATATAAGATGTTACTTATTTTATATTTTGCCTCTTTTTTTTTTAATAAAGCCAAGCTTTTGCCTACCTTGCTTAGGATTTCAGAAATATAGTGACTAAAATGGACTCTATATAATCTGATTCTTGTGGAAGAAGTACTCATTTTTTCCCATCACAAGTCCATCTCTGAAATGAATCTAAAATTAAAATGCCTGTTGGTACCACTTGACACAGCTGCCAAATAATAAAAATACTAGAGTAGCATTGTACATCTGTCAGCCTGTTTCGTCTTCTGTATAATCAAGCATATTTTGTTTTTAAAAGTAGTTTTATACTGTTAAATTAATTACTTGGCTCCTTTTTCCATTTGGATTGCCTAGTTCTTGTTCAGTTCCATGCTGCTTTCTTTTGAGATGAATTATTCTTCACACAGTGAAGAGTACAAGATATAATCTGTATAGGAAACATGAGGGGTTCTGGTAGCATGGAAACTGCTGTCAAAGTGCAGTATCGGTGTATTTTCATGAAGATCAATTGAGGTACTACATGTGGGAAAGGAGAAGTAAAACTTTTAATAGTAACAGAATTCATTATTTTTATAAGCAAACCTTCCAAGCAGCTTGAGAAGTAATGCCTTAATGTAATTTTGTGATTGTAAATCACAGAAAAATAATACAACTTTGACATTTTAAAAGCTTCTCTCTTTTTTCAAGTGTTTTCAGAAACTCTTTATGGCACAAGCTGCGTGTTATTCTAAGTAGCTGTTTTGTGTTATCTGCAGTCATGTCTGTACTCTGATATCAACATTGTGATCCCTATTGACCTCACACAAGATGGCGCTTAGGCACCAAGTCAGTCTTTGCCCACTTCTGTGTCTTGCTTCAACTTTTAATCCTTTATTTCAGGTGTCTTTGCAAGTTTTTTTTCATATCCTGAACATCAGCATCACTTTTGCACAAATCCAAACCCCTGTCTTACTCATCTACTCTAACCCCCACCAGTTTAAATGTAAACATGTGGTCTTTGTTATATGAACCCCAAAAGTTAGCTTAGCATCACACTCTGAACCTAAGCACTACACCTCACCTTTGTTGGCTAGAAGCCAAACGCTGATGTCAGTCCTGATTTCTGTCAAAAAAGTGTGCTGAACACTCTTACTCTGTCCAAAAGTGGTAGTTTGCTAAGACACATTGTGTGGTCTGCCATAGCCCTTCTGAAGTGATGCTAGTTAAATTTATAACCTTGCATAAGGTTAACAGTTAGATCAGATGACATGAAAAAGCCAGTATGGGCTTTTGGTATTTTGAAGTTTTTGGTATTTCTGGGCAAGATGAGAATTCTGGTTTGTGACTAATTGCAGCAATGACTAAATTTAAACAAAGTCCTAGAGGGACCTAAGATGGTTGCCACATAACACCGCATTACATGATGTGTTTGAAGGATGTTTGAGAAATAGCTAGGATAGGGCTTTAATTGAAGCTTGGGTTTGCAGGTTTGTTTTCACCTTATGCTGAAAGATATTCCTAGATCATGGTAACAGAGGGAATGAGAGGTACAAAGGTACAGCCAATGTTTTTCATCAGATTACAGTTGATCTGGGATGAAGAGACCTAGTGGACCCTAATACTGTGGAACTTACTGGCTCATTTATGTTATTGCATTAAACTAACTCAGTTTCTCCTAAAATAGGAGATTAAAATAGGAATCTAATAAATAGACAAAGCCTAAACTTAAAATGAAATCTGCAGCCCACCAGATGAAAGAACACTTCTTTCACTGTAGTTTCTATTTTCCTTACATCCCCGAGACCCTAAACTCAATCCTACTTTGAGGTCTAGTTTAATAATCCCTAAACATAAAAAACAAGCATAAGAAGTGCATAAATTTTGACATCTAGCCTTGGTTTAGTCTGGATGGTTTCTTTAACCTTTTTAGATAAATACACCTCATTTTCTTTTCCCATTTTTAACCCTAACCATAATGAAATTCCAAACAAAGTCCAAAGCCTATTCCATCAGTGTTTACCTGGCAAGCCCCAGTATCACTTTGGCATGAAATTGGCAGTAGATTTTGACAGGCTCTAACTCATGGCTTCTAGGTCTCAATTGCCTGTGCTATGCATCAAAAGTATTGTATCACTGACTTAATTTACTTTTTTCCTGGGTTGTTTGTTTGTTTTTCAAAATAACAAGTAGAACAGATAAATGTTCCTGTTAAAAGAGGTTATTTAACACAAATGAGCAACATCTGAAACATTTTCCATTTGAGATATCATAAGATTTATAAGATCATAAGTTACTACATATTTTGGGATAATCAAAACTAATTTTAGCTAAAACAAAGTTAAAATTTACAATTCCAGTATTTCTTTAAATACATATTAAAAAGCACTCAACACTGGAAATAATCTGTTTTAAACTCTGCTGAAGGGAATCAAGTTTAAAACTGTTTTTGAAACATTCTTTGAGCTAAATCTTCATGAGCTAGGTTTTGTGAATATGTAAGGAAAGTTTTGCATATCAGAGGTTTTGAATGCTCAGCATAGGTTGCTCCAAGAAATCTGACTGATAAAAGTTTTTTATATTCTCTACATGTTGGATACACTAGCATACTGGAAACAATTTGCAAAATGGTGAATAACTTTTTATAATGCTTTTAAAAATCTAGACTATCAGATATAAGAATTACTTCTGGTATAAGGCCATCTGACATACCATTCTTCTGAATCAAGCATTCCAATAAAGATAGGTTAACAATATTGCAAACCTGTATCTCTAAGTGTTTGCCTGCAATGAATTTTAAATGCAAACATTTGTAGCAGAAGATCAAACTTCAGTCTTTTATATTTATCTCAATTGCTGATGGCTACTGCTGGAGACAGGAGACATAGATACATGAATTTTTGACTTAGCATAGCGTGGTCATTTCCAGATTCACATTACTGTGAATGAAATAGCTAGAGATCCAATCACAAATTATTAAGCTTATAGTACATTGCAGGTATTATTTGTGGAAAGGTCTGAGTTTATGTTTGGCAACAGTGCAAGACCTATAGACATAGGCTGGCCATGCAGTATGTCTTGAATTTATTGCAGTGGAAAAGTTCAAGTTCTCTGTGTACACTTTCCTACTTACACTGGTGTGGAAAACAGGATTCCTATTCCCTATATATAAGGTCATCAGAAACTTGTATCCCTTTGAAAAGTTTATAAAAATAATCAGAAATCTTATATGGCTATTAGGAGTCCATGCTCTTGATTGCCATTGTTTCCTGAGCATACTGTCCTTAACCAAAGAAGGAAGTGTCAAGACATTTGTTTCTGTAAAACATTGAAAATAACTTCTGAGCATATTTTTAAATGATCGTACCACTTTTTGAAATTTTAAATTCTCCCATCATGATACTTTTAATCTGTAAAGGATCTTTAGTGATTGCTGAGTGTATTTCAGCATCCTTCATATGCTCAGCAAAGATGTGTGGGGATTTCAAATCAGTTCTTTAAGGCAGCTGCCTGATTCCTCAGCACTGAAGTACTAAACAACACAGAACCAAAGCTCATTTGTGGGGCTCAGGTGTGATCCACTGTAAGGACTAACCATGAAAAGTTCCAAACTTTGCATAATTTTCTTTTTAGCACAAGATATATGTGAGGCTGGAAGTTTTCTACAATAGAGACATGTTTTTAATTTTCTTAGAAAACAAAAATCAAAGGATTTTGCTTAATGATTCCCACCAAAAAAGGCAAAAAGCCATTCTGCCTAGTCTGAAACTCAACAGTTTACTATTACATCACTATGTAATGACAAACAGTCATATGAAACCTGATCTTACCCTACAAAGAGTTGTACTGGGTCTGGCTGAGCTGGAATTGGTTTTCCCCTACAGCAGCCCTCACGGTGCTGTGTTTTATGCTGGGAGCTGGCAGGGTGTTGATAGAACAGTGCTTACACAGCACCAAGGCTCTTTCTGACATTTCCCTCCCCAGTGGGACGGGGTGGGCAAGATCTTGGGAGGGGACACAGACAGGACAGCTGACCCCAACTGACCAGAGGGATATTCCATACCATATGACGTCTGCTCAGTATAAAGCTGGGAGAAAGGAGGAAGGGGCTGGGGTCACCCTTGGTCCTCTGGGGAATCACTACGCGTATTGGAGCCCCCTGCATCCTGAGAAGGTCCGACATCGCCTCTTTATGGGAACTAGAGAATAAATCTGTTTTCTTTTACTTCCGCGCACAGACCATTGCTTTGATTTGCTTATATTAAAACTGCTTTTGTTTTACCCACAAGGGTTGGTTTATCTTATTTTCTTTCTCCTCTTTGCCCTGTTGAGAAAACAAGGGGAAAGAGGGGGAAGTGACAGAGCGACTTGGTGGATACCTGGCATTTAGTCAACGTCAAATCACCATTCTGCTTGTCTGAAACTCAACAATTTACTATTACATCACTATGTAATGACAAACAGTCATATGAAACCTGATCTTACCCTACAAAGAGTTTAACAGTATTTGCAGTAGGGAGGAGAACAATATCTGCTACAAGAATGACTTGCCCCACCAATTGACTCATCTGTTTAAGTTGAATACTGTAATTAGCATAGAGGGAAAACATGGAAATGATTAAAGGAGTATTCTAAGAAAGAAATAAATGCAATGTTGCAATATTGCATAATTACCCGTTCCTTACTGAATGGTATGCAGCTGCAAGAATAATTAATCCTCTCTAATTCTTTGCCAGTCTTCTTGTTACAGAAGCAGTGGGAGTAGAAATAATGAAGTCTCAGTATGGATATTAATCCTCCTTTTGTTATTTCCTATTTCACTTGTGTTCAGTAGACTACTGTTGAATACAAAGGAGGAAACAGGGATTCAACAAGATATAAAGCAAAGAAGAAAGTTTTTTTAAAAAGAGATTACGTAGCTCATAAGAATGAAAAACTGTCCAAGTCTCTGTAATTTTTTGTCTTTATTAGAAATGTCTCAGCTTTACATTATTTCATGACAAGAAATTCTCTTTCCTTTGCATGTTTCCTTGCTGGTTCTCAAGATGCCAGAAAACCATCTACATAATTTTTTCTCCTTTTTATTCTCCCTACTATTCTCCAATAAGCATAATGATCCTTATATCAACACATACCCCAAATCTTCCTTTTCCATCAGTTTATAGTTCCCTCTAGGACTCACCAGTTTTATTCTATATTTGCCAAAATTTGAAAGGCTACCATGAAATATCTCAAATAGGAGTGAGTAGTTCTGTGATCTTTCTTGTAAAGTTTCGTCCCTAATGACTATGTATCATCTAGTTTATTTGTTGAATTATGTTGAATTCCACCTTTTCCTAGGAGTCAACTCTGGTCTAGTATTTTTGCCTCATCCAGCTAGTAACTGGGGGTAGGCAGCCAGGGAAACAAACCAAGGGACCATCTGAGAGGCCATGGCTTCACATTTCCTTTTCTCTTTACAATATCCAGGATCGGATTAACAGAAGATGCCAGACACAATAATGGGGGTCATAAGGAGATACATGGGCTCTGTGGGGGCCTTGAACTACTAGCAAAAAGAGAGACTACAGATTTCAGGGACAGACAAACATGCTGTTCCAGAAGCTGGAGACGACAAACCAGGAAGGGTACAAGCAGCTGCTGTGAATTTCCCAGCCTCATTCTATTTCTGGTGCTCCCACTTCCAGATCCCAGTAACTGGATCCCCACCAGCAAATCATCCCCTTGAGTTAGTCCTTCTTGACAAACTGACCCATGGCCTGAAGTAACTGGGCTAGATCTAAGTGCCCTGATGCTGCGTACTCTAAAGGTAGGGTTGCAGCAAAAAAAGATTAAATTTTTACATAGATGCATTGACATTGGAGTATATATGTAGCTTTTAATGGAAAAATACATTTCTGTAATAAAAATGGAGGCTGAAATAATAGGGGTCTTGTGTAGATTTTCAGGTCTTCATGACATCTAAGCTCCAACAGTCCTTTTTCCCAATTTGTGCTAATTAACAGGTGAAGTCTCTCAGTAGGTACAGCGTGCTGTCTGGGAGAACCTAGACTAGGAAGTGGTGTGGGATAGCAGCAGTGGCCACTGACTCACTGCCACAGTGAGTGTCAGGGGCCACAGTGATGAACAGCAATATGCTTTTAGACCATGGACAGGTGACGCAAGGCAGGAGGTAGTGAGTGGTACCTGTCGTTCAGATCCCTCTTGGTCTGAGGACCACAAAATTGTGCCAGACTGGCTTTAATGGCAGAGTGGAGTTGAAAAAGACCCTGGTGCAGCATGTATTATTGCTAACACTGTCTATGAATTCTCCTCAGCAGCTCTGTAGGTCTTCTTGCAGGCCTGCAGAATGGTAGCACTTGCTATTGGTGTGCAGATAGAAGCCACACCATGTAATGAGAATGCCAGCAACTGTCCCTATGCAGTAGAGGAAGTCCTGATGTACCTTGTTTATCAAGGGCATCTCTATCACAGTCAGGATCTACCTGGACTTACCTAGCTCATCGTGGTTGACTGGTGAGATCTGGGTATGATAAATAGCACAAACAATGCCTCCTTCTCTGGTAAGGGGTGCTGGAAACTGGCATGCTTATCAAAGCCTTGTCAAAGGCCAGCTCTTTAGGAAGAGTTCTGAAGACTTCCCTCCAGTTTATAAAGTTCACTATCCCTAAGTGATCATTCAGTACTGCATGATCCCAGTAGTGGGAACTGATCCCGTGATTGCAAGATATCTCCACCATGAGAACACTGGTAAGGACAGCCACTGTCACCTCTTTGTTGAATGTCAACATCGGTGGCATCATCATGCTGTCTACACTTCTAACAACAGTCTGGTCCAACTTCTGGAGTTCCCAGACAAGCTGCTCACAGTATGTTTGGTGAGGGATACTCCCATTGCCAGGACATGATCTGGCAATGTGTGCACACAGCTCAGAAAGCCAGCCATAAGCTGGGCTGTGTAAAAATAAGTGTTTTATAGGAGCAGGGGGCTCTGACACGCATAGTAGTTCCTGGGAGGACCAAGGGTGACCCAACCCTCTTCCTCCTTTCTCCCAGCTTTATAATGAGCAGACATCATATGGTCTGGAATATCCCTTTGGTTGGTTTGGGTCAGCTGTCCTGTTGTGTCCCCTCCCAAGATCTTGCCCACCTCGTCCCACTGGGGGACATGTCCAGCAGGTTGAGGGATGGGATTCTGCCCCTCTACTCTATTCTCACGAGACCCCATTGGAGTACTGCATCAAGTGCCGAAGTCCTCACTACAAGAAAGACATAGGCCTGTTGGCATGGGTCCAAAGGAGGGTGTGCAGGTTTAAGCCCTGCCGGGACCGGAGACCACGTTGCCGTTGCCCCTCTCCCACCCTCAGCCGGTCGGGCTGGAAGTTAAGCACAGACCCCGGGCTGAAATAAGAAGAAATTTAATACAACAGAGTGATAGAACAATCTGAACAACAACAGTAGCAATGATAACAACAATAAACAACAATAATAGTGAACAAGACAAACGATATACAGAAAAATATTGCTAGCTAGTTACGGAAAAAGGTTCCTGCCACTGAGCCCGCCAAAGAGCAAGTTAAAAAGGTTCCACCCCTGGACCTGACGTCGGCATGGTATGAATAACCCGGCTGGAGATCCCTTCCCCCTCTCTCTCTGCTGGGGAAACTTAACCCTATCCTAGCTGAACCAGGACATAATCCACCCCTTTATTCTATACAATGTGCGTCATGTCCAGCTGCCATTTAGCAGTTAACAATAACAAAACAACAATTTACAAAGGCACAGCATACTTTACGGCATGTTCTCACCCAGAATCAAGTCCCCCTGTGGTACTCATTGGACCTCTCCATTGTCCTGCATCACCCACCAGGTACACCCAGGTCCTTGGGCAAAAGCAATCCCGTGCATGGGTTTGCCTTTGCCTTTGCCTGTCACAGGACTAAACCAGACCATTTTTCCCAATATATTCCTCATGTGCACCACAGGGACTTTATCCCCATCTACAGCACGTGGAGGTTTTGACTGAGCCGGGCCAGCTCGACTGGCAGATCCTCTTGTGTTGACTAGCCAGGTGGCCTTTGCTAGATGCATGTCCCAGCCTTTGAAGGTCCCACCTCCCAGTGCTTTCAATGTGGTTTTTAACAGTCCATGGTAGCGCTCGATCTTCCCAGAGGCTGGTGTGTGGTAGGGGATATGGTAGACCCACTCAATGCCGTGTTCTTCTGCCCAGGCATTTATGAGGTTGTTTCGGAAGTGGGTCCCGTTGTCTGACTCAATTCTCTCTGGGGTGCCGTGTGGCCACAGGGCTTGGGTTTCAAGGCCCAGGATGGTGTTCCGGGCGGTGGCGTGGGGCGCTGGGTAAGTTTCCAGCCATCCAGTGGTTACTTCCACCATTGTGAGCACGTGGCGCTTCCTGTGGCGGGTCTGTGGCAGTGTGATGTAGTCGATCTGCCAGGCCTCTCCATATCTATATTTCAGCCATCGCTCTCCATTCCGCTGGGGCTTCACCCACTTGGCATGTTTGATTGTGGCACACGTCTCACATCTGTGGATGATCTCTGCAATGGTGTCAACGGTGAGGTCCACCCCTCGATCTCCAGCCCACCTGTATGTTGCATCTCTACCTTGGAGGCCCGAGGTCTTGTGGGCCCACCGGGCTATGAACGGTTCACCTTTGCGCTGCCAGTCCAAGTCCACCTGAGCCACTCTAATCTTAGCAGCTTGGTCTGCCTGCTGGTTGTGTCCATGTTCATCAGTGGCCCGACTCTTGGGTACATGGGCATCCACATGGCGCACCTTCACAACGAGGTTCTCCACACGGGCTGCAATGTCCTGCCATACTTCAGCAGCCCAGACGGTTTTACCCTTACGTTGCCAGTTGTTCTGCTTCCATTGCTGCAGCCATTTCCACAGGGTATTTGCCACTGCCCACGAGTCAGTGTAGAGGTAGAGCCTTGGCCACTTTTCCCGCTCAGCAATATCCAAAGCAAGCTGGATGGCTTTCACCTCTGCAAACTGGTTCAATTCACCCTGTCCCTCAGCAGCTTCAGTGACCCGTTGTGTGGGACTCCACACAGCAGCCTTCCATCGTCGATGTTTTCCCACAATGCAAGAAGACCCATCAGTGAACAGGGCATATCGCTTCTCCTCATCCGGCAGCTCGTTATATGGTGGGGCCTCCTTAGCACGTGTCACCTCCTGTTCTGGTGACATCCCGGAATCTTTGCTCTCTGGCCAGTTCATAATCACCTCTAGTATCCCTGGGCGGCTGGGGTTCCCTATTCGAGCCTGTTGTGTTATCAACGCAACCCATTTACTACACATGGCATCTGTTGCATGATGCGTGGAGGAGGCCTTTCCTTTGAACATCCACCCCAGCACCGGCAGTCGGGGTGCCGGGAGGAGCTGTGTTTCAGTGCCGACCACTTCTGAGGCAGCCCAAACTCCTTCATACGCTGCCAGTATCTCCTTCTCAGTTGGTGTGTAATTAGCTTCAGAGCCTTTGTATCCCTGGCTCCAAAAGCCTAGAGGTCGGCCTCAGGTCTCCCCAGGTGCTCTCTGCCAGAGGCTCCAGGTAGGGCCATTCTCCCCCGCTGCGGTGTAGAGCATGTTCTTAACCTCCTGCCCTTCCCGGACTGGCCCGAGGGCTACTGCTTGGGCAATCTCCCGTTTAATCAGTTCAAAGGATTGTTGTTGCTCGGGGCCCCATTCAAAATCGTTCTTCTTACGGGTTACGTGGTAGAGAGGGCTCACAATCAGGCTGTAGTTCGGGATGTGCATCCTCCAGAACCCCACAGCGCCCAGGAAAGACTGAGTCTCCTTTTTAGAGGTTGGTGGGGCCATGGCTGTGATCTTGTTTATCACCTCCATTGGGATGTGGTGATGCCCATCTTGCCATTTTATCCGTAGGAATTGAATTTCCCTTGCAGGCCCCTGAACTTTCTTTTGCTTAATGGCAAAGCCGGCCTTCAGGAGGATTTCAATTATCTTCTTCCCTTTCTCAAAGACTTCCTCGGCTGTGTCCCCCCATACAATGATGTCATCAATGTACTGCGGGTGTTCTGGAGCCCCAAATTCTCCAGTGCAGTATGGACCAGTCCATGACAAATGATGGAGCTGTGGTTCCACCCCTGGGGCAATCGATTCCAGGTGTACTGGATGCCTCTCCAAGGGAACGCAAACTGTGGCCTGCACTCTGGCGCTATCGGAATGGAGAAGAACGCGTTAGCAATGTCAATCGTGGCGTACCACTTGGCTGCCTTCGACTCCAGTTCATACTGGAGCTCGAGCATGTCTGGCACTGCAGCACTCATCGCTGGCGTAACTTCATTCAGGCCACGGTAGTCCACTGTTAGCCTCCATTCGCCATTAGGCTTTCTCACTGGCCATATAGGACTGTTGAAGGGTGAGTGAGTTTTGCTGATCACCTTCTGGCTTTCTAGTTGATGGATCAGCCGATGGACGGGGACCAGGGAATCTCGGTTGGTGCGGTACTGCCGCCGGTGCACCGTCCTGGTAGCAATCGGCACTCGCTGCTCCTCAACCTTAAGCCGCCCCACCACTGAGGGATCCTCTGAGAGGCCGGGTAAGGTGGACAACTGTTCAACCTCCTCCAGGGCAGCTACTCCAAAATCTCACCGGTACCCTTTTGGGTCTCTGAAGTACCCTCTCCTGAGATAGTCTATGCCCAGGATGCACGGGGCATCTGGGCCAGTCACAATGGGGTGCTTATGCCAGTCCTTCCCAGTCAGGCTCACTTCAGCTTCCAGTAGGGTCAGCTGCTGGGATCCCCCTGTCACTCCGGAGATGCAGATGGATTCAACCCCAGTGCAGCTCGATGGCATCAGGGTGCACTGTGCGCCAGTGTCCACCAAAGCCTTATACTCTTGTGGGTCTGATGTGCCAGGCCATCGGATCCACACTGTCCAGTAAATCCGATTATCCCTTTCCTCCACCTGGCTGGAGGCAGGGCCCCTCTAATCCTGCTCATCATCACTCACTTCTTGTAAGAATGATTTACTGGTTCCCTCAAGAGGGTCAGACCTAACGTTGGCCATTCTGTTCTGTCTGGGAGATTTCTGACTGGACACTGGAGCTGCGCTTTTCTTGGAGGACTCCCCTTTTGTGATGGTCTTCCCTTTCAGCTGCTCTACTCGTGCAGCTAGGGCGGCAGTGGGCTGTCCATCCCACCTCCTCATGTTTTCTCCATGGTCGCGGAGGAAATACCACAGGGTGCCTCGTGGTGTGTGCCTTCTGCTGCCTTTCTCTTGGGTGGGGAAACGTTTATTTCTAATGGCTGAGATATCAGCCTGTGCAGGTGGAATGTAGGACATGTCCTCTTCCGTTTTCTGGACCCTCTGAGACAGTTCCTCCACAGCTGAGACCCAGGAATGTTGAGATGAAGGGAGATTTTCCTCCTATTGCCAGAGCTTGCCAACCACTCCATCCACTGTCAGAGTGTGGATGTCTGTCCACCAGGACACTATTGCCAATGCTTTCGAGTGTGCTTCTGGTGCGCCCTTCAGGAACTTTTGCCACATCAGGTGTGTGCAAGGGGCCTGATCTGGGTCCATGGGTGACTGCTCATCATTCAGATCACCATAGATCATCTCAAACACAGCCAGTTCCCTGAGGTTCTGGATGCCTTTCTCCATGTTGGTCCATTTGCCTAGCTGACATAGGATGTCATCCTTGTAGGGGTGCCTCTCCCTTACACTGAGCAGGAGTCGCTTCCAAAGGCTGAGGGTTTGAGTCTGTTTCCCTATTTCCCTATCAATGTCAGCCTCCTTGGCCAAAGATCCCAGATGCTTGGCCTCTCTCCCCTCCATTTCAAAAGCACTGGTTCCATTGTCCCAGCATCAGAGCAGCCAGGTGCAAATCAAAGCACAGACCCAGGGCTGGAACAGGAAGAAATTTAATACAACAGAGTGATAGAACAACCTGAACAACAACCGTAGCAATGGTAACAACAATAAACAGTAATAATAATGAACAAGACAAACGATATACAGAAAAATACTGCTAGCTGGTTACGGAAAAAGGTTCCTGCCACCGAGCCCACCAAAGAGCTAGGTAAAAAGGTTCTGCCCCTGGACCTGACGCCAGCATGGTATGAATAACCCGGCTGGAGATCCCTTCCCCCTCTCTCTCTGCTGGGGAAACCTAACCCTATCCTAGCTGAACCAGGACAGAGGGCCACAAAAATTATCAGAGGGATGAAACACCTCTCCTATGAGGACAGGCTGAGCAAGTTGGCGTTGTTTAGCCCAGAGAAAGCTACCTTATAGTGGCTTTCCAGTACTTAAAGGGGCTTATAAGATAGATGGGGACAGACTTCTTAACAGGGCCTGTAGCAATAGGACAAGAGGTAATGGTTTTAATGTAAAAGAAGGTACACTCAGACTAGGTGTAAGGAAGATATTTTTTACAGTGAGCATGGTGAAATACTGAAACATGTTACCCAGAGAGGTGGTGGATGCCCCATCCCTGGAAACATTCAAGGTCAGGTTGCACAGGGCTTTGAGCAACCTGATCTAGTGGAGGATGTTCCTGCTTATTGCAGGGCATGGGACTAGATGACATTTAAAGGTCCCTTCCAATCCAAACCATTCTATGGTTCTATGATTCTATGCAAATTTCCTAGAGCTGTATGGATGTAGACATATTTCCTTTTTTTTTTTTTTTCTTTTTTTTTTTTTTCCCCTCCCTTGCATTTAGAACCTATTTCCTTTGATTAGGTGAGCTGTGTAGAAGAGACATGTAGGATGTCCTCAAAGGCAGGTTATTCATGCCTTTTATCCACAAAATTGGCAACTCCCTTCAGTGTGTCTGGTCTCAAAAACACAGTTATGTAGGAACACTAGCCTGATTCTAAATGCAGAGCTCTTAGATTCCACATTTGTTTTCTCCATCTGTTCTCCAATATATTTTATACAAATAGCAATTACTGCTTTGACTTCACATGATGTGCTTATGCACATCAACTGCATTTAGTAAGAAGAATCTTCATGGGATATATTTCAAGATTCTTTAAAGTCCTTACTTCTGTCATAGCAAGCCTTTAGATCAGGGTTTTCAACCAGAAAATTGATGTCAAATGAACTGGAGAATTTTAGGTATGTCAGCTTAGGGTTGTGGAAATGGAATACCAGCATTAAAAAGGTGAAATCCATTTTTTCCTGTAAAGCATCATTTATTTCTCTCTGAAAAAGGAAGTAAGAAAAGATAGTTAGACCTGAAGACTAAATCAATTAAAAAATACAGTAAACCACTGAAATAAAGTAAGAGTTGACACATCTTTCTCTGACAGTTCTATCTTATTTCATCTTTAGTTAGAGGTTTAAAATATGCTTTTGCTTGTGAAACTAGTCCAGGGCCACGGCTCAGCATTTGGGCATAATATGCTGTAACGGCTTTGACAAGTGGACCTTTCTCAGATTCACATAGGTAATGGAAATATTGATAGGTAATAGAGATAAAAAGGAATTAAAGAAATTTTACTGTAAATAAACCAAGAATTATTTGAAGAGTCAGTTGCTTGAGCACATTTGTTCTCATGTTTTGAAAATGTTTGATAGAATATACTATTTTATATCCTGGAGGCTAGATTCTGAACTGGTGTCAACTGCTTTGCTTTAGTTTGAGTTATATCAGATTTCATTATATGGAAGAATTGGTTCTTGATATGTGTTTGACTGATAATGGAAAGAAGATTTTTATCTTTATTTCATCCTGATTTAAAAAATCTGTAACAACTCTACTCTGTTACAATTGTGTGCATAATTTCAAGGACTGTATTGACACTATTCCACGAAAGCGAATGTTATATTATCAAATGGCAAGAAGATTTTTTTGACCAAGACATGAAATATGTAGTATAAAATAAAACAGTTTAACTTGCTATCAGGGTTCAGCTGAAACATAAACAATCTGATTATATTTGAAATCCTAAAAGCCTCAAATTTTTTCTATTAAGATTTAGTACATTGTTTTGCATATTCACGAGATCTGAAAATTTAATTGTTTTGTCTGCACTGACTTTTGAGTTTTTCCTTTCATTGATGCCTATAATGCAACTGTTTACTTCACTAGATAATTCTACAGAAGTAAATTCTGAAGTAGATAAATAAGTGTGCCTTGGCCAATGGGATCAGTCAGAAAAATCAAAATGAATGCCACTATGCTAGGAAACAAATGAATTAAAAAAAACCCCAAACAAACAAACAAACAACAACAACCAAAAAAACCCCAAAAAAATCACCAAACAAAAAACCACAAACCCCACTAAAAAAACAAACTGTAGTGGTTTGACTTTGGCTAAATGCCAGGTACCCACCAAGTTGCTCTATCATTTCTCCCCCCTTTCCCCTTGTTTTCTCAACAGGGCAAAGAGGAGAAAGAAAATAAGATAAACCAACCCTTGTGGGTAAAACAAAAGCAGTTTTAATATAAGCAAAACGAAGCAAAGGTCTGTGCGCGGAAGCAAAAGAAAAAGATTTATTCTCTAGTTGCCATGAAGAGGCAATGTGGGGCCTTCTCAGGATGCAGGGGGCTCCGATACGCATTAGTGGTTGCCTGGGAGGACCAAGGGTGACCCCACCGCCTTCCTCCTTTCTCCCAGCTTTATACTGAGCAGACGTCATATGGTCTGGAATATCCCTCTGGTCAGTTGGGGTCAGCTGTCCTGTCTGTGTCCCCTCCCAAGATCTTGCCCACCCCGTCTCACTGGGGAAAATGTCAGAAGGAGCCTTGGTGCTGTGTAAGCACTGCTCAGCAGCAGCCACAACACCAGGGTGCTATCAACACCCTGCCAGCTCCCAGCATAAAACACAGCACCGTGAGGGCTGCTGTAGGGGAAAACCAATTCCGGCTCAGCCAGACCCAGTACACAAACCCAAAAATGCAACAAAATCCTTTTCCAGGCTGACACCAGCTTCAAACTAAGAGCACTTACATACATTTTAAAGGCCCTCATCTGCTAAAAAACATCAAAAAAGTGCTGGATTTAATAGACCATGAATGTCAACAGAACAGATAGACTAACTGGACTATGCAATGAAGCATGAGAAAGCTGAATGAAAAGTTACAGAAAAAAATTCTTTCTTAAAAGTAGAGAGTTCGAATTTGAGCAGGTTTAATAACAGGAAAATCTTCAGAAGTTTACAAATTGCATAGTTTCTGTAACTAAAGAAGTACTCATCTTTATGCAAAGTCTTTTAGAAATTGTGGAACAACTTCTCTCTTTCCTTTATCTATTTAGAAATATCAATTCATGTCAATAACCACTAAACCTTGCCCTCTTCTTCCCATTGCCCTCAGGAGTAGCTCAGCAGGATAATGAATTTTTGTAAATGTTCTTCTCTCTTTTCTTTCTACAAAAGAAAAAGGGAAATAAAGAAACTCTACAATTATTTTGTACCAACTGTAGTAAAGCTGAAAATCTTTGTAATCTAAAGCACTTTCTTCCATGTGAAAACCAGTTAATAGCAATTCCCTATAGTTAACAGCGGTCTAAGCATTGGAGTGGAATATTAAACACTGGTATCTCTTTCTGGAACATGAAGCTCTTTCTTCAATCTACAAAGCTGTCACTTACTGTACCTGTCACTGTCTGTATCCCATACACAGTGTCTGAAACTGTAAACATATGCAGAGGTGTCAAAATGAACTTGCAGTTGCAAATGGTGATTTACTTTTCTCTTAATGAAGAAAAGAACAAAAAATCTCCTACAAAACCCAAGCTGGGGAACACAAAAAACAAATGCTGAGTTACCCTACCTTGTACATGAGCTGTTTTTTTCCATGATTGCACTCCAGCCACTGCAGGGAACCACCATGTGGTGCTGGTGTCCATGCTCCCTTGGAGGAGTCTGTAACAGGGCAGGGAATTATCTTGACTTCAGCATCCTGGTATTTTTTAGGTTGTTATAAGAAAGGAAGTCTTCACCACTGTCTGGAGAGGTGATAAACCAACAAACACAAAAGCAATATATTGATTATTTTTTCCCTCCTTTTTCTTATTGATTACCTCTTCACTAGTCTCTGTTGAAAGGAAGGTGGGGTGGTAAAGGCACTGAGTAAGTTCAAGTCAAGACCTCTTGCCATCATGTTAGGCAGTGGAGAAGTATCAGGCTTGCTAAATTTCTGAAACACCTTCAATTATTGTCAGCCAGGTATCCCGTTAGATCACCCCCTGAGTAACTGAGAGGTAAAAGTGACATCATCCTGGGTCCAGGAAAACTGTGAAAATAGCTTGATTTTTGTTTCCCTATGTTACATCCAAAATGAAGACTGGCTAAGACAGGCTTCAAAATCTGCCCTTTTCTGGAAGGCAACTGTTAGCTGTGGCTTCTGAAATTACTTTGAAGTGTTTTATGAATAGATTTAATCTAATACCAGGTGGTGTTCACAGAGTGTGATACTAGTACATTTGTTGCTGTGTGTGAAAATTGAGCTGTTTCACAATGGCCACAGTCAATGACTATAAAGCTCTTCTGGAGTTCCCTTTGGTTTTGCTTTATTCAGGAATCTACCAGAATCACATCTCACTAAGAAAGACTTCTTGCTATGAAGACTAAGCTGAAAGGCATCAGAACATCATCTGCATTTATCAAAACAAAATAAATTATTACTGATAGTTTCTTTTCTTCTGTGAACTCAGCCAGAAATATGGTTAATACAAAAACCTGCAGCATTACCATTTTCTAGGAAGAAGAAAGGAGCATTGTATATAACCTGATAGAGAGCAAAGTCAGTAAATCATTTCTTTGTTGTTATTGAGTTTAAAGGTGGGTTTAATTGCTTTACTAAGACAGTCAAATAAATCATGATGAGTGATATATTAATCTATCTCATGTGTTGCTCATTAAATATTTGGAAGGAGATTCTGAAATTCAATGATGCTGTTTTTTCTAAATAATTGACATGATAAATTTACCATAACTTTTTATCCCATGATTTAGTATGAGCATCTCAGAATTGTCTACATTTTGTTACAGTGCAGAGTGATGCAACATGTTCTTTAACAGTCTGAAATATATCGATTTTTTTCCCTTTGTGAAATTTTGGACCATTTTGTTGTTTGCTTTTTGGTGTTTTTTGTTGTTGTTGTTTTGTGGGTTTTGGTGTTTTTTTTATTTATTTTGTTGCTTTCTTCCACCTGGTAGTAAGTTTTTCTCAGACAAAAATGACATGGCTCCAAGGAATAATATTACAAAGGAATCTCAAAGATTGAGAAGGCATTTAAGAAGTAATAATAACTTTTCTTTTATCATTACAACAAATTCTATTAAATGGATAACCTTTAATAGGTTAGGAGGCTGGAGATAATCAGTATGGACAAGTATGCTTGACGATTGTCAGTAGGGACAGCTATGTCAAGTAAAAGATACGAGAAAATATTGTGGTTTGAGACCAGAGGTAAACTAAGCACCACACAGCCGTTCACTCACACCTTCCCCCTCAGGAATGGGAAGGAGAAAATTAAGCATAAAGCTCAGGAATTGAGATAAGGATAGGGAGGAATGATTCACCCTTTATGGTCATGGGCAAAAGACAGATTTCTTAGGGAAAGAAAAAGAACATTGCTTTTATTCAAACACTAACAACAACACACTTAACAGACAGAGTGGGAAAATAAGAAGCATTCCATATTTTAAAAACACCTGCCCCAAATCCTCCCTTCTTCCTGGGCTCAGCTTTGTTCCCAATCTCTCTACCTCCTCCCTCGCAGCAGGGGGGCAGGGAATGGGTGTTTCGGTCAGTCCTGCCACTTCTTCCTCCTCAGGAGGAGGAATCCTTGTATTCTTCCCCTGCTTCAGATTGGTGTCCCTTATGGGAGACAGTCCTCCATGAACTTTCTCTGACATGAGTCCTTCCCATGGGCTGTACACGTTCCTGTGCTGTTCTGGTGTGGATTGCAATAGTGGGGGCTGCTTCTTCCCATAGAGCCGACCTTCTTCAGATGCAGCTGCCTGCTCCAGTGTGGGGTTCTCCATAGGCTGCAGGTCAGTGTCTGCTCCACCACTGGACCTCCATGGGTGGCAGCCCTGCTGTCTCATCACGGGATACAGGCAGGGGTCTCTTCTCCGGTGCACCTTCCCCTGTTCCTCCTTCTTCCTTCCAGTGACCCTGGTGTTCACATAGGTGTCCTCCTCGCAACAACTCCTCATAATTCAAACTCTGCCTTTCAGGTTCCTCTTCTTAAATATGCTATCTCAGAGGCATGGCACCATTGTTAATTGTCTCAGCCTTGGCCAGAGGCAGGTCCAATTTGGAACCAGGGGAGCTTTGAGAAGTTTCTCACAGAGGCCACTGCTGTAGCCCCCTCCCCCACTACCAAAAAAACCTCCACACAGACCCAGCACAGAAGAGAAAAATGCATCAACGTGGCTAATGACGAGGTCCAGAGGACACGTTACAGCACCGAGCACTGTGATTATTCACAAAATTTCACTGTTAGTTCACTCCCTGGCTCTGTTTTGAACCACTCAAAAGGGTCCTTCAAAGATAAATCTCTTCCAGGGGTGGCAAGCACTAAACCAGCATCAACACTAGCTTTAGCACATTTGCCGCTTAACTATAGCACCACTGATCAGTGCTTGTCCCTCTTTTACTTAGAGGCATAGACATAATGAGACATAAAGCTGCCGAAAGGTAAGCAGTCAGTGGTCTTGATTTTCACCTAACCTTTGTGTTAATCCCACTGTACAAGCTTGCTCCTACATCTTTTTTATAACATTTTTTGCTGTATGGGTGAGAAGTGCTGTGTAAGTGCTAAATGTTGATTAATTACTATTATTACAAACATTGCAAAGTTGTCTTGCTGAGGGTGTTACTGTGAGGGCTCTAAACACAAGTAATGAGAGATTACTGGGAAATGACATGGGCTCCTGGGGAGTACCATACTGAAGTACAGAATATGCTTTATTTTTGCCCTCCTAAAACCCAAATGACTTCATGTTATTGTTTAACATCCTGTAATTGCAGTAGCTGCAAAGAAGGAAAAATAAATTGTTCTTTTAGAATTGGTGTATAAGTGTGCATTTAGAAAGTGCCTAATATGAAATTGTGATGACAGAGAAAAGTAGAAGGAAACCCAAGGGTGGCATATTTCTATCTTATAGAGCCTGAGCTTTCTACGTGTAAATTAACATTATTAACATTAGGGGGAGTTACCTGTTCCTATACTGTGAAGAGGCTAGCATCCCAACTACAGTGCAAATGCAATTAATGACTTTGCAGTGTGACATGCCAGTCCCATCCCATGTATTGAACTGGAACTCAATTCCAAATGGCAAACAATAAGAAAGTTTAAGATATGCCTCTTTGTTTTACGAACTTGGAATTCTGAGATCTTCTGGAGAAAGATGCAAAGTAGAAAAGGAAGAGAGGCTTATAATTGAGGCAGCTATATATACATCCAAATATAATTGAATCAGTTATATACACACACAAATAGCTTGTTACATAATTTTTATATAAAACATAGAATTGTGATAAATGTATTTATTATGACTGTTTTCCCTACTTTCACTCTGCCTGCAGTCACTTTTACTATACAGCACTCTGATGGGGAGCTGTTTTCCTTCAGATATCTAGACTGTTATCTGTTATTCAGATAACTAGACAGAGATCAGGCCTAGTCAGCATAGGTTTATGAAAGGCAGGTCCTGCCTGATGAACCTGATCTCCTTCTATGACAAAATCACCCAACTATTCGACAAGGGAAAAGCTGTGGATGTTATCTACCTGGATTTTCAAAAAACGTTTGACACAGTTCCCCATAGAATTCTCATAGAAAATCTGGCTGCCCATGGCCTGGATGAGTGAACAGTCTGCTGGGTCAAGCACTGGCTGGCTGGACGGTCCCAGAGAGTGGTGGTCAATGGAGCTAAATCCAGCTGGTGGCCGGTCACAAGTGGTGTTCCTCAGGGCTCGGTGTTGGGACCATTTCTGTTCAACATCTTTATTGATGATCTTGATAAGGACATAGAGTGTATCATCAGTAAGTTCGCAGATGACACCAAGGTAAGTGGGAGTGTCCATCTGCATGAAGAAAGGGAGGCTCTACAGAGAGACTTGAATAGATTGGATCTGTGGGCCAACATTAACGGGATGAGCTTCAACAAGGCCAAGTGCCAGGTCCTGCACTTGGGCCACAACAACCCCCTGCATGGCTACAGGCTTGGGGAGGTGTGGCTGGAGAGCTGTCTGGGAGAGAAGGATCTGGGGGTTCGAACTGACAAGCAGCTGAACATGATCCAGCAGTGTGCCCGGGTGGCCAAGAAAGCCAACGGCATCCTGGCCTGTATCAGAAATAGTGTGACCAGCAGAAGGAGGGAGGTGATAGTCCCCCTGTACCCTGCACTGGTGAGGCCACACCTGGAGTATTGTGTCCAGTTTTGGGCACCTCAATACGAGAGAGATCTCGAGGTGCTGGAGCGAGTGCAGAGGAGGGCAACAAAGCTGGTGAAGGGCCTGGAGAATAAATCCTATGAGGAGCGATTGAAGGAGCTGGGACTGTTTAGTGTGAGGAGGAGAAGGCTGAGGGGAGACCTCATCACTCTCTACAACTCCCTGAAAGGACATTGTAGAGAGGTTGGTGCTGGTCTCTTCTCACAGGTGATTAGTGACAGAACAAGAGGGAATGGCTTTAAACTGCAACAGGGGAGGTTCAGACTGGACATTAAGAAAAAATTTTCCACAGCAAGAATGGTCAGTCAGTGGAATAGGCTGCCCAGGGAGGGGTTGGAGTCACCATCCCTGGGTGTGTTTAAGGATCGTTTGGATGAGATGTTGGGGGATATGGTGTGGGGGAGAACTTTGTAGAAATTGAAAAAACGAGGGGATATGGTGGGGAAGGCGCTGTGGTGGGGTGGGGGACTTGATGATCCCAAGGGTCTTTTCCAATCTGAATGATTCTGTGATTCTGTGACTGCCAGAATAACAGCTGAAGGTGAAACCTTGAAGAAATTAGGATATTTAGCACTGTTGATCTGTGTTAGCATATCCTAAAACATGATAACCTGTTGATGTGGAACTCCCAGTACTAAATTTTGTTTAAGAGTTTGAACATATTACAGATAAAAATATATTTGAAAGGGTACACTTTCAGTTTGAAAAGGCTAAGTGAATATTATTAATAAATATACATAAGCTCTCAGACAAAAGCACTATCAAGAAAATTCTTAAATCTCATTACCTGTGCTGAAAATACAACCAATAAAGTCAAAGAGCACATGCTGATGTTAATGAGAAAGTTGTTTCCTTGGAGAAAAGTAAGCACAGGGGTTTTTTTGTACCAAATGAAAAACTGTGTACTTGTCTTTTGTTACTGTACTCATTTCCCTGTAATTTTACATATTGAATTTAATATTGTGCATTCTCATTACCTCCAGTATTTTTTGTTTGTAGGAAACTATGTCTAGTCCCCATCAAGAACAGCCTGCATATTTTATTCCATATTCAGTACTGCTTAAGAGTGGCATCAGTGAAGCACTAGTTCTCAAAAGCTGTAACCACAACACTTCTATCTTTAGAAGGGGATGTTACTATAATTGGAAACTTTTACATGTAGAGGAAGACTGTAGAGACAGAACAACAACCTCAGGCTGATTTGTTATCCTGATAGCTTCTGTCAATTCATGAGAAGCATGGTGTTCCTACTGCATTCATGGAGAGCAGTGGTGTCACTAGGACTAAGCTTGTCCACCTCTGACCCTGTCACACAGGTAGTCCATCACTTTCTGCAGTGGAGCACAGAACCTTCTTAAAATTCCAAGCAGAAGGGAAATACTGGCCCAAAGGCTGTTCTTTTTTTAAAAAAAAAAAACTTTTTGTTTTTTTTTCCTTGAAAGGCAGTTTGTGGATAGCAGATGAAGACTAAACCACAGGCTAGAGTTCTCTTAGCTTGTAGCTAACAGCTAACAACTACAAGCTATTTGAGTCAATTTTCCCAGATAATAGTGATCCTGATATATCCCAAAAGAGAAACCCGGATATTTGTGTGACATCTGCGACACCTCAGAAACAAATTTAAAAGTCCTTGCTACATAAATAGGCAAATTGAAATGCCTATTAATGTTTGTTAATACCTTTGTTTGAGTTGGAGAATAAGATACTAGGAATAATCATTGGTCCTTTTGATTTCAGTAGCAATGCCCCTGCACTATGACTGAAAGGTGGCAGGATGTTCCATATGGTTGTCTGTAGGGACATATTCCAGACAAGTAATTCTTACTTTCTCTACCTTTATTGTGTTTCCTTTCATTTTAACTTTATTTGGTGGGAGGCTGGAGAGTGAGGAGAAGGGATTGGTTAAAGAGACAAGAAAAAACCGCATTTTTAGACTGATATAAATTTTTATTAAAAGAGTTACAGTTGCTGCAACTGGAGTTTTTATTCCAGTCACATGGACTACCTTTTTGTGCTATCCCAGACTTTTTCTGCCCTGCAAATTCCTTCTCCCAAGACTGGTACACATCATTAGATTCCCATATTAAAACTAGCAACGCATATATTTAATTTTATCTCCCTTTTTTCTTCCACAAGAAAATATTTTTTTTCACAAATATGGCATCCGGTTTTCATTTGATATTTATGGTTCTTTCCCCCATGGTCTTTTTTTTGTCATTGGAGCATTTCTACTGTGTTGTGCAGCCAGTTTTAATCTCCCTTACATTATGTTTTTTTCTTCTTAATCACAGTCCATAGAGTGCTTTTATCTAGATGGATTTTTGTATTCAGGTTATTATCACTACAGGCTGCTATAAGCATGTGCTTTCATTACAGAACTGGTTGATGTTTGCCATGTGGCTTCTCTAAACATGGTTATTCTATATAATTTCACTTCAGAAGTAAACGTTACACAAACTGAATGCATTCCATTCTCTTCTGCTATAAAGAGGTCTTCTTGTACAATAGATGATTTACCAGTGCTTCACTGTACCTGTTTATGTTGCATTTTCCCCTTGTTAAACTTGTGGAACCATCCTGATTTTACTTAAACAGAGCTTGCTATTATAGGTAATTGATGCCTGAAGTGCCATGTTAATGCACAGTGCCAAAACATACTTGTAACTGTGGTTTCTTAGAATTGGCATAAGAAATAAAATAATTAATATTTATGATACTAAAAAAACAATTCTGAAAAGTGCATTCAGAAATTAATTTGTCTCAGTACATTTACTGGGGAATAGCCTGGGACTAAAGAGTTACGATCTGAAAATTTAATTTGGAGACATTGCTAAGGGTATGTTTAATCTCTGTCTAACTGCAAAGCTTTCTCACATTAAAAATTACTTTGATTTTATTAGGCAGATCATGACAATAGCTGAGGTCAGCATAGGTAGCAACTGGATGTCTACGGCAAGAGAGAGTAATCTAATTCATTCTCCAAGGCACAGTGGCAATACAGTCTGCAGGCCGATCAACCTGGTTGGTGCGGGCATTCTGAGCACAAGATAAATATTGAAATACTAGGGGTTAGAGGCAAGGAGACAGCTGATTGGAAGATAATGGTCTTTGCATGAGGTCAGGCAATTTTTCCCTAGGGGCCTTGTGATCAAATGTTTCTCTAGACATGTTGGATTAATTTCACACTGAAATAGTACTGAACCCAGGTAAGCAGATGAAATATGTTATGCAAACTCTTCTTTTTACCTTGCTCCGATTCTCTCTTTTTAAATACATTTTGTCTATGGATGAAATAGCATAATATAGTTGCAACAGGCTCTCTAAGTGCAGAGTTCTCTCCCATATATGGAAGTCAAATTAAGGCAAAAAGTCTGTCCATGGCTCAAAACCACACTAATGTCTTTCATCAGAAGGCAGGAGTACCAAAACAAAAGAGCTACCCAAAGCAAAGCTCTTGCAGACAGATAAGTTAGGAGGGAGCACTACAAAATTCAATGGGAGATATGAGCTGAGGAGGTGTAGGTAATAAAGTTATCTAAAAGCTGAACACCACTGCATTTTTTTCTGCTACATTTGAAATGAAAAATAGTGTGACCTACTCATTCCTTTAAAAGACCTCTGACTTTCTGGGAAGTGTGTAGGCAACAGGTCTGAAATAGATGGAGGTATCCAAGGTCCCGAGGCGGATGTAAGGCCAGTCCAATACCAGTTAATGAGCACTCTTCATTGCTTGTCTCTGGAATACTAGCATGTGGTCTTTCAGCTTTCTGAAGTGCTTACTGTTCTGGCAAGCTATATGGAGAACTGGCTGTGAGTACTGAACTACACTCTGGAGAGGCCTTTTCAGCTGTATTAGTGATGCACAGCAGCACCTGCCCTGTCAGTATCAGAGCATACCCCAGTGAGGACAAGGCACGGCTGGTCTCTGCTCACTCTTAGACACACACTTGAGCTGATGATGGAGGTTTGGATGATCTGGACATGGAAGTGATAAAGTTGAGAGCTGCCCAGGATTAGACTTATGCATATAAGATCATCCTGGAAACTATCTAGGGCACATGGAAAATAAGGAGGTGATGAGCGATAGGCAATATGGCTTCAATAAGGGCAAATCATGCCTGATGAATTTGGTGGCCTTCCATGACAGAGTTACAGCATTGATGGATAAGGGAAGAGCAACTATATGTCATTTACCTGGTCTTGTGCAAAGCTTTTGACGCTGTCCTGCACAACATCTTTGTCTCTAAATTGGAGATACATGGATTTGATGGATGGACCACTTAGTGCATAAGGAATTGTCTGGATGGTTTCACTCAAAGAATTCTGGTCAATGGCTCGATGTCCAACTGGAGAATGGTGATGAGTGGTGTTCCTCAGGCGTCACTATTGGGACCAGTGCTGTTTAACATCTTTGCTGGAAACATGGACACCAGAAATGAGTGCACTCTCAGCAAGTTCACTGATGACACCAAGCTGTGTGACACACTGGAAGGAAGAGATGATACCAGAAGGACCTTGACAGGCTTGAGACGTGGGCCCATTGAAACCTCATTAAGTTCAGCAAGGCCAAGTGCAAGGTCCTGCACATGGGCCAAGGCAATCCCAAGCATTGATACAGGTTGGGTGATGAGTGGATTGAGAGCAGCCCTGTGGAGAAAGACTTGGGAGTAATAGTGCATGGAAAACTGACTATGAGCCAACAGTGTGCACTTGCAGCCCAGAAAGCCAACCGTATCCTAGGCTGCATCAAAAGAAGCGTGGCCATCAGGTTGAGGGAGGTTATTCTTCCCCTCTACTTCACTCTCAGGAGACCCCACCTGCAGTTCTGTGTCTAGCTCTGAGGCCCCCAGCATAAGAAGGACATGGACTGCTCAATCAGGTCCAGAGGATGGCCATGAAGATGATCGAGGGGCTGGAGCACCTCCCTTATGAGGACAGGCTGAAAGACCTGGGGTTGTTCAGCCTGGAGAAGAGGAGGCTCTGGGAAGACCTTGTAGTGGCCTTCCAGTACTTAAATGGCACTACAGGAAAGATGGGGAGGGACTCTATCATGGAGTGTAGTGATAGGATGAGGGGTAACAGTTTTAAACTGAAAGTGGGTAGATTCAAATTAGATTCAAGGATGAAGTCTTTCCCTGTGAGGGTGGTAAGAACCTGGAACAAGTTGCCCGGAGAAGTTGTGGATGCCCTCTCCCTGGAAGTGTCCAAGGCCAGACTGGATGGGACTTTGAGCAACCTGATCTAGTGGAAGGTGTCCCTGCCCATGGCAGGGGGGTTGGAGCTGGATGATCTTTAAGGTCCCTTCCAACCCAAACCATTGTATAATTCTATGATATGGCAGGAAAATGACTGGTCTGAACTCACAGCCCTAGCAGAAAGGTAAAGGAGCAGCCCATGGGCATGTGTGAGAGGAGATCTTAACTGCTGCCAGCCCAATGCTGGATGGGCATGCCCAGCCTGGTTTGGAAGCTGGGTAGCTCTGTTGGCTTGCTGAGAGACAGCGTGTGTCACTGTCTCAGGATGTTATCATAGATTCAGTCATTAATGCAGCTATGCAGCTTTTGCACAAGAGCTGGCTGGATTCAACCTGGCCAGCCTGAGTGCAGGTGGAATAGAAGTTTCTCTGCCTGCACTTGACTATTACTAGACCTATTCCTAAACAAGTGGAAGACAAAGGAATCTGAAAGGAGGGCAGGGAAGCAATGAAAATAACAGTAAATATAAATAGTTTGTAAAACAGGAGAAGTAATCATAACCTTCTGGTTCTTTAGTTTCTATTGTCTTTTCCTAGAGATTGCTTTTAATATTTTTAAAAAACGATTTGCATACAAACTCTGTCTGGGCTATTCTCATCCAGGTACTTCCATGAGAAATACAGCTTGCTTTGTTATGAAGTTACTTGATGAAAATATTTTTTATTGGAAATTAACTATTTCCCTTCAGAACCCAGAAGAATCTTTGACAATGGCTGTAAGAAAATAATGATTCTAACACCTTTTGAAAGAAGAAGGTGTGTTGGTTTAAGTCCTGCCGGGACCAGAGACCATGTTGCTGTTGTCCGTCCCCCACCCTCGGACACAAGTAGGGCACAAACCCCGGGTTAAAATAAGAAGAAATTTAATACAACAGTGTAATAAACAATCTGAACAATAACAGTAACAACGATAATAACAATAAACAGTAATAACAGTAAACAAGACAAAAGATATACAGAGAAATACCACAATGGTTACAGACAGCTCGCTCGCGATGCTCCCCACCACCAAAGCCACAAAGGAAAAAGTTCCCGCGCTCCCATGCCCGGACCTGATGTCAGCATGGTATGAATAACCCGGCTGGAGATCCCTTCCTCCTCTCTGCTGGGTAAACTTAACCCTATCCTAGCTGAACCAGGACATAATCCACCCCTTTATTCTATACCATCTGCTTCATGTCCAGCTGCCATTTAGCAGTTAACAATAACAAAACAACAATTATCAAAGACACAGCATAATTTATGGCATGTTCTCACCCAGAATCAAGTCCCCCTCTGGTACCCTGTTGAAGGGTGAGTGAGTTTTGCTGATCACCTTCTGGCTTTCTAGTTGGCGGATCAGCTGATGGATGGGGACCAGGGAATCTCGGTTGGTGCGGCACTGCCGCCGGTGCACCGTCCTGGGAGCAATCGGCACTCGCTGCTCCTCAACCTTAAGCCGCCCCACCACTGAGGGATCCTCTGAGAGGCCGGGTAAGGTGGACAACTGTTCAACCTCCTCCAGGGCGGCTACACCAAAACCCCACCGGTACCCTTTTGGGTCTCTGAAGTACCCTCTCCTGAGACAGTCTATGCCCAGGATGCACGGGGCATCTGGGCCAGTCACAGTGGGGTGCTTATGCCAGTCCTTCCCAGTCAGGCTCACTTCAGCTTCCAGTAGGGTCAGCTCTTGGGATCCCCCTGTCACTCTGGAGATGCAGATGGATTCAATCTGTGAGAGACGAGAAACCAGGCCTGTGAGAAACTAAGACAAACAACCTGGGAAAGCAAAAGTTGAGGCTGATTGAAGAAATGCTTCAAACACTCGCAAGACAAAACTCTGAGTCACAGGGTGCATGCTGTGGAGGCCGAAGCTGATAACGCTGCCCGATGTAGCTGGGGGAGAGAGCCCTGTGGAGACAGGACGGCTCTGCCCTGGGGCACCTGGGCAGATTTCAAGGGCCATGTGTCCGGTGAATGAACTTTGCTTCATTATCCACAAAATGCATATTAAAGTTGACACCCCTCAATATGCTAACGAGGGCTGTCATGATCATGCTAATGACATCATCCCATGAAACACCTTACCCCTCCCTGTACATGGGATACGTAGCTATGTGGGTCGACCTAGGGGACGGACTCAAGGAAAATGGGTATAAATCAAAGGGGGGAAGAAAGGGCTCTCTCGCTCTCTCTGCCCCTCTCCCTGCCCCCCCGACCGTCTGGAGAAAGCAGTGAAGCCTAGAAGACGAATGCCAGCGAAGAAGATGGCCGCCTCCTGGAACCCTCGCCGGCGGGATCAGCGCAGGAACCCAGACCGGTGATCTGTATTCCCCCATTCCCTCTATTTCCCTCTTTTCCTTTTTCTATTAAGAAATGCAAAGCATATTATATTGCTCACCACAACTTGCTCTGTACTTAGCCAATTATCATGTGTTCAATTAGTGCATTGTAGGTAGTTAATAAATGCTTGAACTTGGAGACTTGTTGTCCGCTCCAATTGGGGATTTGCGAATCTGAGTCACTTGTCCCCCTCGTCGGAGCGGGACGTGACACAATCCCACTGTAGCTCGATGGCATCAGGGTGCACTGTGCGCCAGTGTCCACCAAAGCCTGATATTCTTGTGGGTCTGACGTGCCAGGCCATCGGATCCACACTGTCCAGTAAATCCGATTATCCCTTTCCTCCACCTGGCTGGAGGCAGGGCCCCTCTAATCCTGCTCATCACCACTCACTGCTTGTAAGAATGATTTACTGATCCCCTCAAGAGGGTCAGACATAACGTTGGCCATTCTATTCTGTCTGGGGGATTTCTGACTGGACACTGGAGCTGCGCTCTTCTTGGAGGACTCCCCTTTCGTGATGGTCTTCCCTTTCAGCTGCTCTACTCATGCAGCTAGGGCGGCAGTGGGCTGTCCATCCCACCTCCTCATGTTTTCTCCATGGTCGCGGAGGAAAAACCACAGGGTGCCTCGTGGTGTGTGCCTTCTGCTGCCTTTCTCTTGGGTGGGGAAACATTTACTTCTAATGGCTGAGACATCCTACATTCCACCTGCACGGGCTGACATGTCCTCTTCCATTTTCTGGACCCTCTGAGACAGTTCCTCCACAGCTGAGACCCAGGAATGTTGAGATGAAGGGAGATTTCCCTCCTATTGCCGGAGCTTGCCAACCACTCCATCCACTGTCAGAGTGTGGGTGTCTGTCCACCAGGACACTATTGCCAATGCTTTCGAGTGTGCTTCTGGTGCGCCCTTCAGGAACTTTCGCCACATCAGGTGTGTGCAAGGGGCCTGATCTGGGTCCATGGGTGACTGCTCATCATTCAGATCACCACAGATCATCTCAAACACAGCCAGTTCCCTGACATTCTGAATGCTCTTCTCAATGTTGGTCCATTTGCCTAGCTGACATAGGATGTCATCCTTGTAGGGGTGCCTCTCCCTTACACTGAGCAGGAGTCGCTTCCAAAGGCTGAGGGTTTGAGTCTGTTTCCCTATTTCCCTATCAATGTCAGCCTCCTTGGCCAAAGATCCCAGCTGCTTGGCCTCTCTCCCCTCCATCTCAAAAGCACTGGCTCCATTGTCCCAGCATCGGAGCAGCCAGGTGCAAATCTGCTCACCTCCCAGGCGGATGAAATCTCTCTGCATATCTCGTAGCTCAGTCAGGGATAGAGACCAGACGATCACCTCTGGCCCTTCCTCCTGTTCCGTGCTGGGCCTCGTTCATCCCCATCCCCCACTTTGAGAACTGACTTTCTGGTGTATTTTGTTTTCTGTATCGGGGTGACTGATACCGGCACTGGCTGTCTCTCTGGCTCAGCTGCTGTGCTGGTGGGGGTGACTGATACTGGTTCTGCCTGTTCCCCTGGCCCAGATGCTGTACAAGTAAGTTCACTCTCAGATCCTGCAGCCCTTTCTCTCCCTTGAGGGCAGCGGGTGGTATTAAAGAGGACACGGTAGGCATGGGCAAGTCCCCAACACATTGCAGAGAGTTGTGTCTCCTGGGTTTTGCCAGATTGGTAACACACCCTTTCTAAGCACTCCATCAGCTTATCAGGGCTCTGCATTTGTTCGGGAGTGAAATTCCAAAGCACTGGAGGTGCCCACTGACTCAGGCCTTTGCCCATCTTTTCCCACAGCCCTTGCCACTCACTATTATCTGACCTCGGGGCAGGTTTCCGGGCACTGCTATTGTTAGAGAAGTGCCGCATGGCCAACACCAAAATCAGGCAGGCATTCAAAAGCATTGTGCCGCAATCATACTGGCCTGCAGGCTCCAAGGATAATGGAAATTCTCAAAAACCGAGAGGATCTCTTCCCCTGGCTCACCCACAGAGGGGGTGAGACCCCTAACAAAAGCCCAGGCAGCAAACAGGTTCTGGCCCGCCCCCACCAATAGCGATACAAAGGCAGCATAAGCATTCAATAATCAGTACATCAACATAAGACCCTTTATACATTTTCCACCGATAACAAACACCAGCACTGGGATCATACACTGGATATAAGGGTTAATCCAGCCCCACCACGCAAGTGAATGGGCCAGCATTGCAAACTTTTTCTTATCAAAAAGTACAAATACAAACAGAAAAATTACACCCAACAGATTAACACACTCTGGTCAGGGTCTGTCCCTTTTTGATTCTTATTTCAACCCTCTTGTTGGTGTGCTAAAAAAGGCTGTGCTGGTTTGGGCCCTGCCGGGACCAGAGACCATGTTGCTGTTGTCCCTCCCCCACCTTCAGCCGATCAGGCTGGCAGTGAGGCACAAACCCCGGGTTAAAATAAGAAGAAAGTTAATACAACAGTGTAATAAGCAATCTGAACAACAACAGTAGCAATAATAACAACAATAAGCAGCAATAACAGTAAACAAGACAAAAGATATACAGAGAAATACCACAATGGTTACAGACAGCTCGCTTGTGATGCTCCCCGCGACCAAAGCCACAACGGAAAATGTTTCCTCACTCCTTCGCCCAGACCTGATGTCAGCATGGTATGAATAACCCGGCTGGAGATCCCTTCCCCCTCTCTGCTGGGGGAAACTTAACCCTATCCTAGCTGAACCAGGACAGAAGGTAAGGGAGAAGTGTTTCTTGAGCCTTGGATAAGCATGTAGTCCTCAGACAGGGTCTAATCCACCACTGCTCCAAACTGGTATTATTGGTAAAAAGAAATTTTGTACAATTAAATTTGTGTTATCACAGCAGTTGGAGAACAACCAGGTTTGATCACTGATCAGTTGGTAAAAATTCTATTACTCACTTTCTTCCCACTATCCCTCTGTAGCTGAATGTGCTGACACAGTCAGCAGATCTGTAAGAGTTTACTACATCACTTAGATTTACACTTAATTTCTATATGTCACAGCACAATCCAGGAATTACTCGTTGTTATTTATACATTAATAAGTTGCATTACTTGCTAACAGCCACATATTAGAAATAGATATACATCTGAGTACAGTTTAGACTATGCTGTTAATGGCAACCACATTTTCATTTGTGAGTTTAAGAATCTGGGGATTTCAGAAGTCATTTTCTTTATTCCTTAGTTTCTTTATTTTTCCCATCCTCAGACCTATGTCTCCATCATCACATCTTCTTTAAAGAAATTCTTACAAATGATACAGCTACAAAGACCATTAGAATAGACCTCCTCATTTAAACGTAAGTGGATATCTTTCAAAATGGGTTGATGTTTCTACCATATACACCATGATAGATATCTTAACTCAGTGAGTTGGATTTATGAAGCACCAGTAGCTGCCTGTGTTAAATATTACTCTCTGCTTCCAGTGGAATGGCAAAAATGTCCACACACTCATAAAACCAGTAGATATATTGCTACCTGTTGCTCCTCTGGTGCCAGCTATTACTTCTCTGTTTTGCTTCTTGGCAGCAGATAGGAAATCCCTGCATGGACAGTGGAAACCCTTTATCTCTTTCCTTCATCTCCAGCTGAGAGAAGTGTTGCTATCAGATAGCCTCTCCACTCATTGGCTACTTTGGAACAGGAAATAACTGTATGGACATTCATATGATAGGCCCATTAAACATCAGGGAAGATTTCTGAAACACTAGATTAGCGTATGAGTACCAAATAAGGATATTATTCTTTTGTTTTATGAGTAATATTTTTCTTGCTGTTTCTGTCTCATTTCTATCTTGAGATTGTCTGTACAGAAAGGCTTTACAGCAAGTATTTCAGATTATGAGGCTACACATAATAAAACTGTGACTTGTTAGCCATCATAGTTATCAGATACCCATTGGCCATCACACAAAGCTAAACATGTGGCAGATAGACTGAGGGAATGCTGAACTCTTGCTGTAAAGTGTATTGCCATGGAAGACTTATAGCTACACTTTTGGAAAAGACATTTCTTTACTGTGCTGAGGGTGTTAGATTCAAAGTAATGGTGATTCAGAATAGTTGTTTTAGCTTCCTGGGATCATTAGAGCTCTTTAGGAGCTCTATAAATTCCCCCTATTTACAATTTCCTCAGTTTTAGAGCTCTGCTTACCATTTAATGTTTTCATAGAATCATTCAGGTTGGAAAAGACCCTTGGGATCATCGAATCCAACCACCAGCCCTACTCTACAAAGTTCTTCCCTACACCACATCCCCCAACATCTCATCTAAACGACCCTTAAACACATCCAGGGATGGTGACTCCACCCCCTCCCTGGGCAGCCTATTCCACTGTCATGAACTGTCCACTGGTTTGAACGGGTTAAAGCAGTTGTGGGTGCTCAGGGAAGTGGTGAGTCACCATTCCTGGAGGTATTTAAAAGATGTGTAAATGCAGTCCTTAGGGACATGGTTTATTGGTGGGCTTGGCAGGGTTAGGTTTATGGATCTTTTCCAATTTAAGTAATTCAGACTCTATGATTCTATGTTTTATTTATCTGTCACCATTTTCTTTGTAAATTGGGCATGCTACATCACTAAAACTAACCTGAAAAAGTCAATATGTATATGTCTTCCTTTCTTATAATCAATTACAAGGATCTGTTTCCTCTCTTCTGGGTAAACTGTCAAGTTAAGAACTGTCTACTCTGGTTGTGTTATACTAAGTTGCTAAGGGATTCAATGGAAGCCCTAAAAATCCCATGGTATTCTGTTTGTTAAAACTAAGAAAAGCCATGTCACTGGCATCTGAAACTCTCATTGTTTATTAACTCAACCATGCAGTTGGATTTTGAAGTTTTTTTTTAAATACTGGCCTGAGCCATTCACTGAAAAGCAATGAGAAAACTCAGGTTCAACATAGGACTTGAATCTCTGCTTGACAGTAAGAGTTCAGTAATTCCACTGAATACAATGAAATTGTTCAAGTATTTAAACACCTTTTAAGTGCTTTTCTGTGTGGGACACATTTTTAATTGATGTGACTCAAATACCATCAACGTAACAATAGCTCTAGAGTTCCTTATAATTAGAATTACAGGAGAAAAAAGAAGTCAACAATTGCTTAGGCTACTTAATTGCCTTGACTATTTTTCTGGTCTTTAGTACAACTAAATTCATTCATTAATGAATAATAATAATTATTATTATTAATAATATAATAAGAATAATAATTAATAATAATTCATGCTGTTTAGTATAAGACTTCCCCAGATTTCTCATCACATCTGTGTCATGGTGGTTATTCTTTGTTATATCCCCTTTCTGACTTTATAACTTTCAGGTGCTGCCTACTTGTCTTTCTATTAAAAGCTCCAAGGAATTTAATTAACTTATTTAAATGTGCTTGTAATCTAGACTGAGAAAGGTCTCCCCATTGTTGCCAAAACCAAGTAACTAATAAGGCTTTATTACCCTCCAAGCTGTCATGCTGCAGCAGGGCATCTTATAGCTACAGAAACCACTAGCTTTCACATGGATTTAAGTCAGAATAATTCATGCATGCCATATGCTACCTTTGCTCAGAAGTGTAATTTTAGGCATGGGTACTTTGTTTCCTTTCTTTAATGTCAGCTTCCCTCACTCCACACACATCTAAATCCCAGGATGCCTGAAGGCATCCCTACCTGTGTGACATTTAAAGAGGAAATGATAGAAGAACTACGATGTCTGATGAATTCATAGAAGATTGTAATATTTTAAATATGTATGTAATTATTCCAGGTATGTGATAGTTATGTACACTTCTTCAGCTGAATAAAATTCTCAGCTAAATAAAATTCTCAGTCTTTCATTAATTTTTTTAATTTAGGAAGTTATTCTGAGTATAATCACAGTTATTCAACAGTCCTGCAACAACCACTGTAAAACAACACATGAATATTTACTAATCCATTTAGTAACTAAATAAACTGTTGTTTAGTTTCAGACCATTGCTTATTAGAGCAACTCCCTTAATTTGCATACAGTGACCATAGAATCATCTCACAAAAGTCTAGAACTAGTTACAAAAATGTGCTGTCCTGCTCAAATACCTGCACATTTCATTTATTGCCATTTGATTCCTCCAGAGTATGTTGAGACTGTCTGGCAACTGGAGAGATGAGCTCCAGAAACATCTGTTTCTTTTTACTGTCTCCATTTACTTAAAAGAGCTTGGTGTCAAGCCACACTTGAGTGTGTTTTGTCACAAAACCCTGCTCATCAGAGGCCTCTGTGAAATTACACCAGTGTGAAATGCGTGTAAGTGGAAACATAGGCTGAGATTTCACAACCCGTATGAGTCAGTCTAAGAAATGGTCCACCTGTCTGTCCTTACCTCAACTCCAAAGCTGAGATCTTGCTCCTGGGTGCTGTCTTCTGCTTGGTGATGTGCTGTCTCCTGCTCAGAAGGCTGGAAATGTTACAAGCCTGATGGGAAATCTGATGAGATTTGATGACTACATCACAGGAGATCAGGTGTCACTCCTGATCAGAGAATGTGATTTATGGTTTCAGGCTCATAGTCAAAGGTATTAGCAGTTAGACACAATTTTTTAATCTTATGTAGTACTTCCATTATTTTGCAAAAACCAGCATCCTAGATGAGCAAGCTGGGGCAAATTGATCGTGCCCAGAGAAGTAATTGAAATTGGACCCCTGCAAAGCTGGACATGGTGATTAAGCTGTGGTATCCCCAAACAACACCCTCATTGTCGACGGATACAGCCCGGGTATCAAGGATAACACCAATATAGTTTGCCAGCTTGATCCAATTTTATTAAGCACAGAGCATCTTATATACTATTAAGGCGTGATCGCATACATCTAAACAAACTGTGATTGGTTCTAAGCTACTGTCCACACAATATAACTCATATTTCATTGGTACAACGCGAGAAGCACACGCAAGAAGCACAAGTCTATGGACCTCCTACTCAATGTTTCAACTTCATATCTCTAGTTAAGGAATTTGCTAAACAATAGCTCTCTATGCAGTGGCAAGCCAGAGAGGAACATTGAACAGTGAGTTCTTTACACAGGGGCAGCTAGCACAGAGTTACTCATGTCGGTATCAAGGACCAGGTGGCCGTTATCTTCCAAAAACTTCTCCACACCTCATTACTAAGAAGTCTTGTCTGCTTAATCAGCCATTAGTTAAATAGAACATTATGTAGTATATCATACTCCCTTTGATATTTTCTTGAGAATCCAATAAAATATGTAGAAGTAATTTAAACCAATGCATCATTTCATGATTTCACTATCACAGTGCTTTACAAATGTGAGATATTTCACTGGGAATTATGGGTACAATGTTAGTTGCTCCCAATTTATTTCATCAGTTGAAGCCTTAGGTGAACAGTTGCAAATCTTGTGGAGCCTGAAAGGTAACAGCAAGCATTTAACAAAACAGTAGCCTTTCTAGTAGGACATTAGACTGGGCCTAGCTCTCAATGACATCCATAAAAATAGGTCTAACCTGGACTAAAGTTTAAACATTATGACATAAACATTTCTCTCCTTATTTCTACCTGTTTTTCAGATCATCTCCAAGCTGTAATATCTCCTTTGTTGTTTTTCTTTGTTCATCATGTTTCCACATTATAAATGGCATGAAAATAATTTGCCTCTAGTTGCTAAAGACAAATTTTAGCATTGTGAAATGAACAAAAGTCTTCCATATAGCCATCATGTATAACAAGTATATGTGTAGGCATTAAGGAATGAGATTTCTTAGAGAATTATATTTAAGTTACTTTGCATATTTTTTTTCCCGGTACATCTTTTTGTTTGTTTGTTTTGTTTTTGGTTTTGGTTTTTTTTAATTTCTCAGCCTTCTGTCATCCAAATCTGGCACATAAACTCCATAGATGTCACCAGAGAACTGCACTCAGACCAGCAGAAATTGTGACCTCTGCAAGGTAAGTGTTCCTGTGGGTCTAAACATCTCCTTTTAATCATTCTTTACTTCCTAATCTCCATCTGTAATTTACAGAAGTTCTAACCCTTCACAGATGTGTCTAGGAATAGCAGTCCATTATTTTTTTCTGAATTTTTGAATGCCTTCAGTTGCAGAAAGGGTTTAAAAGGTACTTTTAATTATTCTATGAAATGCATATGGAAATCTCTTATGAGTATTGACAAAGATAATATATATATTACTAATGAGTTAATAGTAACCTTACTATTTTTTCAGCAATAAACAAGGACGGTCTTTAATTTCTAAATAACTTTTAAAGACATTTATTATCTGATGTTTATAACTAAACAGAAGTACCTGGTGAAATGTTGTAACCTGAGAATCCTTATTCTCTCATCTTACTTCTCTGAGAACTGCTATGTGACAGACCCAAGAAATGATCATGTCTTGACATTTGAGTAGTCTCAGGGCTTCAAGCTATGACTCCCAAATCCTTTGTTTTCTTTAACCAATGTGTTAGTTGTATGACTTATCATTATACACACTTCAGAGTCTCTTCTTCTATATATCATCCTTTAGTTGTAGGGTGAGTCATATTTAAGCATTTATAATTTCACTACAATGTCGGTATCTTTCTTTTGGAAAGAGTCCACAGAAGCCTCACAGTCTGTCTGCATGTAATAGTAGGGCTTTGAATTTACTGGCTAATGTGCACTGCCTGGTTTTGCTGATAAATTGAGATGTATTGCAATTTAAAAAAATCAGAGAGTCCAGAGACAGAAGTTACCTATGATATTAGAGTACACGTTACCACGGAACCTGTGCCATACCTGACTCTGCACAGTACATTATCCAGTACTATGTTTTATTTAGTTTTTAAGTTCTACCATTTTCCTTGGGAGTGTGTTCCACACTCAAGGTAATGAGTTGTCATGAGCTATCCCTTGCATGTCTCATATTCTTTTCTTCATTTCAGCTGACCTAATACCTTATAATTACATTCCTCTATACTGTTCTAATTTCATGTCCAATTTTGCAGTCTAAGCAATTCTCAGATGAGTAGATCTGGGGAATAACTGGTAAGTTTGCACATCAGAATAGTGAAAAATGCTTATCTTTTGAATTCTTTGGGGCAGAGATGCTTTTGCATCTGTGACTGGCAAGCATGGTGGCATCTATTCCACAGCTGCAATGCAAACCAAAATTAATTCATAAAATTAGCAGTGGGTAAGAACATCTTTCAAAGTGGATAGGTGTGTTATGTAAAGTAGGCATTTTCCACAAAAATGTTTTTTATATTTCTCTGAGGAAGTTTGACATTAGTGAGTGGTACTCAACCTACAGTATGCATAGCAGGATTATAGCAGAGGTTCCGTACATCTCAATGTTACTATCCTCAGCATTCAGCTGCAGTGCACAAAAACCTACTCAGTGATGTTTTAATGCTGAAGCAAAAAAAAATGAGTATGGAGAATTACCAAAGTTCTAACCTCTTAATTATGAAACCTTGAGAATTTTATGTTAAACCAAACTTCTGACAAAGTTCTTTGATAATACCTATAATTTACTCATAAATATAAATGCGCTATTTTCATATTCTGTCTTTTATAAGACTGTAATGGTTGTAATCCATAAGTGGTTGTCCTAGATATGACCTGCTTGAATACTTCTGTATTGTTACGGTTAATAGTTATGCTTTGAGTCAGCAATGACTGAACAGAATGATTCCTTTGAAGTAATGGTGAACACACATATTAAACACATTTAATGTGCTATTCTTTACGACAGACTTATATTTTTAAAAAGATAATTATATCCTGTGGATAAATGTACTGCATTCTATCATTTCTGGATAAGATGAAATATTATTCCTATTTGATATCGGATAATATTATAGACCATTATTATTTTCTATTTTTTTTCATTATTCACATCCAAAAAGCATGTAGTTATGGTAGCATCTAACCATTCATATTGCAAAGCTAGATTTACTGCAAAATAGTAGCTGTGTACTGCAAAATCTAGTAGTTGTGCTGCAACCAAGGTTGGACAGAATCAAACAGTGAATTATAAAATAAAACATATCGGTAATCTATCCCTCTACCTATCCTTTAGGAGCTTATACAGTGACTGTTACAGTGATATCTGAGCACTTACAAAAAACTACAGTATCATAAAACAGTAATGGAAATGCACCAGAGTCATACAGAACCAGGAGGACACAACGTGAGTCCAGACGTCATTTCCTAATCATATAACAAGGTTCCATTCACTGTCAAATCTGTCCTTTCCAGTCATAACGTGCTTGAGACCAAAGAGTCAGGCACAAGAAGCCCCTTCTACAATACTTTCCTAAGAAAAAGGCTAACTGGTAAAAGAAGCAGGCAGGTCAAATCCTCCGACAGTGCAGACTAACATTGCTCTACAGTTAACAAGACCCTAATGTTCACTCGTGCCATCTGATGACCTAGCCTATTAGATATACAAAAACCCATGATTTGCTGTAAGTGTATCAGTTACAGGCAAAAGGAATCCATTCCTTTTAAGAGAAGCAAAGTGAAAGGTGTCTGTCAAATTTTGCATTTGGTTTAATAGGATTGCACATGTGGTTTTGATACCCTGCAAAATGCAAAGCATAGATGTTACTTTTCCTTTTCAGTCCAGGTCTGGCTTGCTGCAGCTACTGCTGCTCTCTGACTTTCTGAATCCTACTGCCCCATCTTGGCAGCACTGCCTCCATCAGCAGCCCGGGAATCCCACCGATGCCAGCAATGGGTTTGAGTGTCCCCTACGAAGGAAATCTTGGCTTAACTTTTGGGATGATTGCCTGACGGGTCTGAGAAGAAGATGGGCTTGTTTTGTAACAGAAAGGAGTTAGTGGGGTCTCTGATCTAAGAGAGAGAGAGAAAGAAATGGAAAAAGATGAAAGTCAGATGTCACAGTCACTACATGTAGAATAATTCACTGGCCTTGAAGTCAAAAGTGATGTGATACTTATGGTATTTAAAATCAAGATGAAACACTGTGAACCATGTCTCCTTCAGAGAAGTTGTCCACATTTGAAAGCCCTGCCTTTTTAACCTCCCTCAACTGACAGTTTTCAAAAGCAAATGACCAGTGGTTCTATGAAGAACAGTGGGATATGTCCCCATGTCAGAAGTATAACCTTTCAGGTATGATTTACTCGTGAAATACCTTGAAGTCTTTCTCCTTTGGGAACAATTAGAGCAAAACCAGAGCAAAATGTCCTTCAAACACTGGTTGTGTAATAGAAACCATTCAGTAACATCATTGAGGACAGTATTGCACAGTCCACAGCCTTTTTGTCACTTCTCATTCAGACAAGGAGAATGCTACATTCTTACACTACAGTTTATCACCAGCAAGGCAGCAGCGGAGTGGAGCACTATACCACTCTGCTACCAGCTATAACTTGGCAGGGTACAGGCATACATTGAAACACTTCCTCTCTTGAAGTGCATAGCTAGGGTGAAATTTTATTTGTGAACAATATAAAGGCTTTGAAAAGGAAAACTGTGAATATCTGGCTCATCCTATATTTATTCTCCCCTCTAAATGATAAATGAAGGATGGTAGTGATTTTTCTGCATGAAATATTTTTTAATGTTCAGCTGATCTTAAAGGAAGCTTTCATTAAGAAGATAGCACTTCTGGGCAATCATTCATTTTCTTTAAAACTGAATTTAACTTCATGACTATGATCTACAATATTGCTTTTTAAATTTGCTGAACATACAGTAATAAGATTAATCTCAAGACTTTTTTAAAATTACAATTAATTGTTTTTAAGTGTTCTAAAAGTTATTTTAGAAATTAATTTTGAGTGCAAAATGTTCAGTTTGATTTCAGTTTCTACACGTACAGCACAATCTTGGAATTTACTTGCAGTATCTGTTACTTTTTTTCTTTGAATTCAAATGTAAAGTTCTTACCAGCTTCTACGTGGACATTTGTATGGCTATGGCATCACCAGAAATACATGTGTCACGTGCTGTACTCTCCTCTGATGAATAAGGTTCCACGAAATTCTTCCAGTGTATCTTTTATATATCTATATCTATCTCTCTCTCTGTATATATATATATATATATCTGTCTCTCTCTATATATCTCCCTCTCACAGCTGTTATCTGCAAGAGAACTGAGCACGCACACGACCAATGTGATCAAGCAATGTTCGTTTCTTACAGCTAGGAAAGCCCTTTTATAATGTTCTCCCACCCACGTGAGTAACATGCAGTACAAGTCCTCAAGATTGGACAGTTAGCCCGCGCTTTAAACCTTCTTAGGATTGGATAAAAAGTGCCACATCAGCCTTGCCAGGCTTCCTGCCTTGTGGAACTTCCTCTTCCATCCCAACCCCTTCAGGGGGGTTTTTGTCTCGTTGAGTTTCTCCCCGTCATTGAGGGTCACATCCTTATCGCATTCTTGCTTGGCTGAGGCTCTTATCAGTCTTGTTCTCACGCAGGATTGCTCACATGGCCATTCTCTCACAGAAAGTCCTCTAGAATCCCAACAGTTATCTTAATGGCAACTATATACCTTGGTAAAAAGGATCACAGTCAAGTACATATGTATTCTAGTAATCTCTTGCAACTAGAAGAGGCTAGGAACAAGCTACAGCTGTGTATGAGTGAAAACAGTGCTGAGGATGCTCTAATTTAATCATAGAGACTAGACTGGTTTATTCGTTCTCCCATCCTTCTTCCCCTATCTATGAGGCAAAATCAAGGGCAAATGCAAGGATTAGCCTGTCACAGCAATTTTCAGCAACACATAAATATCTAGAATCCTGTCAGAGTACACTACCAGAGAGTGGTGGTCAGTGGAGCTAAATCCAGCTGGTGGCCGGTCACAAGTGGTGTTCCTCAGGGCTCGGTGTTGGGACCATTTCTGTTCAACATCTTTATTGATGATCTTGATAAGGACATAGAGTGTATCATCAGTAAGTTCGCAGATGACACCAAGGTAAGCGGGAGTGCTGATCTGCATGAGGATAGGGAGGCTCTACAGAGAGACTTGGATAGATTGGATCCATGGGCCAACATTAACGGGATGAGCTTCAACAAGGCCAAGTGCCAGGTCCTGCACTTGGGCCACAACAACCCCCTGCATGGCTACAGGCTTGGGGAGGTGTGGCTGGAGAGCTGTCTGGGAGAGAAGGATCTGGGGGTTCGAACTGACAAGCAGCTGAACATGATCCAGCAGAGTGACCAGGTGGCCAAGAAAGTCAACGGCATCCTGGCTTGTATTAAAAATAGTGTGACCAGCAGAAGGAGGGAGGTGATAGTCCACCTGTGCTCTGCACTGTTGAGGCCACACCTGGAGTATTGTGTCCAGTTTTGGGCACCTCAATACGAGAGAGATCTCGAGGTGCTGGAGCGAGTGCAGAGGAGGGCAACGCAGCTGGTGAAGGGCCTGGAGAATAAATCCTATGAGGAGAGATTGAAGGAGCTGGGACTGTTTAGTGTGAGGGGGAGAAGGCTGAGGGGAGACCTCATCACTCTCTACAACTCCCTGAAAGGACATTGTAGAGAGGTTGGTGCTGGTCTCTTCTCACAGGTGATTAGTGACAGAACAAGGGGGAATGGCTTTAAACTGCAACAGGGGAGGTTTAGACTGGACATTAGGAAAAAATTTTCCACAGCAAGAGTGGTCAGTCAGTGGGATAGGCTGCCCAGGAAGGTGGTGGAGTCACCATCCCTGGATGTGTTTAAGGGTCGTTTAGATGAGATGTTGGGGGATATGGTGTAGGGGAGAACTTTGTAGAGTAGGGCTGATGATCCCAAGGGTCTTTTCCAACCTGAATGATTCTGTGATTCTGTGAAAGTACAAACACAATTCTGTTTGATTGAATGGCTAAACATTATATTTAATGCCCTTTGTTTTGCCACTATAAGTGCAAAGCATATTTTTATGGCTAGAGATATAAAATTGTTTAGTACAGCTGTATCACTGTAAAGTCTTCTGGATAAAGAAATGACCTCATTCACTTTTGTAATTTTGCTTCTGGGCCCCTATTATGATGCTGTGCAAAAAAGGAGACATTTTCCTTTTCTCAATGAAAGATTGCAAATTTGAGCTCCAAAAGCTAACCTGGATTATGTCTATTTCAAATAACCCTCAGCTTATAGCAGCTGTGGTAAATGGCTCTGCTCCATACTACAGCCATCTGGTTAAACTTGATTAACCTTCACAGCTTTGAGGTTGTCAGTGCCTGAGTCAGATACTTATAAAGCATTCGGGATGATTTTGTTCTTTTTCTCAGGTGGGTGAAAGAAATGTATTCTGAGTCTAAAATAGCTTTATAATACTGTTCTCTTAATATATTGAATTATTGTTTGTATCCTAAGCAGAAAAATTCTGACAGATAGGAATGTGGTTTACAGTCATAATTCCTGAAAACAAAGCAGTAGAAAACAGATGCCTTTTTTTTTTTTTTCCTGTTATTTTGAGTTTAGGAGATGGAAAATACCTAATTTACTAATCTATTGTCTGAATAGAAGGTTATGATTTACTCTACAAATTCATGTGTCAGTGAAGATTTTTGAAAAACATATTTCTCTGACCTAATAGTGAACAGAATAAAGAGCTTTTGCTTTGTCCTAGCTACTATCCTTATTTATAGGATAATAAAAATATTATGTGTTGTAAGGACAGGAGAGGCCTAATGTCTGTCTGCAGAAAAAATTCTATTAAAATAATGTTTGATAATTGAGGTTTCTTGAGATTCCCATATCCCTCACTGAAACTAAGCTATGAGAAGTCTGCATGACTTCTTAGGTGGAGAAACTCTAATTTAAGGGTGACTGCTTCTCTTCAGTAAGAACTCTTTTAAAAAAATTATTCTTTTACTTTAATTTTTTTAGACTAGACCTTGCTGAAACATTTTTAGATTACCTATTTACTGGTTCTTGCTCCTTTCAACTGTAGTATAAAAAGCAAGAATTAGTAAACACAAGAAGTTATAAACACAAAACTATTCCTTCCCTGCTATTCAGTGGTCAGGCCACAGAAATGACCATTTTGGAGATAAAATTTTCTGAACTTGTACCTGATCTAGTTCTTCAACTGTCTAGTCTATTACTGCTTGTCCAGTTTATTATAGCTATTTGAGCACTAAGATCTTTAAGTATTTTTAAATAGCATCTAGACTTCTTGCAAAAAACTCAGGAAAAAAAAAAAAAGAAAAAAAGAAAAAAATTTATTTTCCATCCTAATTCTGTGCAGAGGCTAGCAATACAAATTGATTAGGAATCAAAGAACAGCTGATATTGGCAGGGACCTCTGGAGGCCACCAGGTTCAAATCCCTGCTCAAGCAGGGCCACTCAGAGCCAGTTGCCTAAGACCATGTCCAGACAGCTTTTGAACATCTCCAAGGATGGAGACTTCTCAACCTCTCTGGACAACCTGTACCTGTGCTCAGTCACCTTCACAGGGAGAAAGTGTTTCCTGATGTTCAGAGGGAACCTGTATTCCCATTGCCTCTGGACCAGTCACTGGGTACCACTGAAAAGAGCCTGACTCAATCCTCTTTGCACCCTCCCTCCAGATATTTATATACATTGATGACATTCACCTGAACCTTCTCTTCTCCAGCCTAAGTAGTCTCAGCTCTCTCAGCCTTTCCTTATGGGAGAGATGCTACAAGCCTTTCATCATCTTTGTGGCCCTTTGTTGGACTCTCTCCATTGTGTCCACGTTCTTGTCATACAGAGGACCTCATGCTCCTAACTGGTAGAGGCTTCCAGTAAGGAAGTGGAATAGTTATTTTCCCAGTAGAAAATACATAAGAAACATAATTCTGAGATGTTCTTAATGGCAGCTAGTCTGCTGTGGAAAATGTATATAATATTTGTTTTAGTGTGAGGCTTACAAGGCAAGTCTTGCTGGCTCTGTAGGACAGTGAAAGTTTGGTCTTGCTGAGGCTGGTGTGAGTTCACCCATTGACTCCCAGGATAACAATCTCTCTGTCAGTCTTCCATTTAAAAATGTTGAAGGTATGATTCTCAGCTTTAACTGGGGCTTAAAGTTTCATAAACTATTTGTTCCCTTTACATCATACAAAGCTAAAGCCTCAGATTCACTTATTTTCTTCAGGATGTTAGTTTTTAATAAAATTATTGGTCCTCTGTTTATTTTGTCGTGGAACTTAGAACATAAAAGATAATGACATTCAGATTTTCCTCTAATATCTTCTTCCTATGTTAAGGATTTCTTTGAATTCCTTGCTTACATGAAGCACATCAAACCAGCAACAGGATACTGGTTATGTAGTAATAGGTTTGCTAAGCCTATTTAACTTTTTTTCCAGTTTGATGTATAGCCTGTAGAGCACACTGAGGAATAGGTCCTCGAAAAAACATCAGAAAATTCCAGCAACTCCAGAAGAAAGACTTTAGATGTCATCTAGCTTATTAGCCTGGCAGTATAAAGGGTTTTTTCATAACATATAAGTAGTGTTCTGTACAACTTAATTTTAAATCGCCAAGCACAGGATCCCACACTGCTGTTTTACTGCTGTGTGACTTCTGACATGCACTCCATCTCTTGTCACTCTGTGATTGAATGCTTCATTGTACAAAGAATAATAATAAACAAGGGAAACTTTCTTCCTCCCAAAGATACCCAGAAGCATGCTAATTTTTACATCAAACACATTATGCTATAAGTGTACAGTCTAATCAACTTCACAAAATTAGTAAGAGTATCAAGGTGTGTTCTGAGGAAGAGGGTTGTGGTTTGGGCCATCCTTTCAGAGATGCTGGAGCACACAACCCTGCTCCATTCTGGATCTTGGAGCCTCTCTGCAGCTCCCAGACCTCCCTGCACATATCTGTATGTGCATTTCCACAGGTTCCCTACTCCAGCCAGCTGGATGCTTATCTTGCTCCTCAGCTCCATTGCAGTTCATCCCAGACCTGAACTCTGCCTGGCTCCTGCCACCAGAGGTGCCGGTCTGTTAGCTGTGTTCACATTGCACACAACTGGCGTGAAGGGACAGGGAGAAGCAAGCTATTCTGTGGTCAGCTTCACCATTTCTAGCTAACAAGGGGAGCATGAGAAGGAGATGCAAGGTGTTAGCCAGGTATGAATGTTTGATACATAGGATTTTATCTGCAATATGAAATTGGGAAGAAAATCAAAATGCTGAGGAAGATGTTGACTGCAGCTAGATTTGACAGAAGGATCAGTCTGCACAAGCAAAAGAAGATATAGAGGAGGAGAGAGCAGAGGAACAGCTGTCTCAAACCTGAACATGGGATTTAACCTGTGGGACAACAGAGACAAAGCTTGTGTTTCCTTCTTTCTGCCTCCCCCTCTGAGTGCCCAGTCCTGTGTTCTCCACCATAGCAGCTGCAATGGAAATGATAGTGTAGAACTGAAATCTGGGATGCTTCTCAGTTTTGTTACAATAGGACTCCTTAGATGAGAGTTGTAGAGGAAAGTTATAGAGGCACGTGGTTTTTTAGCAGTATGGCCAATTTCCCTCCCCCGTATATCTATATTATCAGACAGATGTATTTCTGGACAACAGTCCATTATTATTTTTCTGTTAGATCAACTTTTTCTTAAAGTTCTTGTTAAACCTGTGCATTTAAGTTACTGATTTTTTGTTGTGTAGAGAGTATAATTTTCTTTCTTAATTGCTCCAGTTTGCCTCTATTTTCCTACAAGGGAGCATCCTAGAGATAAACACTTTATTTCACATGCAACCACAGTAAAGCTGTTTAGACAGAATTTGACTTCTTTTTCCTCTGCAAGGAAACTGAAACTGTGCTATTCCTTTTATAATACCCTGTGGCCTTGCATGTGCATGAATTTGCAATTTACCATTGCTGCCACAATAAACCTTTTAGATTCTTTACTGACCAAGTGCTAACTTTTTCAACATCTTATTCCTTGCACCTTATTGTGAAAAGTGTTCTTATTATGGGTAGCAAGAAAAACAATTTCATGCCTGTACTCTTTTCAACTTACAGCGTTTCTTTGTCTTCCCTTCTTACTTTGGCTCCAGCTTGTTAAGTCTTCCAGAACTAGTCAAGTAGCATGACTATTTGAAATTCAGAATTTTCTGCCTTCCCAGCATTTACAGTTATGTAATTTGACTAATATGTTTAAAAAAAAAAAATCAGATAAGTATCTGAACATTTTCTTCACTGATCACCTTTCTCTAGAACTTTCAGTAGTCTTTATGTGAGGACAAACACCCTGTTGTTTAAAAAATCCCCCAAACAAACAAAACAACTTTGTGATGTCCCATCCTCCTTTGTATTTATGGATTCTATATGGTGAACACCTCCTAGATCAGTAATTTTTGTGTGTTTTCCTTTTAGATGTTTGTATGCTTTTAGAGTTTAATTTTTTTTTTTTTTAATGTAACCAAAGGTAAATATCCTGCAGATCCTCAGGGATACTCATGAGCATTTTCTATTTCTTATTAATTTAAGAAAAGCCTTAAAAGAAATATCCTCCTATGTTAATACCAACAATTTGGATTTTTTGTTACATCAGTGATCTGTTTCTCTACAGTGTTGTCCTACACATCACTTAAGACACAAAACCTTTATGAATCCAGCTCTGGAGTTCCAGGTAGGAATAAAATAACACAAGTTCTTTATAGAAAAACTATGAGATATGATTAGCAATAAGATCAGGATTTGAGCTGATGTTAGAGTTGAAAATGTATTACAGAGTTACAATGTGACATTGTGATTATTTGGGAGGCTGGAATAATGCTTAAAGATAGATGACTGAGCAAAGAAAATATAGGCTTACTAGGGGAACTATGCACCATGACTGAGGTCACCAGTTTGGCCTATCTACACCCTTCAAGGTGAAATTTGGAAACATCTCACTGAGAAAGGGTTGGAATCTTTACACCTGAAGAAAAGGACTATAAAGTTGTGATAGCCCCCAACCCTGCTTGAATCTAGGTTAGCACCCTGAATTGAAAGACAACTTTCTCCTGAGATTTGTGAAATCCATGATGCAGAGTGGTGGCATGGATGGGGTAGGAAGAATCATGTATGAATAAAAGTAGCTGCAGATATGGAAGTATGGCCTTAAAGTAATCAGTTCAATCAAGTGATGTAGCAGAGCAGGGAAGAACATTTTTCATCACATAAGCCCTTCTGAATCAATAAATTTACAGTGAAGTAGAATTTAAGTTAGTCTGTTATTCAGCTAGACAATGTCAGGGATAGGAGTTTGTTGGTGTATGGGGCAGAACAGAAGGTCAGCAAAGAGGAAAGTGACTTGGAATCAGCTGCATCTTGAGGAACTGTCATCTCCAGCTGTCTGCATTTTATGGCCAATATGAGTCCCATCAGGTAAGTATCCAAAGCAACAGGATGGCCAAGGCCCAGAAGGAGCACACAGGAGCAGTTTTCCAGACCCTAACTCATGGACAGAGAGACATCTTGCATAAGAGAAGATCTGAATGAGAGTTGAAGACCCCGAAGCTTGTAAGAGTAGATGTTGAGAAGGCATCAGTATATCTACTGAATAACTTACATGAAACTGACAACAGCTCCATGTCCTGACATTTTTAAAGTCAGTATCTGTCAGGCACTTAGCAAACCAACAGGCTCACATGCTTTCCCCCTGCACCACAAGGGATTAGCTACCTGCATTCAAGGTCAGCTCTGCCAAGTGCAGCCTTGGACAAAACTGCTGCGAAAACAGCTGCATTGTGACATGACTCACTGAGAACCTCTCCCTCAGCTCAGGCCCTTGACCCTTGCTGTCTCTGACCTGCTGACTTGGCTTTCTGGCTGACCCTGGACCTGCTCAATGGCGGGGTTGGTGCAGTGGATGCAAATCACTTGGCCACCCCAGTCACTGTCCCAGTTCTTGCACCTTTGAAGATGTAGTGGAAAAAGGATTATATTTTCACCTTGGATGTGGGTATACTTCTGATATGTTTGTTTTATTGTTACTGGTAAACGTCAGGATGACATTTCTCAGATCTTCCTACTATCCCTTTATTACTGTTGAGACATAAGTGAGGATAAACTATGCAATTGTAGCAATTAAGTACTGGGTCCTAAATTTCAGTTCTACTGTTTCTTACTCTGTGTCTTTATGGTGAGCTTCAAAGAACTTAAACTCCCATGTGGATTAAAATAATATTGTGGTATAAGCCAAACAAAAGAAAAAGTCTTTTGTTCTGGAGAGTTCTCCTGTGTCATCCACACAGCCTCCCTCCTTCCCAAAGGGAGTGATAGGAAAGGTAATTCTCTTCACTCTGTGTTCACTGCATATCTAAATGCTACTGCATCATAGCCATTTCTCACAAAATAATGCTTTGTATAGATATATGATAATGTATGGATATAAACAAAAAATAAAGCTGGCTCAGAGAAGTGTTCAAGAGAAGAATTTACATAATTGTGTTGTTCACTGTGATGTAAAGCATCATAGAAGTCATAGAGCTGTAATCAATTCTGTGCTGAATTCTTCTGAAAAAGCTGGTTAGTATCACTTTCTGCAGCCCTTAGCTGTTTCTTCAAGTACTGACTAGTCTTGAGGCTACTAAGTACCCTAGAGGACAAGATCAATGGTAGTGGTGACTTGATTGCCAAAGAATGAATAGTAACCATGCAAAAGGTGATGAAACATTAGAAAACAATGAAAAAAAATCAAGCATTGTGAGAAAATTGCTAGAAGCACTAAATAATATATAACTATATATTATACATATAGTTATTATATAATAGTTATATATATTACTAAGTAAATTATAACGGAAGAGACCTACCCCACACTACGGAATTTGAAAGGTGCTCATTACTAGGCTGCAGCTTTGGAAAAAAAGAGACATTTCAGATTCTTGAGACCCATATTTGTTTTCATATTTGAATTTAAGGTATGCTAAGTCATAACATTCAAAGGCAAATTGTCGTCAATGAGGTTAAAAACTGTCATAAATCATTCAGTATGGTGCAGAACTCCAGGAATCCAGTGTACGCTATGAACAAAATTAGCTAGGAAGCGTGTGTTTTTTCTTGTCTCTAGATGACTGTCAGTGTCCAGGCAGAGGAGGAACATTTTCATGCAAATATGTATTTTGTTATTTTATGTTCCTAGCTTGAAAAACCTATCTTGAAAAAGCCTACTACTATTGTTGTAAGTAGTGCAAAATGCTAATTTACTAAGAACTTCTAATAAAAAAGACAACTTCCCATAAGACTTCTGGAACATACATTAAAAAGGGCAACAGAAGGACACAAACTAAAAGCTGAAAATAGCTAAAATAAAACCATAAGCACTGGTTGAGGTAGAAAAGGAGATTGACAAGTCTAGGATATTGTCAGGGAGCAAACACTCTGCAAGAGCCGGGAGTGGCAGCTGAGAGTGGTGGAGAGGCTGGCAGGACTATGCCTGCATGAGCCAGGGTACAGAACTTCCGCTCTGCAACAAGGAGAGCAGTTCAGGCCTGGGACAGTGACTGGGGTGGCCAAGTGATTTGCATCCACTGCACCAGCCCCACCATTGAGCAGGTCCAGGGTCAGCCAGAAAGCCAAGTCAGCAGGTCAGAGACAGCAAGGGTCAAGGGCCTGAGCTGAGGGAGAGGTTCTCAGTGAGTCATGTCACAATGCAGCTGTTTTCGCAGCAGTTTTGTCCAAGGCTGCACTTGGCAGAGCTGACCTTGAATGCAGGTAGCTAATCCCTTGTGGTGCAGGGGTAAAGCATGTGAGCCTGTTGGTGTGCTAAGTGCTTGACAGATACTGACTTTAAAAATGTCAGGACATGGAGCTGTTGTCAGTTTCCTGTAAGTAAAAATAATACAGTCTGTGTTAACTAACAGTAATGCAGAAAACCCAAGAGAAAAGAACTGGTACATTTACAAAACTAAAAACCTGTACAGAGGTATTTAATGAAGATGAAGGAATTTCTTATGTCACAGTGGCTTTTAGTGTGTGACACATGCAATAGGTTTTATTCAGAACCGTAACATTTGTTGTCTTATAAACCACAATCATAAAACTGAACCAGCACAGTACAAAGTCACCCAGTGATAAAAATTTGACCTGCATCAGACATGGTATGTGATCACACTTCTGTAGAGTTTGCCAAAGGATGTGGTAAAGAAAATTAAGACAAAATCTTGTCTTTCTTTCATTAGCCAGCATAAAACTAGCCTGAAGCCTGCTTATGCAAAATTGATCTTTCTGTGAAAATGTGATCTACCCAAGTTGGTTTATACCACAGCAGGGCTGTGCACTACATGGCTGCAGCAACTTCTGGTGCAGCACTGAATGTACAAGAGCCAAAGGCACTGCGTTCCTAGCAGTGCAGCATTAACCCCTTTGTTTAACCATGGATTGGATGCTACTAGAATCACATATAGATCATCTCAGTCAAGTCTGATGGTTACACATGCACTTTACCCTGCCTTGAAAGCAATAATGCAGTTACCCTGTGTGAATGTGAAGTATGTTTAGAACAGGGTTGGAATTTTGTTCTTTCATGGGATTAGAAAGCCAGCTGCCTCTAGTGCATTAGTGTGATTTCTTTTTTAAAGAATGCTTCCCTTTCATACATTTTTAAACTATTATTTTTTTAATCTTCTCTAAACTTAGAGTAATATTTCAAACCTTTTGTGAACGCTTACTCTAATAGGATGATGCAGGACGATTTCATGCCAGAAACCACGAGCTTGACAAATCACGTGTGGTCTCTACAATGATGACTATATCCCAGTGTAAAAAATACCTTCTATTTGAGCTATTCTTATCCCTTAGGTAGGCTTCAAGCAACGTAGTATGCAATACTAAAGACACTGTTTAGAGCAGAGTGGAAAGCTGTGCTCATAAACTAAGTAGCCCCCAAAGCACAGCAGAAGCTCAGGCCCAGAAAAGACCCATCAATGCTCATATCTCTGAAGTCATGGAGCAGGAAATATCCTGAAATGCAGAGTTCTTCTATATTGGCATTTAGAATTCAAACTCTCATGCTGGAGGTATGCAGGCTAGTATAGGAAAGATAAAGGTTTCAAGATCAAGGCACCTCAATTTTAACATCTGGGAGGGCTATAAGTAATTCTAAACAATTTTACAGCACAGACTAGAAACTGAACTGGGAAAAGATCAGTGCTGACCTCTGCAAAGGGTGAATCCATACCAGACAGTGCATACCGAGACGCTCTTTGTGTAGAGGTGTATGATGAGAACCCAAGATCTGGGACTGTTTCCTGCTGAGTTGATTAAACTCAGCATGGGTGTTATTACGAAGTGTTACAGAATTGCCTCCTTGATGCATAAGCCTGCACATCTCTGCAAAAAGGAGAAAACTGAAAGGAACTCCACGTGCATGCACAGACGTAGGTCTTCGTACTTCCGTGTTGGCTTTCCATCACTCGTTTGCTGTTGCATCAAATTCAGTGTACACATGCTATTTCTGTCTATTACTAATGTCAGATGTTGAAATAGAGAGGCAGATTTGTTGTTGCACAGCTTGGTAATTTGAGGTAAACACAAGTAGAAATTAAGCCAGCTGTATGTGTTAGTGAGTAGGAAGAAAGTAAGTATGTCCCTATTATGAAAGTTATGAAGGAAATTGCCTTGGTTGGAATTTCTCATAAGTAGAGTAAGGAATTTATACAAACAATACCAAAGCATTGCATGTTTTCCTTCTATAAGGTGATAAAGGGAGTTACCTGTACCTTCTCACTCCACTGCATGCCTTACTTGTAACTTTCATGGAGAACTGCAGACAAAATGTATCACAAAAAAATGACAGGTGAAAATCATCAGCTAATCATTATTTCCCCCCAACCCCCCACCCCCACCCTTACTGGCTGAGCATCTCCCAATTTTCCTTCTCTTATCTGTCTCTCTTTCCATTTTGGTAATGCTGAAAGGGTATGAAACACCCTAGTAGCATAACCAAATCAGAAAATTAATGTGGTGTCCTACTGATGTACCTCAGATTTCTAGCACCTTCAGAATTGCATTATCTGTATTCATTTCAATCCACAGTTTTTTTGATGTTCCCTTCTTCAACAATAAATATTAAAGGCTGGAATAATGTATTTAGTATCTCTTGAAATTAGAGAGCTATAGGACACATGTAGTGCCTGAGCAAGTTGCTGTTGCACGTATTTTCGTCTTCTGAGAAATAAAACCAGTCTTCTGTTCTCAGTACTAAAGTTTGTGACCATATCAGATAATTGCTCTTCCTTTTTCGCATTCCCTATCTCATTGGGAATTCTGTTCTCAAAAGGCAATAGTAGTTTCTGATGGAAATTTCTTTTAGAATAGTGTGACTACAAAGGAGAAGAGTAATGAGTATCTCAAGCAACTACAGAAACTATGTAGCTGTGGAGAAAAGTGCACCTGAATTTCTTTTGTTTGTTTGTTTTTCTACTTTTGAAGAAGATGGTGGCAGATCTCAAAGTTAAAGGATGTATCTTCAAGAAATAATTTTCCTAAATAATAGATATCCTCTTAATTTGCAGGTAGAAATTAATTCCCAACTCTAAGTTCCAGGCACCTTACTTTTTCTGATATGTATCCCACAGGGAGTCTGACCAGGAAAGCGGTCTCTCTCAGTGGTTCTGAGGCTCTGCATAATCCAGGCAAACTGGAGAAACTTCTGAAAAAGATGTTCCACTGTTGCCCCAAGCAGTAGTTTGCTCTCTGCAGCCGCATTCTGCATGCAGCACTTGAGCAAATAAACTCCTTGGCTCTGATTTGTGTCTCTTTTTTCTTTTTCTTTTTTTTTTTTTTTTTTTTAAAAAAAAAGCATAGGGTGAGGAATGGAACGGAAGAACCTTTCTTAAATGCTTGCTTTCTTCAGATCATTCATGCTATATTCAACTCTGCTTTATTTACATGTTGAACAAACTTTGTCAGCAGTTTTAATTCTACCAATGTTATTTATTCTGCATTACTATGAAATCTTTTTGCCTAATTAAAGTGAGAAAAGGCAACACTTCAATGTAATGAAGTAATAATACTTGGTTTGGTTCTGCAGCCACACAGCAGACCTTAGATTGCAACAAAGATTTGCAGAATGGGTTTGAGAAGACTATGTAATAACTGTGCTCAGTGACATTAACAAACATAAGAATCTGCTGGCATTGCTGATTTGGAATTTTTTTTTGGGGGGGGGGGTGATAGATCTGATCTTGCTTCTCTGAATTTGCATGAGACTCAAATGTGCAGCCTTGCAAAATCCTCATAATGACTTGGAGACTCATTCAGAAAGATAATTTTTTATCTGCAAAGGTTTGGGAGCAGGACCAATGGTAAAGACTGCTTGTATAATCAGTGTGATTATTTCAAAATACCTGGAGAATAACTCTTCTGTTAGGTAACATGACAAAGAAAAAATATAACTAATATGTAGTCTGTGGTCAATACAGCATGGTAGTGGTGAAGAAAGGCATTTTGGGATACTTTTTGCAGCTTTTCCAGAGTTAATTTATCTCAAGCATGCTCAAAACTGTAATTGTTCATGTATATTCATAGGTTGCATCCCTGTTTCAGGAGAAAGACAGATCTGAGCTCTCCAGATTAGCAAACAGAGAACATTATCAGAAACTCTCTTAATGTGAGAAAGATCACACAAAATAGAACCAGCTAAGGAATAAATATGACATACATACATGAATTTGAGAAGGGTTGTCCTCTGTCTGCTCTTCCAAAAGGTAGTCTTTCACCTAAGAAGCAAGCCAAGTGTATGGGGAGCAGTCTGGTCAGTTATGTCAGGACATACAAAGCACAAGCCACTTCAATGTATTTCATACAGTGCTGCATTTCCTTCTGAAGTCCTTGATGCCTTACAGCAATGTCTAGAACTTGTGTTGTTCTATGTCAAATGTAATTGACTTTCACCAAATAAGCATAAACAAGTCCTGATAATAGAAAACTTGTGTTCTACTGGAAGAAAACAAAGAAAAAATTGGAAACCTTTCTTAAAATGGAAAAAAAAAAAAGAAAGAAAGGCATTCTTCTGTGCTTCTGTGGTTTACCGTGATCCTTTCCAAACACAGAGAGTATTACTCTGCCAGTTATAAGCCACAGCATTTGGTATGTGTAGAGAGATGTTAGTAAGTACAGAGCAATGCCTTCTTTGCAGTGTAGTTGGTTGGGACTGCACTGTTTAACATCTTTATCAGTGACATAGACAATGGGATTGAGTGCACCCTCGTCAAGTTCACTGAAGACACCAATTGTGGTGTCAACACACTGGAGGGAAGGGATGATGGGCTGGAGAGGTGGGCCTGTGAAAACCTCATGAAGTTCAACAAGGCCAAGTGCAAGGTCCTGCACGTTGTCAAGGCAATCCCCAGCACATATACAAGCTGAGGGATAAGTGAATTGAGAGCAGTGGAGAAGGACTTGGGGTGTTGGTTGCTGAGAAGCTCAACATGACCCAGCAATGTGTGCTTGCAGCCCAGAAAGACAACTGTATTCTGGGCTGCATCAAGAAAAGTGTGGCCAGCAGTTTGAGGGATGTGATTCTCCCACTCTACTTCACTCTCATGAGATCTCACCTGGAGTACTGTGTCCAGCTCTGGGGCCTCCACAAGAAGGACATGGACCTGCTCGAGTGGGTCCAGATTAAGGCCATGAAGATGATCAGGGGCCTGGAGCACCTTCTTTATGAAGACAGGTTGAGAGAGTTGGATTTGTTCAGCCTAGAAAAGAGAAGCCTCCAAGGAGACCTTATAGCTGACTTGGAATACTTAAAGGGAGTCTACAAGAAAGCTGGAGAGGAACTATTTACAAGTTTTCAATTACATATAAGGAAGAATTTCCTTATTGTGAGGATGGTGAGACCCTGGAACAGGTTGCCCACAGAAGCTGTGGATGCTCCCTCCAGGGAACTGTTCAAGGCCAGGCTGGATGAGACTTTGAGCATCCTGGTCTAGTGGAAGGTGTCCCTGACCATGGCAGGGGGTTAGACCTAGATGCCCTTTAAGGTGCCTTCCTTAAGGGCAAACCATTCTAAGATCCTGTGCCAAAAGTATGCAAAGGAAGCCAGGAGATGCATTGAAGTAACTGCAAAAAGGCATAAACTTCTACCAAAACACAGCAGTTCTCATGTGTAGAAAAGAATATTTGGGAGATGTTGAAAAGCTCTGGAAATATATTCCCCTCTCTTCTGCACAGTGTGATGGGTGTTTTCTACAGTAATTTGCTGAGAATGAAGGTCAGCTGGGACAGAGTATCAGAGCAGATGAGATGATTTTGTTAAGTGAAAACGGATGTGAGGGTTGTGGAAGAATAGGGAGGCCATCAAACTAAGAACTCCATTTAATAACACTGAGTGACTTCTGGATAAGGAACAGTAGTGAGAGCCTTCAGGGGTCTGTGCTGCTGCCAGCTGGATTCCTATCAATATACAGCAGTTGCTGAAAGCAGAATCTTGCACAAAATGTGTGAAAAAAATGATATATGTGACAAGACAGCAATGTGTGTGCTATTAAACTAGTACAATCCTACCAGTTGCATGGCGAAAACATCTTAAACTGTTTTCTTTTGGAAAGTAAGTGTGAGTGGTGTGTGGGCAACACGATGCTTAGACAAGAGCAGGTGTGTTGTTTGAAAAATTATTGTTGCAGGGTAAAAATTTCTGTACCTGAAGGAAATTAGAGTTTAAAAGGTTGAATTAGAAAGATGAGATAGCTCAGAGTAGCAGCATTTACATGCCAGCAACTTGCAGAAATTTGTGTGATTATGGAATATGGTGCTGCATATTTAAAAAGCAAAAAACCTTAATGCTTACCATAGCAACTTTTTGCTACATAGTTCACATGCTAAAAAGATACATAGTAACTTGCTCAAGAAACTCCCACACATGTCTTGACAATGTGACATTAGGTATTTTGTGGAGATTGTTTAAAGAAACTATTCCAGCATCTAAATACGGCTATTGGGTGAAAGAAGAAGAATGAGAATGTTTTCTATTCTTCCCATTAAAGAAACAAACATTTCTTAGGATCACAAAAAACGTAAAGATTTGGTGACCTGGATAGCATTTGATTTTTCTGTTGTGCTGTATGAAAGAGAATAGCAACTGAAGTTGATCAAAATGAACATCACTTTGATAGTGCTTGAGATTAGACTAACTCTCCTGCACAGACAATCCTCAAAAGTTAAAGAAATGGAAGTCCCCTAATGGGCACTTAATTTACTGGAACAGTTGCAACCAGTTATCAGCAAGTGTCTTCAGAGATTTCTGACATTCTGAAAATGGAACCAAACTTCTATTTTATTTGATGCTTTAGGGGCTGCAGTACAACAGAGCTGAACAAACACGTGAGAGGGAACATCCTTCCCTGAAGCAGATATAATTTGAGAATTCATCTCAATTTCTTTTTTTGAGAATTCCTAGGATCCCACACAGGCTGTGCAGGCTGATTGGCATGCAGTTTTAGGGGGAGAGTGAGAAGAAAGAGCTGCTCTTCACGGATTTCCCCACCTGCCACCCCCATTTAAACATGAACAAATTCAGAAGGAATCCACCAGGCTGTCCTGCTTTCTGCCCCTGGCAGACTGGCTGCTTGTTAGCCTTGCAAAAGAAAGCAGCTGCTCAGAACATTTCAGGGAGAGCAACCCTGAAAGAAAGTGCAAAAGCAACTGCAGAACTGGTAGCCTGGTGCATCCTCCAGACATATTTGTGATGCTGATACATGATACATGTCTCTATGGTTCAAAAGCTATTTTGTTTTTAAGACACCCTTTATCAGGGACTAGCTGCTCTACAAGTGCTGGAAGCCAAGGGTGACAGAGAGAAAGGCAGAGCCATGTCCTCACCGACAAGGATACAGGACCACAACAGCCCAACAAGGAGAGCTGCACAGGACTGGGATGGTGAGGAGGGGCAGCTAGGTGACCTGTGGTCACCACACCAGCCCCCACAATGAGGCTAGTAGGAGGTCAAGCCATGAAGTTGAGTCAGCGGATCAGGGTCAGCAAGGTGCAAGGCCAGTAAGTATGTATCTGCAGGATGGCTCAGCCAAGGGCCAAGGAGTAAGACACTGAACTTAAAGGTAACTCCTGGTCCAAGAAGAAGAGGGGGTCCATGAGGTATTTCACAGCTCTTTCTCACAACATAGCTGTTTTCACAGGAGTTCCATCCAAGGCTGCATGGCTGCACCATGGCAGTCAACCTTGAAACATGCAGCTAAATCCTGAGGAGCAGGCTGGGAAGATTGAAGAATCTCCCCTCCTCACAGAGGGCCCTGATATCCCGCAGCATTTTCAAGACCTTCTTCTCAACTAATTTTTGAATTTAAACAGCTCCATCCTCACGGTAATATGGTATTTCATAGATTCTCTGTTATACTTATCATTTATCCCCTTGCACTACAGATTATGGACCTGGAAAACATACTGCAAATAGCAACATATCAGGCATGCTTGTAAAGTTTATTTCATTCAGATGCTCAGTTGCCAGTAAGCAGAATAAACATGTATTATGAAATTATATTCTTCTGACTTGCTCCTCTCAACAAGGAATTGCAACTGCAGAAAGTATTAGAAATGGAAATCCTGTCTTGGCTGACTGCCTTGCCTCCAGTACAATGTGCTGTTAATGGAGAACTGTGATGTCCTGTCCCAATCCTGCTGAGTCTGCTCTCTGACTTCAGAAATTAAAGTGACAGCCACACAGTCCTATTCTGAACCCTTCCTTTCCAAATCTCCTTCTGGCACTACTTCTAGCTAATGAAGTGGCAGAAAGGGATGGGGCAGAGCAGCTGCAGTAACGAGGATGCAGGCTTTGCGCAGTCATGTGTAAGAGGCAAGGTTTGCTCAGCCTTGAACCTAATGCTCTGCTATTGTGTTAACTGTCTTCGTTAACACATGAACTTGACATGCCCACGTTGATATATATGTGCAATGTTGTGAGAACTGAGTGTGAAATGCTGTGTTCAGATGGAACATGTTATAAATGGGGAAAATATCACTTAAATTATGGGAGCAAGGACTGCTTATACTCAAATGAGCTTGACAGTTCTCAGTGATGAACTCCCATCTTGCAGTTACCTATCTCCTCCTCTCCCTTTTTGACCTGATTTTTTTTAGCTCTGGGTGCTGTGACAAACCAGGGCTAGGTTCTGACAGACCCATTTAAATACCATTTTCCTTTAAATCCACCCAGAAGCAGATGCAACCCCCATGTTGGTGAGCTGATCCTTGTCCTGTCCCATCCTGTGGCAAATGACAGGTATGAGGCTGCAGACAGCAAGCCAACCTCTTCTCTGAGGAGCACTGCAGATCCAGGTAAGTGACCCCTTTCTGGCCAATGGGACAAAAGGGCTGGGGAGCTTGGGACTGATGCAGGGAGAGAGCTCAGCATCCTCTCTGTGTTTCTTCGCTCCCTTGCTCCAGCTGCAAGCTGGTGGTTTGAGTTGAGAGCTGGAAAAGGGTAAAGAGAGGACTAATGCTAAGAGTCCTGAAGGCTGTCACTATGCAGAACTGCTGTGGTTTGTTTAAATCCCTTTTAACTGCTATGCTTCTCAAACAGCCCAAATCAGGATTGGGCCTCAGATTGCCAATTTGTCCTACCCACACATAGCTAACTTCACTTACTGCAAATATTGCAAAATTTGTGCAGCCCTTGTGTACTTGTATACCCACTTGGTTTCTGCTATCTGCACAAAGAATTGATGTTTGGACTCTAAATGGCTTTATACTCTGGCTGTATTTTTTAACTGGGTATACATCTCCTCTTGCCCTATATGTATCAGCAGTTACAGAAGAGAGAAGCTGTGGCAGATGAGATAGATGTCACGCAGAGCGCAATTGCTGTTCTCAGGCAGCTCTTCCTGGAATCTGGGTGCACTTGTCTCTTCAGAGATCTCATCAAGGAGTTTTTACTCCTTCCCTCATTCCCTCTGGTTTATGTTTTGCATAAGTTTATACAGAAATTAAATGCTTGCCAGTATGACAAAGGCAATATTATGATCTGTGTGTAACAAAACCTCTTATTTGTATTAATTGCATGTCCAGAGGCTTCTTAATGTGCACTAGAGTTCTGCTTAAATGTGTAGAGACAACACTCAGAAAAAATGGCTCAGAATTTCACAATCCTTTTATAATGCTTATAGTTGTCTCTTTTTTACCTCATTAGGGAAAAGCAACATTTAGGATACTCCTACGCTCTGTCCTCTGTAGCAGAGGAGATGGAATATAAGGTGGTTTAACTTGCATTGTAAGTAATCCTAGATTTCTTGTCTTTCATTTTTAAATATACAAGGTCAAATGTTGTCTCCTTTGTAGTGAGTTGGCAGCTTCAGATGCTTACCAGTGAGAAGACCACTAGCTGTTCTTGAAAGTCTGGTGGGTTAGTTTTAGCAAGAAATTAAAACAGATGACCTTTCTCACCCAAGGAAGTTTTAAAAATTCCTCTGACCCTGAGAGAATTCTTTCCTGAGGCTGGAAAAAGCTCTCAGTGAGGAGCTTGCAGTTTAAAAGCACTGAAGCTGAACTCCTCAGACACAGCTGCTCTTTACAGGCTATTTTCTTTCACAGCCTTCCCTCCAGTACAGTTCAAGTTTCATGGTGATTTCAACAAGCCCGTACAAACAGCTGCTGCATTTTAACAGAAAAGACTCATGCTTTCTGACACTGCTGACCTTACCCTTTGAGCTACTGACAGAACGGCTAATTAAAAAAAAAAAAAAAAAAAAAAAGTGGTGTTTCATCATTATCTCATTTTCAGAATAGGATTTTTGGAACCTGACTAAGCTAATTGAACTTCCCTCTTATAACCCTGGGATTGACAGTATTTATAGCAACCTAATTTAAGTTTTCACTTCCCCAGATGGATATGCTGATAATACTAAGTTTTCAAAAGTACTTGGATCTCCCAGCAGGCTTAGTTTTCTGGTCTAGAAGGCTATTGAAAGTGGTATTTAGCCAGCTGCTGGAAGACAACCTTGTGCTTTCAACAGTTCAGTTGGTGAACTAGCAGTAGTGTTTTTCTCCTTTCTCAATAAATTTGCTCATATTAAACTGCTCTGGAATTTCAGTCTATTGGCAGAAATGAATGTGTGCTATAGGGATATGGATCTGTGAAGTTAAAGAACACTGTTTAGGTTCCATAATATTTAAATGACAGATTTCTTCTCTTGGGTGTGCTCTGAGTAACAGGGAAAGTTTTCTCACCTTATGATTATGAACACCTCCTTACCACCCATCTCTACCTCACCCATCTCCCCAAACCTCTTTAAAAATGAGGTAAGCTTCTTTGATATAGGTGTTGATTTGAGATACTGTGTTTGTGTTGTCATGTTTTTCATTGTATCCAACACTTGCCAGTAGATAAAAGAAAAGCTAAAGTAATGCTTGGTCAACAGGATTCCCTGTTACAGACTGAAAGCAGTTCAGAAGCTGGTCACAGTATCATCATATGCGTTTTTTTAATAAGCCTTTTCATCTCCCTTATGTCACATCTTGCCTTTTCAACAATTAGTCACCTCCCAGTTGTGACCATAGTTTCAGAAAAATAAGTCCCGCTGAAGTTTGATATCTTAATCATAAACTATGGTATTTTCACATACTCTTCACAAATTTAAAACTCTTGAGGTGAGAAAACCAAACAAGTCAAGATTATTTTTGTTTCAAAGAGACAGATTTTATTAAAAAAAAATTAAAAATCTTTGCTGCTCTTCAGTGTTATCTGTCCTAAAGCAGCAGTCATTCTGGTTTATTCCATTTTCTCGAGTGCTTCCACATTCACAAAGGATAGTGAAATGGCCATTGTCAGTGTTTTAATGGTAGTCACCAAACTCTTGATACTCTTTCAAAATTTTTTTCTAACTATCCAGCAAGTGGTCCTTAGTTCTGGTTCTGTGGCTTTTGAAAGAAATGATGCTGAGTGATGTAGCTGAAAAAAGACTTCCAGGTTTTGGCTAGGATTCATTCATGACCAGAGATAAAGGATCAAGATTCATTACTCACTCTGTTTAGATGCTTTGCTTGTTCATGAGGAGACTACAGTTTACATCAGTGCAAGGTGGCTTACTGGCTTACCTGTGTGGAAGCTGTATTCGTGAGGTAACTCTAGCACCAGCAGCTGCAGTCTTGGCAGGGGTAGCCTGTTCCACAACTGTAGAGAACTGTCATGTCTTTCTGTGAAGATGCAGTTCAGACCAGAAACACTGCTATCACCCAGACTAATTAAATCCAGTTATATACTTAATTTGTCCCTACCACACTTCCATTGTTGTTGGACAAACACGGCTGGATGTGACACACACAGTAGTCCTGCAGAGTCCTGAACCTCGTCTTTTTATTGTGACTGCAATAAGAGTAAACCAGAGCCATTAGTTGCATCAGTCTCTGATCAGGACTGTAAAGCACCGAGGTAAGATTGCTTAAGGGTGAGTCCCTCGTTCTTTATTGCTGCTTTGTGCTAAGAACGGACAGAGCTAGGGTGTGTTTCTTATTCTAACTGCATGCTCTGAAGGTATATAAGGCTTACCCTTGCACAGGGATCTTCCACTATTTAGTGGTCCTGGGGAAAAAAAAAAAAAAAAAAAAAAAAAGTCTAGTTTATGCTAGAAGACAATCTACAAAGGAACTTACTGCTAGCATAGCCAGAAATTAATTATTATTCCAGTGTCATCATGGCCAGAAATATCATTGCCTAGACAAGTTTGGACTTAGGTAGTTACTCATTTAGGAAGACAGAACACTACTGAGTAATAATTGTGTCTTTTAAAACCATGATTTTAGCGCCTTCTTAAGAAAAGTAGTATCTCTGACCTACGCTTGTTGAGGTGCAATTTCGGAAGTGTGGTGCTAAGATGAACTTGCTTTGGTTTTGTCCTCTTCCTCTTCCTTCCCTCCCTCCTTACAGAAGTCACACATCTGAAAGCACTCGGTTACCTTTTCCTTCATTATCTCATATAGGAAGCACAAAGGAAAAGGAAGGCCTGTGTAAAACCTTTGATTCATGTCTTTTCTGAAGCAGACTGTTTAGAAACTCAAAATACATTGGTTTTTATCCTAAATGGGATTTCTCTAAATGTAAAAGAAGTTTTTGGTTGAATTCATAAAATTTTGAAAGAAACCTATCTAGGATAACCATATTCTGTATTGGTGTCAGACACTAGAAAGCACAGGCTTGTGTGTCTGAATATATGTGATGCTGGCTGAGGCTGCCTTTGACATTAACGTATTAGGTGACAAAAGGCTACAAGAGAAGTGCAGTTGTTCCTTGTTACGTTTACCATCACTGGATCTTCATGTTAATTTTTCATTGTAGTCAACATTGTATCTTTCTTTGCCAAGGTAATGCTTCACATGAGTATAGATAAAGGACTGCTGTCTACAAGGCAGACTGCAGTTAAGATTTATTTTACAAAATAATACTTAACATTCTTACTTAAAATGTACTTAATATGAATTTCATATTTTCATTTTAGCATTAACTTATTTCAAGAAAAACAGTTCTGCAGCAGCTCAAGTAGATTTAATTATAGCATCTTGGCTTTCAAACACATGTTTGAGAGACTCCATTTCTCTGTCAGAGAATACAGTAATTAAGGCAGAATTATTTATTTTCATGTCTAGTTTCACCTTGTTGCTAAGACCTTGTTTTTTCTTTTCATTTTCTGTTACTGTCTTGTCAGCCATGTACCTTCAGGAATCATTGAAGTGACTGGAAGTCCAGCTGCTCTTTGTTCTTTTTGCAACGAATTTTGTTGGCAGACAACAGAAACCTTCCATTTCAAGAGATTGTGCAGGAGGACATCTGTCTTCTTTGTGTGCTCTAGTGCTAAGCAACCTTTCCTCTTGCATCGCTGGTTGTTCTGGATTTGCTTTGGAGAAGAAAAAAGATGCACTATCCTCCCTAGCCCTTCCTGTTTTCTTTACTAAATATCTGCTGAAATTTGAAGATTTAGAAAAACTCATTGAGATGGATACAAGATCTCAACTAAAATTCAACCTATTTAAGAGAATGGGGACTTAGTACCTGCAACAAGAGCAGCAGATGGTGCAAAGGCAGTTCAAATGCAGTTGTTTGGAGGGTGCAGCTAAAAAGGTTGTAGCTGGCTTACCAAATTAGACAATGCTTTTTTGTTTACATTACAGGCAGCAGTTTCACTTGTTCACAGAAGACATAACTAGTTTAAACAGATAAGATTTTAAAAATTTAGGAGAGTATACTGTTGTTTGGGGATGCAAACTACTATCCAAGTATTACAATACGTGAAGCATCAGGAAATTTGATAGAAGCTAATGCATTCTCCACACTCTAAAATTAAGCGAGTTATTTACGCACTGGCATATGGATTTAGGAGCTATATGTGGACACTTTTAAGGCCAACATGAGGAAATCAGTATTTCTCCACAGACTTGCTCACCCGGAAATGTGTGACCATATAACTGTGTACAAACACTAAAATTAAGTCCTGCAAATAGCATTAAAATTTTGAAGTTTATTTAATGTATTTAGGAAAATCAAGGTGTACCCTGTACTGCACCAAGCATTTGGTTTATTTACTGACATTTGTTTTCTCTACAAATACTTTTCATATAGCATTATCCTGTCTTTTTTTTTTTTTTTTTTTCTGTTGTGACATAGAAGTTACCCAGATGTTCAAATTTAATGAATCAGGCCTTTTAGTAAAAACTCTTGAGGAAAAACTGTCCTAAAAAGGAAACTTGATAACTAATGTGTCAAAGTAATATTTGCAAGATTTTTATTCCTACTGAAGAGTTAATGCTAACTAGTTTTATGGAAAACGATTTTGGCCTGGTTTAGTTCTTGCCTGTACATATGTAATTTACATCCTGTGCACTGGAATAGCACAGAATCACAGAATCATCTAGGTTGGAAAAGACCTTGAAGATCTTCCAGTCCAACCATTAACCTAACAATGACAGTTCCCAACCACACTATATCCCTCAGCGCTATGTCGACCCGATTCTTAAACACCTCCAGGGATGGGGACTCCACCACCTCCCTGGGCAGCCCATTCCAACGCCTAACAACCCCTTCTGGAAAGAAATGCTTCCTAATATCCAGTCTAAACCTTCCCTGGTGCAACTTGAGGCCATTCCCTCTTGTCCTGTCGCTTTCTATTAGGCTAAAGAGGCTCATCCCCAGCTCTCTGCACCCTCCTTTCAGGGAGCTGTAGAGGGCGATGAGGTCTCCCCTCAGCCTCCTCTTCTCCAGACTAAACACCCCCAGTTCCCTCAGCCGCTCCTCCTACGACCTGTGCTCCAGAACCTGCACCAGCTCTGTTGCCCTTCTCTGGACACGCTCGAGTCATTCAATGTCCTTTTTGTAGTGAGGGGCCCAAAACTGAACACAGGAATCGAGGTGCGGCCTCAGCAGTGCCGAGTACAGGGGTCAGATCCCTTCCCTGTCCCTGCTGGCCACGCTATTGCTGACACAAGCCAGGATGCCATTGGCCTTCTTGGCCCCCTGGGCACACTGCTGGCTCCTGTTCAGCCGGCTGTCAATCAACACCCCCAGGTCTCTCTCTGACTGGCAGCTCTCCAGCCACTCCTCCCCAAGCCTGTAGCGCTGCTGGGGGTTGTTGTGGCCCAAGGGCAGCCCCCGGCATTTGGCCTTATGGAAACTCCTCCAGTTGGCCTCAGCCCATGGCTCCAGCCTGTCCAGGTCTCTCTGCAGAGCCTCCCTACCCTCGAGCAGATCAACACTCCCACCCAACTTGGGGTCATCTGCAAACTGACTGAGGGTGCACTCGATCCCCTCGTCTAGATCATCAATAAAGATGTTAAACAGGAGTGGCCCCAAAACCGAGCCCTGGGGGGACACCACTCGTGACCGGCCACCAACTGGATTTAACTCCATTCACCACAACTCTTTGGGCCCGGCCATCCAGAGAGTTTTTTACCCAGCAAAGCGTGTGCCCATCCAAGCCATGAGCAGTCAGTTTTGCCAGGAGAATGCTGTGGGAAACGGTGTCAAAGACCTTACTAAAGTAAAGGTAGACACATCTGCAGCCTTTCCCTTGTCCAATAAGCAAGTCGTCCTGTCGTAGAAGGAGATCACATTTTCAAGCAGGACCTGCCTTTCATGATTAGTGTCTTTAGATGGTAAGCTTACACTGCAGAGAAATCAGTCTTGGACATGACTGTCAAGATGTGCACAAAAAGCTGAGAATTACTAGGAATCCCTGTAAATTTTTGCCAGTTTTTAATGTGCAAAGATGAAGACATGTTTATTGGTTGTAGGTGTTTAGAAGGGCACTACTGTGGTGGTAGGCTTTCTTTTCCCATGAAAGCACAAGTCTGGGCTATCTAGTAAGTTGAAGATGGAGGAGGAGGGAATGAAAATCTTCAGCTTTGTTGTCAGACCAAAGACAACTGCACAACTTCTTCCCCTTTTCACTACCTAGCCTTCATGTCTTTAGGGGGGCTTGGGGGTATTGAAGTGTCGTACACTAACAGTGAACATAAAACCATTGAAAAATAGAATCGATAGCTAATATCACGTAAACTTGAGGAGAAATAAGAACATCAGTGGTAAATATGGGCTGAGAGAAGAAGCTAGACTTCTCTATGTGTACATGAGCAAATGTTGGTGTTCTTTAATATTTGCATGCCTCGATTACTCTGGTGTGAAAAAGCTGTGTTATAAACTAGTGAAACTCTGAGGTATTCCAGATACTGTAGACTCCAATTCCTAAGGAGCTGCTAATGCTTTCTGAGTAATCCTGTAGTTCATCCATGACATGTATGTTAGTAGTCTAGACAAAAATTCCGCCCCACCTCTGAAAGATGACATGTACATCATTGCCAGAGATCAGCCAGAAGATTTAATTGACAAATACCCGTGTATGAAAGGAGTCTGTGGAGACGTCTGAGCTAGAAATTCATTTTAGGATTCTCCGCAGCTGTAGGGGAATCAGATTTTGTGACTCAGGCAGTAATTCCCAGTTAGTTCTGTGTTACCAGTAACTGTGTAATAGATAGCTAGCTAGCTAGTTTTGGTAGAGATTAGTACCTCTGTGGGAGTATGTAAAGTGTTTTGACCTGGCTTCCTAAAGCAGTGAGGCACACAATGTTTATACAGTCAATCAGTCCCTTCTTTCCTCTTGAAAGGGTTGGCTAATTTCATTGACAACATTGGGTTGGCTAATTTTATTGCTAACATTGGAGTAGAAGAGTAAAACCAAACATTTAAACAAAACTTCTAGGACCTTAGCAGCTGGTGGAAGAGAGTATCTGTTACTGTACTGCTGGTGGAAGGGCTGTGGCATGGCAGCATCCATGCAAGAGCTGGATCCTCAGCCAGGATCTGCTGAGCAACCAGGTCCCTCCACTCATGAACTGCATATCTGTGAGTCTTTGTGAATCATGTAGAGGGTGTTGAGTGATATGTTTGGAGAAAGGTGGAAGGGGTTTTTTGTTTTGTTATTTTGTTGTTGAGGGTTTTTTTAAGGCAAATGATGATAAGAACCTGACTGATCTGGAATCCCACACCGTCTTTTTTGCAAGAGCAGACATATTTCAGTCAACTCTTCTAGACCAGTTTGTGACAACCAAGTTAAAACCACCTCTTTGAAGTTTGGTAAAAAAGTTAATAGCTGTTCAGATCCAGCTGCAAATGAGCAGAAAAGCACTAAGGTTTACAAGCATCCATGACTGCTCCTGTTTGATTAAGTTGACATTCTGTGGTCCACTGTCTCCTGTCACATTGTTATACATGTTCATGTGAAAGACTCAACTATGGTCGGGGACCTTCCTTCTACTCTAACAGCTATAATAAAACTTGCATGTATTTGTAAGGGAAGTCCAGACATCATAAAAGTATTTCCCAATATTGTTCTTGTGTAACCAACAACGTTGCTTTTAATCAGCATGGACTCCCCTCTTTCCTTTTCCAGCTTCATCTGTTACCAGGAGCATTTTTGGTTTAGCTCTGTTGAATTCCCCGGGGAAGCTTGCAGCTTCTTTGGTCTCTGGCTGTTCTCCTTCAGGGGGTAGCAAATGTGCAACACTGTAAGTACTGAAGTTCTTGGGCAAGTTTCAAAGCAAAGAGAAAAATTGCAGAAATTGATGGGAATTAAGAAACAGAAAGAAAATACAAAAGATTAAATATGTAGATAAATTCATTTTAGAAGCATATTTTTTTCATCTTGATTCTTGCAAATGGGCTGCCTATAATCTTAGTCTTTTATTTAGTTTTCTTAATTTTAGATAGACAGCAGTCTTCAAATACTTATGGTATTTGGTACCCTTCCAAGTTAGTTGTCATGGGCAAGGAAGTTACAGTGGATTTGTAGGCAGACCTCAAACCCTGAAACCTGCATAAAATGAAAAGTGAAAGTGAAAATCCAGGAACTGCAGCACAATCCAAACCCTAAGTAAAAGAGTTTAGAATTTTGGAACTATCACTTGCTAGGGTCAAAGAGGTTATCTTGGACCGAATGAGTTATCTTGATATAGGGTAAAAGTGGTACTAATAAAATTAATATATTGACTTATCAGCCCTTTAAAAAACAAAATGGAAAAAAAAAAGAACAAAAGCTTTGGTCATGTGAGAGTTGCACATTTGCTTGTTCATCCTGTGTGACCCTGACTACCAAAGTTAGGTGTCAAGGATTTGCAGGCAATGTATCTGAAAGGCTATGTCTTTTTGAAATATGATAAATAAATTCCATGTGCTTAGCAGAGAGCTGCCAAGAGCTTGCTGGTAGAAATGCTGGTAGAGTATCAGGTGGCTATGAGCTTAGGGTTCTGGTCATGACTGAGACCTCCAAATTCTGCCATAGTTTCATGTGGTGAACTTGGTTGATGAGTTTCCCTATGCTTTTAAACTTGTATAAACTTAGATGCCTTTGGGAGAGGGAATGCAATGACACCCAAACTACAAGACAACTTCAATCTTTGCCAACCAGAATATACTTATTTTGCCTTGCTGTCAATAAAGATCATCAAAAATACTAGCAATAAAGAAAACAGAGAAGGTAGTGCATACTTTCAATGATGTGAGGATGGATTGTATCTGATGATCACACCTATCCATTTCAGGAGTCTTGCTTTGGTATGCTGCTTTCTGTTTAGTGCTTTGGTAGATATTCAGTAGCTTGAAGCAGAGTGAATAAGGCAATTGCAAAGATGAACAGATTTGTGTAAACAAATGTGATTTTGTGCATCTGAAATAAAAGCCAGGGAAGTATTCTGCTGTTACTGAAGTAACAAATGAATAATGTATAAGCACCTCCATTAAGTGAAAAAAAAATGTATCTTAAGGAAAAACATACTCTAAGATGTACTTAGCTGTAAAAAGATGTATTACTCAATTGAAAGGCTCTGGGCTTTTAAATGAGGACATAACTGACAGAGTAAGGTGGAAACTGTTCTAGGGGGTGAGAAAAATAATGCTGAGCATTCTTGTGTCATGTGAGCTATTCTCCCATCTCCCCACTAGTAAAATCTGCTGGTATGAGTAATACTGCCATTTTCTTCCCTAAAAAAAAGAAGAGTCACAACTGATCTATAGCTAAGAGCAAACGAATTATAATTGCAAGTTTGTATTATGGGTCTAACTTTGTCTACAGATGCTAGGAGTCTATAGTGCCCTGCCTTTCTAACTTAGTCTACCTAGAAGTAAATACTGCTCCACACTGGGTCTGATGACAAAACTGTGGCAGGGGAAGGGGCACATGCTCTGTAGGGAGAAGATGGTCAGATGTATTTTCAGGGAAATTAGTTTATTTGTTGAGGACAGATTATTTAATGAAGAAAGGCTGATCTCCATGACTTAGAAGAAGTGAGTGAGATTTCTGCTGAATTGCAAATGAGTATGTCACCAAAACGTGTCCAGTGCAAGTATAAATTACCATTATTTTGTTTGTAGGAAAATGCTAATCTCATGTGTGCTGCAAAGCAGGGACTGAGCCTGCAGCTCCAGGAATATCTCAACCTTGTGCACTTAGCGGTATACTGTAGAACCAGTTCATTTACCAAGAATACATTTGAAAGGCTTTTTTGTTTTGTCTTTGTTCCCATACAGAACAAAATCTATTGTTAAAAGCCAATGTGGTGTGGACCTGTTTCCCCCTGTCCTCAAGACCTCTGAGTTAGGTGGCTTCGAAGCTCCCAGGGACAGCAGCAGCAAGGTGGAAGGGTCTCTGCACCATCCCTCAGTGCTGAGGAGCCACATCACAGCCACTGCTTTGATTTGCTTTCCCTGATGACCATGATTTGCTAGAAGCTGCAGTAGTAGTGGACTTCCCTCTGTCCTCTTGCGAGACAAATATGCAGCAGAATACCTTCTTTCCTTTGGAAGATGTAATAAGTCATTAAGATCTAGTGTGTAAATATATAAAATTTTTACAGGACTTAAGAAACTGTTAATGTTAGACGAGAAGATGAATTTATATAGTAAAGAAGGTGTGTAATCTCACAGCAATGACAGGTGCTTTAGAAAGTTAAATCTTAACTTAAAATTATTTATAAGTCATAATTATTGATTGATTTATGTATGTGTGTCTATATATATATTTCTCTGTGTGTATATATATATATATGTATAAAATTTGAAGTTTGGGTGCATCATTATCCATTTTTTTTTTACTTATTTTTTCTCCACTACTGTCAGGAAATGGCTGCATTCTCTTTGCTTGTATGATAAGGCCCACAATTAACCACACTTACACAGGGTGACAACTATTTGATGTTCTAGTATTCTCCTCCTGGTATTACCTGACTTTCTCAGAAGTTAGTAACAACCCATTAAAAATCTACCAGGAGGATTTCTAGTTAGCAAGTGGGCAGCTGCTGCTAAAGTTAACCCTTTGCAACCTGTGGAAGCAAGAGAATCCCTCAAGAGAAGGGCGAAGGAGGAGTTCAGTTGTAGAGCACTGATAGTAGTTGTGATAACCCCCAGCAGAGCTGAGAGTGAATGCTGTTGTTGATTAAGAACTGAATGGACTATTTCACAGAAACCCGTAAATATATTCAGGCTGTAGCTGCTACAGGTGAAACAGTACTGTGTCTCAGCATCTGACCAAGAGGTGAGATGTAATGTTTACTCTCTCTGATCCTGTTAAAATCCTAAAGGTTTTGTCTTAAGCCTGCTGAAATCTGTTTAAAAGGTTACCATTAATCTATACTGCCTTTGTTTCCAAAATACTTCTGGGGGTTTTTCTGTGGTTTTGGTTTTAATTTAAAACCTTCTAAATCTTTCTGTAATTCTATCCCCTATCCATTCTCTGTTACTGGCATAGTGGATGTTATCTCTCTGGTTGTCTTTGCTATAAAACTGATAGGAACTGGCTCAAGTTAGATGAATGTAAGTTTTCTGTAGTCCAATGAATTTTGAATTTTCTTGGCTGGGAGGAAGAGTGAGGTGTTGAGTAACAAAAACATGACTCCAGATCAGTTGACGTGACAGTGGTACCCATGCTAGACTTCTATGAAGCAGTTTGTCACTACTTAAAGAAAATACAAATAACAAGTGTGTGGAAGTCTGAAAGAAAGCAGGTCATCAACAGTGAAGCAGGAGCCATTTTTTTTGTATAAGGCTTGAAAGGAGCATCCATATTTTAAAATAAATCTTAAAACTGCATGGACTTTTTTCTTCAAACCACAGCACTCATCTCTTGCCAGGAATTCACAGAATATTGAAATAATGCAAATCTGAAACAAGGGAGAAGCATAACATTGACTTTCCCATGTACTTCTTCTAGAGTCTAATACAGCTGAAAACAGTAATGCTGAATAAATATTTCAGCAGAGAATCTGCATGTGATTCTTTTAAAGTGACTTGTTAACACCCAAATTTCCTCTGAAATTCTTGAACATCTTGTAAAAGCAATTATTTACAGCATTTTACATATAATTAATTTTTTGCAATATTTTAAGTGAAAAGTAAACAGCAATAACACTGTTGTTTTGGCTTTTCCCCTCCATTTAATGTATAAACAACTATTCTTCTGGCATTTTTGTCTGTGTGTCTACTACAGACAAAATTTCTATATTATGCCCCTGTGTTATATTCTGGGAGTTTAGAGAGACCCCATTTAACTGAAGGGAAATTATTTTAATGCTATTTTAGAACCAGGGCTCTCAAAAGAGTATGGATGCCCTCAACTTGTATTTTACAAACCTTTTCCCAAGACAGTCAAGACATTTAGTGGAATACTCAGACCTGAATTTGGCATCCAAAGCATCTTGGAAAATAACAGGGAGAACTAACTCATCATACAAAGATGATGTAGTTGGCCAGCTTATCTTGGGACCCAGATATAAAGGATGAAGAAAAATACCCAGATACATGAAGATAAATAGGTAAATCGGGGCAACAAATGTCCAGTATGGCACACTCTCTTTGCTGATTCATGAAAATACCTGTATTTCTTTACTGTGGGAGTGTTTCATATAAAAATTTCTAATTACAGTACTGAAATCTGAAGTTTAGGCATCAGCCTGTGTTAACATAATCTTCATTCAGTATCTAAGACTGTAATGGATAAGTGGTCAAAATAATCTGATGGGCCTGATTCTAAGGTGGGTCATGCCTGCTGCCTCTCAGAGCTGCAACGATGCTATAAGAAGCACATGTGGGTAGGCCAACAGGCTGGCCAGGTACTGCCAGCTACAGTCAGGGAGGAGCATTTCATGTCCAGGTACCATAGAAGCACCTGCCAGTTCCCATGCTCCAATGATCTGCTGGCTGATGGGATACATTTTGGTAGTGTTCATTTGAAGGATATTACTGTGCTCAGATACAGTGCTTGGACTAGTAAACAGAAATCTAACAGTTGGCACAGATCAGTGTTTATTTTTCTCATACAGCTAAAAGTATTGGTAACCTGTTGTGCTGGAGATTATAAGTGTTTCTGAAAGCCAGCAGGGCAATGCAGCTATCAGAAGGCAAAAGCACTAAACAGGGCAGCCTGTGAAACTGCTTGTCTTCACTGCTGGCTCCCTATGGAGGGACTTCTCCAAAGTGCAGCATCATTCCATTATTTCTAAAAAAGAAAAAAAAATTGTTCATTCTTTCTGTTATAGAAGAACTTTTAAAGCAATTATCTTTCTTCCTCTTTTAAAAATGCTATAGGCCTTTTTTTTTTTTTTTCTAATTTCTTTCCCAGAAAATTAATAGAGAATAGAAAAAGCCTGAGACTAACCTCACAAGAGACATTTAACAGTGGCATTAGTTCTCAGACTGTTTCTGGCACTTGAATCATTGAGCTGTTCTTTGTCGGGTTTACGTCCAGATCCCACCAGAAACACCAGAAACAGCTTTTTTTTTTTTTTTTTTTTTAAATATTACATTTGCACAGTGTTGCCTGATGCAGAAGTTCAGTCTGTCTCTGACTTCAAAGAGGAAGGAGCAAAGCACCAAGTTGCCAAGGCTTCCTCCCAGCCAGTAAGACAAGAAAGAAGCTGTAGGAAAACACTATGGGGATCTGAGACCGGCCTTCCTGCTTTCTAGAGGAGAGCATCCTGTCACAGGGAGAATGAAGCTGACAGATGGGTAAACACTAGACCATACACCTGGAAAGGAGCAGAAGAAATCTGTGTACCAGTTCTTGCTCTAATAAATATCCTTATATTTGAGTCATCTGAGCATATACAGAAAATTAGACACCTTGCAGAAATGAAAAACCTTTTTTTTTTTTTTTTTCTGACAAGTGTCATGGCTTTTCAGTTAATTCAAATGTTTTCCTCAAAAAAAAAAAAAAAAGAAATGCCTCTTTTTTTTTTGGCAGGAGCACTGATCTCCGAGTATATTTACAGGTGTGGTTGATGTACATCCATCCCTGAGGGGTTAGAAATCAGATCTCGGGGAAAAGAGTGGTATTTCCTATAGATTACTTTGGATAGATAATTACTGTTCTCAGTGACTTCCCTTCCATGGAAGAGTTGTCTGGCAGAAATGCCAGGGCTTGCAACAGAAGTGAACTTGCCATCAAAGTTTTCTGATGGTCATCTTGCAGATTACTTGGATAAATAATAAACGTACAGCTTCAGGGAAGCTTCTGGCTCTGTGTAAGTGAATTAAACAGCAGTGTTTCTTCATTCACAAGACTGAAATGACCACATCCTTTGCAGTTACCTTGTACCTAGCCTTGGTGCTCAGCCTGTTTATCATGCTCACAGCTGAGCTGAGCCAGAACTATTCAAACAACTAATAAACAACTTGTGAAGCAGTGGAGGTGTGTTATTCCGTAGCTCCTAGCAGGGCAAATACTGTGAGTCAAGGCAGGTGAAACTTCATGTCATGAACTGTGCATTCAAATGTCACCAACTAGTATCAGGCCATTTCATACACACGTAAGAGGCCTTTTCTCCACCTGCATAAAAGGTAAAACAAGGGCTCTGCATCTGACAATATCTTTTTTACATCCACTAAGCAAAGACCAAAGAAGCAGAGGATGAAAACAGCTTTAAAAAAAAAAAAAAAGAGACTTTGCCTATCTTCTTGTCATTCAAAAAAAGCTTAATGTATAAATGTCACAGAATCACAGAATTGTCTAGGTTGGAAAAGACCTTGAAGATCATCTAGTCCAACCATTAACCTAACACTGACAGTTCCCAACCACACCATATCCCTCAGCGCTATGTCAACCCAACTCTTAAACACCTCCAGGGATGGGGACTCCACCACCTCCCTGGGCAGCACATTCCAACGCCTAACAACCCCTTCTGGAAAGAAATGCTGCCTAATATCCAGTCTAAACCTTCCCTGGTGCAACTTGAGGCCATTCCCTCTTGTCCTATCACTTGTTACTTGGTTAAAGAGACTCATCCCCAGCTCTCTGCAACCTCCTTTCAGGGAGCTGTAGAGGGCGATGAGGTCTCCCCTCAGCCTCCTCTTCTCCAGACTAAACACCCCCAGTTCCCTCAGCCGCTCCTCATACGACCTGTGCTCCAGACCCTGCACCAGCTCCGTTGCCCTTCTCTGGACACGCTCGAGTCATTCAATGTCCTTTTTGTAGTGAGGGGCCCAAAACTGAACACAGGAATCGAGGTGCGGCCTCAGCAGTGCCGAGTACAGGGGTCAGATCCCTTCCCTGTCCCTGCTGGTCACGCTGTTGCTGACACAAGCCAGGATGCCATTGGCCTTCTTGGCCCCCTGGGCACACTGCTGGCTCCTGTTCAGCCAGCTGTCAATCAACACCTCCAGGTCCCTCTCTGACTGGCGATGTTTCCAAAACTTGTTTCCATGACTGACAGGTCATGAAAACAAGTTGTTCCTACTGGATAAAATCAATCCTGTTCTTCGTATTTCTTCCTTCTTAATCTTTTGAATGAAGAGGAAAAAGAAGACAGATGTTAAACAGTTAAAAGCAAATATTTTCTATGGTAGCAGTCTAGCTTCTCTATTTTTTTTCTGTCTAGTCCTCTTTGAATATTATATATTACAGCTGGAGATCTCTGAGAAGAAAGCTGTCAGAGGAAGTAGATGTTGACATGGGCAAATTGTGGGCTACAAACAGATATCCTCATGCTGCCACCAGACCATGTTGCCTGTGTCTTCTCCATGGCAGATGTAGACACAGCCTCCAAAAGACCGTTCAGACCTATCCACTGACCACTAATAGAGAGGCCACGGGCTGTGCCAGCTGATGATCAAACTCTATGTCCTATTTCTACCTCTGGAATTTGTTGCAAAACTCATTTGGAAAGCCTACCTGATACTTGCTCATACCTCTTCTGTTTCCCTTCTGCTGAAAAGAGTATCTGAAATTCTGAAAACACACATATATCATGCTGCTGTATTATAGCAATTGCTTCATATTGAAAATAAATATAGCTGAATCACTAAATGCATTTTATGGGCTGGAGAAAACAGGGTAACAAGGCAGGAAATATAACTATGAATATGGGACTTCTAGAAAAGCCGTCTAATTCTTATATCCAGTTTTTATGTTTCTTTCATGCACTTGATAACTGGAATAAGTATGGCCTAATTTCCTACCACTGCACTTTCTATACCTGATTAGCTTCCTCTGTGTATAGACTGTAACAAAAATGTCTGAAAGAACAGAAAGCTTTCCAGCTATTCCTGCACTATCTTCCAAAGTAGCTTGGGAAATAATGACAAAACTTCTATCCTGACCTGATTGGGGATGATGTGCTGAGAAGCCAGTAAAAACTGTTACAGCACCTGCTGACCAGGGAAAATTCAACAGGCATAGATATTTTCTGACATGTCTGTGGAAATGGCCTGGCAGTGGTGGCAGCTGAGATTCCTTAAATCAATACACTCTTCAGAGGGTCCTGAGCCCTGCAGCAGGAGGTGTTTTCAAAGCATGTTGAAATCACAGATAATGCAATGCATTTGATTCACTGTTATTAGCCAAACTGACTGAAAGCTCTGTTTCAAAGGAAGCTAACGAAGCTGGGTGGCTTACTAACACATTTCAGCCTTGGGACTGCTGAACTCATATGCTCAGGAATAAATCTACAGGTCTTTTGTCTCACCATCACACAGCACAAGACTCTGAACTCCAGTCAACACAGACAGCAAGAAGAGCTAACTGATGTCTCAAATTGCACCATTTTTTCTCCCTCATTTTTTTTTGTAAGTAGACTTTAATATTTAATCACTTAGAAGCTAAGCTCCTAAATCTCATTGCCCAGCCAGAAGACCTTACTAAGGTTTATTCCCCTTGAATTTTGGAAACTGGTGCTGGTGGAGTGCTGTCAGTTTCAATCTTGAAAGCAGGAAGTTGTCTGAAAGGGTCCTGCTCAGTGGCACAGCATTACCCTGTGCTCACAGTGGAGCAGTATACCTCATGCTTTCCCCACAGCAGTGCCACAGGCTATCAAAACCCATGAGGTCTTACCATGCTTGAGATGTGATAGGAAAAGCATTTTTCAGTCTGTAAGACAATTTGAGAAATATAAGAATGCAGTAATACTGTGATGTGGGAGGGAGAATGGATAGAGTCATCGTAACCCCCAGGTTACATGCTGCTGCCCTGGCAAGGGGGCCATGACTGCCTTCAGGTTGGGTCTTGCCATCTGCTCTCTTCAGTTACATGCATTGGGCCACTGGCCTCTCAAATGCCTAGGGCTATCTCGCCTCTCATATCAGTACTGGTGGCTCTCTACCAGGAATGCTGACAAGAGGCCAGTTCCTAGTGCTCAGCAGGTGCTGGAAGAAAACCCATAGAGCAGAGTTGAGGGAGAGCAGGAGCAATGGAGGGAGTGTGGTGGCATGCACTGTTGAGAGACCTTTTAACCGAAGCACTTTTGTGCGTGTGTGTATGTGTGTGGTAAGCGATGTTTGCAAAAACAAAATCTTGGAACTCTGCTCATTACTGCAATGTTATCTAGTATGTCACAACTATTTGAAACTGCGGGTTAAGTTTAGGAGTGATTCTTAAGATAGATTTCTTGTTCTCCAACACATCAGGTTCACGTGCCAACCATTGGACATTTCTAACTTCTCCAGCAGGAATCTGGACTCAGTCACTTTCAAGAGGCAGAGCACGGTTACACTTCATTTTGCACAGAACTGTGCTACTCAGCATATTGTATAGGTTTTGGTTTTTTTTTTAAAAAGGACAATTCTGATTGTGCAAAACTGCTTCTGAGGAATTTTTTTGTTTGATTTTTGCTTGAGACCACTTGCAATCTCATCTCTTGGAATTTTTCTGGAGGCTAGGTGTCTGTCTTTTGAGACAGCAATGTAGCACAAGATCTTTCAGGTTTTGTCCTCACTTCTATTACAGTTTCTTTGTTTAGAAGAAACTGGTTTTTGTTCTTCTTTAGTTCTTTGTTAAAAAAAATCTTGCTATATCTTCATGCGGTGACCAGCCCTCATATTTCTGAAATAGTTCAACAACTTCTCCATATGAGGTGATAGATAGTATTAAACAGTGTGTCACTACTGTTGTCAGGAAATATAATTGCACAATCTCTTACTTTTCATTGATAACCATGACTTTCAGACCTGGAGTGAGGCTTCACTTAAACCTCTTCTAAGTTCGGAAGCCTGTAGCTGGTCAATTCACCTACCTGAATGTTTTAACTTCATTATTATTGCTGGTGCTACATGATGTTTGATCATTTATCTGGATGGGACATACTCTTTCACTCAGAGATCTGCTTTGTTGTAAACACCTACTACAACATGTGGCTCCTCTTTAGACTCAAGATACTTTGAAATGCAGGTTTGGAAGGCAATGAGAGGTCAGAATAGGTATAATTTTAAAGTAGAACCTTCTACTCTAACTAAAAGCTTGTTGCTTGCTTCATGTATAATTGTAAAGTCTAGATTCTCCTAAATATTTGAAGATACTAATGGGTTTAAGTGAATCTGAATGCAAGGAAAGATAGCATAAAGCATTTTACACTTCATATGATCTGGTGACTTGCCATGTTAGATTGCAACAGGTTCATGTCTGTGGCTTATGTTTTTTTCTTGCACTGCAGCTGTGCTCCATATCCTCCATTATGCAGAAAAGCTCTGCAGTCCTCTGCAGGAGAATGCTCTTCATATAAAAGCCTGAAAGTTATTGACCTAGTGGAGCTTCAACTGTATCACTCTAATAAAGTCTATTATAAAGCAGTACCATCATGCCAATTCTGGCAGCTGCCTCCATTTTAGCCTTCTCAGAGCATGTCTACACACCCTAGCCCAGACTATGCTGCACCTGCTCCATCCATGTGCTGTACTGCCCAGCTGCAAGCAATTCTTGGCAAGGAGTCAGGCGCCTGCATTAGGCTTGGTGCTATGCTAAGCTGTAAGTTTTGAACAGAGTTGCATAAATTACCACAACTCCCCTCTTCTGTTTACTGTGATCATCTTGTGCATCAGGCTGTTCTTGAGAGATGGGGCTTATTTGCTCAGTGCTGTGCTAACTCACTCTGTAGTGAGTGAAATCCTGTGGTTTCTGGTCCAGTGTTGACATACAGATGGTGAGTCATTCAGGCAAGTCAGAACCATACCTGTGCACACCTAACTGCAAAGTGTCTCATAAGGATCTCTTTTTATTTATTCTCTCAGTCATGGAAAGGGGAAAGATCCTTATAGATATTTCTTACAAGGCTTGGAAAAAAAAAGGCTAACATATTACAGCTTAGTCTTCTCTGCACTTGTGCGAACAGGTATAGGATCAGATTCTAAGCGCTGATTGACAGATGCAGGTTAACCGAAGTTACATACTTGAAGTGCCACAAACACAAATGGTTGGCCCTGAATGTGTGTAACCTCCACCTCAGGACTGCACTGATATGCCAGTGCTCCTCCTGAGCTACAGCTGTAAGTAGCCAGGGGTGCTGGTGGAGGAAATTTGTGACGGTTTCCACCTGAGCATAGATATGCTGATGCAGGGGTACGTTTCTGAAAGTAAGATACAGTAGTCTTATCTCTTTCCTCCCTTCCCCTCTTTATTGGGCTGCTTCTCACCACTAACAATGATTTTGAGGGGGGTGGACTAAAAAGGCAAAAGGACTTTAAGGACTTTCTTTTAAAAAAGAAACAATATGAGCAACAAAAAAATTGGTAGATGGAGAGAACAGACTTACTAATCAGAAAATCTACCTTCCGTAGATAAAACTTACTAAGAATTTTTCATAACTTTCAGTTAGGGGAAAAGAGTTTTCAGGCAATTTCCATTTGTAGTACACTTACAGGTAATAGGTTTTATTCTGAGTATTAGACACCCATATTTAAGCCATTTATTCTTTTATGATTAGATATGCTTTTGGTGTGCAGTGTATCAATTTGGATGTCCACATATGATCTGACATGGAAAGCATTTTGTAAACTGAGTGGCAGTAGAACAGTATGCCTATCATCTGTCTTGAACCTCTAATGATGACAGAGATTCAGACCCAGTCCAGGGAGCCACGGTTTTTAAATAGCTCACAAGGAAAGATATGGACTTCCAGAAGGTGTTTAGTGTTCCTAAGCAGGATGCTTAACTTTTAGACAGTGAAGCCCTATCTATATCAGATGCATCTTTATGGAGCAGAGGGAGGTAAAGAAAGACTGAGTTGCACAAATCTGTCTGGGAAGGTCTGCAGGCTTACAACAGATACTGATTTGCAGAATTAAGAACTGCAGAGCATTTGCAAGTATATCTGTGAATGTATTATTATGATCTTGCAAAAACTTAAATATAATTAAAAAATACTATGTAAATCAATGTTAAGCATGGTGAACAGGCCTATTTGTGATCTTACATTTCAGTCCTTATGGCCAGGTATCTTTGCTAAGTGTCATTAAAAATGTGGAGATTAGCAACAAGACTCCAAAGTAACTGACAAGTGGAATCGGTGTCTGGAATGCAGTGAAAAGCAGCTCAATAGCAACTGAAAGCTGAATTTTCCTATCAGAGAGAGTAAAGCAAGAGGTGAATGAAGCTTTTCAACTGCAATGTGGTAAATATGCCATATGCTTTGAGAAAGATTCCTTGTTTGTAAACAATCTTTCAAAGAAAAAACTACATTCAACTACAGAAGCAGTTTCAAAGATCTGTCATAATGCTACTTTTTTCCTTTTGGTGAGCTCATATACCAAACACAGCGAAGGAGCTTAAGTTTTGGAAATAAAAAATCAGTAATGGAATCTGTGGTACTACAAAACTCCAAGAAGGAATGATTAAATGGTGTTTTGTGTCAAGAGTAAGAAAACCAAACCCATACTGCTTTGTGGTCTCCTGAATATAAGTTTATATCTGTCTTCTCTTTGACCGGATTCACTTGTAGCACTTAAGTACTTTTCAAAACCAGGTACTAGAAGAAAAAAATCACCAGTACCAAAAATGCAGATAAAATAACTGTAGAGAGCTTTAGAGTAAAATAAGAAATTGAACTGGAGAATTCCACGGTATCATCATTTGTTGTTTGCTTTAAAAACAAAGACAGGATTCCAAAGTAATTTGGCAGATTGTTACAGAATCCTACTGATGGGATAGTCCTGGTACATCTCACAGACCTGCTTGCATAAAACTGTTGCAAGAATTTAGTAGGTTCAGCCTCCTGAGTTCTACTGTGTAAAAGAAATTGAGAGGTCAAAGATGACAGCTGGTCTTTCACATCAGAGTAAATCAGCTTAATACTCATAGCTAGATGTTAACTCAAACAACCCTAACAGATTGGTAAGAATTTTTCAATGTGGAGTTACAATCCAGAGGAGAAAAAATAAGGGTTTTACAAATACAAAAAAGATATTGTAAACAACGGAAGAGCTAGTTGAAGCTGACAGGACAAAAAGGAATGTAATCAAGCTACACAAATGTATTTCACATTCAATGACAGGAAAAATATTCTAAATTAAACACAAAAATTGGGACAACAGACAAACAAAAATCTTCAAGAAAAGAATTCTGAAACTTGACTATTAAATTCCAATATTATTAATCACTACTTCCTAATCCTGCCAACAGTTTAAAGTAGCTGGCCTCACGACCGCTCAAAATGTCATCTAGTTTAGGACTGGGCTAGCACAATATTAGCACTATGTAATATCCATCTTTTCCTTTGGAAATGAACTTCATAAAAACCAAAGCGGAACTGCAAATACTGTGCATATTGCTTATTATTCCAATCACAAAATACCACAGTCTGTAAACAAGGCACTCCAAAGGCATGCAACTCTTCTGCTTATCTAGGGGAAAAAAATACCGCAGAGTCATTGTCTTTCGCAAGGACATAAAACGTGTTGGACAAACTCTTCACCTTTTCATAAACAAGCAATGAGTCTGGACCTAACTTATATTCATCAATTATATATTTTGTCCAGCATGGCTCTGCCCTGACTTTCTGCATTACTATCTTCCCTGCCCATCACTACTGACCAGAACTCACAATATCTCATGAAGCAATCAACATTTCCTTCAACATACATGTTAGTTCCTTCTAGGCAGAAGTTAGTATTTCTTGGAAACAGTCAGGCATGCCTACTTGTTTTACTTAGCTATAGTGTCACCTTTGTCTGTAAATTGGAGAGGGGGATAGAACTAGTATATTTCATAAATAGCACGTACTATAAAATATTTCATAAAGTCAAATAATTTTCTGTTTATAATTAGGAATTGTGAATGCAAGTTGCATCTGCTGAGTATTTAAGTTTACCCAGCTTTGCTACTCTGGAATATAAACCAGGACAAAAATCAGCCAGAACTTTTTCACAAATGCATACACTATGCTTTGTGGTGTTTTTTTGAGAAAGAAGGAAACCTTATAATTTGTGTATGAAAGTAAAGTATGACAGATACCCCACTGCCATTACTCCAGTCTATAGCAGGGGTTTTTTTTGAAATATTGCTAAGTGTCTTGCTAACCTTGGGGATTATCCAAATATAATGTATACAGAACACTGCGCTGCCATCACGCAATTGTGTATACTGTATACATGTCAGTCATTCACTCCATAAACATTAAAACCAAAAAAGAGAGTGGAGAAAATAGAAAACTAACACTCAAACCCCAAACAGCATTAACAGGAGACTTCCAGCTTGGAAGTGATGCTTCTGTCTGGACATACTTACCTGGCATAATTATGAGAGTCTGAATAAATGAACAGGTCTTTACCCATGCTTTTGGCATGACAGTAGCTTTACAAATAGTCAGTTTAAAAGATCTTTGCCATGGGCATTGCATAAATAATTTTATATACTTACGTATGTATGTATATATATTATCTGTGTGTGTGTGTAAAAATGCATGTTAAACAAAAGACCTAAGAAGATTTTAAAAACCCATAGCATACTTCGTAACTTATTTTCTAGGATAAACTATGTTTTTAATTAATCACTTCAGTAACCGAAGCTGTCAGTGACCTTTTAAAATAACTATATATATACAGCACACTGTTAGATGAGTATTAATTTTTTTCCCCCTCCACTGCAAGCAAAGTTTAGAGAATTAGTTGTTATAGTGAGCGATAATTATTAAGCTTCAATTTTGTTTCTTAGAAGTTTTTAATTAGGTCGATTGTGAGCTTTTTTTTTTTTTTATAAGTCCAAGTAACCAAGCAACTATGTGCAGAAATTAACCTTTTTATTATATTATATACTGTAGTAGTAAAGTTTGTTTGAAGTGCATGAATAAAAAGTTAGTGAAATTACAGGAGGAACAATCTAATATAGCAATAATAGGTGCATTCACTGTGCATCTGAAAGGAGGAGGGGGGAAAAAAGAGTTTTCACTCATTTTGGCCTAAAACATGTTCAGGTTTCCAGGATTCTGACATCAGAACCCAGATAACACCAGTTAGAACCATAGGGCTTTACAATAAAAGCTAAAATATTGACCATATGATGGCAAAAAGTCTTTATTTTGTGGTTAACGTATTCTCTTCTAGCTACTCTCTGATGAAGTTGGTGGTGCTGTGGAGGATGATCTCCTTCTTCTTGACAAAGATCGTGATCGTTCAGCACTGTAGGCAACATGCTTATCATAATTTTGTGTCTGAGCCTCGAGGAAATCCCTCTGTTGCTGGCTGATTGTCTGGCTAATCAGTCCAGGGAGAGCTTGAATGCTACCAATTAAAGTTTCCAGTTTAGTTTCCAGAGTAACAATTCTCTTCTCAAAATCTTCACTTCTTTCATTTAAGTCAGAAATCATGTCATACATGATGTTTTGAGTCTGAAAGCAGAAGGACATAAACAAAGGTTTAGAAAGACCTTACAAATATTGTAACAAGCAGCACAGCTCCACAAGGGTTTGTAAATGCTTTTGCACTTGACAAAAAAACCCAAAAGCATATGAATATTATAAAAATATCAAGTATTGTGAAATAGTTTTCCTTGAAGATTCAGGACAAATTTCCTACTAAACTTGCTGAGCAGAAACGTAATATATTTTGAGTAGCACTTTAGATGTCAAGGTCTAAAAGAATTAGACAAAAGATCAGACCTTTTTTGGAAGTTTGGGTGCTTAGAAATTCACCATTCTAAGCTTCGTGAACAGTCTGTTGTGTAAGCCAACAGGAGACTGAAGGCTCCAAAGCTGTGATCCATCTTTGACTCTTCTGTATTTCCTCTGACTTTAAAAACCATCATTCTTCTAAGCAGAACACAAATGTTGATTTGCTTTCTCCTTAAACTGACCAGGCTTTCCTGAAGTGGCTGTAGTATGAGTAGTTGCATGGATAGGTTTTGGAATGTAACGCAAGAAGTAAAAACTCAATTGTATGCTTTGCTACTTTCACATTCACCAATATATCTGCCCTCTACAAAACAGTGTTTGGTTACAGCAAGTACAAAGAGTGTACTTTAAAATGCTGTAGTGGTTAGTAAAAATGTAATCTGAAATACGTTAATTCATAGAGACTTGGAACAGCTTAGACATAATGGCTGAATTTCTCCCTCCGACAGACTGAGACTTCAGACTGGAGTTAACCTAGAGTCAAAATTGGCTGTAATTCAGCGGGCAAACTGGTTGAAGTTTATAAAACATCCAAAAGGAATGAAAATTAATTGAATGACTGACTGTCTGAAGGGTAAGGCACTTCACTATCAGATGAGTGTTGATAACTCATTTCTCTGCCCTCTGTTTCAAGATGCTAGCATAACCCTTGAAAGCAAAGTAGTCTACATTAAATAGTATCTGAAGAGTCCTTATCAGTTGCCAGAAGAATGAGATTGAAATGTATTTTCAGCAGCTGAAGTTGTCAGATGATTCTCTAAAGCAAAAGGGGAATAAGCACTGAAGAGTTTAATCTCTTCTTTGATGCACTTTAAATTGAGGACGGTTTTGAGGTACATGAGGAGGTGTACAAGAAATCCTTAGCAAAATCCCATTAATGCCTTTAATGTAGCCTCAAATTAAGATCAAAGTAACATTTAAATACTGAGGTCTAATGTGAAACCTGGAATGCTATCAGCTCAGCCCTCTAACTCTCTAGTAATCATTTTGTGCTAATGAAACACCATCATACAACACAGGAGGGACAACCATGCTCAGGCCCAGTCAGCATGGGTTTATGAAAGGCAGGTCCTGCTTGACAAACCTGATCTCCTTCTACGACAGGATGACCTGTGTATTGGATGAGGGAAAGGCTATGGATATAATTTACCTTGACTTTTGCAAGGCTTTTGACACCATTTCCCACAGCATTCTCCTGGCAAAAATGGCTGCTCGAGGTTTGGACAATCGCACACTTCACTGGGTAAGAAACTGTCTGGACGACCAGGCCCAGAGAGTTGTGGTGAACGGAGTTAAATCCAGTTGGTGGCCGGTCACGAGTGGTGTCCCCCAGGGCTCGGTTTTGGGGCCACTCCTGTTTAACATCTTTACTGATGATGTAGACGAGGGGATCGAGTGCACCCTCAGTCAGTTTGCAGATGACACCCAGTTGGGTGGGAGTGTTGATCTGCTCGAGGGTAGGGAGGCTCTGCAGAGAGACCTGGACAGGCTGGAGCCATGGGCTGAGGCCAACTGGAGGAGTTTCCATAAGGCCAAATGCCGGGGGCTGCCCTTGGGCCACAACAACCCCCAGCAGGGCTACAGGCTTGGGGAGGAGTGGCTGGAGAGCTGCCAGTCAGAGAGGGACCTGGGGGTGTTGATTGACAGCCGGCTGAACAGGAGCCAGCAGTGTGCCCAGGGGGCCAAGAAGGCCAATGGCATCCTGGCTTGTGTCAGCAATAGTGTGGCCAGCAGGGACAGGGAAGGGATCTGACCCCTGTACTCGGCACTGCTGAGGCCGCCCCTCGATTCCTGTGTTCAGTTTTGGGCCCCTCACTACAAAAAGGACATTGAATGACTCGAGCGTGTCCAGAGAAGGGCAACGGAGCTGGTGCAGGGTCTGGAGCACAGGTCGTAGGAGGAGCGGCTGAGGGAACTGGGGGTGTTTAGTCTGGAGAAGAGGAGGCTGAGGGGAGACCTCATCGCCCTCTACAGCTACCTGAAAGGAAGCTGCAGAGAGCTGGGTTTGGCCTCTTTAGCCTAGTAGAAAGCGACAGGACAAGAGGGAATGGCCTCAAGTTGCGCCAGGGAAAGTTCAGACTAGATATTAGGAAGTATTTCTTTCCAGAAGGGGTTGTTAGGTGTTGGAATGGGCTGCCCAGGGAGGTGGTGGAGTCCCCATCCCTGGAGGTGTTCAAGAGTGGGGTCGATTTAGAGCTTAAGGATATGCTGCAGGTGGGAACTGTGCTAGGAGAACGGTTGGACTAGATGATCTCCAGGGTCCTTTCCAACCTAGATGATTCTGTGTGATTCTGTGTGAAAAATCTCAGCAACAATAGACAAGAAATTTGCAATTTAATGGCCTTTTTTACCTCATCTCAAATGTCTTTAAAAAGATTAATAAAGCCTTATGATATATCAGCAAAGCAGCCAGCTATTATTCATTATAAAAACTTAAATAAATGCAGACCTAAATTTACTTGTCCAAATTCACTGATGCATAAGACAAGAGGGATAGAAAACCAGAACCTCTGATTCCAGTCTGTGTGAGAGCCTGATTAATATGGATCTTCACAGCACAGTCACTATCACCAGACAAGAAATCTCTTTACTACACAGCAGTACAGTACTACAACCCACTCGCAGTTCACCATTTACCAGGACCACTGCAGTCATTTCAAGAGCTCAGGATCAGCCTCTCAATTGCAAAATCTTTTTCAAGTGTACAAAAAATAAATAAATATGGTGCACTGAAACTTTGGTCAGAGCCATAAACAGGATGGTTCATTAATTAGGTGTTACCACACAACACACACATATTTTCATTTTCTATAAATAATAAACTTGTTAACAATATTTGCATGTATAATGCACAACATTTTCACTTACAAACTCTTCATTTTGAAAGGATGAATGTTAAACCACAGTAATTGCCTACTAACCTTTGCCAGGTCCACCAAAGTGTTGGCTTGATCATTCAGTTTCCTTTGTTCCATTTTTACACTTCTTAATCTAAAAAGTTGAATTTTAAGTCAGATTTTTTTGTGTATGTGATCATATCAGGATTTCTAAAAAGCATGCACAAAATTTACAAGACCAGATAACTGCATGGACAATGTCTTGAGTACTTAGTGTAAAGTCAGAGTTGATCATGTGCCTGCTACAATGAGAAGCATGCTTCTTCAACACGGCAAAAAAGGAAAGAGCAAGGAAATGTGATGTCCTTGAGAATACCATTTGGCATGGTCAAAGTTAAATTCAAAAAGGGAGAGAACAATTTGTCCAGACTATATGAAAGAAAGCCAAAACATTCCTCAAAGCCTCAGTATCGTGACAAGTAGATATAGGAAGAAACATAGAACAACTGGGTTTTGTCATTAATGTTGTAGCAATTAAGAATCTTCCCATGCCTACATGACTAGATACAGGTATAAGTCCTGTTCTGTCGGTAATGGATTGGGTTAGCAGGTGTTTGAACCTGATGGAAATACAGTGATAAGTGAGTTTCTCATTACTTTAAACAGAACTTCCATCTGATCAGCAGCTAAATAACCAACATACTTGCCAATACATTTGATTTTCTTACATAATTTGTGAATGTAAATATGATTATGTTTTAAACATACATTACACATTCCTTTTCAATATGCTATTTAAACTACAGCATTGAAAAACTATGAAAGAAGCAGCAATGGTATCGTTTTCTCCTTGATGCTTACCTATCTGCATTATTATTATTAGTTATATACATTCTCTGAAAGATATATACATGACTTCCTTATGTGCTCCCTGAAATAAAGTCCACGTTTTTCAGACTGTGAGAGAAGCAGTTGGTAGATTGTCACAAATAAGCAATTTCTCCCTTAAGTATGAGTCATTTGTTCAACATTTCCCAACAGAAACACTTGGAATTTCTGGTGGCTGTTCTAAGCAGGAAGGAGCATTTTTCAAAAACATAGCTGTTTATAAACAATGATGTTTGATAAGATACCATGCAGTCTACCAGTATGTCACAGGCCAACCAAGCTACCCATCCGGTTAGCTGTCAAATGAAAATAAGTTTGGCAGCATTTTGTGGCAGGTGGGTTGCTAATGCATACTCTGCCTGTTTCTTAGTGATGGCGTTATTTAGAAAGCTGATTTAAAGAAAGCCTTAGCAAAATCAGGAAGTTGATGTTTGTATCTTTAGTTACTGAGCATTTCCTTTCATGTCCAGGCTAACTGCCATGAGAAAATAAGTTGTGAAGAGTGAAATGCCTTTTAAAACACATGGAAATAACTCTGTTAAGGTAGAAATCAATTGTTCACATAAAATTGACATTCCAGTGGGTTATTACTGGAACATCATATGCTCTTCTTCCCCTTGGAGGCTTTCTTCAGAGCACAGCATAAATGCAGACCATAGCAATGGTGCTTTCAGAAGTTATGAGCTGGAGCTATTTTAAAAGGGAAAGTATGGAGGTGTCTCCAAGGTATGGAGTTACATGATTACAGTCTGAGAACAGAATAATTATTCAAAGGTAAGCATGTAATGATCTAACTGGAGAATGATAACCCTGTTGTTTTGGTGAGCATCCCTCAAATAATTTGCAGAATATATGTTTTCTGCTTTTCTTAAGATTCACTGACTCATGTGTTTGCCAGCTGGTATTTTTATTATAAAATTCCGAGAAATCCATTGTTATTGTAGCAATACAAGTACCAGCTGACACCAACATGGTAATTCCTCATGGTAACCAACACAGTATCTATCATAGACTGTAAAACATATCACTAGGTAATGGCAAGTCTTTAGCTGCAGCAACCGGATTTAAAGAAAACTATCAGACTTTCATTCACAAATTCATTAAGAGAAATTATGAAACATCTTGATTTTATGAACTTCACTTATCACAGCAAAAGATCATGATTCTGGATCGTGTTTCCATGGCAGCAATCAGACCACTGAAGTTCACAAATAAAGACTATTTTTTTTGCATGCAGACAGTGGTAAATTCTGCAAATTCAGAAAGGAACAGCTTATACGACTTACTTCCGAGCTCTATTTTCATTTTGTTGAAATAAAAAGACAAAACAAAAGAAAACAAACTGTAAAATATACTAAAACAATGAAATGAGCACAGTGGGCTCAACTGAGCAAGTGGAAAGTCCTAAGGAGTTGCTACTTCTTTCAATCGATAACTACCTGAAGTGGAGTCTAACTCACTTGCATTCGCAATGAAGGAAGATGCAATAGCTTCAAACCTTCCCATTAACTATTATCTGTAGGTTTTCTTATTCATAAAATATATAAAATGCCTTTTAATAGTATCATTTAGAGTTATGATTTCACTTTCATCACATTTAGTGGGCATGAGAAGCAAAAATGATCCAGACCAGCTGAAGGCAGTTTTAGAGCTGTGACTGTGAGTTTGAGACTTAGTATGATCTGCTCTAGTTTCTTGTATAAAACTGGCCCTAAAACTTCTTTTATTTCTGTCTCCACCAAAATGGTTAGAAAGTGAAGGAGGGGGAGCCACAAAAAACCTAAGAACCCAAAAAGATGGAGAAGAGACATATACTATGAGTTATTTGAGAAAAGTTCAAAGATGCAAAATGAGAAAAAATAATTTGCACCCATCCATTCTTTATCATGGCACATTCTTCAGCATATTGAGAAAATTATCCTTTTTTTTTTTTTTTTTTTTTTTTTTTCTTAAATACAAAAGTTTTGTTATGGAATGTAAAGCACTACTAGACAGGGGAAAAAGCATTATTAACATATCTGTTCAAAGTTTTGCTGTCACAGCTTGGAAAAAATTACTGCTACCACATTCTTCACCCCACTTGAATAAAGAATTTTTAAGGCAGGTGCAGAACAACATTTTACACATGGTAAAACTCTTCTGTACTTGAATGATATATAAAGCTGCAGATCAAGCCTGCTGTGCTTTTTAGATTCTTCTCTGAATGTGTGTGTGCACACACACACAGACACACACACACTCAAAATAAATAGCAAAGTTAAAATGTTAAGGAGTAACGTCTGCAATCAAGGTTTCAAGTCCAGCAAAGGATGCATAGGACATGACATCCTATATCCCAGAACCCCTGCCATTCTGCCTCCCAATCCTTTAAACCAAGCAGGATGACCAAACTGGGAAAATATACTTTTTATATCCACATTTTGTGGTCTTTTTATTCCTTGAAGTATTTCTGCAATAGCACAGTAACATTTAATTCTGCAAGTTTGCTAAATATAATAATCAAGGTTTATAGAATAGTTCATACCTTAAGCTTAGCTACCCATTGCTTTAAAACATTGCTATGAAACAGAGAAACAGTAACTGTTTGCCTAAATTTACTAATAGGAAATACCGTAAACTGGCCTTTCCTTCCTGTCTTTCCTGCAAGATGACCCATAGGTATTCTCTTCATGATGGTGCTTCCATCACAGCTCCTCACAGGTTGGCTCATAGACCCACACTCAAAAGTTATGAAAACATCAGTTTGAAATTAAACTCAATTTATCTACATCTCTGCAGTATCTCCTGGAAACTAACTTCATAGACTGTACAAATGGCTGCCTCAGGCTGGATGGGGACACTGAATAGAGCAGACACATAGAAGGATGGGTCCTGACCATTCCTCAAGAAGAATCTCTGTTTCCTGGGGACAAAATTCTCTTTTTTGACCCCATGTAGTCCAAGGAACAGTAATTGAATCATTGTGCGGTTCTGCTGGTTTTGATGTGCTTTAAGACAAATATATATTATGAATTTTAGATAAATACTCATGGTCTTCCAATGCCATAACACAGCTTAATCCTACTGCTGGTTACAGTTCTCAGGCTTGTTTTAAATCCCTTAAGATTTCAGTGGCGGGGAAGAACTCATCTGAATCATGCCAGAGGTGCTCAAAGGTCACACAACAACTGTTGGCATATATTCGTTGTTGGCATATATTCTGATTTTGTGGAACATCTGTCAGGTGTCATAGCTGACATATCAACATTTGATTTTATGCACTGAGAATACATGGTGGAGAGAAGCAACTAGTTGCTGTTGGGCTGCACAATGTCACTTGATGCATAGACTTTTCATAAAGCAGTACATCCATACTCATAGGGTCTCTTCTATTACATCATTCTGACTTTAAATTATTAAAACTTCTACTACAAATTAAAATTTTTTCTTTTTTTTTTTTCTGTCTATGGTAGCTTGTATCTAAGTACCCATAAGTAAATATGTAACAACAGAGGATAGTCTCAGTGGCAAAAGACAAAAAAAGTCTTAGATAAGAAGCATGGGAAAATTCTATAAAAATATGAACAAGTTTGAATTACCTCATATTGGATATACACAGCCAGAATACTTTTTTTCTTTTGTAAACAGGTAATACAGTAAAACCTTATCTTTGTCTTACTCTTAGAGAAAAATCAATCTCAAGAGCAACGTTCTATAAAGGAGAGGAGGGGGGAAGAACAGGAGGAGGCAGGATGGGACACAAGGACTAAGAGTGGCTCTGAGGGAGAAGGAAACTAAGAGAGAAAACCCATGAAAGGGAAATTCAAAGCAAAACAGTACTTACTGATGAATAGCTTGCAAGAATTTGCGTTGATGTTTCCTTACTTTCGCATGGTCTACCTTTTTAACCAGCTTTGTGTTTTTATAAATTAACCATGTTTCCCTGAGTACATTGGCGGCTGCATTTTTCACCTGTTTAATAAAAGAAAAACACCAGGCTGACAAAAGTAGCATTATGTCGTATCTTCTCTTTTCTGGTATAAACTCCTTCTAGAGCCCTTAAGACCCTTCCTAACTGTGGAAAATGGGTACATACAGAAGCTGCAGCACTGAGGGTAGAAAGCAGTGGGACTGCTGAGCAATTTCCATGTCCTGTGATACTGGGATCAACTGTCTTTGTATCAGAGAATAATTTGTCCCTCTTTAAAGAGTTAGCACCATTTGGTGTTTATGGCAATATACAGTGAGAAAATACTAATGCATTATTTCCATGTAGGATCATAAAATTTTTCTCTTACTTTTTCTATGATTAGTACCTCTTAATTCTCTTAGCAATTTAACAGTTTTTAAATTTCTAGAGCTCTTTGAACATACTTTTTTCTTTTTTTTTGTTTATATTTTTATTCTTGTTTCTTCTTTAACATTCTCCAAGGAGATGAAAAAAAAATCTTGTCAATTAATGTGGACAGTGTCCTATTTCATAAGTACTTTAATTTTTTTTTTAAATGAGGCTTTCCATAAAATGTTAAAGGTAAGAGTACCTACAATTCCTTCTTAGGCTCTCAAAAATTTTCAAGAATGCTTGAAAACAACAAAGAATGTCAGTGCAATGTTGCTTAATGACAGAACGAGTAGGTTACTTGCAAAGGAAAACTATTCTTACTATTCATCTTTATTTTCTCTCCCTCCAACTTTATATCATGCCAGTCACTGCAGCATCAGACCTAAATCAATGTCTAGGTAAAGGCATTGCAGGAATGCCATACAGTAGCTCTTCTCAGCAAGACGTCCCAACCTCGTACCTGCAGAATTGTTGGAGAACCTTGCTCCTGACTTCAGTAGAAGCGCAATCACATTTCAGAGACCTCCTCACAATCTCTACCTAGGCCTTGCACTTCCACAAGGTATCAAGATGTGAGGAAACCTCTCTAGTATTTGTGTAACCGATTCGTGACCTACTGTGAACCTCAGACTTTTCTTCCTGTTTGCTTTTCATGTGCTTCGAGTTTCACGAGTCTGTAGCTACCAAAGCACCATCAGTATTAGACTAGTATTTAGATTTATATGAAGGATACCTGAATAAAATAAACTTTAAAAGGCACAAGTGAACACCAGACTCAAAATCTAGCCAGTGTTTACAAAACATTTTCCTCTCCTCAAAGACATTTTGAGCTCAGCTGTCAGATTACACCAGAAAAGTGCCTGTATTAGGAAGACGAATTATTGTCTGTGGTTTGGTTTCAACAAGACCTTAACTGACTATAATAGGAGTGTAAATCAACAAGCTCAGATAAGACACCTCAAGTCAGACACCCTTTATATAAGAACTGCCTTCCCACTCATCTTTAGTCTTTCCCTATTGGGACTGCTTAGGGGAGAAACAGGCTGTTAGTGGTAACCAGCACAGAAAAAAAGGGAGCCAGCACAACCAGAGCAACGTGCTGACATGTCCTGGAAACACAATGTGTAGAGACATGACATGGCTCTCTGCAGCAGAGGACCTACGGCAGCACAGCACTGCACTGCTGCACGGAGCTGTGCTAAGGCAGCCAACTTCCTTCCAACCTGGAGCAGAGCCCTGGTTTCCAGCTCAGGCATCGACATCCCGTTCCACCACCCATCCGTAAGGACAAGCTCTGCTGAGTTCCTTTTGTGAGTGTAAGGACCTTCCTCTCCATATTGGCTCTTCTCAATAATCAAGATTAAACAAGTTAAGAGGACTGTGTAGCTCCTACTCATTTTCTTGTTCCCTCAACACTGACCTGTTTAACTTCAATAATGGATTTCTACTGCCTTGTTTGCTGCATTCTTTCATTTTCCAAGATACTATTGTAATTTTTAAAAAATTCTATTTCATAAGGAAAATTAAAAAATACTTTTTATAAATTCTAATGATTTCTAGAGGTTTTTTAAAAATAATCTCTTCTAAAAACAATATTATCAACAAACATCTTTAAGGCGCTTCAGTACTGTGTGCCGCTAAGCAGACCTTGTGTTGAGTACACAAAGCAATTGGAAAGACTGCCTCACTCACAAACTATGAATACATCTTTTTCTTAAGAACATCCTTTATAGCTTGAAATTCTTGTATGTATCAGTCATTTTGCCTATTTCAGCTACAAAGATTTTATATATTTTTCTCATATACTGCATGAAAGACTTTTAGTTTAATATAATAGTCTAGTTTCACAGCATTTAACTGTTGGTTTTACCAATTAACTTTCAGCTCCAAGGACCCCCCTTAGAAAAATATTCAAATCCTCAAAATCTGTTGAGAACTTGCAGTTGCCCTCAATTCAGAGAAAAGCTCAAGGCATTCAATTCTTCCTCCTTGCAAAATCACACCCCTGAAAAAATTCCATAGAAGAATGTAGCAGGAGACTATTTAAAACAAATGCAGAAACAAATTAACACACATTTCCTTTTCAGTGTGAATACAAAGGGTGACTTACTCTTTTAGTTAGCTGGGTGTCCATCATGAAATTATGCACATGTTTTTCAGCTTTGGTAAGTTCTAACTTCCTTGCCACCACAGCTACCACCAGTGCAGTGCACCCAGCACCCTGAAAACAATAAAACAAACCCCCAAGATGTTACTTCTGCATTTTGCAGAGGTTTTAGCAGAAGTTTCTCCTTTTGCTGTAGAAGTATGGCAAACATCAGGTGATTCATACCTGGTAAATATAGTGAACACACTACAGCTATTTCAGTTCAGAGTAATAGGAAAAGTCAGTAATTACAGGCTGGTAAACTGTCAAGGCATCAAAATAATTAGTGAGCAGCATCATTTAAAAGTTCTGCTTTTTTTCCTGCAGGGGTTGAAAATTTGAACACATCCCATTTCTAGTGCATAAACAAAGGGGTGATCAAAACAACTTTTAAAACTCAGAATATTATTAAATAAACGCAGAATAACCTGTTCTTAACAACTGTCTCAAGGTCACAGCAATTGCTAAAGAGGAAATAGAATTAGATTAGTATTTAGCATACAAAAAACCCGAAGTTTCTTAGGATTTTCTGTAGGGCCTAAAAAATAATAATAAATTTAGTATTTAATCACTTTAATATACTTCCCTGTTGTTCTCTGAGTCCTTCAATTATCTCTTCCTATGGTAATTCTGCTTATCTTATTACCATTTAAAATAGCACACATACACAACATAATTTCTTCAAAACTTGGATGGAGAAAATATCAATTTTCTAGTTTGTGCTGTGTATATGTGTGTATATACACATATATACACGGACATGCACGTTTACAACAGGCCAAAGCCAGTAGGTGCCTGTCCCTTTGAGATGACAGTGCCTTTATCACCATGACAAATTTAAATGGTTGAGGGGGGGGAAGAAAGGAAAGGAGGCTAAAATGAGCCAGGTAATGAGAAGCGGTGTCAACTATACACATCTAGAGGTATCATTTACTTTACACTATTAATAATTCTGCTGCCTTAGTCTTTTTTTAAAAGCAAATCTTTACAGGTTCTTTTTAAAGAAGTACAAAAATCATATTAAATATACAAGGCTGGTTTTAACTTGCAGGTTCATCCCAGTCTAGCTGTTACTGCACCTGTGTCAGTTACTCTCCAGTATAAAGCAATCTCTTGTTGTACATTGAAACTTACCACTTTTTCATCTGCAGAACTTTCTTCCACTCTTTCTGTATTTCTCCCATTAATTTACTTTCTCCCCATTCCCCACCTCTGTAACTGCCTTAATCTCTCCAGAAAATCCAGAAGAAATCTCTGAATCTAGTTTCCAAAATATAAGCTCCAATAATAAACACATAGAGACTGCCAAATAAATTAACTCATTGTAAATCCTTATTCACATAGTGTCCTCAAAAAAAATTAACCTGCTCTCTCTGCTTACTTACTACTGACACACCCAATGAATTTTGTGAATGTCTCCAATTAATTAATTCTTCGTTCCCTTGGTAGATTGTTCCAAGAAATCCATGTGCTCCCTCAAACACCTAATTTTCTGCAATTAGTTCTCACCTATCAAAGTTTCTATCCCCAATTGCTTTCAACATTTCCTTGAATGAGTCGCTTGTAACTTTGCTGCATTTCCTGCTTCTCTCCTGTCCTTAATACTAAGCTTCCTAGCTTTGCTGTTCCTTCACGCTCTGTTATCCAACCCTGTGACAATAGAAATGCATGGAAATTTACTTGAAGTCTTGCTCTCTCCATGAGATGAGTCAAAATGGGGCTGTAAGTTCCTTTGCTTCTTCAGATCCCACTAAGAGTTAAGAAGAAAGAAGACAGCCAACGCAGCTTAAGGCTGAGCACTTCAGAAATGCACTGAGCCTTCTGAGAAGAAGACTAGGCAGGTATTGCTCTACCATATGCCCTACCTCCCCAGAAAATAGACAGCCCTTCTCTGGTCTCCTTTCCTGTGAAGGAGGGCAAGAGAGAAGTGCTAATATGCAGAAGACTTCTCTGTGGGCAAATAAATAATTATCTAACACCATACAATAGCAAGAACATGAAGAGAAAAGCATGTATCTTTTGGCCCAGTATGTCAGGATAACTGGGACCAGATGCTGGTAATAATGTAACTTGAGTTCTGCCTACTTACAGCAAGAATGCTAGAACAGAATGAGATTACTAATACAGACGCCACCGGGAAACAGGTTTATGCCAAGTTACCAGAGGGAGAGAAATCTTAGATCCCCCTTCACAGCCCTGTTGTGTCCATTCTCCCCCCACCCCCCCAAAAAAAACCAACAAACAAAAAAACCACAAAAAACACCACCAAACAACACCAAAACTGGAGGAATAGTAACAGTCAAAAGGAATTTGGTCTGAGTTGAAATTTTTCCAGCCTTTGCAATTAACTCTCATGCTTTTTCAGAGTGGCACAGCAGTTAGAAGGGCCAAACACTGTCAAAAACAGTAGCTTTATACCTCACATGAATGATGCTGCCTGGAGCAGCAGATTACTGTCACCAGCAAGCTATAACAACCACCTCTACGGTGTATATGCACTGCTGTCTTCCTTATCCCCAGAACAGATTTTAAGGGCACTTAGAACTTCCGGTGTGTAAAAATCTGAGGAGAAAGAGAATGAAATAATATTCATAACATTCCCTCATCAGTCCACTGCAGCTTTAGCTAGAGAGATACATATCTGAAAGCTACCAACTTCCATCCCATTGAGCAGTCCATTTGAAGTGTAGCTAAAGAGACGAAAAAGCAAGTGTCAGATTTCACAGAATTAAAAACTATCAGTTTGTGCCAGTTAGTAAATATTCATAACTATGTATATCAAAACTAAATGGTCTGATGTAAAACTGTTTCACAAGGGAAAAAATAGGCAAAAAATTTAATTCATGCTGACTATTCATATTTTCAGTAATTTCAGGCAAATTTGAAAAACAGACAATTCTGCTTTCACAGTTTCTCAAAATTGTGATATTCTTTTTCTATGCAGAAAGTTTTCTGCGTGTTCACATGAAGCATTAAGCAGTTACAAGCAGTTACAAGCTGTGTTGATAATTTGGACACAGCTGTTAAAAACTTGGACACAAATTATTGCAGCACATGCAGTGTAAGCAAGCCAAACACGAAGTCTGTATTGCTTATTTGTTTCATTTAATGGAAACAGGTAATAACAGAATTAACCATCCATTAATTTGATTTCTTTCAAGTACTCTATGATCAAGGGTTTGCCAGCAACCAACAGTTTTAAAAGCTGATCGACCTGAATTATTCTATTTTTCAGAAAACCTATACATGCTGAACTAACTTATCTACTAAACCAGGAGAAGCCCTTAAAGATCACAGATTTAAGAATGGGCTTCTCTAAAACAACAAGACCAGGACTCCATTGAAGAGGTGAGCAATGCCTATTTCCTGTTTGCAAGGATCTGAAGATGAAGCACATGAATCTCATCCTCATCCTCATCCTGAATGCACAGTATTTCTTGCATGATATGAAAGGTGCATATTAGCCTTCAGTAAAAGCAAGAAGTCTGAAAACAAATATATGACACATCCTCAGTCCTTCAATTTGGCAAAGCAACAAACACTGGACTGCTCAGTGGCATGAGATCTCCGACGGAGATGTAAAACTTTCGTTTGTGAACAGTACAATCTTGACGCATACGGTTTTACAGTCACTTATACTGGATAGAACTCACATTGACTGTCAATCTGATTAGCTGCTCTTCCATAGGAAAACATTTAGATGTACCTGCAAACAACTTTAGGGGACACTTCATATCTTTAATTCTAAACATACTGCTCCAGTTCAGGACAAAGAATGATGCCTTAAGTTCAAATGCTCATGCAGGTAAGCAATAGTGCATGAAAGCCCTCCTTCAGTACCCCCTCTGATGCTTAGAATTCAAAGTGACTTGCTCTGATAGAAGTGTATGTAGGTATTTGACTCACATATATACTTAGGTTCTTGTTAAACACTAGTAGGCTAATTATTTTTTCACTTGCTCGGGCCTAAATGACAATCAATGTTCCTTAGAAAAATGAATGGAAGAATGGACTAAGTGGGGAAAAAAAATAAAATGTCAAAAGCCATTGGCTTTTTGACATCAAGTCTATGCTATCTGAAAACAGCAAGAGAAGAAAAGCGAACTTAATTATATTTTAATTTATAATTGAAATTTAGCAACTGAACAAAATGCTTAAACACACCCTTCAGAACAATATTACTTGGTGTTATCTTTCACTTTACCCTTAGGCAGCATAAACTGCAACTTTCCCTATCTGTCTGAACAACCTCTCCTCTTGGCACTTAGTTCTGAACTATCGCAAGCTTCCTTTCATCTGCTTTAACAAAGCAAATTATGCCTTTCTTAGTCATATCAGAGATTTCTGCAATGGTTATTTTCTTTGCCTCTTATTTTTACTATATTACTCTGCCCTTGTCCACCTCTTCCCTTCTCTATCACATAGAGAACATTTGCTCTCAGTTGCAATATTTTATGACTGCAAATTCATGGATTTGAGCTCTAATAAGCCCTTTCAGACAACACCCTTTGCATCATCTCTTGACTTAGGTAAAGCTCACTGGAAACATGTACAGATCTAATATATAGTTTCCTTTCAAATTACTCCTCTTTTCAGGATATTACTTACTACAAGACCTGGCACAACCAGTAAAGATACTCAAGATACTGGTGTGCCAAGATCACTTGTTTTGATCCTACATAATGCCTCCTTGTTCCCCACTCTATTTGCTGTACGGAGATGGTAAACTGTTCAGGAATTTGGACTATGTATTTCTACTGTCTTTATACAGTACTGGTACCACCAGGATCAGGTATTAAAAGTACTGAAGTGCTACAGGGATACAAATTACAATAAATAAAGATGGTAGGTCTGTATTAAGCAATTCTACTGTACACATCATAATACTAGACCTGACTTTGCTTTTCTTCTCCTTCAGATCCTGCTGTGGTTTGATGAGATTATATATCAATATACTTCCTATATACTATACCTGCTGAGATGCCTTCAGCAGCCTAATCAGAGTCCTCTGTCCTCTTTAAATGATGCAGCACATCCTGAGCTTTCTGCTATTACCATCAGAGCCACCAGACCAAAGCTGACTAACTTGAAGTTACCACAGAGAATAGCAGACTTAGCCATAGCAGCTCGAGGGAAAAAACTGGTCTTGCCCAGAGTATCTGATGAGGGTGAGGCTATGAAGTTTGGAACAAGATCATGCTTTCCCTACTGTTTACAAGTACCAAGACTGAGAGTTCACACTGGTGCAATACACAGTGGTTGCAAGACTGCAGGGTTCAGGCTTCAGTAAAGTCTAGCATTTACACCTAGCATTCTGGTAAAGGCCCAGCTTTAGTAATAACCTAAGAGAGGTGCTTGCAACTCCTCAACTAAAGGGTTATCTAAGGGTAAGAATGGTTAACACTGACTGATAAACTGCACTGAAATCAGCATTTGGTCAGCAGAGAAACCCTGTACTCCTCTTAGTAAACACCTCTGGTATTTCCACCTAATTCTTTCTTTGGTAAGGTTCCAAAATACCTTTACAAGACAACAATGAATTGAGCCATTTCTGCAACTGTCTGTAGTCTTATATATGCCTGGAGGGTGTTACTGGTGAGAAAGGAAGCAATGCTGTGTTTCAGTATTTCAGCTGGGAGTCTCCTGGCAGCTCTGGTTTACTGGACTGGAAGCGAAGTACAGTCTTTAGTGCTGTAGTTGTCACAAAAACGTCCTGCTATACTTGCCTGTAGCTGAAAGAAGGCAGTTGCCACATTTCTTGCTCGCTTCCCTTGGGATCCACTGGGGGAGAGAGAAGGTCCGCTTTGCAGACATATGGTTCTGGTGGGAAATTTAGCTCTGCACCAGAAAAGGCACAGCATTCCTCCTGCTGCTCTGCATAAAATGAAAATCCTGTAAGAATTTAAACAGGTATTTTTTTCACTTGGCTCTCTAGAAGGTGGATTTACAGGCCCATCAGGGGAGGGGAAAAAAAAAATAAAAAAAAATCTTGCTTGAAGTAAAAAAACCCCTCTCCAAAACAAGCAATGCAAAAGTTGAGGGAGGAATCCATCCACAAGACAGACAGGCTAGGGAAATGGTGTTGCATAAATGTATTTTTGCATTCGTCATTGTTCACTAGGAGAGATGAGTAACCTTGCAACACTGAAACAAAATAGGATGAATAACAGGACAACAACTATGCCATCTCAGCCAAAAATGTGATCTAAAATAGTTTTGCATTATTTATACTTTCATATATTCAGTATTTGCCTGTCTACTATTGTCTTCAGTGGAGCTTGTCTGCACCACTGCTAGAATGCTATTGCAACCTTTAAACTTCTACTCTATACAATAGCAAATGAGCAGATTCCTTTACTTATTAGTCCCTACGATTTTTAGCAATGTTGCAAAAATAAAAATTATGAAGAGCTTTAAAAGTCATATACAAATATGAAGTTGATTAAATACTCTCAGACACAGTAATGAAGACAATCTCTCTTCCACAGGGGAACCTATAAGTGACAGTAGTGTTAACTCTGAGAAGCCCAAGAATTGATGCAACCTGGTGGCTGGGCTCCTGGGAAACCTTCAGTGGTCATAACAGCTAAAAATCCCCTGGAGAGCAAGACAATTTCTGCCAATGTGCAAAAAAACTTTTTTGCTGAGCAAGGAGGTAAAATCCAATTTCACTAAACAAGGAGGCTAAACAGTCAACAAGGCTGATGGGAAACATTACTTCAGTAATTCAGGATGATGGCTACTGATGACATTCTTGTCCAACACCTGTGTTGTAAATACAAAACTTTCATGTGAATGCATGTAAAAGTATATTAAAATTTCTGTATTAAAAGTTATTGCAGATGAAATTACATGTTTTCGAAACAAAGCAGAAGTTTTGTTCTAAAATCAGCAGCTCCAGTCATATCTATGTAAACAAAGATATCATGGGACAATTGCTGTTCATTGCCTTTGAACTTGATGAAATACATCTGTAACTACTACTTAGATCTAATCAGGAAAGAGTTCCCCTGTCCTCTTACACTTCAAAAACTTTCCTGCTCTACTGGTACCAACTGAAGACCTTTTGAGGAATTTTATTTCTTTAATTCTCCTAATTCTAAAAGAGGGTTACACCTTCTAGGAGATTCTGTTTACCCAAATGGAAGTAGAGCCTCTCTGTTCTCTCTCACATTTCAAATTACTGTCTTAACTGCCACTGCTTCAGGGATCACTCTCTGGAGCTTCTCAACTCGATTTTGATAATTCATTTTTCTCTACTTGTTAGAAATTTCATCCCAAAAGTCATAGCCATAAAATAATCCCAAATTATGTTTGTTCTTTACAGAAGTTTCCATTTTAACAATCTGGTGTGCTGAACAACAACAGCAGAGGAGCCAAAGAATTTCTGAGCATGCCAACTTTTAATAGCTTCAACCCTAATAATTCAATAAGAACTGTCTTCTCCATATTACATTTCTGCTCAACACACTGTCCAGTTAGGTTGTATTATGTGAGAAAGAATAAACACAATCTGTTCTGAATCATGACATCACTTACATTTATTATTTAATTCTCAGAACCAACTGAATTAAATTCTACTATATATCCGTGAAATGGACCCAATATGCTACCAATTTGCATGAAAAGTTTTTATATTTTCCTGTACTCTCAGGGAAGTAAAAAATGAACTGTGTTCTAGGCTTCTGAAATTCCTCTAGTAGGCTTCTTACCCATAGAACTATTTACCACATTGCTCTGATCTTTATCACCAGATACTAGAAATTATAAAAATATTATAGATTCTTGATCAACATGTAAAATGTTCCAGGTAAACCTTTAAATATCATTACCATCTATTATTGTTTTACTGCTATTAGAGAAAATTGCTTTGCTTCTATCAATTCAACCATACCTAGCCATCCACAAGGCAGTGTATTAGTCTTAATCATATCTTTTCAGCTCTTTGAGTATAATTCAAAGTACATTTCTGTTTCATAAACAATTGTGTTTCTGCAACTCATTACAGAATTAATCAATGTAAATAAAAGCTTTCATAAAAAATCCCACAATGTTTTAGGCATTATTATACAAAATAATTTATTATTTTTTGTATATTATCCATATAAAGTTTGTAAAATAATTTCATATTTCATTGCTCAAGTCTGACGTTTACCTTCTTTTCCTCTTTTTTAGGAATCATCCCAGAAGATCTGCATACAATATTTAACTATGCAGTTACAATCTACTTTTCTTCTCTTTTTTTACAATTTAGTAATCATTAAATTTCAAAGATGTTACAGTTCAGATTTTTCTACCATCAAAAATAATATGGTTAGAAACTATAACTACTCTAGGTGCCACATTCCTCTTGTAGATAGTCCTCTGTATTTGTTAGTAAAACCAAGCTGAGTCCAAGATAAAACTGTACGCACAAACACAATTTAACCTTAGATGAAGAGTCCCCTATTCTCATAACAGAAACACCTCATCTTCATCACTTTTTTCATGATGCATAGGAAAGAAATTGTGATTCTTCTGAACTAAATGCAGACTTCCACAAAGATGTTAAAAGCTGCCACATGAGAAGCTTTGAAATCAGATCTGATTAATTTTTGATTCACAATTTAGAACTAATAAAAAACTAGTATCCCTAAGGCCAGGTTGTACATGCTGACTACATTGTGACTACTGTAATAAGAATTCTTCATCTACATGAGTGGTGTTCAAATCCTGTAGTTAAAAGATGCTACTTAAAAATCTTCCAAAATATCTTGTCCACATCTACAATGTAAATTGAGAACATTTTCCTGATTTACTTCGTTCTTTCATAGGCTTTACAATCTCTTTGGAGTTCATTTCAATAACAGAAGAATTTAAGCTGCACTTTCAGCATTAGGAGGCAGACACTCTGAAATAACAGCTATTTCATTTAAAGCAATCTTCATCCAACCACCAACCAAGAGCCAACCACCCTATGCACCCTGTGACAGGACAATTGCAACTCAGCCATTTTATTGTAGCAACATAGGTTTGGCCTACTAGTTCTGCTTCTAACTCTTGGCAGTTAGCTCTGCAGGAAAATTCTGCATCCTTAGCTTTGCATCATACAATAAATGCACTAGCTCACCAGATAATGCTGGATGTAAAAGGAAGAGAGTCCTTCTAAAACCTTGCAACAAGTCCTTGTATTTGGAGTTGGAAGAATGGATTGCCATTATTTTATCTTGCACAGGTAGAAAAGCTTACAAAGATCTGTAAAAATTATCCATGTCGCAGTAAATAATTATGCATCTTCCGTTATTTTCTCACACTTGCCACCTCCTTTTACTTCTACCAATTTCTACTTCCCTTCTTTAAATTTTTGCTAACTTCATTATACTCCCCATAAAGCAAGGAAAAATTGGCAAACCACTACAAGGCTCTAACTCCAAAAAGCCATTAGGAAAGTCACTTAGCACCAGCACAAACTACTCCACCTGTAGCTGAGCTCAGCCTGCTGACCAGGATCTGAGACATCTGCTTGGGTGTGCACTCACAAGCATGGATGGCATCTTCAGTGCAGACAAAACTTCAATGAGCTGCATGGCACAGTGAAGATGCCACAGGTCTCCCCACCTCCTCTATATCCTGTTCAGGTAACAGTGACAGCACTCATACTTCTATCCATCCACCACACTCTTGCAGACATACCTAATGTATACAGAGGGCAGAGGGCGCATTTGGCATCCAACTTATAGTCCACTTGGCCCATAGCCTACTACTGCTGCCTAGTGAAACCTCATTGGAAAAACACTGACAGTTAACAGAGTTGAGATACCCAGTTCAGTTTCACTTGTTTGTCTGTAAAGCATCCCTGCATTAACCTATGCCACTAACTGTATACACTGTGTCAGTATCTTCATTAAAGTTTCACATATTTAAGTGCTTTGCAAGATAAAGAAGTAAATTGTTCAATATGACGGTACATATTCTTTCACTATTTGCCTTCTTTCATCACGTTTCATTTTTATTTTCTTAGATTTTTCTAATACATTAATCAGACTTCTTTGCTTCTTATTCTTAAAGATTCTCAAGGCTTTTGTAATATCTGAATATGTGTAAAGATTTTAATATTTTCCAACAATGTACATTTGCAGAATTTAAAAGATGTCACTTGAGCCAGTGTCTCAAGATTACAGCAGCTGCAGTTTCAAAAGCCAGCACAACTTGCTGCCATCAGCAGACTGCATAAAGTCTATTTCCCAGGCTGGAGCACAATGCAGGGTTCAGCTTGAACAGTCTTATTTCCATCACACAGAAAGCAATTCCTGACGCATAACTAGGAGGACAGCCAGGGCACCTGGGCTCTCCCTTGATTGGGGTCAAGACACTGAACTAGCCCTCCACAGGCCACCAGTTTTGCAAAGCCAATATTAACTCTTCAGTGGGCTGTGTAACTACTCTTGTATTCACAAGTATTTCTGTTTATTCTCCCTTTCACCCTTTTTAACAGGGACCTTATCCAAAACCAAAAACTCAGTGGTATTTGATATTGATCACACTAATCCAGCAATGTATTTGCTACTTCAGATGGGAGGGAATTAAATTTCCCCCCTTAAAATCACATACTGAGTTTCATTTTATTTGTTACATTTATTCAACAATTATCCTGGTGTATGTTTTTATTAGACCATCAACCATTCCTGTTGAAATAAAAACCAGTGTCTGTTCTTTTAGGATCTTACCTTTTCCACAATAAACATTAATTAGTTATTGTACAAGTTTCAGAAGAGTAGCTGGTTTTAAAGAATTACATTCAAGACCTATAAGCTTTTTAGTATTGCAGGTTAGGCTAGAAGATAGCTCATTATTATGTTCACTGTTTCATACTTCATATGTTTCAGATCTTTTATTAAAAAAAGAAAAGAAATAGAAGAGTAATTTCAACATCCGACTTTCTCCCATTGTTCCATAATTTTGTTCTCAGAGATGACATTTGCCAAAGCCATACTGCAGATGTCCTTAAAAACATAATTAGGAGTCAGGCTTTCCGTACTGCTTTACCTATCATCACACATTAGCTACCTGGCTCAATTTTTTGTTTAAGAATGCTTTCTGTCTCTGATGGTATTTATCCGAAACTCATTACCATGAGATTCTGATTGGAGCCTTTGTGCTTCTGAAGCAGTGCAGAATTTTTAATCATAAAACCCAATAAAAGACATGAAGGTGAGTCCCACCCATACATTTTACAACTCTAATTTTCAATGGAATCTTTTTCACTTGTGAAAAAGTAAAGCCATGTGTGAAAATGGTATGTATTCATCAGTACTTTAGTTTTTCACTAAAGCAATGGAAGTAACTGCCATAAATAATTTTACATCTGACTCCAATTGGCGCTGTCATAAGCAAAATGACAAATACATCTTAGAATTTCAGCTTCTGTGTGGTTCATTCACAGGCATATAGAATAACAGTTGCAATAATCAGGAGTCTGTTTTTTTCTGATTTTATTTTTACGTTTTTTTCATCATAATAAAATCATAAGTCTACCCACAGCTATTCAAAATAATAGTCCAGATGCTGCTATTATTTGCACTAGCGTAAACGCAATAGCAATGTGAAACTCACAGATGGTTAGTATCAACACTACTATTAATGCACTTCTACAGGGCTTTAAAAGTCCTAGATTTCTGTTACTGTAAGGTTTTTTTCAAAAGGAAATGCTGAAAAGTGCTGAACAACTTGAGTGAACAAACGGATTTGATACCTGCATCTTCAGGTATTTGCTTCTTATTTCTAAACTGTGCCTGGGAAGAAGGAAAGATTTATAACAGGGTTCTGACCCCATTCTGTACACCTCTGTGGCAATACATACTGCTTGTCCTCCTTACTTCCTAATGAATTTGTGACCAGGTTTTATTCTCTCTGACACCAAAATCCAGCTCACGAAGAGGAGCAAGGCAAATACCCCAGAAGATGGCAGATTTGAGCTTAGCCAACAGCCTTTACAAAAGCCTTCTGAGTCATTACTCTGCTTTCAGCTTGTACCTTCCAATTACATTGCACACTCTGTATTTAAGGCGATAAGCACTTGCCACTATGAGCAAAATGTACTGAAGTTTTTCTCAATGAAGGTCAATGACCTGAAACCTGTCAGATGGAATTCTTCATTTTGGATTTTTCATTTGGAAAAGAATTCTTAATCATTACAAAAATGCATTGACTGATTCTACTCTTTGGACATAAAATACATAAAAATTTTACAAAAACACCTGTTCAAAAGGGGCAACTATATGCTACCACTGGTTTTCAGTCATAATCCCAATATGCCTGTTTTAACAGAGGTAGATATTGGAGCTGCATTACTTACAAACAATGGCCAAAATTCAGAAACGCGTATCTTACTGTTACATACAGTATATATGATGCTCATTCTGCCCTTCTCATTCAGAGGAACATTTAAACAGGAGTTGATACAAATGAAAGTGGCAGAGTTCGGAGCTTTTTTACTTCTAATTTACTGTAGATATGCATACATTTCCCAGATATTATAATACATTGCTTTACTCCCTGCCTAACTTTGACCAAATGGTGCAATACAGAAAAATTCAAACCAGACATGAAGTACAGTTAATAAATATATGCTTAATACACATGGACTAACAATTGCTGCATTGTATCAATGGCAACAAAAACTCTTACAGTGAAAACTACACTACTTAAATCCACTTAAAACAATGGAATGCTACGGATAGTATATTATTAGACTTACAAAAAATAGAGTAGAAAACTATGTTCAAGCAAAACGTTTTGGAAGATTAGACACCATAATGTTTCTTTGTTTCTCAGTACCTTAATTTTAAGAAACAAAAGTCAGAACTGAAGATTCATTATTAGTACTGGTCCAATTACACATGTCCAAAGATAATTGAGATGATGTAATACCTTAACATGTGATGAAAGACTTCACTGAGATTTTGAAGCTGTGAATTATGTCAGGGTGGAATTTGTTTCTCTGTATTTCATTACACAGCTGCTAAATTTTACCTAAAGTAGAAAACCCTTCATTCCATTACCATGTGAATGGTGTAAGTATACATACTCTACAAACCAGCAAATAATTTCTGAGATTAATTGCAGCAAACTTAATCTCATTTCCAGTGAATAAATTCAGAAACACTCACCATGATTCCAGTGAGTAAACAGACTCCTTTCCCACAGTATGTATTAGGTACCATATCACCATATCCAATAGATAGAAAAGTTATTGAAATCAACCACATTGCTCCAAGGAAGTTGCTAGTAACATCCTGTTGATCATGGTACCTGAAAAGAAAAACAGTTTCATTATCATGTAAACTTCTGTTAAACTCCTGTGCTGTCAGAAAGAAATAGCATTAACTGGTCATCCAATCGCTCTTGTATTCTACAATTATTTCCTTTTTAAAATAAGCTATAAGGAGTTAAATAAAACTCAAATACAATTACATCAGCAGTAAAGAAACAGAAGATACAATAGCACCAGTAGTAGAGATACTCAGGATAGTTTACAATTCAGTATTCTGTTATTATTATGAAAATGGCAGAAACCTCTTGTTTTTTAATAGAATCTCATGAGGGGTAAAAGTCCTGCTAATCCTCTTCCGTGGCATAAGACATGAGTCTACTATAGCTGCTGCAGTCTGAGGCAAATATGAAAGTCAGGAAAGCATGTGTGGGCAAGCAGACAGCAGAGCGTATATCCATCTCTTTGGCCTAAATGCAAGTCTGTGATCGGAAATCTAATAATGAACTATCATGTAAATACTGACTTAACCTAAGATCTTCCCCTTCCTTCAACATTTCAAGATAAATAGAAAAGTACGCCATTGTACTTTTCATCGTCAAAAGATCTTTATATTAAATACAGCGAAACCTCCCTTTTTTGTTAAGTCAGATATTAAGTGTAATTTCCTGATGTGCCATTTGTGGTCTTAGTCTTAAAATTCTAGTGGAATATGTTTCTTTTCTCCTTCAAAGAAAACAGTTCAAATGAATAATCTAGTCTTCACATGACACACACATCTAATTAACTGGGAAGCCATAAGGACACATTTTAGGGCTAAAACCTGCTGTCACCAGTCATTCTGTGGAGGAAAAATGCCTAATAGCCTAATGTAAGTGGAATTTCACTCCCTGGATGGAGTAGCTCTGCAACAGTCTGTCTGTGGCAGCCACTGCAGCCTCAGAGTCGCAACAATAACCCCTGCGGCTGCTGTGAAGCCTCAGGTTAGCTATCTATGCTGTTGGATCCTCAAGGGTGAAAGGGAATCAAAGAGCTCAAACAAATGAATTTCTGACAATTATTAAGACTAAACTGTGATGTGATGTATGAAAGCTTTGCTTGTGCTTTGCTTCGTTTGTTTCAAAGCTTTGGTTGTGTTTTTGCTTCATTTGTTTCTCAAGGATTTCTGACTCCTCAACTGTTTCCTTAGGTCTCTTTGTCTATTTGGTAAGACTGAAATGCTCATTAGGCACCCTACATAAATCACTGATACCAGACTCAAGGCCTTCAGTGGACACTTGAGCAACTCCTAGAATGAGATAAGGGGGGGGTCTAACAAGGAGACACAGAGACACTATTATAGGGAAACTGATTTTGCTGATTTAGGAGGGAAACACCTGGACTTCACAGTACATGCTCTGGAAAGAGGGTCAACGAGCAAACACTGTGAAGAAGACTACTTACATCTTCCCTCGACCACCAAAGACCCTCACTCTATTTCTACTACACATACTCGGGCTATGTAAATGAATTCTGGGAACTCATTATCATAAGACACCTCTTTCTGAGAAATCTCATGAATATGTACGTAAACTGATGTCCCTTGGGAGCCCTTATGGTGGAGAATCCCCAGGGCGACCCCAGTGCTTCCAATAAAAGAATGCCTGCTTAACAGTTATATTGGATTTTGACTGTTAATTTCTTTGTTTCAAGGGTAGTATTTTAGCCAGTCCCTAAATCCGTATCTCACAGTGGGTCACAGAGGGCCATCAGGGAATTGTTTCACAAATCCCTAAGCAACCTGCTTTCCACAACTGCAATAATTACTTCAGTTTTCTTCCCTTCTGGACCATCATCTCCATGACAGAGCAGAAATGCAGAGTGAGCACAAAGGCACTCTCAGGAAATTCCCTATTCTCCCATCTCCAAGATATTCACTATAAATACCTGCAAAATACCTTCTTCAAAGTCCTGCCTGTGGCCGGATGGTTACAACAATCTAGAAACCTTTTGACTCCTAGAGACAACAGCAATCACTCCAAACAAGTCTGTTCTACATTTTGCCTGTACTCTTCTCTCTCCTGGTGTCAGGTTGTCTTTCTCACACACTTTATGTAAGTTTTCCGAAGTTTTCTGTTCTGCACCTAGAACAATGCAGTAACAGCACACACGTGGAACTCATAAGGATGACAGTCACACAAATAAGATAACCACAACAGCAACAACAGTAGTAAAAAAACGACAGCAAACTTGACTTGCTCCTGTCTGCACAACAAGAGATCTGCCATTGTATTTTTTCCAGACTGCACTAAATGATTTCAGTATCCACTTAACAAATTTATCGAAGGACAGCTGTGAAATATATGGATGCAGTGAGAAAAAAATGTTCATCCTGTCCAGGAGGCAAGAAGAAAGCCTATGTATTTCAAGTCCCTACAGAGTATCATGTAAGTGATATGACACAGGCTTTATAGGAGCTTCACAGAAAGGCTCTAAAGCCACAACACATATTCTAAGGCTAGCAACTCTGATAAATGCCAATAAATGGTTACATAAATATTTATAATACATTTCTTTATTGCCCCTCTTTGGGCTGTGAACATGGTCATTTCCATATTCAGACAGTTTTCCTATGAAGATGAAAATGTAATGCGGTGCTTTTGATTTTTTTCTACATTTTGTCCTAGTTACATGCTTACAAAATTTCATCCCTAAGTGATGATAATTACTGAAATCTTGATATGACTGAAAACAAAACATTCACATACAACTCAGTAAGTTCCTGAAATAAACACCAGTTTCACTTGAATGCCAAAATCACTCACTTAAGCCTTGATCAATACATAGAAAAGATAATGGAGTTTAGCCATTTACCCTCCTTTACCCACACCAGAAAACACACAAACCAATCTACATATAGATCACTTAACAAAGGTTAACATAAATTTTAAAAAGCATAACAGTAATTTTTCAAGTATCACTGGAGACACGGATCTTAATTAGTAAGGTCCCCTAGATTAAATATTCATTAAAGCCACCTGCATCCATATTTAGTAGCACACTTCAAGGACCTGTTCAATCTTTTTATCTTGTTAGCTCAGCACTCGCGGACTTCTACTGTGAACATTTCACCTGGTTGTGATTTTAAGGTTATAGTTCAGCAATCAAATGGTGCTCACTTAATTTAAAAATCATCATCAATACTTACAACTTCATTGTGACTAAGAAACAAAGGTTACTTTGTACCTTCTCTATGGACTCAACTGCTCAAGCATGGCAAAGCATGCAGATTACAACCTAATTTTATCTTTAAATAAAACCAAAAGACTTTTTCTTTCACAGATGTGCAGGTGAAGATGAAGCAGTGACTTCTCAAGTTTAAAATCTGTAAGTAAAATAGAGACAATCTAAAAGGGGGGAGGGTGTGTGTGTGTGATGTTTCTGTCTTGAAAATCCCATCATTTCTATGCCAGATTTATAGGAAGGTGGATTGGTTTTGTCATGTTCTTTTGCAATCTCACTCATGAGTCTCTGTCATAAGTAATTCTGGTACATGCCTACACCCTTCTGATCATAAGATTATACTTGCGCTGGCATATACTTCCAAGTGCTCTGATACGTCATTAGCCACCACCATTACTTGGGATTCAAGCCTGAACAAGCAAAACCAAGGGAGTCTTTGGCTACCCTGCATCCACAATCAGGTAGCAAATTATTACATCTATATCAAAACAGGGTAAGCAATTCTTAAAAAAAGAAAGAATTGCGATGTCTTTTTTGTACAGCCATGGGAATGGCTGAAAATGAGCACTGGAGATATTTAAATTGCTTTGTTTTGAGGAGAGGTAAAGAAATCTGCTCATTACCTTTTCACTTGCTGTCATATTTATGACAGGCCTAAAAACTGAACTTCTCCATTTATGTAAGGAACAGTAAAATGAACACAGCATAAGTTAAACTTCCCATGTTTTTCCATGAGTGCACCTCTTTAGAAGACCTGAGAAGAGTCACTCCCATCAATGTATTTTTCACTTTGCTTTTGAGACTACCCCAGCAGAGCGAATTGCAATGGACATTATAGTGAGACAAGCCATCCACATGAACAGCTGGAGCAGAGATGTCTCGCTCAATGTCAATTGTCATCAGCCACTACAAACATCTTATTCCAGTGGGACTGTGAAAGACAGCTTGGATGTAACACACTCCAGAACTCAACTGCAGTTTTCCTAAACTATGCATTCACTCTGTAGCTGAGAGCCCTGAAATCTGACAGGAAAACATTGCCCTATGAACTGCTTGGAAACCCAAAGCTCAGGAAGAAAAGAAAAATAATCTAAAGATTTCCTTTCAGTAACAAGTTCCACACAAAGCAAAATACAGTTATTACCAACCAAATTCAAAAACGTGTTTTCTATCATTAATCTTTAGTTTGAAAAATATTTTTATTTTTTACAAAGATTTTGATTTTCAAAATTTTAATCACTACAAAAATATTTATTTAAATATTTAAAGCCCACTATTCTTAGTCACTAAAAACTTGCACTAGAAACACAGTGAGCCTCTTAAATAAGAGCTAGTGTTTAATTGTTAAAACTTCATCTATAAACAGGTTGATTTACTGGATCATGTCCAGACTCACACAGCAGCAGAATAAAGGGTCATTTAGAAAAGCTGTGTATTTCTGCAAGGCAGGAAAATCCCTGGCTGAAGTCACACAGGCATAAGTAGTATTTATTACTTTTTCTCTCCTTTACTAATAATAAATGTGCTAGCAGACAGGCGGTGCTGCAGCTGGAACAGGCAATCCTCATCCTGTGAAACACCACCATCCAGTTCTCACCAACCAGCATATATAAATCCTGAGACTACTCCAATTTAAATGAAAAATAGCTGAATGATCAGATTTGTGCAAAAATAGCATGGCTCAATTCTTTGTGGGAGTGGGAGTTTTACCATTCATCTCCAGAAGAATAAATACATTTCTCAGCTGATGATACTGCAGTGGCTTGGGCTGTCAAAGCAATATTCCAGATTATCAAACAACAGTCCTTTTCTCCTGGTTTCACTAACAGTATTGTGATTTTCAGTATTGCTTTCCTTCAGAACTATATTCGTATCTGATGGTTTCACGGAACTGGTAAAACGTCTGTTTTTTAGTTGCACACAGCATACATTGACATCTTGACATCTGAGACACATTCATCTTAAACAGTGATGAAAAAATCAAGTATAACATTAAGCCTGACCATTGGTGGATTAATTTACACTTAGCAGCTTCATTTAGGTTTATCTTGCCTCCATGAACAGCCTCTGATAACTTTGTCACCTTTGGTTTTGCTTTCTTGAACAAGTCAAGGAAAGAACTAAAAATACGGTTGAAAAGATGACCCTTTTTGTAGGGAAGAAAATGGCCTGCTTTTACTATGATCAGGAAGAAATTCCTGGCCTGGACTATAACGGCAATCCAGGCTGAGTTTAGTCTTGTCAAATCTTAAAAACATTTAGGCTAATAACAGATGGAAGCAAGTTCAGCCCATTAAACCAGAAACTTGTCAAGATTCTGTTGCGACATTGATCTAGCCAACTATTAGAGCTCTCCCACAGTATCAGGTCATTGTTATAGAGTGCCTTTTTAGACTTAGATGGTAGGTACTGGCAGCATTTTATCTGTTAATATAGTGATGATAATAGATAGGTCTTTTTATTCCTTCGCATTTCCTCCTGTTTAAAAGAAAGAAAGAAAAAAAAAAAAACAAACCACACAACAGCACTTGGAAGGAACGGTGGGGCTGACTCCTAGTATAACAAAGTCAATTAAAGACATTTTGCCTGCCTTGATGGGTTTGGGATCAGAAAGGCATCTTGAAAAGTGCATGTCACTCCTTGTCTTTTTTCTAACATTGTGTCTTGACATCCCCCAAATATTTATGAACAGTTGCAAAAATGTTCTTGTCAGAGAAACTGCTTAATGAAGGGGCAAAGCACCATGGCTCATGTTTGGATTTCATACAGACTCACATCAGTAGCAGTTCTGAACCCAACCAAAAGTAAGGGATACGAATAAGCTGTCTGGATCACTTCTACAGGGATCAAAGTGCTCATGATTTTTCTATTAAGAGTATTTGTGGACTATTTATGGAAAACTAGTAAATCCAGCAGAAAAATATTAAATAACATTACATAAGTAGCATATGTTAGTATGTTACATAACATGGATGGAAAAAATAATCTAAATGAAAACAAGAGGACAGTGGAGAGAAATCAACACCAAAATAGTATGGCATGTTTTAAGAAATGTTATCATTATTCTTGAATATAAATTGCAGTTTAAACATAAGTGTGAAGACATAAAATTATTTAAATCCCTAGCTGCTGTCAGATATCTACCTCTCAATGCCTGGGCAGTGGGTAACCTGAAAGTAGAGAAAAAAGGACTAATTGCCATTTTTTCAAAGCATACCAAACTTTTATTTGACCTTCACTGGTGGAAAAGGTCTTGCCTTGTCTTCCTGGTGCTGTAAAGAGCTGACGTTCGGCTAAATGAGTATACTTGTCTGCAGACCTAGTAGATGGGAAGATTTACCTTTTCTCTAAGAGAAGTCATTTGACTACAAGCATAATCTGAAGATATCAGAGTTGCTGAAGATCCTTGAAAGTATTACCTTTTTTTTTTTTTTTTTTTTTTTAACCTGCATTCAATAATTATGTAAGAGCATTAAGGAGAATCTGTTGAATCAATTCTACAAGTATCGGGAAACCTTTAAATCTGTGACAGACAGCAATCCAGAGGAACAACAGCACAGAGAGGAGTGCTTAGTATCAGTGTACAAAAAAGCAATGCTGTAAATAAAGGGATAACTACTGCTTCAGAAGGTCTCAGACTATATGAGAACACTAATGTGTCTTATGAAAGATTTTAGAGAGTTCATTCAAGGAGTTTTTTCTTGCCTCAATAAACAAACACACCTACCCCCCTTCAAACCCCACCTTTGGGGCTTATCCCCTAATATAATCATATTACTCACACTGTGCTCTTTTCAGGAGTTTCAAACTCTTTTGTTCCTGCAGCAGCATAACGGAAGTAAAATCTTATCTACCCTGAGGTAATCAGCAAAGATCCCATTGACTTCAGTGAAACCAGGATTTCTATGCTTTCTTTTTTTTTTTTTTTTTTGTCTTCACCTTACATTCTGGATGCCAATAAAGCTTTGTTGTTATGAGTATCATGCATATCAAGAAACATGCTAACAAAATTGCTAAGCTAACTAAACTAAAAAAAATGTTAAAATTTATGCTTCTCCTCTTCAACACTTAGAAGCATGATAATGAAATTAAATGCTTTTGGGGGAATTTAAGCTTAGCTATAGCATATTTATTTCCAACATGCTCATTGTGATTCAGTAGAATAATGAATAATACTAAAGATCTTGGAAAGCTATACCCAAAGCCTTAAATCAACCCTTAACTCTTAGAGAACTGAATGAGCTCTGCTTGCAGCAGTGTTCTATAACTATATATCCTGACTGTTTTGAAAAACTACCGGGTTCACTGTCTAAACATGGCTCATTTTAATAAAATATGTACAAGAGAAATAGAAAGTAAGGCCAATAGGAATACCTTTCTCTCAGAGATGGAAGCTGGGAATAACAGTAGCAGCTGTCATGAAGGTTACATGACTGATTCTTCCCATTTCAGAAAACACATTAATTACCCTTTATGCAAAATTTTGCTCAGAATTTTGTATTTGGATTAATATGTTTTATTATATTCAAACAATCTTCTTTCAGATAGACCTAGCTTCCTTACGCTATGGAGCAGGTGCAGGAATTGAGCTTTTCCCAGCTCTGCTTAAGATTGTTTACATTATTCTGTCTCTAACAAAAACAGTTTTCATGTTTCACAGGATTGCCTTCAGAATTAAAAAACTCAACTCTCTAGCCTTTCCAGCTCCTATATATATATGTCCAAGCTGCAGAAAAACTAAGCATGCTTCATATTGCTCAAGTGCTAAGAGGCAAATTCAGGCTCCAATGGTTGTTTTTAGCTGCTAGATCAAGAGCACCAAAACACTAAGGTCCGGATCAATCCTTGTTCATGAACTCTGGCATGTGTATTACAAAGCACTCCATAATCCCATGATCATATGCTACTTTTTAGTCTTCACAAAAACACACTAGTATGTTTTTCAATGCAAAATACAGCCCTGCTCCAGGGATGGACAACCATCGCAAAAAATACTGGCATACAATTTTCTGCCTCATTTTTTGGAAATGAAAAATCATGTTTTAATTTTTCATAGCTCTCTGACAGAATTCCTGCATGAATTTAACCATCTTTGTAACAGCTTATCATTATTTGGTGGTCTTCATCTTCTGAGCTTCCAGCTCCATACTTTACAGTTTGATTAGCTTGGATCCTCAAAGATCTGACTAAAAACCAGTGAACTCAAAGTCCTCTATAATGACATGCATGTTTAAAAATAAATCTCTTAAATTAGACATCCAAAAGTTGCATAAGATGAAAATTCTTCACTTTGCCAAAAATAGCAGCATGACCCAAAGCAGCAAAATAGCCCTTTAAATGCTTCAGTATCCGTATGTGAAGCAATATGGATGGAAAAATTCTTAGGGAATGAGTAACTAAACGGGCTTCCCACAAGGCACAGGAAAAAGAGCCCTTGATACCCTCTTTTTAATTTAGCAGCTTAATGACAAGAGCATTCACCACGGCGAGCAAACTTGCTTTAAGTCTCTTCTCACGCACGCAACTGATTCACATCAGCAACTTCATCTCACTGCCCTACCTGTTAAGGATACAGATTGTGAAAGTATCTCAGAATATCTTTTTGAAGTTATTTCAACTTTTTAAATTCAAAATGGAGAGAGCATGACCCTTTAATTTAGTAGAGAGAGGTATTGCCCCAAAGGTTTAGGACAAGGAGCTGGAGAAGGGAACATGCCTGTTATAATCCCTGACAAACAACTCTTTTGAGTAAAAAATAGCTCTGATTTCAAAGCAAAATTCAACAAGTAATCCAGAAAGCACTGAGACCACAAACACACTAAGATATCCAAGAGCTGCTCTTTCTGTAGTTCTGTATATCATCTTTATCAAATGAGGTTCAGTAAAAGAAGCTATTATAAATATGCAGTTAAAAAATAATATAATGCATGAATATAAGTGAACTGAACTGACATAAGCAAGCTTGAGGGAAAATTTATTTCTCAGCATTTCACTTTGTAATCTTATTTAAAAATATATATATATGCATTTATATTTACTTTCTGCAGCCACTTTTTTTACACTGACTTTGAAATTTGTCAGTACAGTAAGAATAAATCTCATTTTTATGGTTTGCTTTAATTTTTCTAAGTCTGTAACAGCATTGGTTAAAGCTGGGTTATGATAGAAATATGAATCATTCAAAATCAGAGTCTCTTAGTGAGAGGTCTACTGTGAGTCATTCATTACACATACTAGCAACTAAGTCCCTTCTAAAATTTTTCCCTATCTTGCATTTTGCATTTTCTCTGGAGATATCCTGTTACTGTTTTATAACAAGCCCCCCTCAGAGGGACAGGTTTGTATTTTGTTCTTTATTTTAAGCTGAGATCATCAGAATCAGTTGATGTCTAAACAATAAGAAGTAATTTGCTGAAGAAAAACTTCAGAAATAGAAGTTTTAGAAACTAGAAATAGAATTAATCATTATGCATTTAAAATTAAGCCCACCTTTTTTATGACATAGAAAGGCAGAAGTAGGTAAAAGTTATCCTTTCTTTTCTCCTGTACGTAGGAAAAGGGTGCTGGAGAGAGGAGGAGAGGAAATCACACAGCAAAGATGATTCCCAGAGAAGACTTTCTGACAAACTGGGCACTCTGAAGATATTCTTCACTCGTGGAACTAATTTCATTTATCATTATGCAAATTATTATGAATTTTCTATAGCAGAAGCTGACATACTGCCTTCCATAAAAAGGAGTAAAGTACAAGCTCATAGCCATAAAGCCTGCTTTCTTTTCGTCCAAACTATATGAAAATATTAACAATTTTACCAATATATACATGCTCTCTAATGTAATGAACACTGGAAACAGATTACAAGAAACAAAAAGAAAAACAAAAAAGCCCAAGCAAATTTCATTTGCCTTTGAAATAAAAAACAAAATAACCTGCAGATTCATGAAAATATATGTCCTAGATAAAGAGGAGAATAAAACTCTTCTGTATAGCACAGCACCTTACAAGTAACTGTTTTACAAAAACTAGACAGAATTTTTGACACTAATTTTGGATCAGAACAGAAGCCTGCAGTCAGTGGAAAAAATTTCTGCCTCAGATTTGGGACTAGGCTCACACCCTGTATCATGAACACAGCTGCTTAACTTAATTCAAGTTAAAGTGTACTTATTTCTTGAATACATTTTAATTTCCTTTATGAAAAGGAAAGGTGTATTGAGTTTGGTTTCTGTAAGTCAGTGCTTGAAACTAAACATATTTTACTGAATATTTATTCCAATACAAGACAATTCCAAGACAATTCCAAACCCAAAGTCTGTACTTTTGAGAGTCATCTGAAAGTTGTGCCAGATTTCACTAACAGTTCGTTAGTGATGTAATGGGGACACTTAGTACATTTAATGTTATAAAACATAAAGAAGTATAAAAACATAACTATATATTGCTATATAGCAAAAGAAACAAAGAACTTGTAACACAAATGTTTTCCACTTACATTTTTATGTATGAAACTTCAGCATAGGTTTTCAATATTTAAAAGGAAAAAAAAGTGTTCTCCCTTTTCTAATTCTGTTCCATTCACCAAACAGATCAGCAGGCTAGGAAAATATTTCAGGGTGAATTTTTGTGATTAATCCAGAGACATTCATTTACTAGGGATCAAGAAAGGTTATCTACACAGAAGACAAGTTTTTGTGTCTCTCTGGTGCTGTATGCTGTACAGTGGAAAATGTACATGGATCAGCTATGGGACAGACTCCTGCCACAAGTCTCTCAAGGCAAATGCAAGTTGAGAGAATACCAATAGTTTCAATCAGGCTATCAGAAATGTAATACAGCTGTATGTAGTGCTTAACTCTGGTGATGATAACAAAGGAGTATCATCCTCATTTGCTTATACAGACCTTTGCAGTGCCAGATTTGAAGACAGAAGTATTGCCCACCTAAAGGCACCCAAAAAGAAAACACTTAAGATACCTTCACCATACTATGTTAAAAATGCCAGATGCAGTTACAGTTTTAGGCCTTGGCATGTTGCTGTCAAATTCTGTAATATGGGGAGTGTGAGATTATATGAAGTGTAACTCTCCTATTTTCTTCCCTAATTTGCAATGAAAAAGGAGATTAAAATCAGGCTTTTTGGTTTTGCTAATTTTGCATTTTCAAGTTTGTTTCTTGTTTGCTTTCAGGGCAGAATAACTTTTGTAGGGAACACGTCCATTTTAATGACAAACATTTATGAAAAAAGAAAAGATGAAAAAAGATCTTGCAGTATTTTCTCTATAAACCATGCACATGAAAAGAGTTCTTTCTACTGCCAAATTCTTTTTACCAAGATCGTTTTGTTGCCTGATATCTTGGCCTTCCATTTCTGACCTTCTATTTCTACTGATTTCAGTGAAACACTGAAGAAAGGAATGAAAATTCTGTGAAGAAACTCAAGTAGGTGGCATTGTCAGCAAGAAGGAGCAGCTACGTATTGTCACTGCATTGTAAGAACTGAAGGGGAGAGGTCTAGTTGGAGTGACAACTGAACTTACCTTTTGCACTACGTATGCTTATATCATGTGTCTTGCAGTGTACATGTTGAACATGTTGGAAAAATCCTTCAATAAAATAGAAATTATCTCCTGCCTATCAGTTACTTTATTTGTAATTTCTATACAAATCATACAGTAGATGTGTGAGGTATCTCTGTGACTTTCATACTTAACTCTTGGTCACTATTTCACAGAATCACAGGATCATGTAGGTTGGAAAAGACCTTCAAGATCATCCAGTCCAACCATTAACCTAACACTGACAGTTCCCAACTACACCATATCCCTCAGCGTTATGTTAACCCGACTCTTAAACACCTCCAGGGATGGGGACTCCACCACTGCCCTGGGCAGCCCATTCCAACACCTAACAACCCCTTCTGCAAAGAAATGTTTCCTAATATCTAGTGTAAACCTTCCCTGGTGCAACTTGAGGCCATTCCCTCTTGTCCCATCACTTGTTACTTGGTTAAAGAGACTCATCCCCAGCTCTCTCAACCCTCCTTTCAGGGAGCTGTAGAGGGTGATGAGGTCTCCCCTCAGCCTCCTCTTCTCCAGACTAAACACCCCCAGTTCCCTCAGCCACTCCTCCTACGACCTGTGCTCCAGACCCTGCACCAGCTTCGTTGCCCTTCTCTGGACACGCCGAGTCATTCAGTGTCCTTTGTGTAGTGAGGGGCCCAAAACTGAACACAGGAATCGAGGTGCGGCCTCACGAGTGCCAAGATTTAGGCAGGCAAGCACATAATCAGGGGTCATGCTTAACTAAGGATATACAGGATGGGAACACGTGAATTTGGGCATGCTGTCTATAACTATAGTGGCTTGATATGAAATCTAGATTTCATTTCAAGTGTTACTAGTTATTCCTTTTTCAGACTGCGGAACGGTTCATAAAGACTGTCAACATAATTAATATTAAAATGCAACAAAGAGTACAAAGAGGAAGATGAAATGTTAAACAAACTTGAAATCTAATTTACAGTGCCCTCTTGGCCCTAGCAATGAGACACATTCACTGATGGGACAAACACAGGACAGTATATATGCACATGCTTGTCTAGTTCTAGAGAAAAAAATGCTGCCCTTAGGGAGCTGTTAATCCTTCTCCTTTCACTTGCTTGGCAGAACTCTCCTTCTGTAACATATACAACAGAAACTGAATCCAATTAAAAAAAAAAAAAATCACAGGCATTTGTAAAGCGCCAAATGTGACGGCAGAGCTACAACTTTTCTGCTATCTTAAATGTTTCAGCTATCCTGCTTCATAAAAGGTATCTGAGATTATAATATGAAAGCTTCACAAAGGACAACAAAAGTAGACTTTTTTTTTGTTTGCCCCCCATTTGGAACGAGTAATGACCATCATCTTACAGGTCAAAGACACCTTATTTCATTAGCAAAAGTCCAAGACAAATAAATAATAAACAAATCAGAGATACTCAGCAGAAGATGTTTGGGAGAAGAGGACTAGACACTGAACTGAACATGCATGTCTCCTTTTAGTAGAGTTGGGACCACTTAAACCTGCGCTGCAATTCTGCCACCACAAAACATTAATTATAAAAATTTCTGAACAAGCCATATTTAACATAGACTGAAAAATTTTCCTCTATGAGTTCAGCTACATTTGAGTGTTACCTTTTATAGAAGAAAAGATGCGACTAAAACTAAAATTACCTTTAATTTTTAAGAGAAAAAAAATCTTTGGTTTCTCTCAGTTGTAACCTTTGAGTTCAAGAAATTTAGTCAAACTGATGATCTGACCGAATGTGTAGTTCATGGTGCAGATTGTTGCATCTCCAGCAGATACTAGAACATCAAGCCACAGCATCACTTCTTCGCCAATTATCTGTGCTTGATCTCATTTTCAATCAAGATAAAACATACTCCTTGCCATCAGAAATATAATCACTGAAGGACAGCAGTGTCCTGCTGCGGTACACTGATTGCGTCAGCAGGTCTTCTGCCTTCCAGCACACAAAGAACAAGGCAGGCAACCAATGTGATCTGCCTGCAAGGAGATTTGACTGTTGGAGGAAATACCGCTGTAAAAGTGGTACTATCAAGAATTATCACATACTTAAATGCTTCTAGGTTTGGAAAAGGAAGAAAATTAATGATGCAAATATTACTGACAGCTGACAAGCATCCTTAGTGTTAAATTAACTAAATGTAACATATAATTTGCCTTTGAATACCTTGGAAAGAATCTACTATGAAAAACTGGAATTTAACACCAAAGTTTAAACAGTCGAGATTACAGTTTTAGAAGGTCATTAGTCTGAAGCTGTATGATGATTTTCTGAAAAGATGAATGATTAAAAACAAAGTCAAAAGGAAAAATCATTTGGGCATGAATACTTGATCTGAATTGTCACTGTTCAATTTCAGGCAATGTTGCATCTCTGTGATTTCAGATTGGGCAGTTTTGCAGGTTACATCTATTGCATTCTTTAAAGTATAAAATAACATAAGAGATCAGCTTTAACTCAAGGAATTAGATTAAGTATTTTCTTTCTGCAACTCAGTAAAGAGATGAATTGGTTTTATTAGAAGACTATTACTTAACATAAATAATTTGCAAGGTCATTTCCCACATACGCTATTGCATGCCCAGAAATATGCAGTCCAAGCCCCTGGACCAACGCTAAGCTCAGAAAGGAAACACTCTGGATAATTATCAGGTCAAGCCAGTTAAACTGAATGTCTACACAACTGGATAATTTAGGTTGTTCAGTAACAACAAAGAATGCAGAGGCTGAAGAAGACAGGACAAAGATTAACATCAGACCTCTGTAACTACCAAAAGCGAGCCTGAAGCAGTGCACTTGCCAAACAGTACCTGCAGCAGAGTGAACTACACATTCTCCTACCACCACACCACAAATCCAACAGTTGGTGTGCAATGTTTCCGTCTCAGATGTACCATAGCCAAATACTGAATTCAAAACAAAGCCACTGACCCTTCTGACATGACTGATTACTAACCTTTTATGCAGCATGGCAAGAGGTGGTAACACAGCAGCACAAAGGACTATGTGGAAGTCAGACCTTCACCACCTAGCTCATGCCTGCCTAGCCAGCAAAGGCTCTTTTTGTGTCTTACTGAGGTGGTGAGTGTCCTAACATTTAGTTCACTAAATTCCAGCTAGCTTTTGGGTGCATAAGTAAGTAATAATTGCTTTGCACTTTCAAGCTGTGCATACCCTGCTTGCAGAGTCCCTTTGTACCTTCTGAAGATACCCAAACAATCTGCCCCCAACATAGGGTTCACAGCAAGGAAATTAAAGTATAGCTGCAGTAAGTGAAAAACCCTGGATTGCAGAGATGGCTCTGGAAAAGCCAGTTTTTAGTATCTTAATCTTCTTATACAAATCATGACCTTTGAAATAATTATGTTCATTTGTTCAGCCCACAGAACCCTCAATTCCTAGGTTTTTAAAACCTTTTTGCTTTGTACTCTAACGTTGTCTACAACTCAAAATATTTTCAATGCAGCCTGTCCAAAGAGACAAAACAAATGCTATGTAACTACATATGTATCTACTCAAGTTTGTGATTATTAATAATACTATTTAACATGATCACAGCCTGCTTTATTATGTCATCATGACAAAATAAGCACTGGTGAACAATACATCACTGAAGAGTACATCATTGCACTCCTAAAACATTCTGTCATTTCTTGTTTATGCATACAGTGTTTTATTGTTTCAAATACAGCATACACTGTATCTTCACCCTCTAAGTAGTCTTTTGCAAGCCAAAATGATTTGTAAATATATAGTGAATCAATGGAATAAATCTTTTAAAAACAACAACAACAAAAAACAACCAGGATTTTGTTTTATTCATAGCTACTGCCAAATATCTTTCTCCCTTTCTGTTTCTCTCTCACATAAACATGCACTGATACTCTGAGGTGATAACTCCAGATGTGCTTTTTATGCACACTGATGCCAGTAACAGCGATTGATTAATTTTTTCTTAGCCTTGCAAAACCTATTTTCGACCTCTACACAGTTCCTTACAACATTTAAGTTTGTTCCCAAGGCTTATCTTAACAACTTGGCATGATTTGCATAATTACAGAGTCACACAATAGCGTATTACATGGATATCCATACTGCGGGATGCAATAATTTAGCTCCATCATCAAAGGCCTTGAAGTCAATGCAAGTCCACTCGCTCCCACAGATTTTGTAACAGGTTCCAAAGTAAGCTGTAGCTCCACAGCAGTGACACCATCTATTACTACTTCTGCTTTTACCCTATTCATGTAGCTGCTATTCTGTGACATTTAGAGTATTTTTTACCTACACTGCACCTTCCCAGTGATCAGTGATTGGTCTCCTGCTGTCAAGCTTGCCATCAGAAAATACAGTTAAGCACTGTGTCACGGACACTATAAATGAAAGTATAGCACAGAGACCCCCATTCAGTGCCAGGACATTCCAGTTCAACCTGACGCATGTTTGCAGCAGTGCTGTGCACAGTGCTTGCACACACCTAATAGGACTACAGCTGACTGACCCCACTAGATAGTGTATTTTAAGGTCCCACTGCCAGACTGACATGAACATAGCTTCATTTCTGCAAGTGAGAAGACTACAGTGTCTCTCACCTCACCCTTCTCCACTCAGGCAGTGAGTTTCCGTGTGGAAAACAAACCAGCTAGCAGGGCGTTACCCTTGCCTGGGCAGCATTCTCCGTGCAACCTGTCATCACGGTCGGCATCAATTAAAACTTAACACTTTGTCTGAAACTGCTGTATTAACACATGAAGGCATTCATCTTCCTCTGAACATCACCAGTTTTCGGAAGTGTTTAGCTCCCTATTCTCCTCACTAGAAATGATTACATTTGTTAGTATGGCACTATCATATATATGTAAGCATTATTCTTGGCTACCACTGTGCTAAGCAGTGTGTAAACACAGAACAAAGCCCCTGACCCAGAAGCCTGCAATGTAACTAATCTGAGATACTTGTCTAATTCACAATGCACTGCTTCCATCTTCCATTAACATACTTCAATTCAGTGAACTACTCTTGTGGAAACCCATAGGAATTTTGCCAGTGGATTTAATTTAAGAACAAGGCTTAAAAGAAATAGCAGATATCACTCTGTTTTAGAGAAAAATAACTGCAAGTAGATTCAGACTCTATTTTCTCATTCAGGAATATTCTTGATTGATTGTACTACAAGCTCTGAACTAGTATAACACACACCAACACTTGCACAGTTAAAAGATTAAGAAAGGAGGTCACATATCATGGCCCTAACTCCAAATTCATTGTTAGTGAGCACTGCGCACCCAAGAACACTGAGATCCCAGGAACACATACACATCCCACTGATAACGATGGATGAAAAAGGAGAACAGCTGATTATAAAAACCAAATCGTAATGCATTCCTCCTGATTCAGTTATCCAAATACAAATGTCTAAACCATGCTCAAATGTCTAAAACATATTACAAATGTCAGAAGGTAGGGTATTTTTATAAAAATATTTAAAATAAATCAGTATAAATAAAAGTGAAAAAGGTGTCTGGATTTCATCCCAGAAATACCATTGAAGCTTTATAAAAATACTAGTATCAGGATATGAGAATTACTGTCTTTTGTGCCAAAATGGGGAAGAGCCTTGTCACTTGCAACGAATTTAGAATGCAAAATGTCCTTCCCTCTACCACTTTAGTCACTTTGACTAAAAATCTCTTTTTTATATATATAAAACCAATTAAAAAAGAAATACTAAGAGTGAGTTCACTTCCTTGGAGCAGAAGGCAAGTGAACAAATGAAACCTTTGGTCTGACTTTTCAGGGAGAGCTGCATGCAACAAGTGTGCTCATTTCACACACTGACCCAGGGGGTGTCACATCAAGGTAAATCTCCCTAATCCCTGCTGTACACATCAATTTGTTTGGTAGTGACTGCTTCCTGCAGCATTAACTTCTTAAAGTCAGCAATACTGATCAAGTCATGCAGTCAGAGCTGTGCCCACTTCCACTAAGAGAAGGAAGTTGCCATTTCTAAACTTAACACTGAAATATTCCAGAAAGGCTGGTTTCCACTCACTGGACATTGGTCTGCAGCATGACACAAAATTAGGACTCTCTGTAACTGCCATTAAACTTTGTTGCAGGTTTAAATACCGTATGTTTTCATATGGATTCTAGGCTTGTGTACGTAACTGAGCAGAAGGAAACACTGTTGGGGATCCTTTGAATAAGCAGTTTTAATATAAGGCTTTTTCAGCTCTACATAAACAAAACAATAGCAAATTAATTGGTAAAAACTAAAGCAATCTGTAAATATGTAAAGCTATGGGACCTATCAGTAGTAAAGATTTGTCTGGCAAGCTGTACTCCCCATATATATATGTTAACTATATGGGGATATAGCACAGCTATATTCCTAAACTGAAGTTCCAAGCATAAGCTGGCCAGTAGTGTGATGTCTCTGCAATACTTATTACCAATTAGCTGCAAATCACTTACTGTCTCAAAAACAGTTGTAGCAAAAACTATAGCTGATTCTGAACTTTCAAGGCAAAAAAACTACCCAACCAAAAAAAATCTGAATGCATTGAGACAAAAAATTAAAAGGGGGAGAAGCACAAAAAAGGAAAATAAATAAAATATTTTAAAGGTACCTTCTGATATTTCCCTTCATATGGCCACTAATTTCTCTAAACTGCAATTCCCTCCACACCATCTCCTGTCATTGACCTCTTATAGACTTGAATTTTTAGGACTGAATTGTAAAGTCCCAATAAAGGGAATTCTTCAATGTCTAAGGTCAGAATTCAGTCCACATATTGCCTGTTTATTAGCACTGAAGTGACAACCATGATCCAGACTCCTCACTGTGGCCTGATATCCAGATCAAGAGGCAAAAGAAAACCAGTAGTAAAGCCTTAATCCCCATTTCAGTGCATTTTTCAAATATACATTAAGCTATTGGAACAACAAATTGTATTTTGAAGTGATAAGAAATTTATTTCTACTTCAGTATGATCATATTTTCTAAGGACTGCTTTTATGGTATTATAGCAAATAGTTTTGACTCCTTTTGAAGCAAAACATTCTGAATAGTTTGATGTCTTGGTTAAAATGGGGAGGAAAAAATGAACTACACCTTTAAAAATGCAAGGACCAGAGGATCCAGCAATAAAATAAAGATTTTAAAATTTCCATAAATTGCTCTCTTAATCTGAAGGAATTTGAGTACATACAACCATTCTTGCTGAACAGAATAAAGATTGTTCCCTGAATTATGTTTTACAGATTCAAGATTAATGGGAAAAAAAAAAAAAAGGCATTTTGTCCTTGAAGGCAGGTAAGTACTCCTTTGCAGGTATTTTCATTCTCTTCAGACTTTTGCATTTAGATAAATCATTTTCACTTTGTTCACAATTCTTATGAGACGTGGAACTATACATGAGCTTTTCCACTTCATTCCTTTCTCATACAACTGTTGTATGTACAAATCCTCTGTAAACAAAAGGAATTTAATGTAAAAAAAAAAAAATAGTGTTTCTGCTCTAGTTAGATGACCCTGAAAAACACATATAAGATCTTTTTTAAGTAAGCACGGAGATCTTTTTGTGCATGTTTTTTAACTTACTGTCTTTTGCACTCCCCCCAAGTTGGGTCTGCTGTTTTTGGACTAGAGAAACACCGCTCTATCCTGGCTTGATAAATTTTTGTGAAGGGATGAATATATCCACGGAGTTACTGCACCATCCCATAGCTATAAGGCTAATTTGATAAATCCAAACAAACTGAAGAATATGTTCTTGTAATCCCAGAATTCTTTTGCTGAGAGCACAAAACCAGCAGTGTTCCAAAGGGAAGGAAAATATGAATTCAAAAGAACAGCAATCAAACTCTACATGCTTAGAATAGCTGCCTCTGCTTCCTCCATTAAATATACATAATCTGCTTTGTCTTCAAGCAGCTGAAGAACACATCATTTAGCTATTAATCCTTCTGAATACACCTAGCAAACCATTTTTAAACTGAGATCAGTTGTTCTTTTTTGGATCAGGTTTATGGGTATCAGACATTCACTGATGTACTACTGTGATAGACTCCCTTGTTGCCTTCATTGTTTGATAAAGCAATACATCTGATGTCTGTTGGTAACATTTGCAACAAAAGTGCAACCTGTTACATCTGGTTTTAGTTATGAGTTGCTTTGAGATGTAAATATTATAAAAGTAACCATTTACAGTTAATCTACACTCAGTCTGCAAAACCAGGAATTAAGACTAGAAGGCATAGAATCTGGATTCTCATGAATGATGGCTCGTCTTTGATCACTTGTTTAATATTTAACAATTAACTTTTGACAGTGGACCTGACTGCAAGTAGCACATTTTAGTTTCAGTGAGCCAAGAAATGGTAAAGAGCTGTGATAACCAGCCAGCACTGTCAATACATAAACATTGTTTGATCTGTTAACAGTAATTAGACATATTAGCTAGGAAAAATAAAACTGTTTATGTCATTGCTTCTGAGCTTTTGGGGCTAAAAATAATTTTAAAACTAAATACCCAAGTACTCAAAGGACTTGGTTTGTTTGGGGTTTTTTAAACTACTAGAAGAATCTTCACACTGGCACTGAGGAAACTGCTAAAGCCAATTTCTAGTAGAGTGTGGCCTTGCAATTATATGTGCAGTGTACAACCTCAGATAAGGTCCTCAAGCCAACCAAAGAAGTCAAACACATATTGTGAGGAAATTAGATAGCTAAGAAACATTTTTTCTTGGACAAAATACAACTGAATCTCGGTGCATCCACCTGCTTGTATCAAATGAATCCTTAACATCTGCCTAGCAGTTGTCATGTATGAGCTGCTTACTGGAAGCTTTGTGATGGCATCATATTTCCAAGAATTAAGGCAGATATTTATCTGTAGAAAACAAGAACGAGAAGAGAGCAGAAAAGGATTTAATCTTCACAAACAGCCAGATTTCTTTTTGTGTGCGTGTGGTTTTTTGTTTGATTTTAGTTTTGTTAAAGAAAGGGAAGAACACAAAGCAGGAGATGATGGAAGGAAGAAATGTTGACTAAACAAACCACTCAATCTGAACTGACTTCATTGCCAGAAGTTAAAGAGAGGTATAAACAGAACCAAAAATGGTGCCAAAAATGTGCTCTCTGGGGAAGCAGAAAATCTACTTCTGTTCTGAGTTCTGCTGCTGTAAATCCATTGTAACTCCAGGCATGTGATATGAGCTGTTCGGGATGTACAACAGTGTAATACGGGCACATGTGTCTCATGTTGCCCTGATAAATGAGCATGTTATAGTCATGCATACTTCAGAGGCAAGGTTCTTTCTGCTTTTGCACACAAAATAAAAGTTCAACAACAGCGACTACCTTCTACATAGCCTAGAAAAGCAGCACACTTCTCACAGCAGACAGGTCTCCAGAACAGTGAATCAAATTTGTCATGTTTTCAATGACATAATGCTATACATATTAACCTTTTTTTTTAGAAACTAAATATTTCTATTTTAACTGCTACGAACAACTGACAACCATGCACAGAGCTATTTCAGTAACAAGATCAGTATGAGAGACTGCAAAAAGTAATCTGCTTACAGGGGTCATAATTCATATATGGAAGAAACACGCTTCTAAGTGTTCTAGATCATGTGCCTCAGAGATGTTATAAACACAAATATCTACTGAGTTAGACCTAATAGAAAATTTAGATTTTCATTAGGAAGCCCACATATGACAGACAGATATACTGATGCTGGCAATGAGAAGACAGATACTAAAACCAATGCAGTGTAACCTTCCCCTCAAAACAGACATAAAAAGCTGAACAATAAGAAAGCAAGTTTCTGGCAACACTTCTGTGCTTTCCCCACCTTTTCCTCCCAAACTCCCTCAGACAGATTACTGTGCAGCCCTAGCAACCCATTTATACTCAGCTGGCTGTCCACCATTATTATCTGTACCACATTCTGCCCTCATGGATGACCTTAAACTACAATCCTGGAAAATACCTTGCTCACTAACCCAAAGTGTCAGTTGCTATAATTAGCATTCTGGGAGCTAACAATATAGCCATTAAGGCACTGAGAAAGACACATGTCCTGCCTTAGTTCAGTGTATATCAAGTGATCAGTCAGATGACCATTAAAAGAGCGAAGTCTTTATTCAGACGGTCAACTTGCCTGCCCCAAGCCACAAAGGCCTGTAGAGCCTTGTCTCTACAGGATGGATAATCACAGAATTATCTAGGATGCAAAAGACCTTGAAGACCATCTAGTCCAACCATTAACCTAACACTGACAGTTCCCAACTACACCATATCCCTCAGCGCTATGTCAACCCGACTCTTAAACACCTCCAGGGATGGGGACTCCACCACCTCCCTGGGCAGCCCATTCCAACGCCTAACAACCCCTTCTGGAAAGAAATGCTTCCTAATATCCAGTCTTAACCCTCCCTGGTGCAGTTTGAGGCCATTACCTCTTGTCCCATCGCTTGTTACTTGGTTAAAGAGACTCATCCCCAGCTCTCTGCACCCTCCTTTCAGGGAGCTGTAGAGGGCGATGAGGTCTCCCCTCAGCCTCCTCTTCTCCAGACTAAACACCCCCAGTTCCCTCAGCCGCTCCTCGTACCACCTGTGCTCCAGACCCTGCACCAGCTTCGTTGCCCTTCTCTGGACACGCTCGAGTCATTCAATGTCCTTTTTGTAGTGAGGAGCCCAAAACTGAACACAGGAATCGAGGTGCGGCCTCAGCAGTGCCAAGTACAGGGGTCAGATCCCTTCCCTGTCCCTGCTGGCCATGCTATTGCTGATATAAGCCAGAAATGATGCTCTTTCATGTTACCTTCCTCACTATGAAATGCAATACTTTCACATCTCCCATTCTATTCATAGGACAGCCTGCGATGAGAAAAATCTTAACTTTGAATAGAACAACAGTCTCAAAATCAGGTGGTCATTCAGCAGCAACAGTTTTTGCTGAGCACACACAACTTCAGAGTGAGGACACTGCCTACTGTGACTTCCCCCTTCACCAAGGATATAGAATAGCATGAGAATGTTTCACCTCCATTCCAAAATTTTAATATTTTAATGTATTAAATCTTATCACCATTATCTTATTCCAGTTTGGATGGCTAGATAACTGATTTAATACACTGAAGAAATACTAAAACTGCTAGTGCAAAGCTTTATGTAGAACTACTATACAATGTAAAATTGAAGAGCTTGGTGCTAGAGTGATGCTGAGAACTGAATACCATCCGATTTCATTCATGTAAATCCCCCCTCACCAACCAAAGCCACTAGACTGCTGCTTAATTCTTCATTTCAGATCAATGTATCGAAATTCATTAGGGCTTCATGCATAGTGTCAAGCGGAATAGCAAAAACTCCTAATGATAACATTTATCTTCAGGACCACTTTGTGCACATAAAATAGTCTTTTTCAATAAATAAGGGTTCCCTCTAGTTAAAACAGTGGGGAAAAAAATCAACTTAAGAGTAGATGAAAGAAATGTATTTTATTTGTGTAAATTCAACTTTTAACTACTGAGCAAATCAAAGCCATTGAGATCTCAGGAGACATCTTCTGGGGACTATGACCTCTACACAGCACAGAATGTATCCGTACCTGTCTTTTCCCATGACAAATGGCTGTTATATCTGTCTCCAGCTATACAAGAAGGGATGTTTAGCTTCAGAAGGCTGAGCGTTTAGAGCATTCCGATCTGTAGGATTTTTAGTTTTTCTTCTGAGAGGCTTTTGTTAAAAATCTACTTCTCTATGGGCTATGGATCTGCAGGTTTTTAGAGGACTAATTAATAACTTGAAGCCTGAGTCAGTATCATGCATTTGGTAAAATACTTATATATTCCCTCCAGGGAAAATCTGAGGTAAAACACACAAAAACTGGCTGTGCAACTAGCATGAATGACCTCAGTATCTAATTCCCAAAGCCAAGATACATCCCTTTTAGTGTTTTTGAAACATAAAATTAACAATTTTGTTAAATATGAATGAACATAACCTTGGACTAGACTCCACTGACAGAAGGTAATTATGATAGAGACATATTAATCTAATTTAACTTGATTTTAGTTGTGTTTTGTTTCAGTTTTATAGGACTCAGTGGCTATCCAGATTACTGTCCAAACCACTGCAGTTATTTCAAGGACAGCAACTGAAAATTAAAATGTGGAAAATTCATTACTAGTTTAGCAGAGAGTTGAAGAAAATTCAGCCTTGTTTGCAACCCTCAGTTGAGTGTACCTGGCCAAACAAATAAGCATCTTCTCAGGATCACAGTGATGCAGAAGTGCTTCAGTTCTAAAGAGAAATAAACTCACAAAATCAAAACTTTGTGATAGTGTTGTCTTCACTCTCCCTGACTGGAAAATGGGTGAGGTAGTCTTTGTTTCTTTTACTATTACTTATACACTATACATTCTTTATACTAATATAAAGTATATATTTATATATACTGCCATCTTTATACTAACAAATAAATATGTTTTACAAATGTTTATCAGACAGTAGTTAATATTTTCAGTAATTTCCACTGAGACGCTTATTTTGAATGTGCATCTATTAAAAAGTAACACAATGACTATTTAATACTTTTTAATAATAATATAATACAGATTATTAACCAGTGATATGTAAAACAGTGACAGCTATGAATGCCAAAGTTATAGTAAAACACTGAAATCAAACTGTAGTGCTACAGAAGCAGTGTGGCACAAGCCTCTCTGCAGGAAGCCCTTCAGATTAAAAGGGAAAGCACTCCTGACAATCTGTGATGCAGAATACAACCCAACTAACACTTAAAATCAAGGACCAAGAATCCACAATCCATTAAATATTTAAGTCCCCTGAATCCAAAACTGAAGGGGCAAAAGAAGAAAGAAAAACGGAACTAAACAAGCAAAACAACCTTACCTTTCACAAGCTCGGACAGTCCATGCAGCAATTATCCATAATGAGATACTAAAAACCAACAGTACAGTTCCTGGACATATTGTCATTAGAGTCTTCATAACAAAACGGGTATTGAAGTTTATCTTATTTAATGCTCCAATGCTTCTAGATGACGCATCAGTGAAAAGTTTGCTATGCAAAAGCATAACTCTGGCAATAAGATATAGTCTTAAGAACATTGGTATAGATAAAATAATATCCACATCAGCTGTTGTTGTGGATGGAGCGTAAGAAAAGGCGAGCCGGGCTGTCCATGTGAATGTATAGTTCCCAGGTATGGGATGTATAGCACACACCAGTATTTCCAAGCAGATAAAGAAAATACGCTCGTAAGTCATGGCTATTCTCCAGTCATCTGCTCCATTGTCCACCATGAACAACTGAAATAATAAAATATAAGATTAACTTTAGTACGTCATTAACAAGCCTTGTTATAATTCCATTTTTAAATACCATAGCTTTCAGAGCTGCCAATGACCACTAAAAAGAAAATAAATAAGCCATTTCAGAAAATTACATTACATCACTATGAATTGAAGCATAATTTTGGTTAAGTCAAAAATAATTCTTTCATGCACTATTTTTAGAACTATACACGAAACTGAATTTTCACATATTATTTATAAAGAATTCCTCATATTTTAATTGTCATTTCTGGTAAAACAGAACTGTGGACCAATTAAGCCTTGTCCCTTCAAAATCAATTCCTTACTGAGAAAAATTTAAGAAAGTGTTTTCATGATGGATATCTAAAATACAAATTGAAAATACTTTCTAAGATGCAATATTAAGCCTGCTCTAGAGTATATTCATGCTTCAGTCAGGGTGATATTATAGCTTCTGCAGAACTATCCAAGCATTCTTCAGGCACCAATACAGATCAATGTAAGATGCAAAGCTACATGAGAAACTGCACAAAGACTCAAAAAGACATCTCATGGTGACAATTTGAAATGCAAAGGCCAGCAAATGCCAAGTGATGTCTACTGGTAGCTCAAAATTAAATGCACATGTTGGTTCTTGCACAATCACAGCCTTCAGTTTGCCAACCAGGAACAAAGGTACTGAAGCATTTTAGTAATGATGTTCCTGATGATTTACTAGATAAATACTTAATCAAACAGTATTTGTCACTACTAGAGAGTAGCAATATGCAAGAAGTTGCAAATAGGCAACTTTTCAAAAAGTAACATAACCCATAAAGACAAAAAAGATACAACCTCAGTGACAAAAGAAGACCTTCCCATCACTTCAACTATAGGCCAGATCAAAACAAGGCTGTTCAGTAAATAGGTTAAAGCAAATAAAAATACTTTTGCAGGATTTTAAAAATGAGATTATTCAAAAATAATGAGTGAGAACGAAAAGTACACAAAGAATGTGCTCCTTAATGTAAGAAAAGTATTTTCAGCACACTACACACCATATACATAGCCAAAACCCCAATTACTGATATGCGCTGTTCTTCGCCCATTTCCATCTTTCAAGAGTTTAAAAAACCTGAGCCTGATCTCTCTGTATGGTTTTTTTTTTAGAAATTGAAAACACATTCTAGGTTCTCCTCCTAATACATTCAGTTTGTCTTTCAGAAAATTGCTCCAGTCATTTGTTTAGAAAAGTAATAACCACAAATTAGCTTTATTGTAGTTGAACTGATACTAGAAGAAATAAATGTTAACCATAGCAAGAAACAAAACAGAACAGACTTCTGTATTTGTGGACCTGTTTTTCATCCCCTTATGTTCTTTCCCTCCATCTTACTGTATTGGGTGTCAGTGATAAGGTTTTGCTACTGAAGGGGCTGCAGGGGTGGTGTCTGCAAGGATTGGTCAGTGGCTGCTCTGCAATGGACCCGCTGCAGGACATAGCCTGAGCTCATCAGTGAAACTGGTGGTTCTTCTGTGAAAGCTTATTTAAGAAGGGGCAAAATTCTTTCCAGGCAGTGAAGCATGAAGGAAAAAAGTGTGAGAAACAACGCTGGAAATGCTAAGGTCAGAGAAGAAGGGGGAGGAGGTGCTCCAGGCATAGGAACAGAGAATTTCCCTGAAGCCCATGCACAGGATCACGCTGGAGCAGATACCTACACTGCAGCCCATGGAGGACCCTGTGCCAAAGCAAGGTAGGTATTTCCTGAAGAAACTGCCACCTGCAGAGAGCCCATGCTGGAGCAGATTCTCCTTACAAGAACGAATACTCATGGAGGACCCATGCTGGAGCTGGCTTACGGTGAAGGGCTGTAGACCATGGACAGCACATGGACTGGAGCAGGGGAAAAGTGTGAGGAGGAAGGACCAGCAGAGAGGAACAGCTGTGGACAGACTCCCATTTCCCATATCCCCTGTGTCACTCATAGGGGAGTAGATAGAGGCGTTGGGAATGAAGGAGAGATGTTAAGCCTGGGAAGAGGGGGGTGGGGCAAAGTGTTTTAGTTTGTGTCTTTGTTTCTCATCACCCCACTCTACTTTTAACTGGCAATGAACTAGTTTTCCCCGGTCTGCTTTGCCAGCGCTGGTAACTGGTAAGGAATGTCCCCATCTTTACCTCAACTCACAAACTTCTTCATCTTATTTTCTCTCCTTGTTCTGTTGAGGAGGGAGAGTGAAAGAGGCTGGGTGGGGGTCTGACAACTGGCCAGGGTCAAGCCACCACTTACATATAGTTCTTACCTCCACTGCAGGACTATTAAAGACAAAGAAATGCAGTGTTGAATTAAGCTAAAGAAACAGCAAATTCAGTGTATGCAACATAAGCACATACACTTTCTTTTACCTGTAGTCATTCTGCAAACTTTGCATACTAGAAATGCAAATTGATACTGGAAGGCCAATGTATCTATGTATGTAAGTATTACCAAAAGAGTGCTGGTTTACACTTAGCAAATGTACTATTTGGTACGAAGCGCAAAACTTTCAAAGTACAGTAAGGCTTAAGGGCATTTGATTCTTGTGATTAGCCTGTAAATGCTGTCAGTCAGATCACAGAAGTGGTACATCAGTCGAGGTATTTGGAGCAACCAGAATACAGATGACTACTAACCAGCTTGACTGAGAAAGAGATAGATAATATCAATCCCCTCAAATGCCATGTGGGTTTCCAAAGAATAAAGTGACAACAGAGTTAAATATTTTGTTTCTTGGATACATATCAAATACATGTCAAACTGGCAACATTTTAAAATTTCTTCTAACATTCCAAAATCTGCTGAAAAAAGCAATGGCCTTTTGTCTCCCTTTTTACCTACCATCTTCCCAGATTTCAAAAAGAATTCTACATGCAGAAAGGCAATTAAAAATGATACCTTAAGTACTGGTAGAATTTAAAAGATGAGAATAGAAAAATGCTGAGTTAAATTTAGGCATTAGAATTTGATCTTACAATTTTCATAGAAGAAAATGTTATTTAATCAATGAGATTTTTTTAAACTTTAAGATGTCATTATGTAATACATGTTTGATAACATATTCACCTGCTGGCAGAAGAAATCCTAACATGCTACAAAGAACTCTGACTGAGTAGTGCTCAGTAGAACGGGTTATATTTGCAGACACAGAAGATCCCTATCAACTTCCCTTGACTTCAGCTGTGCCAATTTCTTCCAGGCAAGATAATATTTTAAAGTGATATTATCTTCAGCTGTCATATAACGAGATTTAGGAGGTGAAAACATGGAAGGTAGAAAACACCAGAAGCCACAAAGGACCACAGATCCAGTACAAACATTTCTATTTCATAAAAATATTAACATTTCAAAATCATATATATGAGGAAGATTTCCTTACAATTCTGTGTCTCTAAATTCAAACTGTGATGGATATCAAGCACTCTGGAACAAATATGGGCCTCTAAACCAGGCTGAGAATAACAATTAAATTGGGACATACCGAAATGACAGAAATTAGTACAGGATTTCATGTACATTTTATATATTTGCAATTATGCAACCTACTGAATGCAAATTTCACTGTTAATTTGGATGATAGAGAGGTATTTGTGTGTGCGTATGTGCTTGGCTAGGTACATTCCCTATTTGGAAAGTGAGGAAGGTAAATGAATGAAGAAGAACAGCTGAACAGCAGAATTTAAAGGATATGTATACATCCTCTTAGCTGCTTTCAGTCAATCCTGTTATAATAGCCATACATTAATTTCAAAATACAACTCCCATCTGAACAGAGAATGATGCTAGCAGTAAAAAGAGAACAAACTCTTCCTATTGAATTGAGTCCTGTGCTCCACAGAAAAGGCCAAACTCCAGTCAGGGTCAAAGATATTATGCCTGTTCATAGCTTTCAAATTTCTTATAATTATTCAGGGTTGAAATCTAATGCAAGTACTTCATCAGTGTTTTGCAGGGTTCTTCAAATACAGAACTCTCCTATATACCTTTACTAAGTTGGCACTCTTGCAATGTAAATGTAAGACATAAATCAATCTTTAACTTCAAATAATGTCACACAGTAAGAACATAAAAATATCATGTCATAGATATTTACATAGGTATGTATATATTTACATAACACTGTTAAATTCATATAACACCAGATAAGAAAAAGAGAAACACATTCAAAGTAGACATTGCTCACAATGACAATTTAGATCAGAGACCCCCTGAAGCTACTTAAAATAAGAGAAAAGTAAACTTTGTAAATCATTAGTATATAAAAACAGATTCACAGCAGGCTATCAGATGATCTTGGTGAATGCAAAGTGCAAGGAAACTAGTCATTTTCTAAAAATGCCTTTACAGACCAGGTAAAAGAACACATCTGAAAACTCTATCATTACTTTGCTGTAATACTGTGGGGATAAAAAGGAAGCAATAGTGATAAAGTAGCATCAGCTCCTGGAAGCATTCCTTGCAGAAGTGGAATCAACTATACTCACAAATGTATTATTACAATTGTTTAATTTAAAAATCCGAATTTTAAATGGTTAAGTACTGGAATCACTTAAACTTTATGGGATGGGACTATGATTCAGAGTAGCAAAATATAGCCTCTGGGGCTGCTGATTTACCAAAATTTTTGACCAGACATTTTTCTATAGTTTGTAGTCCCCAAAATACCATTTATACAACCAAAAAGATCATTATGACACTCAGAGAGGAAGAAGAAGATACTGCTTTTGTCTCACTACTCCAAACAGCCAAGTTACTGTCCCACAGCACCCTATTAAGTACAAATTATTTAAAACCACATGGTGGTGGGAGTCAGACATCTCAGTTCCCTCTAAGTAGGGCAGGAAAAAGACCTTTTCCATCATCAGAAGGCATGTAATCAAATGGTCTGCGAGTTATCTAAAGGCCTGTCCTTGACCTTGGAGAGTCTGTAGGAGTTCCTGAGGGCTGCTGTACTCCTCATCCTAAATACAACACCACAGAACAGAAACATTAGTGGGTTTAAGTCATATGTAAAGTCACAAGGCATCAAACACCTTCTGCATGCAAAGCACAGAAGGCAAAGAATATGTTTTTCACAAAATTACATAAAGGCTTGGCTATCTTGTATCTTTCAGAATGTTTCCTATATCCAGAGCTTTCTAGTAGGTCCTTAGAAATTGGTCTTCTGGATATAGCTGTCTACCAAATGAAACATGCTTAAATTCATTCAACTGGTGAAGCAAGACTTCTCTATCACGTATAGATGTATACAATCCCCAAAATTTAAAATGCCAATTTAAACAAAGGATTGTAAAAGACTGGTACTTAGTTTCACTACAAAAATTATTATTTGTATAGTATATTTATTTAAGTTTGGTATCTTTGTGCAAAATGAGTTGTTCATAGTTACTGATATTTTGCTATGAGCGCTGTACATCAATGCATGTGAAAAAAAAATCATGTTACTCTGTGCTGGTGGCAAAGCAGGCTCAAAATACTTCTCTTAAAGACTGTATTTAAATCTTGCAGTCTCAGGAAGGGATGCGTAAAAGAGGCTTGAGACCATTTATAGTCTTTGTGAACCATATATCCAGAAGTGAAGCATTAAAAACTTCATATTAAAATAAATCTGAATAATACAACTTAGTTAATCTGACAGGCCATACGTAACAACAACCATTAAAAAACCTCATATTTGTATTAAACAACGTTCTTATCACGTTTGTCTATGTCTTTTTTTAACCTCTGTCCCTCAGTTCATCATAAAAAACCTACCCCAAATAATCTATGAGATTTTTTTACAGAGAAAGGACATTTATGATCACGTAAACTAACATAGGGTTAAATTCTGCCTAAGCACAGAAAGATAAATTCCACCTACCCATATTTCCCTTCTGTTTTAAATCACAGACAGACAGTATCCTTTTTAGCTTTCTCTCTCCAAAGATATTCAGAGGCATTGCTCAATATTTTTAAATGGTACTGGCCAGACTTTCATCTCTATCGCTCATCTCAAACAACTGTGAAATAGCCTAACCCCCTGACAGCCTACAATGTCAAAGACCATTACAGCATTCAGCAACTGCTGGGACATACATAATTTCTTTTCATATAGGTCTCTCCATATACTTGTATGTACTTCTGGGACCCAAAGAAGGTCAGATGCTCCTAAAATGCCATTCTTTCTATCCATTAACTTTATACATAGGTAACAGTGTAAAGAATTGAAATCTAAGAACTACAAAGGATAAAATAAAAGGACACTTCAAGATATTGAGATTTCTTTCCCAACACTATGGAGAAGAAGAACCCCCTGAGAAAAGCATAATTATGCATCAAACTCAGAAATCATCACAAGCTTATAAATATATAACAAAATCAAAATAGTTAATGAACTTATTAATACAAAGGGCTTATTTTAAAAAATATTAATATCAAACCAAAATATTTTAAAACTTTCATTATTTAAAACATATTTCACAAGAAAATCTCCTAAGTTAATTTAGTTTGGACTCTTGCTGAAACAACCACAGCTGAACTTCCTCAGATCAGTAATCAACAGGGAAGTATTTAGTGTATGAATTTTTATGAACCTCTGAACGAAATCAGAGGTCCAAAAATAAAAGTCCACCACCCAGTGTTACTATAGTCATTTGAGATACTCAGTAGATCCACCAGGAAGTCACTGAATTAAACTGATTGAATCAAGAATTTCTACAAAGTCCACAACAGATCTTTATTTTACCAATATTCTTAATTTAACAGCTATTTCATGACACCAAAGTTTCAGATCCCACACTCTCCAGCTGCTTAAAACACAATGAGAATAAGTTCCTTAAATTACCACATGAAGAAGGCTTCCATCCAGCACCTGCAGTTCTCAAAAACTGTTGTGTCTGGAGTTGACACACAAAAATGTTCTCCAAGCAGATACTGAAGGAGCATGACTTAATAAAGCTCTGAATATCGCTTAAGTGCAAGAAGAGTAACAGAGAAGGAACAGTTGAGTCTCCTGCATAAACATGCAAAACAGGAAAATGGGACCAGTTCACTAAAACAGCATTAATCTTGTTTTATACTATTTACTATTCTGTTATTTAAAAAGCAGGGAAGAAATAAAAAAAGTAAAAAGAATACGTAAGTTATTACATAGCAGATGTATTTACTAGAGAATGCACTGGGTGTTTCAGAGCAATACAAAATAGTGGCTTCATACAATTGACAGAGACAGAGTAAAAAAGAGAGTTTTCAACCACAGCTTTTTTCCCCAAGAACCTAAGGACTGAGCAAGGTTATCTGGATGTAGCCAGCCCTGAGGAAACATTTCAGCACCTCCCCTAAACTAACCACACCACAACTTGTTCAGAACTCAGTTTCCATCAGCCACTATGCCCTGCTTTTGCTAGCCTGCTCTGGCTCACTCTCCATGATAAAACAGTGCAGCAGGACATGAGCTATGCCAGCTTTATAACATCTAAAAGGAAAAGTTGCAAAGAAACGGTGAATTAACTGTTTAGGTTCCCTTCATGCTTTCACAAATATAAAGAAATTACCACACTGTACAAAATACCAACCTAATAAAATAATCTCAAAACAAGAGAAAAATCTCTTTAAATAAAGTTCTGGTCTTTCAGGTCTGCTACAACTAATACACTGATCTTGGCAGTACAAAGATGGAAACACTGATTTCAAAGTTAGGGATGAATTTAGTTTTGCATTGAAGCAGCAATCTCAAAACTTCATATATGAAAACCAAGCACATCTTCCTACAAAATAACAATGCTGTTTTACAGAACTAATTTTTATAATTCATTTTTTAAGAAACCTGGTGGTCTATATTATTCCTCATTTCAAATACCTCAGAAATAAAGTAACTGATTCCGCAATCTTCTTGCAGAAGCAAAACTCACTAGGGAGAACTACCTACCTTTCACTTATTAATTTTAAATTATTATTTTACAATTCTTCATTTAGGATTTGTTTTCCTCCATTCAGTACTAAAAATAATTTGTTCTACAGATCACTGCATGAAGAAATGGTGTCTCCCAAAACGGCTGCCATCTGCCACTGTTCCCAATGCAATAGAAGCCTCACTCTCTTCAGTAATGATCAGCTTCATTTCTCCTAGGAAAACTGGAACCAATTTAAAAAAGGATGTATTTTCTCAATAAATATGCAATATTTTTACAAGAGAATAAGGGAAACAGAAGCTAGAGGAAAAACATATCAAATCTGAGACTAGATAAAATAAGCTAACTCATTCATTCTGCCGAAGCAGTACACCAGTGACTCTCAACTTTCAGGAATGACTGGTACCAGCACATCCTATACACAAGAATCTTTCTTCTCAATTCCTCTTTTAGTGTTTACTGATGACATAAATACTTCAGGTATTTGGAAAAGTTTGAGTGTTTGTTTTTAAAGTGGGTATATTTTTCTTTAACTGATAATGGGTCAATACATATCAGCACCACAGGAATTAAAGTCCCTGTAGTGTTTTTAGTGTCTACAAATTGGGAACTTCATTTAAGGATATGTTTAAAAGAACTCCAAATAGAGAAATGCAAAAACTAAGTATTTAAGCGTTGTCCTAAAGCACATCCACTTAAATAAGGGAAACTAACAATTGGGTAGCAGGAGATGCAGAGTGGAGTACTTGTACTTGTGTATTTAAAAATCCCAATAAAAAATCCCAATTTAAAAATCCAAATAAATAGCCACACACTAATCCTAAGTGTATAGAGGCATTCCTGCAAGAAGTGCCTCTGTAATTTACCCTGGCAAGTAAAACTTGCTCAGGGTACAGGAATAAAGCAGCTATTTGGTTAGTACCTGTTACTTCTGAAGGCCTAAAGTGAGCTTCTGGCTAAAGCATACAGCAGATGAAGTCGTCAAACTGCTTCAAAGATTACACTACAATATCTTTAAGAAGGGAGACTTTTGATCAGGTTAAATAAACATAGACACGAGTTTCTTTACAGGCATTTACCTGTATTTCTTCACAGATAAAATACTGTTTTACTTGATCACTACTAATTATGACTGCAGCTGCTTCCTCAGAAGAAAAAAACTCCACCAAAGAAACAACTCCCAGCATATTCTGTCAAACACCTCTTAGCATACACAGTTCTTGTTGCTGCCCCATTAATTATTTGAACGTTACAGCTTCATTAAATCTGTCTAGTTTACAGCAGCTCTCTCAGGTAAAAGATGCTCTGTCTTCAAAGCTCCTTTTTTTTTAAAGTCTGCAAACCAAACACATGAAACAAGTTTGCATTGAGTGCTGCTAACCCTCTTACCTTGCACAGTTTAAACATAAAATTGCTATTCAAAATGTTTTATGGAGTTTTATTTCCACATCTATTATGCTCAACGGGATAGTCCATGGCAGCAAAAGGTCTGATGTCCAGCAGTTAACACAGGATGATACAGGCTACAACATATATACAAAAGTTACAAGTGAAATGCAAGAATTATTAATTTTGGATGAGCTGACATCTCTGATCACAGGCTGGATATTAAAAAAACTGTTCATATTTTTTATTTTCCTTCCACGTGCCAAATGGCAGAGGAACTGCCAGCTTACAGCCACACCACTAAATTTCTCATCTCACTCTGCAGTACCCCATGTCTGCTGGTGGACAAATGTCTATTCATATATGGCTGCACATAAAGATGGAGAACCAAATATTTTCCTTTCTGACAACCAAATCTAGAAAGCGGACTGGCCATGAGTAGTCTTCTATTTTTTATTTTTTTTTTTTCCACATTTTGCCATTAAACTATCTTAAGACTGTATGGAAGCTGAACTGGGAAAACATCAGGCACAGCACTGGTCTACCCTATTGCATAAAGATTTAGTCATTCTAAACTATCATACTGCAGAAAACGTAACAGAATGCAAGTTACTGGCTTTTACCATGAAGCCCAAACCTGAATGAGAACAAAAGGAGAGGGTGGGAAGCCACTTTACCCATAATACCATTCAGATGAGATTATGTTTAGTAGTAGCTGTCACAGGGTACCTTTTCAGCTATACTGGAATTTGGATGGATGAAAATCTCTCCTGTATCAGCCCATTCCTTATGCAGAGCCCAAGAACAACTCTTGGGCAGTACTTGACATAGCAAACTACAGTCAAAGGAATCCACTACAATCCAGGTGTAGTAGCTGCACAGACAAAACTGAATTTTACAGCTACTGCAGAAAGCAGCTCCATGGGCAAAGCAAAAGCAGATAAAGAGTATCCTTAGCTTATTCATAAATTAATGTCTGTTCAAGAGATTACAAGTCTTCTTGTAAAGATATTTCAATAATGACAAAGGTGTTAAGGATCTAACCCTTTGCATATAATGAGGATGCTGTAAATTGAAAGGCTCTAAAGAATTCCCCTAATTTAGATGCTCACAAATACAGATTTCCTCTGAAGTCAAAACATACCTCAAATGTGCATGACTCGTGTAAAAATGGTAACTGATGTTGTGTCAGAAATGCAGTGAGACTACTTCTGATGAAAACTTCATGACACCTAGGTGCTAACAGTGAACACTCAGTGATCATTATTGCTAGTCATATTTATTATTTTTTCAGGTAGGACACAATTTATTGTGTGCTGTCTAGCCACAACTGAACATTCAGTCTTTCTCCAGCTTCCCAGACTAAAATCAGAGTTCTATGCATGTGAATTTTATGGATGCAATGGTACAGACTGAATTAGCCTCATTCCCTGGCTGCAACAGATCTTATTCTTAAAATCACAACAACCATCACAAAATAAGAAATGTCATTCACCACCTGGGATGAATCTTTGTTTTGTTAAGAGACTGAAGATAAAGCATTGCTTCATAATGAGTTATTCTAGTGAAAGACACTACTGTCAGAGGTCAGGGGTAGGGCAGGTGTGAATGTCTGCATACACCAGCAGTTATGCTGCATCCACCAGCCGTAATGCTCCACAAGTGGCAGTGCTGTGAAAGCTGGAATAAACAATTATAATAGGAATAAAACACTTCATAATGATTCCCAACAGTATCTCATTAGGACATACTGTGGAACACTACAGTCATTTTACACTGCAGTATTTGGGACATCCACTAAAGCACATGGATAATTCTTGAAAATTAGAGGCATAGCTGGATGTCAACAACAGTGTCTTACTTACATGACGAATGACTGATCTAAGCATACGACTACATGATAGGCAAGTCTGAGCTTCAAATGTAGTTACAGAACATTCCCCAGACTACTTCCACAGCTCTTCAAGAATTCCCTTTTGTAAAAACATCATTTAAATGACAGAAAAAAAGTGAGGATTCATCCAGGTAATTCCCTTTGACAATGAAAACTAAAATATAAATGCCTGCTATACATGCATTTCCTTCTTTACAGGCTATCTTACACCTACCCATCAAACCACTGAGCTGATCTATAACTGTTTATGGAAGACGGCTACACTCTAAAATACTACTAGCAACAATACTTACTGCAGACAGGTAAGGAAGCTCAGGAAGCTCTTTACCCACAGGTGACAATAAAATATATGGATATGAGCCCATATATATTTATTTCTCAATTATTTTTTATTTCCAAACCACTCTTTTACAAGCAAAAACTCTTCCTTTGCCTCTGGTATCTTTTTCTGAATATCCACATTCAGTAGTAAACTAGGTCCCTTCCCACAAGCCCATCCTCACCAGCAACAGTGGTTTTGCAAGACAAATTATACTCAAAGAGTTACACCTGTACAGCCTTCTAACTCTCTGTGTATGACCCTCATGGCTCCTGCAGTCTTCAGTAACTTTGTGATGTGTATTCAATAAACATTTCTCTTCATCAGTCACACAACAGAACCCAGCTCTCCCCTACCCATCCACATATCTCTACAGTATTAATATGCATAAAAGTTTAGACGGTGCCACTTGGACAGAGCAGGTTTTTCTTTTAATAAATCTGTTTCTCTACAGAAAAAACTCCAGAGCAGATTACTCATAAAAAGCAAAGAGTAGAAATTTTAAAATAAAAAGATACTTAAGGCCTACCCTTTGGTTGTACTTTATATAGAATACACAGGGGTATTTCCATCTGTCATGAAAGGGTTTAGTATTTTCTCAAAGGGAATTTAATTCTGAAAGGTACATCAGTCTCCACCAAAATGAACGAGATAAGGAAGCACCTTAGAAGATGCACACATCCCTCTTCACTCCTCCACGGAGTATTCACACTCTTTTAGTTTTAAAATGTCAATAAAAAACTATGTTTATTAAGGACTGTTTTCACACAGATGAAGGAGCACAATTGCATGGACTGTTCAAGAGGGAAAAGCCACATGAATCACTAAGTTACAAATGTGTGAATCCCAGCAACTACATTAAAACAGTATTATATAATATATTTATGTATGATATTAACTGAACATTTCTTGGTTGCAAAGGCCCAGCTGGGTTCAGATACACCTGTTTAAAGTGTAAAATGTTCATGTGTTACTATTCCCTCTACACAAGAATTCTTTCTAAGGTGTAGAACATGTTCTCATTACAATCTTTTCTGATCTTCTAGCAGCCATAAGAAGAAATTACTTAATGTAGCTTTCATTAAAATAATGGGACAAAGTCAATTTACACAACTTCATTAAAAATACACTGTGATATGTAAGTATTTCACATATCACATTTTTCTGAATGGAAGTTTTTACATGCACATTTTTCAATGTAATATAGCTTTTTAAAAAAACCCAAAACATTAGAAAAGTGACATTAAATTATTTTGTTGTGGTTGTTGTTGTTGTTGTCATGATGCGTAACTTTTTTCTCTTTTCCAAAGAACAGAGCTGTGGAAACTTCCTCACAAAATTACTTGGTTTTATACATACTTTACCATTTATTTTCAGTTAATAAAAGAAAGTTTGTGCAATAACCAATGTATCCATATTACCTGAAAGGTAATTACAAGATCAATTATAGCTTCTTCTCTTAGGGGTAATTTATGTCTTAAAAGAAGCTTCATAGGCTCAGAGCAGTAATACAACTTTTGTCATTAAGGGTGAAAACAGCTGACTGAAGCTGCAGAGAATCTTCCACACAGCTTTTTAATTCTCCCAAGTCCTAAGCAGCAGCCATTCCTGCTCTGATCTTTGTTCAACCAGACCACAAATATTTCTCAAACCAAATTCAAAGTCCAGAATACTACATTTACTAGACCACATGAAAGCCAGAACCAGAATCAAAGAGCGTTAATCTATACATGACAGTCTTGGCACACTTCCACTTAAACTCAGGCAAACCAGAGCTTCAGTCAAGTACCTGACAGAATTCTCTGATCTAAGTCCCCACAGCTGAAGGATCTGACATGTACAATACTTTCACATTAAGATGTGCATGCAGAATGCCTCTAACATCCCAGACAACAGTATCTCTGTTGACTTCAGCTAAAATACACAATTTATACAAATCCAGAATCTAATCTCTGGTTACAAATGTTCTCTGCCAACTGGGGCAGTAACATACCTTCTCACACTTCATTATGCACTACGCCTTGATAAACTTCTAACAGCTCCATTAAAAAAACGCTCAGAACAATGGTGCATATGAATAGATAATCCTAGGTATGGCCTGGCCAACCATTCATACAACCTCCTCCTACATTCTAACTGAGCCTATTAGAAATAGAGGCATCTTCTATGTGTAACGCTAATGCAAAGGGCCTCATATCCTTTTGGACGTTGTCTGTTAAAGGATTTTCTAGCCTGCCTTCCATGCTGTATGCACTACAGTGCTGCATTACAGACACTGGGCACCTGTAACTTTTCCTAGGTCAACAGGTTCTGCAGATATAATCTATTAAAAATGTACTGAATGGAACTAAGGCTAAGTTTTTTCACAACAATACTCTGAAGTGTTGACAGATACAGTGTTAATTTGACAGATACTGTACCCTTGGATTCCTACATGATTTTCTGCTGTTCAACATGCATATGGAATGCTCTGTTTAATACACATATGGAATGTGTATTGAACTCCATTGGTGGAAGGGAATTTTTGAGTCTGTACATGAAGTTACTGTATTCTGGATCAAAACTGCTACACAGTGAGTTTTGCCTGATCCAAGGCCTATTAAAATAAATAGGAAAAAAAAAATCACTAATACTCAACAGGCTTCAGATCAGAATAAAACTATCATGCAAAATTTATTTCTTGATTTTCACCTGTTATTCAACAGACTTGTTCTCTGTGCTTTTCATCTAATTTGTTTCTGCAGACGTTTCACATGTGCAGTCTCTGATGTTTCAATATACCTAAGCAAAGGCAAGTTAGACTCAGCACAGAGTCAACAGATTACCAAGGCAGCTAGTGAGATGCACAGGTACTACCCCAGTGAAGGCAAAACAATAATACAGATAAAAACAAATAAGTAATTTGGCCTGCAGAATACCCTTTACATCTTACAACAGGAAACTGCACGGAGTTTAATCTTGTATTTGTTCACAAGTGCAAAACGTTTACTGCAGAACATTCCACTGATGCCAATAAGATAACAGAACTCCTGTAAACAGTATTTAACACTATAATTCGTTATGGAATTTATTTGCACAATAAACAGGTCAAGATACATATTTATTACCACTCTTTGCTGTTTCCTGATGCTGCCTGTTCCATTTCTTAGTTTTCAGGAACAGGGAAAAGAAGAAAAGATTTTTGATTCTTCAGCAAGATATTTGGTCTCTCAGCTATGACAACCTTCCATAAAGTTAACAAAGACTGAAAGTGTTTCACTCTGTATCTAACAGTAGCACATTATTTTCCCACCACTTCAGAACCATCTAGGGACTGAAGGTGCTTCCTCCCTGTAGCCCTAGGAGGCTCTGCTGTAAAAGCAATGGTTAACCTTAACCTTGGAGTTTGAAAGACTTTCCACAGGCATTCTACCTAAGTATGAACTAGCAATACATTTTAGAAGTTGTCAGAAATCTCAACTGACATACTGAAAGAAATATTAAGATTTCTTTTCACTTCCACCAAATACTAGCAACTTTCATGTTTCTGCACGAGTAAAAGCATCTGTATCAGAGAGAAGGAAAATAGATCCAGATTCTGTCCAGGAGAGCACAGGTTGGCATTACTGAGGTTACTGTTATTCAGGACAGGAAATAGAAGGGCAATGTTCATTTACAGAAGGTATACACTAAGCAGTCCAGGATCAAAAGAAAAATGTTGCAGTGAGTGTATTTCTCCAGTGACAACCATCTCTCAAGAAATACCTAGCTATGGTGGAATGTCCAACAAAAGATATTAAAGACCTCCTACTGGCAACCTCAGCAAATTTTGATTTTAATCCTTTTCTCCAGGTAATACAAGCAAGTGCCAGTAGAACTTCAGGAGTCCATACTTAAATAGCATTTCCATCTCCAGCAGTACTATAAGACAGACAGACAGGTCTATTTTCCAGTAAAAGTACAACTGCAGCTTTACTATGTAAACTGCCACCCAAAAATTTCTTAAAGTCCACTTCATTTATTGATGTAACAGCAAATTCTGATAGAGAAATGTGGAATGGAAAAATAAGTTGTCTAAGAATTACAGTTTTAACCATATTCCATGCTGCCGTTTTAATCATGTAAAATAGTATTAAGTAACAAACTGTTTATGCATTAAGTGAATAATATATGCATCAAAAATTGTTATGATATATAGAACATGCTGTCTTCCTAATTCTTCTCTCCTGCACCTCTTCAGCTGGAGTAACAGTCACAGAAATACCCGTTCTAAGCTGGGATAACAATGAATTACATTTTTCCCATTGATCTTCCAAACACAGGGCTCTTGCTCTGAAGAACTGAATCAACAACCGCACAAGCTTGGAGAGACAGCAATGCCTATTTCATTATCTCCCAAGTGTGATGTTTTTAAGAGCATTATAGGCATGACAACAATAGATCAAAAAGAGAATGCACAGCTATGGGGTCGTCACTGTTCTCAACTCCAACATAGTTACTGCAGTTCTTTAGAGTGCTTTCTAGAAGGATGAGGGATGTGAAGGAAACTTGTTTGTAATTGTTATCCTCTTTACTGGAAAAGATAATGTATGCTCTGAATTATCATTTAAACTCAGCTGATTTCATCTGACTTTTATTACAATCTTAACTCTAACACACATGTATTGAATTCAGTAACAGCTCACACTTTATTCTTACAGTTATATAGAACAACTAACACGCTGAGATCACTGAAAACCTATTTGATGAAAATATTTTCAGTATCTCACAAGAGTATGCGGCATCCATACAGTTACCCTTGCCTAAACGCTGCAGCTACACCCTTCCGGGGACTCTGGACTGCCAGATGCAGGGCTCTGGGCTAGTTCAGGGAATTCAGAAACAAAGCCGTGTTGCTAACTGTTTCCGAACGCGAGGCTGAAAACGCGCCCGGAGGGATGTATGTGCCGCCGGGCGGGCGAGGGCGGCCGCTCCCACCGCTGCGGCGCCGCCGCCCGAGCCCCGCCGGGCCGCCCCGGACGGCGCGCGACGTGCGGAGCTGTCTGCGGTGCTGAAAGGCGCGGCGGGAAACGCCCCCCCACACACCCCCCCCTGGAGACCGAAGGTGCGCCAGCTCTGGCACCACACATCAAACACGGCCTAACTGGGGGAACAGGCCAAAAAGAAAACTCATTTGTCTTCACGTCCACATGTCACTCCTGGCTCTTGGGAAGAATCCCTGCAAGCCCTTATAAACTTCCCTTCCAACTCCCTTAAAATGTTCAGCAGGCCTGGGATCAGCAAACTCTGGAGTTTGGTTTAACTGACTGGCTGTTTTCGAAACAAAACATAGAGGAAAGTCATTTGAATGGAAAGACTAGTCACTTGCTACGCTGCTAGGCACTGCCCCATAGACTTGCTTGCAGCTTGGCTGTTCGGGCTTCCTACCAACACATCAAGGTCACAGACTACTGAAAAGAATGGAAAAAGTTGAGTTCCATTTCCTGGCATTACAGGTCAGCAGGAGTTTCTAAATATTAAATCTGCAACCAGTATTAATTAGTAAACTGTCAGCTTTTTATTTCCCAGTATGTTTTGTCCCATGCTTTGTAGAAAAACCTACTTATGTTCAGGTTGGTTTGCTTCCACCATAGTACGAAAGATACCACACTGCAAGCTGAATACACTGACCTTCTTCTGTTCTATAGAACAACTTCTCTCAGTGAATTCCTGCTTATTTATACTATACCCACTGGTAAAGTCTACGTATGCTTCGGACAAGAAAGGAATGTTCAAATTTGAGTAAGATTGACAAATACCTGGTGCAAAGAGTCCTCCAGGACACAACTAACCATCCGTGGGCATGGTTCTACAGACATGATTCATTCTACTGCACACAGCATAATATTTGCTTGAATTAAAGGCATGTGTGCCTTCAGAAAACAGTCAGCTGTAAAGATTATTTTAAAATCATTACATTATCAGGGTTATGCCATATTTTCCTTTGCCTGGAAAAGCTTCTGTATGTTCCTACACCAAAGTACTTTAAAGGTACTTCTTGTTTTCAGATGTCAAGTGTAACATAAATTTATTACTATAGATGGATGCAATTTTTGCTCTACAGGTTTTTCAGCTTACTTTTAAAGAGTGAATTGTGTGTACAAAACCCGACTACGGCTAGATTAAAAAGCTATCAGATATGTAATAGCTAAGGGTGGTATATGCCCTTTCCTTGAAAAGGAGAACTTTTCATTTTCAACATGAATGACAGAGCTCCTTGAAGCTGCAGCTCACTCGAGGCCATGTCATAACTACTGCAGTTTTTGGTGTCTCTCAGACTAAAACAGGGTACTTGTGTTCTGTACTGTCAGGCAGCACTGAAAACTACATTAACCTTGATTAAGTCACACGATTGCATAACTCCTTCCATGTAGTTGCATACATGAGGAAGTTTTTTTAAATTATCAATAAAAACAAGAACTACAACTTTAGGTTTTTAAAACAGTTTTTTTCTGATCTGTAACACACTCCTAAGGGAATGAAAATTTGTAACTATCTACCTGAAAAAAAACCAAACAACCAAATCTTGGAGTGACTATTTAGTATGAGTTGATGCACACAGGGACCTACAACTCTTTGGTTATCTTGCATAAAATTTTCCATTTAGAGTTTCTGGAAAATGCACAGAGTAATTCAAATGTTTACAGTTTTTTTCAGCTTTGCTCTTTATGCCTCAGGCACCACTTGTGGGAAGATACACCAGAGAAGAAGGCTCCCACATTGTAGCAGTGCCACTTAATTATTTTTGTGCAGATGAAGAAACCTCTTCATCAGCACTCCAGTAGTTTATAGATATGCTCTTTCACCAGAACACTTGTTTATTGAGTATAATATCATTAAACAGCTTTCAATGTCTTTGATATTAATGCAGAGAAACTGGGTTCTGAGCCAGGAATAGAAGTTTTACATGGGCAAGAACAGCACAACAGGATCCAATTTGGCAGAGTATTCAGTAACATAATACTTCTCTTACATTACCCTAAGAGGAGACTATGGTACCATTTCATACTGAAACTACAGCATTCATTTGCACAGAAGCAGGGTACTATACAATTCTTAATTTTTTAAATTTTTACTGGCTGGTACAAGTGGAAAAGTCTTCTTTGCCCTTAACAGGTGTCATTTCAGCTTGTAGCTCAAGGTACCTCTAACTAATCTGAAAAAGCAAAAGCATCCACGTATCTACGAGCAAGGTATTTTTCCCTTCAAAACTTTGAAATCTATCTGTTTCATGTTTCAGCTAAGCTGAAATGCCAAATTTTAATTTCTTGGCAAAAAAAATTACAACTGAAATTAGAATTAAGTCCCTTGGACAGAACCTGTGACAGTGTTTGTGAGACTTACTCTACAGCTTTGATCCCTATCTTTCTTCACAGTTTTCCTCTGCCACATTCCCAGGGGCTGTGCAGCATTAAACAAAACAAGCTGAATATAAGCCTTCCACCTCCTCTTAAACATTCTGCTACAGTATGCTTGTATCTGAGACAGTGCAGTGAAGATTACATACCTCACACAGTGAAGACAATTAACCTTGCTGTCAAGAGAAAATGCACAGCATGAAATTTAGTCATTGGGAAATATAAGACTGTTGCTGTACATCTGCTACAGAAGACGGCAACGATGTCACCGAGAAAATGTGTTACAACCTCCGGGCTAAGCAATCGGATGGCATAACCACAGGCAACAGTCCCTAGAAGGCAGAGCTTCCTGGCACGTATTCGCCCGCCGTGCTTCTCTCCAGGGCTGAGGTCCATTCACCAACTTCGGCAGGTGCGCAGAGACCACTTTTGCTTTCTGAACCGGTGGAAAGTGCCAAGGACTTACCACCGCTGTGCCCTCAGACAGCCTGCCTCGCACCCCCAGCTATGCCAGCAGCGCTCACTGACCCACAGAAGGAGACGTTACCTGGATTTCCCTTGCATGGTACACGACGATGAGCCCGAGCAGGATAATCGTGGAGAGGCTAATAAGGCATTTCAGAGCGAGGGAATAGAGCGACTCCTGCAAGAGAAAGACATCACCGTCCCTGAGACCCAGGCGCCGGGGCCGCTCCCGCCCACCGCCGCCCCCGGCCCGGAGGAGGGCCGCCGGGCCTTAGGCTGCCGCAGGCAGAGCGGGGGGCCGAGTGCACCCCGCCACCGGCCCGGGCGGGCGCGCTTCGGGACGAGGCCGGGAAGGGCGACGAGCAGCCCCACCGCGCTGGGCAATCTGAGGGGCCGGGGCCGCCCCTCCGCGGGGCCGCGGGGCGGTCGACCCGGCTGCCGGGCCGGGCCAGGAGTGAGGCGGCGGGTACCTTGGTGTAGGCGCCCCAGGAGAGCTCGGTCTCGATGACCATGACGACGATGCCGAACATGCCGAAGATGAGCGCGTAGTCGCTGAGGCGCTTGCGCTTCTCGAAGAGCGCCCGGCGGTGCCCCAGCTTGTAGCCGATGTTCTGGTTTTTCTTCTTGCTGGACTTGCCCCCGCCGTTGTTGGCGCCGCCCGGGCCCGGGCCGGGCCCGGGCCCGGGGCCGGGGCCGGGGCCGGCGGGCCCGTAGAGCGCCAGGTTGTTGGAGTTGTTGTGCTCGGGCTTGGAGACCACGATCTCTGGGGCGGCTGGGGTGCCGGCGGCGGCGGCGGGGCTGGCGAGCGGCGGCTGGAGGGGCTGCGACTCGGAGTCCAGCTCGTGCAGGTTCCTGCGGGACGAGCTCAGGTTGCTGAGCGGCCGCATGACGCCGCCGTTGTACCTGCAGCTGCTCATGGCTATTTCGGTGAAGGGGTTGCTCTCCCGGCGCTGCTGCTGCTGCTGCTGGTGATGGTGGTGGTGGTGGTGGTGGTGGGTGCTGCCGCTGCTGATACTGCTGCTGGGGCTGGCTGCCTGCTGCTGCTGCAGGCTATGGCACTGGTGGTACTGGGGGTACTGGTGAGGCTGCCTGGGCGCGCCGGCATGGCTGGAAGGGGCGAGTTCGCTGACGTTCAGCTGGCTGCCCTGCCGGGAGGAGGCAGCTGAAGAGAGCGGCGAGGAGTGAGTCCGGAAGGCGCCCGAGAGGGGAGAGGAGGCGCGGAGCAGCAGGGGCAGGTTATCCCCCGCGACTGCCGCAGCAGCCCCGTAGTAGGCGCAGTTGTTGCACTGGAGGCATGGGCTCTGCTGCTGCTGCTGCTGGAGGAGGCTCTGCTTCTCCTGCCCGTGCTGCTGCTGGCAGTGCGGCGGCGGCGGGCGTTGTTGCTGCTGCTGCTGCTCGGGGCCGAAGCCCGCCGGGAACTGCCGCGGCGCGTCCATGCCGGCGCCGTTAAAGCCGCAGGAGGACCGGGCGGTGGTGCACCCTGCGCAATGCGTTATGGTCGGCAGGGGAGAGTCCTGCTGTCGCCACGAAGGGCCCATCCCGGCTCCCGTAGAATCCAGCCGCCGCGTGCGATTGGTCGGGCGGACCAAAACAATGGGCATCACGTCACCTGAGGGGGGTGGACCGGCCGCGGCGTGAGGCGGCGGGGCCCTGCGGGGTCCCGGCACCGCCCCGCCTCGCCCCGCCCCGCGCGGGGTCCCGCCTCCCGCCCGCGCCGCCCCCGCAGGTAAGGGCTGCTTTCGCCCCCCGTCCCCGTGCCCGCCCTGCCCGCTGCGGGGAGCCCCGCGCCGCGGAAGCCCGGGGGTTCCCGGGGGCGGGGAGCGCGCTCGCTCCCGGGGCCGCCCCCGCCAGGAAGGGGCCTCCGCGGCCGGGCTCCCCGGGTCCCCGCCGCCGCTCACATCTGCGCCGTCTCCGGAACATGGGCGCCGCGCTCCGGAGCTGTCCAGCGGTGCCTCGCGCCCGGTGCCGGTGCCGCCGCCGCCGCCCTGCAAAACACAGAGAGTCGCGCTCGCTCCCCTCCGCCGTCGCGGCGAGCCCGCGCCTCCCGCCGGCCGCGCCGCGGCCTTGGGCTGTGCCCGCCGCGGCCGGCCGGCGGGAGCTGGGAGAGGCCGCGGCCCCCGCGGGCCGCCTGGGGCCGGGTTGCGCGGGGCCCTCCCCGGCACATCTCGGGCGTGTCACAAAGGTGGGGAGGGGTGGGGCGACACGGCTTGTGTCGGTTGCTCCCTCCGTCAGCCAGGGAAGGGGGAGCCGGCCGCCGGGCTGTGAGGCCACCACCCGCGACGCCGCAGGGGGCAGTTTAGGGGCCGAAGACCTGCTCCGCGGGTCGGCAGGAGCTTTACCGTGCAACGGGATCGGTGTCACCGAGTAGCTGCGTTCCCCTCCGGCTCCGGCTTCCTGGCGTGCAGCGCCAGTGCAGTCCTTGTATTGGTCGCCTGCTACCATGTTGCGGTTTCCCCTTCCTTTCCCTCCCAAACTCTCACTGAATAATCCAGTCCCGCAGTTCCCTTTGGCAGAGTAATGCCTGCATCAAGTAAAGTCTCTTTTCTGCATTTATTTTAAGGGAAGACTCTTTAAGGGAAGAATCGTAAAAACGGTAAGTAATTTACCTTGTTAGTGCTGTGCCATTCCTATCACCTAGGTGAGATTATAAGAGGGGTGTCTTTTGTTTTGTTTTGTTTTGTTTTTTCCCAGTCAGGCAGCACTGTCTTTGTGGCTTGAAAAATCAATTACAAAATTTGATAGCATGCAAGGTTTCCTTACATCTTTAAGTTCTCACTAACGTTAGAGACAATATTCACCAAGCCTTTCTAGGATAAAAGCCTGTCCTTATAATTTCTGTGTCTCACACAACATTCAGTTTCCTTTGAAACTCTACACCCTTGAGTGGCTTGCATTTTAGAAATACGAGTGAGGCACTGTCATTAACAAAGTTTTAAAATATGCTCTGCTATAAAATGTCAATGACTTAATTCCTAATCAAGGTTAGGCAAAAGCACATACTGCAAACACACGTTGAAGCCGGCACATACTGCACACACACACAAACAACCCTCACTAATGTAGTAAATATAGTTGTACAATATAGATAATTTTGAGAGTGTATTAAAAAATCTCTGAATATGTTTACATAGCACCCATAAATAGGAGTATATGTTGTAAACAGCATGATAATGCCTTGAGGTAATTCACAATTTGTTTAATAACCAAGTTTTGAATAAAAATCCACACACACATTCTTGGATGAATGATAAAGCACTTTCCAAATACATCACTCTTGTGTTTTAAAATGACAGTAAACTGTGTTTGTATGCTCTCCATTGCACTCAGTTCCTCTGAGCACCAAAGACCAAGAAAAAAGCCCTACTTATTTTTAAGAATGAACAGGCTGTTTAACACAGCTTCAGATCTTCCATTGTTTGAAAAAACACAGTGCTGTAACGTCTCACTGTTCCTATTTTGCCTGTGTTTTCAAACGCACATGAATAGCATGGATCTTAGAAAATTAAAATCTTAGGGAATCTGAGCTTTTAGCACTCTGTAAATGAAAGCATGCTGTCAAGATACAGGTTTTGTGAACCAGTTAAAAATTTAGATTGGTCGAGCTTATCATATCGTTTTCTGTTCACACCATGCCCTTAATGTTTTCTTAAAGATACTTTCTCCTTAACAGAAGATAAAGTCCTCAAAACCTAGTTTATCATGAAAGGCTTTTTAAGAAATTTGTAAATCCGCATTGTTTTATTTAGAAGTGACCAAGGCTCTGTCCTGTAATTTCATCTACTCTGGTCATGCAAGGTTTTATTAGAATTGTGAAGAAAAATTGATCTTTTAAATGTCTTGGTAGACTGAAATATATTATAGCTGTATTCTATATGGGGAAATTATTGCATTTATTTTTCTGTAAAAGTTACAAGTCCCCATGTCAATACCTCTAACTGCTGCTATCCTGTTTATTTGTGGTAACTGCTGTTACTGGCTTTTAGATATTTCATCTACTTGCTTGATTGTTTCATTATGCAAATAAACAAATGAATATTCCCATGTTTAACACAAGAGGTCATACTAATCACACAGCATGTTATAAAACTAATCAGCTAGGGTTTTATTTCAGTTCTGTTGTGGAACCTGGGATATCTCATCACAGTTTCAAGGTCTAAAATGAGAATGGTTGAGAGTTTGCATTTTCACAGCTAAAGGGGTGTCACACTGTGACACCGATTAATGAGCCAGAATAGAAGGATGCTATTTAATCTAAGATTTTCCCTTGTAAAATAATTTAAAAATTCACTTTTAAAAATTAGTGTATTTCTTTTCAGAAATAAAATATATTCTTCACATGAACTGGAGTGTTACATTTTTTTCTATCACAAATAAATTAGCATGGGCAGCTCAGTACTGCTAAATCATATGAAACTGGTAACAGTAAATCCCTATGAAACAAACATTATCTGTTTGGGATTGGGGACCTTGTTTTTTTCCTACCTTTTTATTATATCCTGGATGGAACTGCTCTTACTGTTTTATCATAGGTCCTGCTGCTGCTTTGCCAAAGAGGCTGATTTTACACATACATGTATGTGTGTGTACCTGCATGTGTGTGCACACCTTTGTGTAAAGAGAGAGGCAATTCCTGCAGATCTCAATTGATAATGCTGATTATTGGAGATGTTTGGGAAACAGATTTTTTTTTCTAAACTCACTAATTGCAAGAACAAGATAAATACTGTTCAGCAAAACTACCAATAGCAGGACAGGAAGCTCAACAGAGACAGGAAAAATGAGATTTCTGAGAGAAAAAAACACTATGAAATATTTGAAGTGACCGCTAATGGCTAGTAATTTGAAATGCTCACATAACAACATGCAGTGAAGATGCAACACCTACAGGCTACAATAAAAGGTATTAGAAAGCTATTTTTGCTTTTATCCTATTGCTTCTCCTCATGCCAGACTCCTTTTAAAGTCACTGACAACTTTGTATTCATAAAAATGTAAAAAAATATAGAAAGCTAGTAGTAGATAGGAAACAACAGGAACAAAACAAACAAAACAAAAACTTAGGGAATACTATCCTGTAGCAGTAGTTTGAACTCAAAAGTGTCTTCTGCACAAGACCTAGGACTTTCTAGAAAGCACTAAAGGGAGCAGCCTTATCCTGTTCAAAAAAGCAAGCAGGTACACATCTTAGTGTATGCACAGAATGATGCCATTCAGTGTAAGTAGAGTCACATTAATAAAAACAGAGGTAACATCAGCAGTAATGGGGTATCATGAGATCCTTCAGGGGTATCCATGCAGCAATAAAAATGCTTTGTGAGACAGCACCAAATGATTGCAGTACAGCTGCCAAGACAATGACATGGAAACAAACCATATGAGCCACATGTGTAAATTACCTTTTGCGTACCATCTGGCAGGGTTTTTACCCACCAGATGTCTCTGACATTCACCCCAGCAATTTCTGTTGTCCTGTAGTTATATGCCCTAATGGGAATCCCCCCCCTGCTGGACCTGTGCTTACTTCAAACACTTTTTGATAATATTCCACAGTAGTGAGGGAAGGAGAAGAAATACCAAATAATGACTCCACGCAGATAGTACAGCTACATATTAGAAGGAGGCATGCTTTACTGTTTCTACTTTTGATTTTATACTGTTCCACTAATCTGCACTTTCTTCTGCTTCTCCACCAATGAAAATGCAGATTCACTTCAGTTCAAAACCTTCATCTATGATTTGGGATGTGTAGGATACAAAAGATAAGGACACTGAATTGACTGATCTAAAACAGTAACCAGTTTTCGAAAGTGGAGATGTTAATTCATGGGGGTGCAGCTTAATAAATAACTAGAATTGCTGCATGCCTTCCCTCCAGTCAAGGGGCCTTTCTCAAGGGATGGATTTTTTTTCAGATTTTTTGCTAACAATTTTTATTACAACTAAACATGTTGAAAATATAGGATGGTATCCACAAAACTGCTGGGAAAAGTATTTCTTCCCTTAATACACCTTGCCGTCCTTTCTGGAACTTTTCATAGTACTTGGAGATCACACAAATGACTTCTTTATTTGCTATTACTTTTTTCTCATTGTCAAGGGACACTACCACCTACAAGGAATTTCTTAGCTAGCTAATTGCATCAGCATTAATACTATGTTGTTCGGCTGATACAGGGTGCTCAGCAGGTGACAAGTACATTATGTTTAATCTGACTACCTTTTATTCTCACAAATTGGTGCCATCTTGTAACAACTTTAAGTCAGTACAATCACTGAAATTATAGCATTACGCAGTATTTCTATTTCAGCCTGTGCAAAAGCACAGAGTGACTTTGAGTTTGTAGGGGTTTATCAAGTGCGAGAGCTTACTTTTAACTTTGCAGCATTCAGTACTTGAAGAAGTTCGACCTGTTGAATCCAGTGAGACATTGTTTACATCTGAATATAAGATCATACCTTGAAAAGCTGGTAGTGCACAAACTGAAGATGTTAGCAGTGCTTTTCCTTTCCATGAAGTAAGTAATTTCTGATTCATGCAGCAATTGATTCTAAATAATTAAATTTAATTTGCCAATGTTTGAAAAAAATTTTTTCCATTGGTATTTTATCATCAGTACTTCCATTTTACCATCAGAACATAATTACTCTAGATTTGCACTGGCATTGTTGTATTTGGAAAACTTATTCTAGGTTACTTAATGATTAGGCTGTAAAATGTAAAAATCAGACTTTGCTTTTATAAGGTGACAAATATGTGGGGTGTGATTGCTTTCAAATCTTAAATGCATTGTAGGTTCTTCCAGTCAATAACTCTCCCAATTCAAAACACGTATTAAATGTAAGGTTGCTTCTTTGGTTGCATTTACTGAGGGCTTTTTATTTGTTTCTGCAGTACTGATACCTTGAAAGGCTCTAAAACTCCCACAGCATGTTCAAATCCTATGTCACAAAAGTCTGCTTTTTTGTTGCTGTCATGATCATATATAGAGCCTTTTGGATTTGTTCATAACACACACAAATGTCAATGTATATTGTGGTCCTGTTTGCGGAAATCATATCTCTAACAAATCTGGAAAATTTATACACTTGCAGAATGAATGGAAGCAGCGAAAAAAATGAAAGCCAATGTCCAGTTTTATGTTACCTGCAGTCCTGCTTTCTACTCAGTATACATTTAATTGTATTTCTGTGGTTGTTTTTCTAATTTATGAGATGTCTGACTTGAGAAACAAGTTTGGGACAGAGAAAAGGGGCAGTTGCTGAGGAAAAAGCATCTCATTCTTTCATTCCTAGCTAGGTCTGTCTGCAGGACCTGTTTTTTGCCACTCCCCTTTCCTTCACGTTACCCCTCCTCACCCTTCCCTACTTCAGAGAATGCATAACACTTACTCTTATGGCACCTGACAGCACCTCTGGGTTAGGTGGTGGAAGACAGGGGAGTTCTGCAGCTCAGCTTTTCTCAAAGTAGGAAGTAATTCAAGCAATTTGTGCTTCAAGCTGGCTCTGGCTTGGTAAGCTCAGTGACTGAGCAACTACTTGACATGATATTCCAGAAAGTGCTGGGAAGTTTTATAAATTTTCATTATCTGAAGTATAAGTCTTCTTACTTCTTTCCTTTATATTTCCATACTACTCAACAAAAAATTAACTATATTTTTGAGGAAAGGACTAGGCAGCTTTAACTATCAAAACTAAGTTCAAAGAGAAAGGACTTAAGACTTTTCACATAGCCCATAAAATCTTATCCCATAAAATCTTATTCAGAAAACATTTCTATAGAATCAAACTTTCTTCCTCCCAGATGGGTAAAAGCCATCTCTGCAACCCAATATATAACACTGTAGACTGCTTAAAAAAGTTAGGATAACCAGACCATTTTTCAAAGGAAAAAAAAAAATAATCTGTCTACAACTTCACACATTCAAAGTATCTTCTACATTAGAGTAATCTGGTGCAGAAATGATAAATACATGGACAATATGGTTTCTTCACTCCTGAGCAGCATTTTGTATTCTTTTTCTGTCTGGAGGATCAAGACCAAGTTTGAAATGGAAAAGATCTTCTAGCTTTAATTACAAAATCTCTTCTGTAACTATTATAAAGTATGTCCTAGAAGTTCTTTCTCAGACTAATTTTCCTAATATTAAATATGTATCAGTGTCCGAACTAGTCTGAATAAAACTAGTTTTTCTGTCTCACAGAAGCCTACCCTCTGGAGAAGAAAGCCAGCCTTAGGGTATGGTAGGTTTCTATTTTCTCCTTTGCAATCATTACTGCAGACCTAGCAAGGCACACAGGTAAGAGATCTTCCTGTATCATCTTGGGAAACATCAGTGCAGATGTCAGACAGTGTTGAGAGCAACAAGTCATCAAATTGTCACATACTACTCAGTAATGTAATTTCCTTTTAAGGAGAGAATTCTGGTATTCACCTAGACATGTGCTCTAAAGGGTGGAGATGCAACAGGCTCCTGCACTTTCACGCACCTTGTTTCTAGGTACCTGATCCCCACAGCAGAGTTTAAGCATGTGGATTAGAGAGGTTAGCAACCCCGTGTACAGAACTTGAGCTAGTCAGGAGTATGATCTGAGTATAGGGATGTGACCTCAAGACCAACCCTTAACCAGGAATTCTATTCAGGTGAATGCTCTCCTGATGGGGTAAGAGCCCAAGCATTTTCTTTTAAACACCATCAGCTGTTGTGTTCTTTTAAAGGTAAGCTAGATGGGTCTGGGTGTTTCTTCTCCACATAAACACAGTAGGGAGGAAAAAGTGATTTTCCTTTCTGCCAGCCGCAGTGGACTCAGACACATAACTCCGTCTCAAAGAGCAGGTCCTAAAAATCAAGCTGTATTGTAGCTGAGGGAAGGAACAACTAATCCCTCCCCTTACAGTTATCTACCCATGAAATGAGATGATTCATTGGGTCAGACAAAATGACAGTAAAGAAGACACATGGATCTAGCCCAAAAACTTTCTTCAGAGTAGGAACAGGAATACCCCCTTAGGAGCTAGGACACACCCTTTCACAGATGCCTCTCCAAAGGCACAAACACCCAACAAACCCTCACAATATCTACCACTGCAGTCTTTGGAGAAGCCACAGGAACCAGCTGGACATCTCTGGGCTTTCTTCTGTTCAGGCTTCTATGACTGCTGCAATGCAGTAACAGTCTTTGAATGCTCAAGGGAGCACAGAATCCCAGAATCGTCTAGGTTGGAAAGGACCTTGAAGATCATCTAGTCCAACCATTGACCTAACACTGACAGTTCCCAACCACACCATATCCCTCAGTGCTATGTCAACCCGACTCTTAAACACCTCCAGGGATGGGGACTCCACCACTGCCCTGGGCAGCCCACAACAACCCCTTCTGGAAAGAAATGCTGCCTAATATCCAGTCTAAACCTTCCCTGGCGCAACTTCAGGCCATTCCCTCTTGTCCTGTCGCTTGTTAGTTGGTTAAAGAGGCTCATCCCCAGCTCTCTGCAACCTCCTTTCAGGTAGCTGTAGAGGGCGATGAGGTCTCCCCTCAGCCTCCTCTTCTCCAGACTAAACACCCCCAGTTCCCTCAGCCGCTCCTCGTACAACCTGTGCTCCAGACCCTGCACCAGCTCCATTGCCCTTCTCTGGACACGCTCGAGTCATTCAATGTCCTTTTTGTAGTGAGGGGCCCAAAACTGAACACAGGAATCGAGGTGCGGCCTCAGCAGTGCCGAGTACAGGGGTCAGATCCCTTCCCTGTCCCTGCTGGCCACGCTATTGCTGACACAAGCCAGGATGCCATTGGCCTTCTTGGCCCCCTGGACACACTGCTGGCTCCTGTTCAGCCGGCTGTCAATCAGCACCCCCAGGTCCCTCTCTGACTGGCAGCTCTCCAGCCACTCCTCCCCAAGCCTGTAGCGCTGCTGGGGGTTGTTGTGGCCCAAGGGCAGCCCCCGGCATTTGGCCTTATGGAAACTCCTCCAGTTGGCCTCAGCCCATGGCTCCAGCCTGTCCAGGTCTCTCTGCAGAGCCTCCCTACCCTCGAGCAGATCAACACTCCCATCCAACTTGGGGTCATCTGCAAACTGACTGAGGGTGCACTCGATCCCCTTGTCTAGATCATCAATAAAGATGTTAAACAAGAGTGGCCCCAAAACCGAGCCCTGGGGGACAGCAGTCGTGACCGGCCGCCAACTGGATTTAACTCCATTCACCACAACTCTTTGGGCCCGGCCATCCAGACAGTTTTTTACCCAGCAAAACATGCAATCATCCAAGCCTCGAGCAGCCAGTTTTGTCAGAAGAATTTGATCCCATATCTTAAACTACTTTCAGAACTGACCCAAGGTCTTGAGGCTCAAATAACATTTGCTAGAAATTTCTAACAATCTTTTAAGTGTTTATTTTGGTGTTCAAGATTTGTTTATACTTTACAATACCCCAAACTGTGGTCACTGTTAGTCTTGCATATGAAAGTCAGAATTTCATCTCTCCTGTTAAATATGTAGGTAAAGGAGGATTCACTACAAGTTAATGTCATCATATTCATTTGTCATTCAGTTAACATGCAGTTCTGAGTTTGGATAAGTTTTCGTCCTGCTGCCCTTCCCATGCACATGCAACATAACTGACAGAACTGTCATTCCAAGAGGTGAAGCTGCTACGTGACTGCAAGTTTAAAGCCATTTTAAGTGTCTGAATGTGCTCTTTACTAACTCTGGAGAGTCACTTCAGCTTTGGCAATTTCGTTTTCAACTTCACAAAGCTTTTTTTTATGATTTATGCTTTACAAATATGTTTTGAATAACAGAAAAAAAAGAGGCATTAAATAGCCACAATTTAATTTATAGCATGTGAAATGTGGCATTAATGAAAAAAACCCACCACATTGTAAAAGGTTTGGCTATGTTTATTCACAAAAACTTTACTCTGAGCTACCAGAAATTTACTATTTAAATTCCTGAAGAAAACTTACCAGTTCAGTACTCAATGGTAAGTAAAAGGAAATACCACAACTGTCCCTCTGAAATATTGCAATCTTCTAGACCTAGTGGCCAGTTTTACAGAATTTAGGAGTTGAGTTCTATTTGGTTTGGGTTTTTGTTTGGTTGTTTTTTGTTTTGTTTTGTTTTGTTTTGTTTTTTTAACTGCCATGAACTGAACAGAAGATCTAATTTATTATCTAATGGCATGACTTTGCAGAAAGTACACTCCAGGTTGTATTTGCTTGTAGTCAGTGCTACCATGCAAACAAAAGCAGTATCAACAGAGGCACGTAAGATTGCAGAACTATGTGCTGTGGCAATTCCATAAAGCCTAGAGGTAGTTATGATGAGGAATAAAAAGAACCTACTGCTAAATGTATTTACAATGCAAATTAGAATGACCTGTCACATTTTCACACATTTAGTTGAAACTGCAGTTCCATCAAAGCTGGACAAATACGACATTTTCCACCATAAAAGGTTCCTGTTTCCAAGCTGTTATATGACAAAAGTAAATAATCTGAAATTTTGTTGGTAAAAATAAATCAATAATGCCCATCTCTGCTTTTTCAAATAATCAGCTATCTGGCAGTCATCCCTGTTCACACCCTTTTCATGCTCCCTTATGTGCATTAGGGGATTAGAACAGAAGTTTTTATATTTCTCCTTCTGAGGCTGTTACATTTAACCTTAAATTTTAAAAAGTCACAGAATGTAGTCATGCCTTTGAAGTCTGGCAGCTAAGACTTGAAGGTGAACACTATAATTTCTCCTCTTGCAGCAATGAATAGCTACTTATCCAATACAGAAAAATACTAAAAGGGTGGCACAAGAATGTCTCTGCTTAAGAACACCTTGTGCTGTCCTGTGGGGCTGGATCCCCCAGACAAAGCCAGAAGAGGATAGAAAGTTTGCAACATCCTGGGTAACAGTCTAACAACAGGACTACCTAATAAGAAAGAGAATAATGTCACCTGCTATGATATTGTGTGTTCATCTGTTTTCCTTTTATTGCAACAACTAAATCTTTTTTGTTTTGGTTTGGTTTTTTTGTAATTACATGGTACTACATGTTTAGAGTTTCTGAGTTTGTCAGGGATGAAAAATAATTCCTAAATCTGGTTTGATATGAACCAAGGCTTTCTAACTACCTTGCTGAAAAATAAGTTACTCACAGTTTTACTTCTTCTAACTTTGTTCAACTCTGTTTCAAGTGTAATGCTTCCATTTCTACAGGCAAGTATTTACACAGACCAGATGTGTGTGCCAGCTAATGTTTGCTCATGTCTTTCTACCAAAGTATGTATTTGCAGATGTAAACGTAGATTTTGTGGACATAGTCTGAATGTTTGCTTTTGAAAACTCTCCTAGAAGACAGCAGCAGATCTAATTGCAGAATCTAGGTCAGGATGATAAATCTACAGCAAATGAAATACAGGAAGCATACAATCATAGGTGTCATTTTCTAATGAAATGTAATAGTTTACATTTGCAGAAAGGTGGCTGCTATATAGTAGGCACAAACTTTGCCAAGATGCAGCTACACGTACCTGTATAACTTCAGAGCTACAAGCAGACTTGAAAGTTAGGTCCTAGAGCACTGGAAATGGATGCACAGTAACCACACTGGAGGGTAGAGTGGCACTTCTGCCTATTATGAGAGAAAACATGAACTTGCTTAATGCCCTTAGGATGTTCATAAACTATTTCTTTATAAGTAGCTAAAAGCCATTCAAGTGGGTCAGTATTGTTTATTGGTCTCTGATCTGTAATATAGAAGTAACTCATGACTGTGGAGCCAGAAATGAAAATAAGACAGCAATCACTATGAAGTAATACTGAAACTATAGAGATGAACTATGTAAGATGGAAAGAATGGTAATGAGGAATAAAAAAAGCTGCAATTCCAAAACAGATGTGACAGCAGATGTTTAAAAACAAATAATAATCTGAGACATGGGGATTGAAAGGTGTAATTACAAGAATGAGAGGTGATGTTTTGGCCAGAAATAACAATATACATACAAAAGAAATTGTCTTAATTTGATGTGTTACCAGCACTGAATTTCTTAAAATGCAAGAATGTCAATAATTAAATGCCAAAGATAAATTCTGGAAACAGATTTTATCCATGCAGAACACAAATATGATTTTGGCCTAAGTCCTGAACAACAAAAGTTGGCTTGCTGATGTTCTACCAGTGAGAAGATCTTGTCATCTTTATAAACTTGATCTAGGTCCTCAGCAGATGGCTGATGTGTCTCTCCTCTCATGCTCAGCTTTAGAAGGTGGATAAGGCTCACGAGCACCAGGACTGCCCCTCTTTGTAATCTGTAGGGAGAAGGCAATGCCTAGGCTCCAAGCTGAGGCGAGTATCCTGTCCCTGACAGGAGCTAATCAGAGACTCAGTAGATGGAGAGTATTAAGGACCCGACAGTAGATAATCCCCCTTGCTAGTGCTTACAAGGGTGGGAGAATGGGGGATGCATTCAAGCTAACTTTAAATGATGTGGCTGACAGAAGCCGCATGACTGGTGTGGAAAGATTGGTCCATGTGGATGGAGGGACAAGCATACCTCTGCTGTTGGTAGGATCCCCTTTCCAGGGCTTCTCCACCATGCAGCAGGCTGTCAGGGCGAGCATGCCTGTCTGGTCTCAGGTCTGCTCTGTAGTAGTTTTGGCAGTGATGGCTATGAGATAATAGGTTCTATCTCTCTTCCAAGGTCTCTTATTTGAAATGCTAGATATAAATCTAAATTTATCCCCCAGCTGCCTTCTAATCTCTCTGGACTTAAAGCTCAGACTTACCAAGACAATAATTTACAATGGCTCACATTTTACGAAAAAAGAATCACACTATATATTTTGAGTATTCCCATTTCTAATATTTCATTTACTTACTACTTACTTTTCTGTTAAGAGAGAGAAGACACAGGTCCAGTCCTGTTTTTCTGTAACATGTACTTATTTTTAGGCCCTTTTATTTAAAACACTATTCTAACATTGTGGAGCGCAGATATTTAAAGGACCACTCAAAAAACCTAAGAAGTGAGGAGGGCATGTAGCATTTTTTTTCACAAATGTTTTCTATTCCTGGCCAATGGAAATTATCCATTTCTTAGCCTCCTTTAGCACTGAAGTGCCCTTCTTTAAACAGAGTGCAGCACTTCAGAGAAGGCTAACACATTGCCTTCAAAGATAGTAAGCTATTCTTGCTATTCTTCATCCTATTATTTATGTATGCATCTTTGGCTGTGACTGCATACTGAAGCTGTTCAAGCTACCTGCAGTGACAGGTAATATTGCTACCTCAGGTGACTTTGTAAAAGAAGGTTAAAAATTTGTCATTTATTGCTGTATTAAAGCAGTAGTTCCCTAACGTTCCCAACTTTATATCATTTGTTGAAGCTAAGCTTATCTACAGAGTCCAAGCAAAGAACTCCCCAGCCCACCCTAACATCCTTTATCCTGTTAAGTCATGTGCAAAGATTAACCCAATTTACTTTCCTGGAAACTTATGAAAGTTTGTGGTTTTCAACATACACATAACAGAGCAGTGCAGTCAAAGAGACAGATGTGTTTCTGCTATACCTGTGAAGAATACAGATCAGGCACCCAGCAAGTTATGTCAGACGTGGAGGTGGTGTGTCAGATATTTTGGAACTTCTTAGCTGATGTATTTTGTCAAACTGAGAATTAGATCAGGTGCTTAGCAATTCTGACAATTAAGAACAATTACTATGATGCTAGCAGATTAAGTACTCTTTCTTAATTTTAGTACAAGCTCTTATTTTTCTAGGCCTAAAGAAAATGGTGGCACTGTGCCAGTGCAAGCAAACACAGGGGATTTCCCTGGATGTAAAGACTTTTTCTAAAATTATACAAACAAGACAGTGTCTTTTGTAAGGTTGTGGAGAAAATGGATCCTGAGTATATTCTTAGTGAACCATCTGAGAAGACAGTGTTAAGCTAATCAGTAGTTTTGATTTAGGATGGCTGTTTTTCATGGTGGCATTCATTCTCTTTGTATCATTAAAGTATTAAATATAGACATACTAAAAGTAGATTACTGGAATTATGCTAATGCAGGGAAGAGAGAAATATATTTAAAGAGGCATTAAATTGAAATCAGATATACTGGGAAACTGGAAAGTACTTTTTCAGTAACAATATGGCAGTGGACACAAATAAGACTGGCTACATGAGAAGAACTTTCAAGGAGAAGCCCGATAAGTTTGTATCTGAAATTTGAAGAACTGTGCACAATATTAGTCATTTTGTCCAGCTGCTGTAACACTCCTGTATTTTTGTGTAAAAAGGTTGCATAAATGTGTTTATTGCATGAACATGTTCCTGTATATGTTCTTGATTTATATATGAATGAATAAAACAGGCAAGGAGATTGAAAGCAGAAGACTATCTACTTCCTACAGAAAGCAAATCCTTAATTTATGTTTATATATTTGCCTGGCACAATATAGCCTCCTTGGAATCTCCAAAACCACAATCACCTGATAACAATTTTGCATAATTCAATAAATTTCCTATGCTAAGAAGTCATCCCTTTACATCTATTTTTGCTAAAAAGAATTCCTCTCATTTTGACTAACTGAAGAAAAATGAAAGAATAAGGTCTCTGATTAATTTTAAGATCCTTAGCAACAATAGGCATTTAACTTGGAATAAATAGTTAATGAATAAACATGAATTGACTGCTGGCATTTTTTCCCCACAACTCCCTGCATGTAGGAATAGTAATTGCAATACCATTTCCAGTCCATCCACTTTTGACAATAAGTAAAATTATTCTCCTTTGGCAAGGGGAATATCGGCATTTTTATAACTTCGGTTAAAAAATCCTTTTGCATTGTCTTCATTTTCTTTGAATACCTGCATTCCTGAGTATCCCAAGAGTGAACTTGTCCCATCTCCAGTCAGCTTTTTCCAGTGATCCAGCTGAGCACTAAGTACATGACCAAAGTGGGATGAAGATGTGTCATAATCCTGATACTTCAGAAATTGTAAAGAATCAGTGAAGTATGGAAGACCATTGACAAAAGAAGAAACTATTAGAAGATAATCCTGATCAGGAGCTTGACAATAGCTCACAATTTTATCTTTGAAACTGTATTTTCTTAATTTTATTAATTAATTTTTAAAAGTGCTCACTTAAGGTAGACAAATATTATGTGTCCTAGAACACCCTCTCTCATTTCAAGATTTGCCTGTTTTGATTAGCTTATCAGTAGCTTGCACGTGGTAAGATCCTGGTTTCAGAAAATTTCCTAGTAGATATATTTCTTAATCATGGTTTACATTATCTCTCACCTGAGTATATCTTTACAATAACTGTGTAAAATTATGGACTCTGTTACACTAGAATATAGATGATATAACAGTAAAGCATTTAACCAGTGAAATTCCTCAGTACTGAATACCCACTCTACTGTATTAGAGCATCACTTAACCTCTGTGACAAGAACTAGAGGTCCAGAAACTGTGTGCCACATCAGCAGTAGTAATAAATGCTGTATTTCTCAGCCCTACAACAGTTCTTGGATGTCTAGCCACTAATATAATCCAGAACGTTTACTTGCTGATTACAACTTGAAACTTTACACAATACACTGGAAGAGTTAGTCCTCCCAACCGTGAAAGTGAGAAGCAACACACGAATCTCATCTAGCCAGTAGACAACTGACATCCGAAGGGCAATGGCAGTTCATGAAATAAGATGTTATAATACAGTATACCACACAGACTCCCAGATCCAAAGTGTCCTGGGGCACAGTATTCACTACCTCTTCCTCCAGAATGGAGGTGAAGTGGAAGAAGGAAGAGGATGCAGCAGTGCCTGTGCCATGTTTCACCCGCTGAGCATACGCCCAAGATGAAGAATAAATAGGGTCAATATATTCCTTTGCTTGAAAGCTTTAATGTGCATCTCTTAGCTCAGTGCTTCAGCCACTAACCTAAAGGGTTTTCTGAAATGGGACTCTTAACAGAATACACTTTAAACACTCATTAGTACAGGGACTGGAATCCAGGCTTAAAAGTCCCAAATGACTTCCTCAACCATTAGTCTGTAGAGCTTTGCAATGGCTGTTTAATTATTCTGTTCAACAGTAAGAGTAATTGAGAAAACCTTACCCTATATTCTGGCAATTAGAGAATCCAGCTCAGAGGGATTTAAGATTTTATCATACAGGAGAGATTTACACCATGGTCTCACATGCTGGGGCACAATCCTAGCCCCTAAGATTATTTAATAAGTGAATTTGTGGGAACAGATAGCACCACCTCTGTTCTGGAAAGGGCAGTGAGGGAAAGAAAGAAACTATATAGCAAGTTGCAAAAATGTGTACTGAAGTTGGCTGTGGTGGTGAAAGGCAGAAGAAATACTCAAGATCAGTTTTTTCTGGGCAGACATAAACTGGGGGTTTAGCTGATCATTGTATGTAAGATTTTAGTTCTGGGCATCCCTCAAACCAAGTGACTTGAGAATTTGACTAACAGAATGCAAAGCATCTGTGTAATCAACTCACAGATGTGATAGAGGCTCCAACGCCTTGAGTTCTGATCTTACCTCTTTTAACAAGTCCCCCATAAAGAAGATAACCAGATGGACAATTAGAATACCTATCCTGTATTGATTTCTCAGTAGAAGAGGATATGGGAAAAACAAATAAAAGAGGGAGTATCTGCCAGTATTGTCCTATGCTTTTGGTGATTCAAGATGAAGTAGCTGAATAGCTAACTGCAGAATATATAACTTCTTGCTTAAGAGGTTATATCAACACCAGACAGCTGGCTAATATGATGCCAAGGTTCATGGGAAGGTAAGTGACACTACAGACCAGTAAACCTAATGTCAGGACAGCAAAACTGAGTAAGAACTATAATAAAAGATACAAGTAATATACACATGGATCGATATGATTTTGGGAATGTTTTTTTATTCTCCTTCAGGAGGGGCCCTATCAAAAACTTCGATGGATTTCCTTGAAGAAGTCAACCCAATTGTGTTAACAATCAAGAACAATTTATACACTTGGATTTTCAAAAGGCAGTTTAATGGGACTCTGATATAAAGTTGTCTTTGCAGTAAATAATCACTACCTTCCCCACACACACACTGTATCATTTTATTTAAGCATTAAAATAGACTGTTATGTGGCAAGGCCACAATACTAAAATTTACTAAAACATTTCATTTACTGAATCAGAATAATAAGTCACCTGATCAAAAACATTTCAAACCCATTAATTTTGTTTTTTTTCTCTCTGCATATCACTTTAAGATTATAATTGTAAGTACTAAGAGGATGCATAGCAGCCCTGATAATCTTACTGCTCTTCCATGAAGGCCCTACTGTAAATAAATAAAACAAAGGAAAATGATAGTTGAATATGAACAGACTGCATAAGAATACAGTATACCTTTATTTTGCCTGGTGTGAGGGTGTGAGTCATGTGACAGGAATACTGCTGCTAAGATGGCTCGGTGACTAGTCAGTGGACAAAGAGAGAGATTCTTCCAGAAAACCATTCAGGGAACTAAATCCTGAAAAAGCTTTTTTGCTCTGATTTTAGAGAAAGACTATTCATATGACTGAGCTAGCTGGATAATCAGAGCAATCAGATAAAAAGTTATAGTTTCATCAAGGAAGATACACAGGAAGGTTTCCCCTCCTCTTTTTTACAGTATATTTTTCCCCTTTTCTTGCCACCCTGTGTGCTTACAGCAGCAATATCTTGAGTTTTATACATAACTATATGCAACAGCAGACTGACTGATTTGATTTAAAAAAAAAACGGGGGGGGGGGAATATGGTCCCTGAGTCACTTTTTAATTGACAGCTGGTCAATATTTTTCATGCAATGTTTTTCTTCACCTTCCTGAAAGAAATCCTATGTCTAACATTTGTTTATCAAGAGGAGAAAAAAGTTTTGGGTATTAGGATTTTGTTCCTTTTCCAAAGCACTCTATCTATCTATCTATCTATCTATCTATCTATCTATCTATCTATCTATCTCCTTCAGTAAACCAGATTTGGGAATTAGTTTTAGCTGACAATACTGATTTCATTAAATAAAGAGAAAAGATACAGAAGGATTATCGAAAGAGAAAGAGGAAAAGAGGAACAGTGTGGAGAAATGTTGATCTTACCAAAGGAGAAGCACTGCTGTAGTGGAGATATTCTGTTAATGAAAGATAAGCCAAATCCTCTTTGTATATCAATTTCTCCTTTCAATTCTCTGTCTTTCACCTAACTGAGTAGCGTTAGCAATCTACACAAAAATAACAGTTCTTATCTGTAACCGTGTAAATGTAAGAAAAATTAAGGAGAAATGAAGAAACTGAACTTCTACGTTTGCAGCTGGACTATTTATATCTGATCTATAAATACATAGGACATTGTTTTGTACTCCCTTTGTTTTATTGTACTCCCTCACATGGCTAAGCCAAGACAAAAAAAGGATCTATTTTAGATTTAGTTGCAGCTTTTGCAGCACTCAGTGTTGCAAAAAGGCAGTTTTTTACTTCAGAACTGCTTCCCATAATATTAGTACTTTGCAGATGTATTACAAAAGCTTTGATTTTAATTTGGGGGAAAGCAATTGAAAATAACTGAGGCATCAGAGAACTGGATAATCCTTCTAGATCTCTTTTTCATAAATTGAGAGCTGGATGATACCATATGGCTTTTTTATCCCATAATATGTATAACCATACCTTATGTTCATTTGCTTAATTCATTGTTCTGCCTTCTGTTCAGTGCTGATCTTCCTGTATCTTTTAAACCATCTAACCAATTTTTTTTTTTTTTTTCAGAAATGGCTTTAAAATTTGACTGTCTCATTTCTCAATAGATATTCTTGCCACTATAAAAAGGCCTGAGCTTCAGAAGGTGCTGAGAATCCAGTCTCAAGTATCAGGCCCTGTAAATGCATAAGGTTGGGCACCAAAAGCAGTGGTTCCATCACATCACTGTCACTTACTGTCTACCCTATGGAACTGCAGCTGATGCAAGGAGAATTATCAAACCCTATATAAAATCCCTATCAGAATTGTGTTTGACCCTACTTTTTAGTACTGTTTTCTGAAGTTTGTCACCCAAATTCCTCACATCAAAATCAAATATTCAGTGGGATCAAATGTCTGTAAGAGTCAGTGAAAATACATTAATTTCAACAAATGCTGGATCAAACCTCTATGTACATTAATATCAGCTACTCTCTCTGTCAGATTTAGCACAATACATCATGAAGCCACAGTGGTGTCACAGTACTGAGCACTACAAAAACTTAGCCTTCAGATTGTCAAACCCAGCCTTAAGCACCTAGGCTCCTTGTGCAGAGGAAAGAGGGGTTTCCAAACAAGATCCACAAGAGCTAGCTAATAGGTAAATACAAGTGTAAAAATCATACTTTATATGTGGCCTGTTCCCAAGGATAGTAAACAACAGAGGTGAGTACCTCTCTCCACTTCGAATTCAGAGCCTGAAACCTCTCCTGAGCACACACCAGTACAAAAGCAAGCCAGAAACAGGAATGAGATCTTCCCTCCTACAGCATTATCTTGGGATTAGAAACTCATCTTTTACCTTTTGGAAACCCTCCCAGACTTATATTTTACCGTCTCTATCTCTCTCCGGCCAAAGGGTTTGAATAAAGTCTTTGCAGAAGAAAAAGAAAAGGACCATGACTAAACACACTATGTGCTCCAACATCGGTGAGGCAGGCATTCCTGATGACCAGGACTCTGATATTTGTCCTATACCAGTCCATAGCAACACCTCCATCTCCTCTTCTTTGAAGAATGCAATGTATGTGGTCATATTTCATGAGAAGTGAAGTTCCCTAGATTTTGCACAGTGTGTGCTGTATGAAACCCTACCAGACCACTGCCTCAAAGAGACTGATGCAACATCTAATTTCTGCAGCCAAGCACAATTATGTGTTAATTGTTCACCAAAGATAAAACAATGCTTCCTGGTATAGGAAACCTTTAGAGGCAGAAGATAAGGTGATTTGGGGTAAAATCCCATGGATTAACACTGAACAGACTCCTAAAGACCTCCTAGATGAAAGTTAGTCTTTATGAATACTTATCATATTTTGCTGGTTGCTTTCAGGTGAAAAATGAGAAGAGAGGGTATAAAACCCCTTGTCATCTTATGTATCTACATATCAAAACAGCAGCAAAGCACAGCTGCAGTCTTTATCTCCCTTGTGCTGCCATTGCTTGGCATGCATACATTGCTCCAGTGATTCAGAGTCTGACTATATTTCCCATGTGAATGGTCCCTAATAAGAAAAAAAAGACAAAATCTCCATGGTTTATTTGAGGTCTCTTATTTGTGATTCATTAGCAAAAGCTTTAAGGTATTGTAAAAATATGTTTATTGAATTCAAGCAAGATGGCTAACAGCAACAATGATTCTGTCTTTGCTGGTGTAATGTCCCGAGGGTTGTATTTTAAGTATTTATGTGCATTTGACTGTATTCAGTCTTCTTACTACTTTTTTTTCCTCATGAGAGTTGTAGATCTATTAATGCAATAGATTACATAAGCAGAATTGTTGAGAGCATATTACCTTGAGCTAGGAAGCACCAATTACTTGTTGAGGTAGCTCAGGTATGTTCCATAGCCTTGTTCCGTGCATTTATGACCTCAAGGTGAGCAGTAGATGGAAATAAGCCCAAGTCTATCCAATCCCATCAGTGTAAAAATCCTCTAAGTCTCATTGATCTCCAAGGCTTCGGTCTTAATCAAGCATCCTTTTGCAGTCACTTGTGGAGTTGCCTTTCTGACATAGAAGCCTCTCTCATTGTGAAAAAAAAAAAAAACCTGACAGGACTAGACATAAAAATGCAGCCTGGAAAATTTTTTCCCCAGAACTTGGATTCAATGCCTCCTCTGCTCAGGGTCAGGGAGAGCCCAGGTCATCCTGCTCCAGGCTGGGCTTGGGGACAGATGGCAGCCTCAGGCTTTCCTACTGAAACTGGGCCACATTTTGTAAAGAAAGCAAAACTCACTGGACCAGAATGAGTTAAGATTTCCTTGGGTCCTTCTATAAGTCATTACAGCAAATGCATTTAAAATTTTCTATAAATGAAGAACACCATCTTGAATACACATATTAGCATGTGTTTGCTGAAATGAAATTGACTGTACATATACCATATACCATTGTTTTGCCAATTATTAGGCCTAGCATAAAGGACACAGCCAGCATAAAGATAAACCAGTATCCAAGTTGTATTTGATACAAAAGGGTCAGTACATGGGTGAGCGCTGGGGGTACAAACAAGTCAGTCAGATTATACATAATTGACATCAATCCCACTAACCCCAACAAAGACACCGCAGGACCAACAGTGGGTGGAATAAATGGTGAAATGCAGTCTCCCATAGAAGGGACAGGAGACAACCAAGTCAATAAACCAAACACATAAGACCAAGGAAGCCACATACTGAATCTCTACACAGCCCGCATTTACAAAGGCCAGACCTGACTGGAGCCCAGTCCCAGGGAGGCAGGAGGTCCTTCCCCAACAGGGAACTCTGCACAGGGCATCCACCTCACAGACAGACACTGCCCCTGCCTGCAAGTGGTCCCAGCTTTTATCCCTAAGTGGGACACCTGACCCTTGTTTACTTAATGCAGACCCTGGGGCTCATTTACCTCATGGCTCTCCCTGCCAGGCCGGCCGCACCCTGGAGGGAAGCCTAAGGGCAAACTCACCCCCCCTTGTGAAGGGCTGTGGGAATCACCCATATGTCAACCTTAATTTGGAGCTTGGGGTTGAAACCCTAGCATTTCCAACCATTAGCTGTAGAAACCACTTTTTTCCTCATGGCAAAAGAACTGAACCTTATAATCATTGCCAAACTGACAAAGTATACTTCCTGTTTCCTTTTCTGTATAGTTTTTGTGACTTCTGCTGTGTAGGGGTGCCACTACCACAGGCAGATATGTGTAACTATAAATATGTAGAAGCCAGAGTAGATGTTTACTTAATAAAGCTTTATAAACAGGCAGAAGTATGTAAAAAGTTGGAGCACCATCTGGGTGTTTTGTTTGTGTGGTTCTTTGCAAGAAACACTGGCAAGACAGGTTAATAGAGCTGCATAGCAAAGGCTAGAAATGTTGTCATTTACAATGCATGGAAGATGACAGTGTAGCAGTTGTTACAGCAGAGACTTGCACATCAGTGAAGTGATGTAGCAACAGTAATTTTGCTAGACGTTAAAACAGACACTGATGATGTGAAATTTCTCTTCTTCTGCATATGTCTTTGAGCCAGGGTAACTCTGTTATCTTTGTGTTTATATCTTCTGCATTTTCTGGCATGCCATAGACAAGCTCAAAAGGAAGAATCACATTTATTCAGAATTAGGCTTTCCTGTTCTTCCTTATGCTATTATTTCTCAGTACTCCTCTCTGTTCTAAATCTCTCAAACTCTGGCCCCAGCACACAGCCAGAACAAGAGATGTGTGCTGTGCGTGCCCTGATCATGGACCTTCACCAGGTACTCACATAGAAATACTTCTTCTCAGCCATGTTTCCCCTGGATTTGTGAAAACAGAAGTGCTTTTACCTCATGCTGTAAGAGTGTTGTAATTTTCATTTTCCCTTTAGCTACATTAGCACAGCCAGGCATCTTTCTCTATGTAGGCCAGTCCTATCCCACCTTCCAGTAACATCATGGTTTACAGTCTGTAAGCTGCAAAAGCCGTGCAGTTACATTGCTCATGTCTCAAGACGCTGGTAGCTTGATCTTAGTGCAACATACAGCCTTAGCACATCAGAAAGCAGAGTTTAGCTGCACCAACATGTGGACAGTCCACTCCCCCTTCTCCATCTATAGTAAACTCACTAGAATAACAGTTACTGAAGGTCAGGAAGCCACTTTTCAGCCTGAAAAGATTATGTTTCTTTTTTTCATCACTATTTGTGCATATTTAGACATTTTGATGCAAATATTATGGTTGAAATTCTGCCTGTCATACCTATGGGATTAAACACATTATGAGCTAAACCTTGAGAAGGGCTAAACACTTGAAAGCATCATTCATTACACCTTGATGTAAGCAGTATTCATAGTTCCCATTGTTTTAAGCTTTTGAGTTCAGTACTATTCATGAATAAGGATGGGTTTGACCCTAAACACTTGCCTCTAAAAATAAAATCAATTGTAAAGAGATTAAACTCAGTTTCATCCAAGCTGTAGACTCCAAGATAGATAAATATTTAAAGATGTGATTTGTAATTGTAGTCTACCATTCCCCTAAACCACTGTGAAGTGATAAATATGAAGTACTTTTGTCCTCCTTCAGTAGATTTTGGCATCCTTCTAAAGTGAAAAGGAAACTAAAATAGTTTGGAATTTAATTTGAAAGCATAGTGAAAAGAATAAACATTTCCAAACAGACAAACACAGGGCTCAGCAACTGTAGTTCCTTTGCCATTCAACATAATCAGGCTATGCCTGATCAGAAGCGAAAAATCAAAACTTCTTCATATAGCATTCTCCCTTCTGCAAGCAGGTAGCATCATACCAAGCTTCCAGAACAACCCTGAGCTGCTTGGTGCATTTTTTACAATTAAAGGTTTTATTTTTAAGAGATAGCATTATGTTTTCTTCATACAGCATGGGTCTCAGGTTTCATTATTCATTATTCTACCACCATTCAACCTGTCACCTCGTATTCAGCCATACAGAGCATGAAATGCAAGTACACATGAAGCTAGGGAAATCTTCATATTATCTGTTGATAAATAAGTGACATAAGTATTAATATAGAATGGAGGTATTAACATAATCCACAGCCTTATTGTATGACAGCATGGTAGCCATCCTAGTAGGAAGATTCAAATCATTGCACATGCACTGCCCGTTAGTTATATTCTGCAAAATTTCTCAAGTAGGTGAACACTAAAAGTGTCTGACACATAGAGGTACTACACTTGATTTTTTTTCTTTAAAAAATACCTTAAAAAAACTCACTGTGTTTTTTGTAAAAAACGTGCAACTGTTATACATCAAAGTCAAGCTTGTCAGAACACAAAGCCCTCATCTAGACAGGACAACACACTACACACTTGGCACTGTAAAGTTCTGGGGGATAGTCACATCTCCCACCACATGACTACATAAGTAGACTGGGGTTTGTATTTAATACTGGGCCAGACTGAATATTCACATCTCCACACACACACTTACCTTTTTCTCCCGCCCCTTTTAAACAAGATAAACCCAGCTAGCACTAAACCTGAGAGGGTTTTGACACCTGAAGCTTGCTCTGACATTTCTAGAATGGATCTGCCCTGATCCATGAGCAATTTTGCATTCGTGAAACTGTAAGCTAAAGAGACTACCACAATGCTTTTACTCACAAACATTTCTGCATCTTCTGTGGAATTACCTCATTTAATGCACGTTAAAAAACAGAAAAAGGTTACTTCACACAAGATGCCTAAAGGTAATTATTCAATTTTAAGAATTTTGCAGTGGTTGCCAAATATTTTAGAAATCAAATAAAGGCCTGACACAGGTTCTGGGTTTTGTTCTGGGACAGAATCCATAATGCCTTTCTCTTAAGATCGAAGTTATTGAGGAAGTTAAACAAACTTAACAGACCGTTTGGGCAACAAAGAAACATTAGAAACAACAACAACAAGAAGCCAGGTTACTTAAGATTATTCCAGAATATGCACTAAATCAAAACAAAATGTCTGGTTTGTTTGTTGATTACAACAGGAAGTAGCATAACAAATTCTACAGTTCACATTTACTGAAACATAAGAATTGACATTTTCCCCCCAAAAGAGAGATGTAAATTATTTTTCTCACTGAAAGAAGAAACCAGGGTTGACAAGTACATGATTAAGAGAATACTCAGCTTTCAGAAATGGCATGCCCAGAACAACAGTTTCTACCTCTGCCCATCTTCTCTGCAATCCAGTCTTGTTGTCTAAGCCTCATAGAAATATTAAGATAACTGTCATGTATTTTTTAGATGCACTTGTTTAATGTGTTTGTGCAACGGGAAACATGGAAATAAGGTGTCAGGCATCACTACCTGTACTATGGAAGGGCCAGATTAAAAAACACATTATATTTTTAATCATATATTGTTATATAACTCTTAGTTGATGAAAAAATGAATTTTGCTAGAGTCAAAAGTCCAGCTTCTAAACTGTGTATTAAGTAGTACTAAGCTCTTGTAGTACTAAGCTCTTGTACTGCCAGGATAGTAATCATGGTAGGACTAGATATGTACAAACCATGGCTGAGTCTTGAGGCAACTCTGACATCAACACAAAGTTATCATATTATTTATCCCCACTATACTCCTTTCTCAGCATTTCTTTACCCTGACAGCCCTGAACAGGAACAGCTATTACCTCTCTTTTCAACACATGTCAAAGCATTTGTCTTTAAAACATGGCTCACAGCTCTCCCTTTCAGCCGATTGTTCTGTCGCACAGCATATCACAGCTCAGTTCTGCAAAGAGGGAGGTGGACACAAATTTGGGCCCAAGCCGAGGATGTGCAAGAGACTCCTCTAACTCCGTGGAGGCTGCTTTAAGCTGTATTAGTTTCAAAACTTCAGTGTCAAAGGCTCTGAAACTTGTTGGTGGCTTTGCAAGTAGAAAAATGACAGCAGAGCAGACAGGAACTATGGGACTCCACTGCAAACTGACAAACTATTTGTATTGGCAGAGCATAAAGTATGCAACTACCAAGAAGCTATGAAACCAGAGACTCCACTAAGATTTTACTATAGGATCATCCCTTGCTTAATGATGAGATCTATTCCTGAATAACCCCTTTCCATTTACCAAAATATTTTTTTTCACTAATAACACAATATTTGTGTTATTAATGAATAACAAATTATCTTTGTTCCAGCTCTTTCCTTGAGCACTTATAATTGAGTTTTACATGATAAGTCTCTGTAGGCTGGATTCATCAGGCTTACATAAAGCTAGCAGAGTACCAAAGAACAACGTAGCCAGCACTGGCTTTCTGTCACAGAAACTGGGATGAATTATATCTCAAGATGTCATCTAGTCAATTCCCTTAGGCAATTTCTTTCTGGCATTTTTGGCACCAGTTTTCTTAACCTAAAAGCCACAAGTAAGGAAAAATACATTGCCCTCAAAGACAATCTCCTCAAAGGTTAAAATATCTTAGCAAACTTTGTAGGTCAAAGACATCAGATGCAGTATCTCTTCACTTTGACCTTTCCATAAGTGTTCTGCAGAAATACAGTCCAGGTGGGAGCTACCATGAAACAAATCTAGAATTGATCAGAAGAATCATAGTCAGAGAATTTTATAATGTTTCACCATGAAACAAAAATATCTCAAATGGGGTTTCAGATTCATGACCTGAATCCCTGAGTAGACAGTGAATTTAATGTTTGTGTGTGTATGAAGTGGAAAAGACTGCTCTCACTTTGGCAGATAGTGTTTAAAATTATCTGGACAAGTCAAGGAAATAATCTGTGCACAATATTATGTTTCTGTGGGAATAATCAACTACAGAAGTTCAACTTGAAGAACATCTATGCAGCAGCTTTGCTGGAAAGGAGTTGGGAATGGAATGACTCACAGACCAAAGAGGCTTTACAAAATTGTACTTTTGCAATATGGCATCATCTGAGGTAGTCAGTAGTCAGCATCTCAGGTAATCAGTAGTCAGGACTGACTAAGAAACCCATATGAGTAAAAGCCTTACTAGTGGGAATAATCTGCTCTAAGTACCACAGTTTAGAAATTATTATATTAGTGGGAATTTTCTAGAGGAGACTAACAACAACAGCTGGAATCATAAGGGGCAGAGTGGGTAGGGGAGTTGGAGATGACAGGGATATTTAGTTAGTCTAGGGACTACATTGCAATGAGAAAATTAATAAATATTTCCCTGTGTCTCATGTATGTAGGAGACGCAATAAACCTGGATTCCATATAGATTAGATGTCTTTGATAGTGTGGATGTTTTAGGGCAAGAACGGATTATCTAGGAAAGATTATGGCAGTTCCTAGGAAAAAAATTTTAAGAAACTTTCAGGCAGAATGCATGAGAATAAACTAGAAAATCTTAAAAGGTCCCTTCCAGCCATATTCTTTGTTATTCTATCTATAAAAGCTGAGCTCTCAGCTAGTTTTAGAAAAGCTCATGACATATTCTTGGCCTAATATATATAATGGCTCACCAGCTTGGATCATTAATTTCCCCTTGTGGACCTCATCTACACAGTGCATGCCATTCTTACCACAGTCAATACTGCTGTCTCCCACTGACCTCTCCAGCACCACCATTGAAAGCCCATGTTTCCTGACCTACTTTGTGTTTTGTCTCCCTGACACATTACTGGAGGGCAGATTTCTTTTCCAAACCCAGAGCTGTTTGGCTTTTAATTAAGATTCATTTTTAAAACTTCTGGTAATGCTCCAGCTTCTTTTTCATTATCAGCTCTGTGGTGCACAATTTAAAATTCCATCTGCTGGCACACACAAACAGATAGTTCTCCTTACTCAACATTTTTGGATTCTGTTGTTATGCCAGTGCCATGTGATGCAAACGTAGGCAACATTGTGTCACGTGCCTTTTGGAGCACAATATGCAATGTAGCACAATGCCATGTGTCAGCTTTTGTCTTCTGATGGCAATAACCCCTTGAGCTAAATGCATCCATGTTTCAGAACAACAGATTTTTTTTTCCTGTTTCTTATTTAGAGTAATAAATGGGTTTTATTTGTTTCAACTATAGTTAGTTCTGGTAATAGAGTTGGAGAGATACCCACAGAAAACAAAGCTGTGTGTTCACCCTGTCTTCTATGTTATTGCTGCAGAAAACCAGCTTTAAGACACAAACACTTTAAATATAGTGTAGGTAATCTATCTGATGAAAAAACAGATTCTCTTCTCTCCATGCTATCATCATAGAATTATTTTCAATAACACGTTGGGGGGTTTTCCTCCATAGGAAATTACATAAAATTGCTGAGAAAAAGTTCTGGTTCTAGTTTACAAGAACGATCCATGTTTGACTGGGGGAATGACAGTGTCCACTGCTGGCAAACTTCTCTCAAATCTCAGGCTCGTCATCCTCTCCAATTTTCATAGCCATACTAGATACAGAAGTTTCTCCGGTTATTGCTGAATCTTCAACCTCACTTCTTCAGAAAAGCATTAAAAAGTAATGAAAACTAACTTCAAACATATGAAATCAACCTTCAGCATGAAGATGCCAGGCAAGTCTGGAGTAATAGATATCAGAGGACAGATTACCTCAAAATATTGACTGGAACACAATCTTACATACACATCCCAAATTGTCTTAATTTACCAAAGAGGAATGAAACTTAACAGATCACTAAATCAAGATGATGGGGTAGTATTAATGACACAACTGCCCCTTTATATCTCCAGCTCACTAGAAACTGCTATTCTCTAAAGTGGAGAACCTGGTTGCAGCGATCTTGCTACCTATCTTCTCCATCCAGGACTGTGGTAAATCTTATACATGAAAAGCATACACATCTAAGAATGATTAAAAATGTAGAAATTGCTTATCATGTGACATGCCAAAATTTGTCTGTTTGTCCATGCAAGGCTCTAGTTTGTTTTCACTGCAGATTTTCAAAGAAATCTGGTTACTCCAGAGGCTCATCCCTCTTCAGGAGTCCTCTAAGTTCGCCGTGTTCTTCTGAAACAAGTCAAAGCCCACAGGTGAATCAAGCAAACAGTAGCGAGGAAAATACTTCTCTTTGAGGCTCTCATGGATTGAATTGCTAGAAGAGGTCAGTTCACTCTTGCCTCATTGCAGATTTTTCCCTGTAGAAGTTCTCCTGACCACCAACAACCATGAAAGGGGAAAAGAAGAAGACATGTGCTATGCAATCCTCCCTCAGGTAGATTCTTCTGTACAAGCACTGAAGAAAAAACCTAAAACTCCTTGCAATCCACCAGACAAGTTCTTGACCTGCAAATCCTGTTTGCTAGGGTATTGCCTAGGTGACAGCTGTTTTAGGAATTTCCTAATGCAGATTAACACTCTGGGCAACCACTTATTCAGTAATTCAAAACCAAATCCTGAACATACACTGGTGTTCAGACCTCCTGTGACTCCTGCAAGCTGCATAATCTATGAACACGTTGGCACACAAAAGTGTGTTCTAATTAATAGAATCACTATCACAATGTGGTACACATCATCAAATTTTTACATTGTCTTTGATCCAACAGTCATTGGCAATATTTCAATACATGGTAACTACTTTAACTTATCATATTATTATCCTTCTAAGCATGTTTAAAATTTGCAGAGCTGCAAAGCATTAATTTTGCTCACAGTTGAGGTTTCTATACACTGATGTCTCAGCTGAGCAGTTTAAAACAAGACTTGAAATCTGTCTAAACTTTTCTTCATTTATTTTCAACACCTCTGAGTGATACTTTAGCAGCCTTGAAAATACTTCCTTTCATAATGAGAAGGAGGCAGTGTTGCTTTTGGACTGTAATGCCTTTCTTCCTTTTTTTTTTTCTTTTTAAACCAAATTATCATTTCAGATAGTGGAATATTTTAATTAACTATTTGCATGCATCAGTCAGCAAATAAAGTAGAAATTAAAATGCCAATATATCTTCATATCTTGTGAAAGGAATTCAATATAAAAACAATTAGTAGTTGCAGCTTTGCTGCATGAGAGCTAAGTGCTTGATCTTTTACTGCTGTTGTGGGAAAAAACCCTCCATCCACAGGCCTCCTCCACTCCAAAATTAAAAAGAACACCCAAGAAAACTGTGTGGTCATTTTGCCCATGACAGAGAGTACATTTGCTGACCTCTTGCCATTGATCTGTATGTTCTTTTAAGAAGAACTGAGGCAGCTGATGTTCCCTTGAAGAAGAGCAAAGGAGAGAGTGCTGCCCATCTACTTGGCCCTTATCAAGCCAAAGAGCCATCTCAAGGGGGAGATGTTCCAGTAACAACTGCATTTGGCTGGCAAGAGAACAGTAGACAGGGAGTCTTATACAGACCGTTTTAACTTCTGTCCTGCCCTGATCTGTTGGTTTGTGTTTTCTTGATTTCAAACGAGTTACATTTATAGCTTTTTCAGTGAAAAATGGGATTTTCTGATCTTTTGGTCTTCCATTGGGAGTTCAATATGAGGAGAAGATCTGAGGATATGATATGGGAGTTCAATATGAGGAGAAGCAGATCCATCTCAGAGTTTGGACCAGGTTAGTCTCCCATCCAAATGCCTATAATTGTTGGAAACAGTCAGATGATACTTCCCCATCACTTTACAATTTAATATAAAACATGAACTTCAATGTCACGGTCACCAGGCAATATAATCTTGTCATACTGCAGGTACTTAAAACAGGATCAGTGCATGCTGCAAAATGAGAGCAACAGCAATGCATGTAGAAAAATTAATTGGAGGAGGAATAAAGCCAAGGGGCAGGTTTTTATTTTAAAGGTTATAGAAAAAGGATTTATTTAGGGACTCTGAATTTGGGGTTTTTACCTTTTATAGATTTAAAACAGGGAAGCTCTTTTATTGAATCAAACACAAATAGCAGTATCTGGATCTTATAAGCAAAAATCTACTTATGTATCAGACATATTTTTGTTCCAAATCTGGCCTGACAAACAACTGCACCTAATTCAAACTAGTTGAAAGAATGGAGAAAGAAACATAAGGGTAAAGATAATAGCATGACCAAAAAAAACCAAACCCAAAATATGTCTCTCTACCAACAGGACAATGAAAGTGTTAATTTTAGCATCTATAGTTAAAAGCATGAAATAAATATTTCTATTTTATTAGAACAAGACTTGCGAAAATAAACTAGTCATACTTCCACTAAGAAAAATGGGAAATCTTATATTGCGGCATTTTGAGACTAAGGTTCAAAACTTTAGTTTTGAATTAATTAATACATCTTACATTTCATGCAACATATGCATTCAGCAGAGCTAGCAGGAAATCACTCTATTTTACTGACATTTTCAAATTAATGTCTTTACCAAATCTGATCACCAAGTGTTGATGTTTCCCACAGAGGGGAAAGTTCCCACAAAAATTTCAGAGGGAAAATACTCAAAATATGCAAATTATTAAGGACTGTTAAGACCTTCCTAGTTCAAACAAAATAAATTGAAATATTTTGGTTTGTTTGTTTGTTTGCTGTTATTGCATGTAGAGATAAAATTAAGCTTGTAGACCTCAAAATCCTTTACCAGTTTATCAAAATCATTATCAGAGTAACAGATTGGAAATAACATCTTTCAGCCCTTCCTCATATACTTCCATCAAAACAGCATGGGAACCAGAGACAGATGCTCACTGAAGTAATTGCTGCAACGGTTTAACATGTTATTGCCTGAAGTGAGAGTTCAAGTCCTAAGCCAGAGCCAGTGGGATGAATCACGCTCTTCCTCCTTCTTACAGTAAGGTTAGCAATTTGGTCAGGTTAATACCATTTTCTTTGTCCCAATCGTAATGACGAACACTGGAAAGATCCTTTCATCCTTTGTTTTACGTTCTGGCAAAGAGACACTATCAAACAATCCTCGGAAAACAGCTTTTTAGTCCATTGCATTTCTGAAGTGAACATCAAAATGAGGCTTGATAAAATTTTAACCGTTTTAATTCTACCATCATGAAAACACAACCATCTAGAAGAACATTTAGCAGCATAGTAATGAAACGTGCTGTAGACTGATATTTTTTCTTTTACTTTTTCTCTCATGAGCCATCTCCTGCTTTCCACAGACTGTTGTGAAGCCATGCACATGCACACAAGTTTGTGGACTCCTTTTACCTTTGGTAACATATCCAAAGCTTAACATGAATGCTGAAGGAAGTTATGTTAACAACAAATGTGACTTAATGGACCAAACTTTTCAGAACACACACTCTTTTCTTTAATGAACATAAACGGTGCATTTGAGCCAAGAGTCTGGACTTGAAAATTAACTGAAAAATTAACAGCAGTTCTTTCTAGCCTAAAGCTAGTAAGCTGTAGAGCCACCTTCTGTGCTTATACGCTCCCCCACCTGAAGAAGAAGGGGACCTTTAATGTTTGCTAGGGACACATGGCAGAGTTGCACAGTTGTACCTATAGTGCTAGGGCCTGAATAACTGGTCCTGAAACAAAGTTGATCTGTAAATAAATATCATAACCAAATGTTATCCATTACTAGTATCTGTTAATTAGTAAAATCTGTATTACCATTAGCATTTACTATTAGTATCTGATCATTAATGAAATATGTATGCTCACTAGTGAAAGATGTAGCTTAGACAAAATATAATCAGCAATGAGAATGAAATGTCACGAGAATGTATCCAACTTTCTTTGTTTAGCCTTTCAATGCTGAGAACCCAAGTTTGGCCTTGTTAGAAACTCCCTTGGTTCTCCCCTACAAGCCCTGGCCAAGCTTTGGGTGGAATCCAACAGGAGGATGAAAACAGATGTTTCCGCTCAAAAAAAAAGTGCAAGTCATTGTCACTTGCTGATTTTTGGTGTGTAAGGTTGGACCCGCTCACAGTGACATTGGAAGCCTCACCTATGGGTGGACGCACTGCGTAGGATTTCCTACTGGCCGGGACAGGCTCCCCAAACCCTCGCTGTAACCGGGGCTGCCCAGACACTGCGGGTCTGGGTGAGGGTAACGGATGCAAGTGGTGATGGATCTTTCTTAATCACTATTCTCCCCAACATGTAGTAATGATTTGGTGCATTACCTTGCTTATTCTTATTTTCTATAATTAAACATAGTAATAATTAAGTGTACTATTCTGTATTTTTCTTATGCTTATTTTCTGTATTACTTGGTTGTATCCTTTAATTATTAACACGAAAATAAGCATACTCTTTTCACTCTGGTGGCTGAGTTTAACTGGCATTCTTTATCAGCAATACAGCACCCCATTACTTTGCTTTACTTTATGCTAGTACTGGTAGCTCTGTGCTACTCTTTCGAGCCAGCATTACTGAAAGGGACAATCTGGGAGCCACACCCAGCTCCTGGCCACTGCTCACCCCCAGTGTAGCAGAGAATTGGGACAAGGGTATTTAATCCTCCTTACTTATGGTGCTTAGGTGATAGAGCAGAACAGTGTACAAACATCCAGTTCCTATAGAGGACCAGAATGGAGAGCGCCCCAGGTTTATGGAGAATACACTGTATACGGGGAAGACATAACTCAAATCCAAATTTGACATCCATGCTAATATTTATTTATTTATTTATAATGCTAAATATCATATATAATTGAACTGGTCATGAATAAAAATCCTAACAGGACATGAGAAAAAACAGGAAAAGGGGAGTGATATTACTGGGTACACAGACTGCAGTCGTACAGTGGCTGAAACCCATCAGATAAGGTATTTCTTGATATTCTTCTAGAGTTGCAACCACCTACTAAAACACTTTTGGACAGGTCTTAACAGCAAAACAGACAGCTGGAAGTGGAGGAATCTGACTGCTGACATATTGTCACATCACAACTCTAATCTGTGGGCAAATTGAATGTAAATGGTGGCCATGAATGCCAGGTTTGTTTAACAAAGGTTCTGGAAATATCTCCAACAGAAATGGAGGTATGCTAGTTTCATTAGAAAGGGCCTGAAAAGACACAGGTTATTCTTAATGTTTATATATTTTCAAAAGGAAAAAATGGATTAGCCACACAAAAAGTAAACTGAAATCTTCAAGATTAGTTTGTGGTTTATGAACAGTCAGAATTAGAGCAATGGAAGTAAATATACATATAAAATAGATCAAAAAAGTCTGTATGAAGTTACTGCAGCAAAATACTGGAAACAAAATCAGCTAATCAAACCCAAAATTTCCAAGTTACGCTGTTCTTACGGCTTCGTTAGGAAGCCTTCAAATAAGGGAGAATTATCAAACTTAGAGGGAAACTGCATGGCTTTTGAGCAGTTTTAAACATGTTATCTATTCTAGTTCAGTAGGTTAACATGCCTTGGTTTGGGCATTTTTTTTATTTATTGTGGTTTTAATTCCAAGACGGTTCTGAAACACGGACGTCTTTATCTGTGGGAGTTAAGCGGTTAAAAAAAAAAAATCATCCTTCAATCTCTAGTCAATTAAAAATAATGGTAATGTGTATATCCACTAGATAACAAAATTCTGCTGAATTTCAATTGTTTTTTCCCTGTAAACAGGAAAGAGTCCAAGCTGATTTGACATCTGGTTTGATCTGATTAGAGACTGCACCTAGGTTTGTTTAAAGTTGGCTCTAGACTTGTTTACAAATGTATTTTTTTGAGAAATCAGGAAGCAGTCTGCAAGTAAGAATAAGAAAAAGTGGGTCTGAAAAAGACCTGCACATCTCCAGCCAGTATAATATGCAGGAGACTTGTATGTGAATTTTGGTAACAAATACACACAAGTCTAGCCTATGCAAAAAAAAAAGCCTGGTAGGTTTTTTGTTTGTTTGTTTGTTTTGTACAGGTTGTTTTCATTAACTAGAGCTTCATTTCCAGGAATGTAAAGATGTGGTGCAGCCCAAAGCCTGACAGTCAGACAAACAGCACATCAGCTACCTTGACCAAAGCCTGAAGGCACCTTGTGGAAAGAAGTCTTTTTCCAAGAGAACTGCAAGACAAGTTGCTGGATTGCATTTATTTATTTGTTTGTTTATTTGTTTATTTATTTATTTATTTATGTCTTTTAAAAGCCACCAAACTTAAGTATCAAAAGAGACAAGAGGAAAAGACAAAGTCAAAACTTACAGGTAGATCCTTTGCAGCTACAGTGGGAGCTGAAAGAAATGCTAAGAAAGCACAGGGTGTTACAACAGAAAGGGAAAAATCCAAGAGTTGTGATAAATGCTCATGCTCTGTGTGTTGCTAGCTCTGAAGCCCTCCTATTGCTCATCACACTAATTTAATCTTTTCCTCAATTCAGAAAACTATATGTATCCTGAAGAACTACATACATTTTCACATGTGTTTCTACATTATTAACACAGTGGAGCTCCTATCCTAGGTTGGGATAGTGCAGCAGCAATACAAAAATTGTAAAATAATGCTGATATTCTTTACAGGTCCCATAGGATGTTAAGTTTAAGGATTGTCAAGCAGTTAGTGTTACTATGGGAACTGATTTCTTGGTTAGTCACACATTCAAGTTATTTATCTTATTCTGCACTTAAATGAAAAATGTTGGATGATTTTGTTCCAGGGCTACCTCAGTTGCATGGAAAGAAGTGTTTAGTTTATTAGAAATGAATCCACTGCAGTAAGTAATTTTTCTTCTTCTGTAGTAACACATTAAGTTAAACCTGGCTACACTATTTTCTGATGAAAGATGGATGCACTTGTAATTCCAATAGTCTTAAGAAGTGACAGAGCAATTAAACTTTGAAATAGTGACAGCCCCTGCTAGGTGGCTGTAGCACCTGGACTAGTGTCTAACTAGCCTACCTGTGTGGAAAATTCCCAATGGATGTTTTTTCCTACAGAAAGGACAGAGTTTTTATCTTCTTACTGACCAAGAACTTTCACAATTTCCTTTCCATAGTAAGATAAATTAAAATCACTTCACAAATGATGTCAGAGAGCAAATGATGTCAGACAGCATGATGAAAATTCGTGTAGGTCCAGGATGAATTTTATGTCAGAACACACATACATTCACCTGAAGAAGTTCTGGCATTTGTTTGCAACACCAGAAACAAAGGTCCAGGTCTCAACGGTAGTTGGTAGAGACTGCACTCAAACCAGGGTTAAATTTAAGTGTTATGAGTTTCTCTTTCTCTCATAGAAGCAGAGGAGGTGGGATGAAAAGGCTTTGATTTCTCCTCAGCCCAAGTCCACTGTTATGTACAAAATAATTTTTTCTCAGAAGAACTTAGAGAGTATATTTTCACACACTTTTGGAGAACCAAAAGCATGCTCATGTAGAACACTGTTTTATTTTTCTTTTATCCCTATGTTAAATATTTGTGGATTCAAGGTGAAAAATGAGCCAGGCCTCAGGCAGCGTTTAGTTAATTTTTCCATTTCACTAAGAGATTGCCACTGTTCAGTACATTTGCAGAAGTCATCCTTTTCCCCTCCACAAGCATTTTCTCCTCATTCTCACAATTAAAATAAATAAAATATATATATATTACATATATATATATATAAAAATTAGTGTTTCAGACTTCCTTTATGAAAACCAAGAACAACACTGACTATGCTTACACTTCACATCTGTCATAGATTTTAGGCATCCTAGAAGAAAACAATCACTTTGGCAATTTTATTCACTTTTTATTGCTTCAAAACTGTTATAAAACATAATATCCATAACATCCTCCATATAGATTACCTATTTAACCACCCCTACAAGTCTCAAATCATCATCTGCAATATACTTAAATAAAAGATGCTAGTAAAGGGTGGGAATGTGGCCCTTGTGAGGACAGCATGTGTAAGAAAAACATCTTTGTTTTAACAATACATTCTCTGAAGAGTAATAACTTGTTGTTACAGAAAAGTAAGTGCCTTGTGTCTCACTAGGCTACATCAGATGTGACAAAATATGAGGTTCTTATAGAGTTAATGGCATAACATGAGACAATCCACAGACTACACCTGATAGCTACCGAGAAACTGATAAGCAAATGATCCCTTGGGATCTAATTCAGCAGTAAAACCTATCAAACTAACAACAAGAAAACCCACAATAGTTTACTGAATACCCAAATATTTGCTGATACACTACAAAAGCAGGTGGGCAGAATTTAAACTGGTCCCTTGATGATGGTTAACTGCAACATCTAGTATAATCTGGCCTGAAGACTCACAGCTTGACGGAGGTTAGAGAACAAAACTTAGCTTCCAGGGCTGAGAGCTGTAAATCCTCAGCATTTCCACATACCCCTGCTTTCCTCTCTTACAATTCTGTCCATGGGATATATAGTAGCTTTCAAGTATTTTGATTATTACAATCTTTCATTTTAAAAAGCCTAGAAAGCAAACAAGTAATTTTTTTTTTTCCAGATAGCTGAAGAAATACACCTACAAGAGGGCCTGAGGTGAGGGATGGAGATAAAGAACAGAATCACTTAAGCTTAGTTGAAACCTCAACATGGAGTGTTGGGAGGGAAACAGCAGGAAATCATACTTTTACTTTGAGCTCTAATTTCTGCTGTTTGTAACTTAGAGTGATACATGACAAAAGCAGTATACTAGTGATCAAAACCAATCCTACTTTGAGAATATACAAGTGCCTTGCCCTTAGTGACAATAACAAATTGTCTGGACTACAATTTTCTAACGTTCATGGCATAAAAATCCAGTGGTGATGGCGACATTGTATCTGCCACTAGGCTCATAGTTCAGATAGAACTGAATATATCAAATACATACAGTACACAGTAGATTTTCACATCATCTTGATAATGTGGCAGATCTCGATAACCACAGTGACATGGAATTAGAGAGTGTTATTTCGGATCCAAGTTCACAGAATCCCAGAATCGTCTAGGTTGGAAAGGACCTTGAAGATCATCCAGTCCAACCATTGATCTGACACTGACAGTTCCCAACTACACCGTATCCCTCAGTGCTATGTCGACCTGACTCTTAAACTCCTCCAGGGATGGGGACTCCACTACCTCCCTGGGCAGCCCATTCCAACGCCTAACAACCCCTTCTGGAAATAAATACTTCCCTGGCACAACTTGAGGCCATTCCCTCTTGTCCTGTTGCTTGTTACTTGGTTAAAGAGACTCATCCCCAGCTCTCTGCACCCTCCTTTCAGGGAGCTGTAGAGGGCGATGAGGTCTCCCCTCAGCCTCCTCTTCTCCAGACTAAACACCACCAGTTCCCTCAGCCGCTCCTCCTACGACCTGTGCTCCAGACCCTGCACCAGCTTCGTTGCCCTTCTCTGGACACGCTCGAGTCATTCAATGTCCTTTTTGTAGTGAGGGGCCCAAAACTCAACAGGAATCGAGGGGCGGCCTCAGCAGTGCTGAGCACAGGGGTCAGATCCCTTCCCTGTCCCTGCTGGCCACGCTATTGCTGACACAAGCCAGGATGCCCTTGGCCTTCTTGGCCCCCTGGGCACACTGCCGGCTCAAAGTTCTGGGTGATTAACACATTTGGAAAAGAAGGGAGTACTTCATAGTACCTGTCATATTATCATACATCTTGATATAAAAAATTTATAATTTTCCATTAGCAAAGGGCATCACTGATTCTTTATCTGATCCAAGTCCCACTCCCACCAGGGCTTCCAGAAGAAGCAGAGACACATTATTCTTGTGGGGGTAAGTTTCCAATGATATGCCTTTCAGTGAATATTATATCCATTTAACATATGACCACCTGCTTGAAGGTAGCATTTTTTCCATGTGTTTTGAGAAAGAAAAGCAAAATCACAAGTCACGGCAGTTTTGAGTCATATTTCCTCAGAAAGAAAGAAATAGCCATTGGCTCATAAAAAGTTTTCCAACACAGCTGCTTTTCCTGGAGCTTTGACAGCAGAGCTGTGCCTCTGAATTATAAACAGAGCTGCTGCTTTGGCCATCATAAATTTGGTTCAAAAATATAAACACTTTAGAATAAAATAGTCTTGGACTGTAATATCCTGTGAGTTACTGAAAAAGATGCGTATACAATTGGAATCCATTCTTTCGCAAATGCTCAGAAACCACAGCAACAGTAATTATTTTTCCTCAAATGCTTTTAAACTCACTCCAGCCATTGTTCAGTGATTTGTAGGCTCTGCAGAAAAGCAGATGGTGTGCTTTGACCATTGTTTATTTTAACAGCAATTTTATTCCACTGTTGTTTCATATCCTTTCTCCTTCTTGTTGCATCTGCTCATTTATTCAGTAATTCTCCTGGGCAAGGGCAATTTCTGTGTTGTGTGTGAATGGTGCCTAACACAGGATGGCTCTGTCCCTAGTGCAGGTATCTGGAGGCAGAAGTTAAGACACTAAACAGTCTTTTTTGATAGCTATGTGCTATCTTAAGTCACTTGAGGTATGATGTCAAGCTTTTCATCACTGTAATTTTTGCCCAATTAAGAGATCTAGCAGACAAAAAAGCGCACTTCACTTGGTGGATTTATGAAGAGAGAAGGTGTCTAAGAAGCAGCAGAAATAGTCTGAATAATGGTCTACTCAGTCTTCCTCAGGGAAAAAAAATGTGAAAAGACATGGGCAAGGCAAGGAGAACTGTTGACAGTCCTTTCAATGCTACAAGCACTAAGAAGTGATACTGAGGAACCACATACATGCTCTATGGTCTCTGATTCCCTGTAAGTTCATAGGTAACAGAGGTCCACTAATTCTCATCCCTCTTGTTCTAGTGAAAATGCTATGACTTGCTCTGAAGGTAGGCTCAAGTGGACAGAAAATACCACCGCAGTGACCTAATTGGAGGCAACTCAAATCTTTGGCTACAGAGATTATTTCAATTTGAAGAGACCCACCCACAGAAAATAAGGGGTGAGTTCTAGGTAATAACACCACAGTTGAGTTTCCAACCACTGGAAACAAGTACATCTTTTCTGTTTTAAACAGTTATTCCTAAGTAAATTATCCCTGAAAAAAACAAACCATAACTTTTAAAAATGTTCCTGTTTTATTATTCAGCTCTTTTAAGTTACTTTTCAATACCATTTAAGAATTGGTACACAGATGAAGAGCAGATGCTTCCTTTTGATTAGTCTTAATACAACTCATTTACTTAAATACAAACAACAAATAAACCCCAGCACATGAACTTTGACCAGTATTTGCACTATATTCCCCCGCTGGACACCTCAATCTTTAAGTCCTTATTTTCTGCTATATGATCTGTGTATGCAACTACATCACGTCATCATGATGAATCACTGTTGTAGGGATCAGCTGTTCCTTTTGTACATTCTAAATAAATAAAAGGGACATTTCTGAGTTGTTATTTAAAATGTAAATTCTTCATAAATAGCTGAATCAAATGAGCTGAACATATAAGTGAACTTGTCCTGTGTCTGCCTAGGTACTTTCTATGGCATCACTACTCTGTGACTTGACTATGAAGTACTTCAGTTCTCTGGCACTGCAGTGTGGAGATTGTTGCATCCACACATCTGACCTGTTATGTTATTGTATTGTAATTATTATGTAATTATTGTAATTATTATTATTTTATTATATTTATTTATAATTATTATTATATTCATTTATATATATTATTATATATTATTTATAATATTATATATTTATTTATAATTATTATATTATTGTAATTATTATTATTATATTACATAATAAATATATTATGTAATGTTATTACATTGCTCCGTTATGAGGAATCAAGGACCAAATTCACAGACAAATGTGCATCATGTTGTGAAGCAGCAGCACAACAGTCTGGTGGGTAGAAATGACAGAAGCAGCTAAAGCAGCAACAGGTGCCCTGAGAAGGACAAATAAAGAGGTCACAGTTGTAAGCCATAGCACCTGTCTGCATGGGTCTCCTGCCTAGTTAGGACCAAGATTAGATGGTACCTTCTGACATAAGTGCACAAGCACCTAGAGTGCCATGGGGGAGAAGAAATTGAGGAAGATGCCAGATGGCAAATCCAATCAAGAGAAACCACTGCAGAAGTTACCCAAGCTGTGACTATCTGAAGTGCTAAGTCTTGGACAACCAGCCCAAGCCAGAGTTGACCTATATATGAATCCTGTATATTTTATAACTGAAACCATTGTGCTAGTGGGTATTGTACTAAGTTATAACAACCCATCTATGCTGATGTAAAAAGTGCTAAAGCATTGAAATACTGAAGCCTGAACAACAGGCCCCAAGCCGAAGCTGCTAACTTAGTCTGTAATCATTAACAAAGTGTGTAAGCTCACTAGTGAGAGATGCAGCTTAGACGAAATATAATCAGTAGAGAGGAGAGAATCCAACTTCCCTCATTTAGCCTTGTTCAAGGCTGAGAACCCAAGTATCTGGCCTTGTTAGAAACTCCCTTGGTTTCCCCCCCGAGCCCTGGCCAGGCTTTGGGTGGAATCCAACAGGAGAATGAAACCAGAAATTTTCCGCTCAATACAAAGATGCCAGCTATTCTGGCTTGTTGATCTCTGGTATATAAGGCTGGGCCCATTTGCAGTGACTTTGGAAGCCTCACCCGTGGGTGGATGCACCGCGTGGGATTTCCCACTGGCCGGGACAGGCTCCCCAAACCCTCGCTGTAACCGGGGCTGCCCAGACACTGCGGGTCTGGGTGATGGTAACGTGTGCAAGCGGTGATGGATCTTTCTTAATCACTATTCTCTCTCTCGTGTAGTAACGATTTGATTAATTACCCTGTATTCTCCTGTTTGTTGCTTTAAGTGCACTATTCTGCTTTTCCTTACTGCATGTTTTCTTTATTAATCTGTTACATTATTTGGTTATCACCAGTAAAATATGCCTACCGTTTTCACTCTGGTGTCTGAGTTTAACTGGTATCCTTAATCAGCAAAACACTAGCAAACAGACAAATTCCACTTGCGAACTGTCTCTCTTTCCCCACTCTTTGAGGGATTCAGGTATTTAGATTGCTTGTTTTTCAGAGCCAACATAACAAAGTCTCATTCTCTATTGCTCACAGACATGCTTAACAGCAATAAGAAGAGTAACAAAGAACTTCATTGCTAAATAACTCTGCTAGAAAGATAGAAAAAATTATATAGAATGTCACTAATGCTGCTTCAAGCATGAGAGGCTGAAGTAATGGCAGTTGAAACAGAAGGAATATCAACTAGAGTACAAGCAGGAATACCAACGATTTAATGAAATTTGAACACATGCTTTAAAAGGACCTCAGAGACCTGTCCAAGCCCAATAAGTCTGTGTTTTGCACTCTCATACACAACACTGCTATCACAACAGCTATTCCAGAGATACTCCAGAGCAAATGGAGCTCCAGCTGCAGGCTGGGCATTGAAAGAAGCAGCTTCAACAGCAGTGAACAAGAACAGTTCCACCAGAGTGTATATTGTAACTAGGAGGTAAAGCAACATGGTAGGAGATGTGGGGTGAAATCACTTCATGGGCAAAAAGAAAGGCTATTCATGCTGAGCTCCTTGAAGAGAGGAGAGAAGGCCAACAGCTTCTTTTCTGGTTGTTTTTGAAGACACTGATGCAAGAAGCACCCAAAGGGCCTTAAGCAAAGGAGGCACTCACACTGCTGAAAGCTGTCTGCAAAGGGGTTCAGTGGCTGAAGAATGCTAAAAGCCTCAGTGCCTGAAGACTAAGAGGAAACTGAGCAGAGCACTTCTGAATATCTACACTTTGGGCTTAGACACTTCTAAAGAAATCCGAGCCCATAAGTCCTTTTTAAAACATAGCCTTCCTTGTGAAAAAAGCTGCCACTATAGGATGTCATGAAAATCTGTGGAGGTTTTAGGGTTTTCTTCTGGTCTGTAGTACAAAATTTAAGTCAGAAAAAATACCATGGAGGAAAGCAGAACACACTAATGTAAAAAGAGTTAAATGAGACCAGAACCTGCCCCACAACCAGAGATATCTGTAAAGACTGGATGTTCTTTTTGACGCATTACATAACACATTGCAGCAAAACATTCAGTTGCTTCCAGGACTCTAAACAGTATCAAAAAATAAAGTTATTTTTAAAAGAGATGAAGCCATGACTTTCAAGAATTATGCTGAGTAAATTTTTATCCATCTGACTTTCTGTATATGAAAGTAGCATTGGGTCACTTTATCTTTTGTTTCAAAATAAATGTACTTTAACTTTTTTCTGGGAAGGATATGAGGGTGGGATAAGAGGAAGCTGAAAAATTAAGACCAATTCTTTGAAATGAAAATTGCCTAATAAAAGATTATCAGTGATAACAGACGATTTGTAGAATGTGATAATGCTGCATGCAAATGGTTTCTGAAATGCTGATGCACACAAGCCTCTAAAATAGATTTTTATTGCTATGGCATGTCCAAAAGATGTTGTCTTCCCATATCACATTTTTTAAATATGTTTACGCATGCTAAGATTGGCAATGTGTCCCATATATTCATGAAAAATTATTGATTTTGAAAGACTGTGTAGGTGATGCTGCTGGTATGACTTCTGCAATAAACAGTAATAAACTACTGCTATTGTTCTCTGGACTTCAATTTGTAAAAATTTTAAGTAGTAAACCAAGTTTTCTGAAATATCTATACATTTTTGGAGGTTATGCTTGGACTTTAAGGTTTCAGATACCTACAAATAATCCCAAACTGGAAAAAAGTGTATTCAGTGGGGGGAAGAACAAGGAGAGGTCTTGTAAGAAACTCTTTTCATTTCAGATCACTGTCAAACTTTGCAGTCTTATCCCTTTTTGTATGAAATGTTACCAGCGTGACCTGGTTTTGTTATTAACATGTCTTCCAGTAATAGCAAGAGAAGAAATCCTAGCAACAAAAAGGCAATATTGATTTCTATTTTATTTTGTATGTTTGGAATTGTATTCATACACATTGCTTAGTCATGTGTGTTAGCTCTGTCTTTGGGATTATGCACTTTTTGATGTTTGCCTAGACGAGTTTAATTTGGTCTTCCAGTTACACCCATGCACTTCTCTAATTGCGTGGCAACAAAATCAAATCTTGGTGAGACTGAGCAGTAATATCAGGGCTCAGTGCAGGCTGGAGGAGTGCTGGGAACAATAGGGGCTCCCTGGGGCTGCAGCTAGGCAATGCATTGCCACTCAGGGCCATCCCACCACCCCAGCCAGTGTGCTTGTGTGCCCTGTCACACCACATGCCCTCTGCACAGCTAGCAGTCACAAACACCCTCTGTGTCTTATGATGACTCTGGCAGAGAGCACCAACTCATTCACAGACGTGTCAAGACCCACAAGATGTCCCTTTTTCTCATTCACATCATCCCTTGCAGCCTATCCAGAACTGTTTTATCTCAGAAATACATACACAGCAGGAAGAGGGGATCCTCTTAATAACATAAGGAGCAAGTTGTTATGTTAATAACATAAGGAGTTGTCCTCCTACCACTGCTTCTGCATTTGCACCCTTTATGTAGAACAGATACCAAGCTGAAGGTCTGCAATACTGGGAGTCAGCAAGTGTGAGCTTTGCAGGGGCACTGAAGCTGACACTATTTTTCACACTTGCCACCTACAGAAGGAGGGAAACGAGCCTACATGTGATATACAGACCCCAGCTAGTTCGTTTTTTCAGCTTTAATGTGAATAATAGCAGAGTGAGATAGTTTGATTAGGGCATACTGTAATAGCAATAAAGTGGGAGAGGAGGTCCCACCAGTCAACTGCACACCAGCCTCCCAGATCACAGTCCCTGGCCCTGACACTGCAAGGTGAAGCTCTCAGAGACGGATCCCGGTCTTACAGAGAGTTTCTATTGTATGGGGAGGGGGTTATTTGGGGTGATATGGGGTCTGCAGAGAGAAAGAAGGCAGGGAGAGAGGAAAGCAGCCCTTTCCCTTTATAGCAGAGCTAGTTCGGTCTACAACAGATACGTGATTCTCAGTGACAGGAAATTGCACAGAAGTAACCTTCTCAACAATTTCTACTGATCTGCTAAAATAACCACTCTAAAATCATGTTATTTCAAAACCCTACAACTGGGAAATTTCTCTGTGAAATCAGATGCACAACAAATACAAGGAAGATAGTGAACATTTACACTAATTCCCACCTACAAAATCCTTAGCTCCTTACCAAAACTACTGTATTCTGTATTTCTAGTGCTGAATTGCCCAGCTCCCTGTAGGAAGCAGTTGAAACAGATTCATTTTTTCCCTAAAATGAGGGAGCTCTGTTACTCATCATGTGTGCACCTTTGATCAAAAGGAATGTGTAACACACTGCTTACCATGTTAGACAGTCCCCTTCTGTGTCTTACCCAAAGGAAAGTGATAGCTGTTAGTCACTGATTACAGAAAATAGTTGATGGAACGAGCCCAGAATTCCCTTAATTCCCCATATGTCACCCACATTAAACATAAAGGAAAACAAACCAGAAAACAAACAAACAAACAAAAGAACCCAACAAAGAACCCCACCAAACCCCAGACTTTTTTGATTAGGTACTGTGTGTACCTGACACTTCATATAACCCATGTCTGTGCAAAGTGCAACAGCAGGTTAAAAAGCATTTAGTTTTTCTAAACCAAATTTTGACTAAAAGTGGGTTCTATATTGGAAAAACAGAGTGGTGATCACTTGTGTTCAGACTGAACATCTGAGTCTGTGAAAGTTTCAGCTGGTGATTTCAGTTTGCACATTGCACTAATTACAGAAAGGAAGGATTGAAGCTGCTTCATATCTAGACAAGCTGGCTGCTTTTGTGTTTAATAAAAATAGCTTTTCAGCTAGGAAATAGGTGAATGAGGGAATAGGGTGTTTTCTTAAGTACCATAGGAATAATTCTCTAAGAGAATCCCTTGAACAGGAATAGCGATGACAAGTTTAACTGGTTTCAAGAGGCAGCTTCTTACATTATATGAAACTGGGACCATCTACAACAATATAGGGCTGACCTCTAAAATCTAGAAAGTAATTTTTCCATGGTTAAAAATATTTCGCCTCTGAAAGGCTAAATATAAAAGCCTAAAGAAAGCATTCATTTCAGCAGGCTTTGAATGAGCCACAAGATGTTTGACTGAATGTCACTATGTCACTTTTTCAGTCATCTAACACTCTTTCTTCATATTCTTAAGACTGTCTTCCCTGACATTTGAGTCATTTATGCACTGTACCATAAATGTTTCCTTAATTAGAAAGAAAAGCCTAGAATTTCTATTCCTTTTAAATTAATTATAGAGGCTATTCTTTGACACATACAATAATTGAACTGAATTGGATAAAACAAATAGCTTTACATGAGTTTTTTACTACTTTTTTCTACTGTAGTATGGCACATGCTTTCATTTCTGTTACAGACATTTTTGTTTGTTTTCACTTTCTATAAATTCATCTTGCTTTGTTCCATTCACTCAGGCACAGTGATAGAGTTCATCATCCCTTTCGCACAAGGAAAGTTTTGTCTTGCCTTTGACCTGTAGAGAACATCAGTTTAGGAGATTTATATTGACTATTGATGAGTATCTTCATCTTCCTGTGAAACTTGAATGGGTGCCACCCACAACACAGAAGTCTATTCTGAAGGAGGAAAGCCAAAGTAAAATCTGAAGTTATTCACTTGCTTATTTCTAGCTGAATACCTAAAAACTGGCACAGAAGCAAACAAACCAAGTAAAATCCTGGACTTCCAGATGCAGGTGAGGATTTTGGTAAGTACAGTATTGTGGAAAGAATTTCATAAACCATCATTCAGAAATTTGTATTTGAACACCCAGCCAAACCACTGCTCCAAGGTTTGAAATGTCTTTGCTCCTACCAAAATAAAATCCTATACTGGCCATATAACTTCCAGTGCTAAATACTGTCCCTTTTTTAATGTTGTTTCATTATTACTTCTTTTTTTGCTCACAGCCAGTATTTTTCTTTTAATATATTTCAGAAATGTATTTTCAGAGAATCATTTATATATCTACAGAAACACTTTATCTATCTTAAGCAAGTTCTCTTTGCCATGGATGGTCCCTCTCCCCTTTAAACTCTCAAGCAATCTATTTATTTATATTCTGATAAGGAAGCCAATAACAATAAAGTATACATTAAAACTGAGAAAGATTAATTCAATACAGAATCTTTCATTATTTTTACCACTTCATTGCACTTTCATTAGGCCAAGTGCAATGTCATGCACCTGGGCAATCGCCAGTATCAATAAAGCCTGGGGGATGGATGGACTGAGAGAAGAGGACTTAGGGATCCTGGTGGATGAAAAATTGGACATGAGCCAGCAGTGTGCACTCACAGCCCAGAAAGCCAAACATATCCTGGGCTGCATAAAAAGAAAGGTGGCTAGGTCAAGGGAGGTGATTCTCCACCTCTACTCCATTCTTGGGAGACCCCCCTGGAGTACTGTGTCCAGCTCTGGGGCCCCCAGAACAAGAAAGACATAAACCTGCTGAAGAGGGTCCAGAAGAGGACCACAAAGATGATCAGAGGACTGGGAACACCTCTGTATGAAGAATGGCTGAGGGAATTGGGTTGCTCAGCCTGGAGAAGAGAAGGCTCTGGGAAGACTTTATTGTGACCTGTCATTATATAAAAAGGGCTGGAAAAAAAGGGGAAGGGAGGCTTTTTACCAAGGCCTGTAGAGACAGGATGGGACAACGGTTTTAAACTGAAAGGTGGTAGATTTAGATTGGATATAAGGATATATATTTTTTATGATGACGGTGGTGAGACACTGGAACAGGTTGCCCAGAGAAGCTGTGTATGTCCCATCACTGGAAGTGTTCAAGGTCAAGTTCGATGGGGCTTTGAGCAACCTGATCCAATGAAGGAGGTCACTGCCCATGGCAGAAAGATTGGACTAGATGACCTTTAAATGTCCCTTCCAACCCTTTCCAACCCAAACCATTCTGCAATTCTGTGACTTCTTAATGATAGATTTAATTCATACAACAGGATACTTTTTCCCTACACAGACCACTCTGCATGAGTCAAAGAGGTAAAAGCCAGGTTTGTGCATCTGATTTCACATTTATTCACTCTTCAACCCCGTATCTCATGGTACTTCTATTCCTTTGTTATCTCAAGAGACCTTCTATTCCAAGACTGTCTCAAATGTAATTTCTTCTCTGCAACCCTGTCCTTTTACTGGTCTTTCATTCCAGTCCTGAGTTTGCTGCTATTTCCTAGTAACCCTGACCACTTGCAATACTTTTTCCCCGATATATTAAATCTCTGTCCCATAAAGTTCACAACTCACACATCCAGCTTGGAGCATAAGAAATCCAGTGCAGTTCAGCCTATGTGAATGTATACACTGCTTATATGCTCAAAGTGAAATGCCTTGCTGGGTTTCCCAACCACTCTCAGTCCCATGAGATTTATGTCCATCTTTCATGGAAACCACAAACAACTTAGAGGAGGTTTTTCACTTTTAATTAACCTAATAAGAAATCCTTTTAAAGTTATTTCATTAACCATTTTGGGTACTACAAATTAGCAGCTAAGAATAACCCTTTCAACTCAACCAACTGCCTGAGGAGGCTGGTTATTAGAGCTAATGACCATCACATTAAGGCTTTCAGGTTCCTTGAAATCTACTGTCCTACACAAAGCCAAGAAGAACTTTTTCCTCCTCTTTTGCAAATACTCAAAATACAATAAGCCTTCATTAAACCATCTTACTTGCCAGATGGTTATTTTTCCCTGTTTTCAATTGTGGGTTTTTTTCATTCACCCAAAACAGGCTGCACAATCAACAACATAAAACAGGTATTGGATAGTTAAACTGCAGCAATACTAATTGTGGTATGAAAAAATGTTCAGGACTTACAAGCCCTTCATTTCTCTGTTTCCATGGCAAATAATGGCATCTTAGTCCACTTCTAAATGACATATCAGAAAAGAAATGACATCTTCATTCTGCAATAAACTGATGAATTCTTAAAATGAAACACAGCCTTAATAGGTATGTAAGTGATCATTATAGAGAACAAGATTTGTTAGGAATTTCCACTTAAAGGCATTTTCAACATCTTTTTTTTTCTATTAGCAAACACTGACTTTTTAATGAGATCATTGCTGCAGTCTCTGGTGGTGTTATTTCAGTTTGTCTCCAATTATAAACTCAGTAGGTCACAGCACAGCCTGGGGGGGGGGGGGGGGGGGGGGGGGGGGGGGGAAAGGAGAGAGAGAAAAAAAAACAAAAAAGGGGAAAATCCACAGAGAATGAAACCTATCAATAGTCCAATTAAAAATATCAAGTACAAACTCTGGGCTGAGGGCAACCAGCAGACACAGTTTCACAGTTTCATTTTACTCTGAAAAGAGTACTAACACTTCCCCAAATTGATTGCATTTAAATCTCATACGCCTGGAGGTTTCACTCACAGAAATATAAGCAGTCCATTTCAAGTACTCTAGGGGCATCACCTCAAGTCTGCAGCAGAGTGCCAGTCTTAGGAACATCCCTGTCAGTCTTCCACAGTAACAAGGAATATGGACAAAGACACATCAACTCTGTAGGCTAGATGGGGAGTGTGCTTTTGAAGAGAATTTCTCAATCACCTCCACATGTGTTGATTCATTTCATGGAGCAGGCTCAGACCATAAAAATCCCTTCTGGGTAGCACTGGGGTGGTAAATGGTCTCCAGGGACTTGCCTAATGCACTCCAACTATTACTGTGCATTCAGATCAGAGGACGAGACTAGCGCTTCTTTGAAACAACCCCACTCCATCTCCCAAAAAACAGGCTGCCAATATCACTACCTTAGCACTAACCTTAGCTCCTAACAGGTCACACACTACTTATGAGCATAGACACAGCTGAAGTGTAACATGACAAGAGACAACAGCAACTCTGATGGTGTAACTGCATCACTGAGAATCTTTTCCTTGGCCTTAAGCAATTTTCTATTCATCTTGAAAGTACTCAGAAATTTTTGAAAGTGACTTATTAACAGAGCTTCCTTACAGAAGGAAAAGTTGTCTTTGCAGCTACCCAGTTAGAAATGCACTAAAGAATGGAAAGGAAATTAACACTATCTCTAAAACTAATCGGAGAACCGATTTGCCCAAAGACAAGGCAAGAGGGAGGAAGGGCGGGATAAACTGGCCATGACTACATTTAGAATGAAGATCAGAAAAAGACTTGTAACCCATAAAGGGACTAGTCAGAAGTTGAAAGCATCCCAGAGGTTGCTATTATCACTATTTCTAACCAGTTCAGACATGGAGTTTGATCATATTTTTAAAGGGATTATATGAAATACCTGCCTGCAAATACAGTAAACTAGACTCTGTGGCCCAGTAAATCTCTTTCACTCTTATTTTCTCCTAAGCTCCCAGGCAGAGATGTATTAATAAGGGTGAGTATCAGCAGGTATGATGACTTGTTCCCACCCAGATCCTGTGTTACCCCTGCCTTAGTAGGTGAGGATCAGCACACTCCCTTCTCGTCAAACACTCCTTGAAAGCCTGGAAGAGAAGAAGGACAACACAGCATAAGCAAACTGATAGGACACGACTGTTTGCCATGTCACTCTCTCCCTTCTCCAAGAATTACTAACACAATAATGGATGCTTGTGTTAAAAGCTTCTCTAGTTTTTATGGAAGATTTGAAGCCAAAATCATGGTATTTCAGCAGCATGTGTAAGATTACATGGTTATCATTCCTAATATACAAAGATACTAACTTTTAAGTAAAAACACTTCTAGTGAATGTGGCAAGAAACAAAGAAATACTGCTGTGCATGTAGGTGGAGATGTGTGTGTCCATTGATGTTGAAGGATTATAAAGATATGCAAAGCTGATTGGTAATTCACAATTTCTCACTTTATTCAAAATGCTGAAAAATGCTTCACAAAAAGGAAAGTCTATAATATCTGCATGTTTTATATGCAGACACAAATAAAAGAGCATATTTTTTCACTGTTATTAGAGAATTAGTAGTGTCCTGCTCTGCAGATAGCAGTATGATTCCCCTGGGGTACAGAGGGGCCCAACACTGACCTGTCCAAAGTCACAGAACAAGCTGGTGAAGTCAGAACCCTTACTGTTATTCTCAAGAAGTACAACTTTCCACAAGTTTTTTGCTTCCCTGCAGTTGGTTCCTTTTTAGTACACCTCTTACTACTTGCCACCAAGTCTTTATCACAAGTTTTTCTTTAGCAATGTCAGGCATTCAACTTGGCCAGTGCTCCATAGGAAATAGCTTCCTGTGCTGTTAAGGAGGACAAGTGGTGCAGCTGTACCATTGCTAAGCATAACAAAAAATGAAAGACTGAAGGCGTATGATCACTGGGAAGAGAAGATTTGACACACCAGAACAGAGGGTCCTGAACAAAATATATTTTAGATCATCTTGTACCGTAATGTCATCTTTGTTCTGCAAGCCCCTGCCATGAAAGTGACTTAGGTTCTTCCTGAAGTATCAGTTTCTTTTACTTTAATTGCCTCAAGGACATCTCTTCTTTTTTCAAGGAGAGTGTTCTTAAAGCAAAAAAAAGTTTATGTTAACACTACACGAATGTGACAAGAAGCCAATTCATTTGTATAAATGACTATCAGACTTCATATTTGACTCCAGGCACTTTGACAGAGAATCTCTTACTGACAAACATGCCTGACCATTGCAAAAGGAACGAAAAGGAGAAGTGGATGACAAGGGGAAAAAGAAAGACCTTTCTTCAGACTTTAACAAATAAGACAGATTCTAATCAACACTAGCTTCTGCTAATGGCACCATCCATTTAATTAAAGCTGACTTACAGACTGGCACCATATTCATTATTTACGCCTGAAAATAAACAGGGAAGATAAGCTGCAAAACAAAACTCAATGGAAGTTTTATCTTATTATCTGTCAGTACAAGTCCAGAAGAATATCAAGTGATTTTGATTTCAGGATGGCCTCAGATGCTACTATGTCATGCTCACATTGATTAGGGCTGCCACAGAGGCAATCCTTTCTCCATCCAGAGAAAGCCTCTGAATATCCACATTAACAGAAAGTGTATAGATAATAATTTTATTTCATTTTTGACATCAGGTGTTTGAGGAACATAGCTCTAGGGAGTAGATAAAGCTTCCCAGTTATATTCAGATTTATTATTTGTCCTGTTTCAGCTAGGATAGGGTTAAGTTTCCCAAGCAGGAGGAAGGGATCTCCAGCCGGGTTATTCATACCATGCTGACGTCAGGTCTGGCGCGGCAGCGTGGGAAGCTTTCTTTTGTGGCTTTGGTCACAGGAAGCACGCGTTGCGGGCTGGCTGTGTCCTTTGCAGTATTTCTCTGTATTCTTTTGTCCTGTTTACTGTTATTACTGTTTATTGTTGTTATTATTGCTATTGTTGTTGTTCAGATTGTTTATTACACTGTTGTATTAAATTTCTCCTTATTTCAGTCCCGGGGTTTGTGCCCTACTCTGTCCGAGGGTGGGGGAGGGACAACGGCAACGTGATCTCTGGTCCTGGCAGGGCCTAAACCAGGACAGCCTTCTTTGAGACTCTTAATCCCAGGGTCATGGGTACAAGCCCCACGGTGGTGCACCAAAGAAGGCTGTGCTGGTTTAGGCCCTGCCAGGACCGGAGACCACTTTGCCGTTGTCCCTCCCCCACCCTCGGACGGAGTAGGGCACAAACCCCGGGGTTGAAATAAGGAGAAATTTAATACAACAGTGTAATAAACAATCTGAACAACAACAATAGCAATAATAACAACAATAAACAGTAATAACAGTAAACAGGACAAAAGAATACAGAGAAATACTGCAAAGGACACAGCCAGCCCGCAACGCGTGCTTCCTGTGACCAAAGCCACAAAAGAAAGCTTCCCACGCTGCCGCGCCAGACCTGATGTCAGCATGGTATGAATAACCCGGCTGGAGATCCCTTCCTCCTGCTTGGGAAACTTAACCCTATCCTAGCTGAAACAGGACATTATTAAGAAGACTATCAAAAATAATTTCAGACATACATTTTATTTAACCACACAGAAATTACTTCTTAGCAACCTGGCTCTTCAATGGCCATCCCTCAAAGAAATTTCACAAGCTTAAGGACAGAGGCAGAGCTGTTGTCTTACCTCCTTTTCTGCAACAAAAACTTTTATGAAATAAGCTTAAATATTGTAAGAAATACTAGGTATACAGCACTGAGGAGTTGTGGAAGCTGCTGCTGAAGACTTGCTGAAACCAATTGTCTAGTGCTCCAAGGAATGTCTAAAAACTGAGATTGAAAATACTCTATACATAGAGAGTTCAGAAAATTGGTGGTAATATCGATTTCTGAAAAGCACTTGTCAGCCCCAATAATGATTGTTTTATGCAATGCCAACCAACGTGACAATAAATATTTTTCTTTGGGTTTTTTTCAAAGACAGTAGTATAACATAATATATTGTATCAGAGCTGAGGCTTTTATCTGCAACAGTGGTGCCCCCTACATGCCAAATCCTAAAGTCAAAAGATCTGTCAAGTATTTCAGTGTTTATTACTCTTTCCTCTACATTGTGTGTCTTTGTACTCCTCTAGATTGTTTCCCTTTCAACTGCACCTCATTTACACCCCAGCATTAAGTATCATAGGTATCTTTCAACTTTTCTGACAAGTCTGACAGTCCATTCAGACAACATGCTAGATAAAAAAGCTTTTGGCATACCTGTGCTATTGCTGAGCATAACAAAAAATTACAATGGGGCAGAACATTTTGGCAGAAGAAGACCCAGAAAATCAAAAAGTAACAGCGAGACAGAAAAAATAAGTATATGGGAAGGGGTTCAAAATTCAGCAAACAGGTGTGAAAGCTAGAAAACTAGAAATAAACAGAACACAAGGATTACTCACTGGACAAGAAGCACAGGGGATAATTCCTCCAAAAAGAGATTTGCAGTAAAGACAGTAGCTTCAAATGAAGACATCTGGGATTCCCTGAGGTCAGTGAAAGTTTTGCCACTGAGATCAGGATCTGAAGTTTTGTGCCCAGAGGCTTGACATTCCTCTTAAGAGTACCAGTTTCTACAGTAATGAAATTTCCTTGTTAGAGCAAAAATCAGACTATTGCATTTGTCTGAGTGAGCAGCACCAAGAATGTCTCTGGAGAAAGTGAGATACTACATTAGTGTATCAGGAAAACAAATAATGTTGAATGTACATTTAAGTGGCAGGTGTTTAGTTCTTAAAAATTCACCATAATGTTAATTTACATCAGCTGTAGCATTTAATGGTTCTTTACATCCAACAGTGAGTCAAGACATCATTTTTGGTACCAGTTAGCACATTTTCAAGGCATTAAAGAAATCCATGAATTGCAATAGGAGGAAGTCCATTAGTGTCCAGTTCACCTGCACTCTTCTGGGAAAAGTCCTTAAACCCCCACTGGGAGAAGTACCCAAATTGTTGCTGTAATGAATATTAGTGTACAAATTCTGGATGAATTTTAGTAATGCAGAGTAAATTTGTGGTATTTAAAAACATCTATTGTCTTGGCTTTCCTTAGTTTTAAGAATCTCTATCAAGATAAAAAGTTATCATCATTGACTCAAATTCAAGCAGCAAGACTACTGTTTTAATGTCCCTAACACTTTGCAGAAGCTAAGATTTAAAAACAAGTTATATTTTGTAAGGCATCTGCTACACAGGACGTCTGCATTAGGTACCTACAGGCTGGTTGCAGACACATCTACTGTGTCTAGAAAATGACTCAGCAGTATTGTTTACTTTACATTAATATTATATATGTTAGTATTTCCTATACTAAACTGTTTTTGCAGCTTGAGACATTTAGTCTTCAATCTGCTCCCTGTTCAATGCACTCCTTTGGAGGTAACATGAGCTGGCACCCAGAGACCAGCATTGCTCCCATCAAGAACACAGGGATGCAAGAGAGTGAACATGACAATGCCCACACATGGACATCCTTCTGCACTGCTGAAGCCTGAAGACATTTGTCATGACCTCGAGCAATTTATTGTAGGTTGCTCAGCCAGAGTGCAGCAAAGCAGGGCTCTGGATCTGAACTCTACTTGGATGTCATTTTATAATGAGTAGCATTTTAGGTAGTTATTAAAGCTGGGAATAAAGGAACCTAAACACCATTACCATTTGTTCTGGTGAAGGTAAGATGTAGCTGCAAGTACTTGTCTGACAAATTACATTGCACAGCGTATTTGGTGGGTTTTTTAATCAGACCTGAATTATTTCTAACTAAGGGAGAGCTTGCAACTTTGAATATCTTCTATCCAAAAATAGAAGATTTTTAAAGTACCTGATAAAATAACACCTTTCAATTTCATTTACAGCAGTCATAGAATAAAACAACACTCTGACTAAGTGGGATTAGTGTGACACAGGGTGCTCTCTCAGCTGCTTTCCAAACATTTTACAAAGGAATAGAAACTTAAATGCGTGAGGAAGAATAAAGCAAAGCAAAAGCAGGTACGTGACTTTATCAGATGCAGGTGTCCAGATGTTGGCGGTGAGGTTATATAAGAAAGGGCAAAACACCAGAGGGGGAGTAAAGAAAAAAGAAGTGTAAAACAGCAGTGTGAACACCAAGGTCTGAGAAGGAGGGGTGGGAAGATAAGATGTGCCTCATAGAAGAGCAGATGTCCTCACTGCTGCCCAGGGAGATGAGCCCATGCTGTAGAAGCTTAGGAAGGACTGTATCCCATGGGAATAACCCACACTGGAGAAGGGGGAATGGTGAGAGGAGGAAGGAGCAGCAGAGAGAAACTGTTATGGACTGACCACAACCCCCATTCCCCCTGCACTGGCTGTCGGGGAAAAGAGGTAGAGCATTGAAGTTGAGCCTGGAAAAGGGGTTGAGGGAAGACGTTGTTTTAATTTTTATCTTCGTATCTCATCATCTGACTCTACTTTTAATTGGCAGTAAATTAAATTATTTTTCTGCAAGTCGAACCTGTTTGGCCCAAGACAGCAAATGGCAAGTGATCTTCCTGTCCGTACCTTGACCCATGAGTCTTATAGTTCAATCTTCTACTCATGCCCCACTGTGGTGGGGTAGTGAGAGTGCGGCTGGGTGGGAGCATGGCTGCATGCCAAGGCTAACCCACCACAATGACTTAGCAGAGGTCACACAGCAATTCACAGTGACTTAGCAAAGTCAAGAACAAAAACCAGTTCTCTGGCTTCCCAGTCCAGTGTATGTTGCTGTTAGCCAGCTCTCTAACCTTCTCCTGCATAGACCTGTAGGAGGACGACCCAATTCATACAAACTTGCACAGGAAACATCAACAAGGTACAGAGTAGCCAAAAAGAGTCCTGAGGCTGTGACTAATCCCTGACCCTGGGGAAGCCCAAAAAACTTGAAAGGAAGCATTGCACGGTATGCCTGGGGTTTAAGAGGCCTTACAGCTGATTTCAGTCAGTGCTTTCAGCACTAGCCACATCAGAAACGTTTCATGCTAATGGCACTCTGCTTCTGCAGAGTGTTAAGAAGTCATGTCAGAGTAATGTTATATTATTTTCACAATTGAATCTACCACCTCCAGTTTGCTCTAAAGACCTAGCTGTTGTAGAAGGTAAACCTTACACAAGAGAGCAGGGAAAAAGCAAAAACCTTTAAATTTTTTTTTCTATTAAAATTTTCACATACCTTCCAAATCACTGCCATGTAATCATCTCTGTCTTGAGATACAGAAAATTTTAACTTTTATGACACACAGTTGAAAAACGGTTTCTGTCTGGATCAGTAGAGTCAGTAGAGGTGAAAAATACACCACACTCAAAGTATATTTGTGTATTTATATTTAAAGTAACGATAGTGGAATTACACTAATATATCTACAGTAAGTACTTTTGTGAAAGAAACTCTCATATTTATACTGAATTTTGGAAAAAATCTAATTTATATCAGAAAATGTCCAATTTATATAGGAAAAAAACAACTTTTTTTTTTTTCTCCTCTCTAGTGGCATGCTAATTGACTCTGTTCTAATTCAGCACACTGCCCAAAAATCCTACAAAATACCCTAATGACCATCTGTATACGTGGATACACACAGGACTTCCAAAAGAACTAGTAAAAACCACATTGGCATGGACAGATATTCTGGTCGAAAGGCATTTTTTGACTTTTTGATCTGTATGAGTTACCCACTAGGACAAAACCAAGCATGAATCTACCATGGCACATAACTGCAAATGGTTAATGATGCCAATGTTGGGTTGTTTGGTTTTTTTTTCATTTACCTGCGAGCAGAGGCAAAGCCAGTCATTCTGCTATGCAAGTTTTCAGGCATTTATTCTGTTCCATAATTTCAGGATCTGCTTGTTTAATCTACTATTAGGGGCACAACACACATGTTTTTTCAAGGTGCACAAGTGGTAGCAACTTACCCCATGGCAGACAATAATGTAAAAAAGTATGTTCATGGAGTAAAGTTGTACATTTACAAGACAAAGCAAAAGTGAACAGCTGTTTCAGTACTTTTGTCTCATGCACCTCCAGCTGTATTTCAGCATTTTCAAGGCTGCTTACAAAAATAATAAGATGTGTTACAGCAGTAGTAACATTTAAGAAGTTTTGCATAAGTTTTACTTTTCCCAAATAAAAAGAGCCAGCTAACTTCTTACAGAGGTATTTATATTTCACTTGCAATGCCAGGTTATTACCAGCAGTGTTCTTGATCAGGCTAGCATCATAAAAGTGTGATGTACTTTGTATCACACTGTACTAAACCAACAAATATTAAAAGATATTCATATCTTTATGTGGATGTATACTGGGGCATGGCAATCAAGACATGTAAACACCTTATTTTAAGATGCATTCTCAGCAGACTAACAAACACAAATATAATCTTAAAGCTTTGATCTTGTTTGAATCCTCAGGCTATAGAAAGTCTTTCATTTTATACAGATGTGTAAGAGCTGTGAATAAGAACAAGCAATAGAAAAGTGGCAACAGGATCAAAAGAAGTTTGGTCATGATAAGATTGTGCTGAGTCTACAAGACAGAGTGCATAGCCAAGAATTAGAGAAGAGAACAATGTTGGAATATATGCTAATGAGTTGGAAAAGATCTAAAGTCAATAGTGAGTTTTTACAGTAAAAGCAGAAAGAAAGGCATAGACACCGAACTTTGTAAGTAATTCAGTGATGACAATCTCATCTGGTTTTGAATTTAAACCAAAAAATATTAACTGTCCAAACACCTCTAGCAAGAAAATGCATGTTGCTCTTCCTATTTTATTCATAACAGTTCCTAACAGGTGATACTTTGTTCTTGTTCTTCACAAGCAAAATTGAGAGGGGGAATAAAACAGCTTTAACAGTTCATGTCTTTTCTCTTTTGAGCAAAACATAAACCACATGGGGGAATATGAAATAAAGGATAACATTTTCCAACTGCCACTTGTATTTCATCAGATTATACTGTGAATGCACATGTGGCACTGTTCCCAAGTACAGCTATAAATGCACTCTGTTCATTATTTGAAAATTAAGCAATGTGTTTCTAAGATTTGAGAGGTGCTGTTGATCCAGTAAAGCTCCGGACCAGCTTTTTTACTTGTTTTGAACAGCACCCCACAATCTAGGTAGCCCTACTCTCCTCAATGTGGAGCAGAAACACATCTTCAGAAAAGGAAAGAAAGACTTGCATTCTCAAGTAAAGCATGCTCATATTAAATTAACATCAGCTAACCAAGAAGCTAGAGAAATTGAAATAAAAATGGACTGCTTAATACTAAAAAATGGTAAAGAATGAAATGAGTAAGAATTATATAATATGGTTCTCCCTTATTTGAAGTTTTTGCCTCAAAAACTATTCCAGCAAATATTCCAAAAGCACCTAACTGGTAAACTCTATATTTCCCTAAGCGCAAAATTATTTCTCAGCATACCTGTTGTGTCTGCCAGCTCAGAGGGGTCTTGTTCTGGTTCCTTGTCTTCCAGCTGTTGGGATCAGCAAGACTGTCCCCAAAGGGTTCTTGTTCCTAGGATTGTGGTGACTGACCATAAGGTGTGACCTCCTCTATCACTCACAGTCTTCTTGCTTGTCTGTGCCTCTGTCACTGCAAGAGTTCCTTGTGGGAGGGAGTGTGATGCGGGCAAGACCTGTGGGTTTATTTCACTCACTTCCAATTTCCAGCTGAGGCACTATACTGTCACTTCAAGCTGCACACTCTTAAGGTGGATAAAGCAGCATGTGAAGATGGAAATTATCACCTGTACACAAGGTTTGAAGTTTAAAAAAAAATACTAAAGTCTTCCGAGACGTAAACCAGCAGCTTGCAGTGTCAGTCAACTTCTGCTTCTGAGAAGAATTGTGAAAAAAGAGAGGAACTTCTGTGCTTACAGGGAGATATCTGACAGGAAAGCAGCTTGTTGAAGAGGAGGGGAGTGGCTACAGAAAAATTTCCATGACCAACAGCTTGGAGTGCCATTTTCATTTTGATTCCTTTTCTTTCTTCTGCACAGTGAAAGGGACACCTGGGTACAAAAATCATACGCAGATAGCTGTCTTCATGCCCTCAAGAAATGATGTCTGTTTGCTTTTTAACTCAGTTCCAACAAACAGACCTTTCTAGATACAGTTTTGCTATGCTCCATGCTTCTGTATTTGAAGATTACTCTTGTATGTTACATGTCACAAAGCATACCAAGCTTTTAATAAAAAAATATTTTTTAATATTTTGGTTTTACAAAACGACAGATTGTTTAATGATAAATCTTTTCCTTGTCCTTTTGGATAAAACTTTAACTTGGTTTTGGGTAATCCTGCATTTCTGTCCCTTTCACTGGAGAAAGGTCAACTAGAAAGGAACTTGTGACCCTGAATATCAATATTTAGTAAGAGACAGTTTTTATCATTCTTTGACACCCTTCTTGTTTTAAGTATCTTCATTGATTTTAGCAATGATATACAACCAATGGAACTCTGCATAGCTCACAGTACATGCCCAATGATGAGTCTGGTGGTGAGTAGTTATTTAAAGCTTGCTTGAGGTCCAGAGACCAGTCTGCCATTTAATCCAAATTCAGCTGATCAAGCAGAAACACAATTTTCCCTTAATCAGATATAACTAAAAAGTAGGCAGCATGGACAAGGAAAATAAATTGCTTGCTTTTTTTTTTTTTTTCTTTAAAAGGTCAGTTAGTTCTTGATTTCCTCACCAAGTAAACAGTACAGATTCTTCTGTATTTTACTGATTTTTCTAATGTCGCTGTTCAGTTTAAAGTGCTTTGTATGAAGCCAGATCCTGACAGTGTTGTGCAAGGTGGTTTGTCGTTACTTTCAGATAAGACAACAGTCACCTTCTGGTGGAAAAAACCTGATAGCAGAATACCATTTAAAGGCTCTGTATTTCAGCAAGACACACAAGCTTTTTTTACTTTTAATGACCCCTATGATAATTTTATTTCCCACAGTTATTCATAGAAAAATTTCTCCTTGACTCCAGTCAATTTTCTGACTTTGTAGAACAAATTGAGTGTTATCTCTGTGGGTACAGTTTTTGCAGTATGAGAATCGATTACTGATGTTATGAGTCTCATCTAATTTTTCACATTGCTTTGCTTTTTTCTTAATTGCATCCAGTTACTGTCCTTTCAAAGAGTACTGGACATTCAGAACATGCTCAATTTCATGTCTCAGCACACATCTTTATTATCAAGTGGGCTGATGTTAAAGAATTAATAGCTTGACATAATTTTGAGGGGAGAAGGACATCACAGGTGGGCATGGAAGCTACAAGTCCAAATGAAGGAATGAATGAAGTGTTTTACATCGTATAATGCAGCTTAAAGAGTTATGTATTACAATGAAAACACACTTTGGAGTAGATCTTAGGAATATGTAATGCTCCAGGTACAAATACTGACAGAACAGCTTGGCATTTCAGTCCAGAACCTCCAGTTCTGACAGGACTGAAGGGAGTATGATATAAAAACAATAGTCAGAGGATACCACACAAACATATCGGTGAGCAAGATACCTAAAGAAGAATCCCAAATTATTTTAGAGAGAATGCAGTACATGTAATAACATGGAAAATACATTGCCAAGTAGTGCACTGCAGTTCTTGGAAATGCTTTTGTCTTCACAATTCTTTCTAGGCAGAGTAGCTTAATGTTGAAATATTTAAGTACTGATTATTCATTTTATATCATGAGTGATGCACAGAAGGCAAAGTAGAAGGATTGAGACTAAAGTGATGGCCTCAGAGAAGTAACTACTGTACTAAAGGAAAGTTGATAAAGAGAGGGAAAGAAATAGGAAGAGAAAGGAACAGATGACTTGAACAATTACCTGGTTTTCTATGCAAAAATCAATCAGACTGCTTCAGAGAGCATTTTGTCTATCCTGCCCATCTATATAAAGTCAACACCTACAGTTAGAAAGCAGATCCTGTTGTAAAATGCTAGACCTTTCTTTCAGATTGTGTAGTTTCTTCCTGTCCCACCCCATGGAGGACTTAGGGAACTGTCACCGTTCCCTGTATGACACCTTCTGTGCTTCAGGCAGCATTGCCCAAGCATATTCTTCCTACTGCTCTCCTCATGACTCTTTGCAGCGTTTTTGTTTCTTCAAAATGAAGCACATCCCAGCAGAATTTGGGTAACCCCAAACAGAGCAGCATGGTTATTTCCCCTTTTTCCTTATAACCTCCCCAGTGAAGTACCACAGAAGAGTGACAGCCTTTCTAAGGCTGGCATCACATCATTGTCTTGCACGTATGTCTGCCTTACAAGTGTTCTCTGATTGGCAACTGAAATAATTAATGACAATATCCAGTTAAACAAGGCCTGCAAAAGATCACCAAAAGAAGGGAAATAAAGAAGACGCAGGGAACTATAGGCCAGTCAGTCTCACCTCTGTGCCTGCTAAGATCATGGAGTAGATCCTCCTAGAAACTACACTAGGGCACATGGAAAATAAGGAGGTGACTGATGACAACCAGAGTGATTTCACTAAGGACAAATCATGCCTGACTAATTTGTTGGCCTTCTATGACTGTGTTACAGCGTTCGCAGGTAAGGGAAGAGCAACTGACATCATCTACCTGGACTTGTGCAAAACTTTTGACACTGTCTCGCATGACATCCTTGTCTCTAAATTGGAGAGACATGGATTTGACAGATGGACAACTTGGTGGATAAGGAATTGGCTGGATGGTTACACTCAAAGTCTTGCAGTCAACAGCTCGATGTCCAACTAGAGAGCAGTGACAAGTGGCGTTCCTCAGGGGTTGGTGTTGGGACCAGTGCTGTTAACTTCTTTGTTGGAGACATGGACCATGGAACTGAGGGCACCCTCAGCAAGTTCAACGACAGCACCAAGCTGTGTGGTGCAATCAACACACTGGAGGGAAGGGATGCCATCCAGAGGGACCTGGACAGGCTTGAGAGGTGGGCCTGTGCGAGCCTCATGAAGTTCAACAAGGAGAAGTGTAAGGTCCTGCACATGAGCCAAGGCAATCCCAAGCACAAACACAGGATGGGTGATGAGTGGATTGAGAGCAGCCCTGAGGAGAAGGACTTGGGAGTAGCAGTGGATGGAAAACTATGAGCCAACATTTTTGGCTTGATACTGATCCATGACAATCACTCAAGAGAATAGCTGGTTTCTAACCCCATTATGTTCAGAAAAAGTTTCATTATAGTACGGTAAAGAGTGCCTCACAGAGTACTCTTGGATTTGGTATGAAGGCAGGACAAGCCACATATTTCTTCACCTTTTCCCTCAGTAAGCCGGTTCTTTTGACAAAGGAGAAAATCATATTCACCTAGCCATCAGATCTTTAAAATATTCATGCTGGCTTTTTTGCATTGTTCTTTTTTAATTGGCTAACTAAATTTATTTGTCATGATTTACACCCCAGGTTTTAACAAACGGAATTAAATTTTTTTCAGATCCTTCCAAGGATCAGAGTTAGGTTGCAAAGGCAGTATTCTCCTAGTTGCTCCTCCTTAAAGGACTAAATGTTATGTCACCATTGTCATGAAACTTATTAGATAACTAATTATCAGTTACCTAACCAGTGAAAGAAAATAATATATTTTCCACAGTGAGCGAGTATACCTTCCACTGCTTTTAAAGAGCAGAAAAAACAAATGCTTCAGCATTGAAGCTTTTATTTGTAGTTGGTATTTTACTGTGGATAGATAATATAGATATCTGTTTTAATAATGGTTTGGTTATGCATCTGAGTTACTATAGCCATTAAATGTTAAAAAACATACTAAATTCTTGAAAAAAACCCCACACCTCATCATCATCTATGTATAAATACACATACATGTAGGACAGCTAGACAGAAGATAACAGGCTGATAAGCTTTTCCACTTTCTACTCAGCAAGTTTTAATGCACAAACTCCATGTCTTCCCTATGAGTGCCTGGGAAAGATTGTCTCTCCCCTGATCCCTGTTGCTTATCTGCAAGACAGCTTTGGCTTGTCTGTGGGTCCCCACATCACTTTCCTCGCTGGCACACCCTGGGTCTCCTGCTCTGCTTTCCTCCCGCTGCACCAGCCGCATCATCTGGGAAGCACAAGGGGAATGCCACAGCTGCCAGTGTGTTAAATACCAGGGGTTTTGGTAAGGAGCCTCCCGAAAACAGTGAGCTAGCAGCAGCACAGCTCAAAACCTGACCTTTTCTATTTCTTTGTCTTGAATCTTTGCTGATACTTTCCCGTTCTAAAAGTGTACTTTTTGAAAAGCTGCTTGTGAAACACTTTATCAGCAGACTGTGGAGATTTCTACCTCTGGGAATTTGGCGAAGGGTAGTATTTTCTCTTCTACTGCTGTAGTCTCAAGCTTTGCTGGTATGAACTGCTGTTAACCTAACTTTAGGCCAGCTAATCTGTTTTTATGTCATTCTCTCTTGCTGTGTTGTGGTGGTTTTTTCATCTCACTTAAGTCTTCATTCTCACTTATTTCTGCATTGCACTGAATTTTCTTTAAGTGCTTCCTTTTCACCTTTACTGCTTTACATTTGGCTTTGGGTTTATTTGCATTTTTTTGGTTTATATCTAAATAAGTTGCTTTATTATTAGTTCATATCACATTTTTTACGAAAGGGTTTTTTTTCTTTTGCTTAATTTGGGAATATCTTTGTGTTAATAAAAGTGTACAAAGGAACTGTTTAACTTGTTTCTATGAAACTATATGTAGGTAGAAACTGTAAATTAATTAAAACTAGGAAGACCTACATTTTAAGAAAGTGCTAGCTAAGAAAAGCCATCTAAAATGTGCCAGATACATAAGGGAGAAAGGATTTTTTTCAACTTATGTTTTGTATTGAAACTAATTGATTAACAGCCAAAATAATACTTACAGTTAAAGAATTAAACTAGTTGTTCATTGGCACTGCATTTTGGAATAATAGAACTAGTAGAAATTGTAATGAACTGGATAAATAAACTGAAATGGGAAAATTATCTTTTTTTCTCTCATTGCAAAGCTGATACTTTCAGAGGTGGTGTAGTGCTATAGCAAAATATTCTCTACAGTTAACCCATGATGCTGGTCACTTCTTTCCTTGTACTTATCAGCAGAAAATGTGTCCAGATTGAATAAAACTGAGAGTAAAAGATGGTAATCTTAAGCCTTGCCAACCTGCTTATATATAAACTTCCACTTCTTTAAAAGTTAACTTTTCTTTTGCCCCAAAAGTAAATAAAAATAGATCACCTTGGCAGAAATGCCTTATATTTCTCCTAAACGTTCAGTACAAAGATATCACTTCATTCTGGCCTCTCAATTATGTTTATCAAGGAAAGAAGCTGAAAATGTTGAATAAATAGTACACATTAAATTAATTTAATAATATAATATTAATTAAATAAATTAATGATAGGAGCAGATGTTTGACTGTGTTGAAAATCCAAGTAGTGTTCTTCTCGACCAATACATCAACATAGCTAATTTCCTTTATGGACAAAATAATTATGGGACAATGTATCCCTCTCTCATACTCTGTAGGGAATTGCTAACCTCCTGTATGGAAGTTAATTGACTGCCTAAAAGGAGAATATTGATTTGCATTGGGGGAAGGAGTGCTGATGTCTTTATTCATTTACCCATGGTATACTATGGTAGGGATTGGATTATGGCTATAGGTCCAAGGTCTTGTCACACCAGTGCTCTAAGAAAAAAAATAATTTGTCCTGCTCCTTGTCAAACTTCCTGTTTGTCCACACTGTCAAACCTCTAGATTCCCTTCGAGCAAACCATGGCAGTCCCTGAGGAATGAAAGCCAGAAAGGCATCCCATCCTCCCAGTGCCTCCCAGTTACCCTCCAGATCAGGAGTCTGTATAACTTACATTCACAGGTGCTCACTGAAAATATGCCAAAACTTCCTGCTGCATAGCCCAAACCATCACCACTCTATATTGCGCTCGATTCCTTTGACATCTCATTCAAAACGCTTTCTCCTTGCCACCTCCAAGTCAACATCTCTTTCTTAATGAAGAATATACTATACCAGTAAGTTGTGACAGCTGTGCAAAAAGCATCGCTATACTCATCTCTGCATTGGGTAATACTATGCCCAGAGGTACAGTTTTGGCAGGAAAAATGTATCTAGACAAAGATCAGTGTTTGTGTGGACCAGGTAGGGAATATGTGGATAACAGGCAAGTGTTAATCAGATTGGATAAGCTGAAAGGGCTACCAAGAAGTCCAAAAGGAGGAATAAATGCCCAAAGTGAAGGTGGCAAAACATATCTTGCTTCATGAAAAAAGTGTTCTTGCAAGTCCTGAGCAGAAAGCACAGTCTATTCTTGATCACACTCCAGATTTTAGCAGAATAATGGCAGTGCAGGTAGAAAAAGAACCAAGTCCTAAGAGGCCTTGCTGATTAGGATTTTAGGTACTTGGCAGAAGAAGTACACAGAGTAGCCTGCTTTTAATCCTCAAAGCTGTGCATTGATTGGTGAAATCAACTTTCCATTACTGGGGGAAAAGATACGAGCATGTATTTCCTCATTAGCTAGAAAGACGTGTAGACTAAAAGCCATTTTTCTTTTGGTAATGGGTATTTTGATAAGCATCTGCCTCTAGCCATCAATCTCTGTCCCAGTGAAGAGAGGGACCTAGATTGTAATTGCACCCTGTCCCCACAGTCATTCCTGTTGCAGGACTCAAGCCTGCACTGTCTCAGCAGCAAAGAGCATGTTGGCAAACATTTCTCAGTCACCCACCAGAAGCTGGAACTTAGCTAGATCAGAAAATTATTACAGACCTCATGTGAAGAGCAAGAAGCAAGTTATTTTCAACTAGAAAACCTCACCAACTCCCACGGTCCCTCCAGCATTAAGCCAAACAGTGGAGAGCATGTCTTCACAGCATGATACGATCAGTTCCTGGTAAACAATCAGCAGTAGCTACAACAGACCTGAGAGCAACAGCACCTTGCTGAGGAGCACCCAACCCTTACCAGCTCAAAAAAAAAAGGGTGAGATGTCAGAGGCCAGGCAACACGAGGGATTTCTGGCACTGGAGTTGGAGAAGACCCTACCGACTCACCCGCAGTCACCTGGAATATTACTGCTCTTTGTTAACTTCAAAATTCACCAGAAAATGCTCCTGTGACACATCTACTATGGGCACAGACAGGCAGTGAGAGTCCCAAGTGCCAGGAATTATGTGGCACCACAAGGTGCAGATGTGCCCCAGTGCTAGGGAAAACAGAGCAGCAAAAGTGCATGCAGCAAGAACAATGGGGATGCTCTCAGCAGTGGCCAAATTGTGGCCAGAGTGTTCCGGAGGTGATGGCATTTTTTTTGACAGGAGATGATCCTTCAATCCTACTAGCCTTAGTGGGACAATCGCTGGGAATGACAGAAGGAAACAGCAGGACATAGCCAGGGATAAAATTGTCCACTAATTCTTATTTGGGATTAGAGACAATTTTGAGAAATTATTTATGAATGTAATAAAACTAGGAAAGCAGGTATCACAATGCAGAAATAAATATATTTCAGACATAAATAAGTTCTGTACATACTGCCATGTTCTAAATTTACCCATAAGGGAAAACAGTGAAGGTTTATTGAAAAATAAATGAAAATATCTCTGATTAGTGATGAAAAGAAATTAAAACAAGGAAATAACACATTCAAATAAACAAAGGTAAAATAACTGAAAATTTTGACCTGTAAAGTCTGATATAAAGCAATTTAATGTTACTGTTGACATTTAGCAACACTTCTCCCAAAAGGAGACATAAGGAGAGAGGAAAACATGGTTAAACCACAGGTCACAGGAGGCACAACTAGACTTCATCCAGCTGAAGGCAAAGATACATGTGAGAATAGACTGGAATAAATTAGGATGGTTTAATTAGAGAAAAGAACAAGAATTGGTGTAAAAGCAGTGAATGACTGGGACAAGACAAAGTCAAGTATGCTACAAAACAGATAAACTTTTTCCTCCAACTTAGTCAATGTCTGGGACTACAGGCCACAAGACAGCCACAACCAACACTTGGTGAGACTCACAAAGTCTTTACAGTGTAGCTAATTAAAACATCCATAGGGTTCATTGGCAAACAAGATGGAGCATATTTGAACCACTAACTTTTAAGATAAATGGTTATTCCAGTATCTATCCATTGAGTAATTTCTGGCAATTTTCCCTGAAACACTGATAGTGGCTGCTATCAAAACCAATAGTAGATTGGATTCATTATTCATCTAATCCAGAATGGCAATCGTATTCTGTTGTCTGCATAACAGTATTTATGTCCTGCTGCTTGTTGCATGCTGCTCTCGTGTTTTCTGATCCTCCAATGGTTTTTGCCTCCTTTTTGTTTTTTTAATTGGATATGGTATCTTGATGTATTTTTTAAAAAAAGGCAACAGCTGATAAATGCTGTTCTAAAATCAGTACTCACAAATATTTAGTGATGTAGCAAAGCCAAAGGTCTTGCAGTATTTCTGTCCACTGCATGTCTTTGAAGTGGAAATGCAGAAAAGTTAGCAATTTTAAAAAACACTAGGAAAGAAAAACAACATGGAAGTATGGAAACAAATGAAAACATACTCGATGTAAAGGCTATTAATTGTGGCAGCAGATGAATGGGAAACATGCTTCCTGGTCTCAGAAAACTTAAAACATTTCCCATTCTGCCTCAGCAAGTTGTCTGTGGTTTTTCTGAGAAAAAAAAAAAAAAAAAAGAAAAAGAAAACTGGAAACAAACATGCAAAACAGCAACAGCAAAAAAAGAAAAAAATGAGATCAGAAGTAATTGCTGGTTAGTTACACTTGATTAGAAGTAATTGCTGGTTAGTTACACTTACCCATGAAGTTTCTTCATGTTCATTCAACTGACTGCTCTGTCATCCACTCAGTACTTGGAGAAGGAATAATTTCACCCCTAAACTTGTTCTGGGTTAGGTAATTCTTGATATTACCTGTTGAAGCTGTTCCTCTGTGTCAGTATATATTCCAATTGCAAGGGGGCTCAGGATGAGAAGCCTTCAGTATCCCCGACATGTGTCCTAACTTGGGTTAGAGAGAAAGTTGCTTTCAAATTCAAAAATACATGGAAAATCATTAATTTCTATGTGCTCAACTGCAGATGTAAGTATGAGCATATGCCTTCATAGTCCATGACTAACAGCAAATGTGGCTACCATTTATCCACTCTTCAGAAAGCCAGTACTCTCTGAAAAGGAGCTACAGTCTCAATCTTTCTGTCATGACACTATCTGCTGGGCCTTATAAAAAAAAAAAAGGGCCAGGAGAGGGTGACCTTCTCAGGTCCCCTCCATTGCTCTGCTCCAAGACCAGTACTGTCTATCTCTACAAGCGCTTGTTCATCTGTTCTCATAGGTTCCCCAAAACAGAGACTCTGGCCAACCTCACCAACCTATCTAGCACTCCCCCACTTTGTCAGCAGAGGATTTTTCTTACCACCTAATCTGAATGGTTCTTGCCACAGATTTAATTCCATTACATCTAGTCCTAACAGTGAGAACAGATAAGCACCCTTGTTTTTTGCAGCTGTCTGTACATACAGAAAGACCATGTCATCTCAGCTCCTGCACTTCACTTAACTGTTCCTCAGAGTTCATGTTTGCCAGAGAGGTGATCATCACCAGTGCTCTCTCCTGGTCTGAATCTCCTCTTCTGTCCCCTCCCCTACCTGTCAATGCCTTTCTTTAAGCACTGTACCTAAAACTGGAGAGAAGTGCCACGGAAATCTTGCCAGTGCGGTAGGGTACCAGGTGCCTCACAGTGCTTTTTCCATCACTTTATGAGCTCTCTGGGGCAGGAGGGTGCTACAGGATCTGAGTTCCAGCAATGACCTTTCCCTAGACATAACCCCTTTGCACTGCTGCTAAGAGAGTGGCAAAAGCAGAAGGAACAGTTGCAGTCAGATACTCACCTCCAAACTTTACTGGAAGGAAATAAAAATACAAGAAAGACACAATGACAGATTACTTTTCTGAAAGTCAGGGCACAGTAAGAGTGTGTCAGGAGATGGGAGAGAGTAGGAGTCTGAAACATCCCAACTCCTACACAGATTCCCAGCTCAATCGCACCAGCACAGGAGTGGTAGGGAGAACAGAGCAGAAAACGCAGACATTTCAAAGCCCAGACATCCTCCCTGCTGAGGTATCACTACCATGAGGCCAGGAGAGCCATGTGCCAAGAAAGCCATCAGCCTGATATGATTTTTTCACCTTCATTTAACTAACACATTCTGTGCCACTTGCACTGTCTGCTGCCCAGAGGTTAATCAAGAAAAGAAGGGTGGACGGATGGGAACACAACTCCCAGGTTATCATGCAGAAGCAAGAATATGTCCAGTAGCAAAAGGGCATGAAAATAAAATCAGGGTGGCCAGAAGGCTGTTAAAAAGCTGGGGCAGCAGGGACAGGCCTCGCTACCAGTATCATTCGATCACATTCCTGTGCTTGCCTTCCACCTGCATCTTTTCAGGTCTCATATCCTTATTTCTTTTCTCAACCAAAAGTTGATAACTGTGTTCAGTTTTGGGCCCCTCAATACAAAAAAGAACATTGAATGCTCGAGCATGTTCAGAGAAGGGCAACGAAGCTGGTGCAGGGTCTGGAACACAGGTCGTACGAGGAGCAGCTGAGGGAACTGGGGGTGTTTAGTCTGGAGAAGAGGAGGCTGAGGGGAGACCTCATCGCCCTCTACAGCTCCCTGAAAGGAGGGTGCAGAGAGCTGGGGATGAGTCTCTTTAACCAAGTAACAAGCGACAGGACAAGAGGGAATGGCCTGAAGTTGCGCCAGAGAAGGTTTAGACTGGATATTAGGCAGCATTTCTTTCCAGAAGGGGTTGTTAGGTGTTGGAATGGGCTGTCCAGGGAGGTGGTGGAGTCCCCATCCCTGGAGGTGTTTAAGAGTCGGGTTGACATAGCGCTGAGGGATATGGTGTAGTTGGGAACTGTCAGTGTTAGGACAATGGTTGGACTGGATGACCTTCAAGGTCTTTTCCAACCTACATGATTCTGTGATTCTGTGAACTGAAGCTGAAGAAAACCTCTGGCAACTGAATTGTAGATCCTGAATTGCTTTGGTGGAGAAGCAGCATTATGGTTAAATTATTTTTCAGGAAAAAATATAGTTTTAGGAGGTCATGGATAACTTTTTACTGGTAACTAAGTACCCAGTACGTGCTTTAATACCAGACTGAAATCCTCATAGCTCCTGAGCCAATGGCTGTATTCAAGACAGTAGTGCAAGAAAAGCATCTGTGAACATCAGCCAATATTTATGACCTGATAGAAACCTTTGGTCACACCTTGAAGCCAAGAAAGGAAACTGGAAACAAACACCTGTTACTTACGCCACCTCTTTATTTTCTTCTCAGCAGGATAACAGGAAACACAAACAATGAATTTTCAGTGAGGGCTTAGGCATTACATTAATACACTTTTTCAATGATTAAATGCCTCCATATGTCTGTAGTTACATGACGTGGAAATGATCATCAATAAAGATACTTGAACACTGCAACAGGAACAACCAGGAAAACCATCCAGACTGCATCAGCCATTTCACCTAGGAGCAGCCATACTTCCTCCATCACCATTTTCCAATATCCCTTTTTCTGACTCCCAGAGTTACAACTTAGATTTCAGCTAATTACTAGCACCTCTTAAGAGCAATTTCTGTGCTTTCAGTAAGATATTTACTGTGAGTCCGGTGAAGTTTCTAAGCATGTCATCAGTCTAAACCATTAAGACAACCTTCTTACTTCCATATTTTGATGGATTGAGCTCTAATTTCTCTGTGCTGTTCATAAAATTAAAGACATTCCCTGTACGACTCCACCATAAATCTGGGATTACCAGACATACCTTTTGATCAAAAAAAATATCAACCAGGAAAATAATACACTTCCTTATAACCCATGTTAGATATTTATAGTTTGTGTTGGAGTCTCAGACTAACCAGGAACAGCTCAGTCCTGACTCCTTTACAATATCTTCATTTAAAATTCTTGTTTGTATTTCCAAGTATCTTCTACCCCAAAATAATAATAATAATAATTTTTAAATTGCTTTGTATTTAAAAAAATAACACTGATCTTGCAGTAATCAATTCTGCATTTCTTATTGTTTCACTTATCTCTGCATAATGCTATATCAGCTGAGTCAGAACTGGAAAACAAAGTAAAGGTGATGTTCATACTCAAAAAAAAAAAGTGGAAAACGAATTAATTTTTCAAAAGGGAACTATAAAACTGTAAAAATAGCAGGTAATTATACTGCAGCCCATTTATAAATTCTGCAAAATGTGTTTGGCTCTGTTTTCTACAGCAGATAATACTATTCTTGTGCCCCTGAGCAGTTTTTTCCTTAGAGGAAGGACACAAGAAGGACACGCATGCAGTTATTTCCCTACAGGAAAGACACCCCACGCCTGCTGTCCTGCAACAGAGTATTATTACTGAGCATGTAAAGACAGAGACAGTCTAAATAATTTGATGAAATTGTGTCCCTGCTCTGAGTGTGATTTCAGCAGAAAGAAAATAGCAGAAAACAGAGGAATAATAAACACAATTTCAGTATCTCAAGATCACCCTATAAAATGATCAGTGTAATCTGAATATCCCCTTCCTTCAGGGCAATAACAACATACAGTCTAGCTAAAAAAGCTGAAGTCTGTAAATCAAATGATTACAGACATAACTGTTAATGAAATTATGCTTTGGTGCTCAGGACTGAACGTGCACTTTTTATGCTGAGCTGTGAGGAGTTCTAAATGAATAAATATCCAGACTTCTCTTTATGGGCATCATCGTTACTCATATCTTCTCCTTCCAACCATACCTAGAGTAGATTGTGGACCTTCTAAATATTTGTAATAGTCTCACAGACAGCATCAATAATTTCAGAATAGTTCAGGGCACCTAAGAGTTTTCTACTCTGCCTGTACATGTTGTTTACTTTATTCTCACTGGACTGGGCAAGCTGATCAGTAGAACATTAATCCATACATAAATTTACTAGTTGTATTTGTATTCACCTGGAGAAGGAGGTGTACATTAGAGAAATTTGCCAAGTACAAAACAGTCCTAAAACAGAGAAATATGGATGCCTGACCAACTTGAAACTTCCATGTTAAATACAGATTTCAAAATGGATAAAGGGATTAGAAATTCATTTTAAATTAGTTCTGGTAACAAGAACACATATTAAAGATTATAAATAGTTTTGAAGGTATTGTATAATTCTTTGAAAGTTAGTAAACAATCTGTTTTCAGATAATTTGGGGACCGCCAAAAAGTTACTTTGTCTCTAAATTAATTATATATTCAGACAGTCAAACAACTGTTGTTACGACTATCGTTACAGTCCCAGTCTAAAACTGACATCAATTTTACTCACACATAGCTCTGGTAGCTACCTTCATAGCTAATTTTATCCAAAGAATGTGAGAAAAAAAACGTTTAGATTTGTTTCCCAGTGTCCTGATTTGAGTGAGTAGTGGGAGCTTTTTGGTAGCAGGGGAGGGATCAAACCACGGCACCCAGTCGTTCCAATTGCAGCCATCTCACTGCAGGTATGATGTGGATCACAACCATGGGGTAAATCTCAGCTCATCTTAAGTGACTCTCACACAGTTCTGCTGGAGAAGAGTCAGACATAAGGGATATAATGGGACTAAAAATTAAGTAAAGCAGATCTAACTGCAAGGAGACTATGTGGAAGGGGAAGGAGGATCCGTCGTTGTGTAGGTGTTAATCCTTCCTTATTGCTCTGCCAAAGACACGTGTGAACTGCAAACAACTTCAATGCTGGGGCTATGGTAGACTCAGCTGTTGCACGTGGTTCTTTTCAACACAGTGCCAGTGCCCATCTCAATATTTTGCTTCAGTCCTTCAATTTGTTAATTAGTTATAAAATAGACACAGATTAGTCAACAAAATCCATAGCCACTGAAAAATCAAAGAAAGACTCCAAATTTAGAGGACTTTGTGCCTATGTGGCATACATTATTTTGTTCACATGATACTTACCCTTCATTAGCATTCCAGAGTTTGGGAGGATAGACAGAAGAAGACATTGTATTGTGGTTAAGTGAAATACAATCTGCTGACAAACAGATACAGAAATATCGTATGTCCTTCAGATGGGCAAAGGAATATGCATGTATGTGCATATGATTTGAGTTGGAAAGAAATATGAGAAGACTTTATGAAGGATTTAAGATGCTTGATATCTGTGCAAATCTGACCTGGAGAACACTCATATCCATTTCACTGTTCAGCAAGGAGCATTTCTAGTATGTATAGACATCACACATATATGTATGAACAACCAGCCTTCCCTTCCCCCTCCAACAGATTTTCCCTACCACAATGCCATGCTGGAGTACATTATAATAGAGGTACCAGACTGACCTTTCTGGCTTCTCAGCTTTCTGGTAACCTGATGCTGCATCCACACGTTAGACATGTAGTAGCTACTCTATGCCAACTCTGGAATACAAGGAATTATTAGAACCTTAGAAAAAAATATTTCCTTTGCCCTCAGGCTTAACATCTGTAGGCATCAATTTTGATTAGTAAACTCAAAATTTAGCACGGGTAGAATTCAAGACTCCTTATATTTTAAAAGCATTTGAATTGATAAGTTAAGACAAATCTAGTCCCACTCTTTCCTTCAATGGTGTTTTTGCAGTTTTCCTGTCTGTAAGCAGGTGTTGCCATCAACAGCTACATCAAAGACCTTTTTGAGTTTAATATTTGCAAGCTATTCCCTTTTTTGTTTTGTTAGCAGCTTCTCTTGTAGATATTAATTACTGAAGACCTCTGCCAACATGTGTTAATATCCAAGCACAGTCTCTTTCAAAGGGAAATGTCAAAGATGAAATTCAAATGAAGGATGACATTTTCAGGTTGCATATTCCATGTATAATGCTTCTTCTCTACCTTCTAGAAGCTTCAGCTGAGGAAAAAATTCAATATTTAAAGAAAAAGCCCAAACAAAATGTTCACTTCATTTTTTTTTTTTTAATATCTAGGTCTCCGAATCACCTTTCCAGAGGCAAAAAACTCCTACATGGCAAAAATATCAGAAATGAAATTAAAGTATTTCAAGATACACATGCTTTATTTGCCAGGTGCTAACAGAGAAGTGTTAGAAAAATAATAAAATATATTTCATTCTTCTGCCCTTTTGTTTGTCCTGACTGCATGCTTGGGCAGAATGCATTAACAAGCACTTCTGCTTCTCCTAGATGAGGTTCACTGCTTTAGACAAATTTGCTCTCATTGGCAGTTTTCTACACGTCAGGAAGCAGTAAGGGCAGGCCGCTCTGCATGGGAAGGTGAACCAAGCATCACAAGGAAGGCAGAAGCAACAACCCACAGACAAGGGCACAAGTCCACCATATCTGAATGAGAGCCATATGGGGTTGGGATAGTGACCTAGGTGGCCAAGGGACCTGTGTCTACCACACCAGTGACAGCAATGAAGCAGGTCTGAGGTCAATACAGGGAGCCAAGTCAGCCATTCAGAGTCAAGGCACAGTGTTACTGTAACATAGCTCAGGCAGAGACCAAGGGCAAGAGCTCAGCTCAAAAGGAAATTCTGAGAGAAGGGAAGGTGATACCCTGATCAGGGCTTCTCACAGCTGCATAGCTGCCCTGTCAGAGCTGACTTCCTTCCCAGGTAGCTGAACCTCTGGTACCAGGGAGAGGTTGCTGATACACTCATCTCCGAAACTGTGGTCAGGAAGAAGAAGTCGCTAAGACTTCTTTTGGAGGGTGTATAGAAGCCATGAGAATCAAAATTAGTTTGCTGTATGAAGAATTCGCAGTTTCACTGAAAACATTCTGGCAACCTGCAAGCTGAAGAACACTGATAAGCACTAAGTCTCAGGAGAGTGCTCTGATCTTTCTTGTGGTGTTCTCAATGTCCACATTATACCCATGAAGACTTCTTTAAAGTTTCTTTGAATTCACAAAAAAAAAAAAAAAAATTGAAAATGATAGATAGTTAGTTTTGCAACAACGTGGATACTTTTAAGAGAAATGTCCTTGAGTTCACTCAAGTGAATATACCTTCTTTTCAGCTGCTTTTCTTCTCTGGAGAGTCTTCATATTACTAGTACTGTATTTGAAAGGAAAATATGGGTAAGACAGTGTCTGACTCAAAGAGTTAAGAACTATGAAAAAATAGGGGCTTGAAGAGGCAAAGAGAGGCCTGTCATGAGAAAAAGGGACTGAAACACATTCTTTTGCTGTAATACCTTAAATGCATAGACTGGTAGAACTAGCACTTTGATGAACTAGAAGCAGCCATGAGAGTCAATAGCCTTAATGAATTTGTCAGCACAGGAAAAACAGTTGGCAATAACCATTCCGGGATGACTAGTGAGATGGTGATATTCAAACGTAACATCCTTATGTAAGCCTAGCTAAAACTGAAAAACTACATAGCCAGGAAAGAATATCCTTGTTTGGAACTATCCTGAATATCATAGTCATTTGATACACTCCATCAGTCAGTTTCCTGCTGTTAACAAGTCTCTGGATGATATTGCCAAGCATAACTTAGACATCACTTCTTGGTTTGATTTAATAACACAGCCAGTATTACTTCTCTGTGTATTTTCTTAACATTTGTAACCTTGGCTTGATATCTCAACAATATACAACATTATCAGTGATATTTAGGTTCTCTGGTTCTCAGCAGGACTCAGAACTAGTCCCACTAGCCATGTCCTATCAAGCTGAAATATAAGCAGTGATTAAAGTCAAAACACAGATGCTCAAAAGTTTTGCCTTATAAGATTAGGCCATTCTGTAAATACAAACTAAATAGTAATTCTCAGTCATTTGTCTAGAACCTTCATGAAATATTGTATTATATATACAGTTGAATAGAGGGTAGAGGAATCTGAATCACATTACAAAATTTAATGAAGAATGTCATTGTTGTAATGATAGCTCAAGAAGCCTCTAAAATATATATTTATACTAATCAAGTATCTCATGTCTTATTTAAGATCCTGAGGTTTGTATGAAACAGACTATTAATGGCCAGAATGCATTCTGGCTTAAGTAATTTTCTTGTCGCTTTTTAAGAAGGTTTATAATAAGAAATAGACCTTGTTCCCTTGTCTGTATTTTGTCTCAACAAAGCATATAGTCCCCTTATGCTCATTTTAACTGACAGATATTCAATGTAACAGTATTTTATGGATTAGAATTTGTATTTGTTTTCTACTGCCATTGACTTTCCTTGTTCAGATGATTTTAATAAATTTTACTTCTGCTAATTGATTTTGAGGGCTGCCTATTTTTAGAAGATGCAAAATGTGACCAATAGAGTAAAACTTCACTGAGCAGCAAGACCATATTGCAATCAGAATAGCAGTAAAGTTCTAGTACCATCAATACAGCCGAATGCTATTTTTAAAGGCCATTTGGCTTTGATATTCCATCCAGAGTTGTATTAAAGTGTATTATCTGCACAATGAATCATATTTATTCTTCCACTTCCAGCATGTTTACAATTCTAGCATCCAATATTGCGAACACTGAAACATACACACAAATGCACTGACTTTACATAATACATTAACGGGATTATATTAAAAAAATCCCTTATATATATGAAAAGAAAGAGCAGGTTATAAATGGGTCCTTGGCCACAAACCGGAACAGTGGTGCTAGGGATCACAGGCCCTTCTGTGTCTGAAGAGGCCTATCCATAATGTTTTCCTTCATTGGGAGGGAAAGGCAGAGCTCTCCTCCACCTACCTGACCCCACTGCCCGGCATGCAGGCAAGTGGTAGAGGTGGGTCCACAGCATCTGCCATACCATCACAGGAGGCAGCACAACCTACAACACCCAAACACACTCAGGTAATTTTTACTTCCCACAGCTTTCTGAGAACATCTAAAATGTCAAGAGGAGTCTCCTGTGAAATGTGTCAGGAGAAGTCGCAGTGTGCCTGGAGTACAGGGTGGATGAAACAGAGGAACTGCACACCAGAGGGGTTTTGGCAGGCACTGCCTGTTCTCAGACAGCTCTGGGACAGACTATCCCAGGCTTTGCACTTGGCAGATTCACTTCAAAGCATGTAGAATTAGGCATGAATGTAGTTATACCACCACCATCAAAACCCTCATTTATGTTTCAAATGTATTATTCCCAATATTGAATCCACAAATAGTACTCAGCATCTTAGATTTATTTTGTTCTGCTGTTGGAGTACTATTTCATAACATAGGCTTTCATTCGTAATGTAGGTTTTTCCCACCTCTCTTCTCTCATGATGATTTCATCCTTTGGTCTCTTAAGCCCCATCTCCATACCTTTGCCTCAAAGAGTTTTGCATCTGCAGCATATCAATAACCTTACAGAAGATGCTGCATGACTGATTCACATCTATTGCTGCAAATCAACAATGAAGAACTAAACTGGCTGCAATTTCCCATTCCTACTTCACAAGCAAGCCAAAAATATGGGTCATTGTCCAAAAAAGGTATTCAAATTAATGTGTGACTTCTAAAATAGAAATTAATAGGAATGTACTGATCTGCTTAGAACAAAAGTAGAACAGAAAAATCTCAGTAGCTTATCAGTGTATGCACAGTCTGCACAGCTGAACATTTGAGGTTACTACTTTCATTGCTAAAATAAAACATATTGGATTTACAATAAAAACAATGGGCCAAATCTTATATTCCTGACATAAATAATATTTTGTCTGCACAGAGGCTCCTAAATACCCTGAAGCCAAGCTACAGCATCTAGATTTCTCCTGTGCTATTCAGATTTAAGTAATAATGAATTCAGTGAGCACTGACAAACTCTGATCAGAAGACTGTGGTATAATTAGCAAGACATCAAACAAACAAAGAGAGGTTGTTTATAATTTCTGTTTTCATTTGCCTTGTTCCAGACTATCAAAAACCCCTCTCTTCTCCCCTCCTTTTCATTTATAAGTCCTTTAAGTTTTAACCTGTAAAGAGATATAGAGAACACTGGAGGTACAAATTAATGTACCACCTGATATTGTTTTAAAATATCTTACTGGCAGATACAATCTGTCTGAGAAACTGGCCAGTTGCAAATTACTTACCATGTTATATTTTCATAATAAAACATTCTCAATCATAAAAAATAGTAATTTCCATTTTAATGCCTGTCACCCCTATGAGCCCCAAAGTAATCATTCATTCACTGCTGTTACTCAGTCTTGATTGGGTAGGAGCACAAAAGCAATGCTGAAACAGCATCCACTTTTGGAAAGCTTCAGGAAGGAAATTTTGCAACCTGTGATGAACTAAGTAGATGGCATTTGTATACACACTGCTGTGTATGAACTCCTGAGAGTGCTTTTTAAAGAATTTTAACTTCAGTGCAGATTAAGGGCTGCTGGTAAAGGAAGCAATATGGTTATTTTTAAAACCAAATCATAAATAACTTCCTATCCTATTCACTGCATAACTTCCATGTATCTAAAGGACATCTGTGAAGTTAAATCAAGCATCTATGCATCCTTCCCTTGACTATTGCATATTTTGAATGAAAGACAGCAGGATACATATTCTTGTGTAGCTTTCCTGTAACTCATTTCTGTTTTCACATTATTCCTAATGTCTTCATAAAATTGTAAAAATTACTAAGAATTATGAAACTAGCATTTCAAAATTTCTGGAAACCTTCTGGAAAATTAATAACATTTAGGATTCAACATGCCCTTCACTGGATTTTCATCTCTGGAAGAGATTTAAGGTACGGTATCATCACAACACTGTTATGTAGTAGGACTGAGGCAAGTACTTTCTTACAAATTATTAGTAGTAATACTAACAACAGTTTTCTCCCATGTTTCATCCAGTGTTTGCACTGTTGCATTTTCCATGTAATTTTAGCTATTATTGAAATAATACCTCAAAAAAAAGCTAATCAAACTTTATATCTCTCCCTCAAACTAGAAAATTTGAATCATTAATTAGTTGGATTTTTGATGCAATAGCACAGATTAGTCAGATGTAACTAAAAAATGAACTGTGGTGCATTTCTACTGAGTTTCTAACTTATAGGAAACCTATATCAAAACTGGCATTGACTTCCAATGTGTAGAGAAATATAAAATTATATTTCTCATGAGTTGGCTTAAATATAAGCAGAGTTGGTTTGAATATAAATGGGGTTTATATTAAAGAAGATGAGTTTGAATATACACATATATGAGTTTATATATATCTATGAGTGTATAAATATATATATATATATATATATGAGTCTACATTCTGTGGCTCACTGCAAGGCTGACTACAACTCTCTGTCAGACTGTGAACAAAACTGCAGGTACAGCCTTCAGCTTTTCACATTCTGAGTGCTATGTTCATTTGGGAGAAATTAGGCTAAATGGAATTCTGACATCAAAGTTTTCTATATCAGAGATGCACACACAGATGCACACACATATGCAAAAAAAAAAAAAAAAAAAAAAAAAAAAGTTAGCAAATGGACCAAGCTCAGAAGATTTAACTGAAATTAAAACATCAGCAAATTAGCAAGTTCGTTTCCTCCTCCAGATCCTGTCCAAGCGGCTGTGTTAACAAAGCTGTGGAAGGTCTGAGTGAGCAAAAAGGAAACTGAACCAAGTGCTGTTTGTACTGTTTTGTGAAATTAAAAAAAAAATTTCCTCCACTTGTAAAATATGACTAATTTACAGCAATAGCTCTTCTCTGTTCAGCACCCTGCTATGGCAATTATATTCTCCCACTTTAGTCAGATTTTGCTGCCATTAAAAATATACTTTAAAACGAAGTAATCTTTTAACTTTAAAAATTTGATGAAGAATGCTTTTTCGTGTGCTCTGCAATATCTTATGACAAAAATACAGAGCATTATTTTAAAACCACTCATTTACATTATTTTTATAAATGTACAGACAAAGAGAACAACATGGTGGTTTTATCACTTAGATTTTAACGTGTGTAGTCAGTCATTTTCCCATAATGCATCACTTATCAACACTGTATCAAATTACATTAATTTCATTTCAGTCTATCATTGGATCAGTTTTGTTTCTTGTTGGCATTGCCTTACAAAAAGTCTTACATTTTGATAGCTGTGCCTTTGTCTTTTATATACTACAGAAAAACTATGCATTTACCTCAGTCAGATTTCAATGACTGTTCTTGTATTTATCTTTTTCTAGTTGCCCCACAGGAAGCACCAGTATCCACTGACCCTTTTGCTATAGTTTCTGCCCTAAGGTAAGACTAGCAGTTGCTTCCAGACCATTAGAAATCTATAGGTTATTTATACAAAAGAACTATTCACATTCTGGGCATCTATGCCTGGAGCACACAAAACAAATTTCTTTGGACAGTGCTTCTGCCTGTCTGCCCACACTGTAAGCACAAGTCCACCTTGAAAAGCGAAACAACATTTTTAATTAACTCCGCTTTCAGAAAACTATCCCAGGAAAACAGAATTTACTCGACTACATACAAGGATGTATAATTGCATGAGTATTTGTGCTGCCACCATGAAAGACCTTGCAAAGTTAGATATTATCCACACAAAAGTTTTAGGTGATATTTTGCACTCATGCAACAGAGCTAATTCTTACGTGAGTGTGTGTGAAATAATAGATATTAACAATGACCCTAAAGGCTTGCCATTCTTCATTAACATATTATAGAGGATGGTATCCTCAGAACAGTAACCATTAATGAAGTGAAAGTGTGGTAGAGACACAACACTTTTGTAACCCTTGTGTGGAAAGGAAGTAAGAAAGAAGGTAGGTAGCACTGTTTACAGTTATCAGCCTTTTTCACATCCCACAGTGCACCAGTGTTGCCATCCCACAGTGCAGCAGAGGGGGACAACTAAGGGCAATTTGCATGATTCCCAGAGCAAGACAATCTGCATCAGTATCACAGTAACTTACAAGACTTCCAGTCATTCATTCTGTAACATACAGATCGTTCAAACTAAAGTCTGTACATAAAGCATGGGATTTTGGCTTACCATCCTCATCAGGATTTCAGTGTGACAATTTATTTGAAGAGTATTATTAAATGTAGGTAAATGCCTTGTATTTTGATACCTGATAGCCTCCTCGTCAGTACAGTCAGAATAATAGAAACTAATATTCAACTGCATTTTTCAACACATACATAACAACCAAGTTCAACTCTGTTATGACACGGACTAGTTTGATTCTAATATCTTCAGAAGTCCTTATTTTTTTTTTTAATAATCTTAGCATGGATTAGCAGACAAGAGATAGAAACAAATCAGCAATTTGGGGGACTTGCATTTTTCAAGTATCTTTACTTAGGTCAAGTTTTTCCAACTGTGTATAGTCAAAGAAAAATGACAAAGAAATCATAATTTGATGAGAATATGTAAAGACACTATATGTGAACAAATTTGCTTTAATTTGCTCTGATTGTTATCTGCTGATAATGGCAGAACAGCAGAAGAGTATGTTGTAGGTCTGTTTCAAGAAGTTAATTATGTTACCAGAAAATTATAAGGTATTGGGAATCTATGCTGAATTTAGTAGTCTGAATTATGTTTGTTAATAAAATCTACAGTTTTGTAAATTATTTTAAAGGCTACTGAAAGAATCTTCTGTTTGTACACACATTACTGGAAGAGAGAGAATTCAGGTACTTGGAGGAGCTGACTGTTCTGTCATTAGTTGAACATTCCCCACAAAGAAAATTACCTTAGGGTTTGGGGGTTTTTCTCCTCCCCAAACACCACACTGATTGCCCACTGCCCTTTTGAGAATTGGGACACTGGGACATAGCAGGACAGTCACTGAATATCTTCTCAGGAAGAAGTAAGGAAGTTGTGTGTAGTTTTACAACTAAATATTAAATCCAATTTAAAATAAATATCTTAATATCTTTCCAGACTATCTGAGGAAAGATAATTTTTACATATTCGGAAGGAGCTACCAGTAGCATCAGGGAGATGGTTTCTTGTTACTAGCCCTCTTTAATTCTGTTTCTTTTTTTCCTCTTTTTTTTTCTGAAAGCATCTGCAGATTTAAGTGAAAACTAACCATCAGATTTTCCTCCAGTCCTACTGTAAAATGTACTTTTTGTAGCAATATATAAAAAATAATAAATAATGTGAATAATGAAGCAACTGTACAACTACGAGCAGAAGATCTCTCTTGCCCTGCCACTGAATGAAGAACACTTGATTGCTGGCCATGCACCCATCCTTCACATCATTTTATGTTCAGTTTAAGGTCACAGCACTAACAAAGCATTTTTCCAAGTTACAGATAAGTCATACTTCAAGACACTCTTTTGTTCAGACACCTTTGGTTCTTCCTATAACTCCTCCTGAATTTTGCTAGATCCAGTTTAAGCCTAAAAATTTCAGTCATGCAAAACAGCATCTCTGAGATCAAAATTTACATTACAACAGGGGCAGCAAGGACTGTTGCCAAGGCCTATGTCAGCAAGCCAGAGCCTTCCTTCAAATCACTTCCATACATATAAATCTGAAATAACTTCAGGCGACAATCACAGTTCATGCCACAGCAAAGTAATAAGAATGTTGATGCTACTGCAATCTGATGTATTGATTGTTTATTACCAGCAGAAGATGTCCTTTCACTTATTTTCTTCAAATATCAAACTTCAGAGTAAAACTATGACCTTTCATCTGGAACTGTTGTTAATTATTTGTTGTGTATCGTTATACATCCAAGAAGTTTCAAGAGTGATTTCTTTATTACAGCATACAACTACTTATGTGAGCTTTCATAAAATGCTTCAGCAGCCACGACATTCATTACAAACAGAAATAGAGAATAAGTCTTAGTAAAGCAAGAACCTATATTTTGCTGTAAATAGTATCTTCACCACCAGGGAACCATTACAAATGCTGTCAGGACACAAAGGTATAGTTCTACTTGATACAAATTTATTTGTAAAAAAATAAATGATCAAGGTTCTTATTCTGCAGTGTTCAAAAATGCATTAGTTCTTATTAAGGTCAAAGTACAAGGACACAGAAAGAAGACAGAGAATTTCATTCAAAGTCTTCAGTTTTAAAATCTGTCTATCAAGTGTCAATCTACTGGAGCGCAGACTTTGTTCCATCAATAGATGCACTCTTGTGATTAGTTACTTTATATATATGTATACCTCAGTTAACAGCGTCTATCAGTTGGCCCAGGGTGGATAACCAGAACTTTGCAAGCAAAAACACAAAGTTTTCAGTTCTGTGGCTGATAAAAGGAGTGCTACAGTGAAGTGAAATGCTTGCACATTTTGTTTTCCTTTAGTGATTGGATATAAATAAGAAACTAGACTCCAATAAACAACATTGGGGTAATTTTAATTCTGGTTAGATCTGATGCATCACTTCTCTTAAAGGCTGAAAGACAATTTCCCTGTGTCCGGTGAAACCTTCTTTTTTTTTTTTTTTTCTAGAGAATTATAGAAGTATTTACCAAAAAAAAAAAAAAAAAGCTTAAATTGTTAGAAACGTATATTCAAAAAGTTGTATCATTTGTATACATAGTTATCTCAATTTCTGGCCTGTTCTGTATTGATGTTGGGAACTCGAGATATTCTTCCAGAAGCAGGAGGGAGAATTTTTTCAGAGAAGTGATGTATCAGGTGGCTAATACATCAGAGCTCAGATCACAAGACACACTCTTACCCCCATCAGCAAGCTGTGAGAGGTGGACATCTGGAGGGCAGCACAACTTCAGGACAGTACTGGGGCTAGGGAGCACGTGCAAAAAGAGTGTGCCTTGTGAGATCAAAAGAAGAGCAGGTACACTAGCAAAAGTATGAAAAAATCTGTATAACAACAAATAGAGTTTTACTTCATAAAAAACCAGACCCGATCTTTGTTCAAAATACTGCACATCAGTGCTGCAGTTCAGAATTAGTGATATTTATATCCGTCCACAGGAAATCCCATCCAAACAGCCTATACTGGCTTACGACAATATTACACTACACTGCTCATTTTTTGGGAAATGCAGGCAATCTCTTTCACATTTTCTTCTGTATTGCCCAGTGAACAAACTTAATAAGTGAGAACATATATATTGCTAAGCCCCCACCTTACTCTGCTAAATCTCTTTTTCTGCTTCCCTCACAGGACAAAATACATGCAGAAAATGACTATTTTGTAGCTGCTAAGTGGCAGGTTATAGCAAATTTACTTAGCACATATGTAGTAACACTCTGGATCTGGTAGGGAAGTCCCATGTACCTCAACAGGTTTCAAGCCTGTTCACAGCTGAACTAGCGTACAGTTTTTACTGCAAATTGCCATGCCATCTTTCCTCTTCCAAACTCATTTTCATTAGTCATAAGTGCAAAATACAACACAGATGGTGATAGTAATTTGCATAGCACCTTGAATAAAAAACAGGCTAAAGTCCAAACTCTATCACACATGTAAAATAAAATAAATAATAATTATTCAGTGCTCCAATTAGCCAGCTCATTTTTAAACAGCAGCAAAACAAGAACGACTCATCAATTCATCAAACTTATGTTTAATGCATAGCCAAATGTACCATGAAGCAAGACAAACACACTCACAATGAGCACACAGATTAACGTACTGAACCTACATAACCTTTCTTGACTGAATGATTTCCTACTCAACAAGCTATCTCAATGATGTAAGTGTACCTTTTATTAAGTAAAATATTATTCACCATATCTAGAAGTAGTAAGATCTGGTCCCCAAGTAGAATATTTATTCATGCATGTATTTATGTTAATAAAAATATTAGATTCTCACCTAGACTTTGGGCATCCATTAGATAAATTTAAGAACTCCTGTAGTTATAAAATACAATAATGAGAATTATTTTTTTGCAAATTTCTTCAGCCTTAGCCATCACCCATATAAAAGAAAAGTGGTGGTATATGCTAAACTCTTAACATGACTGATACTTTCAGGAACAATTAGTTATAAGCAAATGTGTAACACAGGCAAGGAACAATTTCATCAATAAAACCATTTATTTGATAAGCACTGCTGTATTTCAAAACTGCAAAATTCTACTTGATAACTGCCAGGTATACTTACCATACTGACAAAACCAAAAATCTAAACGAACCATTAGAGTAACCATTAGTGATCTCACCCAGATTATCAGCATGTAACCAGAACTCATAAATTTCTGCAAATTTACTCCAAATACTAGCTAGCAGGATTATGAAGTCCTAATCACTGACCAGAGAGCCAGTGAGATATTTACAGCAAAAAGACATCCTTTGTCCCACAGGCCTAATTTCTAATTAATCTGTTGACAATTTTGCCAGAACATGATGCTGCTCAAGCAGCAGTTCCCACCACAATAAATGCACCATTCTTTTCCCAAAGAAAAGACACCTTGAAAAACCATTGTGATTAAGAAAGAGTTATACTGGAGACAAATGTTCACATGCAACTAAAACATTACAAGCTCTGTATTGCTTTGGTTACTCCTTGATGCACAGAGAAACCCCTCACAATATCCATCCTCAGGAGACAGTTACAGGAGGTCCTGAGTGGACATCACACACACAGCCTGCCTTCCACTGCCTCTGCTCGAGATCCTCCATTGTAAATACATAATTCCCACTCTTCTATTTCTATGACCAGCACTTTTTGAACCACTTACTGTTTCACGGATGCCTACAGGCTGATGGAAAAGTTTGATTTCTCTTTGAATTATTCAGGTTGCTTTTCATAGCTTAGAATAGATGCGCAAGTAAATAGGCAAGGCTTAACGGGGAAACACAAACAGAGTGCAGCTGTCTTCCTCATAACTTTCAATAAAGTCTTCTACTGGGATGCTCTCCAGACTACAAATCCCTTCTGTGTAGAGTATCATTAAAAAGAGAAGCCTCATAACTGTCCAAATATTTTCTTTATAGGCCATGTTGCAGCTTTCCCAGAGGAGCAAATAGAAAGACTTTGATGGAGAGACATTCACTGAAAGCAGACATTTTTCTGAATTGGATGTTTGCTTTCTGGAAATTTCTTCTGTGTGATAGACATTGTGACAAGTTAAACCCTATCAAAAATGGTATTCTCACCAAGGAATTATTTGCATAAGTTTTTGTGTCAGCAGTTTTCCATTATAGCATACTTTAGAACTAATATACAGAACTGTAGCTTTTAGTACTGGCAATGATAAACTGTCAAATTATATACATGTTCCTGCGGTCTTATAACTTTCTGGTAAATCTAATGAACTTCTTTAAACAGACCCATACAAACTGTCCTGCTGTTCCACCAGAAGGTCTACTAATTTCCATCAGGTAATGACCACCACAAGTAGGACAAAATTAGGGCTGGGTTTTCAGCCAAATATCTGTGAAAAAAAAAATTATAATCATGTTCAATAAAATATTTAGTGAACTTGTATCAGTTGCAACAGATAGCTTTGAAAAAACAAAATTCAAAGCATTAATTTCAAAAGGCAGAAATATTTTTTTTTCTTCTTCTCCCAAACTTTTGGAACTTACAGGATATCAAACATACTCAGTTATTGACCCTGTTCAAGACACCTGTTGTGCTATTCACAAAAGCATACATGCCTTGTGGACACCTTGCATACATAAACTATAATGAACTAATGAACTCAGAACTTCTATCTAGTCAAATACCTACAAAACATGCATTAAAAAAACCAAACAAACAAAAAAAACCCAACCAAAACCCAAGCAAAAACAAATCAAACACCCACAAAACAAAAAAACCCAAACCAGCAACTAAACAAAAACAAACCACAAAAGAGCAGATCTGTGTAGGGAATATAAAGGAAAACTAAACATAAATCTCCTGAGTCCTTGTTTTAACTTGTAGGAGAAATCCTGCTGCAGAACTAGGTACCATAACAAGAATTTGGGTTATACTAATCTGAAGCACCTTAAGATCCAGATTCAACCCAGTTTGCTTCAATTTATGCCCCATTTGCTCTTGTGTATGACTATCTCCTAGACAGAATCAGTCTGTATCATGTGTGCCACCCAGAATTCAAGAACAAAAAAATCTGCAAATTCTACATCACCAGTGGCTTTCAAAAAAAAAAAAAAAAAAAAAAAAAGCAAGCTTAATTCCAAGGAATTACTTTATGTACATTTACTCTTTCAAAATGAGGGGAAAGCTGAGGAAGGACACAACCTTGTGAAAGTCAAATAACAGACCAAAGGATTTTCAGAAAAATTATGCTTGACTCAAAAATAAGTTTGGTGTCATCTGCTGTACAAGCTGGCTTGCATTCTAAATGCTTAGATCTGTGTAGCACTGGATACCCACTGTGAGAATCACAAAACCACTTCTAAGAAGGTCATGAGACATTCCACATCAGCAGTAGTAAGAACATAGAGCTATGTGTAATGGGCCCCAGGAGAAATGGAAAGAAACCTTCTTCACAGTATACACTCTAACTGCTTCCTCCTAAGTATCTGGTTTATGTCTCTAAATATATTCAAGTACAATTATGGTTATGTATGCCTGAAAAACCTTTAGTTATAGCTGAAGCAGCAGCCAGTGTTATAAAGCTGATCACCATATATAGTACTTGTGTGAATACACACAAAGTATTTAATAATTTTAAAACCTTTCACATAATTGAGTCCTTGCAAGCAACAACGTTATAATGGCGTTGAATTTCACCCCAAGGTTATTGACATATTTTTCATCTGAACAGAAAGCCATTGTAGTAGGCAATCCACAGGCTTCAAAAAATTGGCTTCAAATCCATCTTTCCCACCTCCAGTGCACAAGAGCATAGTGATCCTGTCTAGTCCACCCTATCCTCAGCAAAGGCCTAGCATTGCCATGCCCCTTATACTGATCCTCTCTAGTCCATGCCAAGCAGACTGCAGTTTCCATTCATGTTTAAGATACTATAAATTTTTGTGTGATGTTTGAGCTTAGGGCTACTTTTACAATATTAGATTATTTCAGCTAGAGTAGCAGCTGACAACAATCTTTGGAGAGACTATCCTGCCAGACATGGTGTGAAAGAAAAATAGAAGGTAAATCTTAATGAAAGTATTTTATATTGTAAGTTTTTCATAAATCATAATAGATCTAAATTTCTTGGCTTTTCACCTCTCTTCCCATGGTTCTCTGAATGGATTTAGTTTGATATTTCATGCCAGAAAATGAGAATCTTAAGAAGCTATGGATGAACTTTATAAAAAACACATCATATTTTTCAATATATTATTGCCATTTATATGACAGTATTAAAAAGAAATAATCAAAAACCTCACCACTAAACTCCAAACCCAAAAAAACCAACCATGATAATATAGAGAAGTAATTAAATTAAACTCATGAAGCTACACTGATAATCATCTGACTCTTTTGATTGAAAGTTTTTTTCCTTTTATGATAGAAGGGATGGATAGCAGTTGCTTTTCAGTGAAAGACTGATATTGCTTGACAAGAGACATAGTCAGTAAGCAAGTCATACTTCTGTTCTTATTTAAGACTTATGTGCAAAGGGAAATAACAGAATGAAATATTATGTCAGTTGGTGTTTAAATATGCAATGTCATGATCCTGGGAGTATCAAAGTAAACTATAAAGAATAATTGAAAATTACACAATACAGCTTTGAGAGAAAATAGTAGCATTATAACAGGCTATGCAAGCAATTTAATATTGCTGCTGCCATTATTTCATAAATTTTATAGTCATTATGGAGATCTATGGATGTCAGATCCTGAAGACCAAGAAAAAGTCTGAAGATAAGATTGGCCAAGTGTTGGGAACAGAAGCTGATTTATTTCAAAAGTGCAAAAAGTATATTGGGTATGCACATTCTTATTTCACAGTAATGGCAGTTCTCATGCTGTACATGACGTTTATGCAAAAAGCAGGGAAAAACTTAATATTTACATTTTTATCTCAACTCGGAGTAAACTGTGAATTTAGCTTGTGCATTTCATACGAACAGTGGAACAACTTATTCAGTTAATAATTATTCCCTTTTTTTTTTCCAGAAAAACCGCAAACCAAGTGGCTTTTAGCCTGATGATGCATATTAGAAGATGAGCTGTAAAAGTCTACTTTATATAGTCTCTTTTACCTCAGATTTATATATGCAGTTTAGCAACTCCGCTCAGTAATTCAGAGTTAGAGCAAATGAGTGGCTGGTTAGAGGCTACAGATCAGATTCATGGTCTTAATTATAGACATCTGAAAGCTGGGCACTCCATGTAAGCTGATTGAGTGGAGTCCTTCCATAATCAGTAAAGTAGCCATTCTTGAATGGGAACACATTCTACCATCCTGTTCCACAACCTGACTCCTACTCTGGGAATACATATTTTACTCCACTGATTGCAGAAGGAGTTTTGGTCCCTAACTTTTACACAGTTACAATTAGATGATAAGAACCCTGTTTTGTCTCTTAAGAAAATGAGCTCACTGACAGAGCTTTAAACTAGATTTGAAGGGGGAAGGGGGCAAAACATCGGCCCATCTGAAGTGCATGTATACCAGTGCACACAGCATGGGTAACAAACAGGAGGAGCTTGTAGCCCTGATGAAACGGGAAAATTATGATGTAGTGGCTATTACAAAAACATGGTGGGATGTCTCCCATGACTGGAGTGCGCCAGTTGATGCCTACAAGCTCTTTAGGAGCGACAGACAGGGAAGGAGAGGTGGTGGGGTGGCTCTGTATGTTAAGGACTGTTATGATTGCTTCGAGCACAGGTATAGTGAAGACAGGGTGGAGTGTCTTTGCATTAGAATCAGGTGGAAGGCCAACAGGGCAGATGTTGTAGTAGGAGTCTACTACAGGCCACCCAACCAGGACAGAGAGAGATGGACAAGATGTTTTATAGGCACTTAGGTGACATCTCACGATCACTTGCCCTTGTTCTTGTGGGCGACTTTAACTTCCCAGACATCTGCTGGAAATACAACATGGCAGAACGAGACCAGTCGCGGAGATTCCTGGAATGTGTGGGAGACAACTTCCTGACACAGCTGGTGAGTGAACCGACCAGAGAAGGTGCCCTGCTGGATCTCCTCTTTGTGAACAGAGAAGGGCTGCTGGACGATGTGGAGGTTGGAGGCCGACTAGGGCAAAGCGATCATGAAATAATAGAGTTCTCTGTTCTTAGAGAGCTCAGGAAAGAGCTAAGCAGGGCTGACATCCTGGACTTCAGAAGGGCTGACTTTGTCTTTTTTAGGCACCTGCTTGAAAGGATCCCCTGGGAGACTGTCCTGAAGGATACAGGGGCCCAGGAAGGCTGGGCGCTCTTTCAGAAGGAAGTGTTAATGGCTCAGGAGCAGGCAGTCACCAGGTGCTCTAAGAGAAGCCGATGCCAGAGAAGACCACCCTGGCTGAACAGGGAGCTTATGCTGCAACTCAGGGAGAAAAGGAGAGTTTACAGCCTTTGGAAGAAGGGGCTAGCCACACACAGTGATTACAGAGAGGCTGTGAGGCTATGCAGGGTGGAAATCAGAAGGGCTAAAGCCAAACTGGAAATTAAATTGGCCTCAGCAATCAAGGATAACAAGAAATGTTCTATGTCAGTAGCAGAAGAAAGTCCAGGGAGAGTCTCCATCCCCTGCTAGATGCAGAAGAAAATATGGTGACAAGTGATGAGAAGGCTGAGGTGCTTAATGCCTTCTTTGCCTCAGTCTTTAATAGCAAGGTTAGTTGTATTGCTGAAATCCAGCCTCCTCAGCCAGAATACAGAGACTGGCAGAACGACCCCCCCAAAATCTAGGAGACAGTCAGTGACCTGCTGCATCACATAAACACACGCAAGTCTATGGGACCGGATAGGATACACCTGAGAGTGCTGAAGGAGCTGGCTGGGGTGCTCGCCAAGCTGCTTTCCATCATTTACCAGCAGTCCTGGCTGACCGGGGAGGTCCCGACTGATTGGAAATTGGCCACTGTGACGCCCATATATAAGAAGGGTCAGAAGGATGATCTGGGAAATTACAGGCCTGTGAGCTTTACTTCGGTGCCCGAGAAGCTGATGGAGCAGCTCATCCTGAGTGCCATCACACAACACATGGGGGACAACCAGATGCTCAGGCCCAGTCAGCATGGGTTTATGAAAGGCAGGTCCTGCTTGACAAACCTGATCTCCTTCTACGACAGGATGACCGACCTGCATATTGGATGAGGGAAAGGCTATGCATGTAATTTACCTTGACTTTAGGAAGGCTTTTGACATCATTTCCCACAGCAATCTTCTGGCAAAAAAGACTGCTCAAGGTTTGGACAATCGCACACTTTGCTGGGTAAAAAACTGGCTGGACAGACAGGCCCAGAGAGTTGTGGTGAACGGAGTTAAATCCAGTAGGAGGCCAGTCACAAGTGGTGTCCCCCAGGGCTCGGTTTTGGGGCCACTCCTGTTTAACATCTTTATTGATGATCTAGACGAGGGGATCGAGTGCACCCTCAGTCAGTTTGCAGATGACCCCAAGTTGGGTGGGAGTGTTGATCTGCTCGAGGGTAGGGAGGCTCTGCAGAGAGACCTGGACAGGCTGGAGCCATGGGCTGAGGCCAACTGGAGGAGTTTCCATAAGGCCAAATGCCGGGGGCTGCCCTTGGGCCACAAGAACCCCCAGCAGCGCTACAGGCTTGGGGAGGAGTGGCTGGAGAGCTGCCAGTCAGAGAGGGACCTGGGGGTGTTGATTGACAGCCGGCTGAACAGGAGCCAGCAGTGTGCCCAGGTGGCCAAGAAGGCCAATGGCATCCTGGCTTGTGTCAGCAATAGCGTGGCCAGCAGGGACAGGGAAGGGATCTGACCCCTGTACTCGGCACTGCTGAGGCCGCCCCTCGATTCCTGTGTTCAGTTTTGGGCCCCTCACTACACAAAGGACATTGAATGACTCGAGCGTGTCCAGAGAAGGGCAACGAAGCTGGTGCAGGGTCTGGAGCACAGGTCGTAGGAGGAGCGGCTGAGGGAACTGGGATTGGTTTAGTCTGGAGATGAGGAGGCTGAGGGGAGACCTCATCGCCCTCTACAGCTCCCTGAAAGGAGGGTGCAGAGAACTGGGGATGAGTCTCTTTAGCCTAGTAGAAAGCAACAGGACAAGAGAGAATGGTCTCAAGTTGCACCAGGGAAAGTTTAGACTGGATATTAGGAAGTTTTTATTTCCAGAAGGGGTTGTTAGGCGTTGGAATGGGCTGCCCAGGGAGGTGGTGGAGTCCCCATCCCTGGAGATGTTCAAGAGTAGGGTCGATTTGGAGCTTAATGATATGCTGTAGGTGGGAACCGTGCTAGGAGTACGGTTGGACTAGATGATCTCCAGGGTCCTTTCCAGCCTAGATGATTCTGTGATTCTGTGTGAAAATAGAGAAAATGGCTTAAGATCTTATGTTTCACACAATAGATCAATGGTGGTTGTCATTTGCATATATTTGTTTCATGATTTCCCATCTCTGAAGTTATTCAAAATGGAAAGATATATAGCATTTTTTGTGCATGGAAAAAAACACAGTAAATTCAGGTCAGGTTTGTGTGATAACAAAATGGCCTTTCCTAACAGATACACAATATCTTGTTGGAGAGCCAACAATGGACTCTGGGCTACCATCACAATGTAGTTATTCAAAGACAAGGAGGGACAGAAGAAATTACATAACAGAGAAAAGAAAATTAATATCTTTCTCACTATGTCTCTTATTCCTTATAGTGCACATGTTAAAGAATAAAGAAATATTTTTTTTTAAATTGGTCCCCACCTCACTTCCTTCCAGAAATGGCTCACTGGATCTTTTCTTTTCATTGAAGCAGATAGAAGCAGCTACAATTTCTGTCCAGAAAATGGCACTCAGTATTACGGCCAATAAATCTGCATCCAAATAGGAATAAAACTGCTTTCATATCAACTCATTTCTGTCATACTTGCTGCCTGCCAGTGAGAAGCCAGATTTGTGAACAGGCGATTTTTGAAAATGAGACTGTCCTAAGAAGTATGCAGAAATAGTACTTTCAGTTAACATAAATAGTTCTGTCAATAGATGAGAAAGCATCAAAGCTAGAAGACTAGACATCATGGAAAGACCAAGTAACAGGCATGCTGACAGCTCTCACTCAAAATGATGAGGGAACCAGTTATGATCAAAGTGGGACGACTCAGCACAATAGGTGAGCGCAAGAGATGAACTGATGCTGCAGGACGCATAAAGGGGTAAAGGTAAAGGTCAGGGGACAGCTGAGTCAACACTGAAGCTCACCATAAAGAAGGGCTGGAGGCTGCCAGGGAACAGAGACTGCTTCACACATTATTAAAGTAAAACAAAATTCTCCTCAAAACGTGTTGCCCTGGCAAGCTGTGGAGGCAGACAGTATCAGCAGCTTCAAAGAGGGACTGGACAAATTCATAGACAACTGCATCATAAAAGATACTAATGGGAAAAGGTAGGATGCACTCTCTTTAACATCATCGTACTGGATACATCATACTCTTCCAGTCATTCATTTGAAATGTCTGGTCAAACCTTGAGAATAAAATTTTAATTGAATGCAGCTAAAACAAAAAGGTTTGCTATGGGCACTACAGAATATTTTTCTGCCACCTTAACTCTGGAAACTGACTGCATTATTATTTTCTGGAACTTTTAAAAGAACAAATAATTATAGCCTGAGGTTGAAAGTGGCATGAGAAATAGAGACCTCAATAAAAGAAGTTTTAGTGAGGAATCAACCAGGGCTTAAAATATCACCTGGTCTACGTTAAAATCAGAGAAATGTCTTAAATGGTAAGTGAATTTGTTGTGGGTTTTTTTTTTTTTCCTTTGCACAGCACTTAACAAAAAGGGAGCTGCTTTTTCTGTTTAATTATCACTATATTTAATCACATACATAATCTTGCAAAACAATTGCTGCTATAAATGTTAGATTTAGCTCATTCACCTCAGGAGACCCCTGTTGTCCATGAAGGGACCAAGGTTGAAGGCAGGGAGATAAGTGTTCTGGTTTCTGCGCAACTACATCAGAATGCCTTTCAAGGAACATTAAGTCTGTTACTGCACACCTCTCAGGAACAATTCCAGAAAAAGAAATCTCACACACCATTTCTGAAGACACATTCATCTCTCCACTGACACAGATGAGCTGGTACTCCCTTTGTCATGGAGATGGAATTACAGCTTCACCTGCTGAAGACAGAGAAAATTAAGAAAAGAGTAAAACTAAAGGACAATACGCATAAAGACAGAGCTTGGGAGTCTTACTCTAGGATATCTTTACACAGCAGTAAGTAAGCCTTCATTTTACAAATTACTACAGTGCTTAGAAGCACCTTAACCCCATTTTGTTAACCCCACAGTCCTCTGTGTTTTCAGTCCTGTATTTGTAGAGACTTTTCTTCAGTGTGTCCAGTCCAGGTGTAAAACACAGAAGAACTGACAAATGCAAACACAGGACTGGAGAGAAACAGGATGGGCAGGAGGTCATCACAGCTAAAAAATAAATTAAGCAGTTAATTACCCAAAGCGCAAATCTAAGCATGTGTTTGATCTAGTCTTTTACTTAAGCATGCAAGTTATCCACATCTTTTTCATAATTAAATAGAGGCTTAAGTACTTCATGGACCAGAGCTTTGGTCCATGCAACGGAAGTATGAAATCTCAAGATCCTTCCATGCTTTTGCCATTGCTTTCCACCAGTTTTACAGTGAAGAAAATAGAAAATAGAAGAGCATATCTGATGAGCCCATGTTTGCCAAGAAAGAAGACTAAAGAGTGGCACAAATCAGAAGTAGCTTGATAGTCAAGTATTCCTTGCAATATAACATCCAATCTCTGCATTCCAAATCCAGGTCATCCACCTTTTACCTCTTATTTATATACATGCATCACTCTTCGCAACTACTGTACTGGGCCCAGTCTGAAGTTGATGGATTTTCACTTTCTCATGCACCAGGAAGGACAGAAGGAGAGAAGGGAAGGGCAAATGGGGTATATACTCCATTAGTTGCTAGGAATCAAGGCAGTGTACTTCCAAAATTTAAATTAATCCATCTTGAAACCTTTGGGAATTACATTCTTTAAGAAGGAAATTTTTACGAAGTAATGTGTAAGTTAAATTTTTAAAATGCAATAAGTAAAGTTTAAGTTTTCCTATAGAGTTCTTTTTACAAGTAAGCAGTTTAAATTAAAGCCTGCAGGAGAAAGACATTTCAGTAACAAAGCTTTAAAAAGTAAGAGAAAACCTTTAATATTCTGAACAGTTATAAATGAAGTAGCTGCATCTGTATCTCCATAACTCCAAGAATGTTTATTGCTTTACTTCTTATGTTTTGAATGGGTTATATATCTGTATCTGTACTATTTCAATGGTTATTGTGACAATGCTTTTCATTCTGCTGTTTCCATGTTTCCATGCTAGCTCTCCAGCAAGCTTCACTCCCCAGTACTTAACTAACAATGTCCACGTCAACACTTTTGAAGACTTTCGTTTCTCAAGCTACTTCCTAAACCTGAATCCGGAATAGATACAAAACCTGAAGGGATAGAAATAGCAGAGCAGAAACAGAACCTCAAAGTCCAACACTGGGACCTTCCTAAAGAATCAGTAAGTTTTTCCTCTGAGAAGATGAAACAGAGGCTAAAAACCATATGCTCTAGGGCTATACATGTTTTGAAGCAGCTTTTCAGACATCTTGTATTCACACAGTGATCATGATGTTCCCCTTCCTCCACTGCAAACAGATAAAACTTCTGGGAAACCAAGGTGCAAGGAGTGGCTAATATGTCACTGCATCAGGACATGAGCCAAAAGTTTATGTAGCCCTGGCCATGGAGAAATGCTCTGAGGTGTAGACACATGGAGAGGAAATTCTGACATATTTTAATAATAATGGGCCCAAAACATCACAGTTGGTAAAGTGAACAGCTGTAACCAAGATGCCAGGTCTACAAGTGGGAACATCCTGGAATTTCACCCCAAAGACAGCAAAAATCAATGTGATTTACACAAAACATGTCTCCAAGAAAAACTAAGGGAAAAAGTGCAACTAGGCCTTTAACAAGGACAAACCCTTACCTGGGAAATACAGGAAAAGACAGATAGTCAGGGAGGAAAAAAAAAAAAATATAATGGCAAGTTGTTTTCCAAATGTTTTCTCAGTGCCTCATCGTTAAAAGACAAACTTATTTTTCTTCTGGGTTGTTTTGCACTCAGTCCTTGACTTTTCCAGGGGATTTTAAGAATGCTGTAGAGGTGACATCTATATTTACTTTCTCGTGTGCAGTGGAGAAAGCTGCACAGATAGGAAGATAAAAGATTTAAAAGTCTATAAGGAAAAAAATCAAGATGCTAAAAGAGAACAAACCTGAGGGAAGAAAGAATACTTCGGAGTTGATTGAAACATGGTTTCAGCACTGACCAGAACTAGCAGCAAGCAGAAGAATGAATAAATGAAAGGAAACAGGAAGGGAACTGGCATGGAGGAATACTTACCATCAAAACAGTTTTAAAGAAAATTTTTCTCTTCTCTCAGTTTCCGTGTTTCTGACCATAAAGAAAAACCCGTCACACATTTCCTAATCAGCTCTCATGCACAAGGCCAAAACAATAGCTCTCTATCTCAAGAAAAGTCTAAATCACAATCTCTCTTAGAAGCCAAAGCCAAGAATAACTTTGTGCATCTAGGTCAATTTTCCTGAATTTAATCTGCAGAGTATCTGTAGTGGTCAGCTCCTTCATAAAGCTAAAGAAATCACAAAACAGATAAAATATATGTTAGTTTCAAATGCATTATAGCAAGCTAGGATTTAGGAATTCAGGACTGACAATACTGATCCAAAACTTATTTGTGACCACAATCACTGGAGACAGTAGTTCAAAACAAGTACATACATCTGTGAACAGCTCAGAATATACCAGGTCATAGTCTACCTAAATACGGTTTAAGTTCTGGTAGCTAAAGCCTCTTACTGACAAAATGCTTTCAAATATATTAAGCTTTTACAAGACATCTGATTGATATTGTGATCAGAAAGTTGAGGATGTAACAAATATATTAGCAACAAGTTGTCCTCTTTCATGCAGGGATTACAGTCCTTGTGAATTCCAGGAATGTAATCATCCTTCTGTTATAAACTGTCATCATCAATACTAGGTAGAGGTATTAGGAAAGCAGTAGGAGGCTAGATAAGTGTTATGATAGAGGTCTGGAATCATATTCACTTGAAAAACATAAGGGTGACAAGGTAGATCTGGACAAGCACTCGTCATGTAGTTAAGTTCTTTCACAATTAAAATTAGGCATGTAATTGCACATACATTAACATACCTCCCTGAAGTACTTCCAGAAGTTTTGCCTTGGTAAACAGTATCATCAGCTGCACTTAGCGCCATGTTCTTGTTTAAGACTTAAGTTGTATCTTTCATTAATTAAAGTGTATAGGCAGGAAGGTGGATAGAATACTCAGGTCTTCCAAAAGTACTGTCAAGAGATTGAAAAATAGAAAAGTAAAATCTGCTATGATACTACCTTATCTCCTAGAATCATCTCCTACTCTTACAAGAAGATTCCAACTTCATAGATAACATGCATATATTAATTACAGGAGAACAAAACAAAGAAAGCCCCACATGAATGCAGTCAAGAATTAAAACAAGCAAAAAAATGCCCACTCATTTTTCTGGGTAGTTCTCTACTTAACACCCTTACTTTTCCTATATCAATGTCCTCTCTGATATTCACAGAAAAGTAGGAATTTTCTAGGACAAAGATGCTAAGATCAGAAAAACTAGCTAACTCAATGGACAGATAGAAGATAGACTGACAGACAGGCAGACAGACAAAAAATAAATTGAAGTATTTCCTTGACATCCTTTGTCATTTAATTCCTAGAATTATCAAAGCAAGTTTGTGTAAGAATGTGAAACCGCAGCATTAAAGTGGGCTAAGCTGTTACACTGCCTAAATTCAACAACTATACTACATTACATCCTGAACATTATTGCGCAGGCTTGTGCCCATATTCCCTACCCTGCAATGCACTAGCTAGAATATAAATCAGCATTATAAAAACAAAGCATTTGAAAACATACAGAAGTATATTTCATTCACAGCATAATTTCTTGTATTTTATAGTTAAAATAAAATGTAGCATTACTTATTTTCCATAAGACTCAAATTTTCCATCTACATATTACAGGTGCATAAGCATAATTTCTGAAAATCATAAAATCCTTTAACTCAATAAGAGAATAAGACAGCAGTTGGTATTGCTGGACTAGATACATGTATTTAAAAAAAAATAAAAATCAAGCTTCTGGTGTGCACTACAACTTACTTGCTGGCAGAGTGCAATTGTGGGTTAAAAACAGAGCTGTGTTTTCGTTTAGCCACAAATTCAATCATTTTGCAAGAAGGACACTGGCAAGCCCACTCCACTGCTGATAGTGTTCCAACACATTTCCTATAGTTTAAACCAATAGACAAGAAAAAGAAAGTTCAACCAGTCATCTGGGAAAGAGCATATGGTCCCTTTCTTTCAGAGGAGCAGAAGGTACACTGCCAAGACATATGGATAGATACAGAAGTGGGACAGGAGCAACACAGTAGGATTTGTTTGAATGCACTCCAGCTTTGGCTAACCTGAAGAACCATACTCAGCATCTGCTCCAGGACTAGTGGTGTAGTTTAAACTTGCCCTAGTACCTGGACTGGTTCTTAAGCTACTGAGAACCAAAGCAGAGCTACTTATTCCAAAGGAGTACAGTTACTTCACACTATGTGCTCCCTCACTCCCTAGCAAGCACAAGCCAGTTCAAGGCAACAATGGCCCCTTAGCTCTGCTGCCTTCACAGATCCATGCCTGAGTATTATATAGATTCACATATATACAGGTTCTGTTGAGATTTTAATTAAAGTAATTCAGAACAGTAATTTTTTCACTGAATCAGGACCAGACTATCCAGAACTTTGCTGAATCTAACCCTCACTTAAGTTTGCAAGTACGTGAATAGTCACATCTTAAAATACACAAGCAACGGTAAAGCTGTAAAATCCACACATGAATACCATCCAGAAGCCTCTAAAACTGGGAGAAGATCCCAGGCTAGGGCAGCAAGCCAGCAGCATTATCATCAACATGAAACAGCAGTAACACATCCAGTAACAGTTAAATTTGTAAGTCACAGCAAGATGCAAGCACAGATGGAAAAGAAAAAGACATGTAATCTTCCCTTCCAGTCTTAGCAGTCGCAATAGATTTTCCACAAAGCTCCTAAAAATCTTATAAACAGCAGCTGGCCTCAACATATCAATGAGCAGAATAATTTGTCACACTGTCTAGTGCTTTAGCACAGACTTAAGCTCTACATAATACATAACATGATTAGTCAATCAAGTGGGATCGTACACTCAACATGTCTTCACAGATATATACAACCAGTAATAAGACATTAATTACTCCAAACAGATCTAAAATCTCTTCACTAAATGTAGCGGAAATAATCCCCATATCTATTAATGTCAATATCTAATTACATTTTCATAATATGCAGAATTAAGAATCAAAAGGAAAAGTCAGTACAATTTGATGCCAGCAATGAGATTGTTGGCTCTTTGGGAAACAAATTAATGAGCTTATAAAAGAAAGTTGAAAGACTATCACTTGAAGAAGACCTTGGCCTGTGTTGAATCATGTTACATTCAGTGATATTCTCTTCATATACAGTGCATGGATTTAGTCTCTTACGTATGTGAATGTCCTTTAATGTGCTAGTTAAAACTGCTGAAACTGTTGCCTAACGTTTCAAAGATACATAGGGCTTTCTGCCTTCTAGGGGAAGGAGGAGAGGAAGAGACAACACTGAAAAAATTAAATAGGTGTCTTAAAAAAAACAATGAGGGGGAAAAAATGAGGAAAATGACTGATTGGAGTTAAAAACTTCACTCTCAATCTAAACCATTGTTACAAATGGTTTCCTGTTAAGTCTTCTTCTAAATCTTCTACTTCTAAAGTAGATGTAAGTACCTTTTCCAACTCTGATAATGCCTAAATTATCAGGCATTAGTATGTTACTGACATTAGATGATTCTGTGATGTTCTTGCTTCATCTTAATTGTTCTTACTAGCATTTGCAGATATGTGGTTTACTACTTCCCAGCAGACCTGGACAAATTATGTAATGAGACAACAAGCTTGAGTATTTCCAAATTATATTCAAAAGCAGCAAGAAAGAATGGTAAGGTTATCAAGGGACTGAATAGAAATCACATGGGAAAAACTTAATGATCAACAATATCAATGGGCTTCAAGCCACAGAGCGAATAATTGACAGAAATTCACTGAACATTACACAAGGATAATAAGAAAGCAATTCTGGAATTACTATACATGAAGCACAAAGAAAGAAACACCTATTAAGAAGTGTATAAATGTAACAAAAATATATCGACACAACACTAAGAACAGACTCAACTACTTTCATAAATCCTCAGAGACATTTGACAGTGAAAAACACTGAAATACTTTCATTCTGCACATGCTTATATTTCTTTTCTATCCCAAAGAGGACCTCAGTTTCTCCTGAGCTAATGCATCAAATTCTGTACCTCCTCTATTTCTTAAAGGCCTCAAAAGTTTACAGTAATTACACATTCTCCACCCTTTAAATATCTGCCCTTAAATAAATGCTCTACCCGGAACATTTAACAGTTAATTAGCAACAGAACACTGCTTTCAAAGAGAGTCACAGTGTTTTTCTCTACTAGATGCATCCCACTATGGCAAGAAAGCCCAAATACCTATATGTACCAGTAGCCATTAGCAGAACTTTAATATTCTCCCATTAAACAAACCACAAGGGCAAGGCCATAAAGAGTTTGTAAATCCAAATATAAGTTATTTTGGTTCCCTTGTATTTCTTGCTTCCCTGAAAATTTTCTAGGTAAAGGCTTTTTGAAATACCAACTACCTTTAATCTTTGATTCTTCAGGCAAACCTGGCTAAGCTATAATTCTCATTTCTCAAATTCTGGACTATCCTACAAGAAAATCTCCAGAAGTCCTGTAAAATCTAAAGTAGAATAGGCCTTGGAAAAGCACATCTTTCTGCCTGCCTACACCAAACACTGTTTTTTCTCCACTGCTGATAAAATTCATGGCAAAATAAGGAGTTTAGATGCTTCACAGAGAAACCAATTTCTTTAACTGTAAACACATGCACCATCCAAATTTTCTCCCACTGGCTTTGATGGAAGGAAATTATCTCCTGCTTTGCTTATAGGATTCTCCTATAGGATCTCCTGCAGGAGATTCTGAATATTGCTTAATAATCCTGCTTGCCCTGACTGTTCTGTGGAAACTTACCAAGAATTACAATGCTCAGCAAAAATAAGAAACATGTCCTTGGAAAGCAGATATGTTCTAACAAGGTTAGTCTTTGTAGAGAATAGATAGGCATATATGGGGGATAGAAACTGATATGCTGGTGCTTTTAGATAAAATAGTGGTGGTAAACCAGCTGGAACCACTCGTTAAAGAAATTGGCTAAGAGAATCTGCGCATGCTCCAGGGAAAAAACAAAGTGAGAAAGACTACAAGCCTTCCTCCCAAAGACCCCCTGAGACGACCACCAGGAGGCAACACGCAGGTGCAAAGATGACATAAACTGCTGACACCAGCCTTTCTAACTAACCCAGCCCTACTCATGCATATGTATGTTTGTGTTACGTAATCCAGTGAATATGGATATCCCACACTCTATAAGTTTTTGGTAAAATGTGTGGTGGGTGTGCAAGCTTTGTGAAGAAATCCCCTTGCACTCCGGCCAGAGTAAACATACCTGCTTTATAACTCTATTCAAGTTGTAGAGTCTTGTTTTCCGCAAATCAATTTGCAGAGTACAAACTGGAAATTGGGACTCACTCACTGAAAACACAGACTGAAGTAAAATGTTACAAAACAGTTGAAGAGAGGAAAAAGTAATAACTAATCTGTACCTTTAAGATTCTGAGCCTTTTGCGCACCTAGCTGTAGAGAACTGATAAACACAGCAAGCCCTCGAAGATAAAGGCAGCCTGTCTAGAGATCAGCAGAAACTAGCAAAAGGTCAGAAGTTTACCAGCGAGGAAGACGTCGAGCCTTCATCAAATGAACACCAGAAAACACCCAACGACCACCACCACATTTTGCAGAGCATACGTGGTTAGGGCGGGAACTATGTAAACAATTTCTGAGAAAACATTTGAATACTCTCTCTGGCCTTTTCTCAGAAAATTCATGCATATGTATGTATACTGCCTATATAGCCTGAGGGCTTCTAAATGGGGGGTGGTGGTGTGTGTTTGGGGAGGGGGGGGGGGGGTGTTTATTGAGTTTTCACTATGTCACAGTGTATAAAAAAGTGCTTCAAAGTTATTTGAATTCTAACTCACCGGCTAGAATCTGAATTTAAAAGTATTTATTTCTTCCAGATCCCTGAAGGTCTCAATTAGTGTAAGAAATATGGCCCTCTTCCAAGAAAAATTACAGCATTAAAACCACTGATTTTGGCATGGAAATTTGTCAGTTTCTTCTATTGTCTATTGTCACCTTTCTTCAAATTCAAAGCCCATGGTAGCTGGTGGTATGTTTCCTCAGAAACAGCAAGTCTGTTCAGAAAATTATGCCAACATAACTCTAGAAACTCAAGAGGATATAAGGTAGTACATGACAACAGACTGATGCTCTGTTTTCATCAACAAAAACGGTGTTTTCAATACTCAGGACTTTTCTGAGGAATGCAGAAGAAGGCTGATGTTTGCAAAGAGTGCTCTAGACTTTACCTCTGTGATTAAAACCTGTGCATCATTTGAAAAATGAGTAAGAAGAGAGAAAATAAGCATAGCTTGGAAAGCAACTAAATTAGATTGTACTAAAATGTTTTAAACTTCCTTTTATATTATTACGATTTTTGTGACAGTCTTGGACATTTTTTATCTAGTAAGCTTATCTCCACGAACTTGACACACTTTTAATGTTACTTTGCCAATGAGTGAAACACAAACACTGCTTATAAAAAAGGATTTAAAGGTAGTCCAGGGACAGGCAGATAACCAGTAAGATTAGTTTATTAACAATGTAGGAAATACAGGGAGGAAAAGATGGCCAAATGAACAAAAAATTAGTCAGAACAATGAAGAATCACAAGTATTTAAATATATATTTACCGTTGACATCGTTCTACTATCATTAGAGAAACATCTGAACTTCTATGGTGAGTGAATTTGCTAATATAGACATTTTGCATTACATATACCTTATATGGTAATTCACCTAAAGTTTATGTAAGGAAACATGAGTCTTAGACAAATCCCTGGTTCCTACTGTATTATCCAGAAGAAAACAAACTTTATAAACCTGCTTACTCTGAAGAAGAGAGACATGGAAAATTTTCAATCCATCAAAGCACTGCTACTTCAAAGTTTCCTTTTTATCAATAGAAAACTCCAAGCAAGACAATTCACTTTCAAATGGATTTACTACCAATAAATATGAAGGAATAGAACAAAAGATTGAGAAAATAGCATTAGGCTACCAAATATTTTTCCTGACAGTAACTGATACTAGCATACCTGGATTTCTAATCACATGATGTACATATATTTTCCTATGATATACCATCTCATACACAATTTGTCTGAAACTTAGCAGTTTGTGGCCAATATGATAATTTTAACAAGGTAGGACAGTTGTAGACAAAAAGAACTTTATGACCAGAGCAATACACATACAGCATGCACAGGTCACCTGGCCTTTTTGTTTCCTTTCTGATTGTTTGTAGATTGTAAACAAGACTGAAGACTTTTTCTTTCTAATGTTATAATTAAATTTATTAAGGCAGTTAAATGAGAAAACTTAATTAATCTTCCTACTCTGATTTATAATGCTTTATACAGAGACATACTATGTATAAATTTTCCTCCTATTAAAAATACAATTCTTTTTTTAACGGCTATAATAACCATCAGATCCCCCCTACTGTATTGTTTAAGTTTGTATAATGAGCACTGAACTGCTACACAACACAGACTATTTTCACAACCAGTTCCAGTCTTCCCAATGGTATCAGAGAAAAGTGATTTTTTTCTACCTGAGGAGTCATGAAACAAAAAGAAGTCCTGTAAAACAAAGCTTGTGAAATGACAGGTGAAGAAGGTCAAAGATGCCTTCTGGGAGGGATCCCCCCAGCAGCAACCATCAGTTACATATGTCCAGAGTCAATCCTTCAGGAGCTGCTAACTCAGGTGGTTCCAGCTCCACCCAAGCAATCTAGGCTATGAGACATTAGTATTTCATGGTCCCCAGCAGTTTGTTGAGTTGGCAGCTGATTATTCTGCCTGTATCTAGAATCAGCCTTATTATTGTCAAATAACTATGCAAGGAGAGCAGTGACTGAGAGAAAGCAAAGCAGTGAGTAATGTTATTTCTTCTGTCTCTCAAGTCCTAGCAGATGCAACAGCAGTGCAAGTGATTTACTAACTCTGCATTTATTCAGGGCAGCTTTTTTTTTTACCAGAGGATACCTTCTATGTGCATGCTTATGAGACCAGTAGAACTGTAAGATGCTGTACACACATGCTATCGCTACTGCAAATTCTCTCTCAAAAGAACCCCCTCTGACTTAGTCTGAAGTTTTAGAGGGCAGGCATTCCTTATTGCAGTGCTGGATTCATGGGGGATCATTCCACCTATCGTGCATGCCAAAAGACAAGGGCACACTTATATACAATAATAGAAATGAATATTCATGTAATTTCTGAGGAGTACACACCTATTTCCAGAGAATCTAATGCATATGTTAATACATGGTGCAAGCATACTAAAATTTGGGGAATGGTTCCTGAGGTTATTCCACGGGTGTCTGCTGATTCCTCTGCCTTCCCTGGGATGTACCCATTACAGTTGCAAAAATTATGTCCGTGGGTGCTTTGTTGTCTGAGGCCCCTTACAGCAATTAGCACCAACTGCTTGCAGGCATCAGCTAGCAGGCATCACTATGAGAAGTGATCCTCTCAGACACCAGAGAGCCTAAGTCAGAAATGGAAAAGAAGTTTTGGAATTATACTTTGACTAAACAAATAGAACTGACTGTTTTCCTCTATTATTAACATAAATACAAATTACCACATACTGTGTCACCATAATGCAGAACAATTTGGCATTACTAATTGCTTGCAGACAAGATATGTTTCTGAATTTATTGCCTGTGAGACATTTTTTTCAGGGTAGTCTTCAAATGTTTTCAAGAACTACTTGAGGTTCTCACAGTATCATTAGCATAAATGTAAATTAATACAAACTTAAATACAGAAGCTAGAGCAAACTGGCAAATGGCTTGGGGAAGATATAGGTAAATTTTGCCTCAGCAAGCCTCTATGCTGCCCTGTGTTGCAGGAGCTAAATTTAACCAGGAAAGTTTTCAGACTTCTAGTTGTGGTGAGTTCTTGAAAAAGAGAAATTGTACCTGTTTTGTCCATGAAACAATGACAGCCCAAGTTTAGTTTGTGAGCCTGCCTGAGGATTCCTTTCTTCTCTCATCACAGGTTTTGGCAGCCCTCTTCTGCTGCAGGCAGCAACCTCCTGACTTGTCCTTGAACTATGCCATGTTTCTCCACCTGAAGCAGCAGGAATACCATCTCAGGGAGGTAGCACTACAAGGCCTGCTCTCTGCAGTCTGGCATTCTTTAACAGGAGCAGAAAAAAAAGTCACTGAAATGAATGAGCTGGTGTAGCCCTGCTATTTGTGATACATCAAAACAAAAGTGTGCTGCCCACTTCTGCCAGAGGAAGAGAGCTGTTTCATGTGAATTCTCATCCACTTGTTTCCGTTTTATTTTCATTGTCTGCATGACACGAGGCACCTGGTTGTTTTGTCCACCTCCAGTGAAATAAAGTTCAAACTGTGAATTTCAGAGCTTTACAAGAATTCAAGACTGGGACTTCCGCCTGCCATTTGCTTTTGCTAATGAGGCTTCTATGGGGATGAGGTCGTAGGGAAAGGGATGGAACATGGCCACTTCAAGCTGTTCAAAAACCAAGGGAATGAAGGCTCATTTTTATGCAAGACTTCAAAAAATCATAGTCTGTAAAAGGATAATAGCATGACTCTACAAAGCTTTCACATCATGGGCCTGAATTCTCAAAATACTGAATCCCTGCTCAGAATATAAACATGTTGCTTTTAGATTTCACTCTTTATGTTAATAACTGGAACCACGACTCAAGAGCCTTCCCCAATTTCGATTCACAGAACTGAGCATTTCTTTCTGCTTGCCTGTCATCTTTTGGTTTGAAGAAACCCAGACTCATTAGTTGTGGATGACTCTCTTACACAGAACTGAGACAGAATTAGGAGAAAATTGGAGAAAACATGGATGCTAAATGTGCTCAGATATTTAGGGGAGAAACCAGCAATATCTGTCAGTCACTTTTATACTTTCCATCTGACAGAATAATTTCAGTATAAAAAAATATTCTGTTTTGCAATTCTTTTGCTAGACAGCCAGTAACATTATTAAGTATTATCTCGATTTCCTCTCAATGTACAATTAACTATTGACATGTGGAGTAATGACTTTACAACCAGTAAGTTTATAAAGAAGGTATGTATATTCAGCGCTGGGTGCATGGGGAATTGCTCCTCCACAAACGTGCACACCTTGGAGCGAAAAGCAGCTCCTTTTTATAGTGTAAAACGTTGACATATTCATTATAATCCCAAGAATAGGGAGAGATATTACAATTAGTTTTGAGAATTCATTATCATAAATCCCACCCGGAGTTCCCCCCTGTTGCGTCTGCGCAGTGGTTCCTGGTGGTCTTGGACGGGGGTCTTCAGGATGAAGATTGAAGATGCCTCCTCTTCCTCACATGACTTTTCACCCAATTAGGTCTTTTCAGCATGTCAATTTAGAATTGCTTGAATCCTTGTTCCTTATCTTGGGACTCAGGAGTTGCAGCCCCTTACCTCAAGAGCCCATCCTGCTGAGAGCTTATCCTGCTGAGAGCCCACCCTGCTGAGAGCCCTGCATCTATTTTGGTAAAGTTTCTCACTTCACTATCCAGGACTATGTGAATTCAGATAAGACAAGCCTTCCAAGTCAAAACTATGGCTTATTGCCATAGCTGGAGGTATTCTAACACAAATGATACAAGTCAGCAGGACAAAGCTGTCAGGAAACTGACAGAGCATAGAGGTTGTACCAGGTCCCTCTGCAGCAGAACTTCAACACTTATCCTTTGGAAAGGGCACGTTCATGGTATTCTTCTACCCCTATCAACTTCTCACCTCCACCAACTTTATGTCAGTGGTCAGCTCCATTTATTTCAAGAATGTTACTGCTCCTGAAACAGAGGAATCAGGCATTATAATGTCTTCCACTGTTTATGGCACAAAGTAAAGGAGTCACACAGTGATAGCATGAAAGACTTCTAAATGGTGTAGGTAAGAACAGTTTGAAGTTGAGTGGTTTTGGTTTAAAGACTGAAGTCTTTCTGTTCCTTGGGAAACAACAGAGGAAGTTAAGAATGAGCTGACTCAGCTAAGCAGTTTTGCAAACATCATGTTAACTCAGATGACAAAATTCAACTTCACAGACTTAAACCTTTCTTGAAGCTCCAAATGGGGTATGCAAATATTTCATCTGGAATTTTCCCATACTACGTTTTGCAACCAATTTTACACCATTGGCATAAAGGCCAGCTAGCAACTGGAAACATTGCTGTTCACTTTCAGCATCACGCTAAAAGAACTGACTACTTGTTTTCATTTGTGTACACTAGCCAATCCTGCTGAGAACACCGAGTGTTTTTTCTCTACTACATCAGTAGTGACATGCTGTGTTTAGGATAATTTGCTGGCAAAATTTCTCTTTGCTTGTATATTTGTTAACATATTTTAAGTAGAAATTTTTACCTGCCTGCATCAAAAGCTTTTCCCGCTTCTAAAGTAATGCCTGTTGTACAAGTGATGTCTCTTTGCATCATATAAAATCAGGAAAATCAGTTAATTTTATTAATTCATAATTCACAGTTAACGCATCTTATAAAAAGAGAAAAGGCAAAATTTTTTAAAAACTCTATTCTGTTTTTTGGACAATTTTATGCTTGTGGTAAAACGGATTCCAGTTTTTCTGCTGGGACTCTAGCCAATGCCTCACTTTTATGTGAATTTATGAATTATTAATTTATAAATCATCAATAAATGAAAGACAGTGATAATTATTACAACTCTTGGCATTTTCTGCAGGATGATAATTAACAGTTTCCTCAAGGAATCAGTAAAAACCTTGACTTGGAAGGATTAATCACACAGGTGGTGTTGGATTGAGCAGTGTCTGCTCCTAAGGGCTCTTCAAAATCCAGTTGCCAAATATTAATAATCTGAATTTACTCCACTAACCACTGGCAGATATTGCTGATTCTGGAATATTCTAGTTAATATTCTGGGATATAATCCCTGGTATATTTCTTTCATTTTGATATCATAATTCAATTGACTTTAGTTTCTGATACAAATTATTATAAAATAATCTGAAGTAAATTTTTGAGTGGTTAGTTTTTATTTCAGCTATTTAAGCTTCTTGACATTCTGTCCACTATTTACTCTAAATACTCTCTCTTTTTATATTTTGTGAAACTTTCTTCCAAAATCAAAGGGCCTTAATTTCTAGGACCATTGTGTTACCAACAAAAGAATATATTTTTCTCGATAAATATGGATTTATTTTCTGCTATTATCATCTCCAGCAATCCTAGTAAATTTATAACTCTGTGTAGTTCCTATTTTCTCATGCACAGTGGCATTATTCATTATGCCAAAAATATCAAGAAGTTATTTATATAACAATATGTATCGGAAGATTTTTAATAGAATATTTTTATTGCTAGAGGAAAACTAGTACAACTACCCATCTTGTGCACTCTCATTCCAAAATAAAAACATCTACATTAGCACTTATATTGTCAAAGTTATACTAGCATAACTGAATCGGTAAGAGCATAATAGTGACTGGTCTTAAAGAACTTGCTTAGGATGACTGTTGTTAATAATTGACTTTATTAACCACAGCAGAAAGACTAAAATGAGTTTGACTCCTCATATGTATGTACCAATACCATTATTCTCTGCTGTTAAAATATCACCCCAATAAATTGATTTTCACATAAACATGCAACAGATGCTAATAAACTGCTGCTGCATCAAATTCAACAAGACTGAGAAAACTTTCTATCAGCAGTCTACCGGGGCCACTCTCAAACCAGCTGCTCACTTATGAATGAGGAGACACCTCCACCCTTGGACCAGGTGAGCAAATTCCTTCCAGGAAGGGCAGAAGCATTCCAAGTACGCTCTAAGAATAATCTATCATTAAAAATTGAAAGCAGTTTGTGTTTGTAATAACATTCAGCATTTAAGGGTCTTGGAATTGGCCTATAACAAACTGGTGGAACTCGCAGATTGTTGTCCTTGCATTTCTCATATTTTGAAGAATACACTCAGCATACACTACCCAGAACTGCCCCTTTGTGGAAGAAAGGTGTTGGGAGGAGTCTGACCCAGTATTCAGCTCAGAGCATGCTCAGTATCTGCACACAGAGACTCATGTGATGAGCTGTTTCTACATGCCTTTCTCAAGGAGTAAGTCATTCAGCACACTATAAAACACGTTGAGGCTTTTCACAGTACTGATGTGCTGATTTCTCCTCAACTGCATCCTGTCTGTCTGTGAATCAGAAAATGCTATCATGCTAGGCAGAAATGGACAGTTTCAGAAATAATTTTCTCTCTGATAGCCAATTCCCATTTCTAATCCATTTGCATCTTCTTAAGGCATGTTTGCTGAAGAAAAATGAACCCATGTAGAGCACAGCAAAATCATTACACCGTTTGAACAGGGGCTATATGTGCTTTTAAAAAAACTGTTTAGGAGAAACCAATTTATTTCTATAGAAATGTAAATATTCTTGAGCCTCTTGGAACCTAATCAAGAAAAGCCTATGATGAATTGTTGTGACAATTTACCTTCTCCTCACACTATCCACAATCCTATTCATTACCTGAAGATTTGCATCTGTGCTACAGTAGAAGCCTGATAAATGTATAACCTTGTTACTTGATTAAATTAATTCATTTAGAATCTCACTGTCTAACACAGATGATTGCTCATAGGGCTCTATTACCTGAAACAGCTATGCTTTGGTGTATATCAAATGTTGTCACCATTTGACACACCTGTTCATAATGGAGGTTAATATTTCCTGGTCTTTATTTTACACAGAAAACAGAAATCAGGCAGTCTTACACAGTGAAACTCTGGTGAAGATTTACACTGGAGCCAAATGAAACACCTATACCCCTTGCAAAGCGGATGGTATGTGATTCTCCCTTAACAGGAAAAACCTTTTCACAATCAGGTTCTTCACAGCAGAAGCTATTACAGCAGCTTTCCACAGTCAAGTATCAGACAAATTCGAATGCCTGAGTCATATAGACTATATTGCTTACACTTAAAAGTACACGCTTTTCCTTTCAGAAACCTATGCACCTTCTCTGACATTACTGCCAGAAACAATATCATGCTGCTCTTTCCTACATTTCTGGGTTTGAAGTTTAAGATTAGGCAGGAAAGACTGCAAAGATACTGAGGAAACATGGCTGTATGAAGATTATATTAATTCTTAAACTCAAAGTAAGGAGGCACAAATTGGAAATGCATCAGCTTTACTTCATAAAAGCTGACTAATTTAAGTAGTTCAAAACCTTGACTCTGATTTTCTTTTAACTTATTTTCCCATTGTTATAATTAAGGGATTCTTAGCATGTTCAGTCTTTTGTAAATCTTAATAATCTATCTAGATGTTACGTTAGAAATTCTCCTACGTATTTCAAGCTAATGGGTAGAATATTAAATAGCTATAACAGTTACTATAGCCCTTTTAACAATGAGCCTAAAAACATACACCAGTCTATTTCCTTTTAACGGTGTCACAATAATGTATTTTGGTTTGTGCTTGACTTTTCCACAGTTCAGGGCTTTTCTTTTTCCTTTCCAGACTTTGATCTGACATTTCCAAGCAAATTTTTGGGAGTGCAGCGAGGAATACAGGAAGGCAGCAGGAACAGAAAACCTGTCATTAGAAGACACCAAGAGTCATTGAGCCCCCAAACATCTGATCATATGTGTTTGTCTTGGTTTAACCCCAGCTGGCAACTAAGCCCTAAGAGCTGCTTGCTCACTGTCCCACCCAGTGGGATGGGTGAGAGAATGGGAAGGGTAAAAGTGAGAAAACTGGTGGGTTGAGATAAAGACAGTTTAATAGGTAAAGCAAAAGCTGCACATGCAAGTGAAGCAAAATAAGGAATTCATTCAATCCTGATGAGGAAGCAAGGTGCTACACCATCTCCCAGAAAGCAGGGCTCCATCACACTATTACTTGGGAAGACAAACTTCTGAATGTCCTCCCATTCCTCCTTCTTTGCCCAGTTTTATTGCTGAGCACGACACCTTATGGTATGGCAAGTCCCTTTGGTCAGCTGGTGTCAGCTGTCCCAGCTGTGTCCCCTCCCAACTTCTTGTGCACTCCCAGCCTACTGCTGGTGGGGTGGTGTGAGAACCAGAAAAGGCCTTGGCTCTGTGTAAGCACTGCTCAGCAAGAACTAAAACATCCCTGTGTGATCAACACTGTTTTCAGCACAAATCTAAAACAAAGGTAGCCCCATTCCTAAAACCAGCACAATGTTATATCCTAATGACTCAAGAGTAATTTGTGAAGCCTACAAATATGCAGATTTGTGAATCCTGCATATATGCAGGTATTTTGACAGAACAGTGATCTACCAGGTCATTTCAAAAAGAAAAATTTGAAAGACCACTGCAGCTAGTAGCCTCTTAGGTAGGGTCCTCAGAAAAGCATGAAGTAAAATTGTATATGGGAAGATGGTGGAATAAGAAAAAAAGGAAGAAATGGGTATATCATGAAGAAACTCAATTAATGAGGCTGAAATGACCCATAAAGGACAATAATTTGTGCCAGTCTTCAAAGATTTTGAAGACAAACCTTCAGAATTGCAATTTTACAAGCTGAACTGGACAATTGATCTTTCTACATCTTGTTTATATTTGATATTCTTGCAGTATCAGGGCTTGTTTTATTGTGATGTCCAGGTAATGAATCTGAGATCCGAATAGCAATGTTTGTATCTGGCATTAACAGATGGAAGGACTTACTAAATATGCTTTGTAACCTCTGTCCTTCAATTTATACTTTCCAAGTGGTATTCTGTCATCATTAATTACACTAACAAATAAATATAAATGTTTTGACATAATAAAATACTGTACACATCAAATAACTGCCTTATTATAGTAATCTTATAATTCATCAATACTTATTTTTACCTCTCTTCTAAAGAGAATAAACTCTGCCTGACAAATGGCTACTGCCCAAATTGGCAGAAAATGTTGTTTTCAGGCTTCTAAGAGGAGTACTTTACATATAACTTTGTTAAAAGTACAAGCCATTTAAAAGATCTGACATTGTCCTTTAGCATTTACTTCTGTCTTTATCAAATCACTGAATAATGCAAACAGAAAGTAGATATTCAGTTAATGCCCTGAAGAATTTTAACCTTAAAAGACAGAGTCAGAAAGCGTAATGGCAGAGAGATGCTGACAGACATCCCAGTCTCTTTCCACAGGAGGATATGGTAAATAAGAAGACTAGGAAGCTCTGTAAATACCTGAGTATTTATGCAAAAGTGATAGGTGCACTTAACAAAATAAATGCACAGTGGACAAGGCATAACATTGGAAACTCAATATTAGCCGAAGTATTTGCACTGTTCATTCTAGGAGATGAAAATTGGTAGCTTTCTCAATTTCTTTATTCCATGCTCTGAAAAATGTTTCAAAAAGTAAGTTTGCCAACAGGAACCAAAACTGCCATAAAAGATATTGATGTGTCAGGCATATCTTTGCTCCCCACTTGAACAATCATCCAGCAGTTACAAACCGCTGCCTCTGCTAAGAGCTGGACTTTAGAAATTTCCCCAAACCCCTTTTGTGCCAGGCACCTAAATACGTTTAAATATAAATCATATGTGCCCTAGAAAACTTACTGGAATAGAAAATAGCAACTAGCTAGTAGAACTGACTCTTAAATTTCACATGTATGTTGATATTTCACATGAATGAGCCATGTTTCCTGAGCAAATGGATAAGAGTTTAGGGCCAATATTCACCCTAATAGAATAGTACAGCACAGTCTAGATACCTGAATGTTTAAGACATTCCTGCTACAATTTTCCTTCCCTTCTTCCTATTTCTATCCTAATGCCAAAAGTAAAAAATTCCACGTAATTCTCCACATTGCTCTGTTTCAGACATTCACCAACAGCCTGAGAAAGTTTTATGTTGGTCTAAAGTATCCAGCATAAGCATCTTTGATGACACTATCATAATAAATAAAAAAAAATATATATATTATTGCCATTGTAAGAGGGAGCTAAACATCCCTTGAACTTTGTTGTGGCCCTTTGCAAAGGAGGAAGCTTCAAACAGCAATGAGCAAACACAACTCATAAGTAGAGAGGTGTTTTCATGCTAATATTTCAAGGAGTGAACACCCTCCTAAAATCAAAATAACCTCAATGATAATACCTGAACAAATAATGTTCAACAGATAACTTGCGAAGAGCTGATGTGTGAACATATAAAACCCCAGTTTCAGTTCTCTGAGGCTTGGAAGCTTTCTATACATTTCAGCTGGCACAGTTCCTGCTGTCCCGCTCCGATATCGGGGAGGGTTCTTAAACAATCCCGAGAGCGAGATTAAGACACAAACGAGGTCAGATGCTGCATAACCTTATGAGCTTTATTTTCTGTAACAACTGATAAGAGTGATAGGACAGAGAGGAAAAGAAAGGAAAAGGTCGGAATCCCTAAGCAAGAACACGGTAGAGGCGCAACTAATTACCACCACCACGACCAGGAATCCAGCGATGTTCTGTCGGTCTGATGATGCTCCACGTTCCTGGCTCCGAGTTGGTTCCCCTCTTCAAAGGAGTACGCAGTCTGTCTTTTTTATAGTCCCCATCCCCACAGTTTGTCTGCCCATTTCCACGGGGCTCGCTGTTGCAGGTGCCACTCCGTGGTCCTCCGTGTGCGCATGCCCGGGTGTCCATGGTGGTCGTGCTGGCAAGGGGCTGATCTGTCTCGCCGTGGTTTCCCCTCGACCCGGCTCACACATAGGCGCCGCTCGATGGGTGACTGCTGAGACTGCTGATGTTCTCGTCTCAGGCGGATGTGGTTTTCGTCGGGGACTATGTGTCTCCTTCAAGATGTACTCCTTCAGGCTGACTCATAAAGTGATCATCGTGGAGACAGCGATGTTGAGACATACTAAAAGTCCACAAAGTTCCTTACACCTGCTTTGAACATGGTTGTACTTAAATAACAAGGAAGTAATGTAACAGTTATCTGGAGACCAGACAAAATGTCTTTAGAGACAAGAGACACAATGTTATGAATCTCTCAAGTTTGCATTTATCAGGTAGAGTGTGAAAGAGGGAATCTGATGCTTCCTGGGAAAATGAAGGGTTTCCCAGTTGTCTAGTGTTATAGTGTGAACCAGCACATAGCAGGTTCAAAACAAATAATGCTGCCAACATCCAGTCCTTCAGCTGACCACCAGGCTGGAAAATAAACACTCTAATATAGCAGCTAAACGTGTGTGGTGGTTTAGGCCTTGCTGGGACCAGAGACCACATTGCCGTTGTCCCTCCCCCACCCTCAGACCGAGTAGGGCACAAACCCCGGGGTTGAAGTAAAGAGAGATTTAATACAACAGTGTGATAAATAACAATCTGAACAACAAGAATAGCAATAATAACAACAATAAACAGTAATAACAGTAAACAAGACAAAAGATATACAGAGAAATACCGCAGTGAACACATCCAGCCCGCCGTGTGTGCTTCCCGCGACTAAAGCCACAAAGAAAAGCTTCCTGCACTGCCGCACCGGACCTGACCTCAGCATAGTATGAATAACCCGGCTAGAGATCCCTTCCCCCTGCTGGGGAAACTTAACGCTATCCTAGCTGAACCAGGACATAATCCACCCCTTTATTCTATACCATCTGCGTCATGTCCAGCTGCCATTTAGCAGTTAACAATAACAAAACAACAATTAACAAAGGCACAGCATAATTCACAGTGTGTTCTCACTCAGAGTCAAGTCCCCCTGTGGTACGCATCGGACCTCTCCATTGTCCTGCATCACCCACCAGGTACACCCAGGTCCTTGGGCAAAAGCAATCCCATGGATGGGTTTGCCTTTACCTTTGCCTGGCTCAGGACTAAACCAGGCCATTTTTCCCAATATATTCCTCATGCGCACCACAGGGACTTTATCCCCGTCTACAGCACATGGAAGTTTTAATTGAGCCAGGCCAGCTCGACTGGCAGATCCTCTTGTGTTGACTAGCCAGGTGGCCTTTGCTAGATGCATGTCCCAGTCTCTGAAGGTCCCACCTCCCAGTGCTTTCAGTGTGGTTTTTAACAGTCCATTGTAGCGCTCGATCTTCCCAGAGGTTGGTGCGTGGTAGGGGATATGGTAGACCCACTCGATGCCGTGTTCTTCTGCCCAGGCATTTATGAGGTTGTTTCGGAAGTGGGTCCCGTTGTCTGACTCAATTCTCTCTGGGGTGCCGTGTCGCCACAGGACTTGGGTTTCAAGGCCCAGGGTGGTGTTCCGGGCGGTGGCGTGGGGCACTGGGTAAGTTTCCAGCCATCCAGTGGTTACTTCCACCATTGTGAGCACGTGGCGCTTCCTGTGGCGGGTCTGTGGCAGTGTGATGTAGTCGATCTGCCAGGCCTCTCCATATCTGTATTTCAGCCATCGCTCTCCATTTCGCTGGGGCTTCACCCACTTGGCATGTTTGATTGTGGCACATGTCTCACATCCATGGATGATCTCTGCAATGGTGTCAATGGTGAGGTCCACCCCTCAATCTCGAGCCCACCTGTATGTTGCATCTCTACCTTGGTGGCCCGAGGTCTCATGGGCCCACCGGGCTATGAACAGTTCACCTTTGCGCTGCCAGTTCAAGTCCTCCTGAGCCACTCTAATCTTAGCAGCTTGGTCTGCCTGCTGGTTGTGTCGATGTTCATCAGTGGCCCAACTCTTGGGTACATGGGCATCCACACGGCGCACCTTCACAACGAGGTTTTCCACACAGGCTGCAATGTCCTGCCATACTTCAGCAGCCCAGATGGTTTTACCCTTATGTTGCCAGTTGTTCTGCTTCCATTGCTGCAGCCATTTCCACAGGGTATTCGCCACTGCCCACGAGTCTGTGTAGAGGTAGAGCCTTGGCCACTTTTCCCGCTCAGCAATATCCAAAGCAAGCTGGATGGCTTTCACCTCTGCAAACTGGTTCAATTCACCCTGTCCCTCAGCAGCTTCAGTGACCCGTCGTGTGGGACTCCATACAGCAGCCTTCCACCGTCGATGTTTTCCCACAATGCGACAAGACCCATCAGTGAACAGGGCATATCGCTTCTCCTCATCCAGCAGCTCGTTATATGGTGGGCCCTCCTTAGCACGTGTCACCTCCTGTTCTGGTGACATCCCGGAATCTTTGCTCTCTGGCCAGTTCGTAATCACCTCTAGTATCCCTGGCGGCTGGGGTTCCCTATTTGAGCCCGTTGTGTTATCAATGCAACCCATTTACTCCATGTGGCATCAGTTGCATGATGCGTGGAGGAGGCCTTTCCTTTGAACATCCACTCCAGCACCGGCAGTCGGGGTGCCAGGAGGAGCTGTGTTTCAGTGCCGACCACTTCTGAGGCAGCCCAAACTCCTTTGTACGCTGCCAGTATCTCCTTCTCAGTTGGTGTGTAATTAGCTTCAGAGCCTTTGTATCCCCGGCTCCAAAAGCCTAGAGGTCGGCCTCGGGTCTCCCCAGGTGCTCTCTGCCAGAGGCTCCAGGTAGGGCCATTCTCCCCGGCTGCGGTGTAGAGCATGTTCTTAACCTCCTGCCTTTCCCAGACTGGCCCGAGGGCTCCTGCTTGGGCAATCTCCTGTTTAATTTGTTCAAAGGATTGTTGTTGCTCAGGGCCCCATTCAAAATCGTTCTTCTTAGGGGTTACGTGGTAGAGAGGGCTCACAATCAGGCTGTAGTTTGGGATGTGCATCCTCCAGAACCCCACAGCGCCCAGGAAAGACTGAGTCTCCGTTTTAGAGGTTGGTGGGGCCATGGCTGTGATCTTGTTTATCATCTCCATTGGGATGTGGTGACGTCCATCTTGCCATTTTATTCCTAGGAATTGAATTTCCCTTGCAGGCCCCTGAACTTTCTTTTGCTTAATGGCACAGCTGGCCTTCAGGAGGATTTTAATTATCTTCTTCCCTTTCTCAAAGACTTCCTTGGCTGTGTCCCCCCATACAATGATGTCATCAATGTACTGCAGGTGTTCTGGAGTCCCACCTTTCTCCAGTGCAGTATGGACCAGTCCATGGCAAATGGTGGAGCTGTGGTTCCACCCCTGGGGCAATCGATTCCAGGTGTACTGGATGCCTCTCCAAGAGAACGCAAACTGTGGCCTGCACTCTGGCGCTATCGGAATGGAGAAGAACGCGTTAGCAATGTCAGTCGTGGTGTACCACTTGGCTGCCTTCGACTCCAGTTCATACTGGAGCTCCAGCATGTCCGGCACTGCAGCACTCATTGCTGGCGTAACTTCATTCAGGCCACAGTAGTCCACAGTCAGCCTCCATTCGCCATTAGGCTTTCTCACTGGCCTTATAGGGCCTTTGAAGGGTGAGTGAGTTTTGCTGATCACCTTCTGGCTTTCTAGTTGGCGGATCAGCTGATGGATGGGGACCAGGGAATCTCGGTTGGTGCGGCACTGCCGCCGGTGCACCGTCCTGGTAGCAATCGGCACTCGCTGCTCCTCAACCTTAAGCCGCCCCACCACTGAGGGATCCTCTGAGAGGCCGGGTAATGTGGACAACTGTTCAACCTCCTCCAGGGCAGCTACACCAAAAGCCCACCGGTACCCTTTTGGGTCTCTGAAGTACCCTCTCCTGAGACAGTCTATGCCCAGGATGCACGGGGCATCTGGGCCAGTCACAATGGGGTGCTTATGCCAGTCCTTCCCAGTCAGGCTCACTTCAGCTTCCAGTAGGGTCAGCTGTTGGGATCCCCCTGTCACTCCGGAGATGCAGATGGATTCAACCCCACTGCAGCTCGATGGCATCAGGGTGCACTGTGTGCCAGTGTCCACCAAAGCCTGATATTCTTGTGGGTCTGACGTGCCAGGCCATCGGATCCACACTGTCCAGTAAATCCGATTATCCCTTTCCTCCACCTGGCTGGAGGCAGGGCCCCTCTATTCCTGCTCATCACCACTCACTGCTTGTAAGAATGATTTACTGGTCCCCTCAAGAGGGTCAGACATAACGTTGGCCATTCTATTCTGTCTGGGGGATTTCTGACTGGACACTGGAGCTGCGCTTTTCTTGGAGGACTCCCCTTTTGTGATGGTCTTCCCTTTCAGCCGCTCTACTCGTGCAGCTAGGGCGGCAGTGGGCTGTCCATCCCACCTCCTCATGTTTTCTCCATGGTCACGGAGGAAATACCACAGGGTGCCTCGTGGTGTGTGCCTTCTGCTGCCTTTCTCTTGGGTGGGGAAACGTTTACTTCTAATGGCTGAGACATCAGCCCGTGCAGGTGGAATGTAGGACATGTCCTCTTCCATTTTCTGGACCCTCTGAGACAGTTCCTCCACAGCTGAGACCCAGGAATGTTGAGATGAAGGGAGATTTCCCTCCTATTGCCGGAGCTTGCCAACCACTCCATCCACTGTTAGAGTGTGGGTGTCTGTCCACCAGGACACTATTGCCAATGCTTTCGAGTGTGCTTCTGGTGCGCTCTTCAGGAACTTTTGCCACATCAGGTGTGTGCAAGGGGCCTGATCTGGGTCCATGGGTGACTGCTCATCATTCAGATCACCATAGATCATCTCAAACACAGCCAGTTCCCTGAGGTTCTGGATGCCTTTCTCAATGCTGGTCCATTTGCCTAGCTGACATAGGATGTCATCCTTGTAGGGGTGCCTCTCCCTTACACTGAGCAGGAGTCGCTTCCAAAGGCTGAGGGTTTGAGACTGTTTCCCTATTTTCCTATCAATGCCAGCATCCTTGGCCAAAGATCTCAGCTGCTTGGCCTCTCTCCCCTCCATCTCAAAAGCACTGGCTCCATTGTCCCAGCATCGGAGCAGCCAGGTGCAAATCTGCTCGTCTCCCAGGTGGCTGAAATCTCTCCACATATCTCGCAGCTCATTCGGGGATAGAGATCAGACGATCACCACTGGCCCTTCCTCCTGTTCCGTGCTGGGCCTGGCTCATCCTCATCCCCCACTTTGCAAGCTGACTTTCTGGTGTATTTTGTTTTCTGTATCAAGGTGACTGATACCGGCACTGGCTGGCTATCTGGCTCAGCTGCTGTGCTGATGGAGGCGACTGAGACTGGCTCTGCCTATTCCCCCAGCCCAGATACTGTACCAGTAAGATCACTCTCAGATCCTGCAGCCCTTTCTCCTCCTTGAGGGCAGTGGGTGATATTAAAGAGGACACGGTAGGCATGGGCAAGTCCCCAACACATTGCAGCAAGTTGTTTCTCCTGGGTTTTGCCAGTTTGGTAACACACCCTTTCTAAGCACTCCATCAGCTTCTCAGGGCTCTGCACTTGTTCAGGAGTGAAATTCCAAAGCATTGGAGGCAACCACTGACCCAGGCCTTTGCCCATCTTTTCCCACACTCCTTGCCACTCACTATTATCTGACCTCGGGGCAGGTTTCCGGGCACTGCTATTGTTAGAGAAGTGCCGCATGGCCAAAACAAGATCTGGCAGACACCCAGAAAATATTGTGCCGCAAATACACTGGCCTGGATGGTCCAAGGATAATTGAAACTCTCAAAAACCAAAAGGATCTCTTCCCCTGGCTCACCCATAGAGGGGGTGAGACCCCTAACAAAAGCCCATGCAGTAAACAGGTACTGCCCCCCCCCCCCCCCCCAGCGATACAAAGGCAGCATAAGCAGTCAATAAGTCAATAACCTGTATAACAAAACAAGCCCCTTTACGCATTTTCCACCGACAACAAACACCAGCACTGGGAACACAGCGGATATAAGGAATAATCCAGCCCCACCATGCAAGCAAGTGGGCCAGCATTGCAAACATTTTCTTATCAAACAGTACAAATACAAACAGAAAAACTACCCCCAACAGGTTGCTCCATCACACTCTGGTCAGGGTCTGTCCCTTTTTGATTCTTATTTCAGCCCTCTTGTGCCCCACGTTGGTGCGCCAAAAAGGCTGTGCTGGTTTAGGCCCTGCCGGGACCGGAGACCACTTTACTGTTGCCCCTCCCCCACCCTTGGACCGAGTAGTGCACAAATCCTGGGGTTGAAATAAAGAGAAATTTTATACAACAGTGTAACAAACAACAATAAACAGTAATAACAACAAACAAGACAAAAGATATACAGGGCAATACCGCAATGGACACAGCCAGCCCGCCATGAGTGCTTCCCAGGACAAAAGCCCAAAGGAAAGCTTCCAACGCTCCAGCACCGGACCTGATGTCAGCATGGTATGAGTAAGCTGGCTGGAGATCCCTTCCCACTGCTGGGGAAACTTAACCCTGTCCTAGTTGAACCAGGACACTGTTGGAAAAGATAATGGTGAGGAAGAACAAAAGCCACTCTTACTCTTACATTTTTGATAGGTAGGTGGACAGAAAAACCTGCAGAAGAATTTGGACACATCCAGTGCCATTCCTACTGAGATCTAAGTTACTCAAATGTGTGGGCAAGGGACACAACACAATGCATAAGTAGCAGTCCCTGAAGGACAAGTTGTGTCTCTGTGGAGCTGAGTTTCCCTTCCCTGCAAGCTATCAACTTTTCTGTCTTACAGCTATCAAGCCTACTGCCTTCAGGGACATTTCAAAATAAGCTCCATGGGAAACTTAAGGGTTCATTGCTACTTCCCTGGCATACTACAGGTTCCACCATAGGAAAGTATGGCCCAACTCATTGTATTTTTATACATATTATGTGTAGTGCTGATTTATTAGTAGAACCTGGAGTGTTAAAATAGTCTTTTTGCTGGTTATATTTGCAACCTCTAGATATATGGAATATAATGACATGTTTTTAAAGTAATACAGAAAAGGGTCATTATAGAATTTTACACGACCTAAGAGCTTTTTGGTACATATGTTCTTTGTACCACTACAGAACAGCATCATTCTGATGTTCACATTTAAGCATTTTAAAGGATCTGACTTGGACATAGTTCTAGGAGAGTCCATATGGGCTGCTGAGTCAATTTCCTGCTACCCACATGCATTCACATCACTTATCACTTTTTTATTATTTGATTAAAGTTTGACATGCTTTCATCATAACATGCCCTGTTAATGCAGATAAGATATTTCAAGCTATCTTGCATTTATTTGAAGGGAAGGAACATGCATACAAGTAGGATTGTTCACAGTTGTGCTGCTGCGCTCTAGCTATGTATTCCCATACCACCACTAGAGCCTGAGGTAAGTGAACTAGATCCTTCCTATTATGTCCTGTGTATCAATAGTTAAGGCTGCTCAGACATATGGATGAGTAGAATTTGCCCCATGCAATATCTACACTGGTGAGAAAGATGCAGAAAGCAGATGTATGTCAGCAGGACATCAGTGTTCAGTCCGCAGTTGAGAAACCAGCCATTAAGGCATGAAAAAATTATCATTAATTCAGCAGGCACTATAGAACTAATAAATCACTGAACCTCAGAATGTAATTGTTTTAGTGCCCTTACAGGAGTTATCAGTGATATGACAGCTACAAAGTGTTTCAAAATACAAAATGCAGTACGCACAACTCAAGGTGTCAGGAGAAGCACTATGCTCTCAAAAAGTTCCCGGAATATGTGGCACTGATTCTTAATCTTCACACTGAAACAATCCTCAAAGGATCCCATGAATTTAGACCATACCAGCTACTCCCCTGCATATCCTGCAGTCACTGGACAAGGTCCAGAGCACATGTTCCTAGGGTCATATTTCCATCTGGGGCATGAGGAACCTGTCCTGCTTTTCCTTGGCAACTCAGTAGGAGCCCTTCCCCACCCCTCCTATAATCTGCTTTTATCTGTAATTCCTCCCTGACTTTTGACACAATAATTATTTTCCTAATTTTGAATTAATAACAAAACAGTCATGTCCACAGTCACTATATTGTTCCCTGTTTTAATTTGGCCATGGAGAAGAAAAACATGTACATGTCATTTCAATGTTTTTCAGTGGTCTTTAAAGTAAACAATATGATACTGCATATTCTGCAGCCTACACATGTCTTGAGTCAGACTGGGACAGTAGTAACTTTTCTTCACCTTGCCCTTTGGTGCTGTGCAAGTGGCCCAGATCAGAGGGACATGAGGTATTCTGTGTAGAAACAGGGTCTTCACAGAATTTCCCCATTCTGCATTCACAGAAAACTGAGACAAAATCAATTCTAAACACATAAGTGTAACAAATATAAACTACTCTTTTTGGAAGGAGGTGAGGGGACAGGCATAGGAGAAGGGTGTTATTTTAAAGAATCAAACAGAATCATTTGGCCAATTAAATGATCATATGCTGTCCTTCCAGATGTCCCACCTTCACTTCCACGGTGTTCTCTTCAACATGTATAGAGGCATTTCTAACTTATTCATTTCAGAGGTACCCAGGAATTAGCTTGAGAGCATTCATTTTCCACTTTCTGTTTGTCTGTGCTATACAATTAAGAAGTAATTTTATCTTTACAGTTGGATGCTTCCTTTCTTTGTCTGAAACAGAATAGCTACTTCTTCCTTCATTGTAAATGTTGCAGACTTCATTTCTTTTAAAGTATGAGCATATAAACTGAAAGAATTATAGATTGCTCCTTCCATTAGATTTTTCCACGTCTTTACTTGTCAGGAATTATTTCACTACACAGACGTGTTCACGCTGCCACTCCATGGTAGTGAAGAGATAAGTAAATCAGTAATTTTCATGTTTATGTTGCCCTCAGAAATCTCTTGGAATTATTCCTAAGTTAAATGAAATATAGTGCACACATTTTCTGACTGCAAAAGAGGAATTCGCTCATATAGCTCAGCTGCTTGGTTCACACCAGGCATGTACAAGCAGTGGCTCCAGTGAAAACCATGATCTACTCCAGATTTCCCAAATATTATAGATATAATCAAGAGTAGAATTTAGTTCTCTTTATTTCTTCCAGGGCTTTTAAGATAACATTATTGCATACAGTATACTGAATAACTTGATAGTCTTCTTCCTAGGTCCACTGGAGATATTTGAATTGGAGTTTCCTCTTTGCTTTCCTAATATAAATCCTGAGTTAGGCATATGACTCTGTATTCTGCTACAAGTGCAACAGAACAAAATTTGTTTTTCTGACCTAGGGCAGATGGTCACATGTCAGTTCCCTACTTTCTCTGGAGCCCTTACATATCTGTCAGGGCCTAAACCTCTCCAGTCCCAACAGCTGCATTGCTGCACTGAAATATACAGAACTTCAAAAGAGGCAAGAGGAAGTGTCGATCTCAAGCAGAGACACAGCTGGCAGGCCTCTGTAATTAAATTCCTAGCACTCTTTGTATATTTTTATAATTTTCCCTCAGCAGATAAAACTAAGTCTGTCTACTCCTAGAACTTACTGCATATTCTTTAACATGTCACCAGACATTTGCAGGTCACCGCTCAGTTAGGCTCCTGAAGTTTTCCATTTACAAATCTAATTCCTTAATTGTTTCTGAAGTATCCATACACATGACTTCAGGTCTTCAGTGGTTTCAGGTCTGCCCACTCCCTCCCAGACACGAGCATACCAGCCAGTCCTGTCTACAGCCAAAGCCCTCCTGCTGAGATCATGAGTTGAAAAGATCTCATATATCTCTGTACTTAAAAATTATCATTACTGACAAAGTTTTCAATTAAAAAGAACCAAGCAAAGGGTACAGTGAAATCAAAAAATTGTATTTTCCTGATAGTTTAAACCAAAGAGTCCATTCCTGTCCTACAACGTAGCTAATCTCCAACAAAATCTCTCTGTGACCTTACATCTGTACATGGTTATGTGAATTTAATGGCAATATATGATTCCTTTCCTATTCCACCCCCCCCACCCCCCATTCCTTGATTCCCTAGTACTTCAGGTAACTACCAAACACTTCTTTTGTATTTTGTATTTTGTTTTTCTGTACCATGTTGTGGGACTCTGTGCTTACTCCTAGCATTTTCCAATGCTTTTAGAAATTGCATTATTATTCTAAGATGGTTTAGGAAAAAAAAATTAGTCCATATTCAGTCTATGCTGTCTTGCTGATAACAGATTTTTATAAATTCATTGAAAGAACCGTTAAATTTAAAAAAAAAAAAAAAACAACAACAACAAACAAACAAAAAACAAACACACACACACACACACACACACACAACTCTTCAAAGACACGTAGAAGAAAACAAAACTCAGATCTGGTGTAAGGATACCAAATTCTAAAGACAGAGGTCCTCAATGGAAAACCACCTGCATAAGGCATGGAAAGCTGATCTCAGGCAAACGAGCAACAGCAAAGATCAAGTTCCCTCATTTTCTATTTCTGCTCATCATTGTATATCCATTCCATTTCAGTGCACCAGAGTCAGAGCAAGGCAGCTATTTTTTTTAGCTCGGTGCTGACAAAGAATCTTCAGATCATTGAACCTCAGCTACGGTCACATTACTGTATCACATAGTTTGTCATCTCATGTGATCGCAGGGCTTAGCCTCTTTACCTCAGAGGAAAACCTGTCTTGACACTACATTTCCTCCCTAACCAGAGTAATCAGGTAAGACCCTGGATTAAAATGGCGTGTTTCACAAAACAAGTAGAGCTGCATTAAAGTGCTTATGCTTCCCCATAACACAGTTTGCAGGATGCCTTAGAAATCTTACCAATAATTTGCTCCTCGGTGCCGAGAGATGGCTTTCTCCTCTAGCATTCATTGATACATGCCCTTATGAAAGGCCAGTAGTTGGGCTGGGCTCTAAATTAATCTGAACTCCTCAGTCATAAATCAAAAGTAAGAATCTGCTCTACCATTAATGATTTCTAGTTCTCCCTCCAGAATGCAAGCCTGGAAGGCAAATACAATTCCAAAGAATAGCCCAAGCCCCTAAATGAGGAACTGCAGTGTACCTGTGAAATGTATTGTTGGGCTTTGCAATTGCAAATTTTTCCTGGAATGTGTACCTTAAAGTGATGGACTTCTCTTTTGCTGTCAGATGTTCTCTTGATTTATAGTGTCTGTTTATAAAGCAGAACAAAGTCATGAATAAATGCTAAATGCAGGAGATTCTAATGACCATTCTGTCTCTGATGTAAACCTTGAGAATATTTATATAATCAGCTCAAGTATCCAACTGATACTGCAGCAATTTGCATGACTCCTCTCTGACTTCAATACAGGAAAGACACATTGTGTATACAGTACAGTCTGTCAAAGTCTGTCAAAGAAACTGATGGTGTGCAGAGCCAAGTGCACCTGAAATTAAGGAACACTGCCTACCTTAATTTGCACTTCACTTTATGCCTCTGTTCTTTTGAGCAAGCTACCATTTTGTTCCCAGAAGTCTAGAGACAAGCTTTTTTTACTGTTGGATAATAGTAAACATCCCCTGCTAATTAAAAAAATCGGGTTCTGTGGGTCAAGATACCAATTATATTGATGCCTTCATTTGCTTTATCTAACAACCCCTCAAAGATACGTCCTTCGGATTCAAGCAGAAAACTGGAATTACCCAGGTTGTTGCTTCATTTTAACCACTATTATTTTCTTCAAATCTATCACCTATCAAGCATCTATCTGCCTTTTATACCCCGGCCCCTGTCTAACATGTTTGCTTACAGCTCCATAAAGAGTACTGAAGACATCTACTTATTTTCAAATACATATTCCAATTGTACAGAAAGGAAATAGGGGATTGTCAGTAATTCTGTTGACACTTCAAAACACTGGGTTTGCACTTGCTCTGCTGTATTGCAGATAGTACAGGGCTAAAAGATCAGCAGAATTTCTGACAGAATATCCTACAGGAAGTGCAAAAGCACTTCTCTTTGCCACAGAGACCAACTGAGAACCAAGCAGTACTGGTGTGGATGGTTGTGAAGGATGCTCACGTCAGACCACACTCTGTAAACGCTGACAAATCTTCTGCCCAACCTACTGCAACAGCAACTCTGTACTCACTTTCATGACGTTCTCTGCAAATGTGTAAACTAATGATGATTTGTTGTGCAAAATATAGTTTCTACAGCATTTGTGTATTGTATATAATTATGCTTTCTGTTTATAGTATCAAATATGTTTAGAGGTTTAAAAGCAAAGGCTGTTGCATTTGTAAGTATAAGTCATTTAAAGCAGTCTGCAGGTCTGCTTTTTGTTACAGAATAAAGTTCAGGTGATCATAAGCTAATTTAATTTTACCTAAAGGAATTCCAACATTTTCCAGCAACTCCTGCAACAGAGCAGTGACTCATGCTCTGTTGTAACAATGGATTTGAACACTGAACAAAACAGTCTTCACATTAGAGTGATAAAAGTTCAACTCTCCCTCGCATTTGAAAAAGCTATTGCTGTGTGTGGTAAATCTCAAAGCATGCTCCAACATGTAGAATTTAACCCAAACCCATTTCCTAGCTTGTACACAGTTTGAGCTGGTATTTTTTTAGATAATGTACAATTGTGTCAATGCTGCTACTCTCAAATCAAAAACAGACTCACTATTAAATATGATGTAACTTCAAAAATCTTCATCTTTTTTGAAAGATGTCACTTAGGGTACAAAAAGAAGAGATTCACATTGTTTACTGCAGGCTTGATTTCAGTCACGATATTATTCACATTCTAATGACTACCTCAGTGAATCCCAAAAGGGTAATGTGAGTTTCAGGTGACTTTTTCACCTACAGTGATGTCAACTGAAATAAATGATGCAAAAGCCAAAGTAATGGGAAAAGCTGTCTAGAAGTTCACAGTTCAAGTCTTGGATATTTCTAATTCTAAGGACAGCATGTTATGGCTACTCTTAGCATTTGACATGAGAGGAAGGTTAAGAAGGCTTAAGAGCAGAATGTCAAATATGAACAAGGTAAAAGCACAGAACTGGGAGCTACAAGCTGTAAATTTTTTTCGCTGCTATTTTGTTATGTGACTATTTAATTTTCATCTCTCAGTCTACGCAGTTGTAAATAGCAATCCTTCAGACGTGTAATGAAGATTCACTTACTTACTGATCTGCTTGTTATTAAAAATCATTTACGATTTCAGAATTTTTGACAATCTCATGGAAGTTCATAACCACAACTCTTCTATAATTTTTTTCTGATCACCCTAATTTTTAATGTCAAGTAGGTATCTAGACTTTACATTATAAGCTAGGAATTTCCTAGTTGGAAATTCCATGGTCAGTAAAAAACTTGCTTCCAGTCTGCTTATGACACATGACTTTCCCATTTCTTATTTATAAGTAATTTAATCAGTTAAGACAAAGACAACACAGAGAACCAGTGTGACTTATTTATTTGTTTACTTATGTCTCATTCTCTAAAGTGACTGGGAAGATGTAGTGATTCTAACTATCAGGTCAGGATATAGGCAGCAGCAACATTTATGAAAGCTTCCTAGGAGACAACTAGAGGCCAGGGGAATGCTGCAATGTATTGCTGCAAATGAGCAAAGCCAGAGCTGATGCTTGATAGCTCCACATTCACAAAGTAATTAATGAGGACAGTAGGCAGTTTTCAATACGGCCCCTAATTGTAGGCTAAACGTAGCAGAGTGCTGTTATGAGGATTAATTGGTTAATGTCTGTAAAAGTCTTTAAGCATGGAGTCATATAAATTTTAAGTGGCATTATTATTTTAGTAGAAAAAGGATGAGTCACATATTTTCATTTTTCTTTGCCATGGGCAGCTACAGAAGACCTGCTTTCTGTACATTATAAATAAATGTGAGTTATGAGCTCAAAACTGTAACATGGTGAACAACTGGAGCTGTAATTTTCTGTTTACAGCATATAATTAATCTCTGGAACTCACTGCCGCAAGACATTGCAGAGACAGAAGTTAGAATTAAAAAAATGACATTACATATTTGTTGCCTTTTTTTCAGAAGTAACTAATATGACATTCCTCAAAATTACATTCACCAAGTTAAAGATTTGTTAAAAGAACCTGATTATCAGGAGATAATCAGCATTTCTGTACTTGACAGGACTGTGTGAAGTATTTCAGAAAGGCCCCCAGCAACTGAGACCTCCAAAATTACTTCCTAATGTGGAAAACAAGTCTTCATAAAAATGAAGAACTGTTGTAGCCATCTAAAGATAGTAAAAATACATAAGGGCTTTCGCCATAATCTTCATGAGCCCCATCAGTTGCCCAGGATCAAATCAAACTTCCTTCTAAAGGGAAAAACACTGCAAAACCATGGAGATTTTATTTCCACCCCATAGCCAGATTGTCGGAGTGCTGGTCTGAAACACTACTGAATGTATCATGTCTTTCAAGATGTAAAGTCTTAGAATTAAGATACATCAGCAAAGGAAACACACAGACCAACAACTTGACAGAGTTCAGCTCAGTGGTGCTGCCAGAACTAACGTGGGAAGGAGTGGAGCACTACAACAGCTTTTCCCATTAGAGCAGCAGGGCAGAAAACCTAACTACTTTTAAAATCAGCCTTCACAAATTTATGGCAGGACTACGTAATGTGATCCAGAATCCCTATTTTACTAGTGGAGTATTAGAGGAGGCATCATCTTTGCCATCAATCATAGCTACTGGACAGGTGAAACCCTAGTGCAACACTGAACCCCAGTCTAGTGAACCTAAACCAGGGTTTCTTACAGTACTTTGTTGACCTCTTTGTTTTAGGATGACTAAATGTGAAAGAGGTCATCAGAGCCTTCATGAAAGAACACCACCCAGCAATCCACATGCATGACATAAAAGGCCATTTAGGACAATCATTATTATAACCAGTAAATAAGCATATACATTTCTTTCCTAATCCAAATTTAGTTAAAATAATTCTAGTCTATTATCATGTCAATTTTTAGAATATAACTTTCCAGCAGCAACAGATTGTTATTTAAAATGGCATCTCTCCTGTTACATTTAAAGTATATCTCTCATTAAAGAAGATACTGTTCTATGATACAGTAGGAAGCACTGCAAATAGAGCACTCCTTTTTCTTACTTTATTCACTAAAGGCATTATGATGAGCCAACACAGTGGACAGAGCCTCAGCAGACTTCAAATTCAGCCACAAGCTACATTCTGGAAGACTCCAAGACAGTTCTTTCAGAACATTGTAGTCCGGCATTTGTCTACCTCTAGTGTTGGGATTCTAGAGGGCTTTCTGCGAGAGAATACCCATGTGAGCAATCCTGCGTGAGAACAAGACTGATAAGAGCCTCAGCCAAGCAAGAATGCGATAAGGATGTGACCCTCAATGACGGGGGAGAAACTCAACGAGACAAACAACCCCCAGAAGGGGTTGGGATGGAAGAGGATGTTCCACAAGGCAGGAAGCCTGGCAAGGCTGATGTGGCACTTTTTATCCAATCCTAAGAACGTTTAAAGCGCGGGCTAAGTTAACTGTCCAGTCTTAAGGACTTGTACTGCATGTTACTCACGTGTGCGGGAGAACATTATAAAAGGGCTTTCTTAGTTGTAATAAACGGGCATTGCTTGATCGCATTGGTCGCGTGCGTACTCAGCTCTCCCGCACACTAGTTTGTTTTCACAGCCATAATTCCATCTGTTATAGCTAGGTAATCACAGTATTGGGGTTGTTCCTGCAGTCCCAGTCCCACTACTTGGGATACATATCACAAAAGGGAATGCAAATCTGTTTACAAAAGTGTTGTAACAGAACACTCAAAACTACCCTGGGACTACGCTCTGTCCAAAGGGAAAGGGTTTGCACATTTTGTTCTGACTTTCAGTCAAACTGCAAATAAAATAGAATAGATTTTAAAATTTAAAAATATATATAAATCCACCTTGATTTAATGTTTTAAAATGTAATTAATAAATTCTAAATTTAGAAGGATTTTAGATAATTAAAGGAAGAGAAAGACAAGAAACAAGTGTTATCCTTTTAGTCCAGTGGATAAATCATGCCTCAAGTTTACAGAAAATCTCAGACTAGTGTCTTCTCCACTTTATTCAAAGCCAGATTCTTAAAACATCCGTCACTCAGGCAAACGTCTTAGCTGCCTGCTTATAAGGATGCTGGCACCACTTTCTCTTCATCTCTGGTTTTGTGAAAGACTCCTAAATCCCCATATGGCTTACAGCCCAGTTTCACAAAAATAAATGTTAGAACCCTACCTAGGAACTGGAAGTCAAAACGCATTTTTTGGATTGAGGTTTTTGTTCTTGAGAAAGTGGCCACAAGCAGATTTTTTATCATTTTTAAAGACAATTTTTTTTTAGTATTTTTACATCAGTAGATGACCTGAAAAAAGTCACTAGTGACATGAAATCTCTAAGAATTCCATCTGAAGAAATCCCCTTATCCCCCACACACCCAGAGGCTGTCTAAGCTTGCTTTCAAACACTTTCACAATGTCATGTCTTTCTATTAACTCCAGTGGGAGAGGTTTTTATTGTTTTCACCAGCTCCCACCTCATCTGCTTAATATTTAATCACTGGAAAATACTCAAGAAAAAGCAGCACATACATCTCAAATCAAAGATGTAGGCAAATACACTTAAGAGGAAATACACCACAGAGGGCAGGGCATAGGCCTTCAGCATTAAATTCAATTTCACTTTGATGTTTCCAGGTGCCTAACACAAGCTATTGAAACAGATTGTTTTCTCAGAAGTAAGTAAAGAACTGGAGGAGCATCCGATTACCAGTCATCATACAACTCTTTTCTAAGTAGATTAGTTAGAGCTGCTAACATCAGTCCCATGATTCGTTGATGGAGGAATTATTATTTAAGTGCTGTGTGAATGACAAACTACAACCCAGCAAAGTGTGGAGTAAATCAATTCCTGAAGTCCTACTGATTTTCTTTTACCAAGAGGAAATGTTTACTGTCAGTGCCATTCAGAATGTAATTCCCACCACAAACACATGCATCAGTACCCTTTCCACCTGGTTTCTACCCATATTTGTGATGTTGCAGACAGCCACTTACCCTGGGGAAGAGAGAAACTTGTGAAACCCTCTTCTTTTTGCAGCCCTGGATGTGAGCAGGCAGCACATCAGGTCTTCCTTCTCTCCAAGCACTCCCGGACAGCCCTTCCTCCTGGAACAGGGCTCCTGATGCCAGTTCACATTGGTTTGGGCACAGAAAAGGTTACATGCGTATCACTACTACTGGAAAACAGCACCTCTCACAGTCTTGTCAAGTTTCCAGCATCACTTATAGCAGGCTCAGAACAATAATTAAGATTCTCCCTGCACACTACACATTTGGCACAAGGTAACTAACGTAAAGCAGAATACCTCCCAACAGGGATATTCTCCCTTTCCTTCAGGTGAACAGGAAACTGCTCTCACATCTTTCCTTTAGCAAGAGACAATCACAGAATCATTCCGTTTGGAAAAGACCCTTGGGATCATCTAGTCCAACCATCAACCCTACTCTACAAAGTTCTCCCCTACACCATATCCCCCAACATCTCATCTAAACCCTTAAATACATCCAGGGATGGTGACTCCACCACTTTCCTGGGCAGCCTATTCCACTGTCTGACCACTCTTGCTGTGAATTTTTTTTTCCTAATGTCCAGTCTGAACCTCCCCTGTTGCAGTTTAAAGCCATTCCCCCTTGTTCTGTCACTAATTACCAGTTACCAGTTCCTCCAATCGCTCCTCACATGATTTATTCTCCAGGCCCTTCACCAGCTTCGTTGCCCTTCTCTGCACTCGCTCCAGCACCTCGAGATCTCTCTCGTATTGAGGTGCCCAAAACTGGACACAATACTCCAGGTGTGGCCTCACCAGTGCAGAGTACAGGGGCACTATCACCTCCCTACTTCTGCTGGTCACACTATTTCTAACACAAGCCAGGATGCCATTGGCTTTCTTGGCCACCTGGGCACACTGCTGGCTCGTGTTCAGCAGTGTGTAAATAGAAACACATTTTCTCACTCTCACACATTTTTCACTCTCTCAATCCTAGCCACATCAGCTTACAGAAGTTAGATATTTATTGCAAGCATATTTTTAATTCTTGAAATTTTACAACAAATAAACCTTCATGAGATTTAGTACTCAAAAAATCCATTGCCTTGAAAAGTCATGAAGTATGATCTTAAACAGCAAAATATTTTCCCCATACACATACATACAGGAAATCAATACCTAATGTGGCTAGATTACAGATTTATAAACAATAAAGCAATATTAGGAGCAATATCCAGATGGCTTGTTTTTCATACCACAGAATCATTTCTGTTGGAAAAGACCTTGAAGATCATCTAGTTCAACCATTAAACCATACCCTGCGAAACAGTGCAAAATGAAGAAACTACAGTTTCTAATTTGGAAAGATGCAGAAGACAACATATCCTGTTAGTTTAATGAAAAAGGAAAAAATAAATTTCATATTCCATTTTCCAGTTCATGTATAGAGTCAGAACAAATATTAAATATGTATTAAAAATGCACCAAGCTTTTTGCTCCTTGTTCAAATTTGACAGATACTTTATCCAATAACTGAAATAGTTGTTGACAGATGGGTGCTTGCAGATATTAAATATGCTGCACAAATGGTCCTGTTTTTCATTAACAGATGTTCAGAATTCACCTGAAGATATTCCTTTAGCATGATCAGTGTAAGAAACAGGTTTCTGACAGATCCCTTTCCATAATTCATAGCAGTGTCTCTATAAGTGCAGACTAAACAGTGTACAATGTACGTTTGGCGTGTTCTTTACAACAGTCATTACTAGCTGCAATACCGTACATAATTCAGACACCTTTTTTTTTGTTTGCCTGATTTTTGTAATGATTGTTACTTTCACAGAAACTTTTATAGCCTCTTTGACATTTTTAAGAACTATTACAAATATTCTACTGAATTCTTACACTGTGAAGTGAAAGACAGTTTTCCTCATACAACTGAGGTTGAACAACAACACACATTTACTAGTCTAAGTCTCAATTCTTCCTTGCCATATGCAAGTCAAGGAAAACCAGGTTTTAAAGTCTGTCATTGTAGTAGTAATACTGTTACATTTGTGACAATCTAAGGATATAAACAAGTCAGGGATTGCAGGAAGAGGTATTATGTATCTCAGACTAACCTGACAGAAATTTTAAAAACTGACGAGTCTCCTCTTTAGGTCATGCTTGTCTATTAATATTTTCCCTGGCCTTTATTCTATATTTGCACTTGTGTACTGACTTCTGGCAGAGCTGCTATTTTCAGATTAACTCTAGACAATTAATCTTAGGGAAAACAGATATGAAGAAGTTATATTGGGGATTAACAATATGAAGAAGAAAGGGAAGAAACTGAAAGGAATATTTATCTATAACAGGTTCAAACATGCAATCTGAAAATATATGAGTAATACAGAACTGGATCAATATGTCTGAATTGCCAAACCATCACATTAATTCAGCAGTTAATCAAGCTTGAGATGGTCAGACTGCTCCTGTCCAAATCTCAAAAAATTCAGTTCTGCTTTCTGAATACTACCATATTTTTTAAATTTGTGAGTTATCAAGGTATGTGGCAAATACAGGATATAGCTCCAAGCCTTTAGGTTTTTTACTAGTCCCCATATTTACTCTGCTCTTTTGCAACATACCACTTATTTAAAAAAAATAAAAAATACAGTGGTGCACAAAATTAAGCAGAATAATACTTATATGTATTTTATTAGAGCTTCTCACAGGCATAAGAGATTGGAATCCACTCTCTCAAAATAGTTCTCTGTTTCATTTCATGTCTCATGTTTCGTTATCACCATATTATTTCCCCAAGAATAGTATTACCTGTGAATAAACTCCATTCCTGACCTGCAGTGCAGAACTGCAACAGAAATAATGACAAATACTGTAAGGGGCGGGGAAGTGCATGGTGCATGAGTGCATGTGAAAGATGACTACATGCCCTCCACACAATGAAGACTGTCCATCAGTAGACAGCTGAGGTGGAGCTGTTCCGTGCACCCATGACTACCTGCATCCACTAACTGAGCCCCAAAGTTCCACATGGCCATGGATGACAGTCCACTGCAGAGCAGATGCTGCAGTTTTGGCACAATCAAGTGTGGAAAAGTGCACTTCATAGCAAAGATTGCATGTCTTCTTTTAGGATGCTGATTCCCCCCCTTAAATTGAGCTACCAAAATGATAAACTACACTTTGAATGCTCCCATCTCTCTATTGTCAATCCTTTACAAGTGTTCATAGCTGTGATATAATTCATGCTAAATACCAAATGAAAAGATTTTCACTTTGGCAACGGGGTAGATAATTGTTGGCAGACAGAATGGGAACAAAAGACGACAAAGAATCACTGCAGTATCACAGACAGTAGGAACAGTGAGTTATTCATAACCTTCAAAGCTGGAATGACAGGAAGCATCTGATTTCACCGCAAAATAGCCCCAAACATGCTCTTTTATAATGAAATTACTCTTTCACAGACCCTTTTCTGCTTTATACATGTTACAGTCACAATAAAAGGCATACTTTGGAAGGAAAAGCCACAAGCCATCCTCTTGGTCACAGAGTTCCACAAATAAGTCATCTTCTAAAAAGTAGTTTCTATTCCTTAATGAACTAGCAAGCACACAGCATCTCTGTAATCTGGTAAAGGAGCAGTCACCAGCCCTCCCTCCCTTCCTCCCTCCCTCCCTTCTCCTTATTAGTATGCAAAGCAAGTCAAAGGAGGGAATTTCTTGCTCGTTCACTAGCTGGAGGGCTATTCCGTTGCCATTCTATTTATAGATTTGCTTTCAACTGCAGTAGGCAGCTCACCATTTGCTGTTCAGCATTTTATGCTCAGCTAGCCTCCAAGGGACACAGCATTTTCATAAATTCTGTGAACGGCACTGAGGTTGCCTCTAAGTTTTTATCTGCCTTTCTAATTCACAAGTAAAATTTTATCCTACCACTATTTTATAAGGTAAAACAATGTCCTCATTAATTTCTTTATAAAAATACAAATGAGGCAAACGAACTTGCTTCTGTGGAAAGATTTCTATGCCGGTTTTTGATAACACTACCTATTACAGCCTTGCAGAACTACCACTGAAATATTGCAAGCACAAGTTAAAGAATGTGATACTAAATTTATTAATGAAAAAAGATTACTCACTTGATATGATATCATTACCTGGCATAACATCACTGTACAGGAAAAGATATGTAGATATATTTGTGTTAAAAATGTCAAGCTCAGTTCTCCGATGCATCTGCTCTTTTGCTGCTGCTGCAGTAAATCCCAGGCACAGTGTGCTACTACAGTGAACAAATTTGGTTATTTGCCTCTCTCTTTTCCCTGTCCATATACTACTCCATCAACACAGAGGGATCTGAACTGGGCACTTTGAGGCCAGGGGTGACTTCCCTCAGAGCAATCAAGTTCAGGCTGCCATAAACAGAGTGTACAAAAAACCAGCACAGCAGGGAAAATGCCTAGTATTGAAAAGACTAGGGAGAATACTTCCACAGTGTCCTTGGGGTAATGGGGATCTGGGACTGCAGAGTAACCCACAAACGGGTCTGTGCAAAACATCCTCAGGTAGACTGATTTCAACTCGCCTCAGCTCTTGTGGCCACAGTTTTCTCTTTGCTGTTGCTACTCCCCCAGATCCTTCTGTTTACCCCATTCTGCATCACAGAATCAGACAGTGAATGATGCCAGCTGCAAAGTGCTGGGCAACAGCACTTGCAGAGGTAGCAGACATGAGACTCTGCTGCTCGTGTGTATGGCAAACAACATGCAAAATCATACCTTCAAAGGGTAGACAGAATCTTCACAAATCGCCTTACATATTTAGGGGAATTCTTATTGTACCTCTTGAGGTGTATTAAACATGTTTGTGCTTAAATACACAATAATTAGCTAACAATGCGTTAGTGCTATCAACATAATGAGTCTGCATAGATACATCACAAGCCAATTTCTTACATACACTTGCACCAGCACCAGTCCTCAGCCCAGCCTTGGGACCATCTCCCAGCCCAGCTCTGCTGCCCAGAGGTGGCCCCTGAGCACTTCCTTTCCAGGATGGCTACCAGACAATGCTGTGGCTGTTTCATGTCTCATCACCAAGGGAAATTTCACTTTTTTTACAGGGAGACCTTATGTCTCTGGCATCCCTGCCTCCAGCTAGTTTAACCTCTTCCGCAGTTGGGTCTTCTTGCCCTCCATGCCAGGTCATTTGGTCACAAATCACCACTGCTGAGCAGTTACAATTTGAATTTCCCCTTCACCTCTTTTATGATACATATTATCCTCTCTTTTCTCCAGCTGTGGGCATTAGATCTGTAGTCTGTTCTCCCTAAAGACAGCAGCAGCATCTACAGGGTGGGTACACGAGCTCTGGAAGACACGTGGCAGCAAACAACTCACAGGAATCAGGCAACCTGCAATCAGGGCTCCCATGTTGAAAATGAACCTTCCATGGGACACCAGAGAAAATTCTAGAAGTAAGTCTTCCGTGCTCACACCACCTCCACCTTTTAGAGAAGGGCCATGTTCAGCCCTTCATGCTAATATACACAGCATCACTGAGGGAAGATACGCCGAGGGTAGGTATTTCCCATGCTGAAAATCCATATGCCTTGAAGCATGAAAGGTTTCCACTTCAAAGAAGGATAGTAACAAAGATGCTTTCATTTACATGCCAGCAAAACGTGGTTTCTTACTTCATGGTGGTAAGCACCCAGGACATTTGCCTACTAGCGCTAAATTTGCTGGCATAGTTGAAGTGAAAATTACACAGTGATTCTACTTTTCTAATCTATGAGGAAAAAAGCAATGAACACTTACAGACTCCCCACTTAGGTTCACCATACTGATTAGGAACAATATTCAAAATTACATTTCTGCCCCTGATCTCTTCTATTTGTAAGCAACACAGGTAGGCCCCGTTATACGATGTACCTAGGCTTGCATCTCTGAATTACCAGAGAACTGAATTGTAATTCTGGCCAAATTTACACTCTGCATTCTTGTTTTCCAATTTCAGCCCAGTCCAGCATTTAGACCACTGGGTCAAAAATTCAGCTGTGCTTCCACTGATTACCCTGGGAACAGAAGCTGCTTCCTCAAAATCCAATCTCATTTTTTTAGTGCAAGGTACTATACACAAGCATTAAAACATAGATTCAAACCCTCATTGCTAAAACCAAAACTACAACAAACTCCAAAAGTCAAACAAAATTATATTTAGAAATAAGAAAAAAAAAATAGTTAGTATTTTATAAGATCTACAAATTATGTACGTTGACATCACTTCTTTTTTGTTTCCTGTAACAGAGGGACATAAAACTGTTTCAGTTGTGAAACCGCTAATACCTCCCAAGGAAGGAAAAACAATGAAACCACGAGTAGTGCCATTGTCTAGTATGAAGAATCATCACCATGTAACTCAAGTGTCTTTGATTAACTCTTTATAGGGAAATTAAATCTAACTATTCCTTTTAATTATTGATAACCAATGGAGAATTTAGCTTTTGTATTTGATACCATATGTTATAGTTAACACAGAAAAAGGGTAGATCATGTGGTAAGCTTTGTGTGTCAGAACAATTCCAAAATGCATCTAAATATTGACAATATGAGCAACATAGAGTACAAAAACCAGTAGATGATGATGTCATCACATCCCAGCATTATGTTTAATTCACGATTTTTCATACACTGAGGATTTTATGTCCATAAACATCCAGTAAATGACGGAGTAACTTTCAATTTCATGTGCTCTATTTGTTCTAATTGAATTTGAAAGAAAAAGCCAGGACTAGGTGCTAATTTATGGGTTTTAACTAGGAGTTCCAGCAGTAAAAATATACCCCCTTATATGTTCACTAGTGTCATCCTTCTCCTTGTCACTCTGTGCTGAAGTTTGCATTTGGCTCTGGCTCATGTCACGCTGGAAAATGAAAGGAAACACAACACAATGATTAGAGGGGCAGTAAAAGACTTAGGAGACCATGTCCTTACCCTCACACATATTTCCAGTATGTCCCTGGGCCTTTAGCGTTTTCTGATAATATTGTCATGTTATCTCAGCTTTGAAAACAGACTTACAGGTTATCCACAGCACCTATTGCATGAGTCTCCCTCTGACTGCAGTGCAGAACATGCTGCCATAGCCAGACTATCTGATGTCTTGTTCAGACAAAGCTGCAGGAGATAACCCAGAGCCTGCTGACAAAGCTGAGAGCTTGTATCTCCATTCACAGAAGGGTCAGCCTTATCCCCAGGTAAGCAGAACCAAATCTACAGCTGCTGAGGCTGTGGTTGCTTATTCCTGACCAAGGTGTTTGCTTTGTTAGGTACGAACACACAGACTGATGAAGGAGAGAGTGAAGATCTGAGCCTGAAAAGCTCAAGGTAGGGTCTCCATTACTAGGCAAACACTGCTAGCATGGGGTATCAAAGATGGAAATTGCTCTGCCTTATCAGAGGAACTCAGGATGAGGAATGCAAAAGGAGCACAAGCAAACAAAATGGAAAGCAAGATGAGACACTATGTTTCCATGCTGAAAGGGATGAGTAGCACCAAAATGATAGATGAAGAGTGAAAATTCAAAGAAAATACCCTATCTTCTCCCCTGAAGATTTCCACATTTGAAGACAAATATTTGTAACGCATGGTTACTACAAGCATTCAAGCTAGCACTTACTCAGGAATGAAGATGATTTACAGCCCTGCATGTTCCATGTACTAGTGTGAGGAAATGGGCAATTGTCTTCAGTGGATAATGGCTCTGCATTTTCCTACCCTTTTGATTTCACCATTGCAAATATTCTGGCTCCTAAATCCATTTTAAAAAGTAATTGAGTGCATTCTCTCACTACTGTTACTTGATTTAAAAGTTTCCTTTGTCCACCCACAGGAAAGTACAAAAAGAGGCGACAGAGGCATTCTGCCCATGCAGTATTAGAGAAGAAAACCACTATTTTTCTGGAAGGAATTCAAGAAATCTCTTCAGACTGAAAGCATTCCATATCACTAATAGCAGCTAGGAACTGGAAGCACACCACTCAATTTGTAAAAGTAATTATAAATTAATTAACGCAGTTTGAGGCAACAAATACAAACCTGATATATTTTCTACAGTACTTAACTCATGGTTAAGCACTGGAAAAGTTTGCCCCAAGATGTACTGGCATGTCCACCCTTGGAGATTTTCTAAATTCACCTGGGCCAGGCCTTATACAAGCTGAGATGGCTTTAAAGTTAGCTCTCTTCTGAAAAGATGTCAAACTATACAACCAATATTTAACCTATTTTTTCCTATAATTGCACCTTAATAATATTTAAATTATAATGTATTTATGAATAGGACAAAGACAGAAAGCCAAAGCAACAGATGCTTTTTTCCCCAGAAGAAATATTTTTTTAACACCATAAAAGTAGAAAGAGAAATTCGTTCATATGAAATATACAATGGTGTCAACCATGCTGCAAGACAAATGACAATTGATAAGCACTGAAAAGTACATCAAGGATCTTGTATTAATTTATATAGACCATTACTTATACAGACATGTAAATATATGTTATTAGCAACAAACATATACACAAATGATACAGCATAATGCACTAACAGTGCATTATTCTGTATTCTATAATATATATTCTATATATAGAATATGTATAGAATATATATAGAATATATATTAGATATAGATAGATAGATAGATAGATAGATAGATAGATAGATAGATAGATTTTTATATATTTATTTATATTTATATATCTATAGAATATATATATCTATTCTATATAATATATATTCTATAACTATCTACATTTTTTGGTACTGTTTTTCTCATGATACTAGCATGAAAGTTTTAGTAAAACAAAACAACTTTAGATTTAAACTCATCCTTCCCCTCTTTGTTGCTCCCTACTTTACACAGCAGTGTAGTTCTACTGGGACTCAAAAATCTGATTTCTGGTTTACATTTGAGTAAAATGATTGAAAATCAAAATTATCTCGGACAACTGGAAGAAATGGTTTTCAAGAATATGACATAATACAAAAGGATGAATAGAAAATTTTGAACGTAGGCATGAATAGCTATGTAGTTACGTGAAGCACAGGTTCAGCACTGCAGAAGAAAAATCTGCATATGAAGCAATCCTTTTGCTCCACTCAGTGTTGGTAAGGTCTCTTTTGGTGGGCTATGCATTAACATAGAAACTCCAGAAAATAATTAATTTTTAAAAATCTAGAAAATATTACCCCTGAGAAAGATCAAATGAATTGGAGTTGTTCAGATGGACAGAAATAGATTGAGAACATGTTAACTGACAATTAGTTGTCCTTTCATCGGCATAATTATGATAATTAGTTTAAAATAGCTAAAGAAATTGCTGAATGTTTGTACAAGTGAGCAATATTCTCAAGCACAAAGAGGCTCAAAAGGCACAGGGGGTGGGGTTTTTTGGAGACAGGTAGTAACAGAAGTGATATGAGATATATTGTCTCAAATGTTACAAAATGTTAATTGTTGTTTATGCTATTAATTTTTGGTTGTCCAGAATTGGAATGATAGCAGTAAAAATCTGCAGATGTGAGTTTATTATATATCTAACTCTGCAAATGAATTTCAGAGTTCCAACAAAAATATGTGGGTGCCAAGAAGTAGAGATCTATGGTAGGTTATTTTCTCACTTTCTTAAGGTCTGCACTCTTAATTTTGTATAGTCTAAGGTAATCCTAACATTGAACTGAAGGCATTTTTTTGTAGAACTTCAAAGAAGATGTGAATACAATTTCAGTTCTCACAAAGAAAATACTCTGTAAATATCTCTTTTTCTAATGAAGCCTTATTTTAAAGAGCATAAAGAGCAGGACTGTAGCAAAGGAGTGTTTTCAGACTTACTGTTTAATAAGAGATGGTGCAAAAGTGCAGAGAAAATTAACTTTGGTACAGAAAGCACATGCATCCTGATTTATACATAGTAGAGCAACACTAGTAGTCTTATGAAGTCAGGCTTTATGGCTTATGTATTCATCAATTTAGTTTGCTCTTTCAATCTGCATTGTGTAGAAAAAAAAGAAAAAAAAAAAAAAACAAAAAAAACCCACCAAAAGTAAATATTCTCTGTATAGGACAAATAATTTAGAAACAAGTATATTCAGCTGCCACATTGACTGGTGACCACAAACCTATCTGGAGAAGAAATAATTTAAGTAATATTTTCTTGAGGATGTAATTTCTGCAGCTATTCTTGTCAAAGAATAAATGTCAAATTAAGCTAAGCACCTACCAAATAAACTGAAATCAAAAGACAGAGGGAAATCAGCCAAACTCTAAGTACTTTCATCTTAGAGTTGTTAAGCTTATTTCTTCTCTACTTCTCCCGAAATTTCAGTGCTACACAGCAAAAAGTCGTGGTAGATTTTAATTATACAGATCATCACTAGAATTCCAGTCTGAACTTTTTCAACAGAAAATTGTTTGGACTGGTTCTCTCATTCCTTACCAACCCGTTCTAGCACAAATATTGGTGTCTTTCAAACAACAGATAGCACTTGCAATTACTGTATCTAGTGCTTTCTTACGGAGGGATCTCTAATCATAAAACTGTGTTTTATTATGTTAATGACTGCACTTCATGTGAGATGAACATTTATGGGAATCACTTCATACAGGCTTTAGAAAAAAATATTTTCTCATTTGGAATATGACATCAAAGAAATATAACACATCTGCTCAGGACAAAATTAAAACCAAGCATTTCAGCCCTTTGAAACTGAATGGATATGGAATGAAAATAAACAAATGTCTTAACCAAAGAACTATAGTTATATTGTGCATATTCTGCACAATATGCTGCACGGAACTTGCTAAAAAGTCAACATTAGGCCAACAATAAATTTCACCTGACCTAAATGGAGTCAGGATTTAACCCTGACTTTTACAATGGATCCAGAGAACTATTTTATTACTAAACATCCAACTTTTCTTTGACTTTCAAGAGCTACTTGGTTTTCTTCATGAGCCAAAGAAAAGAGTACAAAAACAGATCATTGAAAATAACTGCTTCTTAGGCAGTTCTTTGTTAAAGGTTCACAGAGAATTAACTGTAGCAAAAGATCATAAAAAATAAAGGATAGAAGGAAGAGAAGTGACACAAAGCCCCCAAAAGCAGTGACCTACCTTTAAAGAAGATTAAGTGTGGGAAGTTTTTCAGAGACTAAACACATATCATAGAACTTCAAATTGTTCTCACACGTCCTATGTTGGTTCTTTCAGATCTTACCCTCTAATGAAAACAGATTAGAAGGTTGATACTGTGAATGGTGGGAGTTTGCCAAATGCCTATGGAGGACTGCCTGTGTGAAAGTTTCGAACACACACTACATTAAAAGAATTCTGATAGTTTACTCCAAGCTTAACTCTAGAAGCAATAGGGAAGAGGAGAAAGGTCAATATATTTCAGATCCACACTTCTGATTCATTTCCACTGAGCTCTGAAAGCCAGAGCAGATTCAATCCCAGCACTCCACTCTCAACCACAGTGCTTGCACAAAGACATGGACCCAACCTGCTTGGTTCTATGTTTATACAAGCAAACCAAATGTCAGTCTGCACACCTATCTGCCTCCTCTGAAGCGTGTAAGGCACCATTACAGACACAGTAAACATAGGCTTATTTTTTTCCAGAATGTCCTTACATCAGTGTTACAGAAATACTGAAATACTTGCACTAGAGATTCCTGTAGAGGTGTTGAGACCAATACTAAGTGTTAAAACCACTCTGTCATGGCCTTCACCACCTGAAAACATCAAAATTCTATGAAAATCTCAGAACAGAAAAACAGTGCCAAGTAGAATAACACAGAAAGGTTTTACCTTTGCTAAACAGCAAAAAAAAAATCCCATTTTTCTGAGACAACCAGAAATGTATTTGGTTAAATAAAAATTACGTTTGTTACAAATACCCTGCTGATAAAAATTCTAAATTTCAGTGAAGCAGAACGGCAACTATGTATGAAAAACATATATGCTTTCATTCCAAGCTAAATTCAGTGAGGATTAAGGTCACTATGGTTTGGAGTCCGGCACATCTCAAAAATCACAATGCAATTTCAGTTCCAAGTGAAGAAAAATAATACATTAGTTTCAGATCCATATTTTAATTAATTATGCCCATGAGTAGTCAGACAGGACAGATCCAAAACGTCAGCTCTTTCTCAGAGCACATGAATGGCAAAGTCACAAACTATTGTTTCTGAAGATGTTCAGAACCAGAAACAGATTGTTTTGCTCTAAATCTGTTCTTGGAAAAAAGCTAGCAGAACACACCCCCTAGACATCACTACTATATGCCTTGAAAGATGTCTTGAGAAGTCTCATTTTTCACTTTCACACAGCAAAACCTCTGAGCTTACAAAGCCATGTTGCAGAGAGAAGTATTTGAAAAACTGTATGCACAGAAAATTGTAAAGCATGAAACCTTAAATCTGGAGGAAATTTACTCTTGGAAAGCATCCTTAAAATGCACAAACAATACACTAATCTCTAACACACAAGCACATCAGACAATCCCATGAATGTGTTGTGTACTTAAGGGCATTGGAGTGGTTTTGACCGAATCCTCCTTTTCCAGGAAACACCATTTTGCTTAGGGATCACAGTCTGGTAAATATCTTCCAGGCACCTTAGCAAGTCCCAACCACCTGTATATATTTGCCATGCCCATGTGTTCAGGACAGCTCCAGTTTAAATAGACTTTTCCAGGCAAGAATCTCAAATGCTCTGTAACTGTGTGTTCAGTCTCATGCTACCCTTAAAACATACTGGGTACTTAAGAGAGTGAACTGCAGGCAAAGAAACACAATAGTACAGAAGTCCTTATCTGCCTGAGCCAGCAGAGCTGTGCGTGTTGTCCTCTATGACTGTGACAAGGAGTGGAGACTTTAGGAACTGGGACAGAGTACCCTTGATGCTGCTCTAAATCCTGAACAGAACTGAACCTAACCTAGGACAGCTCTAGAAGGAACAAAGCAATCACACAAGGACACTGGTCTTATCTCTGCTGGATGCTCTGCTTTCTGTCCTGAGCAAAGAAACAGCAAGCAGTATTTAATTAATAACCTTCTGTTGTCCTCCCTAATGGTAACTATTGACAATGGCTGCTTGCATTAAGTGTTTTTCTGTAATTTTAATCTCAAATTTGTCAACTGAAGGCATCCATGTTAATAAATTGAAGGTAGCAAATTTTTTTTGTCAGATAGGAACAGAAGGGTGTTTCAATCCTCCAGAGCTCTAATCAGAAAATGTGCCTTCTTCCTGTCAGATTCATAAGGTCAAAATTTCATTATGTCAGTACTCTGATTCCAGCCTGTTTCTTTTAGAAATGAGGAATAAACTCAAGTATCTTAATATTCAACAGTGGGAAGAAGACAAACATGAAAATTACAACTTCAGTGAAGACTGAAGAATAATTTATTTGGTTCTGTAAGATTGAAAACACACATGAATAGAAGCAGAATATAAATAATCAGGGATGACTGACAGAGCACACAGGAGCCTTTTGTCCCAATCAGTTTTTTCATGGCCAAAAAACCCAGATCCTGTCAGTGATGGATATTGTCTTCAGCAACACTGGGAACTGTGATTATCTTGTTGGTACTGCAACTCAGCACTATTCTTACTTGCTCTGAAAGATTATGAACAGAATAAACCTTCAAAGGAAATACCTTCCCTAATCATTTATAAAGACATGTTGTACAACAAGATACTTTGCACTTCACACATTGCTCTAGTCACTGGCACTTTCTCTGCTGCCACTAGCCTCTGTTAATGCAGTCTTGACTTTCTGCTAAGGCAGAAGAAAATGTATCCCTGGCAGCAGTTTCAGTCTTCATCTCACAGAAACCTTTTCATAACAATGCCTCTTTTGATGGAGGTACTGTTAATTAATGTAAGACAATGTAGGAAAGTTTTCCGTGTGAAAAAATTGTGAGTTCTTGGATCTGGAAAGAGCAATTTGCTTAAATTTGCTTCCTATGCATACCATTCAAACTCATTGTAGCACACACCTCTTAATCACTTTCCAACAGCAGTGGAAATAAAACAGCAACAATAAAGAAGTAATGCCAATATTCCTACCATTCCCAAGAGAAAGGTCCCAAATAAGCTCCAATTCTGGCCAACTATTTTTACTTTCCTCACAACAAAACATGATGAAAATGTCTTCCTTCAAACTAGTCTCAGATTACTTTTATGGACCCCTGCAAAATCACAGTTTGGGGTATTGGCTACTGTATGCACACAGGCACATACATATACATACACACATTCAATGAATCTATACACACAGACTTAGTGATGATATAAGTTTTAAATATTTTTAATACTCCTATGTGACAGTTACAAGACCAATACAGGAAATTAATGAGTTTTTCTAAATTCCCAGTCTTGTCAATAGCTTTTTTGTACTTAACCACTCAATTACATTAGCACATAAGATATCTCAGTTAAGAATGAGATTGCATTATTTCAGGTACATATCAAAAAAGTAGTAGCAGAAACTTGCAACCGATTTCAGAGCAAGCGACTGATGAATGATGTAAAAAAGATAAGGTCATTCAACAGGGAAGATAGACAAAAGAGCTATTAAAAAAAAAAAAAAAAAAAAAAACAAAAAAAAACAAAAAACAAACCACCCAGAAGTCTTAGCCTACTTTTAAACTGGCCGATATTACATGGAATAACAGACAGTTATAAGAGAAAGGTAGTGTTTAAGGAGAGATTTTAAAAATTCTTTTTACAAGTTTTTTAGAATCTTGATAAACATTTCAACCCCTTCAGTGAAAGTCAGATAAAAATGCAACAAAATCATTTCTGATAATGTACAGAGGGGAATAAGGGATGAATGATAAGTGATATTAAGAGAAAACATTATTGTATCTGGTGTGATATGAATGAGAAAAACTTATTACATAACCTTGGAAGGATTTTGAAAAAATTTAGGAACAGATAAAAATGATGCTTATCTGTCCAGTGGTGATAGATTCCACTGCCTTGGCACCAGTGTTTGGAAAGTTTTTAGCTGGTTTGTGAAAAAAGTGTTGGTCACTACTTGTATTTTAGTTTACAGCAGTGGAAAAAAAGGTGACTTGTGATCTTCCCCTATAATCTCTTCAGACAAGTCGTTGATCTGCACTGCTGGCACATGGAGGCATTTTGGAAGCAATCATTAAAGAATTGTCAGTACAAGTTGATTAGAGGTGCACAGCACAAACCGAAAGTGATCTGAGAACCCAACTTTCCACTACCCCAATGGTAGTACACATGGATTTTCAGAATTAACATTTCATTGACTGAGGCATGCACTGTCCAGTGCCAAGCAAACAGCATGTTGGCTACATGTCAGACCAATGGTACCCTGACAAATGTGTGTCTCAAAGTGTGCCTGTTCATTAGACACAAGATCAAGATGTCAAGGCACATATCAAAAAATCATTGTGTAAACAGCTGTAAAGCAAGAGAAATTTTGGTTTTATGTAAAAGCCCAAGAGTACATAGCAGGTCTTCTTTCAGTCCTCTTACATTACTGTGGGCAGAGCCAGATTTAAGGGTGTGTGAAATAAGCAGCCACCTACCCTTTACAGCAAAGCAAGTCTGGAAGTGGTAAAAGTCCAAAATTCTCCATAAATATTAGTTTCCTTATAAAACTGGGAAATCGACAGATTGCTCAGTGCAATTCACTTTGTGCTTTATTATTGAGTAGGGAAGTCAATTAAAAAAAAAAAAATTTTGCCTGGCAAAGTTGAAGCAAACAGGTGTGCAGATTTGATCCCAATGTTAAAACAGTTTAAGAGTACAGAAGATTTCTCTGAAAGATACTTTAATTTAAATCAGTGTATAAAATGTCTAGATTCAGTTTTCCTCAATGCTGAACTGAAATATACTAGCTTTATAATCACACATGCAACAGTGAGGAAGAAATCACCTGAGAAAATATTTAGGTGTCACTTAGGTCTCATGATGGGGATCAGCACAGAGCTGAACTTCATTTTCTGGAAAACATCCCTAGAGGTGAACCCACTGCCATAAGCGGTGTTGAAAAAAACATATTTTAAGAAAATGGAAATCCACATATTTTAAGAAAATGTTGTTTATTATTGATAGAATGTAGATTTTGATTTTACACAGTAGCAGTGTCCTATCAGAAAGACACAGTTAACAATTTCACTAATCCAGGCAGAGAAGAGAAAAAGGGTTGCCAAAATACTAACACATGGTTTAAAATCATTTAGAGTCAACAGGTCAAAAGTCTTCAATAATTTCTGTTCTTTGTTGATTTTCATAGAAAAGTAGAATAAACAATGAAATGACTCATTTCTTTCTTGGAGTGAATACATCTTTCCTCCCCACCCTGGGTCTTTATTGACAATCAGTCATCCAGCTCCACTTTTCAAAAAGCTGCAGCTTTACATCCAGCTATCACCTTCAATTTCTTCCTCTTAACATCTTTTGGAAGCAAGGAACAAACATTAAAGGCAGGACATCCTACAATATTGTTTAAAAGTAAAAATAAATAAATGAATAAAAAGGCAAAAAAGCTTAAAAATCATCAATGGGTAGAAAAAACAGAAGGTACAAAAGCTTTTTGACAGGCCAGCAAGAGAAAGGGGTACTCTGGGGTACCCATCTCTAAAGTGCTACAATTAGTAATCATTGCACACTTCAGGAACCAAAAGTATTTTGATTCCAACTGTGAATCCAAATGCAGAAGAGAAATTACTCTTGTACTGACCAGAGGACCATCTGTTCTCCAGGACTCTTGTTTGGATAGCCTTTGGAAAGCTTAAATCCAACTTCCCTTTGCTGAGACAGTAAATGATCAACAGTTCTGGCAGACTTCCAAGCAGTTGGAATATGAACTAAAAGAAGGTAATTTAAATTAGCTGTGTTTGGTTTGAGTCCAAAAGTAATTCAATGCCAGCACAGTTCTACTTAAGAGATTTTAAACAATCCAATTTCTAGGCTCAGAAAGGGCTCAGTCCAAAGTTGTGTCAGATAAAATCAGTACAAACCAATTTTACACATGAATAAGTTAATGTGGTAGTGTACATGTTAATTTTGCTTCCAAAATGGATACTTTTTCAAAGAATTTCACAGATAATGCATGTAATTATATATATGCAAGCTGGAGAAAAGTGTAATGTTGTATTTAAGAGTATTTCATGTCTCTGTTCTTTTAAACAATAGCAATAAGAGGCAATTATAAGCAAAGACTGAAAAAACACTTCCATATAATGCATTGGCCATCTCAGCATTGCCTAGAGGGCAACTGAGCACCAGGCAACCTGTTGCTCACCCGTTCACCCTCAGGAGTAGGAAAGAAAAAATAAAACTAAAGGCTTGGGAATCGAGATAAGGACAGAGAGGGATGACTCACCCATTATGGTCATGGGAAAAAGACAGATTCATTCGGGGAAGAAAAAGTACATCAATTTAATTTGAACACTAAAAAACAACATTTCTTAACAAATAGTAGGACAGTAAGAATTACAACCACATCTTAAAGACACCTTACCCCCATCTCTTTCTTCTTCCCTGGCTCAGCTTTTCTCCCTATTTCTCTACCTTCTCCCCTCCCCTCCCAGCAGTGCAAGGGGACAGGGAATGGCAGAGTGTGGTCAGTCCCACTGCTCCTTCCTCCTCAGGCCAGGGAGAGCTCCTCGTACTCTTCTTCTACTCCAGCTCAGGGTCCCTCTCACAGGAGACAGTCCTCCATGAACTTTCTCCAACACAAATCCTTCCCACAGGCTGCAAACTCTTCCCAGGTTGCTCCAGTGTGGCTCCCTCCTGCATGCTGCAATCCTCCCAGCACTGAACTACAACAGCAGGGACTTCTGACAGGGTCCCTACCTTCTTTGGGTGCAGCCATCTGCTCTGGTGTGGGGTCCTCCACAGGCTGCAGGTGGGCATCTTCTCCACTGTGGACCTCCATGGACTAGAGCAGAACCTCTCACCATGGGCTGCAGGGGATTCTCTGTTGTGATGAACCTCCCCCTTTTCTCTTTTTTTTCTATTGACCTCAAGTGTTCACATAGGTGTCTCCCTCAAAACTCCCACTCTTCATCCATGGTTCCCCTTCTTAAATAAGTTATCACAGAGGCATGGCCACTATTACTATTTGGCTCAGCCTTGGCCAGAAGTGGGTATGACTTGGAGCCAGGGGAGTTTTCGAGAAGCTTCTCACAGGGGGCCACCACTGTAGCCCCCTCCCCTGCTACCAAACCCCTCCCCCTACACACATGTAAACCTAACACAAGCATCCTGGAAAAAAGCTTCTTTGGCACAGTCCTTTACCACTTGCATTAGAGAGGTTAAGTTGGGGAAATCAGAGTGTGCCTTTACTTAAAGTTTTGTAAGCATTTTTCTACCGCAATGTAGTTCTGAGGAATTTGTAGTACAGAAGGGGCACAATGCAAATAATGCCACTACCTGTTAGCTTTGAACTACGTGTCTTCAGCTTCCAAGCTTTGTCACACTGCTGTTTACCAGTGTCTCAGGACATTCGTACCCTAAGATATTGTTCTTATCATTATTGTTGTATAAGATAGAAAGCAGCCCACGGAAGGGAAGCATATTAACAGTCCTTCAGCATTTGGAGAGACAGAGGAACAAGCCATTTTAAGACTCACAGCAAGATAACACTTCTCTTGGAGTACATTACTGCCTGGAATTATTTTCAAGTGGTAGAGAAGATGTAGAACAGACAACAGACAAGACACATACAATTGGAACTACTGGTTAGAAAAGTAGAGATTATATGATATCAATAATTTTACCATCACCTCTTGAACACAAAGGATCCAGGTAACAATATAGCTCTCTTGCTCTGCACAAGCCTAACTTGAAGCATTAGCTCCCTGAGCAACTCTTCCTTGCTAGTACCTCCTGACATAGTCAGAGAAGCTATGCTATTTACTTTGGCTAATGGCTGGATCCAATTGTACTTAAAGCATGAATAATAAAAGCCTTTCTGTTATTTAATCCTGCCTACACCTACCTTGCAGCTGCTTAAAGTAACAGAAAATATAGATTCCGTGATAAATAACCAGTGCTCCCTGTTTACTGCTAACAGTGTCTCCATAAGTATGAAGACAGGTCAGTCAGACTAGAGCAAACTCAGTACAGTTATATGAATCACACCCAAATCATCTGGAGGCAAATAGTGAGATATTCTGACAAATGGGTCTGAGTTCAAGCATCTTCTCACTTTCTGAGCCCTGCCTGTCCCGTTCTGAATTAAAATCTTTGTCTGACAAGATGATGGTGGACATTATCCCCTAAAGTATAGAGATAAGGACAGGAAGTGAGAACAAGCCTATAAAGCGCTCTTAAACAGGACTGTGCATGGTGCATCTCAGCATGCAGTCCCTGTTCCCACAGCCCATGAAGAAATTCTCAGATTTGCGCTCTTGAATCCATCTTTTAGAGGAGTAACTATGATGTAAAAGAAACACTAATGCATGTCAGATGGAAATACTTTCTCAAGCAATGCTGGATTGACAGTATGCTCTGTGGAACTATATACACCCAATGGGACATGATCAAAATTTCTGTATATCCTACAGTCAGTGATATAAAAAAAATGAATAAATGCTCCATATTCTCAAATGTCACCAAGAAACACTTTTCACGTAGAAAAAGATATGTTTACAGAAAACCAAAGGTGTGTCCTTGTATTTACAAATTAATAAAACTCTACAATATTTGAAAGACAACTTGGTTTTGTTCAAAATTATTTCTAAATTCAGTTTTATTGTTAATTTGGATTTGCTATATTTTACCTCAAAAAAAGCATTACAGACCATTAATCTCACAGGGTTTTTTAGGTTTTGAATACTAGGTTTAGCCATGTAAACTCTGCAACTTTCTATAAAATAAACACTTGAATATTTGGAAAGTATTTTCCAATTATTTTATTTTTTGCATGTCTATATACTCGTGCAAGAATATTTATTTATAGCCGTTAAAATCTCTTGCCTAGAACTGCAAGTTCAAATTAGGAAATGACAGGCATTAAAAGCTTTATAATATCTTAAACAAGCAAACTTCATAATTTGCAAGTTATTGACCCTGGTAGCCTCCTGAGTGCAATTGATAGACAGCTCTTATAAGTGTATATTATATATAATATATATATATAAAAGATTATAACACATAGTCACCACCCTTTGCAGAGAGATGCAGACCAACTCCTTCTAAACCTAAACCACTAGGCTATGCATGTGTCCTGTGGTAGCATTAGCTGCAGCTAATAAACCCCTGCTCCTTACTTGAATTAAAAAAAGACCTCCTGAAAAACAGCAGTACTGACCTGGAGTTTGCTACAGTATGTTCTGGTTATTCCTTTAGCACCCATCACGTGTGTTTTCTTAACAAGCCGGGTGTTTTGAGATCCAAAGACAGTACCTCTGTTCCTTAACTCAAACCTACAGGGTTTAACTGAGTGTGCCCAGATGATGATGATACTCTTGCCCCCCTAACATATTAGCACAGTAGTTTAAATACAGTGAAAGAAAGCCATTTTCCAAGAAGAAACGCCTCCATTTCAGGAAGCAACTTTGCTTATACAGCACTGCCAAACAAAAACTTGAGAAAACCCCGAAACGTTAACTTTTGTTCTTTTCAACTGTATGTCAAATCAATATCTTTTCTGTGGAATTAATTTACTTTGTGTCCGTCTACTCAAAATTGAAAATTTAATCAATACAAAAGAAAAATTGTTTGACATATCCTGGGTGATAATGACCAATGATTTTCCTTTCCTGACTTTTTTTTTTTTCCTGCAGAATTGTTATTTTTGTGTGAAGAGCTATAATAATAATAAACCAAATAATATATAGAAAGTTGTCCTACCCACACCAGAGCCACACCGGCCAGGTGCAATTCAATGGCAGAGCAGCATTCTAAAACATAGAGAAAGAGAAAATAAAGGATGGAAAGTTCTCAGATTTGCCTGTAAGCACTCTTCCAATAAAATGTTATTTGATTACATACCAGTAATAGAGGTTTATTTAGGAGCAAATATTATTTGCTGGAAGATACACGTAAAAGTCTGGCAAACATCAGAAGGGAGGGGAAAAGAAAAGCAAATATTTGGAAAGACAATCCAAATTTGCGACCCTCACTCATCCAGTCAACTTCAGATCTACTTTAAGATGAACTTCTCAAATTTAAGTTACTCTTTATTCAAAGAATTTACACTCAACCCTGTCCTAAAATTCCTAGCAATGAAAAAGTATCAGTATCATGGGCAATCATCACATTTGGGCTACTATACACCAGCAAACTGGTGCAAAGTCTTCTGGCACTCACATAATGTTCTGTTATCAGCATCATTTCCAAACCAAGATCAGGATTTAATTATAAAAACAGTGGTGCAATTTCCATGGTACTATGTCACAAGGAAAAAGGCAATCTCACAGGCAAGTTTATGATTCAGCAGAAGACAGAATGAGAGGTCATATATCTATAAGACTGGCACCTATAAATATTTTCATTACTGAAGAGGGAAAAGTATAATGACAAAATAAACATCTATGCGGCGGGTGGAGGAAGCAAGCAGCCGATTCAATGTGAATGATAGAGCAAGCTTCAACTTTATTGACAGAAATCACACCTTATATAAGCACTCTACAATAATCATGCATACTACTCACAAATCTATTGGATACATGTAAAAGGCTACATTATAATATCCCAGCCCCCTGTGGCATCTCAGACATGTCACAACATCTTCCCTCTTCTGGCCTGCCTTCTTTCCCAAGGTTGTTTTTACCATCAAGGCCATTGTGTACCTCGGTTTCTCTCTGTGTTAACATAACAGTCTGTTGTTTGGCATAACTGTACCCTGGGCGTTTTCCTTTGTTTACCTCAGATGGCTGCAATCAGCTTCTGCAGAGACCCATGGCCTTGCTCTCTGCAAGCCGTTCTCCAACACATCTAAGCATTTGGCAGGACACATAGCCTTTCTCAAAATTCATGATAGCTGCAGCTGAAAACAACAACACTTGGTTAAAGAGACTCATCCCCAGCTCTCTGCAACCTCATCTCAGGGAGCTGTAGAGGGCGATGAGGTCTCCCCTCAGCCTCCTCTTCTCCAGACTAAACACACCCAGTTCCCTCAGCCGCTCCTCCTACGACCTGTGCTCCAGACCCTGCACCAGCTTCGTTGCCCTTCTCTGGACACGCTCGAGTCATTCAATGTCCTTTGTGTAGTGAGGGGCCCAAAACTGAACACAGGAATCGAGGTGCGGCCTCCCCAGTGCCGAGTACAGGGGTCAGATCCCTTCCCTGTCCCTGCTGGCCACGCTATTGCTGACACAAGCCAGGATGCCATTGGCCTTCTTGGCCACCTGGGCACACTGCTGGCTCCTGTTCAGCTGGCTGTCAATCAGCACCCCCAGGTCCCTCTCTGACTGGCAGCTCTCCAGCCACTCCTCCCCAAGCCTGTAGCGCTGCTGGGGGTTGTTGTGGCCCAAGGGCAGCCCCCGGCATTTGGCCTTATGGAAACTCCTCCAGTTGGCCTCAGCCCATGGCTCCAGCCTGTCCAGGTCTCTCTGCAGAGCCTCCCTACCCTCGAGCAGATCAACACTCCCACCCAACTTGGGGTCATCTGCAAACTGACTGAGGGTGCACTCGATCCCCTCGTCCAGATCATCAATAAAGATGTTAAACAGGAGTGGCCCCTGGGGGACGCCACTTGTGACTGGCCTCCTGCTGGATTTAACTCCGTTCACCACAACTCTCTGGGCCTGTCTGTCCAGCCAGTTTTTTACCCAGCAAAGTGTGCGATTGTCCAAACCTCGAGCAATCTTTTTTGCCAGAAGATTGCTGTGGGAAATGATGTCAAAAGCCTTGCTAAAGTCAAGGTAAATTACATGCATAGCCTTTCCCTCATCCAATACGCAGGTCGGTCATCCTGTCGTAGAAGGAGATCAGGTTTGTCAAGCAGGACCTGCCTTTCATAAACCCATGCTGACTGGGCCTGAGCATCTGGTTGTCCCCCATGTGTTGTGTGATGGTACTCAGGATGAGCTGCTCCATCAGCTTCTCGGGCACCGAAGTAAAGCTGACAGGCCTGTAATTTCCCGGATCATCCTTTTGGCCATTTTCCAATCCATTGGGACCTCCCCAGTCAGCCAGGACTGCTGGTAAATGATGGAAAGCAGCTTGGTGAGCACCCCAGCCAGCTCCTTCAGCACCCTCGGGTGTATCCCATCCGATCCCATAGACTGGTGTGTGTCTGTGTGATGCAGCAGGTCACTGACTGTCTCCTCCTGGATTGCAGAGGGGTTGTTTTCCCCGTCTCTGTCTTCTGGCTGAGGAGGTTGGATTCCCTCAGTAGAACTAGTCTTGTTATTAAAGACTGAGGCAAAGAAGGCATTGAGCACGTCAGCCTTCTCCCCATCACTCATTGCCATGTTTCCTCCTGTGTCTAGCAGGGGGGCTGGGTCTCTCCCTGGTCTTTCTTTTGCTACTCACATACTTACAGAAACATTTCTTGTTGTCCTTGACTGCTGAAGACAGATTCATTTCTAACTGGACTTTAGATCTCCTGATTTCCACCCTACACAGCCTCACAGCACTTTGTAATCATTGTGAGTGTCTAGTCCCTTCTTCCAAAGACCATAAACTCTCCTTTTCTCCCTGAGTTGCAGCCAAAGCTCCCTGTTTAGCCAGGGTGGTCTTGTATGTCACTGGCTTCTCTTAGAGCACCTGGGGATCACCTCCTCCCAAGACATTAAGACTTCCCTCTGAAAAAGTGCCCAGTCTTCCCCGGTCCCTACACCCTTCAGGACCATTTCCCAAGGGATTCTCTCAAGCAGGTGACTAAATAAGACAAAGTCAGCCATTTGGAAGACAGGATGGCAATTATGCTTCCCCTTCTCCTGGCCTCTCTAAGAAAAAGAACTCTCCTATTTCATGATCCCTGTGCCCTAGTTAGCCTCCAACTGCCACATCCTCTACCAGTCCTTCTCTGTTCACGAAGAGGAGATCCAGCAGGGCACCTTCTCTTCTCAGTTCACTTACCAGCTGGGTCAGGAAGTTAGTTATCTTCCACACATTCCAGGAATCTCCAGGACTGGTCCCACTCTGCTGTGTTGTATTTCCAGCAGATGTCTGGGAAGTTAAAGTCACCCACAAGAACAAGGGCAAGCGATTGTCAGATTTCCTCTAAGTGTCTATAGAAGATTTCATCCACCTCTCTGTCCTGGGTGGGTGGCCTATAGCACACTTATACTACAACATCTACCCTCCTGGCCTTTTCACTGATTCTAATGCAAAGACACTCCACTCTGTATTCACTACACTTGTACTAAGCAGTCATAACAGCCCCTAACTTACAGCACCACCCCACCACATCTCCTTCCTTATCTGTTCTCCTAAAGAGTTTGTAGCCATCAACTGGCGCACTCCAGTCATGGGAGACATCCCACCATGTTTCTGTGATAGCCACTACATCATAATTTTCCTGTTTCATCATGGCTTCAAGCTCTTCCTGTTTTTGTTACCCATGGTGTGTGCATTTGTATAGATGCACTTCAGACAGGTTGTTTTGCCCCCTTCCCCCTTCAAATCTAGTTTAAAGCTCTCTCAATGAGCCCAGCTAGCTCCTGCTCCAAGATCCTTTTCCCCCTCCACACAGGGGCTTCCCATCCAATGCCAGAATTTCTGGCATCCTGTATACTAATCTGTGATTGAAAAATCCAAAGCTCTGATGGTAACACCAGTCTCAGAGCCACAGGTTCATCTGTTATTTCTCCTGTAATCTTCTTCATCCATCCCCATAACTGAATGGATGGAGTAGAACACTATTTGTGCCCCCAACCCCTTAACCAGTTTCCCCAAGACCCTGAAATCTCTCTTCATTGCTTTAGGACTTCTCCTGGTAACATCATCTCTACCTACCTAAAAAACCAAGAAAGGGTAGTAGTCCTTGGGTCTCACTAGAGTGGGGAGTTTTGCCATGATGTTCTTGACTCATGCCCCAGGGAGGCAGCAGACTTCCCTATGAAGCAGGTCCAGTCTGCATATGGGGCCTTCGACACCCCTCAGAATGGAGTCACCCACTACAATGACTCTTCTGGGATCTTTTCAGAATTGGTTTTAATACCTGGTCTAGGGCAACCCAGCCTTGGTGGACCTTCATCTTCCTCCTTATTTGGCTCATTTTCTTCATCCTTCTCCGCTTCAATCACAAGTTCCAGGGCCCCGTATGTACTGTGAAGGGACACCATGGAAGGTGAGGGAGGTCAGGAAGGGATTTTCGTGCCTCCCTGAGCAGGGACCTGTTTCCAGTCTCCTCCACCTCTTAAGTCCCCTCCTTCTGCCTGGTAGCAAGAGGGTGAGGGATTGCCTGGCTCTTTTGGAGCCTCCATTTGCTCCTGTTGCTTCAGGGGTGCCAAGGTGCCACTCCACCAATCAATCTCCCTTTCGCTCTCGCTAACACTTATTAATCTTGTGACCTCTCCTTTGAGTTCCTGCACCATGTGAGCACGTCACCCAGCTGATCACAGCACACACGGGTGCTGTCCCTGCTGCCCTCCGGCAGGACCGACAGGCCCAGGCACTCCCTGCACCCGGGACATGGGCCGCTGCATGTTTGTGTGGCAGCTCCATCTGGGTCGCCACGTTTCTGGTGCTGGTTCTGACCCGAGTGGAGACCACAGCTCGGTCTACTCATGGAGGACGATAAAAGGAAACTAAATCAGATAAGTTCTAGACCCAGGAGATGTGCCCTGTCTGTGCAAACTGCCGTGCAAATTGACGCGCCACACCCTTCTGATGCGCCACGCCCCATTTACCTCTGTTTTCATATGAATTGAATTTTCCAGTTACTACACTCAGAAAGTCTCAAATAGCCTTCTAGTTTTTTCTTCACAAACCTCTTACAAGCCATTAAATCGTCCTGAGAATAATTTTTAGAAGTACAACAAGCCTCTAGAAAATTTCTGTTTTGGAGGTCATAGTAACCAGTCCATCATTATGGAGGATTTAGTTTCCATAATCAATCCCATTGTTTTTAGCATTTTTGTCTTTTTTTTTTTTTTTTTTCATTTCTATAGCTCTCTGTATATTCCTTAATCCAGCTAAATGTCTAAAAATTGTTAAGTTGTACAGGCACTTGTTCCAGATACTTGAAATTTACTCTGTCGTAAGAAAGCCTGGGGTATTTATACTCTATGTGGATACCCTGTTGAATCACACTCCCACAGCCCCAACCCAGACATACTCAGGCTCACTACCTCATGCTGCCTGGTAATCCTCTTAAATCCACTTAAGAGGACTTCCCGGTCCCCTTCCAAATATGGACCAGACACTTTAACAGACCTGGGAACGAAATGCTGGGGAGTGGCAGTAACCTTGTGATCCATTGGCAAAAGGTTCCTGTGCAGAACTGTGGTGGAGTAGGAAGCCTTCTGCTCTCAGGGACAATTATGTCTTCAGAGCACAAACACAGCAATGCTTTAAGTGATCTGTATTTGAATAAAACACATACATTCATGTAGTAAGTGAACTATTACTTAGAGGAGCTCAGCTTTCAGCAATACAGCCTGCAAACTAGAATATAAGTAAAGACTGTCAGCTATATTCCCATCATCTATACAGCTGGATGCCCAGAAACGAAACTACCTAATGTATAAACAAAACCTCTTATAGAATTGTTGAATGTCCATCTGGAATAGCCACTGAATGATTACACACCAACGGAGTTCTGGAATTATTATATAAACAATCAATCATAGCCAAGATAATGAAGAATGGGCAGCATTTCTTTGATTAACAGACACATCGGGAACAAAAAGGAAAATCAATATTGCTAATGTAAAAAAACATATAAACAGCCAACAAAAAGGAAACTACATAAGTCTACCATTAAAAAACTCTGTAGTGGTCCTGTAGTGCTTACATTCTTTACAGTGGAAAAGGATTAAATTCATGGAGGAAAGTTGTTCCATAAGAGCAGCGACTCCTTGCTTCATCAAGAAACATCAAGAAATACTTGTGGGAAGAAGCTCTCTTCCTTGAGATCACTATGGCAGGGAGAGTAGATGAGGAGAGATATCCTCAGACAGGGGTACTGGCATAACCCTTCGAAGTCCCCTAGTCTAAGATCCTTCAAAAAGGTAAAGTCACAGTAACTGCCAGCAGCTTTCTCTCACCGTCTTAAAAAAGTTCTCCAAAAGTCAATGCTAAAGAAGCATTAACCCTATTTTGGTTACACCCAGGAACCCCCATCTCCATCCCTGATCCACAGAATACAAACCACTGTGTGCTCTTTATTCTTACTCTTTATTTTGACATAACTGCTTTATCCTTGTATTTTATTCTAGCTAGTATGGGAGTTCAGGAAAATTGATAATTTGGTCAAATATTATCTCAATATTATGTAAATAAACCATGCTTAAAATATGTGAGTTCCCATGGAAGAGACCCCCAACCATTAGAGAAGATGTTTTTATACTACTCTTCCTAAAAAGATGTCAGAAAACTTTCTAACTCTGCAGACTGATTCTGAAGGCTCTAAGTCTGAGGTAGTTCAGATAACAAAATGAAAAGTACAGGAGAAATTATTTATCTCATTAATTTACATAATCACCAGTAAATCTAACTCACAGCAAACAGAAAATTGCAGAAGGTTTCTAATGAGTTAGGTATCACTCTATTTATGTGGAGGAACATATAGTTCAGAAAAACAGAACAGAAAAATTCTAACTATGCTAACCATGCAGTTGTTAACTCAATTGTTATTAAAACTCTCTGGCACTTCCCTTTCTTCAGTTTCCTAAAACCTTGACAAGTGTTAATCATTTTCACTGCAGTGCAGATAGAGACCTCCATGGCAGCACAGAACTGTCATAACTACTAGATCATCCTTTCTTTTCCTGCTATTCCCTGCCTTGTTCTGTGACATGATCCAGATTGTGTAATAAATGAGACAGCAGTTTGACAGACAACAGCGTCCTTTGCAAAAGAATCCTAATTACACCTCAGAGCAGCCTTTCTTCTGCACGAAAACAATCATTATGTGGAAAAATAGTATTCAACCATACAATCAAGGGCTTAATAACAATGTCTCCTGCATTTTGTAAAAGTAATACATTCTTTTGGACATCACTTTTAGGTATAATTACTTATATCTTACTGAGTACCATTTTGCAGACAATGGGCATCACAGCTCAAAAAAAGCAAGATGAAAAATGTGCAGTTACAGGAAACCAGTTTTAAAATTTATTTTAAGTACATAATGATCAATAATCCCTGTTTAGCTCAACTAAATCCATTACATCACCAATACTTCACTAAAATGCATATGCTTGGGTGATTTCATGTATTCTCGTTGGTACTTTGAGGATTTTCCAACATCTGCTAACTTTGCTTTCTCAGGGACAAAAGACTTGTAAGAAATAACAGCTTTGCAGCAGATTATTCCCTATACCCTAACTATTCTTTTTGATCCTAGCTATGCCCAAAAGACCAAATTCCCTATACCCTAACTATTCTTTTTGATCCTAGCTATGCCCAAAAAGACCAAATGACCTGGTTTTGCAGTGTTTTGACTTCCCAGCTTTTGGGAAAAGCCAGTTTACAGCAACAGATGAGCAACTAAACACTTAAGAGTACAATCCCAGCATTGGTATGACAGTGCATGACCAGTGATGGGGGCCACTGCACAATCCCCACTCCCAGACACAGCAGGAAGCAAGCCAGCAAATGCTACTGAGTACAGCAGCCTGGAGTGAGATTAAGTGCACATCCAATCCTTAGACATTCTGGCACATGGTTCAGAGAGTCAGGGAAGTTGGCTATCTTCTCATTAAACTACCGTGAAATGATTTCTAAACTGCATCTCTTGGCTGCCATGAGGATGTTACATATCTATGTCCAAATCACAGCCAAGAGACCATTTATATTTCCAATGCCTGTGCTAGGCATTTTGGTATTTCTAGTGCTCTTCACAAGCATTAGAATGGGTAATCACTTTATTTTCCTTTATATGAAGAGAAAATTGACTTGCAGGCAGTTTACATTTGTTCATACATGTCCTCTTAATACTGGATCAGAGGATCTACATAATACTAACAGAGGATCAACAAACACTTAAATACCTAGCAAAATTAATCTACTAATGACATACAACAAAGTTCTGATTAATGGATATTCCATAACTATCCCTTTGCAAAGAACAGAATAAACAAAATAAACTCATAAAAGTCAGTATTATTCCTGCTTGCCATGATTACAACTTTTTAGATAATTACATTTTTTTCTATGTAAACACTGCAATATGGTGCGTAATTCATAAGAAGAAATTAGTATTTATAATTTAAAAGGAAATATATTTTATTAGTCCTAAATATTTTTCAGGAAAGGAGAGGGTAAATAGATGAATGCATCTTAAGAGGCTACAAGTCATCAAGTTTAGCTGTCCTTTAGTCTGCTGGGAGACAACAACATTGTCTTCATAGGCAATTAACAAACAGTAAATTTCCAAAGAGGCTGTGAGGTCATGTAGTGAAGTCTGAACTTCTCCATATGAAATTTCTCTACACTACTGATTAGAGACAACCCACACAGGGAAGCAAATATCATAAGATATGTGAATAAATATGGAGAGGTATTTTAAACTTGTGCAGTGTCCTCTGTGCTATTTAGGAGATGCTGGCTTTGCTGCTGGACTCAAGAGTGCATCTTCCTCCACAGGAGAACAGTAGTTTCTGGTCATGTTTCTCCCTCCAAGGGCTAAAGCCCATGGGCTAAGTTCTGCATCACCATCTATTGGGGGGGGGGTGGGGGGTGTGTGTGTCCTCCAGTCCAATACTAATTTGTATAGCCAGAGAAGGTTTTAGAAAACCCTACAGGTAAAGAGAGATAGTTGTCTCATAATTCTCCTCGGTATAATATTAGAAGATATGTGGATGTACATTGGTAAAGTATCTGAGGAGGCACAAGTTTCAGCCTCATTTTGGTTTGCAGATGCTTTTAAGAGGAAACTAGTTATACAAAAGGTACCTGGTCTTTTGGGCTGGGGAAGACAAAAGAAACTGGTGACCTTAACCATACCAATTCTCTGCATAAGTTAAAGAGTCATTCACATAGCTGAGGACTGGCTCTTTCTTTTTTCCCCTTTCTTTGAACCCAATATTCCCCAATATGAATACCCAATAACAAATACATTGTTCTATTTCATCTCACAAGTAGCAAATTGAAGAATTTAACCTATGTTACAGAGTCAGTTAGGTTCTTACATGTTCCCCCAGTAAATTTTTCATCATGGTCAAAACAAAGTAAAATACACATGTCAACCACTGCATCAGAGTAGATGAATGTGGGCTATGCATCAATAATGCTCCATTCCCAATGGACAGTGTCCATTCCCATGGAAAGTGTTTACTGAAATGACAGTGCCTACTGTAATGAAAGAGTTTTAATATCACAGCTCAAAATACATTTTAAGTCTGGGTTCAGCAAGCAACCAGCAGTAGGGGGAGGGGAGGAAGAAGAAGAAAATATAACTTTACTTCAGACAACTGTTATCTTACAGAAATACAGCATGCTGTATAGTGATGTCCTTTTTATATTCTAGGGACTGATTTTTATCTGCCAATTTTTTCCCCCGTTATTAACAGTAGTTATATTTTCAGTGTCTTGTTATGCTTCTAAAAAGTTTGACATACAGCCTCAACATAAATTATGAGGTTCATTGTTAAATTCATGGGCATAAGTTTTTATTATATAAATAAAAGAAAGAAGTTATGTATGATACAAAATTGTATTGCAAATTCTTCATCATCTTTGCAACTTCTGGAAATTGTCTGTGGGTGTAAGAATTATTCCCAACTGCATCTGGACATACTTTTCCCATTTAGTCACTTAGGTTTCAGAACACACTTAGGTTTAAGAACAGATCACTACTCAGTGTTTCTTACCTATTTATTAATTTCAAGGTGGATTTTTGATACCTGCTTCCAGCAATGATGGAACAGTTCGTAGTTCTAGAGAGGTCAATGTCCCTGGCAGCCAGAGTGTTTGTGGGTTGGCACAAGTGACAGACCAAACAATGGCACTATTGCTTTTGTGAACTGTACAGTTTTTCCACCATCAGGTCAGAACAAGCTCCCCTAGAATGTCATTTCTGTCTGCAGGCATTGGTTTGGAAAAACCTAAAAGAGAAACAGCCAGCAGATCTCTCCCAAGCAAAGCTCACATACACACTTGAAAAGACCCGGAGAGATGAGAAGACAGCATGGACTGATGGCATTGCAATTTCTATAGATGGGCATGCATTCAGATCTCTTGCTATGTGTCTGAATAACAACGTGTACTGCAAAGTGTATCTATGCCAGGGATCCCTCCAGACATCCCCAAATCACTTGTAGCATAAGTGGATCACACCAGGGGCATGGTGTCCAATGAACAACAGTTTTGCTAACAACAGAGCATCCCCTGAGGAAGCATTTGTTGTAAGACTTTCCCACCTTTCACCAGAGGAATCAAAGAAGAGGGGCTTGTGCCTCTGCTCCTACCTAGACCTGAGCTTCACATGGTCTCCTCCTGTCCTTATCTCCCTGTCCACAAGGTTGTGATAACTCCACCTGTACCCAGCTCTTGAGTTCTGCAGCCCAGGAACATGGCACTGCCACTCCTAGAAGAAGGACACTGTCTCTGCAGTGGGTATGCAACTGAATAAAAGCAGACCAAATTTCTAAGTAAAGCTTTCTTTTCACACCTGGGAAGGTATATGGAGACTCAATGGAAGGAAAGCCTTGGCATGGCCAGCAAAAATGCACTAATGTCAACACTCTGTGCTCCACCCTTGCAATCCCTGATGGGTGTTTACATTTGATATTATGCTAGAGAATATTCACCCATGGAATATTCACTTTATCATCATCCATAGTTATTTCTACACACTCTTATGAAAATATCCTGGCTTGTAGAGGAATAAAACCGACTCGCAATTAAGGAAATATTAATCTTTTTAGAACTACATTTCTGAACAGGAGGCAGAATATGTTTGTTGAGGAACTTGCTCTGCTCACTCAGCAAGGTCTGCTGCATCTTAAAAGAAGAAACTACTACTTGCCTGTACTTAACTAAGATATTGGCCAGATGCCATAAATATTTCTCCCAGGATACTTGGCTCAGAAAATACTGTACTTCTTACTGATGTTTCGATCAGTGTTTCTGACTAAAGAAACTGGGGAAAGGGCTTCAAGAACTTCCAAGGAAGCAACATGCAAGGAAGAAAAAGAAACATCAGATGAAAATTAAACATATATAGGAAATGGGAATGGAAATGGATAGAGTACACAGAAAAAAAAAAAAAAAAAAAAAAAAAAAGAAATGGAATAGAGGACCCCTACAGAAGTGAAATTCATCATGTACAGGTCCACGCCTGCATTGTCCGTCTTCCCTGTAGAGTCAAGGGTGAGGTGATGATAATCCCACCAGTGAAGCCTAGGATGTGGTTCACCTGGTCAGTGTGGGAGTCCACTTTAAAATGAGATGAGCCACACAAAATTTTCACTGGCAACACTGGTGACCTCTCCAATGATGAGAAAGTACAACCCATTCAGACAGCAGCTCAACATCTTATTGTTCAATCTAATGAAAATGTTAATCCTGAAATTCTGTCTCTCCAAGAACATAGAAATTGAAATTAGACTGTATCCACTAAATTAATCACTGATTAAAAGCACAGTACATTATGAACTTTTCTTCAAGTATTGTCTGAAAAAAAAACGTTTCAATTTTGTCGATTTCTCAGATGATGCATCATTTTGTCATCATTTCAAAATGGACTGAACTGAAAATAATGCAAAACATATTGAATTACAATCCTCATCTTATTTAAATAAGCTGCCCTAAATGACCCTGTCAGTTTTCTTTTATATATAAGAATGCATCTACATTGTGCAATGCATTATTGTGCAAAGATATTTGGAAAAAGTATAATCCTTATGCCCATGCAGCATAAGGCAGCACAATGCCAAGGTCATGGAAGCAGGAAAGATGTGCTTCTACTGCTCTCTGCCTAGGATAATTTCTCAAAAAGATTTATCAATCACCTCAAATGGACCATTTTCTTAAAAGGAGCTAAACTGCTTCAGGTGCCAGATGAAGTCATTTGGAGTCAGCTTGGGTGCATCTACACATAATGCATCAGGTATAGAACCTCAGTTTCAACAAGGAAAGATGGATTGATCAATCTTATTCCAACTAATGTTGCTTCTTAACATTGTGATTTTATAGTCTTTCCATATCCAAATTGATGCTGCTCTTACTGCAGCATATGAAGAATAACTGCATGACTATTATCCAGATTGGAGAAACATGTAACCTTTTGTTAGTCCACTAAAGGAGCTCTCTTTCACCCAAGGAGTTCTCTATCATCCATCCAGATTATTATTCCTCTGTGTTACCAGGAGGGCCCTAGAGGCAGTATGTCAATTTAAAACATGCTCAGTAAACATGGCAGGCTCCACCTAGAATTTTTAATGCTCAGGTGAAATTTGACACTTTAAGACTTTCCCCTCTGGAAAATGACATTGTCTAAAACAGTATTTTTGTTGACAGTATCAACAAAATTATTGATTTTTCTTTCCAGCTCCATAGAACTAAACCAAAAAGTTAATCATTTTTTTGGAAATTGAACTTCCCATTTCAAACAACTGTTTCTAAATGTACTGTTCTGAAATAGCCTATTTTGTTTGAAATAAAGTCTGAATTATACATTTAGACATTCTTTACTCAAAACATTTTTTTATTCTCTGAAGCATTCTGATACTCTGAATTTCCATTCCAATTCAAAAGGGAGATGAAATGTCAGCATTTCCCAAATGGTGAAAACATTGTTTTCCCAATCCACTGGGAGTGTTACTTCCAAAATCAAGGTGTTCTGCTGATTAAGGATATGAATAAAACTCAGACACCAGAGTGAAAAGAGTAGGCATATTTTACTGGGGATAACTAAATAATGTAACAGAGTAATACAGTAAACATATAGTAAGGCGGAATAACGCACTTGAAGTAAACAAATAAGAAAATACAGGGCAATGCATCAAATCATTTCTACCTGAGAAAGAGAGAATAGCAATTAAGAAAGATCCATCACCGCTTGCACACGTTACCACCATCCAGACCCGCAGTGTCTGGGCAGCCCCGGTTACAGCGAGGGTTTGGGGAGCCTGTCCCGGCCAGTGGGAAATCCCACACGGTACGTCCACCCATAGGTGAGGCTTCCAAAGTCGCGGCGAACGGGTAGAGCCTTATATACTAAAATTCAGCAAGCCAAAATAACTGCACCTTCATTTCAAGCAGAATATCTCGTTTCACTCTCACATTAGATTCCTCCAGAGACTGGCCAGGGCTCAAGGGGGAAGCTAAGGGAGTTTCCCTGCTTGTCTAATCAATTTATTAGTAAGGTCACAAGGCCAAACAACTGTCTCCATTGCCCTGCTATCTTTCCCACACACAAAGAGAAAGATACATATTCAGGATAGGTGTGGGAGTGTCAGCTCTGCACAGCTGTGGGAGATTCAGTGTGTTACTGGTAAATGATTAAAAGGTAACTTGGCATTGGCCTGCCAGCCCTGTGCAGTTGCCAGGAGATTCAATACTTAAGAGCCAAATCGACATTGGCTGGTCAGCTCTGCTCAGGAGCTGTCTTGTGCAGGCTCAGAGGAGTGCTAGTTAGTCCTGAACTGGCTCAGAGAAGCCCCTGCCCTGCCCCAGAGAAGCAGCAAGGCTTTGAGGAGAAATAGTCCTTGGAAGAAAGATAAGAAACTGCCGGGCTGTGCTAAGGTGGATGGGACTGTCTGTGGGAGAGAGGGTTGATGACTCTCCAGTGGCTGATTTTCTTATTATGAAGAGCTTGAATGACAGTATAAGTATGTACTATTGTATGAGTACGTATTATTGTAAGAATAAGAAAATAATTTAAAGAAAATAAACTGCCCTGCAGAAAGAAATAAGAGCACTGTGACTCGTATTATTTTGGCCACTACAACTTAATAAAACTTATTATAACTTCATACAATTTAATACAACTTATTAAAGTTTAATACAACTTATTAAAGTTTAATACAGATAGACACGTTTTACTACATCAGAATGGGTCATTTGTTATAACTTAGTACAATACCTATTAGCACAATGGTTATCAGTTACAAAATTCAGAATTCATCTGTAGGTCAACTCTGGCTTAGGCCCGTTGTCCAAGCCCTAGCACTTCAATCAGTCCTTTGACCTATAGGTGAATCATGGCTGTCAAACCATTTCTGTGGTTAGTGATGCTATTTTTCATTCATCAGTTGATGATGTCAGGTACAGCTACAAGTTGCATTTCTGTTACTGCAGGTTTAATCAACTGTATACCACAAGGGATTAAGCAAGGAATAAACACTCGGCTAGCAACAGCACAAAGGAAAAAGAAGGCACATTTGATCCAAGGATCCCTTGACAGCCATGAATACAGGTCCAGGTCGAAGTCTTTCCATGTTTGGATCGGTACATGAGTTATTTCTACCATCTCTTGAGTTGTTTTACTACTTTTCCATTATCATCAATTTGCAAACAACAATTGGATTCATTTAATTTCCTACAAACTCCACCTTCTTCTGCCAACAGAAAATCTAAGACCATGCGATGCTGAAAGATCGCATTCCTTATTTGAGTGGATTGGTCAGCCAGAAGGTCAACAGTCATAACCGTTTGGTTAGTTATCATTTCTAAGACAGCTTGTAAGCGAATTATCCGATTTAAATTATAAATGGGTTATCTGGCTCCTGTCAATATTTCATTAGGATTCCAAGAGGCTTGTCCATAATGTTCTAGAATACTTTCAGGTGGCCATTCATGTTCTCCCCATTTTTGAGCACTCCCCTTAGTTAGGGAAGTGTCAATGGACCACTTTTCTCTAACTGGATCATCATACACTTTGACTCCAAGACCCTTTCCCTGATCTTGTGACAGTAAAAAGAATAGGGGTCTGATGTATCCTACATAGCATATTCCTGACCAATTCGGGGGTAGCCTCCAATAAGCATGTTGGCCACAAATCCAGTAATGTCCCTTTAAAGCCCAAGTTCCACTGGCAAAGGGACCTTATCAGGTTTCATCATCAACTGGTCGGTCAAAATATAGTGTGTTTCCCGGGCCTAGTGGTCCTCCAACCACACTTGGCACACCATAAGCATTACAATAGGTGCATCTCCAGGCTCCCACATGGGATTTCCATCTACAATTGCACCCCCGAAATGTTTTGTTAGATTTGGACCAGAACTTGTTAAAATGAACTTGAGTGCCATTTTGGCGTTGTCACTTCCACTGATAATCACAGACAACATGTGTCTTATTGTACAGTTATCTCTGGAACAGCTTAGAAATAGGTGGTCAAAGAAACCATCTTGTCCTACTACTTTACAGCCTTAAAAATCTTGCTTATAATTGTGGTAGGAACACCTTACCCAACTACCGCTCGTGAGTTTAACGTGTTTGATTCCATCTGTTCCAATATTTAAAACAATCATAGGGAGGACAATTAGGAGTCCAGCAATCAAAACCTAGAGATAAGGTCCATTTGCAAACACTTTTCCCCATTTGAACCCCATGTTCTCATGTCCAAGATTGAGACAGTAAAGGCCCTTCCGGGAAAGTGCAGACTCCAAGGGTAGCTGTCATCAATCCAAAATCCTGTTCTTTTATGTACATCACTTCGTGTGCTGATCCACCATCTAAGTGACACCGGCTGGGCTATCCAAGCCCAGTCTGTTTTCCCAATTTGCAATGTGATTACAATGATAGCATATAATTAGTAATACCAACAATAGTTTCATCATCCTCGTATCCTATGCTCTTCATGAAGATCATTTTCTTAGATCAGGTGATGTGGATAGCATAATCTCCTGAAGGGGCTGTTGCAGTAGACAGGTAAATTAAATCATGTAGAACCTATAAAACAAAATTCTATACCATCTAGTTCCTCTCCCAAATAACATTTTGTTGCAGGGACATATTCCCATTTTTCTTGTCCAGGTTTCATAGTCAAAATGGTACTGTCTTTCCCCATGGCTATTACTTCAGCTGGTTCAGGGGGGCCATCTAGCCTTTGGACCCATACTTTGGCTCCATTGTTAATATCCATAGATCCAAACCCCTGACTTCCTTGGACTGTGGTGACTGGGGTTGGATCCCCTTTTTTTACCCTTGCGTGAAAAACTAGTAGTATCAGTAATTGTGCTACTCAGTCATGGGGTTGTATAGTCAAATCTTGCTCACCATTGCAAGCAAGTCAATAGTCAAATCTTGCTCACAACAGCAATGGGTTTACAGGTTCCGCTAACAATAAATCTAAACAGAGAGAATAAAATATTCACTGATACAGGTAGGAACATACTTTAGATGTTCTAAAAGCATTCACAAGCAGCATATTTTTGATGCTGCTAAAACCAAAAGTAAAATCACTGGCAGGTGAGACAGTAAAGTTAGTTTTCCTCTTGGCTCCTTAGAAAAAACACATTATTATCCCAGCACTTAAGGAGGTAAATATACCCAAAGTAAGCCTTAAATTCTAAATAGCCAAAAAAAAATGTTCATGATAATTTATATACAATTTTATTTTGAACAATTACCTTTTTCACAAGCAAAGATTTTTCTCCACATCAAATATTTTTGGCACATAATCATTCTCAGAACTGAATTCTTAAGCCTAGGACATGAAGAGTTACGCAGCCAGATAGTTCTATATTAATTATTTGACTTTAATATGCAGACATAGTACTAACCAACTATCAATATACATATTTAACAATTCTTATTAAACCATGGAATCAAGGTCATTGTATCAGTCTAATCTAGTGATTTGGTTTTCAGTGTACCAAAAAAACCCCTGGCATGTCAGAGTGGCATGAAAACACAAACTTTCTTCATGGAAACAAGTTTCAAAACCTAGTATTTTTTTACTTCTATTAAAAATGGTTCATAAATCTGTACTTGATTTCTCAAGCATTTAATGATCAATTATGTTTCATGCTTTGGTAAATTTTCCTATTTCTACAGGGAAAAAAACTCTTCAGTGAAGATGTAATCTCATTTTTGTATACATGGCAAATGACCACTATTTTGTTTGTAACATGTGGTTTCAATCTGCAACAATTTATTATCCGGAAATGCTTGACAGTATGACACCATTAATCCTGATTTCAAACTGGCAGACAATTTCACATAGAGTGAGCTTCAGCACAGAGTATCTCATTTCTACAAGTTTTTATAGTGGATATTACCACTTCTTTTAATTATCTTGATTTTGTTAAGAGCTAAAATTCACAGTCTGTTTAGAACTCTGCTTTTGAGTTTTTAAAAAGTATTTTAAAATTATAAATCTACTTAAATATAGAAAATAGTAAAAAATAAACAACTTAAATATAGTAAATAGTTAGTAAACACTTTCTGTACTGACTTTCTGTAAATGACTGACCACCTTACTCTTTGCCTACATTAATATTTGTACATGTATACATTCACAAATATTTTCTTGTTTCTGCCACTGTAAAGAAAACTACGTATTTCACACAATTCTTATAGCTGACATATATTCTTTCTTTCCAATGTACCACATACTGTGCTAAGCAATTCTAAATTTGGGGAAAGTTGGAAACAGGAATCAGGAACTGAACTTTGCAGCTGGAGCCTGTATTTAATGTTGTACCTGACTACTCCGTAAACAGTAGTAGCCAAAAATCTACCTCAGAAATAAAACATTTAATAAAAAATTTTTAAGTGACCCACTGCACACAGGAATGTAAAGACTGACTATTCTGTAGCAACAAAGGTGTTATAAACTGACTTCTTAAATTTGGCTGAGTCAGAGTTTTATTTAGCAAGCGGCAACAAGCAAAACAGCGCTGGGTGGCCGGGGAGTCTCCTGCTCCAACAACGGCCCGCCACCCCCGGGCATTTTGTTTCAATCTTATACTATGAAGTGTTACATAGTCATTATACACTTATGCATATACATTACTTGGACCCGCCTATTCCCGCTTCGTATGGTAATTAGCTTATCAGTCTTTCACGCTTGCGCAGAAGCTGTTAAAAATACGGGTAAGGGTCTCCAAATTATGGGTGGTGGTCGTTTGGGATGAAGGCCGTAGGTCCTCCTCACAGTGTACTTTTCACCTTTCGCCTGGAATGTGATGATCCACTAAGTCTGCAGCGTCCTTATCAGCCTAGGCCCAGCAGTCTCTTTGAATAAGGAGATTTATGGTCGTGAACACTCTCTTGTTTGCTTAATTGGGCATCTGCAACTCTTCACACCTTTTGAAGTGCAGATGCTTCTTCTCTTGTTGTTCCCCCCCTTTCTTCCTGTCACAATTCACACTATCATGTTAATTCAATTAAACATTTGCTGTTAGTCTTGCACAACATACAATAGATCATATACACTATCATGTTAATTCAATTAAACATTTGCTGTTAGTCTTACACAACATACAATAGTTCATATGACAGTTTGCTTTTCTATTGTCTTCTTACTGGATTTGATGAACAGACGATTTACTACCTATCACAAAAGGCACTTCCTGAGTAATTTCAGGGCAGCATCATCCACACAAAAGAGATTCTAGCAGGATCTCCCACTCACCTCTAGTGCAAGGTAGCCACCAGTTTTCTTGCCTGTGCACTCTTTTTATTAAAGAAATCCAAGGACAGACACATCACATTGTTCGGCTGCAAAAAATGCCAAAGCTTCATCACTCCAACCACTAGAAGGCTAAGCATTACTATGAACACTCAAGCTACCCATTTTTTATACTGCCCATTTTTTTATGTATCTGTGCACATTATTCACATGTGTTTTAACACACAGGCTTTTTTAGGCATCTTTCATCCTGATGATTAGTCCATTATTACCAATTGGTCCCTATAAGCAAACAAATTTACTTGTTTTACCTTGGGCTGTACCTCAGCCAGCTTGCTACCACTCGAATTATAATCTTAAAGTGACACTTGTCAATCAATCAGCAGTTTATGTGAAATGAAACAACCTCGCAGAGCTAGATATCTTCCATAAGATAAAATTACTACAACAACAACAAAACCCAACAAACACACAAAAAAAACCCACCATGACCCATTACCTCCTGGAAAAACTTCCCAGAAAGGTATGAGCAGGAGGTTGGGCAGAACGGGTCTCTGTGATGCCTGTTTTATCTCCTCCACCTTAAGCAAACCCTCAGATCATTACAGCCGTCCATAAGGCACTGCTCTCCATGTCTTCTCCACATCCCTCAAGCACAATGACATCCTGACCTACATCAGGTCAGTTTAACCTTGTGATCAACATTCTCAAGGCAGATGATGTACCTAAAATTATCACCACCGATGCACAAATGATGGTGTTGACAAATTTACAGAAATACGAGGCAGTCTCAGTATCTTCATATCATGAACTGAAATGCAGCCAAGAAATCAAGGATTTTTTAAAACCTCAAGCATTTCTGTAACTACCCTGTAACCACCACTATATAATCTTTCCCAAAAGTCAAGGATCTGCAACAAGAGTCATTACCAAGCCATGTATCCTGTCCAACAAGCACTGAGCAAATCAGATTCTTTAAAACAAGCCAGCTCACTGCTTTGTCAAAAGGAAGTAATATAGCAATACCCCAACACTGAAGCTGAAGCAGAAGACAGCCCGCTATACCTCATAAGCAGTGGGACTCTCTGTAAAGGATGAAAGTATTAACACGGTAATAATTTAACAGCAAATCAAACCTTATTAATAACTAGCAAAACTTAATCTTGAACCAATGTAAAGGTTTACAAAATAATTTGAAATAACGGCTTAACTACAGATTCGAAGATGACAAGATTAACTTACTATGAGGTTCCTTAAATCTATACATACATACATGCTCATTCATAATTACAAAATATACAAACACGCAGACAAAAGTATCTGGATCCTTTAAAAATAGGTATGTCCCCACACTCGTGAAAATAACTATGTATATTTAAACACATCGGTAAGCAGAAAGCGAGTGAGTGCAAAAGAAGGCAGCAGAAAGTAAAATTTCCCTCTTCTCGAGTTTAGAGTATATACTCACAATGCATTAGCATTCCTCAACAGGCGATAATTGAGACTTGAGCAGGTCGACTTCGTCCTGTCACGGTCCCTTGAGAACTTAAGGCCTGAAAAGCATCCCAGCTACGGGGAGATGTTGGTCACAAGCCCACTGCAGTCCAAGAGAACTCAAAGGGTCTCGTTTGGGGCTTGCTGTTTATAGCATCCAGGATAATTGGCTTTTGTCAGATACTTAGAATTTCAGCCTTGGACAGTGAGGTGTTCTGGACAGTTGCCAAGAACTTGATGGCTGTGTAATTCTGTTATTGTTCTCCCAGGTGATGGGCTGTTATAACCTTTCCCAGCTGATAAGGAGGGCAGAGCCAAGCTCCTCAAAGGGGCATCTTAACTCTCGCTAAGTGGCCATCAGCAGTAGTTATCTCCACAGGCTGGTATGTGGCCCGGGGCGGGTGGGGGGGTGTGTGGGGTGAACAGGATGACGACTACTGCACCAACACACTCTCATAAATAAAACTCATAAATAAATAAATTCAACAGGGAAAACATTTTCTCTACCCCGCTCTCCATGTTAACTGCTTTATGATGAATCTTGAAAAATACTTCTCGTTTTAACCCAAGTACCTATGAAAGCTGATGACCAGCAAATGAGGTTGTATTTCATAACCATGAAGATACCTAAGAAATCAGACTCTGAAAACATTTGAAAAATAGATACATGATTGCAACATAATCTTCCTAAAAGCTCAAATAATTCTAAAGCTGTGTGTTTGTATGGAGTTGCAAGGTCACATAGTGGTGGTAGCATTTAGGAAATGCATTAAAACTGTCCACAAGAAACTTACTTTTTTCCAGTTCTCAATGGAAACAATGATATCCCATTTTCACCTGTGGCTAATGATGCAGAGTCCAAACAAGCAGCTGTGTTCCATTTTGTGAACAGGACGTTCCCAGGAACAAAAAAGCCAAGCTGTTTCTTTGTCTGTCCCCAGCTGCTGATCAGAACATCTAATTCTCAATTTTGCTCCCTCTTTAGAGGGTATATTTCAGTGACAAAAGAAGTTTCTTAATTTCCTTTCTCTATTTCATTGCTTCAACAGTGATTTACGAGTGCTATAAACCATAGGGTCTTGTTCACAGAAACACCTCTGTCTCAAATCATAGCAGCATTTTCTAAAACTATACTGGAAAATATTAGTTTTCCATAAGTGGAAATCTGCAAATAGCAGCTGTGTTTCATTTTCATTATAAACCCTTTATGTATATAATTACATTTTTTATCAGGATTGATTTTGCTTTTGCACTAATTTATATATTTTGTGTTAGTGAAAAGAGCAAATTAAAATGTAAATAATCTATATGTTAGTGTTACAATTTGCTTTATCTATAGTGATGCGGATTCTCTTCTGGTTCCTAATTGATTTCATAATTTGCTTGGACATACAAGAAACTAACTCCATAATGAGCTCCTGTGAATCTATGGTTCCATACGGTCTTTCTGAAGTGCAAAGAACTAAGCTAAAGATATTTTGGAAAACCCTCGCAATGTAACATGCAACACAGTGTTTAAAATTAATTGGCATGGTAATGGTGAACGTTCTATGTTTCATCTATGATTCAATACTCCACAATGGTTTAAAGGTAAAGCCACCTGGAGCTTGTAACTTGCCTGAGTAGGATCACGCTTCACTCTTCTGTTATGGCTCAGTCAAATCTCAACTGAAAATCAAATATATTTCTAGACTCCTAGGGCCAACAATGAAACTGTTCTTTTAGCAGCTTTCCCATCATTTCCTTTCCTCTCAGAAAAGAAAACAAAACTGGAAAATTGTTGGCAGTGAAGGCCAGATATCTGGCAGCATTATAATAACAAGCAGTTTGCTGCCCTCCTCCACCAAAAGGGACAGCACTGTAGAAGACATCTTGGGAGATGCAAAGACAGGAACCTAAAAGAAAGCATTGCCTGAGGTATTAAGGAAAGGCCATACAATGTCATTTCAGATTATTAGCACATTGAATTCATATCCCAGTTCATTATTCATTCCTCCAAATCACCTCCAAAACAACCTCACCTTGATTACAAAAGCATTACAAAAGCTTAGCATTTTCTCCATGAAAAATTCTTTCCTCCCATCTCTTCCAAATTTGTTTCTCATTCATTTCCATTTGTGCTTACTTGTATTTCAGTTGGGCCATTCTTACAGATTAAGATGGCATGAATTCAGCAAATAGTGGGGCACAAAGAACCTGCCCTCCCCATATTGGTTTCAAAGGTCTCCTTGACCACACTCTTTCGTAAACTCTCACCATGCTGTTTTAATGTTTTTATTAGACACGAACTTGAATTTCTTCAGTATCGAAACCCAGAGCCTATTCATATCTCAATTTCAGGAATGTTTTCCTTCAGTAATGGACCAAATTGGGAATCCAGACCTTTATTTCAGATTTAGGCTGTAAATCTCAGGCCAACCATGCATGATCTGTAAAATGTGGTCGTTGTTGGGTGTTCTCTGGTGTTTGTTTGATGAAGGCTCAAAGTCTTCCTCGCTAGTAAACTTTTGACCTTTTGCTAGTTTCTGCTAAGCTGTCTGCTTCTGTATAATCCCATTGTCTCTAGACAGGCTGTATCTCCCTTACCTTTGAGGGCCTGCTTTGTTTATCAGTTCTCTTCAGCTAGGTGGGCAACAAACACAGAGTCTTAAAGGTACAGATCAGTTATTAACTTTTCCTCTTCATTAGTATCAAATTGTTCCATACAAAAATAAACTAACCAAATGCAAGCCTGAATTTCCTCAGGGTGCAATAAAATTCTACTCATTTACGGGATTTAATTTCCAGCATATATGGTTAAGTCTACTTTATTCTTCCTGACCACAGCTGCCTTCTTTAACTTTCAACCTGCCCCTATTTGATTCAGCATTTCAAATCTTCTTGTTTATTCAAAATCAGAAGTTTTCTCTACCATCCCATCACTGTGTCTCTTATATTGACCCATGAAAGAAGGTATCAATAACAGGAAAGAGGTATCAATAACTAACATTAAAAATATTATGGGGTGTATATAGAAGTGAAATGAAACGGGCAAGAACTGAGAAAGAAATGTAAGGAGCTTCAAAGTAAAGAGGTCTAGAAATTTGTTGAAAGGCTGAAGGACCTCTCCTGTTACAAGGAAGGAAAGATCTTTGCAGTAATCATGACAACAAGCTTCATCTGCATTCTCTGAAAATGCACAGACTGCATTAAAAAAACAAGGCTGCAAATATAAATAAAATACATATTTTACCATCAATTTCTCCTTCTATCAGGCATGACCTATAATTCAGATTCTGCAGAGTCACATTCTGTAAGAATATTTATGCTGACTGATAATTATGTACAAGTAAAACTGGTCACTCATGTACTACTCTGAGATGCAATTTATTTATTACAGGTCAACAGCATATTAAATACTTTTATATTGTAATTCTTCAAAATGAAGCAAAATTCACCTGCAAAAGGCCTATAGACTTGGCTTCAAATAGTAATCTCATACATTCATAGCAAGCTGCAGAACAGTGAAGTCACAGAAAACTCACGTAGATTTTGTTCATTCCTCTGACACAGAGCTATTTTGCATGTCTTCACATTTATCATTTTCCAAGAAGCTAACTCTTTATCACAGCCTACTCCTGTAAAAGTACTCAGGGCAACTCATCTCTGCACTTATAGGTATTTCCTAACTAGATACTAATTCATTGGAACAGATTCAAGAATGTTAGCTCTATATCCAGCCCCATGGGCTGCCTGAGATATACCAAGACAACATAGAAATAAGGTACAAGGCTTTTAGCCATGAATTAAATTTAAAACCATCTCAGTCAGGGCTCTGTCAAGTGATTTAAGACAGCTGGGAATGTAGCAAAGTTGCACATTTTGGTTACATCTGATAACCAAACATCTTCGGCGGATCAAAAAAATTTCACTCTGTGAAGTTCACCATGGTGGCCAGCTTACCTTACCCAGACACTTGTAAAGGCAAAGTGACTGCTATCTGTGAACAGAGCCAAAAATATCTTAGTCAGGATCCATCAGGTGCAAAATTATCAGAGCTGCGTTACAATCACTTTCACAGTTTTGTTTGTTCATTTTGTCTTGGAAACAGTTCTTGTATATAGATCTGTATCTATGCTGCCTTGAAGAGCTATAGAGGGCTTGTGATGCCTGATACTCCAGCTGGAATGGAATGTTACTCACACACAAAAGACTGTCAGATCTTAAGTCACCTTCTCAAATACAGAGGGGAAATATTCACATACCACAAGGACAATGTCCGGGGAGGCAGCGGGTCTGCCACCAGCCTGAAGAAGAATTTTGCCTTGGAAAGATTCCAGTGTACCCTTGAAAAGAAGAACATTTGCTGAGCGAACAAGATGAGAGGAACAGTGAACAAAGAAGCAGGATGGAAGAGCTGCAGTCTTGCACATATGAAGGAGCAGAGAAGAGTAAAAATTAACCTATAGCAATGTTAAAAGACAACTATGTAACCAACCAAATGAGCACACGGTTTTGTAAAGCGGATATAAAAGAAGGGCTTGGGGAATAATAAAGACAGACATCTTCCCTGCATCACTCCCTTGTCGTGTCCATCTCTACGGCAACAGGACAATGCACCAGAAGAATATTAGCTTGGTACAGAGGCTGTTCTGGGTACAATAGAGTCCCTGCTCATGTAGTTCAAGGCTCTGGCCATTTTCCTTGGCATGAACAGGATGGGTCTTACAGCCCCCTCAGGAACACTCCGGCAGCCAGGGTTCATCCAAGTATAAAGCTGTCCTTGTCCAGAATTCCCTGACCCCTCTACACTCTACCACATATCTAACCATAAACATACACCAGGGGTGTGCTCATTTATATATATAAGAAAACAGCTAGATTATCAGAACAGCAGTGCTGCTGTATTCAGAACATTTAACTACTTTAACAATCTCCCATGAATATTTATCAGTTGACCAATTTAATAACTAACATGTAGGGGTTACCAGAAAATTAGCTCTGGCAAAACACTGCTCAGTAACTGCCTGAAACACAGTAGTTTTCTATTATGGTTTTAAAACTGTAAAACTGTTTATCATGGTTTAAACATGGCAGCCAAACAGAATGCAGCCGCTTGCTCACCCTCCACCAGCTGGGGCATAGGAAGGAAATTGGAAGGGTAAAGAGAGACTTTGAGGTTGAGATAAAAACAGATTAATAATTGAAATAGAATAAAACAATAACAATAAAAGAAGTACAAATGAGTAATACACAATGCGATTGCTCACCACCTGCCAACTGATACCCAGTCCATTCCTGGCTAGTGATCCCAAAAAGCCACAACTGCAATGCCAGAAACAAGAGAAACCCCCCTCCTTCCCAGCCACACCTCCTTTATATACTGAGTATGACATTACATGATATGGAACAGTTCACTGGCTAATTTGGGTCCAGTGCTCTGGCTGAGTTCCCTCACAGGTTCTTGTACACCTGCACATGTGTAGGATATGGGGAGCTAGAAAGTCCTTGATCTCTTAGCAACAACTGAAAATATCAGCATACTATCAGCATTCTTCTCATACCAAATCCCTTACTGGATCCAAACCACAGCACTATTCTAGCTACTAAGAAGAAACTTTAGCTCTGTCTCAGCCAAAACCAGGACACTGTTTTAAGTCTAAAATTCAGGAAAACACAGGAGAGTTCAGTTTCAGTACTGACCAGAGAATTTAAAGGAGTCAAATGACATTGCTATTAAATGTAATTAAAAATTTTAACCTTCATTTATTCCCCTTTAATCTGCTAATACTTTTTACATGACAGCAAATACAAATTCTTCAAATTCTCTTTTGGCAAAAGATGATTCTCACTTAACCAGTTTTCTGCAAACAGCAGTAAGTTTTTCCAGTTATTCAGTATACCAAAGATCTAGTTTATTCAGTTTTATGCCTTAGAAATCACAGTTTGCCAACAGTTACCCTCACATATATATGCTTACACTTGTTCATAAATCAGTTTCTCTGAATGGAGTACTGTAGCCTGAAGGTAAAATCACATTCAGTCCAAACCAGAAAAAGTCATTTTCATAAGCTTATCTGCATCTGTCTTTGTTGACATGAGAAGTACACGGGAATGGAATTTAACCAATTTTGCAGATAACCAGATAAACAGATAACTTGAGACACAGAGAGCTGCCTTGACAACTGGAAGCATAGTTTCATGGCTGGAAACGTACACAAAACAAAATCACTTTGTCTAAACTACCTTGCTGATGGCTTCAACTGCAGTCAGTAAGCACAGATCAGAATGTGTTACATCAGTACAAAATTGCTGTAATTACAAAATTCTTCATTATGACTTTCTAAATGTACTGGTAAGCAGCGCACAGCCCAGAAGGATTAAAGCCATATTAAGGAACCTTATTGTGATCATCTTAATTTCATGCATAAACTCTGATATACTTCAATAAAAGCTGTAGCTAAAGAAACTAAAGGATGTTGTTTATCTTCTAACTAAATAATTCCCTTGCACCATGGCTTATCATCAGTGCCTCTGACTGCAAAGAAAAAGTGCAAAGAAAAAATAACAGAAAAACAAAACCACAGTTAATTTTAAAGACAATGTGGTGTTTTCCTACATCTTATTGGATAAATTTTCAAAGCATTGTACGTGTTAGAAAATTCTGATGCTTCCTGGAAACATTCTTCATCTCCAGTCCCTAAGGAATGCTGCAGCACTAAATTCTCAGTGCAAAGATACTTCACCAACTGGAGCTAACAACGTATCTAGCATATGTAGCATTCAAGACTACAGCTCTCCTAATTAATGCTGACCATTCAACATAAAGCTAACAGCACTCAGACAAATTTCAGCAACATCCGTGAGGTTAAACATGCATATGTTCTGGTATCACAGTATGTGCTCTTTACTGAGGGAGGAAACAGAGATTACTAAATTCTGACATTTATGCATGCACCACCCCACCCCACCCCCCCCCCAAAAAAAAAAAAAAAAAAAAAAAAAACCAAACACAAAGTAAATCACAAGTGGGTTTATGGAGCTATCCTGCACAGAGACCACTTTGATCAGCTGGTATCTGTCCACAAGCCCCAAGCTAGATTTAGCTACTAGACTCTAATCTTTTAACAGTCTGTCAAGACACTACACCATGGTCTGCCTACTGCCCAAATCTTTCTCACATAACTCCTTCATCTCCTATCATGTTCCCCACAACCCCTACCTAGAAGTCCTTCCCACTGTATGTCTGTTCCCAGGAGGATCCTGCTCTTATCCCACTCTCTCTCTCTTACTATGAAACACAAGAAAATCCCAGTTGATTCCTCATTTATTTCTTAACCAGGAAAGAAATCCATCTCTTTGAATGAACTGAACAAAGAACGCTTTATTTGTGTACCCTCACATTGCAAAAAACTGGGAGGAAGAGGGAAAATATATTCTTTCTTTTTGAACTTTGCTGGAAACCTCTGAAACTGACACTAAATATTGCTATCGTTCAGTGATAAATGATAGGAGAACTCAGCAGTCTAATTCTTTTGACTAGAAATTAAATAATATGTTCCAGTGATTCCTCTCTTAAATAGTGACCTAGTTCTGCTACCTACATTATGAAAGGTCTTTTTCCTTTCAAGATCGAAATTACCTTTGCACAAAAATTACCGTAACAGCCAAATGGTTGTTTGTCAGCTTTAGAGTCAGGCTGAAAGCCTGAATAAAAAATAAGTTTATGAAATCAGAGAGAATCATAAGCAACTATTTATAGGAATCATTTTCTGCTGACACACTACCCAAAAATTAACTATTCCCCTGGACTTCAAAATGAGTGTTCAACTTGCTCATAGGTGATCACAATGAAGTACAAAGGAAATTAAAACAGGGGGACCCAAGAGAGCTGTCATGTCAGGTCTCATTTCCTATTTGTTAATAGGGAGTGCCTTGATTTTTCTTGCACGTGGGTTTAATTGGTGAAACTATAAAAAAGCTTATAGAAAACTATAGAAACTACTGTCTATGGAAAAAAAAAGAAGAAATTTTGGTTCTTCTGTTTGGTATAGTTCTTTCAAATTTTAGCATGTCGTTTTAGCCCAAGCTTACAGCATGTTAGCTTCTTTCTTCTCCTCTGATTGTTACTGTTCACATTACAGTACCCTTCAGGAGTCCTGCCCAGTACTAAAGTGGTATTGCTGTTTTGCAATCTGGTATTGAACAGCAAGTACAAGATAATAAAATGTATGGTACATTTGCTGCTCCAGAGATTTTATTTTGCTCCACGTAATTGCTCCAAGTTATAAATGAGATGTAGTAAGAATATAATACAGCAATAGTACTATCTCTATTTTGTCTATGGTGATCTAAGGCACAGCAGAACATAGGCTCTTCCTCCTTTCCTGTTCCTCCCTGTGACTCATCTCCTAGGTCCACATGGAGATATGCAGGAATCAGCAGTTCACGCTCCACAAGAATTGACAGGAACTGGAGGACAATCTTCCAGGTCAGAAAATGTGGGAGCTATGGACACGCACACGACCAGTATGATCAAGCAATGCCCATTTATTGAAGGTAAGCAAGCCCTTTTATAGCTTTCTCCTCTGCATGTGAACGGTACATGGTACAATTCCTTATGATTGGATGCGGGAGAGCTGAGCACGCACACGACCAATGCGATCAAGCAATGCCCGTTTATTACAACTAAGAAAGCCCTTTTATAATGTTCTCCCGCACACGTGAGTAACATGCAGTACAAGTCCTCAAGACTGGACAGTTAACTTAGCCCGCGCTTTAAACCTTCTTAGGATTGGATAAAAAGTGCCACATCAGCCTTGCCAGGCTTCCTGCCTTGTGGAACTTCCTCTTCCATCCCAACCCCTTCTGGGGGTTGTTTGTCTCGTTGAGTTTCTCCCCCCTCATTCAGGGTCACATCCTTATCGCATTCTTGCTTGGCTGAGGCTCTTATCAGTCTTGTTCTCACGCAGGTTTGCTCATATGTCCATTCTCTCGCAGAAAGCCCTCTAGAATCCCAACAATTGGATAGTTAGCTTTGTCCACGCGCTTCAAGCCTTCTTGCAATTGGATAATAAGCACCACACTCAATGTCTTTCTCCACCCAACCCATCTCCTGGAGTTGTTTGTTTGCTGAGTTCTTTGTTCTATGTCCCTGTCATGTCCTTGCTGAGGCGTGCACATGTGCAGGATCGCTCACATGTCCATTATCTCCCAACAAGAAAAGAAGTTTGTAACACAGCTAAGAATCAGACCCATGTCACCTGAGCCATAGTTCTGTGCCATTAGCAACCACCAAATTTTCTGTTCATAAATAAATGGCCACAAGTTTTCTGAAATAAAACCACTCAATTGGGAATAAGCTATTATATCAAAAAGCTTTTAAAATGTAATATGTTGAATTAGTTTTTTAAGAAACACGCTGAGAAAAATGAGGTGTTCCATCTCATTATACTATTTTAATTTCTACATTGCGCTGTTACATCTGAAGAAAAAAAAAGAGGAAGAGTATGCATTTGCAATGTGCAAAATTTCACTAACCACCTCTCCATGCTCTGTGAAGAAAAAGACACTTTGACATTTATACTGAAAAAACTCATGAAGACCTTGCTATCATGGCAGGAAGCTAACTAGATGAAGAAAAATTTGCGTTTTCATAGGGTACCATATATTCTTTGAATAGCTTTGGCCTGTTATCACATCAACCTCTTAGACCTCTTCAGCAGAGAGACTGGAATGAGCTGGTTTTGTAAGTGCAGAAGATGTACTGTACCAAAACTACACTGCGGCTAATTGGCTGCCCATAAGCAAACTCTGATTTAGCCCTGGGAATATACTTGATACTTAGAAGAATAATACAATTATCATTATTACTTTGATTCCAAAGGTTTTATAATTGTTGACCCTTAGACAAAGAGCTCTTCTTCTCTGGTGGATAATATATTTTGCTTAAAATTTCCTGATAGTGATAAGTAGCTTCATTTTCTGGCCCATGTTTTATTTTAATAAGCAATGCTTATTATCAAAATCCTAACTGACTCTTTTGAGAGTATCCAAACTGTGGAGACATTCCACAAATCCAGAACTGCTGGGAAAGTCTGTATCATTCTTTAAAAAAACTGATTACTCAAAAGTTTTGATTACTCTTCAACCCCTCAGCTGCACGTGGCTAACTGACATCCATCTACTAAGCACAAATATCCAGTCATGCATGCATTAATGACTGATAAATGTACAACCAACACCACACTTACCTACCCAGTCCTTCTTTCTTCTACATGTTCTGTTAGTATTTGCAAATACTTGCTAGTATAACTATAAATTCTGTTAGTATTTGCAAAATAGCTTGAGAAAATACCTCAAGGATGGAAGGGGCAAAAAGCTAAATAACGATGTCAAAAATTGTTTAGTTACTCTCATATATTGGTCTTCCAGAGCAGTAATATATTTTGTTGAGAATAAGGAATATGAAGTTTATTCTGTAAACAAGGACAAACAATTTGTTAAGAAGTCAGATTTTCCATCTGCATTCTCTGTTTTCCAAATTCATCAACACCAATAAATGATATATTCTTAAGAAGAAATTTCTTGTGACAAAACAGAGAGAATGAGAAACTGCATACCCACTCCCAACAGTGGCAGTGTGAGTCCTTCTGTCATGAACACTGTGTTGGTTTAAGCCCTGCCGGGACCGGAGACCACATTGCCGTTGCCCCTCCCCCACCCTCAGCCGGTCAGGCTGGAAGTGAGGCACAAACCCCGGGTTAAAATAAGAAGAAATTTAATACAACAGCGTGATAAGCAATCTGAACAACAACAGTAGCAATGATAACAACAATAAACAGCAATAACAGTAAGCAAGACAAAAGATATACAGAGAAATACCGCAAATGATTAGGGAACAAGCCCTCTGTGAGCTCCCTGCCACCAAAACCACAAAGGAAAAAGTTCCCGTGCTCCCGTGCCTGCACCTGATGTCAGCATGGTATGAACAACCCGGCTGGAGATCCCTTCCCCCTTCTCTGCTGGGGAAAACTTAACCCTATCCTAGCTGAACCAGGACAAACACTGACATCAGTGGCAACAAAACAGAAGCTGTCTGATCTGTACAGTTAAAAAAAAAATAAATAAAACAAGTGTATCCTAGCAAGGTGTCACCAAAGACAGTCCCAAGGAAGTATTTATGAACATAAGTATCTGATGAGCACCAGATCTATTTGCCATTCCTACCCTTTCAGTCTTCAAAGTGGAAAACCAAAACTGAAAGTAAACAAATATAACATCTCTTTGACCATCCATGCAGGGACAAAACCACACTTTTGTATGTAATTAATTCTTAAATTGCTGTGGTCAGAGTTCCAAGTACAGAATGAGCACTGCACAAGTATATCTTTGCTTCTGTAATAAGTTCCTGCTATGCCAGTGAGGAAGTATGAAGTTTCTGCATGAAGCCCCTAGTTTCATAGTCAGGATCCCCACATCAGGGCATCTTTATTACCCAATATCTTATTAACATACATGTAAAAAAGAATTAAATGCCCCTTCAGCCCAACGTATTCAGATTTGTAGTGAGTGCATTAAAACAAGAGAAACCTAGCAGTTCAGATGAGCCGCTCCAGAAGATGGATCCTTAAATTATGCAAAACTGATGAGAGGAGGGCACCCAAGTCCGCACTGGTACTGCTGGTTCTATTCCCAGATGGCACTAAGAGGTGTAAGTTTCACAAGTAAGCATTTTTCCAGAAAATTTAGCCAAACACAGCTCACCAAACCTTTTCCAGCCTCAGAGTGCTATCATAAATTGAAAGGATTGTGATGTTTTGTTTAGTCATATTAGATTAACTAATTTACCATGCCCCCATCTGATGTACTGGATACCATACTAAACTTAAATACCTGTGAAGAGAAAACTCCCATAAAGCTCATGTGTTGACTTGGTATTCAAACCATTTCTTCTTCCAAATTCAGAGAAATCACAGAAAAGCAAGCTAGCTTGGGCTGCAAGGAAACAACCCCCTTTATTTTAAGCATGATCTCATGAAGCAGGTAGATTTTAGCTAATCCACGCTTCTTGTGATGATAATTCCATAATGCCATCATGTAACCACATCTTAGAACTGATATCCAACCCCAAACTGGATCCAGAACAAATCAACCAGTTTCTTCCTGCCCAGTCCTTAACTGATACTCAAAGTAGTTAGTTGCTGTTATCTTTAGTATCAACCTGCTGCATACTTGAAAGCTTTTCTCTTCCATCTTATTTTAATTTTCTCTGGTTTAAACTGTTTCTCTTGCATCATGTTTCATAAAATTATCATTTTTGGTTCTTGACTGTTCTCCTGGGCATTCTGTAATCTCTCTATTTTTTGTTCAAGAGTGATGCTTAAAAGTCACACTTCAGCTGAGGCTTCACAAACACCAAGCCCAAGAATTCTCCTCCAGTTTTTAAACACCACTTTTGTTAGTACTACACAGATAATAATTTTTCACAACTGCATGACATCAGTTTGTATGTAGTCTACTACAAAAGCCTGATCCTTTCCTCCACTGTAAGAAGGTACTACCCAATCTGTATACATACATATGCATCATGTGCAACAGTTGCATAAATTACCCACTGATTGTCACTGCTTCGCCAGCCAGTCCCATGTGGTTTTGTCTTCTTCTTTTTCCTCATTACTGGAAAATAATTTCAAAGTTGAAAGAAGTAAAAAACAGTGAGTCAGCAAGGCTGATTTCATGTAGTGCTGGCAATAGTCCTGCTTGGAGTAGGAGGTAGGATTGGTGACATCTTAGAAGTCCTTTCCAACCTATGTTTTTATGGGTCCTTTATACAATGATTAAAGGCAATTAGCAGTTTGGAGAATGGGATTTAAGCATAGGCAATTCTTAACTACAAATTCACAAATACTTGGGAAGAGTAAAGCAATCTGACATTTTAGCTAGCACATCTGATCTGCACTGAGAATGAGAAATATTGTTCACAGATTCCCTGTATTTATTGTAATGACTTTCTGTTAGAAATAAAGAAAAACAAGAATTATTTATTACCTAGATTTTCTTCTTGCACATTTCTGTCAAGCCCTATTTTGATTAAAATCAGGACTCAGTAAAAAGTCAGTAAAAATAAGAAGTAAGACAAACCAGCAATTCAGATATTTCATTAATTAATTTTTGGATGTGCTAAATACACAGAAGAGAAGATACTTTTCCAAAATACACTTAAATCAGTAAATCAAATATTGAGTATCTGTACACATTGATTGGAATCTTTCTAGTTGCTGGGTGGGAACTCAGCCCAATTTCTGAGGCCTGTAGCACAAGTTTCTACTTCTGAGCTATTGTTTTAGAGCCTCTTCATAGTGCAGTGGAGAGGACTAACTGCTATCAGACCAAGACTTGTCTGATCCCTGTGTTTTGCACCAGGAGATGCTGATCTGTTACGACTCCAGCAAGAAAGACATTCAGCCTCTGTAAAACTTCACTTAAAATGCCATTTTTTTAGAGCTAACACTATAAAGAAACACAGAATAGTGTGGATGATAACCTTACATCGCTTTAGATGCTAAGAAGCCCAAGTACTGCAGCATATACAACCCACACACAATATCAGACCCTGTTTTTAAAATAGATTCCCTCCATTTGGGTCATTCACAGAATCACAGAATCATTCAGGTTGGAAAAGACCCTTGGGATCATTGAGTCCAACCATCAGCCCTACTCTACAAGTTCTTCCCTACATCATATCCCCCAACATCTCATCTAAACGACCCTGAAACACATCCAGGGATGGTGACTCCACCACCTCCCTGGGCAGCCTATTCCACTGTCTGACCACTCTTGCTGCGAAAATCTTTTTCTAATGTCCAGTCTAAACCTCCCCTGTTGCAGTTCAAAGCCATTCCCCCTTGTTCTGTCACTAATCACCTGTGAGAAGAGACCAGCACCAACCTCTCTACAATGTCCTTTCAGGTAGCTGTAGAGAGTGACGAGGTCTCCCCTCAGCCTTCTCCTCCTCAAACTAAACAGTCCCAGCTCCTTCAATCGCTCCTCACAGGATTTATTCTCCAGGCCCCTCACAAGGAAACAACTCTACTCATCACTCCTGCTCTCAAGCAGGAAGTATGTTCACATGAGAACTTCTTGCTGCACTGGCAGACAAGGCCAGGCAGGAGGTGTAATCACTGGTACCCAGTGGGAGATGCCTGCGAGCTCCTCCATCTCATTGAGCTGGCTGCCTTCATCCTGAAGCCAGGGAGTTTGTGCAGCACAGCCCTGAAGGCCGGGCTGTACATGCAGCACAGCACACCTACTTAGCTTAACTGTTATGTGGATCACCACTTCCTAAATGTACAATTGTCTTCTGGTCAGGTTCTCCACACCCTGTCTCCACACCCCGTTGGACCTTTGCCTTACCATTAAATGAGTCATCTCCTTGAAGTACTTTTCCCTCTCCAGTGAACAGAAACGCAAATCAGACAAGTAGGTAAAGTGGAAACTTCCATACTGTAGAAATCTGCAGTTCTGCAGATGACAGCTGAGCCTTTGCATTATCGGTGCTCCTTCAGTTTCTTAACTTAGAACAAATAAGTAATTGGGCTGAATTGGTTGGAAAAGAAAAACTGAGCTGAGTATCTCTTGCTTAATTTAAATAATGTAAACTGACTACAACGGTGGTGTGCATTGTTACCATAGTTGCAAGTCCATACTAGATATTAAAATTATCACAGAAGATCCAAAATAGTGCAAAACTGTAAAAAAAGAACCCCCCAAGCCCCAACATTTATCACCCACTAAACATGGCATCAGCCGAAACAAATTGTTAATTTTACTTGTGGTCCAAGGCTGTTACAGGTAGATATCAGGATTTTGATGTCCTGCTGTGATTTCAAAAGTTCCTAGGAAGACAAGCAGGTGCCTGGAATAAAAAATAAAACAGAGAAAACCTACTCAGTGCCACCACTTTGTGCCTTTTCAAACATAGCCAAAAAATGTATCTGCAAAAAATGTGTATTCTTATAACGATAGCAATAAACTCTTTTTCAGCACAGATCAGATGTGATAGCTGAAATGACAGCTTCCTTCACTAGCCCCAGTTGGTTTTAATGTATCTGTAGTTAAAAACTTTTTCTTTGGCAGACCCTTCAGAGTCTGACTACAACTGGAACTCTAGGCTTTTTCTCCCTCCTACCACTAAACTAGACCTACCATGAATCCTGCCCCTATCCCTAGATGGGAGCTAAATTTTGGCACAAGGTCTCCAGCCATGGCAAGGATAGAAAAGCTCTCAGGAGACAACTACTTTTGCAGCCCGCTTCTTCATTTGGCAGACCCTTTGCAGCATCACTCCAACTCGAACTCTAAGCAGTCTTTCTCCTAACACTCACCTAAACTTTTTTCAAAACTTCTCATTGTGAGTAGTCACTATACAAAGGAAATATGGTAATGTTGGTGGGTGAGGTCTAGAGCTCACCTAATCCTAAATCTAAATCTTTCTAATTTGTGGCTTTTGCCTGCATTTTATATCTATATAGTCTCTGTACTTTGGCACTTATTAACACTTATTAACAATACTTGGGATTTTTTCCCTAGAGAAATGATTGGTGCTTGGGACTCTCCTACAGTGTGCCACAAGGTCTAAATCATTTAATCCTAAATTAAACACTTTTGCTTTGACCTCTGTAACAGCATAAACTAGAACTAATTATCTTTTCCGTAATCAATATTTCTTTTGTTTCCCTTTTGTGAATTCAGTGCAGCACAAACACCAATCAACACAGGTGCCATGCAGGTCATAGATCAAGAAGTATTGATCAAAAGCAACATATTTATTTCTGCTTTGCATACGTTTTATAATGAAAACAAAAGTGCACTGCTTCACTTAAAGTAAGCAAACCCAGTGATTTCCTGCCAGCATTTTCACAAGGAGCTCCCCAAAGCCTCATCATTCTACCCGTGATAATAGCACCATATATTTTCTTCCACACACACAAAAAAAGAGAACCTATCATAACACAATCAAATATTTTTATTTTTAGGCAAGATTGTCTCCCTGATTTTAGGAAGTGTATCGAAAGAGAAAAGCAGTACCACAATAAATAGTCCTTAGTAGAATAGTTCATGAATATTATCTTGACAAACATAATTAATATGTTACTGGATGGGCAGTTTGAAATGGGACATTAAGAACTCTTACACAGAAGTGTGTATACAGCATGTCTAGAAGGAAGTGAAATCTGGGACAGAAAAACTGACCCCTACTTCACCTTCACATTATTGCTGAATTGCAGTCAGCACTATCTCAACACCTCACACCACAGTAGCACATGATTTATATAGTGGTCACACAGGTGGACATCCCTCCCAGATGTATCCTAATGATACCTTGCTGTCTAGGCCTCCCAAATCCACTACAGCATTTACAGTCTGTAATTCTTCAGTAGGAGCACACCTCACTGGCTTAGTCAGGAAAATTTATATTCCACTCTATATGAAAGACCTATATTTCAAACTTTTTAAGTATGCTGAAAGCTCCACTTACTGATATCACTCTAGTAATTTTGGCTAATGTGTGATTTTTGCAAACATACAGTCTCACAATGTTGATATATGTCAGCAAAAAATTTAAGTTACTTAGTTTTTAAACTAATTAACTTGGAGATCATATCAGTTCTTCAATTTTCAGTTACTAAAGGGGACAGAAAGTATGATGTAAAAATACTGCATGACAACTTCAGGCAGCTCTTTAGCATTCTCACAGGATCATCCTATCTCAGTTTTCTAGTTAAAGAAAATTCAGTCAGATTTGTAATATTGCTGAAAATAACAGAACACTCACTAACATACATGTGTCTATCACTCTTCAGTTAACTTAGTTTTACAGAAACAAGAAAGCGCTCAGATTACTTAATGTAGGTGAATATTTGTAAATACAATTCAAAAATATATTTCTCACCAAATATAATAAGTAAATGCAAGCAGAAAAAAAAGTTGATGCATTGGCTTACATTTAGATTCATTAACATTTTAAAACTATGATTAAAGTTTATTGAAAGAGAATGGGGAAGATGCATACAGTTCCCTTTTGTTGGAGCAACAGGAAATATTCTCAGACTTGTGATGCTCCAGTGGCTTCCTCAAGTTTACAATGACACCCATTATGCATCACAACAGTAAAATCACAGTGGTAGAGCCACAGAGAAGAGGAAGGCTGTAAAGGACATTGTGGGTCTCACCCTCACCGTGCATCAAGGCAGGATCAGCTATCTAAGTCCATTTCAGAGAAATCTTCAAGCAGTTCTTAAAAAGACTGCTGATTATCATAGTAATATCAGCATCCACAGCAATCTTCTGTAGTGTTCCATTACCCATACTGCCAGAAAGTGTTTCCTAATGACTAACTTTAACCTTTTTTTTTCCATAACTTCTAAACTCTATTTTTTGTCCTACTTGTCACAGTCATAAAGACCAGATTACTACTCTCCTCTCTTCAACAAACTTTTATATATTTGAAAACCACAATCTAATGCCATTCTGATAGTCCTTGTGTAAAAAATCACATTTTTTCTAATACTCTTCTTCTTTGTACACATATGAAGTCTAACTAGAAATCACCAGTTTCTAACACCTTGCTGGCTACATGCTGAAGTTGTCTCCATACTAATACCAACCTGGATAACTATAAACTCTTCATATTAGAAAATCTTAGAATTTCATATATGTATTTCACAACTGACTTACCAAAACAAGTGTAGAAGGAGATTCAAGTAGTCATCTAATTCTCCATTTCCCCCGGAGATCATACTCAGTCAAAATTTAATCAGTGTTCTTACTCATTTTTTCTCCGTATAACAGAGAGGGAGTTAATTAGTTCAACATATTTTCCATATAGCAGGCTTTACTTATGTTGTCTACTAACAGAATCAGTGCTGTTACTACCTAAAGTGTCACACAGGTGGAAGTCTTCAAAATGAAATAGGTCAACAAAATCCAAGTGCTAGGTTGTGTATTCTTGAGTGCCACCTACTGGTACTTTAGCTATTTAGACACTATCTTAGAGATAACAACTAGTCCAAGGCCGACTGCACTGAACAAATAATAATATAGGTTGCTTTCCTTGTTGACCTCAGTGATAGTGTTTAATTTTCTGTAGTCACAGGCAATATGAGAGGGTCTTCTGGCTCTCGGAATAAATGCATGAGTTGCCACAAATTGGAGACCACAGCCATACAAAAAAAAATTACATTTCTAGTGTGTTCCTGTGTCAATTCTGATTAAATCAACAGAGAAAGATGCTTAGTTTCCACACAACAATCTGATTCCAGTTAATTTTAACACAAATTAATTACCATACTATAAAATTTACACTATGTTGTACCTTGTCAAGTTTTATAGAATCTCAGAGGCTTTGAACAACAGGGTTTTACAGACATGCCTGCTTGTACCTCTCCATGCAGGACATTACAAGTACATTTAATATTATCTTAGAACCATTTTTTTTTACATATGATGAGCAAGTACTCTAATTTTTAACAGCACATCCAACCAACATATAGCCATCAGCCCCCAGTCATCTGTTTCCTTAATGCTCCTCTGTTCATTAGGAAGAACTGTAGTTAACAGTCTACCTTCCTCCTTTAAGACTCCAGCCTGAGCAGCCCAGTATCCAGTTACTGTTGAGTTAAGTGAAGGAAGTTTTTGGTGCAAGACTAAAGAGTAGTGCAAATTTACCTTTACAGTCACATCAAGATGCCTAGTTAGCCACTTTGTTTCTGCACTGACTCAACAGGTCCCTAAAAACACATAAACTGAAAAAAAAAAAAAGCTAGTCTGCATTATAGGACACAATGATGGCCAAAAAAATTGTTTTGTTTACCATGGATCTCAAAACAAAAGTGTTTTAAACAAAAGTGGTTTAACTTTGACCATATAAAACTGTAATTCCTTTTTCTCTGTAACATCAAAGAGAGTGCTGGCTCTTTTCCTAATCATCCTGCTACACGGTGAAAAGGGAAAAATCACCTGGATTCTATATCATAAACATTACTATACTACAAACAGGGAACAAGAAATGCTATTTGACCAACCTGCATATTTAATCTGAATCTAAACTACTGATAATTAATTTCCCTATCAGCAATTAAGATACGATGTAATTCATTCATTACATGACTTTGACAGGTAAACCACTCTGCTTGCCTCTCCCAGCACCCACCTCTGTTCCAGCATCACAAAGCCTAAGGCACTATGGCTGCATCTGCAGTGTGTTTTGGCTTGGGGCAGGGATGCAGTTTCAAACCAAATCTCCCACTGTCTTCAAATGCCAGGGCAGACCACAAAGCAATCTGGGTGAGTACAAAGTACCGGCCTCCTGCAGGAAGCAAAAACAGAATTTCCACTCGTGCTTCAGTTCCTTGTTAGATGCTTGAAGGTGTCCAGTGCTTCACCCTTCTCCTAAGCAGTGCCAGTCACTGTATGCTGCATTTCCCCTAGGAAATCACTCAGGTATAGGCCTACAAGGTTTTCTGTGGAGACACCAGGTGCACACCAACAACCAGAAGGGTAAAAGACATATAAAATCTGAGATGACATGGTCAAGAAAAATTTGTCTGCACAAAGCTGACAAATGTGACCGAAGAGGTAACAGGTGAAGAAAGGAAGTCTCACAAGCTACAAAGATTCCTCTGACTGGTGGAGGAAACGGTGAGGATGACCCAGAGAAAAACTGGGAATCCATCCCTTTTCCGTTACACTTACACACTGGCAAATGGCATTCACATGTAACCACTTTTCCTCCACTCCATTTGACACGTTCCTAGATGCTCAGCGTGCCCCTCCACTGCATCCATGAAGAGACAGATGACATCCTGCAAAAGTGTTGTTCAGGAACACAAAGCGTTGGCAGAGGGCTGAGCATGCAGATGTTGAATGTGTTGCTCCTTGCTATTTCTGTACAATGGAAAAGTGATCTCGTCTGCATCCTCACAGAGGTTGCACAGAGAATGTCAGCCACTCCCAGGGCAGAGGATTTGGGGAATCTGGTCCATAACATGGTGCCTGTCTTCTCACAGTCAGATAGCCACAGGCACTTCCAGGAGTGATGTGGTAAAGATGGTGAAATGGGACATGGGCTCCTTTGCAGTGCCAACATAACCCACAATGCAGGGAGGTACATCAACACTGCCAATGTTTCTGTCCCTGATTCTGTGTGCAAGGTTCTGTATGGGTAATGGTAGCAAGGGCTATGACATGGCACCATCTGTGTGAGACAAGACAGTGTGGCATTCCTTAAAGTATCCCACTTAAGGGGACAGCAGGCAGTCAATCAGAAATACACGGAGCAAGTTTCATTTGAACAACTTCAAACCACACATGAAATGGTGATAGATGATCAAAGGAAACAGACTAAATCTGATTCAGGGTGAAATACCTGAATGATATTCAGAGTGGATATAAGATCTTCAGCATCACTGCTTCAACGTACTGACTCATTCCTATTCTCGCTAAGGTCAACACAGCTAATGAAATCAGAATAACTTCTTTGACTGCCCAAGGAAGCAGGGAAGACAGACCCCCTGTGGAGAGACCTGTAGCATGTGCTTGGCACAGACCTGTCTGGCCAGGTTTCACCTTTGAGGCAAATATGGATTTATTAAAAAACATTCACAAGAAAAAGCCCACTGTGCATACCTCAGATGACAATGTCCTTGCAGGAAAACAGTTTTATCAGATGTAGACACTACTTCAGCATTGGTGTCATAGGACCATCTTCCACACAGATGATTTTGAGCAGACTGGTTCTACCTGCCTATGAGGTTAGTCTTTGGTAAGGCACACTATGGCAAGGGTGAAGGAGAAAGTAGTTGCCTTATGCTGCTGCACTGGAACAACTCCCTAACAACCAGTCTTATAAAATCTGCAGTGTAAGGGAATTTAACACTAGAGCAGCCCAACGGAAGGAAGACTGTCAACTGACATATCTATAAATTAATTCAATTAAGAGTTCTTAAGTGATTGACACCTAACTTATATAGCACTTATAAGACACATCTCAAAATTTACAGTATAAATAACCTTAAATTCTATCACAAAAGCTAAGCTTATATCAAGTAAAAACATTATCACATCTTTTCTTCCCCACCTGATAGTGAGGACTTTACCCCATCATTAGAAACCTTGTCAAGTGACAGCTGTCATAAGCTGACTTCCCAAACTGAAGTGAGCCAGAGTTTCCAATTTCTTTGTTTAGCAATGGGCAACAAGCAAAACAGTGCTGGGCGGCCGGGAGTCTACTGCTCCAACAACAGCTTGCACCTCTCAAGGCACTTTGTTTTAGTTTTATGTTACAAAGCATTGCATATTCATGATATGCCTATACATACGCATTACCTAAACCCGCCTACTCCCGCTTTGTATGGTAATTAGCTTATCAGTTCTTTACGCTTGCGCAGATTCTGTTAAAATTGTGGGCAGGGGTCTTCAGATCATGGGCGGTGGTCTTTGGCAGGAAGGCCGTAGGTCCTCCTCACAGTGTACTTTTCACCCTTCACCTGGAATGTGATGATTCTACAAGTTTGCAGTGCTCTTATCAGTCTGGGCTCATTGCTGGCCTTGAGCAAGGAGATATATGGACGCAAACATCCTCCTGTTTATTCAACTAAGTGCCTACGGTTAGCCTTGCACAATATACTCACGGTCTGGTATCTACACGAAGGATTAACAAAGTTCTTGTTTATGCCTTATAAAGTACAGACACTTCTCTTTCTACTCTCTTGTTGCTACCTGCCCCCGCCCCCCCCCCCCTTACATAACATCATCATGTTAGTTAAGCTAAGTGCTTGCTGTTAATTCTATACAATGTGGCAATTTCACTTCTTTTTGCTGGATTTGATGAACAAACAGTTTACTATCCATCACAACAGCTGTGCAGATAAAAAAACAGCTAGGTCCTTGTTGCTACATCATCAACAATGGCACCCCACTTTTGTAGTATACATAAGGCCATGAACATTTGTTGTCATTTAATTCTGGGACCAAGAAAAGCTACTGACTGAGACCTACATGTAAGGTGTCCTTAGTTTTCTTTTTCACTTGAGTCTGGTGGTTAAAACTATTCAATCTCATTCAGGCTTTCTCTCCCAGTAATACTGTGCCAAGAACTCCAGCTGTGGCCGTTAAAAATTAAAGGATTTGCCATTATTGTGCATATAAGGTAAATTAATCATTTAACACATGGCACATTCTTCATTTAGCACTTCCATATCACAGCTTTCAATACAAGCTTCCTCATTTTGTTATATGCTGCTTAGGACACAAAAATAAAATGCTTTACTCAGTGCCCTGTCTTAAATTTTTCACTCAGTTTCTGCTTTTCTCCTTCAGAGCTATACATCTGAGTCAAAGATTCCCATCAACATACCCCCACCAATTCTGAGCCAACATTATGATTCCATTTGATTTCACAAAGTAGATCTTAATCTGTAATTAAATAAAAATTAAATTAAAATCTTAAGATCTAAAGTGCAACACATTTAAATGGGCTGTTCAAAATGAGCTACATTTTGCAACATCAGTTCATCTGCAACAGAATGTAAATCTCGAAATCAAGACAAGTACTTAAAGTTCTTGACTTCAGACAAGTCAGAGAATGATTAAACAGCAGCCCTCAAACCAACCACTTGAATTAAAAATGGCTTTAACTTCAGCAGGAGTTTGTGGTTGTAGTGGTTACAGTACAGTGACTTCACTGCATGTTAGTATTCAGTGTACTCTTCATGTCTGAAATAAACAAAGTCTCTTATTAGCCACCATCAGGTCCAGAACCTCTGGTAGGTTCCATGTCTCATATGCAGAAAGGAATATACAGCTCAGCAACACAGGTGGAAAACATAACACAACTGTACACTTTTCTATATTGCCAATTTAACAGCTACTACATAAGATATTTAATATTTACACACTAAAAGGTTTATTTTCCTAAATAATTGAGTAACCCAAATGTAAATAGTTAATAAGATAGAAGTGCACATTTGCCACAGAGTGTGAGGAATTTCTAAACAGACAAATGCTGAGATGGTTCTCCAATGCCCTGTACCCTTGTGCCAACCACTGGTGTACACAGGGAGAAGCACAAATTACCAAATCACAGTAATAACAGATGAGCTTCACTGTGGGCAGAAACACATTTTACAAAAGAGAGGCTCGTCATATTATGGTGGAATAGTCAAGTGACATTCACAAAAACTTTAAAGATTCAAATGCATTAACTCTAATGCAACAAGAGCTCCATACAGGATAAAGACAGAGAGACTGATCCTCACCTCTGACAGCTTTAAACACATTAATGTTTCTAAGCTAGTGGAGCTACTCCCTGTTTACATTAGATGAGATTAGAGCCAATCACAGTATAATACAAAAACATAGTTGTGCTGTAACTTTTTAACTCAAGACCAACAGTTTTGTTCTTACTTCAGTATTTGCTTTAGTTCTGACTAACAAAAATGAGATTCTTTGATATGATTTATTGGTTTCCAGATGAAGAAATGCAGAAAAAGAGAAGTGGTAAATTGTCAAAGACAGACTCTAAAAAGGAGCACACTTTCAGTTGGCTAGACACCTACCCGCTTTTCATTGCTTTGGAAATCTCTGCTTTTGGAATTTTCATTATGGGAGTAATGTTTCCACAGTTAAAAAAAAAAAAAATAAAAATACAATAATAGCCGAGCCCAAGTTCTACAGTGTAGTGAGAAATCAGCTTTTGCTTGACCTGAATGACAATGGACTGCCTAGTGTTTATGAACAAAGTTAAGCCTTCATTAAGGAAAAGCAGAGCATTGAAAACAGTAAAGGAAGAGACAAAGAATTCATGCATAAGAAGACCCAAGCCAACCCATACACACATTGAGATCTGCTGACTGAACTCTGCAAGTTTCTATGTATGGATTCAGTAATCCATTCACCTGTGTTTCCCCACGGTACTAGCTCTTATCCTTCTGCACAAGAGTGTAGATTGCATGCAGTTCTGTTACACAAGCAATGTATGAAAGACAGGATTAATGTTGATGGATGGCTAAATATTCAGCGTACAAAGGATGAAAAAAATAACAGCAAGAAAAAAAATTTTTTTCTTTTCAAAACTTGGACGGTGTAATAGAAAAAGCTTTCAAAACAATATTTCATTGTTGCAACAAATACATCTTTCCTCAAGAGGGCAGTTTATTCTGGGTCAGAATCCCAAGTCCAGGCGTGCTCAGCCTGAGCACCTCTCACTGATTCCCACTGGGAGAACTCATGATTCCCAAGCTTACCTCACCTGCCCTGGTACTGCAGTAGGCAGACATATCAGCTTTTTGGGTCCTGAAAGCAGAAGAGCTATGAAAAATATGGTGCTGCACCCATGTAAAATTCCTTGGCTGTGATTTAGGGTTTACTATCTTGGACAGAACTTTAGGCTAACATGATTGGTCTACCTCTGATTCCACAAGTGTGGTCAAGGCAGTTCTACCTTTAATCCTACATGGATATGTTATAAGATTCTTCATCTGTAAAAATAAAGATCTTGCTGTATGGCTATCCTCCTAGCAATCCTGTGAGGACTGAATTCTGCAATGCCCCAAACAAATTCCATTCATTATTCAAAAAGACACTTGTTGTTTCTGGATGTTTAAAACTGGAGCCAAATTCTGAATGGTAATCACTATCTTTTTTCATCTCTCATCATTCTTTTGGATCCTACTACTTTGTCTGTACTATGCTCCAAAGAGAAAATACCAGTTTTAGAAATGAGGCTTTGAAAAAGCTTAAAGCAATCTCAAAATGAAACAGGAAGAAACCCATGCAGTAGAGATTAATTCAGGAGGCTTGCCATAGTTCTGAAATTCAGCCAAACTGATTATACAACTAGTTTGGGCTAAGAACATATAGCCAGACAGGAGATGTTCAAAGCCTATAACTGGAGCACACTGAAATGTTGGAGTTCTGTGCAAAGTAGCATACTATCAGTTTGAAATATCAGGCAGAAAAATTATGGATTGAGCAAGAAAACAAGCATGGGGGGGGTGGGGGGGGTGGAGTTGAACACTTTTAAGACAGAGCAAATTTGCATTTGAGGAACCACATCACACATTGGCTGCTTTCTAAACCTGGAACAGCCCAATCGTGTATGCATTCACTACAGGCTGAGCACAGCTGGGGAGAAGCTTTGCAGAGAAAAACTTTAAGGGTCCTGCCCAACAAAAAGTTAAACGTGCATCAGCAGCATCCCCTTGCAGAAGTGAAGGCCCACTGCATACTGCACTGCATTAACAAGAGTGTAGTCAGCAAAGAGGCTACTCCTTTCTCTGTGGCACTCATGAGGCCAGATCTGGAGTTCTGTGCCTTAGTGCTTGAGAGAGTCCAGCGGAAGGTCACTACTGTAAGTTAGAGGCTGGAGGACATCATGCATGAGGGAAGGCTGAAAAAGCTGGGTTTCTCTAGCCTGGAAAAGATAAAGCTAAAAGAGACTCTAATTGGTCTCTCCTAGTACTTCCAGTGGGGTGACAGGAAAAGAGAGATGGACTCTCCTCAGAGGGGTGCACTAAAAGAAAACCAGGCAATGGCCACAAGTTGCAAGAAAGGATATTCCAGATACTGAATAGCTGCTCATGAAGCATGCACCATCCACCCTGTTCACCTGATAAAGGGCTAAGGAAAGAAAGGAAAAGAGGACAGGAGGTTAGTCTATAGTTAGATACTGCCTTTCAACACAAGACCATGGGAAAAACAGAGAAGCCTTAAAACATGTAATGGCAACCTTGATCCAGCTCAGTTTTGAGTACCTGACTTTGTAACTTCAAAAGAAGTGCAGTAAGAAACAAAAATTTAGAACCAACTGGCAAGAAACAACTAATTAGACCATGGCAGTATAGTCAGTGGGATAATATTTCTCAAAGAGATTCATTTCACATGCAGTAGATGCCAACACACTCCTCAAGGTTCATATATGAGAATAAGCATTTTTGTTACAAAGTTAGATTATTTCATCTAAGATTATGTTTATCATGCCCAGCCTTCATATCAGATCTTACAATGCCTTTCCAATTCACTTTTTTGATTGTAATGAATCTAGCAAATGCAGATTTCACTCCCCTTGAGGAAAGATTGGGCCAAATGCCAACACTAGGGTACAGATACGGAAAGATAAAAAGTAAATTTCATTTCCTGTCAATAAGTTTTTCTCCGGACCCTTTGGTCTTACTTTATGCTGAATACTGATAGCATCCTGCATTCTATTATGTAATTATACCTGTGGTGTCCTCACTGATTGAGCATGACAATTACAGACCACTGTGCAAGACTGAACCACTCTACCTCAGTACTGTGCTGAACCTGTTGGTCAAACAGAGGTAGCTGACACAGAAATTTCTTTTTCTTTGGATAAGTAACAGGTGCTTTAAAACTGTTAAACAAAAGGTTAAGTTCACCTGACCTTAAAATCACAAATAAAGTCAAGAAACCTCACAGAAGAGACCAAAGTTGGACATCAAAATAACAGCAGTCCTTTCATCAGTGTTCCCCATCAATGTTCCTGCTGCTGTGGGGAACATTTATTCTCTGTGTCAGAGAAAAAGGAAAAAGTAAGAGAGCAGTTGCTTTTAGAAGTTAATGTAGAAGATTTCGCATTACACAAATGCTGTACAGTTCATTGCACTGGCTAATATGTGACAAATGAACCTTCTGTAGTGCATATTTCAAAGACATAAAGTCCTTAACTAAGCCCATTTGAGATTCAGAGATATTAACATATTAACAAACATCTTGTAAAAATCTGAGTTTACATCTTGTAAAAATGTGAGTTGACCCAAGCTTCCTGAGCCCTTAAAATGTACAGAAACAAAATATAATGTAATGAATTCCAGATAAACACTTCCAGTCTTAAGGAAATTATTTTCCTTGCCTCTAAGTGTAACTATAATTTCAATCTCCAGTAGGCCCTCTGTGGGAATGGATAACATAGTCTAAGGAGGGCGGCACTCTAAAACAAATGTGGGAAAAGAAACCATACAATCTTCTTCATTTACATAAGAGATGTAAATGACCTCCTGTTTACATGTCACTTACTTTTTGTGCTTTCTCATCTTGTCATCCTGAATAAATTCAGAGCAAACTTTTCCTGTCATTTCACAGTCCCACACTTAAGTGAGCTCTTGGACTAGCAGAAATTTTCCTTATAGCTAGAAGAAAGAGAAGAAGATATTCAGTAACATAATCTTGCCAGCAAAAACAGAGTTTCAACACAGGTTAAACTGAATTGTGCCTTGTAGGCACAGATCTGCACAAGGGATGGTCCAGTGACGTGTCGTCCTGGTCACAGCACTTAGGGCCCCATGCCCTAGAGAAGCACATTACCAAAATGCACACACTATCGCATACCCACACTCTGCATGAACAATGCAAAGGAACGCCTTTTCCACCCACCTCTGCTCATCGGTCCTTCCCCACAATTTTAAGATACATCTCCTTTCTAACCAAAATTTTCTATCACACATTTTGGTGACTTGGTAGCAAGCAAGCAAGCTTGGTACATCACTCCAGCATCTCAGAAAGAGGGTTTCCCTCAGGACTGCAGAACATTCATTCTCTTCAGATGGTGTCCAGCCTCCAAGAGAGTGTTTGCTTTCCTATTTGTAACCATTACCACATTTACTACACTGTATTTTACTAGTGGTGCATGGAGAAGTTAAAAAGGACTCCCACATACTGTCCTGAAACATGCGATTTGATTATAAACCTAACAGAAAACTGTCAGTGTCAGGAGCAACAGATGTGATCCTGCTCTTTTCACAGTCCTCTGAGTAAGGCAACAATATGGAATTCACGGATTTAAGAGTATGAGATACAAAAACCACAATGTATCAACATATTCTTCAATCTACTGCTTTCATTCTCAGCCCCATATGCACAAATAAGAGCATCTCTGATTAAAGAGGGTGATTAAGAGCATCTCTGATTAAGAAGCCTTTAAGCGGCAATGAGCCCTTCATACCTTCTTTCAGCTGCCTCTTTCCTCAGTACATCTTATCTGAAGGTTGAACCTGATTCAATTTTCAGTCTTGGGACTTCTTAAGCCTTTCTCAGCAAGGCTGAAAAAACTGTCATCATAGCCTTGGAGATTTCCAAGCCTCTGTTGACCCACTCCCTGAGCAACCTGATTGAGCTTTGAGATTAGTCCCACTTTAAGAAGAACCTTCCACTCTAAATTAATCCTATGATTTTATACTTCTGTCTTTAGCAGATGCACCTTCTCAACTTTCCTTTGTTGCAGATGGCAAAAGTTCCATTTTATTCAAGATCACCAGCTAGGAAGGAAACATCCACTTCTCTCATTTCAAACACCAATTGGAAATATCTACTGAGTCTTGTTGCCCTATTTAGAAAAAAAAAAAAAAAAGAAAAAAAACTTCTGCATCTAACAATGACCTATATCTGACCTGGAATTTGGCTGGAATAGTTTTAAGGAAATAAAATGACCCTATCATTTTTAGAAACTCTGAAGAAGTGTCTGGCTATTTGAGATGTCACCCATGTTGAAATCAAACATAATTACATTCTTCCTATATATTACAAATAGATGTATAAGGAGTAATTTGTTGTTCTCAGGTGATCTGATGATACATGAGAACGATCCATGCACACTTGATTCTTAATTACATGTAACAGTGTATTTGATATAGGCAGAAATGCCCTCTTGTTTTGTTTATTCATCCTAATTCAACATAGCTTAACTAATGCTTTGAAACATTCCATCAATAAGAGCCAACCAACCACCATAATGTATTTCCTTAAAAAACATCAGTAGTTTTACAACTTTATTCATTACACATTATACAGATATTTTTCCTTATATTTTTTATATAAATGTATCACAAAAATTATTTTAAATACTGTCATATGATACTACAACTGCTCAGTTATCCCCACTGACTTTCAGGATTGGTTCAAAGCCCACTTTAATAACTCAGGGACTGAATTCCTTACTACTATGGTGGAGGTTATCAGAGCACACAAGCCATCCTTCGCATGTCATGGAGGTCCTTATATTCCTACCAAACAAGATTTCTTGTTGGAAAAAGACTGGAAACACTTTTTGCCTATAATGGTTTCTAGATATTCCCTCTTCTTTCTCTGTTGATCTTTCCTGATGGCCAGGCCAAATTTGCAAGATCATCTGGTTGTTTCTCCCTTTTAGTCCCATCCTGTGCAATTTTCTACATGCCTGGAATACTATTTGATGAGGTATCACACAAGCTGAATCTAAAGCAATCCTTCCTATTAACATTAGAAGGTAATGTCTTCTTTTGAGATTTTTTTTTTTAATTCATGAAAGGCAACAGTTTTCCTTGGTTTCTTTCTGTGCTTTGCAAAATATCCTGTTCTCTCACCTTAGTATGGAGTACCTCAAGACAACTGTCTTTGACCAGTTCTGGAAATCCTTTTTGCTTGTTTGAGATCTGTCAAGTTTAATATTGTTAGTAGCTTTTAGTTAATTATGGAGATGTCACTTTAAACTCCTATCATCTTGTTGATTTCAGTGATGCAATTACCTCATTTCAAAAAGGACATTCTGTGGACCTGTGCAAAAGTGGACAGAAGCACTCAGGATAAAACTTCAGCAACAGAAGTGCCTCATAGAATAGAAAAGCATCAACCTGAAGAAAAAACACTGCCCTTTCCTCAGAAAGGCAACTGATAGAATGTGACTTTAATATTAAAATAAAATAGAATCTCATATGCTCTGTTAACTTCAAATTAAACTTGAACAGCAGGATACCACTTTTACAGCAACAACTTTAGAATATATTTCAGGTTATTGAACTACATTCTAATGATCAAGCAGCTCTGCTTCAAATACTGTAATAACAAGAGTTTAAACATGACAAATAAAATGAAGTAATTTTTAAAATCTGAAGATAGACTCAAATATTAAAACCCAGCCTGCAGACTGACATAGCATGAAATAAAGAATCAGAATATTGCAGTGAATATTCCTATCTTCTGAAACACTATAGTCAAAGTAAAAGAGAAGGGAAGGAGTTACTGTCTTACCTTTTAACTGTAGAATAATCTAAAAGTTTAAGCAGAAAAGTAAAAAGCCATCTTTTCTACTTCAGAAATACAAGCAATGTCATTTTATATTAAATGCTCTTCATGGCGTTATACAAAGAATCAAATCCCATGACTGCAAGCTTTCTCAGTCATTAACTGAGAAAGCAAAGATGATGAATTTAAAAGTCATCTTCCAACATTTCAAATCAATTTCTTCAGACAAACGATATTTTCATGAAGACTAATGCAATCTCCTTTTCTCTCAGTGTCTTGGATATCTGTGATATCACAGTAAGCTTAAGCTTGATACTGTTTTTACTATTGGGCCAGCAGGGCCAGACCTAACTATTCCAGGGAACAGAAAAGCATAAACAAAGGCATAAGGGAAAAGGTCCCACTCAGCAATTCTGCCGCCTTTCTTCAGAAATTTCCCACACCAACTACATTTCATTCCCTGGACAAACACTACCCAATCCCTACATCCCCAGCCTGATGAGAGCTTGGGATAGAATCGGGGTCCTCCCACCATGAACTGGAAAGAAGAGACCAAGAGTCACAAACTGTTCATAAACAAGAAACTGTTGGTGAAGAGGATGTCTCAAACAACTCAAGTGGGACATCCTGTGGTGGGGAGGTGGAGCAAGCTCTGTGGAGGTGGCGTGGCAGCCATTTCTCTCCACCTCCCTTCTGTTGTTGCCCAGAGAAAGAACTTGCCTAACTGCACAGGGGCAAGCCAGCAAATGAGAACCTTCTAGAGCAACCTATTGCACACATTAAGAAAGACTATATAAAGACAACATCCCACCTGTATCTTTGTCAACCCGTCACCTACAGACCTATACTCTATGATAACATGGGATGCAAGGGTGGTGATTCCCCTTTTTCTATCCCCATCTCTTTTCTTTTCTCTTGCCTCTTTGCAGTCTCTCTCCTTCTTACATATATTCATGTATATAAGTGATGTACTAGTTGAGTGGGTTGTTAGGCAAATATTTTCATCGCCAAAGTGCCTTTATTCGTTCCCAAAGGTTATCAGTTGATTGTTGTCAAATTGTCTCCATTCACTCACTAAAGTTGTTAGTTAATAAAGTTACCAATTAAATTGTTCCTCTTGCAGCTCTGCCAAGCAGAGACAGACTCTTTCACGGGCATGCAGGCTCATGGGCAAATTAAAAGATTCACCTCCCTCATAATCCACCACATGGGAGAAGGCAAGACCAGGTCAGGAGGCCTGAGAACAGGCACTGAATTAAATTCTTCTGCTGCCAGCAATGGGACAGAAGGAGGACTTATGCTGTCTTGGGTCACGCAGGTATTCACCAATGTATTCCTTTACTTCCAGAGTACAAAACCAGCAGCAGACTTCAACTGTTAAGGCAGCACAGGCTGCTCTTCCTCTTCTCTTCCAGCACACATCAAGCAGACATCATGACCATACCTGGTCCAGGTAAACTACAGTCACAAGCAACTCCCTACCTTAACTGTAGCTAAAGTCACTTCTCCAAACCTCCAAATTCAGTAGCTTTCTCCTCACTTCCAAAACAAAATGAAAGAAAATATAATAGAAGTGTGGAAAAAACAGGCATAAGACCTTACGTTCACATATAAAAAACAAACTGGAAGACAAACTAGGAAAAAAATGGTTCAAGTGACCTCCATATATCATACTGTTGGGTTATTTTTCTTCTCAGTAGATACTTTTTACAACAGACTATGTGAGACTGTTGAGCACATTAATGGATAGCAAACTTTATAAACCAGGAAGCAAGTGATTTTTCTTAGGCTAAACAATTAACCTTAAAGAACATTTCATGCTTCTAAGCTAGATAAATTAATGTCTGCTCTTGCTTTTGATGAAGATATAGTCACAATGTCATTCTTCTGACATAAAGCTTAACCCCAAATCAAGGATTCAAACTCTTGCTGATGTACTTTGCTGTATCTGAAAGCAGAAGTTAAATATATATATAAATCCAGGAAATTAGATACATATGAAGTCTTCTAGGTGTAAGAAATTTAGTCTGAATGAAGTTCTAGTCCTGAAGGATACAAAATTTGTATGGCTGGCAGAAGATGGACTTCCTAATTTTTAAGGTGCTATTCTATTCGTAGTTGAATTCTGACCTCTGTTTTGAAAACTTCCTTTACAGAAATCTGAACTTCTCACTCTGTGTGGAAATGAACTGCACACAGGGATTTTTGTTATGGTGGAGAGGTCTGGATCTGAGTTTCCTAATTACCAAAAATGGGTCTGTGTGACAATATCTGGATAGGATTGCACCCAAATTTCAAACTTCATAAAATTTTTATTTTATTATTATGGTTACAAAAAAATCCTTATTTTACCTCTATAACTGTGTATATGAAACAGAAGACAGAATGTTGTACAGATTTTACTTTTTATCGACGAACAACTCTATACACACTAATATGTCTTATTCCTAAATTTACCTTCCAGCTTCCAGAAGTTAAAGTTTCCAGACTTTTTTGTCCTCTTCTGACCTGTTAAAAACTGCTCTCCATCATCCTGAGATCATCAATCTTGCAGATACCATAACTTTTCATGACAACAGCTTTTAGGACATGTTGCATTATTCTCACAGTAAAAAATTTTGTATAAATAATTAACTTATTTCATTTAGGTTGTCTTCTATTATACATAGGCCTCAGTTTTCTGACAGCTATTTAGGGTAAAGGTTAAACCCAACCTCATGAGATCTATGTTATGAACCCAGAATGCAAGACCATTTAAAAATAAATATTCCAGAAGCATTTTACATATGGGGCCATGGCTATAAAATCTTAACGAAACAAACTAAGGAACAAGTTCTCTCTCCTAAAATAGCTTACTCATGCTTTACTCAGTTCTTTCTCCTTCTTCATGAGTCTCTTATTCCATCCCACTGCAAAAACAAATGCAGGCCTTTTGGTGCTGACTTAACATGTTTTTGTCACTCTCTTTTTGGGAAGAAGTCTATTATCTAAAAAACAAATAAATGTAAGATTTTGAAATAAAACACATGACTTCTTCTTGGCTTTCTTCCTTGTGGACTCTCCAATGGACCTTCAATTTATGTTTGCTTTTAAACTCCATTAACAGAAATATTTTGTAGTTAAACACATCCCTTCATTGTTTATCTTAAGTGAAGTTCCAAATCAACTATAATCAGGAATGAAGCTTCAGGTGAAAAACCCGTCATGCATCCCTAAACTCCAAGCAAATCCAGATCTTTGTTTTGCTTTGAACTCGAGTCATTCTGTGAAAATTTGGGTTCAACCACAATTTCTAGATGTTCACAAAATACAGAGTAAACTCAGTAGTCACTAGACTAGAAAAGAAAGATTAGTATCCTTAATCTTTCTCTTCATAATGAGCAGTTTGAAAAAGGTTATTTTCAGGAAATTTCATGTGAAAACATAAAGCACTGTAAACAGATTCCTAGGATGAGCTCTTCTCTTCCTATTGACTACAGTGAGATCTGAAGAAACTAAGATCTTTCAGATTTCCAGAGTTCAGAGCAGAGTTTTCAGAACGAAAAGGAATACAGGGAGAGCTAGCAAATTCCTCTTAAACTAGAAAGAGAACCTGTTATACAGTGGAAAGCCAGCACTAGTGCACAAGATCATACCTGCCTTTTTGAACCTGTACTTGCTGTTCATGATGTCCACCAAGAATCATCAGACCAATGTATAAATATGGATTTGATCAGGATTTGGACGGAGATAGTCTGAGGACACCAAGGTTTTCCTTGAGCAGAGGATGTTTATAATCCAGGTGAATATGTTTCAAGGATCTGATGTGTTCCTTGCCTGAAGCTCAGAGAACAGGATTCTGTTACAGTCCTGTCAAAATTATGTTTGCTCAAGCTAAAGCAGTTCATTTTAGCTTTGACATATCCCAGTTCACTCTCCAGTGCATTAATCAAGATGGTGTCCTTCACAGCTGCAGCATCACCAGTTTCAACCCACAGCACCAACAACCTGGATCACTTTGTTAAGGGAGTCCTCTTGATGCGTCCTCTCCTAGACTCATCCAGCTCCAAAACAGGGAGTTGCAAACTGCCACTGCTTTTATTCTAACATGGCTATAAGCCTTCAGGCAGCTTCCCAGAAGTTGCACTGCAGTAATGACCTCATCAGCTTGCAATATACATAGATGGGTGTGATAAGCAAGGATTGTGATTTTTCATTGGCATGCTGATCTCACAGTGCTGAGGAACCCAAAAAGCCACTTCCCCCACCCGCTACTGCTCTCACACTGCCTATTTCTTCTGACCTGAAATTCCCACTTTCCATTCACTGCAGCTTGCTTTATACAAATACAACACCCAACCACCAGCCTCTTCCAGATCTTGTGCTCTGCAGCCATAAAGCCACTTTCAGCATAATAAGGCATAGAAAACGTCTATCTGTGACTCCTTCCATCATGCTGGATCTACTATGGAAAAGGTCAGTATGTCACTGATAATTATCACCACCAATTAGCAGTAAATAACCAAATAAAAAAAATTAAAAGGAGTATCAGAAGGAGAAAGCCACTAAGCTGAAAAATCAGTTTTTCATTGCACAGATAAAGAATTAATTGGAATGAAGAAAAATAAAAAACCAAATATGTGGGGCAGAAATTAGAGTGTCTTATCCAGGAAATCTTTACAGTCCCTTGTTGTGTGGGCAAAGCAGATATTTGTAGAGGTCCTGACTGATGTCATCTTTCCAGTTCATCAGTCAATAACACCAAGTCTCCTTAATGGATCTAAAAACTCAAAAACTTTAATTTAGATAGAATCCTTTCCAAAATACATTACAGCGTACGAAAACATCGCATTCAACAGCAGCATCTCTCAGCCACTGCTATAACAAAAAAATCTGTGACTAACCTGCCCTACAGACGTTCAGATTTTACCACTAGACTTTAACAAATGCAATTGTCTTCTCTTCTTGTGGGATCATTCTTTTTGGGGAGAGTCCTGTAAAATATTTAATAAGAAGCCTGTGTGTTGGAAGAAATTTTCGTTATGCCCTTGGAGACCTGATGAGCTATTTCATGACAGAATACAAAGCAAGTACATAGAAAACAAAGGGCATTTAGCTGTTAAAGGTCAAAACTCACAGTCTTACACAGATATTTCAAATGCCTTTGTGAGATTGTAAGTTGAAAATAAATTTTTGAATCAAAATTAATGTGTGTAAGAAGGACATTACTGGATAAACAACCTCCACTTTGAAGAAAAGAGAGAAAGTGTCTTTACGGCAAATGAAAGCACCTAGATGCAGGGGTGGAGGAGAGCAGGAGTGTATATGGACATTTCCAAAAATGACACATTATTGGTCAATCAGAGATACTAAAGAAGCTCTGGGAAGACTTTTAGTGGTTTCCAGTACTCAAAGGGGGCCTACAGGAAAGATGAGGAGGGACACTTTATCAGGGAGTGTAGTGATAGGACATGGGGTAATGGTTTTAAACCGAAACATGATAGATTTAGATTAGATATAAGAAAGAAATTCTTTAATGTTAGAGTGGTGAGACACTGGAATATGTTGTCCAGAGAAGTTGTGGCTATCAGCTCCCGGGAAGTGTTGAAGGCCAGGTTGGATGGGACTTTGAGCAACCTGGTCTAGGAGAAGGTGTCTCTGGTCATGTTCGAAGGGTTGGAACCAGATGATCTTTAAGAACTCTTCCAACCCAAACCATTCTATGATTCTATGAAATAGACATAGAACAGAATAAATTATTTACCAAAGTTACACAAAGCCAGTGACAAAGCCAGCAGTAGACTTCCTGTTAACTCTAGGTTCAATACATCTGGCATATTGGACAAAAATTTGTTAAAGCACTTGCCTCTTTCATTAGTTCACCTAGCTATGATTGAAACACCATACCTTGAAATCAAACCTTACATTCTATACAGTCTTTGAAGAACAACAGCCATAGACATACTTTTCCAAAAAGCCACAGAGTGAAATCTGAAGCAGTAAGAATAGTTTGCCCTTGAAAGTAAGCAAAAAACTATTTGCAGCACTGCAGCATTTTTTCTTTTTTATTTCTTTTTTTTTTTTGTATAAAAAATACATGGCTCAGTATATTTGCTATATGATCAAGAAGCAATTATAAGATAAAATCTTCACAGCAGGGTTTTGCCACTATGAAAGCACTTGTAAATTACTCATGCTACCAGAAGTCTCCACAAAGGAATTCCTGCCCTGTAATCAGGGAGGCATTCAGGTTTTCTGCAAGCAACATGTAATAGTAATGCTGGGATACAGAAGGTTAAAAGTAAATTGAGAAAGTACACATCACCCAGACATCTCCCCATCAGGACTTCAGCATCTACAAGTCCTGCAGGGCAAATAAGCACCACAGAAACATCCCCCTCCTGAATTCCTGACAAGCAGACTTTCAGAAGTTCAGAAATTGCCTATGGTGTCATCTTGTGCAGTATTTTACACACAAATAAAGGAAAAGGATTTTAACCAAAAAATTTGCGATCTACAATGCTATTAGGGTAAAGAAAATATGCAGATGTGAACAAAGTAGTTCAATCTACCCATGTTTGTCAGGCGGCAGCACCGGAGTGTGCCCAGTGCATCTTCCATGCCACCTCAGTGCATCTGCAGATTTCACCATCCTAGCTACCCTAAATGATGGGGGAGAGAAAAAAGCCCAGGGCCAGGAGGGCTCTCCTGGGTGGATTTCCATAGCCACTCTACAGTTAGGCAGTGTTCATGGCTGTCAAGGAGCTTGAGCTGTCAGGGGACACACATCCATGTTGGATGGCTACGATACAGCAAGAAAGTGCAAGGGGTGAGAAAAGGTATGGCCCAGTGCCAAAAGTACCCTCTGTGAGAGACAAAAAACAAGGCCTGCAAGAAACATGGACTGAGAAAAACAGCCTGAGAAAGATAGAAAACTTGAGGCTCTCCAAGCTAAGGCGTGTCTCAAACACTCACAAAAGTAGTGAAACTATAGTCATGTGGGGGATAGTGTGGAGGTCGAAGCTGATAAGGCTGCCCCAATAACACAGGATGCAGCTGGAGGGGGGATCCCTGTGAAGGCAGGACGGTTCTGCTCTGGTGTACCCCTAAAATTCAAGGGCCATCTGTCTGGTGAATGACCTTTGCTTCATTATCCACAGAATGCATATTAAAGTTAACACCCCTCAATATGCTAATGAAGACTAATAAGGTCATGCTAATTCCATCACCCCATGAAACACCTTACCCCTCCCCATACATGGGATACGTAGGTATGTGGGTTGGTGGACCCATGGAAAGTGGGTATAAATCAAGGGAGGGGGGAAGAGAGGGGGGAGGGCCCGGAGAGTGCAGTGAAGCGAAGACGACAGATGCCTCCTGGAATCCTGCCTGATGGGACTGATGCAGAAACCCAGACCAGTGATTTCTGTTCCTCTATTCCCTCTACCTCCCTCCTTTCCTTTTTCCCCTTTTTCCCTTCACTACCACTAAGAAATGCAAGGCATAGCCTATTGCTTGCCACAACCTGTTACATACTTAGCCAATAATCATGTGTACAACTAGTACATTGTGGGTAGTTAATAAATGTTTGGACTTGTGTCACCATTGTCCACTCCATTGGGGATTTGCAAATCTGAGTCACTTGTCTCCCTCATCTGAGAGGGACGTGACACCCTCCCTGTTCCCAACAGACAGCCGTATAAGGTATGAGAGAGAACAGCAGCCACATGCACCTCAGCAGTGACCAGCACACCTCAGCTCTTTCCAGTTGCAAAGGGACTGGAAGAGCCCCTCCTCTGGAGCCACAACAACATCTGTTGGGATGAACTCTGTAATGGTCCTAGTACACATATAAGCCATATGTATTTTAGATATTTTTGGACCCTGGTCCTTAGAGTCAGTGATTGCTGATGCCACATTTTGTCAATGGCTTTATTTTATTTTATTTTATTTTATTTTATTTTATTTTATTTTATTTTATTTTATTTTATTTTGTTCTGTCCCTCCAAAGCAAGATTGCCTTCCCAATCTGTTGTGAAAAAGTATTGTGAAACAGAAGGTTTTTCTTTTCCTTGCATATTTTTAATGGAAAAATTGCAAGTAACCATCACATATGGGTATGTTGAGACTTAAGCCTTCATATTAATTTGTATAGCAACACACTGATTTTGTATTCATATGGTTGTGTAACACAAAATAAACAGCAACTGTTATTCAATCATAAGCAAACCAGAGCTAATGAGGGTTTTTTTCTTCCCAAATTGGATCCACATTTGAATGCTTTATTCTGTGAAACTCAACTCTCCCACACTTGAGCTATTCTGCCCAAACCATCCAAAAGTTATACGACTACAGCTGGTACAGCAGTGAGCCCAACTCATGAGCACTGTTTGAAAAGTGATCTTATTTGTTCAGGCTCAACACACTATGGTTTTTAGTTGCCTCAGCATGATGGCTGAGCAGTTTGGTGTCTGCCCAGGCTGAGGTATATGGGAACTCTCTGCAAGAGGCTTCCTTTATCAACTGGAGAACAGTTCACTAAAAAATAAAAAGATAGGGATGTTGTTTACACATGTAAAGATCGATACATCCTGCAAAACTGACTGAAAGATCCCAAAATTACTATAAATGCAATGACCTGCTGCCATAGTATGTTTAATCTCATTCTGAGAAAATCTTAAAGAATTTAACAAAACTCTACCAGGTAATCAAAAGACTCTTCAGCATAAACTACATGCTCCTGAAGCATGTGCCCCCTGTTTCCCTTTATAACTAAATGCTTTTGTCATATAGCCCTCGAACTACACAACTATAAAGGATAATTTAAAAATATAAACAAAGGAGGAAGGTCCATTTCCGCTCTATTCATGAGGACCTCACTGTGGTTTCTGTCACTTTTTTACAAAGTCACAGGAATTTTTTCAAATTATATTTCCTAAGATTTTGGGGGTAACATCAGGACATATGTTCTTTCAAGCTCCTGTCTATAATCACATGTACTATCCTGGAGCATGGAGACATGCAGAATGCTGGGGACTAGCCTACATTTACTTGAGGAACACTGGATCAGCTTTGCATCACATCACTGCTGGGCATGGTGCCATCTATGATTTCGCCTGGTCAGTTCTTCAGTAAAGGTAGTGGTGAAAATAAATCTTTTCAATTCTATATGGAGACCAAATTTTAGAAATCACAGAGCTTAAACATTCACGTGTGCTCAAACCTATGTCCTCACAATTTACAGTGGAATATTGGAATAAATATTTAGTCTGCAGCTTCAGACTTATAGGTGGAGAGCAGTGTTTTCTGTTTGTCAAAATCTGAATGGAATTCAAAGGCAATGACTATTATGTAGCCTATATTTTCAATCTAGAAACAATTGAAACCGCTTTTAACTTCTACAGAAATCTATAGGTGGAAATCAAAATAGATCTAATAATTTTCCCTTGTTTTATTACCAGATTTTCTAACAAACCTTTCAAATACCCAGTGGCATTTTTGCAGGGGGCTAGTCCCTGCTTTTATATTTTATTTAGGTGGATAGTTAAAATTACAGAATGTTGGACCGGCAGAAGAATTGGAGAATCATCTAGGTTGGGAAAGACCTGGAATATCATCTAGTCCAACCATTAACCTAACACTGACAGTTCCCAACCACACCATATCCCTCAGCGCTATGTCAACCCGACTCTTAAACACCTCCAGGGATGGGGACTCCACCACCTCCCTGGGCAGCCCATTCCAACGCCTAACAACCCCTTCTGGAAAGAAATGCTGCCTAATATCCAGTCTAAACCTTCCCTGGTGCAATTTGAGGCTATTTTACCTCTTGTCCTGTTGCTCGTTACTTGGTTAAAGAGACTCATCCCCAGCTCTCTGCACCCTCCTTTCAGGGAGCTGTAGAGGGCGATGAGGTCTCCCCTCAGCCTCCTCTTCTCCAGACTAAACACCCCCAGTTCCCTCAGCCGCTCCTCGTACGACCTGTGCTCCAGACCCTGCACCAGCTCCGTTGCCCTTCCCTGGACACGCTCGAGTCATTCAATGTCCTTTTTGTAGTGAGGGGCCCAAAACTGAACACAGGAATCGAGGTGCGGCCTCAGCAGTGCCGAGTACAGGGGTCAGATCCCTTCCCTGTCCCTGCTGGCCACGCTATTGCTGACACAAGCCAGGATGCCATTGGCCTTCTTGGCCCCCTGGGCACACTGCTGGCTCCTGTTCAGCCGGCTGTCAATCAGCACCCCCAGGTCCCTTTCTGACTGGCAGCTCTCCAGCCACTCCTCCCCAAGCCTGTAGCGCTGCTGGGGGTTGTTGTGGCCCAAGGGCAGCCCCCGGCATTTGGCCTTATGGAAACTCCTCCAGTTGGCCTCAGCCCATGGCTCCAGCCTGTCCAGGTCTCTCTGCAGAGCCTCCCTACCCTCGAGCACATCAACACTCCCACCCAACTTGGGGTCATCTGCAAACTGACTGAGGGTGCACTCGATAACCTCGTCCGGATCATCAATAAAGATGTTAAACAGGAGTGGCCCCAAAACCGAGCCCTGGGGGACACCACTCGTGACCGGCCGCCAACTGGATTTAACTCCGTTCACCACAACTCTTTGGGCCCGGTCGTCCAGAGAGTTTTTTACCCAGCGAAGTGTGCAATTGTCCAAACCTCGAGCAGTCAGTTTCACCAGGAGAATGCTGTGGGAAACGGTGTCAAAAGCCTTGCTAAAGTCAAGGAAAATTACATCCACAGCCTTTCCCTCATCCAATAAGCAGGTCACCCTGTCATAGAAGGAGATAGGTTTGTCATGCAGGACCTGCATTTTATAAACCCATGCTGACTGGGCCTGAGCATCTGGTTGTCCCGCATGTGTTGCATGATGGTGTTTAGGATGAGCTGCTCCATCAGCTTCCCGGGCACCGAAGTCAAGCTGACAGGCCTGTAATTTCCCGGATCACCCTTCTGACCCTTCTTATAGATGGGCATCACACTGGCCAATTTCCAATCAGTCAGGACCTCCCCGGTCAGCCAGGACTGCATGTAAATGATAGGAAGCAGCTTGGCGAGCACCCCAGCCAGCTCCTTCAGCACCCTCGGGTGTATCCCATCTGGTCCCATAGACTTGTGAATGTCTGTGTGATGTAGCAGGTCGCTGAGTGTCTCCTGGATTGTGGTGGGGTCGTTCTCCCAGTCTCTGTCCACTGGCTGAGGAGGCTGGATTTCATCAATACAACTAACCTTGCTATTAAAGACTGAGGCAAAGAAGGCATTAAGCACCTCAGCCTTCTCCTCGTCACTTGTTACCAAATTTCCTCCTGCATCTAGCAGGAGATGGAGACTCTCCCTGGACTTTCTTTTGCTACTGACATACTTATAGAAACATTTCTTGTTATCCTTGATTGCAGAGGACAAGTTAATTTCCATTTGGGCTTTAGCTCTTCTGATTTCCACCCTGCATAGCCTCACAACCTCTTTGTAATCACTGTGGTGTGGCTAGCCCCTTCTTCCAAAGGCTGTAAATTCTCCTTTTCTCCCCGAGTTACAGCCAAAGCCCCTGTTCAGCCAGGGTGGTCTTCTCTGGCGTCGGCTTCTCTTACAGCACCCGGGAACTGCCTGCTCCTGAGCCATTAACACTTCCTTCTGAAAGAGCACCCAGCCTTTCTGGGCCGCTATAACCTTCAGGACCATCTCGCAAATGATTCTGTCAAGCAGTTGCCTAAACAGGTCGAAGCCAGCCCTTTGGAAGGCCAGGATGTCACTTCTGTTGCCCCCTCTCCTGGCCTCTTTCAGAATAAAGAACTCTATTATTTCATGATGGCTGTGCCCTAGTTGGCCTCCAGCTGCCACATCCTCCACCAGCCCTTCTCTGTTCACAAAGAGGAGATCCAGCAGGGCACCTTCTCAGTTCACTTACCAGCTGGGTCAGGAAGTTAGTTATCTTTCAAACATTCCAGGAATCTCCGGGACTGGTCCCACTCTGCTGTGTTGTATTTCCAGCAGATGTCTGGGAAGTTAAAGTCACCCACAAGAACAAGGGCAAGTGATTGTCAGATTTCTTCTAAGTGCCTACAGAATATTTCATTCTCCTCTCTGTCCTTGTTGGGTGGCCTATAGCAGACTCATACTACAACATCTGCCCTCTTGGCCTTTTCAGTGTTTCTAATGCAAAGACACTCCACTCTGTCTTCAATATACCTGTGTTCAAAGCAATCAGAACAGTCCCGAACCATACAGCACCACCCCACCACCTCTCTTACTTTGTCTATTCCCTCTAAAGAGTTTGTAGCCATCAACTGGCGCAGTCCAGTCATGGGAGACATCCCACCATGTTTCTGTAATAGCCACAGCATCATAATTTTCCTGTTTCATCACGACTTCAAGCTCCTCCTGTTTGTTACCCATGCTGTGTGCACTGGTATACACGGACTTCAGATGGGCTCATGTCCCCATCACCATTTTGCATTTAGAGGTCCTAAGTCCAGCCTGACATTTCACAGTTGTTCCCACGGTTACTGATCCATCACTATCCCTTGCATCTTTGTTGTGCTGTATGTCTCCATCCCTTGCCTCCACTGAGATGGCAGAGTGAAGGTCGTTGCTGGCACACCAGCCCACAAACTCTGATGATCTTCTCTGGGGCTTATATCTGGGCGTTCCTGTTCTACCCCCTTCCCACTTCAAATCTAGTTTAAAGCTCTCTCAATGAGCCCAGCTAGCTCCTGCCCCAAGATCCTTTTCCCCCTCCACACAGGGGCTTCCCATCCAATGCCAGAAGTTCTAGCGTCCTGTATACTAACCTAACCTGTGACTGAAAAATCCAAAGCCCTTTCGGTAACAGCAGTCTCAGAGCCACAAGTTCATCTGTTGAGTTCTCCTCAGTATTCTTCCTCATCCATACCTGCACCTGGAGGGATGGAGGAGAACACGATTTGTGCCTCTGACCCCTTAACCAGTTACCGCAAGGAACTGAAATCTCTCTTCACTGATTTTGGACTTCTTTTGGTAATATCAGCGCTACTCACCTGAAAAACGAAGAGAAGGTAGTAGTCCTTGGGTCTCACTAGAGTGGGGAGTTTTGCCATGACGTTCTTGACTCGTGCCCCAGGGAGGCAGCAGACTTCCCTATGAAGCAGGTCCAGTCTGCATATGGGGCCTTCGACACCCCTTAGAGTGGAGTCACCCACTACAATGACTCCTCTGGGGTTCTTTTCAGAATTGGTTTTAATACCTGGTCTAGGGCAACCCAGCCTTGGTGGACCTTCATCTTCCTCCTTATTTGGCTCATTTTCTTTGTTCTTCTCCACTTCAATCAGAAGTTCCAGGGCCCTGTACGTACTGTGAAGGGACACCATGGAAGGTGAGGGAGGTCAGGAAGGGATTTTCGTGCCTCCCTGAGCAGGGACCTGTTTCCAGTCTCCTCCACCTCTTAAGTCCCCTCCTTCTGCCTGGTAGCAAGAGGGTGAGGGATTGCCTGGCTCTTTTGGAGCCTCCATTTGCTCCTGTTGCTTCAGGGGTGCCAAGGTGCCACTCCACCAATCAATCTCCCTTTCGCTCTCACTAACACTTCTTAATCTTGTGATCTCTCCTTTGAGTCCCTGCACCATGTGAGCAGGTCACCCAGCTGATCACAGCACACACGGGTGCTGTCCCTGCTGCCCTCCGGCAGGACCGACAGGCCCAGGCACTCCCTGCACCCAGGACCTGGGCCGCTGCATGTTTGCGTGGCAGCGCCGTCTGGGTCACCACGTTCTTTCTGGTGCTGGTTCTGACCCGAGTGGAGACCACAGCTCGGTCTGCTCGTGGAGGACGATAAAATGAAACTAGGTCAGATGAGCTCTAGACCCAGGAGAGGGACTATGCCCTGTCCACGCCAACTGCCGCACCACCTGCCGCCCCACACCCTGTCTGCCCGTCCCGGTCGCCGCCTCCCTGGGGAGCTCTTGTACTTGAGGGGCGTTGGGTGTCGGACTCTGGTCTCCGCCCGCCCTGAGTCCCCGCTGCCCTCAGCCCCAGTTCTCTCTTCCCGCTCAGGGGGGGGCGGCCTGTGTCTCTCCCTCTGCCCTGAGCTTCTGCCTTCTCAGCAGAAGAAGCTGCTTGATGTTCTAGGGCTTTCAGAAATATTTGTCAAACCTGTTATATAAATGCTCCCCATAGTATCCAAGTGGGCAAAACAAGCATAGTGCTCCAAACATGGCCATATGTTGCACTGTTTATCACCAGCAGAAGCTTGACAGAAAAGCCACAGTCATACTGGGTCATCTCAATGTGATTGTTGCTCAGCATCCAGTTGCATGTTCAGTGGGGACACTACACTTCAAGAAAAGTGTGGCTCAACTGAAAAGAGGCCATACAAGTCCAAAAAAAGGTGATTAGAGATTTGAATACATAAGGAAACCAAGATCAAAATATGTAATGAATTGGATTGCTGTGTTTGAGAAAGGATTGGAAAGAGAGCTGAAAATGATCTGCAGCTATGTAGAGAATTTCAGCAGAGAAGGAAAGAATTGTTCGCAGATCTTCTGTAAGTAGGACACAATATAAAGGACACTTCTCAAAGGTTTTCTATACAGGGTTTTCTATATAGTATTCTTAGCTACCCAACTCACTTCTTTTACCCCAGAGGGATCCCAGGCATCTAACTTTTATCTTGTTCCTTCTAGTAGGTAGATGGACATGTAAAACTTACAGCCTGCAAAGGCAGGTTTAAGACACTTATCACTACTTCCTCACAGAGAGTCTACATTGATCCTAAACTTATAAATAACATTCTAAAATAATAAATATTATTAAATAATACAAATGTAAACGTTAGCTAGTTTACTTCAGGGAGAAACAGTATTATTTTGAAAGTGACTAACATATCAAATTACCACTTTTCATTTTATGATATCTAACATGATGCTTCCCTTTATTGACAATTCTGATTAAGAACATATTGAATAGGAGCCACATCTGCTTTAACTAAATCAAGAAAAGTATCACAGCAGAAGTCTCTAAAAGGTGCTTTTTTTCCTGTAACATTTTTTACATTTTAAAGGTTAATGAGCAGCGAAAAAATCTTTTCTGAAGTGTAAAATAAACCAGAAATTTTTAAAAAATTTAATAATCTTTTATTACTTAAGTATCCAAATCAAAGTGATTAACATCACTAAATGGCTGAAGATAAGGTTTAAAGAGGAGAGATTACAAATAAATTGTGGAATAAGATCATCCTTGGTAGATATCACCGAGTTCTCTAAAACATTTGTCCTCCTTCCAAAAGGTTCGCTATGTCAGGAAAAGAAAACCTCATGTTACAAGGCTTAAATTCATTATGCACAAGGCAGCACACCTCTTGAGTGCTTGACTGCAACCTGAAAAGGATTGAAAAGCCTTAATTTAACTGGTTTGCTAAGGGTATACTCAAAGCTGGTGGTGCAGACTGCAGGTTTAGGAGTACCACCTCAAGTGCACATGGAGCCTGTCCCATCCAGGCCGTGGAATGAGGACCTCCTGCCTGCTCAGGCAGGCCCCTCCTTCCTGTAGACTGTTAGCACTGAGGAAATACAAGAGTGCCTGATACACCACAAGTAAGAATACTGCTGAATGGCCTTACTTTCAAGCCTTACTTTATTCAAAACAGCATCAAATTAACTTACACAACCATCATTGCTTTGTCTCAGCAGGTAGAGCTGGATGTGATGTACCTTAACTTTAGATAGGCTTTAACACAGACTAAAATGGTATTCTCAGAACCAAACAGATAAGGGAAATGTGGTCAAGATAAACTTACTGAAAAGGGTTATCAGAGGTGAAAACTGAACTCAGAGTAATTGACTGATGGCTCACTGTCAAAAAAGAAGGATGCATCAAATGTGGCCCTATAAAAAGCTGTCCTGAGTGCAATTACTGTATACCACCATCAGTCATATAAAGAAGAAAACATACTATGAACAAATCTTTGGACAACTGAAAGCTTGAGGAGTTACAAGGTCTGTGCAGAAAAGGAGAAGGATTCAAAATCATATTGATAAACTGGAGAAATTATCTGAAGTCAGTAAGATTAAAGTGCACAGTAAAGCGGAAAGTAGTACGTATATGGAAGAACAATCACATGCATATACATGCAAACTCAGGGAAGGGATCTAGAATGTCTCAGAAATTGAAGATGAGTGAACAAAATAACAGTATGATAAAAAAAAGGAAATCTTGTTTTGCAATATTGTATGCAAGACACAGCAGCTTATATTCTGCTTAGTTAAATGCTGGCAAGACATTAGCTGGAGTATGTCATCTTATTTCCAGCACACACCTAGAGAAAGATAGTTTATTTGGAGACAGTTCAGAGGAGAGCAACTGAAGTTGCAAGAAGCAGGGAAAACAGCAGCTAAGAAAAAAAAAAACCTGAAAGAAATTAGCTTAATTAGTCTACAAAGAACGTGAAGACTGATCACCAAAGCAGTCTGCAAATACATAGAAGGTTGCTGAGAAGAGAATAATGATCAAAGTTTCCCCATGTCCAATGCATGATGTGACTCAGAAGAATACTTATTTGCAAACTTAAGATAGATATTTGAGAAAACTTCCTCATTATAGACAAATAAAAATGTCCAGTAAGAGAAATCCCTCAGAAAGTTTGTTCCAGTTCTGAGAAACTGCTAAATATCTTTGGGCGTCCTTGTCTCAGCACTGATGAATATACTCTCTGACTTTCCAAATTTCCTTCATTTAACATTTCTGATTATAAACAAAAGCAAACCCACAACAGCCTGTAAAAATGTAAAAGTAGTAAATAAATACACAACATCATTTTAGAAAAGTCTGTTTATTTGGATAAGTTTTATTTTAAAAATGCACTCAATCACTATTCATGCAAAGCACTTCTTTTCTAATTTCCTTAGATATTGTAAATATGTTAGTGTGAAGATTTATAAGTAAGTGACATTTAAAGAAAAATGTAAAGAAGCAAGATTCATTTTCTGTCTTTGAACAATACATCACAGGAGACGAAAATCCTCCTAACATCATTTTCAACTCTGTCAGTTCAGGATTGTGAAGAGATAGGAGCATTTAGAAGCATACTTAACTGTAGATGCAGAATACATCTTTCAAAAAACTCCCGATATTTCAGACAAGAGGGGATTTTCAACATTTCCACAAACTCAGGCTTCTACATAAAAATTTCTTGGGAAATGCTGAAACAGGATGCTGTCTTGGTTCAGGAACACCTTGACCCTGCTGCTGCTCTGATAAATTGTCATGCAGATTTCCTTGGAAACTGTATCTGGATCTTCAAGGTGGCATGCCAAGTCTCACTGACTCAGATGCCCTGGATCCAGCAGCAACAATTTCAGGCCCAAGAATTTCAGATTTGCAGTGGAGCACCTGGAAAACCGACAGTTCTCACAGCTGCTGTCTCCTAGCAGGAATTCCAGCAGCCAAGTGGTGGCAGGGATTAGAGCTCTTGCAGCCTCAGATCCTCACCTACATAGAGAGCCAGGAAAGCTTGGCTTGGCTGGCTGTCCCAAAGTCACGGCACCTGCCTCTTCAGCTCCAGATTAAAGCTACAAGATAGATTTTCACAGGGCTGGGAAAGGAAGAAAAATCTGCCAGATATTTAAACCGGTTCTTTCAGAAACTCCTTTTGGATTTGGGGGGAAATTGCTCAACAGAAGATATTTCAAGATACATTTTTTGCATAAAATATTTTGCACCTTCTGATCAGATGAATTAGAGAGTAGCAAAAGTGTGTGAGAACAGAGAGAGAAAAAAACCTGCTTGTGACATGAGCAACCATTGTATGCTGTGCCTTTCTGTTTCACATATAAGTAAAAATAAAGCAAACTTCTAGCACAACCCAGAGTAAAGGCCAGCAGCAGAACCAATTTTGGAAGTAATTGGTTTTCAAATTATACTCATACAATCAGCACATGGATTTTTCTTCCACAGGTAGATGATACGAAGTTTGAAAAGATTCTATCAAATACAGCTGTGCACTAAGCTGAAACTCATGTGCTGTATATATTTTCATCTTGGAAGTCTATTAATGGGAAGAAATGGTACAAGTCAAAACTTTGATGTACTGGCAGGCAGTTACCTTAATGCCAGCTATGAGTGTTTCATAAGTGAGCTTTATCTATGCACTGTTTGCTTTCAAAATAACTTCAGTGTGGAATAAAGTTTGGGAAGATCTGTACTAGCTTCCATGATTTGCAGAGTTAGTTATTTCAGTTCTAGACTGTAGACTGGAATCACTACTGGAACCTTCTAAGAGCCACATCTCAATTCTCAGACTAAATTGAATTTATTTAAATATATAAATATATATTTAAAAAAAAATATGGTTAAATATAAGCCTTACTTACTTTTGAAGCCTTTCTTTACTTTAAACCTAACCCCTTTTCAAGCTTCCCTCAGGGAATAGTAGGATTTTTGCATAAGTAAGAAATCTAAAAATTTGCCCAGACATGGAGCAGCTGGGGAGACAGAGAAGTAGCAAAAACATTAAAATACACTAAATGAGGTTTTCTCAATAAAGGAAGAAGAGCATTTGTAGAGAAAAGTTGGAATGATCCAGAACAGAACAAACATTCCCACACTTGATGAGAGTTTTTCTAACCTCTGATATTTCCAAAGATCCAGAGAAGACACTATCATCATAGGATGATAGTAAGGAATGGAAGAACTTTATTTATTTACTCATCCCTCTTTTTAGAAAGTCTTCCTGCACAGCTATCCCAAGTGAACTGCCCCAAGTCTCCCTAACCTTTGTGCGTGAATGGCTGCAGAAATATTAAGGAATGTCTGGAAGAGACTAAAAAAGCTAGGGGAGGTTAACAGGTAAAACAATCAGTGACCCGCAGAGCGTACTTTGATGAGAATATAAAGATGTGACCTGTAGCATATGTGAGAGAGAATAAGGACTGATGGCTATAAATGACATTGCACGGAGGGCACTATATCCCCAGGGCTGAGTGGTGGGAGTTGGTGGTGGTAGCTTCCACCTCCCTCAGCTGCTGAGGTCAGCAGCTCTTGGCTGGGACATCCCTTGTGTGGAATCAAGACAGAAAATTTGGGAAAAGTTGTCACAGGACCTCAGAAGAAGCAAGAGGTAGGAGAGAGATTTAGGAACTAAATTTATGCCAGTTTGTATATACGTGACTGTCATGCTTCTCTTCTGCAGGAACTAACTGAGGCTACAGAGACTCTAGACCTGTGACTGGAACCAGATGCGTTTGCCCAGTTCTGTACTGAGGGAGTGCTCATGGTTCTTACCCTGGTGAGCACTCACTGAAAGCTCAGGGGCCAATCCCCTCCTCTCAGGGCTGTCCACAGGTTTGCTACCAATCTTTGTAATGCAAAAGAAATCAGTACAGCCACTGCATAGCTTTGGAGACTGAATAGTTAAGCTGCAAAGATGTTTGTTCCCTCAGCACTGTAACAGTAACCCTGTAATATAAATATCTCTCTCAAAAAGAAGTTTTCTGGGAGACATTAAGAGACATTTTGCTGCCAAAGGCCCAGCTAGTGGAGGTATCTCCAATATAAATATCATAAATACCCATTCAGAGGAGGACTTCATTCTCTGGACCTGGAGATGCAGCGCTTGATTTGAGTCAGTCTTATTCAGATTTCATTAGGACTGTGTGAAAAAAGAGCTCAAAACCTTCTTTAAATCTTTAAGAAGTTTCTTTCTCTGCCAATTCTATTTTTCTTCTTTACTTGGTTAGGATATAAAATTCATCTTAGCGTAACAGTATTAGTAGAGCTACAAAGAGTCATTATGCTGTTGCCAGGAAAAGATCCTTGTACTGACATCTGTGTTCAGAAAGTGGACCTGACAGGGGCATCAGCCCTGATACTGATTCCTGATGCCCAGCACCTTGCAAGTGATTTACCCCATTGCTAAGCCATTACAGAATTCTCCAATAGCAGTATTTTAGTTGTATTTGCATTCCATTTGCACTCATGCAAGTCACAACACATTTGACACTGAAGGGGATGCTTGTTTCTTTCATGGGAAGTTTGTAATGTACCAAACTATTTTTTTGAAGTCTTCTTGTTGACACCTTTGACCTTGTTACTGTCTGAAATTCAATATAGTGGTAGCAAATCTTGAAATTACATTAAGAAAATGTCAGTAGTGAAATACATGTTTGTAAATTACAAGCAAGAAAGCATTGTAATTCAAAAATTATTAGATTTATGTGATGTTTTGACCTTGTTACATTCCAGAAAAATATAATGCAACATTTAGATTATTTGCTTATCAGTCTTTTAAAAATATACTTATAGCTGTATACTTTTTCTGTATAAATCTGTATACCACCTTAATTCAAAGGTACACACTCAAGCCAGTGTGAATATTGCAGCTTTTCTAGACCAAATACAAAGAAAGGCTAGCAAACACCGTCTGTAATTTTACAGACTACTATTATTGCAATTTATTTTTCCTATACCACTGCATGCAACACTACACAAGCTATAGCATGCAAAGACGAAGGGAAAATTACTGTCCCTGCACCAAAGAGCTAACATGGTAAAAAGAAAGGTTTCTTGTGAAAATTGCTCGGTTCTTTTAAAACTGATTATTGCAGTCAATTTCCAATACAGTTTTTCTATATTCCTACCATAAACTCACTAACCATGCTCTCCCTAAAAATCACATATGGCATCATCTTTCATTTCATATAAAGTTAAATATCCATCCTTTTTATACTGGACAGTCAGGAACTAGGGGTGGTTATAAACTTACCAAAAGTATATTCCTAACCTTCCAGAAAAACAGTCTTGTCTGGCAATGAGAATATTTAAAAGAAGAGAATTCTTAGGTCTCTTTCTCAGCACATGAAATCTGAGATTGTAATTTATTTTATCCTATGATGTTAGAAAATTATCAAAGTATTTCAGTGGTATTCTAATGGACCATTTCAAAAGTGCTGAGGTTCTTAAAGATGAAGAAAGTTCCTGAGTAAGAGTTCAAAAAACCCCGAAGCTGTATACCAACATCCTTGACTGGTGGAAGAGAGACTCCAAAGCACTTTTCAAGGCCTACTAAGTATCTGTTTACAACTTTAAGCACCAGATCTTCTAAAAAGTCTGCCGCTAGAGTTCATATCAGTTTCCATTTCAATCAGGATAATTCTACTTAGAAAAAAACAGGCAAAAGTCTCCAACAAGGCACTATTTTTATGCAGGCTCCATTTTGCCAAATTTGAACTTCAGTAGACAGTCACCATTTTCCAGAGGTGACTCCCTTGCAGACTTCAGAATTTGCTTGTCTTCTCAATTATGACAGTACAAATCACAAATAACTCCAATGATCTCACTGAAATTCTGAGAGTAAAGGACTGGAGAACTGAGCCCTTGGCATCTGCTCATGATAGCTTTTATTAGATTCTGTGTATGTATAAAAGAAACCAGATTGTTCATAAGAATAGGAGCAGAACAAGTAGAATTGAACAAGTGCAGAAGCAGTCCAGGTAACACACAGAGTCATTCCTCATTTTGTAACTAATTATCACACAGTGAGAGAAATTACAAAAGAGAAAATAATTTTCTTAGCTTAAATAAGAAATTGTTGAGGGAATAGAACAGGTTATCAGTTAACTAGAAGACACACAAATGTAATAACATTTCACAGAATCACAGAATCATCTAGCTTGAAAAAGACCTTGAAGATCATCCAATCCAGCCATTAACCTAACACTGACAGTTTCCAACTACAGCATATATCTAAGCACTATGACGACCCGACTCTTAAACACCTCCAGGGATGGGGACTCCAAAAAAGCCCTGGGCAGCCCATTCCAACACCTAACAACCCCTTCTGGAAAGAAATGCTCCCTAATATCCAGTCTAAACCTTCCCTGGTTCAACTTGAGGCCATTCCCTCTTGTCCTATCGCTTGTTACTTGATTAAAGAGACTCATCCCGAGCTCTCTGCACCCTCCTTTCAGGGAGCTGTAGAGGGCGATGAGGTCTCCCCTCAGTCTCCTCTTCTCCAGACTAAACACCCCCAGTTCCCTCAGCCGCTCCTCCTACGACCTGTGCTCCAGACCCTGCACCAGCTTCGTTGTCCTTCTCTGGACACGCTCGAGTCATTCAATGTCCTTTGTGTAGTGAGGGGCCCAAAACTGAACACAGGAATCGAGGTGCGGCCTCAGCAGTGCCGAGTACAGGGGTCAGATCCCTTCCCTGTCCCCGCTGGCCACGCTATTGCTAACACAAGCCAGGATGCCATTGGCCTTCTTGGCCCCCTGGGCACACTGCTGGCTCCTGTTCAGCCAGCTGTCAATCAACACCCCCAGGTCCCTCTCTGACTGGCAGCTCTCCAGCCACTCCTCCCCAAGCCTGTAGCGCTGCTGGGGGTTGTTGTGGCCCAAGGGCAGTCCCCGGCAGTTGGCCTTATGGAAACTCCTCCAGTTGGCCTCAGCCCATGGCTCCAGCCTGTCCAGGTCTCTCTGCAGAGCCTCCCTACCCTCGAGCACATCAACACTACCACCCAACTTGGGGTCATCTGCAAACTCACTGAAGATGCACTCAATCCCCTCATCTAGATCATCAGTAAAGATGTTAAACAGGAGTGACACCAAAACCGAGCCCTAGGGGACACCACTCGTGACCGGCTGCCAACTGGATTTAACTCCGTTCACCACAACTCTTTGGGCCCAGCCATCCAGACAGTTTTTTACCCAGCAAACCGTGTGCCCATCCAAGCCACAAGAGCCAGTTTCGCCAGGAGAATGCTGTGGGAAACAGCCTTACTAAAGACAAGGTAAATTACATCCACAGCCTTTCCCTTATCCAAGAAGCAGCTCACCCTCTTGTAGGAGATCATGTTCAAGCAGAACAAAACTGATATAATCAGTTGATAAAATATAATCAGTTGAGATAAAATATAAATATAAACAGTTGACATGATATATATATATATATAGTCAGTAGATAAAACTGATATAAATTTATAGGATACTGTAGACTCAAAGCAAAATTGAAGAGAACTAGCTACTACCAAATTAATAGTAATTTAGTAATACGCATGCACTAGATGCTCTATCTAAAAGATTTCCTACCAAAGTCCAAAACACAGAGTGTAGATAGAAGAGAGCAATCTAGTTGTCTGAGATGGCATTAGATGGCCAAAAGGATTCCCTTTTGCAGAGGATTTTTAAAGACACCTATCTTCGTCAGTGACATAGACAGTGGGATCAAGTGTACCCTCAGCAAATTTGCAGATGACACCAAGCTGAGTGGTATGGTTGACATAACTGAGGGATGGAATGCCATTCAGAGGGACCTGGACAAGCTTGAGAACTGGGCCTATGTGAACCTCATGAGGTTCAACAAGGCCAAGTGCAAGATCTTGCACATGGGTCAGGGTAACCCCCAGTATCAATACAGGCTGAGGGATGAATGAATTGAAAGAAGCCCTGTGGAGGAGGACTTGGGGATATGGTGGATCAATAGCTGGGCAGAAAGCCAGCTGTATACTGGGCTGCATCAAAATAAGTATGGCAAGCAGGTCGAGGGAGGTGATTCTGCCCTTCTACTCTGCTCCAGTGAGACCCCACCTGGAGTTTTGTGTCAAGCTCTGGATCAGTCAGTACATGGATCTGTTGGAAGAGGTCAAGAGGAGGGCCACAAAAATGATCAAAGGGTTGGAACACCTCTCCTGTGAGGAAAAGCTGAGAGAGTTGGGGTTGTTTAGCCTGGAGAAGGGAAGACTCCAGGGACACCTTATTTCAGTCTTTCAGTACTTAGATGGGTCTTATAAGAAAGACATAGACTTTTTACCAAGGCCTGAAGTGACATGACAAGGGGTAAGAGTTTTAAACTGAAAGAAGGTAGGTTTAGATTGGACATAAGGAAGAAATTTTTTACAAAGTGGGTGGTGAGATCCTGGAACAGTTTACCCAGAGAGGTTGTAGATGCCCCATCCCTGGAAACATTCAAGGTCAAGTTGAACGGGGCTCAGAGCAACCTGATCTAGTTGAAGATGTCCCGCCTTATTGCAGGGGGCTTGGTTTTCAAGTAACCCATATTTTCGATTGCCCCCTTGATCACCCCAATCTAGATGCTGAGAGTAATGGAGGGGCCATAGTTTTCTTGTAATAAAGATTTTTTTTCAGGGTAATTTTTACTCTCAGAGCTCTGCAACCATGTTTTCCAGTGTAATTTTGACACCCATGAAAACACCTGGCTTTTCAACATTTACAGAAATGATCTGTAGAGCTGCCATTAACGGAAACTCTGTTGGTAATTCTGTTAGTAATGGGAAGAAATATGGCACTCAGCCTTCTCTGTATTTCTACTGCTAACAAGAATAAAGTAGCAAAACCAAAAAAAATCACAAAGAAAAAAGATTTAATAGCTTCAGTTAAATAATTTTTTGAGCAGAAGTGCCAGATTTACATGCACTTTTCAAAGCAGAGCAAGAGTGTCCTTTCAAACGCTGGGCAGGTCTACTTTTTAAACCCAGAAAGTCAGAATCTGTGATATCCAGATCTGCCCGATTCAAAGTTCAGGTTTCTGTGCTTCTTCTGTAGAAGGTAAAATCTTCATGTGTTCTGTTGCAAACTACATGCTCCACACACATGTCCATCATCTGTTGAACTTGAAAAGTGCACATTAACCTTCATAATATGCTAGTACCAAACAAAGGTATATATGGAAATTATGAAAAAAAAACAAAACCAAAACAAACCAAAACCCACTTTTGAAACTATACTTTGAAACTGTAATCTCTTAAACATTACTTAAAAAGTACATTTGACCCTGCCATCAAGAATTCAATTAGGATATTTCACAGGTAATGACTTTTTATTTTCCAGTTCAACCATCCATAAAATGGAATCCTCTGTGTGACTACTGAAGCATTTTTTACTGGCCTTTTCCTTACAACCAAGAAGACCCACAGACTAAGAAATGAATTTAAAAGTTTGTTGTATCCTATAGCTTTAGAGGGAAAATGTCATGAAGTGAGCATGGATGTAAAAGGAACAAGCTTTAGAAAAACTCTTTTCCCTTAGGATATTATTAATAGCAGGAATAATTAATAGATAGATATTGTTTTATATGTTTAATTAATAGAGCACAGGTGCTCTAGGAACAATACTGACAGTTTAGGATTTCTCAGAAGATAAGTAACCGTGATGACCGAAGACTGCATCAGTGAGCAGTGGCATGAGAAGAATTAGAACGGAATGATGAGAACTAGCCAAAACTGTGGAATATAATGGACTTTTGAAATTGATGAGGAATTGAGAGCTGAAAGTTGGATGAAGGAAAGGCAGTGGAAGTAGTTTTTCTGGGTTTTAGTAAGGTTTCTGATGCTGTCCCTCACAGAAGCCCTCTGGACAAGTTGTCCAGCTGTGAGATGAACAAGTTCATGGTGTGCTGCATGAAGAACACCAGCATTGTTCATAAGGGCTCGATCCTATGGCCACTTCCGTTCAACATATTTGTCAGTGATCTGGATGCAGGAACTGAATGCACCATTATCAACTTCGTTGATGGTACCAAACTGAGAGGTGCTGTTGACACTCTCAAGGGACTAGACGCCTTGCACAGGCATCTAGATAGATTGGAGCATTGGGCAATCATCAATGGCATGAAATGTAACAAGAACAAATTCTGGACTCTGCACCTGAGATGGCGTAACACCAGGCACAAGTATAAATTAAGAGGGGGGTGGCTGTGGAGCAGCCAGGCAGAAAGGGAATCCAAAGGTTCACCAGAATGCTCAATATGAGTCAGCAGTGTGCCCAGCAGGCAAGAGGGCAAACCTCTGCATCCTGGGGTGCATCAGACACAGCATAGCCAGCCAGTCAAAGAAGGTGATTATCCTGCTGTATTCAGCATTGGTGAAGCCTCACCTCAAGTACTGTGTGCAGTTCTGGGCCCCACAATTTAAGAAGAATGTGAAGGTTTTTGAATGCATCTGGAGGTGGGCAACAGAGCTGGTGGAAGGTTGGAAGGCATGTCCTGTGAGGAGCAGCTAAAGACTTAGGGTTTGTCTAGTTTGGAGCAAAGGAGGCTGAGGGGCAGCCTCACTGCTCTCTACAGATTCCTGAGAAGTGGAGAGGGAGGTGCTGATCTCCTCTCCCTGGGATCCAGTGACAGGACACATGGGAATGGTTTGAAGCTGCACCAGGGGAGGTTCAGACTTGACATTAGGAAACATTACTGGGAAGGTGGCCTGGAACAGGCCTCATAGAGAGGTGTTCGATGCCCCAAGTCTGTCAGTGTTTAAGAGGCATTTGGACAAAGCCCTTAATAACATGGTCAGCCCTGAAGGGGTCAGGCAGTTGAACTAGATCATCATTGTAGGTCTCTTCCAACTGGAATTATTCTATTTCTATTTCTAAAATTAGTAAACCGACTACACAATAAAAATCACAGATTCAACATCAATGTTATGGTCATCATAATGGTCAAGCATTGACTTCATGGGTCATCACAATCTTCCTCAGACACCACATATGTTTAACTTCTTTGTGTCCAAAAAGCAGTAGTTACTCATACATCTCTCTGCCCTAGGAGCTAAGTGTGCTCCTTGGCTGTTCCTACACTAACACCTCCCATACATCACTTCTCTCCAGATTATCTAGTTTTTTAATACAAGTTAAACACAAAGCATGTTCTCAGCCTATATCTAGCTTGGTAGATAGCTGTTTCTGTATGGTTTTTTTATGTGTGTGTGTATGTATGTATTCTAATCTTTCATTTCTGTATACATGTGTGTATGTTTCTAGGGTCTGTGCCCCTAGAATTCTTTTTTTCTTTTCTAGCTACATTGGTTGGTCTAAGAGCTACTATCTCTTGCCCTACAAACACTGGTTTGCGTGATGTCTAACTGCCTTTACTGCTTCTTACAAAATTCTGTTAGAAGATCAGGAAGGAGGATTTCACACATCATTTTCAGACAGGAAAGACAGAGTGCAGACTAATTCAGGATTTGATTCAGAAAAGAAATGTACCTCTAATCAGTTATAATGCTGGTTAGAAGTTATATGCATGGGAGAGTTTCTTCAGTGTGGTCTCTCTTCACAACCTCCAGTTGAAACGCCCAATACAGATCATGGCATCCCTTTAGGTGTTACTAAGTTCTGCATAGGCACGAAAGTCCTTCTTCATCAATAGGGATATAAATCAAACTCTTAAATTGCTAAAGCAAACTGCAATACATGCGCAGAGTTTATGTCATGATTATATAGAAAGTTCTGAAAATGCTGTCTCAAATCATTTTTCAAAGTCCTAATGTTGTTCTGAGATAGTTTAATGTTCGTACGCTAAATATTCAGGACTTGCAGGACTAACTGTAAGTGATGAACTATGGACCTGTCTACTCCTATTACTTCACACTAAGGTGTCCAGCTGTCACTGCAACAAGTTCACAGTAGTGTCAAATTCAGTCATTTGATTTTAGTCAGTTATCATAGAAAATCTGGCGTCAAAAAAACAGTACAAAGTCAAAACTGAAATTGAGCTTACTTGCTTGGATTTTCCTTCTAGAGACAATACTAAAATGATGTGTTCACATGACATGTGATAAACATGACACAGAGTCATATTAAGTATAGCTTGTTTCCATTTGTGTCACTAAGAGCCAGGCAGTTTATAAATCTGTTAGGGGATTATGGTGACGTAGTAATATAGATAAATCTGTAGGGACACCCAGTGAAAAATTTCCAAGTGTGAGGAAGTTTTGCAAAATTAGCTATTCCAGGACATATGAAGATCTGTTTAGTGACCTCCTTTCTCTCTCCAAGCAGGTGACGTTCTTCACTACCAATGACCCCAAAACTGTATTAAGCTAATCACAGATAATTGACCACATAAGCATTTATAGGATAATAAGATAATGAGAATTGCAAAAGAGCAATTAGAAGATATTGCTACCCTAGACACTGTCAGCATAAACATAACAGAATGAGACAGCATATATTGTATTTGACCAGCTCTCTATAATGAGATCATCTGAAAGTGGCCATCAGAGGAAATTCATGGTAGCAGAGCAGTTGTTGCTTACCTTTAAACTGATGCTGATGGGGCCCTGAAAAGATTTTAGACCAGGTAGATATCAAATACAAAAACATTTCCTCCACTTGTCGTAGTTTTAGGAAGAAATACAAGATACAAAAGGTTTAACTTTAGGGTTTATTTTATTATACTGTGACATTATATCATCTTAAACAGTTCCTGCCCTGTTGACCTGCCAAAGAGAAAGGCACAGGGAAAGCTCTGACTGTTTGTTGGGCAGGCTCCTCAACTGCACCTCTTAATCTCCTTCTGAGCACCTCTTTAGTGCCATGGAAGCTCCTGCTGCTAATCAAGGATTTCCTTGTGTACGAGAACGTGATGGAGGCAGACATACTGAAGTAATACTTTTAAGGTCTGTTGTGGTTTGAACTCAGTTGGCAGCCAATCACCATATGGCCAGTTGTTTACTTCCCTCACCGCCCCACGCCCCCCCCCCCCCCCCCCCCAGTGAAATAGGGGAGGGACAAAAGAAAAAATCTGTAGGTTGACTAAAAAAATGTACTAACAAAACCAATAGTAAGTCCAAAACAGGTAAAAAGCAGCAGTGGCTTACCAAGTGTGGGAACAGGTACACAGCCCACCCCAGCAGTGATCTGGCCACACCAGAAAATCCCACCACGGTGACCTGGAAACTGAAAACAGCATGTGGGCAAGCACACGTCTGCCTATGCACTGAGCATGATGTCACACGGTATGGAATACTCCAGTGATCGATCTGGACCTAGACCTCTAGCTGTGCTCCCTCTCAGCCCAGGGAAAGTTAACTCTACCCTGGCTGAAACCAGGACAAGGTCCAGTATAAAAATGACTGTAAACAGAACTGGAATAAACCTTTTATAGTTCTGTTGGTTTTACTGATACACACCAAGGCACTATCTCACTCCACATGCCTAGGCTGTCACTGAGTAAACAAAATTTAGACTTGATACAATCTAAATTCCAAACACAGTCCATACTGCCATACAAGTCATATGGATTCCCAGGAGTCAGACAGCTGACCTTCTTACGGAGTCAAAAGTCCATATTGTTTTCCACTTCAAATGTCCTCTAATTCTAAATTGTTAGAGAAAAAAAATAATTCTAAGTAGTGTACAGTGTTCACCAAAAGCTGTTTGCAATGAGTAACAGTCAGTCCTTCTGAACTCTTTAAGAGTTCATACTATAGAATTGTCTCTTGTATTAAACCTACAGGAAATATTGCTATTAAAGGCTTCATATCTCCTAGGATTCATAAGTCTTGTATGGATGGTTCTCTTGGGATTTTTAGTCCCCCAAAGTGTCTAAGTTAATGACTGTCAAGATTAGTGCACTGATATTGTCAGTAACCATGAGAATTTCAGTAAATATGTGAATATTTAAATTACATTTAAACCAAAGCCAAAACCAAAACCAAAAACTTCAAAGCTTAAAAAACCAAACAAACCACCACTTCATGTATTTTCATTGTCACTGTTCATGTATTAATTGCTGTGATATGTGCAATTGCTTGTTACTTTGTTAAATTGTATTTAATTTATTGCTTTTATGCATGGTTGTTTTTCTCAGGCTGCTTTACCAAACTAATCTGTTCTTGAACATGTACACCCTTAGCTTACTGATAATTAAAGTTTCTCATTACTGAAAATAAATTGCACGCTTATCTACCACTTTCCAAGAATATAAAACAAGTGAGACAATGAACTTGATATATCCCTGAAAGGGATTTCCCTGACTGCATAGAATTTTTTTCATGGACGTTAAGTATCCTCTTTGCTTTAATGCCATCTGTGCTCAGAGACACTGAACTAAAACATAATGATCCTTCTTTCCCTCAAGGGAGGGAAATCAGCAATCCACAAGCTGACGCAAGTTAGCATAACATCTATTGTTAACATGACAGTATAGTACATGGTCTTAACTCTTGTAACCCTTCCCCCTCCCAGAAACAGGGGGATGAATGCTCATACTTTCATAATTACAGGAGACAATCCATGGAGTAGTTTAGCCTGCTGCAAGGAAACCATTATGTAGACTGCCTTTATTCCCACATCTTAGAACTAGAGTAAACATGGCTTCAGTAGAAGCTTAATATTTATTTCCCCTTCATCTGCTTCTAAATAAGGGTGATCAAAAGTATGTAACTGCCTCCTTAAAAGTACCAGTTCACCATTTTTCCAGTGCAGAATGCAAGACCATCAAGTGAAGTTGGGAGAAACGGGATTCAAAACAGAGGTAGTAGCACTCTGGAAGTTCCAGTCAATGTATGCTCTCAGGCAAAACATGTGTCGGGGTTCAATGAAAGAGTGAGCAAAGACTTTAAACATAGATCCTTTAAAGACTTGTAGATAGATAAACCACGTCAGATTCACAAAGCTTCCCTCAGGAGAAAAAAAAAAAAAAAAAAAAAAAAAAAGGTGTGAGGCTTGGGAGAGTACCTGGGAAAAGTACAAAAGATATTTGCCCTGTTAATATTGCATCTGCTCAGTGGCTACTGTTGTAGAAGGATATGCCATTGTCAGGAGTTCAAGTACACCTCTTATTTTCTAGTCCACCATTCAATTCCCTAAGAATATTGAATAGTGCTGGATTCAGAGCTGAGTCCCTGCACTGTATCCCTGCACTTGATCTCTGTCCAGCCTGACAGTGAATGCTACAGTAACAGTCAAACAATAGCTTTGCAAACATGGGATCTAGACTATGTTCACATACTTTGTAAGGGTGTCAGATGACTGTACCAAAATACCAATACACTGTTTACCAATATGACACTTACTGCTTTTCCCCTACTGAAAAACCTTTTGCATTCATTCTTAGCAAACTCATGTTGAATGTTTTTCTTGGATTCTTCCAGATTCAAATATTTTATTTGGTCATTGTCCACAGACTTTTTCCCTGGGAACTGAAGATAATGGCAGTTAGTTTTCAGTTCTTTTCTTTTCATTTTTAAAGGTAGATAATACATTTGTTGTTGTTCATTCTTCCATTGCCTCACTAAATGTTCACAAGTCCTCAGAGATAACTACTGCTCACTCTGAGACTGCTGTAGGAGCTTCTTCAAGGAGGACAAAGGTCTGTAGTTTAATATTAAGCTGATCTGAGAACACGTTACTTACACAGGCACTAATTCATTCTTTCCCTCTTACATACTGAGGTGTTACGCTAGCGATACAGAGAAATGATTATTTGCTTTGCAACTTAGTTACTTATAGCAACACTAATAACAACTACTTTACAAATTATTTACTTATAGATTTATACCAACTTATGTTTTGAATATTGCTAATATTGCTTAATAATCCTACTTGCCCAGACTATTCTGTGAAATTTTACCAAGGACTACTATGTTCATTAAAACAAAGCAGTTTACTGTGGAAAGGTACCAAGAACTACAATGTTAAGCAAAAATAAGAAACATGTTCTTGGAAAGCAAATCTGCTCTAACAAGTTGAGTCTTTGTAGAGGATAGATAGCCATATATAGTCAGTAAAAACTAATATGTTACTGCTTTCAGATAGAGGGGATAAACTTGCTGGAACCGCTCTTGTTATTAAAGAAATTGGCTAAGAGAATCTGCGCATACTCCAAGGAAAAGTACAAGGTGAAGGAAGAAGACTGTGAGCCTTTCTCTGAAAGACCCCCGAAGATGCCCACCAGGAAGCAATGTGCAGGTGCAAAGAGAACATAAACTGCTGACACCAGCCTTTCAAACTAACCCAGCCTTACTTATGCATATGTAGATTTGTATTATGTAATTCCATGAACATGTATATCCACACTCTATAAGTTTCTGGTAGAATATGTTGTTAGTGTGCAAGCTTTGTGGAGAAACCCCCTTGCACCCTGGTGCCGGAATAAACATACCTGCTTTATAACGCTTACTGAGGTGTAGAGTTTGTTTCCACGCATCACTAGATTTCTGGTTGTGGTTGATGTCTTTGGTAAAGATAACTATCAAAAGATACTAACTTTGGGCTTCTCAACTTCATGTGCCACTAATTTTTCTTGTCCTTTTATCAGTCAGCAAACTCCTCCCTTGTTCTTCTGTTTACTGCTAATACACTAATAAAATGACTCCATGGTACCATGGTAGTTTTGTTCTTAATTTCTGTTTTGTTTTTTCTTAAACTTATATTGTACATACAGAATCATCTGTGTTGGAAAAGACCCTGAAGATCATCTAGTCCAACCATTAACTTACTGACAGTTCCCAACGACACCATAACCCTCAGCGCTATGTCAACCTGACACTTAAACACCTCCAGGGATGGGGACTCCACCACCTCCCTGGGCAGCTCATTCCAACACCTAACAACCCCTTCTGGAAAGAAATGCTTCCCAATATCCGGTGTAAATTACCGATAGTAAATCACACCACATAGCCAGTTGTTTACTCCCATGCCCCCCCCCCCCCGTGAAATAGGGAAAAGACAAAAAAGAAGACATATGTAGGTTAAATAAAAAGAACTTTGAGGCCATTATCTCTTGTCCTATCGCTTGCTAGTTGGTTAAAGAGACTCATCCCCAGCTCTCTGCAACCTCCTTTCAGGGAGCTGTAGAGGGTGATGAGGTCTCCCCTCAGCCTCCTCTTCTCCAGACTAAACACCCCCAGTTCCCTCAGCCGCTCCTCCTATGACCTGTGCTCCAGACCCTGCACCAGCTTCGTTGCCCTTCCCTGGACACGCTCGAGTCATTCAATGTCCTTTGTGTAGTGAGGGGCCCAAAACTGAACACAGGAATCGAGGTGCGGCCTCCCCAGTGCCGAGTACAGGGGTCAGATCCCTTCCCTGTCCCTGCTGGCCACGCTATTGCTGACACAAGCCAGGATGCCATTGGCCTTCTTGGCCCCCTGGGCACACTGCTGGCTCCTGTTCAGCCGGCTGTCAATCAACACCCCCAGGTCCCTCTCTGACTGGCAGCTCTCCAGCCACTCCTCCCCAAGCCTGTAGCGCTGCTGGGGGTTCTTGTGGCCCAAGGGCAGCCCCCGGCATTTGCCCTTACGGAAACTCCTCCAGTTGGCCTCAGCCCATGGCTCCAGCCTGTCCAGGTCTCTCTGCAGAGCCTCCCTACCCTCGAGCAGATCAACACTCCCACCCAACTTGGGGTCATCTGCAAACTGACTGAGGGTGCACTCGATCCCCTCGTCTAGATCATCAATAAAGATGTTAAACAGGAGTGGCCCCAAAACCGAGCCCTGGGGGATACCACTCGTGATTGGCCACCAACTGGAACTCTGTTCACTACAACTCTCTGGGCCCGGCCATCCAGACAGTTTTTTACCCAGAGAAGTGTGTGCCCATCCAAGCTGCAAGCAGCCGGCTTCACCAGGAGAATGTTGTGGGAAGCAGTGTCAAAGGCCTTGCTAAAGTCAAGGTAGACAACATCCACAGCCTTTCCCTCATCCAACAAGCAGGTCGCTCTGTCGTAGGAGGAGATCAGGTTTGCCAAGCAGGACCTGCCTTTCATAAACCCATGCTGACTGGGCCTGAGCATCTGGTTGTCCCCCATGTGTTGTGTGATGGTACTCAGGATGAGCTGCTCCATCAGCTTCCTGGGCACCAAAGTCAAGCTGACAGACCTGTAATTTCCCAGATCATCCTTTCAACCCTCCTTACAGATGGGCATCACATTGGCCAATTTCCAATCAGTTGGGACCTCCCTGCTCAGCCAGGACTGCTGGTAAATGATGGAAAGCGGCTTGGCGAGCACCCCAGCCAGCTCCTTCAGCACCCTCGGGTGTATCCCATCTGGTCCCATAGACTTGTGTGTGTCTGTGTGATGCAGCAGGTCACTGACTGTCTCCTCCTGGATTGTGAGCTGGTTGTTCTGCCAGTCTCTGTCTTCTGGCTGAGGAGGCTGGATTCCCTCAGCACAACTAGTCTTGTTATTAAAGACTGAGAAGACATTAAGCACCTCAGCCTTTTCCTCATCACTCATTGCCATGTTTCCTTCTGCGTCTAGCAGGGGATGGAGGCTCTACCTGGTCTTTCTTTTGCTGCTCACATACTTACAGAAACATTTCTTGTTATCCTTGACTGCTGAAGACAGATTCATTTCTAGCTGTGCTTTAGATCTCCTGATTTCCACCCTGCATAGCCTCACAGCACCTTTGTAATCATTGTGAGTGGCAAGTCACTTCTTCCAAAGGCTGTAAATTCTCCTTTTCTCCCTGAGTTGCAGCGAAAGCCCCTGTTTAGCCAGGGTGGTCTTCTCTGGCATCAGCTTCTCTTACAGCACCTGGGGACTGCCTGCTCCTGAGCCATTAACTCTTCCTTCTGAAAGAGCACCTAGCCTTCCTGGGTCCCAATAAACTTCAGGACCATCTCACAAAGAATTCTGTCAAGCAGTTGCCTAAACAGGTCGAAGCCAGCCCTTTGGAAGGCCAGGATGTCACTTCTGTTGCCCCCTCTCCTGGCCTCTCTCAGAAGAGAGAACTCTATTATTTCATGATGGCTGTGCCCTAGTTGGCCTCCAGCTGCCACATCCTCCACCAGCCCTTCTCTGTTCACAAAGAGGAGATCCAGCAGGGCACCTTCTCTTCTCAGTTTGCTCACCAGCTCATTCCAGGAATTTCCGGGACTGGTTCCACTCTGCTGTGTTGTATTTCCAGCAGATGTCTGGGAAGATAAAGTCACACACAAGAACAAGGGCAAGCGATTGTCAGATTTCTTCTAAGTGCCTACAGAATATTTCATTCTCCTCTCTGTCCTTGTTGGGTGGCCTATAGCAGACTCATACTACAACATCTGCCCTCTTGGCCTTTTCAGTGTTTCTAATGCAAAGACACTCCACTCTGTCTTCAATATACCTGTGTTCAAAGCAATCAGAACAGTCCCGAACATACAGCACCACCCCACCACCTCTCTTACTTTGTCTATTCCCTCTAAAGAGTTTGTAGCCATCAACTGGCGCAGTCCAGTCATGGGAGACATCCCACCATGTTTCTGTAATAGCCACAGCATCATAATTTTCCTGTTTCATCACGACTTCAAGCTCCTCCTGTTTGTTACCCATGCTGTGTGCACTGGTATACACGGACTTCAGATGGGCTCATGTCCCCATCACCATTTTGCATTTAGAGGTCCTAAGTCCAGCCTGACATTTCACAGTTGTTCCCACGGTTACTGATCCATCACTATCCCTTGCATCTTTGTTGTGCTGTATGTCTCCATCCCTTGCCTCCACTGAGATGGCAGAGTGAAGGTCGTTGCTGGCACACCAGCCCACAAACTCTGATGATCTTCTCTGGGGCTTATATCTGGGCGTTCCTGTTCTACCCCCTTCCCACTTCAAATCTAGTTTAAAGCTCTCTCAATGAGCCCAGCTAGCTCCTGCCCCAAGATCCTTTTCCCCCTCCACACAGGGGCTTCCCATCCAATGCCAAAAGTTCTAGCGTCCTGTATACTAACCTAACCTGTGACTGAAAAATCCAAAGCCCTGTCGGTAACAGCAGTCTCAGAGCCACAAGTTCATCTGTTGAGTTCTCCTCAGTATTCTTCCTCATCCATACCTGCAACTGGAGGGATGGAGGAGAACACGATTTGTGCCTCTGACCCCTTAACCTGTTACCGCAAGGAACTGAAATCTCTCTTCACTGATTTTGGACTTCTTTTGGTAATATCAGCGCTACTCACCTGAAAAACGAAGAGAAGGTAGTAGTCCTTGGGTCTCACTAGAGTGGGGAGTTTTGCCATGACGTTCTTGACTCGTGCCCCAGGGAGGCAGCAGACTTCCCTATGAAGCAGGTCCAGTCTGCATATGGGGCCTTCGACACCCCTCAGAATGGAGTCACCCACTACAATGACCCTTCTGGGGTTCTTTTCAGAATTGGTTTTAATACCTGGTCTAGGGCAACCCAGCCTTGGTGGACCTTCATCTTCCTCCTTATTTGGCTCATTTTCTTCATCCTTCTCTGTTTCAATCACAAGTTCCTGGGCCCCGTATGAACTGTAAAGGGACACCATGGAAGGTGAGGGAGTTCGGGAGTGGTTTTTCCTGCCTCCCTGAGCAGGGACCTGTTTCCAGTCTCCTCCACCTCTTAAGTCCCCTCCTTCTGCCTGGTAGCAAGAGGGTGAGGGATCGCCTGGCTCTTTTGGAGCCTCCATTTGCTCCTTTTGCTTCAGGGGTGCTAAGGTGTACTCCACCAATACACTCATCTGACCTAGTTTCCAGTTCCTGTACATTTTCCTCCTGGTCTTGAAGAGAATGAAGCTCTATCTTTAAGACATCTTTTATCTTTCCTCTGCAATGGGGTGGTTTTCACTTGCACATTTTTTAATGAAAACATGTATGACCTCTGTAAATTCAACATTGTCTCTGTGTGTGAGTCATATTCTAAGCATGACCACAAGATAGTACAGCTCAGAAAATCTAAGGACTTTCCCATCCCATATCTGGACCTCTGTAGGGCTTATTTTGGAGGTCAGCACCAACATGCTCAGACAGATATACTGGGAGCTTTCATTTCATAGGAAGATGCAGTAGTATTCTTAGTATTCTTGGGCCTTTCCAGTAGTGGGTGAGTACTCATCAGAAGTCTTGTGCATCCCTGTATCCTATACAAGTGACCCAAGTTTTCTTTTGGTCTGACAAATGGTTTCAAGTAACAATAACCATTCATTACCCTTGCAGATTTTCAAGTGCATTTTTTTTCACTGATAGACAGGGTCAAATATTTGAGACCACTCAATACTTCAGAAGTACTCTTTATCTAGAAAACTTATATTTTCTTTCACCCGAAAGACAGAAATACTTCACCCACAATCATGCGCAATAAATACTGTCAGTTTATTACTTAGAAGAAAAAATGTTAAAGTACTTAGCAAAACTGTCTTATTATTACTGTATTTCTACACTAGAAAGGAATTAGAATCTTAGACTTCTGGGGTGAGCCTTAAATTAGCACTTCACAGCAAGAAAAGACATTAACTCTACAGTACAAAAATGACTGCATCATACATCATAGATCACCAAGCTTGTAGTTTTCAAGGTTTCCATACTAAAAATACAATTTAATTAGGATTATAAACTGTGCAATGCTTTACTGCCATCTATTTAATGTAAAGATGTCCAGATTTTGGTATGATAAATATCCATTCTTCATCTAATATCCAAAGGCATCCATTGCTGATCATCTGTCTCTGTGTAAACTGTGATAGAATTTATAATATAAACCATTATTATTGGGATGATTAAGTACAAAGAGCCGAATCCTGCTCTCTGTGTAGCAGCCTAAATGCAGGTTAACACTATTAGCTTTCATGACATTATCTTACACCTACGTTGGAAGGCAACAGGTTTTCAGTCATAGACATGCTCGTAACAGAGCTTAAGAATGCTCCATCTGCCTGTAGTCTGATGTTAGAATCACATAATGGTTTGTGTTGGAAAGAACCTCTAAAGATCATCCAGTCCAACCCCCTGCAATAAGCAGGGACAACTTCACTGCCCAGATCAGCTTGCTCAAAAGCCCTGTCCAACCTATCCTTGAACACCTCTAGGGATGGGGCATCCACAACTTCTCTGGGCAACCTGTTCCAGTGTCTTACTACCCTCATCTTAAAAAAGTTCTTCCTTATGTTCAATCTAAACCTACCCTCTTTCAATCTAAACCTGTTGTTTCTTGCACTGTCACTACAGGCATTGATCAAAGATCTCTTGCCATCTTTCTTGTAAGTATTGAAAGGCTGCAATAAGTTCTCCCTGGAGCCTCCTCTCCCCCAGGCTAAGCAACCTGAGCTCTCTCAGCCTTTTCTCATAACAGAGGTGTTCCAGCCTTATGACTGTTTTCATGGCCTTCCTCTGGACCTACTCCAAGAGGTCCATGTCTTTCTTGTGCTGGGGTTCTCAGAGCTGGGTGCAGTATTCTACGGAGGGTCTCACCAGAGCAGAATAGAGGGGCAGAATCACATTCCCTGACCTGTTGGCTACATTTCTTTTAATGCAGTCCAGTTACTCTTGGTATTCTGGGTTGCAAAATCACATTGCTGGCTCATGTCCAATTTTTTGTCTACCAGGATCCCCAAGTCTTTCTCTGTAGGGCTGCTCTCAATCCCTTCATCCCCTAGCCTGTATTGATACTGAGGATTGCCCCAACCCAGGTGTAGGACCTTACATTTGGCCTTGTTGGACTTCAGGAGTTCACATGGGCTGACTCCTCAGGCCTATCAAGGTCCTTCTGGATGGTGTACTCCAGCCCCACACAGTCTCTCTGGTTTAACTCCAGCCCCACACAGTCTCTTGCTCACTCCCCCACAGTGGGATGGGGGAGAGAATCGCAACAGTGCAAGAGAGAAAACTCATGGATTGAGATAAAGACAGTTTAATAAGTAAAGCAAAAGCTGTGCACACAAGCAAAGCAAAACAAGGAATTAATTCATCACTGTCCATCAGCAGGTGGGTGTTCAGCCATCTCCAGGAAAGCAGGGCTCCATAAGCATAACAGTTACTTGAAAGACAAATACCATCACTCCAAACATCACCCCATTCCTTCTTCTTCCTCAGGTTTATATGCTGAGCATGACGTCATATGATGGGGGATAACCCCTTGGTCAGCTGGTGTCAGCTGTCCTGGCTGTGTCCCCTCCCACCTTCTTGTGCACCCCCCAGACTACTCACTGGTGGGGTGGTGTGAGAAGCAGAAAAGGCCTTGGCTCTGTGTAAGCACTGCTCAGCAAGAACTAAAACATCCCTGTGTTGTCAACACTGTTTTCAGCAGTCCAAATGCAAAACATAGCCCTATACTAGCTACTGTGAAGAAAACTCGTTCTATCCCAGCCAAAACCAGCACAGATTATATCCCTTCCGCCTAGCAAATCAACTACACTACTCAGCTACATGTCAACTGCCAATGTGCTGATTGTACACTTGATCCCTCTGTCTGTATCATTGATGAAGATACTGAATAGCATTGGTCCCAGTATGAACCCTTGAGGGACACCATTTATTACTGATTTCCACTTGAACATTCAGCCTGTAACTCTTTGGATGTGACCTTCAAACCCCTATCTCTCCAATTTAGAGGTAAAAATGTTGTGGAGGACCATAAAAAAGGCCTTATAAAAGTTCAGGTAGATGACATCCATAGCTCTTCCCTTGTCCACTGATGGAGTTGATCAGCATTCGCTGGTCACAGCAGCATGAGAACACAGATCACTGTGACTCTTCCGCCATTATTATGAGTGCTGCCAGACAGATCAGGCACTTCCAGGGCATCATTGCAGAGCACACACTATCCCAAAGATACAGATAATGCATGCACCTCCAACAGTAACCTCAGTATCCTACTGAGGCTTTCATTAATCTCCTGTCCTTAATGAAAACCCAAAGAAATCAGAATGTATGACTATAAAGCAGTCTGGGGAGTGTTTACATGGAAGGGAGGCTAGGAAACTCACAGTGAATGTCACTACAGCAATATCTGTCTGAACCCAGCAGATTATGCCAGTCCTATAGTAAATTAGAGTATCCAGTCACTACATTTTCTCTGCCATCCAAGCCTCAACATTCAGTAAGCCTTCATTCCTTGTCCACAGACCCAAAACCCGACATGATTCCTCCCATAGTTGTTTCTCTCACAGCTGCTATGGCTGTGGGAAAAACAGTCACAGAGGGTCCATCCACAGTTCAGAGAGGTCAAGAGTGGGAATGGGAAACCGGGGAAGAAAGCAAATGTCTGCAATGGTTGGGTTCTTTGTAACAGAATAATGGAGCACACAGCCCACCAGAGACAGTGGCGTACCAAGACTAAGTACAAATGACACAGGCAGCTGCTTGGAAAAATTTATTTCCAGGCTGCATAAACCAGTTCAGTTTTTCATACTGAAAGATTTACCTTTTGTACTTACTATGAAATCATACTTAGGACAAAACCAGAAGGATTCTTGTCCTGATTTCAGCTGGGATAGAATTTTTATTCTTAGTAGCTAGAATAGTGCTGTGTTTTAGATTCAGTATGGGATTTGGTATGAGAAGAGTACTGATAATAGACCAGTGTTTATGGTTATGGCTAAGAGATCAAGGACTCTCCAACTCCCCATGTCCTGTCCATGTGCAGGTGTGCAAGAAGCTGGAAGGGAGCACGGCCAGAGCACCAGACCCAAATTGGCCAATAGAATATTTAATATCATGTAACATCATGCCCAGTATATAGATGATGGTCAGCCAAGAAGTTCTCTCTCTCCCTCTCTTCCAGGATTGCGATTTCAGGATTTTCTGTCCTCTGGGATTGCTAGCTGGGAATAGCCTGGGCACCAGTTGGTGGGTGGTGAGCAATTGCATTGTACATCACTCATTTCTATAGTCTATTAATACTATCATTATTGTCATTATTATTTTTACTTTATTTTATTTCAATTATTGAACTATTTTTTGTCTCAACTTATGAGTCTCCTTATGTTTATCACTCCAATTCTCTCCCCCATACCCTGAGCAGATGAGAGTGAGCAAGCAGCTGTGTGGTGTTTGGCTGCAGCCGGGTTTAAACCACAACAGTGCTTTCTGGAAAAGAAGACTAGCTGAAACCAGGACAATTCTTTAAAAATTTGTTTTAGAAAATCTACAGAAATACTAAGGTGGATACTGCTTAGTGGTAGATAACTCTGCAATAAAGTTTATTACATTCTGTGGGACTTACTTTTCAGCAGACAGGAGTTTGTGGACACAATAACTGTTCTAAATCTCTATGCTCGTTCTCTAGCAGGTCCAAGACAGTCTCACTGCTTGTTTTTTTGGAAACAGTAAGAATGTTCTATTTGCTCTTAAGGAATATTATGTACATACATACATGGGTTGGGAAATCTCAGAATGGGCTATGAAAAAACAGGCTTCCTGAAATACAACACACAGTCTGAATAAGGTAAGCAGTTAATTTTTAGGAAACAATCCATTCTCATCAATATGTTCATGTGCTTAAATCAAATAACAAGCAGTGTAGAACTTCTGCCCAATAGCGATTGGAATTCTACCAGATCTTAATGGAAAAAGTTCCAAAAAATAGCCTCAAAAGAATATATTTAAAGCTAAAATTGTACCAACAGTTTTTTCAATTATAAATCTGTGTTCTGCCATCTGTGTAAATGGAGGCAACATGCATTCTCATGCTGGATCACTTATCTGCATAAGTCAGGCTTCAGATCCACACCACGTAACATTCTAATCCTTAATGCACTTGTTGTATAGGTCTGCTGTGTGCAGAGATAAAAGCATTATTAATAGTGTCCCAAAGCAGTTCACAAAACATCACTTATTATCCCTGTAAGCAAGAAGTGAAAAGAAATCTGTAACTTTGCAGGTTTTGAGAAAAATATATAGTATAGATGAGTAATTGGATATAATTTCTCTTACTCAAATATTACTAATATTTACAGTCCCATAATCTGTTTCATAAACTTTACAAATTATGTGCTGAATTAAAAGAAAATTTATTGGTGTTGAACACATTTTACTTATTTACTTATGATTAAAAATGTTATCACTGTACAGATGAACAACAAATCTGGAAGGTTTTTGTGATGCTCCTTGTAAAAGATAAGAAGCAGGCAACACACCAGGGACTCTATTTCAGCCACAAAGCTTTAAAGTCCCTATCACTTCCTGTCATTTGAAGAACATTGTGCGGAAGAGGTAGGATGCTATCTCTGTCTCAGTTGCAACTCAGATTAATCCATCATGGTGCAGATCCCCGACTGCACTTCTGTATTCAGTCAACACCTGATACAGAAAATAGGTCACTAAGTGAGGAGATGCTATTGCTTGTTGTAATTAACAAGACTTTTGAAATAATTGTCTGAGAATCATAAAGAGAAAATGCTTTGCTGAAAATATTGGCCAGATAATGAAATAAGAAGGGAATTACTGTCAGCATAATAGCATCTTTATGTAAGAAAGGAAATGACTGCTGTAGCATTGGGAAGAGCATTATAATTGACTTCACAACTGGCAAAGACTTCGGACTGATGCCTTGATTGTCTTCCCTTGACAAGAGCAGGTGTCCTGGCTTTGGCCTTGCTGTTTTTAAACAGCCTGGGCTTTGCAACCAGCAGTGATGCAAGCCAGTATTTTTGCAGGACCACTGAGGGGCGATAAATAGCATAAATAAATTAATATGCAGCATTTAATATCAAATTACAAATAAGGCTATAGCATAAGGTAAATAGTACTTGTTACAGCATGATTCATATGAGGTACAGAGATGTAAGTGGCACACCCTCGCAATAGTACTGGTGTTATCCCTTTCAAAACATTTTCTGGAAATGGGAAGCTTTGTGGGAACTTCTATTTTATCATTGTGCTATTCATTCACCCAGCTTAAAATTAGAATTCAGTTTTGAACAGGTGTGCTGGGTTTGTGTGTGTGACAGGGGTTTTTGGTAGCAGGGTAGTGGGCTACATCAGTAGCCCCTGTGAGAAGCTTCTCAGAAGTTCTCCTGGCTCCAAGTTGGACCCAACTCTGGCCAAGGAGCTAATTAGTGACAGTGTCCACACCTCTGTGATAACATACTTAAGAAGGGGAATCTGGGTGGAGGAGTTGGAGTTGTGAGGAGCTGTGAAGGAGATAGCCATGCAAACACCAAGGTCAGTGCAAGGAAGGAGGGGAGGGGAGGGGAGGTGTACTGGAGCAGAGATCCCCCTGCAGCCCTTGGTGAGAGGGCAGGCTGTGCCCCTGCAGCTGATGGAGGTCACCAGTGGAGCAGATGCCCACCTGCAGCCTGTGGAGAACCCCACACCAAAGTAGATGGCTGTGCCCAAAGAAGGCCAGGACTCTGTGGGAAACCCCTGCTGTTGTAATTTGGTGCTGGGAGGATTGAAACATGCAAGAGGGACACACACTGGAGGAGTCTGGGAATAGCTGCAGCCTGTGGGAAGGACTCATGTTGGAGGAAGTTTATGAAGGACTGCCTCCCATGAGAGGAACCCCATGCTGGAGCAGCAGAGAAGTGCAAGGAGTCCTCCCCGTGAGGAGGAAGGAGTGGCAGAAACAACATATGAGGGACTGACGGCAACATCCATCTCCTGCCCCTCCCTGTGCCACTGAAGGGGGAGGAGGTGAAGAAATCAGGAGCAAAGCTGAGCCCAGGAAGAAGGGAGTGGTAGGAGGAAGGTGTTGCTAAGACGTAGTTATACTTCTCACTGTTCTGCTCTGTTTGTTAAGTGGTGGTGTTGGTGTTTGAATTAAACTGATGTTCTTTTTCTTCCCTTAATGAGTCTGTCTTTTGCCTGTCGCCATAATGAATGAGTCATTCCTCCCTATCCTTATTTTGATTCCCGAGCCTTTTGTTTTATTTTCTCGTTCCCATTCCTGAAAGGGGAAAGGGGTGAGTGAGTGGGTGCAGTCATCAAAACTAGTCAGCATGGAATCACCTAGGAGAAGTCATGCTTGACCATCTTAAGAAACTTCTATGATTAAATGACTGGCTTGGTAGATGAGGGGAGAGCAGGGAATATTGTCTACCTAGATTTCAGGAAGACTTTCAACAGCATCTCCCATAAGGTCCTCACAGAGAAGCTGAAAACTATAGGCTGAATGAACAAGCAGTGAAGTGGATTGAAAACTGTCTGAATAGCCAGACCCAGAGGGTGGTTATCAGTGGAACAAAGTCTAATTGGAGGCCAGTAACTAGCAGTGTGCCCCAGGGGTCAATACTGGGTCCAGTCCTGTTTAACATCTTCATCAACGATTTGGATGATGGCGCAGAGTGCACCCTCAGCAAGTTTGTTGATGCCACCAAACTGGGAGGAGAGGCTGATACACCAGAGGGTTGTGCTGCCATCCAGAGGGACCTGGACAGACTGGAGAAATGGGCTGACAGGAACCTCATGAATTTCAGCAAAGAGAAATGCAAAGTCCAACGCCTGGAAAGGAACGACCCCAGGCATCAGTACCTGCTGGGGGCCACCCAAATGGAAAGCAGCTTTGTGGAAAAGGGGAGATCTCATCAATGTATATAAATACCAGAAGGTATGGTGCAAAGAGACATAGTCAGACTCTTCATGGTGCCCAGTGACAGGACCAGAGACAAAGGGCACAGACTGAAATGCATGAGGTTTTCTCTGAACGTCAGGAAACAGTTTTTTGCTGTGAGGGTGACTGAACAGTGGCAGAGATTGTTCAGAGAGGTCATGGAGTACCCCTGCTTGGAGGTATTAAAAAATCATCTAGACATATTCCTGGGCAACCATTTTGTTATTCTCTGATTCCTCTAATCAAGCAAATTTTTGTATTTCTGGGGAGGTGAGACCAGAGAAACCACTAGTTTGATCCACAGTAGCTGTGTTCACTAATCTTACCCCTCAGTACAGCTGAGCTCACCTGAAGAAACAGAAGGATTTTCTGGCATGCTAAAAAGAAAACAATCATTCCTCCCTCAGCTCCTGCTGAATTTCCTGATTGTCAAACCCAATCTGTGGAACTGGATACTAGCTGCACAGTTCACCACTTTGTAAATACATATAAATATGAACTATTCCTGCCTGGTGTTAGTCATATGAAATGGAATCCTACCAGTCCTCTGATAAGTGAAAATTATGGTCTCCAGACCATTGTGCAAAGGCATCCAGCTGTCAGGTTGGCAGACCTGGCCTGAACATTCCTACCAGGACACTAGCATTTATTCTGTATCTCCTTCTTTACTAATGAACCTTCCCATTCTTGGTAAGACCCTTGGCTCCTTTGATACTGTTAGTTTCTTTTAGCAAGGGAAGTGTGTTCAGGCTAGACAGAGGTGGTTTCACATCAGAAACATATTTTAGAGAGGCATCTTCTGTGTCAGGGAAGAAAATTTGAAGTGTCTTCACACCTTTTAAATATAAAAACATACTGAAATTTCAAATCCTTATTAATGCAGAAAATGCTATCTCCTTTTATCAGCATGTTCAGTTACACAAATTTTATAAAATGAATTCTCCCCAGACAGACATTTGAAGAAATTTCTCATTAACCTATTTATAAAAGCATATCAATCTGGAAAGAATCAAGAAAGATTTTAACAAGATATTTTTAGTTTGCTAAGATTGCAGTGTTTGTTGATTTTCCATTTTGTTAATTTAGTAGACCTCCTGAATTCTTACATGGATTCAGAACTTTTTAATGGCCAAGAATAAATACTATTATATCATTAAGGATTCTGAACTAGACTGACATACTAGAGCACAATTTTTACAGTTAGACTTAAATTCTGTGGTGATAATTTAATACAGAATTCAAATCTTTATTCTCCTTTAAAAAGTAAAATTAATTTCTGCTCTCAGAAATCAACAACTTACCTATAAGAGACTTGTGAAAGGTTAGGAACTGGTTTTTATGTAAAGGGCCATTGAAACACAGCAATGCAAGCAAGGCTTTTTTGTTTAAATTCTATATTTAATTATCTTTTCAAGCTTCCAAAGTAGCGGTGATGACTTGCTGGTTTCATGTCCTGATTTTGAAAAAAACCCATCTTCCTTCTTGTCATCTTGTTTCTTTTGGAAGACAGTATATACAACTATTAGATGAATCTAGCTGAGTACACCTGCCAGCCATTGACCATACACACTCTGCCACCAAACACACAGTGACATGTTCACATTCTATGGAGGCTGACTTTGAGGTTTTCTCCCAGTTTTCCTCTATTGTTTATAAGTAATCACTGATTAAAAACATTCTCACATAGGACAGTAATATCACAGTAATTATTCTATTTAGAACTTTTAGGAAAGCATGAAGCAGTAATTGGACTCAAGCTGAAGTAGGAAAGAGGCAAAAAGGGGAATGAATAAAGATGCTAAGTGGATTTGATTACAGCTTTACCTTCAGCTGGAAAAATTCACATTATGTGGCCATAAGGGTTCCTTCCACAACATAAAATGGTGACCAGTACTACAGAAAGTTATGCTGTACTATGCTATCAGAATCAAAATATTCCATACCTGAGGCTTAGAGAACCTCAAGTAAATTCCCAGCCTTTGGCAAGACTCGAAACTATATTATCAGATTAAAAGTGCAATTTCCAGTCTAACTGTGAACGTTGGAATAGATCACATGGACCAAACATGTATTTTCTATGGATCAGGAATTATTATGAAATTTAGGAGGAAAAAAAAAGAAAAAAGAAAATTACTTTGGAAGCAAGGCCAGGCTACATAGAACTACAGAGGTTGTTTGCCACTGTAGGGAGAAAATTCATATGACCAAAGCTCGATTGGAGTCAGTCTCACTTTGGTGCCTTGTAATACTATTGAGAATATTATCTGGGAGTTATTGAAAAACACTTGAAAGACAATTCTGTCATCAGTCAAAGCAAAATCAAGTTCATGAAAAGAAAGGCATGCCTTTCGAACTCAATATCCTTTGATGACAAGGTTACTGCCTAGCAGACAAAGGAAAGGCAATGGATCTGGATTTTTTTTATTTTAGCAAATCTTTTCATACTGTCTCTCACAGTATCCTCCTGGACAAAGTGTCCAGCATACAACTGGACACATACACAATATGATGGATGAACAATTGGCTGAAGGGTTGGGTTCAAAGGGTTGTAGTAAATGGAGTAACCTTTGGCTGGTGACCAGTCACTAGTGTTATTCTCCAGGGTTCAATGTAGGGTTTCTATGTTTTTATGAGTTACTTGGACAGAGAAGTTGAGTGTATACCGAGTAAATTTGCTGGTAATACTAAATTAGGAAGAGATATTTATTTCCTTGAGAATAGAGATGCCTTACAGAGAGATATTAATAGATTAGAGTGCTGGGCAATTACCAGCTGTATTAAATTTAACAAGAACAAATGTCATATTATGCACCTGGGACAATGTAGTCCTGAATGTATGTATAGACTGAGGGACAAGAGACTGGAGTGTAGCCTTGCAAAAAGGGATCTGGGGTTTATTGGTTGATGGTTATCTCAATGTGAGTCAATAACGTGCCCTGGCAGCCCAAAGGGCCAACTGTATCCTGGTGTCCCTTAGGCACAGTATAGCTAATTGATCAAAAGATGCAATTGTCTCAATATACTCAAGACTGTGTGCAGTTTAGGGGTCCCCAACATAAGGATATAAAAATATTAAAATGTGTCCAAAAGAGGGCAATGAAGATGGTGAAAAAACTCGAGGGAATGACTTACGAGGAGCAGCTGAAGATGCTAGATGTTCAACTTAGAGAACAGTAGACTGAGGAGTTACCTCATTGCTGTCTACACCTTTGTCATGAGGGGATACAGAGGGGGAGATGCTGATTTCTTCTCTTTCTTGACCAGTGACAGGACGTGAGAGTTTATATTCCATGGGGTTATGGTAAGCTAAGGGGAGAAAAAGTATGTCCCCAGAGGAGATTGTGTTCCAGGCTTTATTTAATGAGATTCTACATTACTGTCATTAGTACTATTATCATTCTCTTATTCTCATGCCCCATCATGTTCCCAAATGGAGACACAGGCCTATTTATGCATATGTTATCATCATGCTGCAAAAAGCACCAGCATGTCCAGTTTTGGTAGGCCAAATTGAATTAAATCAGCTGCATCGTGATTTCTTAGATTGCCTATCTTTTAAGGAGAAAAAAGAAAGAGAAGTGTACATTGTAGCTCACTAGTATTTCTCACAATCATCTAACACATTAGAGAAGAAAAACATAGGTGAAAGGTTGTAGCCTTTCTGGTAGCTGATGAGATCATACCCATTTTCCTAACCTGCTTCATGCATTACTCACATCAGAACAGTATATTGTGAACACCTTATTGCCATCTGAAAAGGTAAGCAGTGTTTTGAGGCATTTTATTACATAGTCATTAAGGACCTGTATCTGTTTCTATTCTAGCAACACTTCATGTAACAATGAGATCTTTCGGCTGCTGTCTGCACCGTGCTCTTTGCACCTCTGCAGAAAACCATTTTAGAGCCTAGTCCGGGTCCCACATAATTCAATAGACAGTTTCTGATTGACCTTAATTACAGCAATAGGATTTTACAGTCCCAGGCTGTACAGTAGGCTAAGTCAGAATAAAATTCTGCTTTCTTTAAAAAGAGAAAATATAGGCAGGGGGGGATGGAAAAAAACACATATATATGTGTCAAGAAAAGGAGACGGAGACCTGTCATTCATTATACATCCATGCATCCCTGCAGTGACAAGAACAAAATTACAATAATAATATAAACAGTGTAGGGGCATAGCAAGTGTTTCACAAACCAACTTTTACTAACTCTTTTTAAGATTCTTTCCTAGGACCCTGGACTAACTCTAAGAAGAAGGGAAACACAGGCAGTCAGAGTACAGAACAACATTAAAATAAAATAAATCAGTTTAGTGTTGTGGGGATGAAGACACTGCAGGAGGATGCCATCTACATTGAAATTAGAAAAGGTTTAAAAGTCCCCAAAACAACCAAATGAAAAAATCTATAACGATCAAGACTTGAGAGAAATTAAAAGAAATAAAAGTGTTGCCTAAATGACAATTATATTACCATTGAAGAAATATCCCTTTGGTTACTGAAGTCATAGGTGAGCTAAATCTGTGCCCTTTGAGAGGCTCCCTACAGAGCCTGACCTCCATCAGCTGATTCAGTCCAGGTTAGCATATTTCACTGACTCACCCCACAAGCTGGAAGAGCAAAATAATTTATATCAGTGAGATTATACATTCTGACAGCGATGCTCACACCTACACATGAATTTCAATATGTAAAACCTAGCTGCCTTTATAATCTCAGCAAACAAAGACTACTAATATACAATAGCAATTGCTGCTACAAGTACTTTATCTTTGTATTTTGTGAGGTTACTTAAAAACCAAACTTTTGGGGTTCAAAAGTCTGATAATGTAGTGATCAGGGAGGGCAAGTGTCCCTGGAAACTGGACAAAATATTTGCATTCATTGGTCTATTTTTTCATCAAAATTATAATTTAGTTTCTAAACAATTATTAGGAATGTCAATAATAGTACATAGAAATAAAATAAATTGGAAAGTCAGCTGCAGTAGAGGACTTCCATTAGATCAAAGAAATAATACATTTCAAGAAATCAGTTACAGCATTAAATATTTAGAAAATATATGACATCTACAAAAGATTGGACCTCTCTCTGTCTTCTCTTTGCCACTTACTCCAATGATATATTATCAAGAGTTTATTAACTGTAATTTGGGAGTTATTTGTTGAAGCATGCAGGAATCTCATGATTATCCTGACACAGCTTTTATACCACTCATTCGATGTGTTTTAAAAGTCCTTGTCCTGATAAGAGGAAGAGCAAACCTCTGGGACACTGACCTCAGAGATTTCCCTCATGAATACAGAAAACCAGCCCATACAGCTACTACAGAAACAGGCCAGAAGCATCCTATAATTTCAATCTTGTTCCCATTGCTCAAAGCACTTTTGAATAATATTCAGAATAAGGAGTGGCAACATTTAGCTTTAACTGACATCTATAAAACCTTCCTGTTATCTGGAAGCATCCATTAAGGATTCCTGGATGTGACTGGTTTATGTTGCCAAAAGTTTGACCTCCTAAAGTGCAGCAAATGTACTTCAGCAAATTTTGAAAAAGAAAAAAAGGATAATATACTTGCTATATTACAGTTTTGTTCTGTGTTTCACCATATTTACATAGTGCAGGTTTCCTTTTTAACCTTGCTACTGGTGGTGGAGGCAGCCTCTTTCTTTTTGCCCCAAGAAAAATTAGAATAGATGTGTTAACCTTACAAGAAAGCCTCAGTATAAACTTAGACTTCAACTTTATTTTCCCCTGAATTCACATTTTCAGGACATTTTAATTCCATATTCACCTGTCAAATAAGTCCACACTGCAATAGCTATCATCTGTTTGTTTGTTGTAGGGTTTTTTTCTCAGTTCTGTACAACATTAACATCAGAGCAGAATTTACTCCAGTCTCTAGCAAATATTTCCATATTTGGTTGATTTTGAAGAGAAATTCCCTGATGAATCACAGAAATAATTTCCACCCCTAAAATATGAAGGTAAACAAGCGTAAGAGTAAACAAGTTTTAAAGTGTTCTCATTCAGTGCCATGCTTTCTCAAAGGATCTCACATCAGCACAAAACACATTAGAGATTTATCATTCACATCTTTCAGTCAGAAGCTGTTGTTGAGGTTCACATTCAGTTTTGAAGTTCACTAAACTTTAAAATCTTCCCAGCAAGACTTTACAGAGATATTTGCGGCTGTATGTGACTTGAAGAAGAACTTTTTAACCTGACTATAACTTTAAATGACAGTCACTATGTAAAGCAGCAAGGCTTTTAACAATGCAAAATAAGGCAAGAGACATAACTGGAGAAATACTATACAAAAAATTTCTGGAGGCCCAAGAGACGATACCTCTCACTCCTGGTGAGTACTGTCTTTATCTCCAACAGTTCGGCTCTGACTTTTGATCAATCTTCTACAAAAGTGGTGGTTTTCAAAGTGACCTGAATGGGCCAGAGACTGCTATGGCAGTAAAAATTGGACATTTTGGACAAAATTTGGCTGCAAGGCAACAGGGCTGAGTCATCAGTCTGCTCACACTAGTGACTGGTATGCATCAGCAAAAAGAAGGGGACCTGTGGTTTCTTCCTCGTTCCAGTCACGGCTACTAACAAGCAGCCAGAGAGAAAGCTGAATCTTAGTTTTCTCAAGCTTCTACTCAGTCCAGCAGGAACTTGGTTCTCTTTCCACTTCTCCACTGTCAGCAAAGATATCTCTGGTGGTTGAATTTCACAACAGGGATAAACTGACACATCCCAAATGGCAAACACTTATGGCAATTATCTGGGGGAGTACAATATTATTTTAATAACCAAGGGCAAGCTACAGCAGTCAAAACTGACTCTGAAATTAATCACAGGTGGCTTTAACACAGTTCAGTGGATGGTTCATTACAGATTATTTTGCAAGGCCCTTTCCCAAAATTTCAGCATTTACTTTCATGCTTCTCAGCCTGTAACCTGTCCATAAATAAGGTGACCAGGAAGATGTTTTATGCTGCGGCTCAGCAGTAGCCAAATAATTTTATTTAAACAGTGTGTGATGCCCTTTCACACCTAAGCCTTTCTTCTGCTGCAGAGTGTAGCAGCAGAAGTACTTTATTAAAAGGTTAGCACCACTGTATGTTTCAAGACTACAAGCTATGAGACATCTTGGAAGCTTCTTTATCCTGCAGAATCTGAAAAATACATAGCACAGCCAGGGGTTTTAATTTTTTTCCTGTATTGTCAAACTGATTGTGCAGATACAGAAAGTTGGCCGTGGACATTCAGAGGGATGAAGGACAGTCAGGGATTCTTGCCACTCCTGGGTATGTACTGAGTTCTGCCCTATAATGACTGTTTGTTAATAAATACCTGGCAAATGATTTCACCTGCACCTTACATTCATCACCTGTAGTCTAAGGCTCATCTTTCAACAGTGCTGAGAAATTATTGCTATCTCTAAATTTCTCTGAGATCCTTGAATGGAAAATGCTATAGAAGAGTGACATACAAGTTAGAGGAGTTAAGTTCTCTGGATAAAAGTTTTACTTCACTTGACAACATGCAGTGATGATGAATTTATCTGCCTCGCAGAAAAACATTTAAATATTTTCCACAAAATAGCACGTGGATGTGTGTGAATATTCAAAAGAGAGGAATACACTTTCAACTACATATGTCTGTTTATTAACTAGCACTCCTTTAACATTGGTATTAAAGGCTTTGAAGAACAAGTGCCTGCAAACAGACTGCATAGTTTGAAAAGCAGTGACAAGGGACTCAGTGATTTCTGAAGATAAGTGAACACACAGAGTAGAAGACATGAGCAAGGGAAGGATTTGATTAAGAACACATGCATCAAACGTGACAGTTCATCACTCTAATTATGTTAGTAGGACTAATGTGCTTCAGGCTGTCAGTTGTATTTAAAACTAGCAAAACACAATGCTAGTTCTCAAGACATGCACACCCTTTCCCTCTGAGCTGCACAGTATTAGAGCTCACAAAGCAGCAGTCACAAAAAGAGCAGCAGGCAACAGCAACAGGGAAATGAAAAACATCTGGCTAAGACATAATTACAGACTTAAGTAGTTTCCAGTCTATTATGCTTATGAACTGAGCAGAGGTAGTGCTGTGTTAGTGGTAGAAGGCTGGCCTGTTTTCCATTTAACCCGAAAACAGAAAGACTGCACGCAGCCAGCAGCAGCAAACAGCTCACCAGAGAGGTCACCCTCCCACATGTAGCTGACAAAAAGTACCACTCAGGGCTAGAAGTGAGGGCTGACAGGGACAGGTGCCTAGGGTACACAGATCCTGGCCTCTCTTTTATGTATTCAGATGTAAAATTAAAATGAGGTCTTGTATAAAGTGGTTTTGGTGTGCTAGTCAGGCCTCTCTCACCAGATGAAGGACACAGGCACAGCAATATATTCTCCCACCCTTGAATCCTCAGTCTTCCCTGGACTTGTAGACCAAAACAACACAAGTGATGCTGACTTATTTTGGCACTGTCACACTAGATAACATGAGCCAGCAAACAGGATGGCTTGAGGGAAGACATGGGGACTGTTGATGCAGAGAACTTCTTGCATCTTGTAACATCGAGTTTTTGGAACTTTCTACCAGGCAGAGCCACTCTTCACAGATATCAAACGTATTTGTAGGGTCACCTCTTCAGTGCTTTCCTTCCTGTGCTGGCTGTTTTTGAGCAGAAAAGCAAAGGTGCCACAAAGGAGTAAGTATTTAAGTGCGAGGAGTCCTATATTTCCCCAGCTCCTCCAGTAAGATCTCCAACTAAAGGAGATGTTTGCAAATGACTTTTTAAATGGCATTTTTTCTGAAGTGAAGGAAGGAAGATTACAGTACTTTCCTAATACTAATTCCCTGGAGCCTATGTGGAATAGTAGGAGTAGATGGTACTCTGTAAGGTCCATCAGGCTTGGCAGCTTCTCAGTGACATCATGAAGACAAGATCCTGGCAGGCAGACAACTTCTCTAGAGAAGCTTACTGGACAGCAAATGGGTGCTTTGGTGCCTTTCAGTAAGGCATCTCCATTTACTGATACTTAACATGCTTGTCTGGTGGCACTGATCCTAAGGTGGGTGGGTGGATGAATGAACTTTTCATTATAGGCTTCTTGCATGGTAGATCCTGTCCTTTACTCACATTCTCTTAATTCTCTTAATTCTCTACTCCTAAAGCATCGTATCTGTTACACAAGCACTTCAGTAAAGTGGGACAGTTCTTTCTTCTGCCCTGAGCAGAAGGGTCCATCAACTCATGGCTTACTTGTGTGAGTCAGCTCAAGGCTGAATTTCAGCTGACCTTCCCTCAGTGCAGCCTGAAGGCAATACCCTTGAAATATTAGTCTATAGCAGCAGGAAACACAATAACAAGTAGAGACTTCAATTACTACCAAGCTGACTGAATAATATCAGACCACAATAGAAGGTCTACAGTTTTAAACATCCCAAAGGACTGCTTTTAGAGGAAATACACCAGTGGAACAGAATCTTTTCATCTAGGGTTGCATTCTAGGGTTCAAGGGATAATTCTGAAAAACAGATCCAAGAGGGGATGCCAAGAGATTATCTAGTCCTCCTTTTTGTCCCAAGACAGGATCAACTACATTCATACTACTAACAGGGTCCTCTTCATCCTCTGCCACCTTCTCCACTTCTTCTTCCTTATTCCACTCCTCCTCCTTCTGTTCCTCCTCTTTTTTCCATCTCCTGTTCCTTCTCCTAATCTTCTTATTCTTTGGTTTCTCCTGTTCATGATCTTCCTCTTATGCCTGTCCCTTCTGTTCCTCCTCCACTTTTTCCATATCCTCCTGTTCCTCCTGTTCATCTGCCTCCTCCTGCTTCTATTCTACAAATCTGCTGTCTCTCACAGCTTGATGTCATCTACAAATTTAATACTCTTTAACTGGAAAGCTTCATCCTTTATTGAGGAAATACTACACTAACACTAAGCATTGACAGGGCTTTTGTGAAAGAAGCTCGTGTCTTGCATTTCTACTACAGTTCCCAGAGGACAAATGTAAATGTAGAGGGGGCGTTGATTTTGGATAATAAGTTTACAAAATCCTTGTCAGAGTCCCCCCCAAAACACTAAGAATAAGGTGGAAAGGAAGATCCTCTCATGCATGATAACAGCGTAGAAACTAGGAAATCAAAGTTATGTGTTTTTTCAGAAGGAAAGGCGGCCATCCTGGGTATCAAAAAAAGATCTGTGCCAAGTATTTGCTGTTTAACATATTCTTATGATCTCGAAGAAGAAATGCAAAATCAAGGTTGAATAGTGAAGTCTATAACAGAATTTATTCAGGGAAATCAGAGCATAAAGTAACTGAGAAGAGTTGAAGGTGTGTATCAGTAACTCATGTGGGTTTACTAGTAATAAAAAGATGAATGGAATTCTTCATCAATAAGTGCTAAGTATCACTCGTGGGAAGAGGGGAGACTCTTAGTGATATACATGTGCAATTATAGGCTTTAATTTAGCCATTATCTCTCTGGAAGAAGAGTGGAGCCATTTGGTGTCGTTCTATGTAAACATAAAATCAATACTTAACAGCAGTCAAAAAGCCAAGTAGAACATTAGAAGTATTACGGGAGAAATCAAGAACAGAGCAGAAAATACCATTCTGCCACCATATAGATCTTTTGTCCATCTTAATCTAATCTAATCTCAAAAATATCAAAAAAGAGATCTTCATTTCAGAGGGCTATTGCAGAACTTCAAGAGGTACAGAGTAGGGTGGTATGGGTGGTCATTGTTGCATAATAGCTCCTGGAGGAGGGAAAGATAAATAGATAGGATTCCTTGAGCCTAGACACAAACAGCTAAGGGAAAAAATGATACATGAATGACAACAAAAAATATGAATGGGTAGTTACTGTTTTGACAAGCATACAATTTGCGAGACACCCAGTGAAATTCACAAGTAATAGCTGTAGAAAAAGAAGTCCTTGTCCCCCAGAGCATAATTAAAGGTCATAGACTGTTATGACTGTAAAAACAGGGTAATACCAAGGAAAAAATAAAAAGCAAAAAGTTTTTTTCTACACATTACAGCATCTGATCACGTGTCAATATGAATTCTTTATATGAAAGCTGACCATTACCCAAACATTGTCATAACTCAAACCCTGAAGTACAGCACTGCTTGAAAGGAAAGCAAAGGAAATTGTATTTTTCTGTATCGATCATTTAGTTGAGGTTCCAGACTGCAACTTTCGTTTGTGCAGGGCTCAAGGAAAGTCTCTACTTTTTCTTTTTAAAATGTAAATAGAATTAATAAACCAAGACATATATTACCAGCTAAAGTGATAGTAACAGCTGTCCACAAGCCCCATATTATTTTCTCTTCACATGGTCAGTTGTTCTTGTATAATTTGTCCTGCAGCAAGCAACTCAGACAACATGGATGCACCACTTCTCATTTGGGTTTCTGTTCATTACAAATGGGTTTGCATTGTCTCCATCAGCACATTATTAGTCATGTTGTCTCTTCCTCTGGATGACTGGAATCAGTGGGTTTCCCTCTGCAATTTATCTGTCCCTTTGTTTTTGCTACTATTGCAGTTCACACGAGGGGAAAGAGAAAAAAAAAAAAATCATGATAAGGAGAGAAAGAGCTGTAATAACCAGACTGACTGTTGTTTTGCATCTGGGGCAAACATTTACTATTTTACAGTCCTCTCCTAACTTTATATGATGTTGCAGCAGTTGTGAGGTGAGATGTATCTGATTAATACTATTATCAGATTTTTATATCAGCAACAGATACAGTCTCTTTCAAGTCCCTGCTTAGATTAAGGAATGCATTCAAACGAGTACTATTTCTTTTATCTACCCTTATGAGAAAGATAGCAATGGAGAAAAGATGTCTTCCTTTTATTTGTCACTATTGTGGAACAGGAAGTTCCTCAAGTGATGAAAGAAATAATCATGATGTCAGTTGGTCTACTTAGATAAGACATGAAACAGAATTTCAACCAGCCACACCTCCTGCCTTCCACTCATTTGTCACATTGAAAGAAATCTCCTAGGAGCGGGAATGGAAAGTAGTGTGGAACCAGTTGGAAGAGCTGTCATAGCCATGCTGGGAGTGATTTCTTTCTTTGCTGTGTCATAAAGCACAGAGTAATACTGGGCTACTGCTTCTGGCATGTTTGTGTCATGTGCAGTAAGAAAGGCATGGGCCACAACAAGTATCTGCACCATTCATGTGTGGAGTTATCGGCAGGGCCCATTTCCTTCTAATGTATAGTCAGGGTGAGCCCATGGGTTGTAGAGTATGTTGGAGTACTTCTCTCAGCCTAGAAGCACTGATCTCTGTCAGAGCAGTTCACTACACACATTAATAGAAAGCTATCAATGTAGGGTTTGAATTCACAAAGCACAAATACAGCTGAGATTTTGTGATTACAGTAAGTTGCCTAGAGATGTTCAGATCTGAGCAAGATGCTGCCAACAAACCTTTATGTTGACTCAGTTTTGCTGTGCACATCCATTCTAGTCTCCCAGTCCCCTGTTTTTCTCATCCTGATTTGGTATGACAAATTTCATCCTTAATTACATCTAACACTGTGCTGCTTCTGCCAAAAGATGCCAGACACTAAGAAAATCCCCAGAAACTCAGATCTACTTGAGGAGAAGCCAATCAGTTTTAGACTCCACCATACAAGTGAGTGGATGTTCTGGGCAGGCTATGAGCTCCAGACTGCCGAAATCTTTATAATTGCCTTACACTCTGTCCCCAGAGAAAAAGCAGATTTAAATTTTGAGACAATCTGAATTATCATGTAAATTTTCAAGATCTTAGAGTAGTTGACTTTTTGAACTGACAGCAGTTCACCATTTTAGCTGCAGATGAGCCAGCACACTGTTAGAATTCTTTTAAAAACAGAGAGTAGCTAGAAAGTACTGAGGCTTGACTGGTTTCACAGCTAGCAGTAAAGGCTGCTGGATGATTAACCTTCTGGGTTTCACAAATTCTATTGCTGCAAGGTAGCCTGTCATTTAAGGGCCTTAGGCCCAAGAGCCCTCTGGTGAGAAAATTAATTTAGCTTCCTGGGAGAAGGGATTAATCCCAGGTCCCACTCTTGAGGGCTGTGGATGAAAGAGGACTGCAGCAAGATGAAGTGCATAAAGAGGTAAAGAAGGGGTCCAGGTGAAGAGATGGAAATTAATCTCAACAGGAAAAAACTGGATTGAAGAAGGACACTGGTTTTCTCAGTAGCAATGTGAAAGCCTTGACAGGAATACCTACAGCAGAGGCATGCAAAAGCAGAGACATAAGGGAGATGGACTGGCAAGGCCAGCCTTTGGCAAGTTACATCTTGAGGAAGCTTTGACACCGGCTGCTGGGAGTGGGAGGCTGCCCAGGACTGTGAGACTCATGCTAAGAGAAAAACACCCCCATTAGACTTTGGGCAGCTGTTTGCCCATTTTCACTATGTTGAACTGTGCTTTGGAGTGATGGAGAGGAGACAAAATAAAGCGTAGGAGTAAGAAACGTAAGAGGTAGAAAATGGCAGTAGTCTACTTGCACAAATGTTTGCCATCTGTTTTTATTAGATGCATAATATTTCCATGAGTCTACAAGCCCCAAATTTTAGCACAAAATACATTTGCAAACAGTTTGCAGGCAGAGACAATTACTATATACAACTGCTTTTCAGGTGGGGCTGGTTTCCTCATTTCCCAAAAACTTTTTTTTGGAGCTGTTAAAAACTGCACTTGAATTTCTGGTCTAACTTCAACAGTAGTAGCCAGGACCCTCATCTCCATTTCAGATGCACAAAAGTATCTCCAGGTTACACTACGATGGCCCAGCTCAGGGTATGTGTATATATTGGCACTGGATTCTTCCATATGCAAGGAAAACTTAGGGTTACCGTGCCCTAAATCCAATACAGACTACCAGTGTAGAGTAAATCAGCATGTCCAAGCCACTGTCTATCTCAGGAACAGTGGAAGTGGTTCAACTTTTATTAAGTTGAGGAAAAACTACTGAGCACTGAAGAAATAACTTCAATATACCTTTATCCTGACTATTTGTTGTATCCTCAAATGTCTCATCTCCTACTATCTTTTGTGTGTCTTTTAAAGCTCAATAGTTTAAAGTCTCCTACTTTTCTCTACAGTTTGAGTGCTTGGCTAACATTTTTTACCCATAGCAGTGTATTGTCACACTCCTCAAGAGGAGAAAGTGGAGGTGACATTGCACTCTTGAGGAATAAGACCACAAGAGTGCTAAATAAAACAAACCTAAATACACTCACTGAAAACTCCAAAGTTCAAATAAAAATAGATTGCCATAACCTAATTACATTTTAACTGGTAATACACTAGGCAGCAATATACTCAACTGGAAATGTGATTTGAAAACTTATGTATGTGTGTATCTACATACACATATGGTTAACTATACTGACTGCCCACACACACACACACAGAGGAAAAAGGAATTTTGCTGTTGCAAGTTGCTGCCATGCCCTTCTTCCCAGTTCCTCAGGTGATGTTGCCTGTGTCATGGAACATATTTTAAGGTTGACACTTTGTGGTGCATGGCCTCTGTATCACAGTCACCAATTGTAACGGTTGGCTGGGGACAACAGGTTCACAGGCAGAGGTGAAATGATCATGTAAGATATTCTGAATTATTGTAATTCACATTTTCAGTCTCTTGTAGAGAGAATCAATATCTTTTAGAGTCTAAGAGAGCTGGATTCAGCCTAAACACATAAATACACATGGCAGAGGATAACTAGGAAGGGCTCCTTATTTAAAAGTATCCTACAGCTTCTGTCTCTTTAATGAAAAGCAGCATATAAACTGACAGGTGTGACACTTAATAAGAGAGTGTCACTGCTGGAGTTGAGTACAGGAATTAAGAGATTTCTTTTGTGTCCAGTCACGGATTTGCTCTATGACCACAGTCAGCACAACTATTCTTTCGTGTTTCATTTAGCCTCTCCATAAAGGAGGAAATTGCAGGCACAGCTTGCTGCATGGTCAAGCTAATCAGCTTAGTATCTGTAAAGCTGAGAGGACAGAAGGCAATAGCAAACTGAGGGTATATATTATGTGAACTAGTCAGCAGTTCTCCAATTAATCTGTCTTACTAAATGAATTTCTGTGCTTAAACAATGTTGCTAGCAATTTACAATACCCCCAGAATATGTAATATATTTATATGAAAATCAAATCTTTGCATTACATCATTGCCAAGAAGAAATAACATACACATTTATTGAACAAAATGCATGTAAAAAGATTGAATAAATTAAAATAATAGCTGTGTGCAAAGAAGGTCTTTAAGCAACTTGAAGTATCACTTCTTTCAGTAAAGAATTTGGAGCTGCATAACCTTAAATCTAAATTTGTGCATAGCAGCAGAAGTGAATTTGACAGTCCGCAGTAAGTATTTACATCCTGTGACAATAGCTTTTTAAAACATAAATGTCTTGCTTTTGCCACTCATCTGGTATAAAAGTAACTTCACAGGAGAAAATTCGGGGTTTGATCCTTGTCATCCTTGGACAACAAGGAAAGAGAGTGCTTGAGCAAAAATACGGTCTCAGAGACAGAAAGTAGGTTTTACAGGAAAAGAAAAGTGGAGGACAAACACTCCCTGTTCTCCTTCTGACTTACTGGACTTACTGGTGTACCATTTCACCCCACTTGTAGATTGTCTCTGCAAAAAGGACAAAGATAGCTGTCCTCATTTCTGGAGTGGCCCTCTGTTATGCTGTGTTGCAGCAGCTTTCAACCACTGCACTGGCCAATGGTCACCTGGAGCTCTGAGTACCACTCCTGTTGTGTACATGCAAAGCAACTAAGAAAAGCAAGTCATTGTTCTGAATTCACTAGACTGCTGTCCTCACCTCAGATGGAAAATTTTCAAGGGTGTACGGTCAGGAGGATGTTGTATCACAGCCCTGGCTAGCACGAGAGAGCATTGCCATTGCAGGGCAGAGTGTACAAGTATGGGAACCTGCAGAAACAAGCTGCGGCTCAAATGTCGGCTTCTTGCATTTCCCTGCCCCACTGCCTGAGGTTGCTCTGCTGGCTAGGCTGCTCTATTGCTGCTCCATGATTGAGGGGGACGAAGAAAATCGGTGTATTTAGCACAGAGTGCATCATTCACTCCTGCCCTACACATTCAAGCCCTCCACTGTTAATGCACAGGGGCTCTGCACAGATTCAGGCCCCTAACACACACACACACACACACACACACACGCACACGCACACACACTCACTCACTCTACACTCCCCTCCTGTGACCGGGTACAACTAACCCCATGGACTGCAAAAGGAGGCAGCACGCCAAAATTGTGCTCAAGCCCTGGGAAACCTTCTTCCCTCTGTGGCTGTCCCAGCAGTGCATGGACCTACCAAAATCGGTTAGACTGAATGGAGGGCCTCTCCTCCTTCACCACCACCACTACCTTTTTCCCTCCTTGGGTCCTATTTGTGTCACAGACTTAATTCTCATCTGAGAGGAAGGATGCTGTGGCCATGACTAATGCTCCCTTCTCATGGACACATCAACTACCTTTCCCCATCTCAGTCAGGCTGGTTTCAGATCAGGCACCTAACTGGGAGCCCCCTCCTGACACAAGGAGGGCAGAAGTACTGATAGACTGAAGGACTTGCTGGGGTGTCACCATTCATACTTGGGCTGTAAGAGCTGAAATCCTGCACCATGAAACTCAGCAAAATATTACCACCACCACACAGACACACAGACAAAACTCAGCAAACTGCACAGAGGATACACAGAACATGGGGTAAGGTTTTAATTTATTTTGTTTTAAACATTCTAGCATCAAATCTTACAGAATGAAAATACTTTTGGTACAAAAGGAGTGTAAAGAAGCTCAGCGTAGAAAGTCAGGTGAAAAAGGATAATCATGATTTTGATTAATTTTTTACTGTTAGCACAAGTTAAATAGCCAAATCTAAATATTTTCTCTTACTTGAGGAAAAAATCCCAAGTAACTTGAGAGTGGAAGTCCACATAAATATTTTAGATCCAACATGGATTTTCTTGTTAAGAAGAAAAGGATAAAAATACTTTTATGTTTTTCCTTGAGAATATAGTGTCAAGAACAAAACTATCATTAAAAATATGAGCAGCAGACTGGGGATCTCCCCAGTCAGCACCACGTGTCTTCCAGGAGAGAGGAAATCTCCCTGTAAGGCAGACAAGGAGTTTGAATTATTAAAGCTGAAGGAATAACCCACTCAGAGTGATCAAAGCAGGGCTCTCTCAAGAGCTGGTGGGGTTTTTCCACTGTCAGGCAGACTACATCATACGTGAGCAGCATTTAAAGCATATTTCTATATTGCTTTCTCAAGCAGAATTTCTATTGCTGCAAGTGTTTTCTAAAAAAAAAAAAAACCAAACCAAAAAACCCAAATCACTACTCCACCACTCCACAACTGTTAAAGATTATCAAAAATCAACTGAGAAACTAGGATCACTCCACTGATTCCATGGAGGAATTAAAATTATAAATAATTGTGCCTACAAATGCATAATGCAGCAAAATTAAAGTCTATGGGCACAGGGTTTCCCAGGCAACCTCTTATCAATGGATTGTTTCTTGATGATACTGTTCACTGCACTATAAAACATTGAACATCCTCATTTGTTGCAGACTGAAAAAATGGGGGGGAGTCAGAGGGAATCACCCCAACAAGAGCTTCATTCATGGAATATATGAATGCTATATGATTATTTTGATTCCCAGTAATAATTTTTGAGCTATCTGCATGCAAATGCTGGTTATAACACAGCACATTTAATCATTATCCTAAACACTAAAAAAAGTATTTTCAGTCTCCTACAGAAAAATTTATCTCATACTTAAAAAAGTTTCTTGCCATCCCTGTGAAATATTTCTGGCTTCTTTCACAATTCGGTTGTGTCACTCACATTTAGTATGACCTCCCAAGAAATGCCAATCACACTGCAGATTCATATATAAATAATCACTTGAATCGGAAACTGGCTCGAAGAGCCAGGCATCAGGGAAAGCAATGGTGATATACTGCCAGTCTCTCCCCATTAGTTGCTTTGTTTCTAATTTCTTCAAGATGAGGGGCACAGAAAGATGCTGGGGGCTGTGCTCTCTCCTGCCACCTTTGCCTGATGTTATCAGTAGGGGCTGGAAGCTCCAGTGGAGCAGAAAGCTTGTTTTGGGAAAGTATTTACATGTCACAAAGGTGCCTATCTGTACTGAAAAAAAAGTAAGTCTCCAATTACTAAACCCAAAAGCTTTTCAGGTAGTGAGAACACAGCCCGCTATAGGCTTTCCCTCCTCACTGCCAAACAACCTGCAGTAACAATTCTCTTGCAAATTCCTGCAGCAGCTACGTCCCACCCTCATCTTCCCCTCCAGCTCAGTTCCTTTTCCCTGCCCTTTTTTGTCTTCTCATCTACATGAAAAACTGCCATTTGGGTCAGTCCTGCCAAGGTGGGAAAAGGGGATGAGCCAGTAACCTAGTACCCATGCAGTCACTAAGAGATCATGAGTGTATTTCGGGAGCCATCTTTCTACCTCCCATCCTGCTGCACTAGCCACTCCAGTTCCTCAACTACAAAGAGGAGGAAAACCATGTTGTCTTTTTCTCCCTTTATATTCCATTGAGACAATGAGGGACAAACGCATACACACAGGAGGAAACAAATCCTTGTTTTTTCTTTATTGTCACCTCATATTGTAAAACCACCACAGACTGTCATCATGGGAACACTACTTCCTGGATTTGTCTCTAATGTGATTTAGATTGAAGTTACAGAGAAACACTCAGTCATCATCGCTAATCAGCAAAGAAGTAAGGAAAAAAATTGATGCCCATAAAATTAAAAGGTTAGAAGTTGATTCCGTACTTTGAGTACTAAACAGACAAGCACCACCTGGACACATTCAATTACTCTTCCATATTTTTGCTGCAGCTTGATTCCAAATTTTACAGCTAAATCACGAGGCTAAAACACTAGACAGAAAGGAAACGTGATCCAGCTTTGCTAACAGCGATAACTGATAAACAGCAAGTAAAGCAGAACATTCACCAGTGATAGCTTACTCAGAGAGATAGAGCTTTTGAGACTCCCAGAGTAAAATCCAGCAACAGTTATTAAAAAACTACCAGAGGAGATTAATTTCATTTGGCACCCATACCAAACAGTATGATGCAATTTATTCCAATTGTTTATTTTTGTTGGCTATAAACAAACATCAGAACACACACAGATAATTAATGTTTTGCAAATAAATTGAAAGTCCCATCTACAAGAGCAGGGACGGGATTACCCAGCATTACTATTTCAAAAAAAGGTATTCTGGAACATTTAATCCACTTTGCAAACAGTTAATGAATCCAGACCCTGATCAGTCTTTATTGCAGAGCGGTGCCTCCAGATGGGAGAGCGTCCTGCAAGAACTACTTCACTATTGCTTAGTTTGTGACAGGCTGGCCAGCCAGCCCCTTGTGGAGGTAAAGCACAAGACAGAGAGGGTGTATGGTTGGTATGAGTTTAATCACTTCAGTATCACTTCTAATTGCAAAACATCACCTTCACGGGAGTACTTCAGTGAGGAAAGAAGCCCCACCTGAATCAGCGCCCTGCCACTGTCAGGAAGCAATAGCTCTACAGGACTCCCTTACATGACATAGCTACGGAGGGAAGCACAACACCGTCATTTTTCAGTTTTATAAAAAAATACGCAAAGTATGTTAGCACTTCATTCCAGACCTCCAACACAACTTATTCTACAATAAAAAGAGGTTTTGAAAGTTTTAGGAAAAACCCCAAACTCTGCTTCAGTTTTATTTACATTTTTCCCCATAATACTTGTCCACATGCAGACAGGCTGTAGCTCTCCTGGATAAAAGCCCTTCACTGTCACCCATTTTCACTGTTACCTACTGGCTGCTAGGTAATACAGAACTTAGATGGAATTAGACTAACAGTTGAGGAAATCAGAACTAGAAGACTTTCCTCAAGAAAATGAGAAAAAAAATATTGATGTAGTCCATGATCTTGCCAATATCTCTCTCCCCTTGTAAAATGTTTTATTAGCTTATTAAAACAAAACAAAAAAAAAAACACAAAAAAACCCACAAAAAAAGCTTATAAAACATTATCTCATTAGAGCAGAATAATCTTAAATCTTCTTCAAAGAGTTTTTCTGTAGATACAGATGACCATAATCCTTAAAAGCCCTCTGCTAATTACATCAATTAAATGTGCAAAACATAATAAATGATTGAGAAGTTAGAGGAAGGAGTAATACTGGATGGAAGGAGATACCTCCATCTGACCGTAATTACAGGAAATGGCATGAAATTAATGGGTGTTTTCATCTCAGACCCAAAGAGAATGTCCTCCTCAAATCCAAAATCTGGCAGCTGTAGGGTGCACCCCAAGGTTTCTGCTACCCTCTCATGGTATTTGTGATTTTCACTAAGTTAAAGGACTTACTGCTGGTTTCACCATCCTGCCGTAGCCAGTGAGTTCTGCTGGAGGCACAGGTCTGCCTCCTGCAACCAGACATCGAGGACCACCCCGCAGCCACAAGCTCCTGCAGACGTCTCCAGGGGGGTTATGAATAAAAAGCTTCCAAATTAGAAAAAAAAATAAAATAAAATAACTATTATTATAATCCTATCATTCCAGCAGCAGCAGAAAAGGACCTTTATGACTGATTTTTCAGCAGCAGTTTTAAATGGTGTAGCCTGAAGAGATCGAAACAAAAGCAGTCATGTGTGCACAACCCTGGCATTAGTGTGCTGTTGACAGCCATTTCCAGTTCTGAAGCTAACTGAATGACCAAAATCTCCTTTCCCTCTAAAATACGATCAGTTAAATTTTGAGAGCTTGGACGCCATTCTGAATACATCACCAACACAGTTAACAGGCTTCAGCATTTTATTACTTAGCAATAAACCCAAGCAATATTGGTATTACTGAGACCTACACTGATAGAGTACTGCAGAAGCAGAGCTGCTGTTCAGAGTACAAGAGGAGCCTCAATGCTTAAACTGAGGTTTTTTCCTAATGCTTCACAATAAAGGAAAAAGTGGGCATAATTAAATACATTTAAAGTGAACTTCTAAAGGGTAAAAAAAAATGTACCTAAAATATTGTTATAATTACAGCTGTTCTGCATTCATTACAGATGTGGAATCTGCAGGGTTACTAAGTGGCAGCATTAAAAAGCTGTAAAACTAAAAAGTTATTACAGAACTCACTCACAGAGGCAACATAATTGTCATATATAAATATGAATTATGTTCTCTCAACCAGAGCCTACTTTTTAATACAGAAAGCACAGCTGAAAGCCTATTTTTTTCAGAAAATGTAACAGATTTTACTATGAATGAGGACATTTAAAAGGTTATCAGAGTCTTCAGAAGGACTTAATGCTGTCAGCCCGTGGATTTAAAATGTTTACTTGCAAGGGGAATGTGCTAGAAAATGCTGTTTCACTTTCTTGTTGAATATTATTTCTGGTTAAATAAAAGATGAGCTGGATAGCCTCAGACTCCTGCCATTCCTCACGCCAGCAATTCTAGGGCCTCATTCGCTGAGCGTAATAAACCCAGGTCAGCTGAGAGACAAGCTCCCGCCTCTCCTGTTTGATACAACTTTGTACTTGGCTGTAAAATGAGAGCACGAAATTAGAAATCAGTGTAATAAACACAGGCATCTTTATAGGAGTGCTGTAGTTCAATTCAACAGTGTTCTCCCAGTTCTCCAGCAGTTTCTTAGGATTTCAGTATTATAGTGATGGGATGTTTTTGCCTCTCTTACAGCCCTCTTGTCTTCCAGATATGGCCAGTAATAGCATCTCAGTATTTTCCACTCCAGAAAAATCTTCCATTTATAGCTTGATTAGACATGGCATAAGCAAGAGACAAACCTGTTTGCTGGGGCAGTTGTCACACTTCCTGGTATGAAAAAAGCAAACTAATACAGTGTGGTTTGATTTTCACCTAGAAGCCACCTCCATATCAGGGGGTATCATCAGTGCACACAGAAATGTTGACACAATAATGATGGAATAGCCTTGACATTTAAAAGGGACAAAAGTAGAATTTAAAAGTTCATCACATGAAAATTTTAAGTCAATAGTGTCTCTCAGTTCTTTGACTGCTGCCAGTAAGTAAACAAGAAGCTCCTCTAAAAGGCCTGGTCTACAGCAGAGAAGTTTATTGAACCCTCTCAGCGCAGATACAGCTTACACAGCAAGACTGCTTGTGCTGACACAGCTTATTAATACTGCCACAAATGAAATAACGTATATATTGACTTGTTTGTCAAAATGAGTTGCATTTTCACTAGATATTTGCTCTGCTGGCAGAAAATGCTGATTGTTTTATTTTTTACCCACAACCCTCACAGATATTAGTAGACTTGAAAAAGCTCTTTGCACCAATCTGTCCCAATGCCTTTCCCTCTCCCTTCTTTATTGCCTGCAAATTAAAAACTGACTCTGTTTTTCATAAGGTTGGTGAGTAGTCATGTTTCTGTATAAGTCCCTAAGCATTTGTTATCTATTGCCCTTAACAATGATTTCTTAGGAAGCATTTTTAGGGGCAGAGGTGAGAGAGGAGAGTTAGTTATTTTTTATTTTTATTTCATGAGACCCCAGAATTTAAATTTGGAGTGAAATTCTCAGGAACAGGCTCTGGGTGAAAAATATTGATGGTACCATTTGGCACATGCTCAACTTCCAAAAGATGTGTAGGAACTTCTGCCAGGTTACTGTACACTCAGGAGAATATTTCATTCCTCCACTGCCTGTCTAGTGCAAAATCTGGTGCTCACAGATTAAAATTTCTGATAACCCACAAGATAAAGGATGACTATCCAGAAGCTTTTTATATTATTTCATTGCTTCCAGTATTTTTCTCGTCCCCTTTAATCCATGTTAAGGACATTGCAAAAACAAATAACTTTTCAGATGTAGGAATGGTAACCAGTCTAAGGAAAATTGTATTTGCTGGAAAAGGAGAAGTAGGCTACAGAAAAGCACATGTCAAAAAGCAGATAGGATGGAATTAACTTATTGTAGCACACAGGTGTTTTGCATTCCCTTGCAAGATTCATACCATAAGCTGCAAGCAGCAACTGCCAGAGAAAAAACGAACTGAGCATGTCTTTCCAGCTTCTTTTTAATACACAGGCAAAGACCAAGATATGTGTTATACTTTGGAAATGCAAATTCTACTCCTGTGATCAAAATTTTGGGAGACAACTGGAAACAGTCTGAAACATTTACTGGACACAGTAACTGCGACAAAACTGAAAGGTTTTTACAACTGTTTGAAAATTATGAAGAGATGGTTCTTCTGAAAGTCCAAGTCCCCTGCACACTATTCCCTGTGATATAAGAACTATCCCGTTAGTTAAGGAAGAAGATCGTTCCAGTTTTGAAGTACAGTTTTATACCTTATTATAGATCAGGGAAGCATAAGACAGAGAAAATACATCTATCAAAACAGAAACTTAGCATAACAATGTGTGAAGCTCAGCACTTTCTTTACTCCCTTCTGTAAACTGGTTCCAAGCATATTTTTAAACACTAGCTTTGAAAATAAAGTATCAGATGTCATCAGCCTTCCCAAGGTCTTCACAGCAATAGTGCTAATTGCCTGATGATGCAAGATGTAATTATTCACATACACTCTCGCTTCACCCCAGGTTAAATGAAGGTCCATAACAAATAATCTGTCAGATTGAATTAAATCGACCAGCAAGAGGTTTTATCTAAACTCGCAGTTTCTTATGACGATGCAAAGAAAAAGCTACAATAATTAAAGAATAGTAATCACTATATTATATGGTCTTTTTCGTCCTTTATTCATGAATCTGTACTTCCCGCATTTTAAACTTTTCTTGAAAGAATATCACCACCTAGTGACTGTGAGTGCTTATGGGAGCTTCCAGAAACTGTTAGCAGACATTGAAAAGTGAAGGCTGATAGGAAGAAAAAAGAAAATTACAGTGGGGAACAACCTTTTTTGTTATTTACATTGGAAAAATTTCTTAAGCAAGCTGAAAGAAGACATTCTAATGAAATGTAAGATTTTTACAGCTTGGTAAAATGATTAACAAGTAACAATATTTATGATCTTAGATAAAAAAAACCTAGGCTTTTAGCTCACGCTATCTCAGATCAGTTCACCAATATCAGATATAATTAAAATTAAACTAAAATATAAAATATCAAGGAGAAGGAAATTCATACAATTCCAGGAAAGCCAGCAGCGAGACCTATTCAGTGGAGATACAGTGTCTTGATCCCCTGGCATATTTTAAAACTAGGCTATAAAATACCATGGAATTCAAGCCCACATTTACCACCACTGCATGTAGTCCAATGGATATTTTCCTTCTTCGATATTTTTGGCTCCAAGATAACTAAGAATCAAGATATAGATCCCATTTGCAGGTAAGGTTCTCCCAAATTAATTGCATATTATTGCAACCATTATTAAAGAGTTTATTTCTGTGAGACCATACCACCACTTCAGTTACACTCTGTTCACCTTCAGAGTAATTTTACAAAACAGAAATATGAATTAAAGACTAATGCCATACATATTTTACCTTTGTCTAATATTAAAAAAAAAAAAAAAAACACAAAGAAAAAAAAAAATATTTTTGAAGATGTGTACATAGACCTACAAAATTAAATAACAATATTATCTTGTGCTGAACATAAGCAGAAGATAATAAACATTTAAACAACGGCCAAACAATGTTGCTTCCAACATCAGTTCTCTTCAAAGTGGACATACCTGGAGTTTTCATCTTGATCAGACACTGAACACAGCTATATAATGCTGAGCAGCCTCACAAGTCTCTACCAAAAGTAGCCAGACAATTAAATTACCTCACAGTCAGTTTAATCTGGGAATAATGACCTTGACAGCAAGGGCTCTTCTAAGGAAGTTCACTCCAGCCTATTTGTAGCTTTGCCTCTTAAAATGCTTACTAATGCATTTTCTCCCCAATTTTTCATTGCTTAGAAGCACGTTGAATGGATCGTATTTATGCCTTTCCTGCCAATAAAGTTCAATTCCTGGCCCTGTTCCCAAAACTTTGTGAATGATTTTTTCCACAGCTGCCAGGGGGAATCCTTTCAGGGGAAATTGCACATATATCACTGTGATTAAGAACAGTAGCAGCAGAAATTAACAAGAAACAAAGCAGGGTAAGAAATAAAGATGCCATTTGGATGTTTTATGAAGAAAGTTAAATTCAAAAACCTGAGTACAGGCTCATTGACCCAACACTTGTTTTGCTATACATGTCAGTTAAAACAGGGTCAAATCTAGGTTATAATACCCAGCTTTATCCTTACCTTTCTCAACTTAATAAATTACTTTTTTCTTATTGTTTGCAAGACAATATATATATTGCAAAACAATATATATTGTCTCTGTGAATTTGACTCAGTACCTCTATTTTGTATGCTTAAGAGGCATCTCTAATAACAATTAAGTCACTGGCAACTAATATTAGCAACACTCAACAAAAGTAAAATGTACACATCTCATATGGTATATTTTAAGGAGAGCAGAAAAGACAACTTAGCATGCATCACTGGTAGGGTCCATAAAAAAAATTCTTGAGGCTATTGAGTAGCACTTGGTTCTAAGTCTATAAATAAATGCACTCCTCCTAAAAATTATTTTACCCAAACAGCAGTAGTTGGAAACTGCCAAGAGGTTGTCCAGCAACAAGCTATAGACTAGTTTTAAACACTAAGATAAGGTGTCACAGTCTCATACTGTGATGATGCTGTATTTTTCAGTGGTTAAGCAAAATATGGACATTATTCACTAAAACTAAATTGCCTGGTGATGTCTTAATCAATTTAAGACAGTGAATTATTTATTTTGGCTTCCCTTGCCCTAAACATTAGGTTTAAAGTCAGATTTACAGAGTTAATGATTATAAATTAATCTAAAAGTAATCTGAACTGCCTTTTCCTGAGCAAATCCTATTCACCAGCCTTATTAATTTGAAATTAACATCCAATTCTTATTATTATTTTTGTTTACCTTAATTTCTATTATTTCTCTTGTGCAAAAGAAATGTATCGCCATTCCTCACGCCTCCAAAGCAGACTATTCCTCTTTGCTCTACAGGAAATTGTTTAAGGTTGAATTAGGCCATAAGAGGGAATTTTTCCCCATCAAAAAAACCTCACCACAACCAAAACTTAAGTTATTTTTTATTTTTAGAAACTGGTTCATGTTACAGAAGTTGACAGAAAAGTTTTGCTTACCCATCTTCCAAACAGGGCCACTGTAGCAAATTCAAACATTGCTTCTCTCCCTGACTAAGGTGTCTACTGCCTTTCTGCAGCCCACAGAGGAAGCATTACTCAATCAATCCACACATTTCCACAAAACCCGGTAACATATTATCTTGAAACATACAGATTTTGTGCCTAGTGTAGCATATATCTGGATATTTTGTGCATTAAAAAGAAAACACCTATTAAAGCCTCCATTTTATCAGTATCCTGGATCTCTAAATGTATCACAAACCTCATTACATTGCTAGAGGCCATGTCATTCTGCACATCTAGTAGCATCTGAGAATCTACAAGAAAGAAAGCACAAAGTCCTTGAGTCTATTTCACTTCATTACAGATTAAGAGATTGACATAAAAGTTAGTAACTCCAGGGATCCTGGTGACATTTGCTCTTCCTCTTTACAAACGGCAGCAGAGCCTAAGAACAAAATAACCATAGCCAGCTTTTAAAAGAAGCACAACTAGCTATGCATTTTGGACTGAACATCCACCCCAAAAAAAGGAGGACAAATCCTGCTTCTAGATAAAAGCACAATGCATCACTCCCTTTGAAATTCAGAAAGTTTTCATGCAGCACCAAAATGCCAGGAATTTCTTCAGAAGGGCAGGTCTTCATCCTGGTACTCTTAAAGCAGGCCCTAAGAAAAACAGTATCAACCTGTCCTGAAGACACATGCAAGAGAAATGCTTCTAACTTAAAGCATGCTGCATTTCTGGTTGTTTCCTAGAGTATTTACCAATTTCTTGCTGTATGTCATGGCATGCACAGCAGAAGTCTAGTTAGAAGTGACTGGAGTTGCAGACACAAATATTAGTACTATATCATATTTGTAGGCCAAAACACTGACAACAGTCACAGCTCTTTGTGCAAATCATAGTATTTTAATATACATGTACTACCAGGAGTTTGTGATTTAAATGAAAACAGGTGTCAGTGAGAAGAACAAGACAGCTGTAGGAGATTAAATAGGAAGCATGCTAACTAAGAACAGAACACAGTTACACAGGGTAGGTTTATAAATTACCAATTTCAGTTCAGGTGTTTCTAGAACACAAGAATAAATATACAACAAATTAATCCAAGATAAAGATGGTCGTTTTTGGGTTCCTGACCACAATACCATTGACAACAATCACTATTATGCTTCTTGACAATAGCCCCTTACAGCTCTGCTGTGTCTTTCACTTTGATAGTACAAAATTAATTCTAGTCCAATGTCTATGGCTGAAATGAATTATCAAATAATCACATTACATCTATAAAGCCTTAAAATTGTGATATAGCCAGTGCATATTGGGTCTTGTAGATTATTGGTAGATAAACTTGGAGTGTGAGCACAGGAAAATATAAAAAACTAGAAACTAGATTTGGATTAAACAAGTCATATTTGTTAGGGAAAGAGAAAGGAAGAAGAAAAGCTTCATTTAGCATCAACCCAAATCACAAGGATTTCTTTAAAGTCTCCTTTCTTGATTGTTCTCTGGGATCAACTTCTAAATAAAGCTACCATTTTCAACTAAAAGAGTAAATCTTTACTTTGCAGAAATTTCTGACCCAAAACTTCCGTTGGCCAAATACAAACTGACTTTGCTATACTTCTTGCTCCAAAACTACTACATCTGCTCTTAGACATTAGTATTCTGCTTATCTATAGTCAAAATAAACGCTTAAAATAAATGTAGCTATTTTCTTATCAATAGTAATATGGTAATTTTATACACAGCTAGAAAGTTCAGCAGCAACCCCTTTGTGAGTGTCTTTAAACATCTGTAAACCATAAATCAGGAGGATAGCGAAGTGACAGAGGAAGGAATTAATTGTCTGCCATGCGAGACACCCTGTAGTAACTAGGTCCCCTCCTGTCCCTACAAGTCTGATTCAGAGCTCTCTGAGCAACTACTGTGTCTGCGGAAACACAGAACCTGCATCGCATGGTGCATGGTGCTGCCCACTGTGTAGCACACACAGGTTGAAGGGGCAGGGGGGAAGGGGCTTTTCTCCTCATGACATCTTTTGTCTAGGACTAAAAAAAAAAATCTCACAATTGACTCCATCTTCCAAGCCACGGTCCTTAAGGAAATGAGCCTATTACTGGAGTCCGGAGGGAACACAACTACTACCTCTAACAGCGTGGTAAGCCTTGGGTACAAGGTGGGTCTATGCACATCTTTAGTACTAGGTCAGATTCAATGTTCTATGTTGTACAGGAGGTCAAGCTACACAACTTAATGGTTGTTTCTCTATTTAAAAATTGTGTTAAGTCTGACATCATCAGATTCCAATGGAGGTCATTAATAAAATAACAGCTATAACTTAGCAGAGCATGGTTGAAGTGGCCTTTTTCCAGGTCACTTGATAGGAGGGCTGACAATCTGACTGTAATTTGGAACGTGCAGTCTCCAGAAACCCATAACACCCAAGAAAGCTTGCGTTTCCTTTCTCTTAGTTAGTGGAGACATAGCTGATATTTTATTAATCACCTCCACTGGAATCTGACAACATCCATCTGGCCATTTTAATCCAAAAAACTGAATCTCCTGTGCAGGTCCCCTGACTTTACTACGCTTTATGGCAAAACCAGGTCTCAGAAGGATTTGGATTATTTTCTCCCCTTTCTCAAAAACTTCTTCTGCTGTATCACCCCATATAATGATATCATCAATGTACTGTAAGTGTTCCGGGGCTTCACCCTGTTCCAGTGCAGCATGGATCAGTCCATGGCAAATGCTGAGGCTGTGTTTCTACCCCTGGGGCAGTCGATTCCAGGTGTGTTGGACACCCCTCCAGGTAAAAGCAAACTGTGGCCTGCATTCTGCTGCCAGAGAGAAGGATGGAGAAAAATGCATTGGCAATATCAGTCAAGGCATACCACTTGGCTGCCTTCAACTCTAGCTCATACCAAAGTTCCAACATGTCTGGCACAGCAGCACTCAGCGGTGGCGTGACTTCATGCAGGCCACGATAGTCCATTGTCAATCTCCACTCTCCATTAGACTCTCGCACTGGCCATATGGGGCTGTTAAAGGGAAGCACGTCTTGATGATGACTCCTTGGCTCTCTAGCTGACAAATCAGCTTATGGATAGGGATTACAGAGTCTCGATTGGTGTGGTATTGCCATCAGTGCACTGTTGTAGTGGCAGTTGGCACCTGTTCTTTAACCCTCATCAATCCCACCACAGAAGGATCCTCTGAGAGACCAGGTAACACAGACAGCTGTTTAATTCCTTCTGTTTCCAAGGCAGCTATACCAAAAGCCCAACAACAGCCTTTGGGGTCCTTAAAATACCCTCTTCTGAGACAATCTATGCCAAGAATACATGGAGTGTCTGGACCAGTCACAATGGGATGTTTTTTCCACTCTTTTCCACTTAGGGTCACCTCGGCCTCCAATACAGTCAGCTGTTGATACCCCCCCTGTCACTCCTGAAATACAAACGTGTTCTGCTCCTTTAAAATTTAACAGCATTGACGCTGTGTAGACACTCACATACCTAAAAGCTGGTCCACTGAAGACCATCAGAACAACCCAACAGGCAGAAAAGGCTTCCAAGATCAAGGTGTCTCAAGTAGATCTGGACTGGCAACATAAGGGTGAACAGTTTATGGCTCGCTGGGCCCATGACTCCTCCGGCCATCAGGGAAGAGATGCAACATATAGATGGGCTTGTGACCGAGGGGTGGGCTTAACCATGGATGTTATTGCACAGGTAATCCATGAATGTGAGACATGTGCTACGATCAAGCAAGCCAAACGTTTAAAGCCCATTTGGTATGGAGGATGATGGTCAAAGTATAAATATGGGGAGGCCTGGCAGATTGATTATATCAGGCTCCCACAAACTCAGCAAGGCAAACACTATGTGCTTACAATGGTGGAAGCTGCCACTGGTTGGTTGGAAACTCATGCCATGCCCCATGCCACTGCCTGGAACACTCCTTTAAACCTTGAGGAGAAAGTCTTACGGCGGCATGGCACGCCAGGAAGGATTGAGTCAGACAATGGGACACATTTCTGAAACAACCTCATAAACGCCTGGGCGAAAGAACGTGGCATTGAGTGGATATATCACATTCCCTACCATGCACCAGCCTCTGGGAAAATTGAGTGATACAATGGGTTGCTGAAAACGACACTGAGAGCAATGGGTGCTGGAACTTCCAAACACTGGGACGTGCATTCAGCAAAAGCCACCTGGTTAGTTAATACCAGAGGATCTGCCAAGCCAGCTGCCCCTTCTCAATCAAACCTCCTACATATTGTGGATGGGGATAAAACCCCATAATGAACATGAAAAAAATGCTGAGGAAGACTGTCTGGGTTACTCCTGCATTGGGTAAAAGTAAACCCATGCGTGGGATTACTTTTGCCCAAGAACCTGGGTGCAGTTGTAGGGTAATGCAGGACAGAGGTCGTCTGATGCATGTCTCAAGGAGATTTGATCTTAGGTGAAAACAGCCAATGAATCAAACTGTTAAATAATGCTGTTATTGCAACTGGCACCTTACAGCATTCTTCTGCCACGTCCAAAGCCTCCTGCTCCACCAACTGAGCCAGCTCCACCAACTGAGCCAACTCCACCTCATTCCTCCAGCCTTAAAGACTGCCATGACTGATGATCTCAGCAGACATTTTGGAAGGATGACCCATAGACTGAAGAAATGGTATTAGTGAGACCCAGGAAAAAAGGATGGTGATTCCTTAGAAAGTATTTGAAACCTGAGCATGGCATCAACAGTATGGAATAAGGGTGGAGACTGTCCTCGTTTTGGCCAGGATAGAATTAACTTCCCTTGGGCTGAGAGGGAGCACAGCTGGAGGGCCAGGTCCTGGTTGGTCATTGGAGGGTTCCATGTCATATGATGTGAAGCTCAACATATAAGCAGGTGTGTGCTCTTTCACACTTTTTTTTTTGTTTTCGGTTTCCAGATTGGTGTGGCGGAGTTTCTCTGTTGTGGTCAGATCACTGCTGGGGACAGGCTCTGTACTGATTGCCGCTTGGTGACCCACTACTGCATTTTACCCATTTTGAAGTACTATTATTACTGTTGGTTTTGCTAGTAAATTTTTTTTATTCAACCTACAAATTTCTTGTATTGTCCCTCCCTTATTTCACCAGGAGCAGGGGGAATAAACAACTGGCCACGTGGCAATTTGCTACCGGCCGAGTTCAAACCACACCAGTCCGGGAACATCCTGAGCAGAATAAACTGGCAGTCTCCCACAGAAAACAGCAGAGAGAAGACAGCCCTGTGAACAACCAGGAGTTATCTGACCCTCAGCTGAAATGGAGGAGGGACAGTAGACGCAGTAATGCTTGATTTCCTCTCCTTTCCCTACCTCAACATTTTTTTCACTAGCCTTAAAAATTCTGCCTACTCACCTTGCTCAAGATGTACACAATCAGATAGATATTAATTGGCTTTTGAAGCTTTCGTATTATGATAAGAGCACACAATACCTGTCACAGGTAGAACAAACAAAACAGAAACTAGAAGCTTCTGGCAATGAGAAAAAAAATCACTTATTCGCAAATGTAAAAAGCAATGCACAACATTTATAACCAAACACTCAAATAAAATATGTGGAAAACACAAAATAATCCTGGCAAGAAACAACCAGGACCTAATTTTTTGGACTAACTTCTAGACATCACTCCTCAATTCTATCTTGGTGTATAAACCCTTTAATTGCCCTGGCAGCAGCCCAAGAAACTCCAGCCAGATATTCCCTAAGCATTCATCGTTCTCTAGGAAGGTTTATCTGTTTTTCCTGCCACAATAGGTTTCTTCCCAAGTTACACTTCAATTAAGTCTAGGATCACCACCAAAAGAGCCAGGTTAGACAGCTGATTTTGTCCTCTGACTTTGGCACCTCCAGAAGCAGTGCATAAGCCAAATGCAGTTCTGACTGTGTTTGGTACTAATTATTTGCAATCCAGACACACAGGATTTCCCTGCAGAGCATGAAAGAAGCCCAGCTGCAGTGAGTTTCACAGACTATGGTAAGTAAAGGAAAAACAGAAGCAAAGCAGAAAGCACGATGAAACTTCTCACCTCTCCACTGGAGAACACTGGAGTATGAGCTTAGCTCCATGATATACTTACTTGACTTCACCCAATCTTCAAGCAAGTGCAAGTGATGGGGATCCTTCTGGTGGTGCCTCCAAATTCAGAAATACTATTCTGTTCTACCTTTCCTACTCAGCACCTTCTCTCCATCAGTAAATGCAAACCAACCCAAACCTTTCATAGTTCCCTTAAACATCCTTGCTGCCACGCAGACCAGAGAGACAATGCTCCAGGATACTGCAGAACAATTTGCTGCAGAACCATCCCAGGCCAGATCAATACAAAAGCTTTTATCTATTGTTTCCTTACAAATGCTTTGACAGCACAAAGAGGGGAGGAAAAAAAAAAAGAAAAAAAAAAAAAAGAAAAGCTGGACATTAAAGAAAGACAACAGTCCACAAAATCTGCAGTTTATGCCATTGTGCATTGGGAACACTCAGAGGATGAAAACTAAGTATAAATTTTCTCTCTTCCTTCAATATGTCAGTCAGTTTCAGACCTAAGAAGAAAAACACACATTCCACCTTCTACTCTTACAAAGAAGGAAATTTATTCCTTAGGGCACAGGGGTCCTTGTAAGCAGTCTTCCTCCAAATACCATGTTAATGAACAGGAACAACCACTGATCACACAGAAAGAAAGGGCTGCACTCGGAGGGAACACAACTAGCACCTTAATTTTTTGCAACTAAACTATATGTCCAACATAAGTTCAGTCTCCTTGCTTACAGTGTGTAAAAAGATAACAGTTCCTCTGATTTCAATATTAGAGCTGATGCATTTCAGCAAAATCATAAGGAAAAGAGTTACCACCCTCAAACCCCACTTCAGGGGGAAGATTCTCCTCGTCATACTCCTGCAGTCAGACTCAGGTAAAATTGCAAGTTACCCAAGATAAAGAAGTGATGAAGACAAATCACGTATTAACACACAGTTAATAATAATAGTATTATTATTATTGATAGTAGTAGTATTATTATTGATAGTAACAACACAGCCTTTTTCAAAATTAATGCCGAAAACCACTTTCCATACAATGAACTGACATTTCTCTCACATCCCCATTTAAGGAAGGAGAAGGCTTCTGAAATACCAGTCAAAAGTAGCTTCAGTGCCTCTTCTCCATCCCAATAACTAGCATGGTTTTCCTAATTACTGTTCTGCAGATGTCACTTTGTGGTTTTCCCTGATGATAGACATCATTATTCCACTTTCCTTTAAAAAAAAAGAGAAGGGCAATCTTTGGAGAGTGAAACTGCTTCTGCCCTTAGAGATGACAGGGTGACAGATGGTGTCATTTTGAATATTCATCAGAAGTCCAAAGTGATTGCATTGCCAGTGAAGTGGCAAAATGAGTGATGGAGGTCAAGGCTTTTGAGTCTTCAGAAGCAGCAGGAGAAGGGGGCAAATCAGGAGTCCATAACAGAGATGTTTGTTCAGCTGTCATTTCCCCTCATTGCACAGTACCTGTTTTCTTCACCTGAAGAGAAAGGCTTGAATACTAGAAACTGTCTACTTCATGAAAACATCCATGGCCAAAGTCTGGCAACAGAGAAAGGCTGAACCCTTCTGAGCTTTCACAATTCATGGGAACATTCTACAGTTGGAAAATAAAACACAATTTCATAAAATGCACACTGTCAGATGTCGTCTATGGCTCACATTAAACTTTGTTCAAGTGTGAGTCAAAATAATGAAGAGGTTATGAGCAGTCCTGGCAAGACTATGGCTGTGGAGAACCCATATATCTTCATTTGTGCACAAGTTTTCAGAAATATTTCATATGGTAGAAGTGTCCAAAAATGGGTTATTTTTTAAAAATATACAGGAAATAATCACAAAAGTCTGTTTCACACTCTTAGTTATGCTAAAAACTAATACCAAAATTTATATATTTAGTACTTATTGCAAAATTTGGGGGCAGAATAGCAGGTCAGGTACTTTGTTAATTTGTTTTTATTTTTTTCCTATAGACATTTTGTACACATCCAGTTAAAACTTTTTTTTTAGCCTACCATGTTGGAGTTTTCTACTAAGTAAATGCATTCTTTTTCCCTTCTTGATCTGAGAGCTCTTTTGTTAATTTCTCATTCACATTAGATATTACCATTTTTCACTTCCAGCATTCTCAATAACTAACTCACATAAAACCCTCTGTTACAGAAAACTGACAGAAGATATTCCCGCTGAGAGAACCAGTTTTCCTACAGCTGATTCCAAGAGAGGCTGCAGTGCAACTAAAAGCCATCTTTGGCTTTCCAACTGCTGCCTCAAGCAGACAGTGTATTCAAGCAGAACCTGCAGGGCATACCTTCTTCTTGGGAAGGCCTTTTTCTGAAGGGATTGTACCTTGATTGCCAGAGAGAAGTAGTAACATGACAATAATTGGATTGTTGCCAAAATACAGGGTTTTTGTAGGCTATCTTCACCATTTTCATATAAATTAAACAGAGTGCTGAACTAGTCATAAATTTATCCTAAGGGAAAAAAAATAGGAAACAAGGATGGCTATTAAATGGCACTACTTGGTGCAAATGAGTATTCAGCTCTGGATTCAAGATTAAAATGGGTAACATTTTTTCAAAAACTTTTTTTTATTCTTTAATGCTTAAAGCTTCCTTTTCTTTTAAATCTTTAAGTATCTTTTCCTGTTTCTTCTTTCTGATCCACTAAGACATTCATATCCCTGGTAGCCTTTTTAGTGACTGCACTAGGTCCTGCAGTAGCGTGTTTTAGGTCTAACCTAAACCTTTCTAATAATGCTGTGCAGGAGTTAAGGCCCAAAAAGAAATATCCAGTGGCATTGGTCTGGAGTCTTTAGAGCTTTTTTGTTGTTCCTGTTTTAACATTACTCCAAATAGTACCAGCATGTACTATTGCAAAGTCTCAAGCATGTACAAGACAAGTAAACTTTCTAGTCTCTCTCCTCTGCTTGTTTATAGCAGCCACTGAGAACAGAAATGCTTTTTGGAAAAGCATGGAAAAGGTTTTGAAGAACCTTTCCAATGGACAAAGAACTGGTCTTAACTCTTCTTGAAAATTTAGTTACTAACTCTTTATAGAAGCTGCACAAAAAATAGAACCGAGAAAAATCACAGAATCATAGAATATCTCAAGTTGGAAGGGACCCATGAGGATCATCGAATCCAACTTCCTGCTCCTCATAGGACAACCTAAAACTAAACCATATGACTAAGAGCATTGTCCACATGCTCCTGGAACTCTGGCAGGCTTGGTGCCGTGACTGCTTCCCTAGGGAGCCTGTTCTAGTGACTGACCACCCTCTCAGTGAAGTATATTTTCCTAATGTCCAACATGAACTCCCCTGATGCAACTTCATTCCATTTCCTTGTGTCCTATCACCAGAGAGAGGAGATCAGCACCTGCACCTCTGCTGCCCTCCCTGAGGAGGCTGTAGGCTGTGATGAGGTCACTCTCAGACTTCTCCAGGCTGAACAAAACAAGTGATCTCAGCTGGCCCTTGTTAAGTCTTGTCCTCGAGGCCTTTCATGATCTTGGTCACCCTCCTCTGGACACACACCCAGTTTTATGTCCTTATACTGAGGAACCCAAAACTGCACACAGTACTTGAGGTGGGGCCATACCAGTGCAGTGCATAGTGGGACAGACAGCTTCCCTGACTGGATAGCTCTGCTGAGCTTGCTCTCTGTAAGGCTTCTCCATCCTTGAGGAAGTCCACAGCTCCTCCTAGTTTAATTCATCAGCAAACTTATTTAATGTACATTCAAGTCCTGCATCCAGATCATTTATAAAAACATTAAAAAACACTGTCCCCCCGTGGAATTGACTGGCCACCAGCCTGATGTCACCCCATTCAGCCAACTGCTCACCCAATGGACTTGTCTAGCTGTGTACTGGACATTGTTCCAGAAGGATACTGTCAGAGACTGTATCAAAACCTTCGCTAAAACAAAACAAAAAACAACCCACACACATCATTTACTGGCTTCCCTTGGTCAACTAGATGGGTGACCTTGTCGTAAAAGGAAATTAAGTTGGTTAAGCAGGACTTTACACACATGAACCCATGATGGCTATGACTAACAACCATGTTGTCTCTCAAGTGTTCTTCAGTATCTTCCAGAATAACCTTCTTCATAATTTTACCAGGCACTGCAGTCAGAGTGGACTAGGATCTTTCTTCTTACCCTCCTTGACAACTGGGACATTTGCCAGCCTCCAGTTGACTGGGACCTCTCCAGATTCCCAAGATTGTTGAAAAATAATGGAGAGGGGTCCTGTGACAGCATCAGCCAGCTCTTTCTGTACACTGGGATGAATCCCATTGGGCCCCATGGATTTATGTACATCCAGGTGAAACAGCAAGCCTCAAACAAGTTAAAGTTCAGCTGGGAGTTTATCATTCCCCTAGTCGTGGTCTTACAACATGGGGCTCTGAGAGTCCCAGGGCCCATCAATGATGTTAAAGACAGAGGTGAAAAAGGCATTAAATGTCTCTGCTTTGTCTATATTCTATTTGTGAGGTGACTGACCTCATCAAGCAACGGATCAATGTTATCTCTGATCTTCCTTTTGCTGTTAACATACTGTAAGAAGTTCTTTCTGTTGTGCTTCACAGTTCTGGCCAGCTTGAACTCTAATCAACCTTTGGCAATGCAAATTTTCTCTCTACAGTGGCAAACAGCATCACTGTAGTCCTCTCATTTTGCCTGGCCTTCCTTCCAACATCCACACTTTACATTTCTGCCTACATCCTAGAAGATCCCTGCTCAGCCCAGCTGGCCTTCCACCCCACTTGCTTGGCTTCCAGCACTTTGGAATTGCCTGCCCCTGTGCTCTTAAGAGATGGCAAATTTACAGCTCAAGCAGAGTAAAACGGACTTTTTCTAGAAAAAATCTGTTGCAATCTAGGACAACAGAAATAGTAAGGAGCAGGGCTCAGAGTGTTATAGAGAAGCCTACTGATGTCTGCACTTCAGCTGAGTGAGGAGTCATATTTTCCATATGCTGAGGGACCAAGAGCTAATAAACAAGCCATTTTTATACACAGTATTTCAGTAAGAGAGACTTCACAAACATTCTCTAGAAAGCTCCTGACAAGCAATGCAAATAAACACCTCACTAAGAGGCTGGAAAGTTATAAGCCATTTAAACACTTTATCAAGTTATACAAAGTCATGGACAGAAGCCACATGAGGGCTGGGAGCTGGATCCTGAACCCTGTCCTAAGCTGACCTTTCTACTTAGAGAAACCATCCTCATGTCCATCATTTCTTGCAGGCAAGTAGTGTTTCACAGTGTTTTCACAATAAAAATATTATTTAAAACCTTTAACAACTAACATATCCTTATTGTACAGGTCTCATACTGTCTCCTTTTCAAGGAGGAGAAAAACAAGTACTAAAAACAACTTTTAAGATGTATGTTTTAATATCTACCTGCAGCCTAGTACTTCTTGTCCTCCTCTTTACAGAAGTGAAAACTCACAGATAAATATGTCAGATATAAAGCAACAGGCTACTATAAAAATTCCATACTATAATTCACTGCTTTTCCTGGACAAAGGCCATTTCATTTCACCTGCTAATAAATCTAGGTTGTTTTAAAACAGTCCACAGCAGACAAGAGCGCATAAGCTAGCCAACTGCACCACCTAGCTTCACTCTAAAGTATCTTCAGAATCCTACTTTTTATGACACCAGTGTTTATATTCCTTCAAGGTGAATATTTCTTCCCGTTATCGCCACTATGCATTTGCTATCTTACCACTGATACCACAATTTAACAGCTTTGACATGCTCAGAGATCAAGAAATCTCACCTAAAAACAATGTAGTATTGGTGCTCAAAGATGTGTAGCCTCGGTACATATGAGCTCATCCACTTACTGATTCCGTGTCTGGGAACCTGAAGGCACCGTTGGTCACATTTCTAGCTATTTTTCTTTTCTAGGAGTGATAAAACAGGGTGTCTGTGATCTCTGACTTCAATCAAAATTGTCCCTGACTTTTAAATTAAAATTGGTACATTCCCATGAAGTTTCAATTCTGACAAAAGAATACTTCTGCAGTTCTTGAACTTGAGTACTGGGAAATGAAACACCAGACTCTGTGAACCTCCCTTGGGTAAATGCACCATGGCACAGTTTTTAATTACTTTCTGACCTCACCCAGCTTCAATGCTCTAAAGAGGAATGAAAGCAGAGCAAAGTAGCTAAACTTTACTTCAACATCAGACTCAATCATCATAGAATCATAATGGTTTGGGTTGGAAGGGACCTTAAAGATCATCTAGTTCCAATCCCCTTTCCACAGGCAGGGACACCTTTCACTAGACCAGGTTTCTCAAAGCCCCGTCCAACCTGGCCTTCAACACTTCCCAGGGACAGACACAACCCCTCTGGGCAACCTGTTCCAGTGTCTCACCACCCTCACAGGAAAGAGTTTCTTCCTTGTATTTAATCTAAATCTACCCTCTTTCAGTTTAAAGCTATTACCCTTCATCCTATCAGTACAGTCCCTGATAAAGAGTCCCTCCTCATCTTTCCTGTAGGCCCCCTTGAAGTACTGGAAGAGCAATATAAATATGGCTACTGTAGCCCTCTAATGTCCAAGCTGGGCCACGGTCCTTTGTAACATATTTACACTGTGCCTCTGAAGACAAAAGACCCAGAGAAATTCATACATGAAATCTTCACCACATATACATTACTTTAATCAGTTCCAATTCAAGCAGTGTAGGTAACCAGGAAAATTAGCTAAAGCATCCGTTCATGAGTCTCTTTGAAGCTTCACAGACTGTTTGCAAGGTGTTCTTCGTTTCTCTTTTCTGTCCCTCCTAGGGTGTACTTCTTATCAAGTCCCTAGGACTGTCCTAGAATAAAAGGTGTATCACTCTTTTGTGTAAAAGCTTTGGATAGAGCACAGTAATTCCCTTATAGTGATGACACCTCAATATGGTTTTAGAGCATGTTAAAACTTAGCAGTGGCTAAGCTGCTGAAAGTCACTGAAATACTACCCTTGCCAAGTTGCAAGACAGATTTCTTCCTTACTAACTGCACTTAAACAGATACAAAAAGCATGAGTACAAAATGAGTTCCTTAATCTGAACACAGCCATGAAAACAATCAAAAAAGTAAGATCTGTGCTCTTATTTTGACAGGACACACTATAAGCTAAAAGTCACAGCAAGCTTGTCAGCCCAGAGAGAGTTGGTACCCTTTCTGCACAGCTTGCTTTTAAAAAAGATTATCAAGATATTTTACAAGAGCAGAAGGTATTAAATTTATCTTACATGTGTCACACAATTTCACTTTCACTTTCAGCCAGCATCCAGAACATCCTCATAAAGGAGCAATTTTGGCAATGGTGTTTTGTTCCTTAATCTTATTTGAGTGTTGCTAGGCTTCACCAGATACTCCCTATAGACAAAACAAAGTGGTACATTACTTAAGGGCTACAACCTTTGCTCATATATCAACAGTACCAAATGCAATATGCCCACTCACATAAGCAACGTTACAACATCAGGCTGTGAATCTCAGAGCTGTGCATCATACAACATAAGGCAAAAAATAATAATTTCACAACCACATGGAATGGAATTAGCTTTAATTGACACAAACAAAAACAGTCTCCTTTCTGGATTGCCTGATTCAATTAAGTGCCATGCTTTTTAGTATTTTTAGGACTCTTTTTAATCTCTAACATGATGCAAGGTATTCTCCCACTCTACTTTCCTGAGAACTGATTTGTCTTTAAACCTAGACTTATACTTTTATTTTAGGCAACACCTTTCAACATCAGACAAAAGAATCGTAACAATAAATAAAGCCTTTAATTCAGAGCAGCATCAACTACTTTCTGCACTGGCATAGCTGTTAGAAGATGCCACAGAGACAGCAGCAAGACAGCAGCTATGATGGCTGGAAACAGCGTAACATAATCCACAGGAAAGAAAACTGCAGCGAAGTGTGAATAGAAAGATGTAGAGCAACAGGAGACAAAGTGCTAGTATTATTCAGATAGTAAAAGCCATGACTGAATATATCTAGAAAGTGGCTGGTCTGGAACAGTGACTTCAGCTCCATATGATGAAAAAAAGAACAGAAAAAAAAGGAAAAAAAATTGAGTAGCTGCAAAATCATTTAAATTCACTTTAAAGACAAAGCACCTAGGGGTAACTATGAACTAATCCAACCACAACCCAGAGAAACTGGCCTGCCAGATATGAGCTATGATTTAATTTTGACAACAGCCAGTATCAGGCATTTAAAATGGAAGCTACAAAAAAAATCCACAGTAAAAATTTAATCTACAAGCACCGGAGAAAAGGTCTTTGTAGATGTAACAGTGGAAATTATAGCAGAAATGCAAAAAAGCAAATACTGAAAGAAATTGCTGCAACAAATAAGCAATTTTAGGATACAAAATATTTAACAAACAAAATATTTAACAAATTATCTTTAGTTCCTAGAGCAGGAACTAAATTCTGTCTGTGGCAAAACAGCTTGTCACTTTAGCTTATTTTCAGAAGTATGTTCCTGAGAGGGCAGCAGACCTCAGCATTGTCTCACATGAGCCACTGGCAAAGCCCTTACTGTCCTGAGGAACATGACTGTAGTTGTCCTGAATCGGCACTGCTTACATAAGCTTTCCTTGTGTATGAACAAACATTGCAAACCTGTGGCTGTCATCCATAACCCTATTTCTGTTCCCTTCCTCCTCGCTCTAGTATTTATGGACAACTGCCTAAATTGCAAGAACTTCATTTACACTAAGGCAGAGTAAATCAGTTCCTGGCTGACAACCTCCAAACTGGGATTTTTACTGTTGCAAAGAAGATTGTGATGGGCCATTCGTGCCATCTGTCATCATAGATACAAGAACTCTGTGAACTGCATGCTGTTGCTGCCCTAGTATTTTCCAGATAGATTGACCTCCTTGTCCTTCATCATGCTTTAGTTTCCACTTCAGGTATAATCACAATAGGCAGGTTGGGTCCTACTGGTCCACCAAATCCCACTACAGAGCTGCAGCACTGGAGTTCCTCCACCGACTTATGATACTGCTGGTATCATCAAACATGTGGCTACAAAGATAACTCTCTCTTTGGGGATCAGGGTGATACAGAGAGCAGAGTGAAAAGAAAGAATATCAGTACACAGGGTCAGGAAACTGGAATGCACCTAATGGCTCAAAAGAGCCCTTTCTCAAAACTTGCAAAGTTGTAGTTTTACAGACATAACATGAAACCAGAGCAGAGGATTCTGTGGAAAGAAATATCAGAAAACTCATTGCTGCACAGTAAAATAACTATAAAGACATTTTTTGCATGGATTTAACTCAAGTAATGTCTGGCCATAAAGACACCATTATTTTCACTGGATGAAACCTAACAAAATTTGTGTAGATGGAAATGCAGAAAAAAAAGGACTTTACCTGAGAAAGTAAGGTAACTTTCCTCTGAGTTTCAAGAGTACATTTTATTGTAGGCATTCTGCCACACTCACTCAAAAATAATTTATGCTGATTTATTTAAAGTTACAATTCAGAAATGTGTATTACTATAATATTAACAAGAAACAGTTGTTCATTTCAGATTAAAAAGGGAATGACAGCACATTATTTTTATTTAGAAATATTTCTGCAAATGACTGTGCACAGCAAGACAAGATTACTATGCATCACACTGCTCAGTATTTCTTCATTAAAAATCGCCTCTTCTAGTAATTTAGTTCACTTATGAAAACACTTAAATCTACTATAGATATAAAACATACTATATGATGCTCCTTGCAGATTCTGGCACAGACAAGTTGCAGATTCCTGTCTATGGAAAAAGCATTTACCTTCAGTTTTACAGACCATCTCTTATTGTTGCTGAGTGACAGAAGTCCAAAGGATGAGCAGGAGCAACTAGCTGACTCTGTCTCACAGAGGTAGTCTCAGTAATCACTACGAAGCACTGATACACTGTGGCACTTATCATACAACTAGGGAGATCAGAGGTAAGCTTTTTTTTTTTAAAATCATCATTTTAAAACCAGTGTAATTATCTCCTTACAGATGAACTTCTGATGCTTCAGTAGCTTCAAGAAAAGTCCCCTGGATCTGTTCTCTAAACACCACTCATGTCTGATATGGTCTGTGCCAAATTCATATGCTAACAGCAACTGTGAATGCCATGAACTTAACATGCAACTTCATGAGAGGAGAGAAAGCAGAAAATACAAACAGAAAAGGAAGACAGAGTACAATTGAACAACAGATTTTCAGCTTATTAGAACCAAAAAGATCACATCAAGTAACTGCCTATACTGTCAATATTGATTTAATCCTACTTTTATCAGCATTCAAATCATATAAACAAAGATGTGAAATAAGCAAAATAATGTGCACTTTATTTTTAAATATTTGCTAAAATGAAACCAACTGTATGAAGTCTGATTGCCAGGAAAACACTGGCATATCATGGAAGAGGAGGAAAGTAATTTCAAGTGTACTTAAAACCATCTCAATTCCTAATTAGCTTCTGCAGACTCCTTCACACACACTTGGGAGCATTTTCAACTACCTGGACATGAGGTATGAATGGGCACAGCAGAAACTTTACCTTTTGTAAGAGCTGGGCCCACGTGGGGCTGGGTGCTGTGCCTGTAAAGGCAGTGTCTATTGACTTTAAATGGGCACTGAGTGGATCAGGACCCTTTTTGATTAGTGGGCACCAGTGGACCACATGGGACAATGTCCACATAGGCCTTCCTCTGCCACAGAGACTACTTCTAAAGTGGGATTGATAACCAGCCTAGTGATGTTCAATTTCAAATCTATGGGACTGCCCCAGGGAATAGCCAAGGGCCTTCAGTCATCTCAGGGTACTTCTCTGAATACAGAATAATGCTGTCAACACTTCCGTCTGGAAGCTGTAGTTGGATCCTAGACTCCAAAGTGAGTCTCCAGGCTTTCCAATCTGAAACTCAGATAGTGTCGCCCTGAGACATAACATATTTACAAGCCAGGTTAAATAATCCACAGTAACAGATTTGTGATAGCACCCACTTAGTGTGGCAAGGTGTGTGCTTATGAAAGAGCATGTAGAGACACCTGTCATACCTCCAATAGCATCATACTCTGTTTTAACAACTGGTCAGATTATAAATCTTCAGGAAGGGAGGACTTTGACACAGCATTGTCTGAATCTGAATCAGATCAAATATCATTCATGTCTTCTGGGTCTCTGTATAAAAGAAATTCCCTTTTCCACAGCTTCCAGATAACGGTCAAGTTTTTCCTAGACAGATACAGTTAGGTGGGGGACCATGCATTGGTCTACTTTCTCCACATTAGCTTGACAGCTTTTAACACTGGCAGGGGCTAGAGCCTTCTCCTCTACTGTCAGCCTGTGTCCTGCTAGGTGTGGGCCACTTCTCTTCATAGGCAGGCACCTTGGGCTTGGGTTGCTTTCAAACACTGCTCAGTATCTCTAAAGCAATGAGCTAAGAGATATAAGCAGGGTAACTCTCCCTTCATGCTTCTGTCTTTCTGACTTTCTCTAATCACAGTAGAATCTGATGTTCAGGGCAGGGCAAGGTCCCAAATAATCAACTAAGGCACGCGGTACAGGGTAAGGACTGGTCGTGATGCAGAGTACCATATCCCACTTCTGACACCAGAAGCTTAAGGAAGCCCTGCCAAGTTACAGGTTCAGGGTATGGTAACAGACACCAGACCAACAGCTTCAGGATAAACAGTTTGTCTCTAAATAACAGTACTAGAAGAAGTACATATCAGTAGTACAATTACCTGGGTCATAGCAACAGCAAGTCAGGTAATACTGAGCTACTCCTAACATCTGGGCATGCAAAAACTTAGGTGACCATGGCTGTCAGGCAGGCAGCAGGGCAAGTGACCTGGACCAGCCAATGACCTTGGGGAATGCAAATTCGTTGGCTGGACCATCCTTTTTATCAAAGAGCTACAGAAGCACTATTTGGTCTTGTTAACCAAACACTATACCCCAACTCCACTGCCTCTCTGTGCCAGCTCTGTCCTTGGTGTTCATGGGGCCCAGGAACCCTGTACAAAGCAATACTGCCACACACTGCTTTGTGGACATGGGCCTGGAATATCGTATAAGGCCATATGAGCCTTACAGCTTCATTATATGCACCGTCTCCAGAAATACCATATGAGGCAATACTAGCCTTACAAGGTGTCATGGTCCACTTGGTGGACTTGTGATGGTTCGTTTGCTACGATCTCAAAAGTGCAAAATTAAGGTGACCAACACCAAAGGGGATAGCAGTAATAAAACAGTGAAACTTTATTGTGTTGCCTGTGAAGCAGCACGCAATAGAGATGGGTAAAAGAAAGGAGAAATGTAAAGTAAAGTTTTAGAGAGAGAGGGGAGAGAGGTTATAGCTACCACTGCTGATCTCACGACGTCCTAACGGTCCCGGGTCCAGCTGATGCTGCGTCGTTGATCGTCGTGGTCCTTGGTGGGGAAGCTTCCAATTTTCATTGTCCAGAAGTCATCCTTTTATGCTCAGTCACACACCTTGCTCCACCTCTGCCTCGGGGGTGTCTGCCCTTCTCGAGCGAGGCCATCGCACATGCGCAGGGAGGGACGTCCGAGGCGTGGGCAGTCTTGGAGACGGGCAGCCTTCCACCAGGAGGTGTGTTTTGGTATAATAATGAAGCAAAGTTCGTCTAAGGTTCATGATTTCTTCATCGATGTTACGGCAACAGTTGCGATCCATCTGTTTTGACAGTGGCTATGCGATTATCTCTAACAGCTCTGGCTGGGCCCAGGCACCGAACAATAGCACAGCACTCTTGGTACTGCACGGCTCAGGCACTGCAGAACAGCCCAGCACTGCCTGCACCGCACGGGTCAGTGCTCAGGAGAACAGCACAGCACTCGCCGTGCCACACAGTTCTGCGTTCAGGAGCCTTGGCACCACATTCCACTCCAGGGATCAGCAAGGCCAAGCAGGCCATTGTCAGGTACCTCACTGTCCATGTCCCTGATGACAATGTTGAGACAATGCTCATCTTCTGACCGACTCTTACAAAGGACCCATTTAGTCTTGCAAAGGCAAAACCTACTGTTTATGTATGGAAGTCACGACAAAGAATGCAAGAATGAATACACAAGGTACTCTGAACTGCGTGGATATTCTTAGTAAACTTTGTAAACAGAAGTACAGGCTCAGAAGCAGAAAAAGCTCTCGCTTTAAACTATGTATGACCACAAACATAGTTCTGAGAGTGAGCAGACTGAATTTATACCAGCATTATAGTACAGTATGTTAACAACTAAGGAGAAGCCAAATAAAACAAAATAATAATAGTAGAGAAGAAGGAAAAAAACTAAAAGAAGAGGTATAGAAACAAAGCATAAAGACTACACTGAAAGATGAAGAAAGTTATACTGGTTATTTTTTTATTTTATTTTTCTTTAAAATCTGCTAATGCCCAAGTTAGTGAACTATTAGAGTACAGTTTGGCAGCAGGCCTCTGAAAGACTGTTTTCAGCTTGCCAAAGTTTGAGTACCTTTAAAAGGTGAAAAATAACTGAAACCAGAATTACCACTAGACCAAAACACTCTCAAAAGTATCAATGCTCCTTTCACTTATGTATTTTAAATTAAAATTTTCATTCTCCAGCTGCCCTGTTGTTTATACAAATATATCCTCCTCTTTTGCATTGTGCATATAGAAGTTCAACAAATACTTATGGAATCTTCCTATATAACTGGAGACAGCTATTCTCAATTTATTTCTTTTACACAAACTACAAGATTGATTAATTAATATTACACTTGTTTGTCTTATGTATTTTACTGTGCTGAGAAAGCTTTAAGTGTAAACTGTATATTTAAACTGTCTGCTATGCTATTTTAAACCCAAAAAAATTTGTATGTGGTCAATCGTTTCAAACTTAGCTTTGAAGTTAATCGTGGTTTTAAATATCAAATGGACACTACTGTAAAAAAAATATTTCAGTCAAAACCAGGCTGGTGAATAATGTTATGGCATTTGTTAAGACAAGGAAATACTGGAACAAAAATAATTCCCTCTTTTTTTTTTTTTTTTCACTGCTAGCTGCACAGCATGGCTAACAACTTCAGGAACTTCTTGCACTGCCTTCTTCCTCCTCTTTACACTGTAGAGACACTGCTGGTTCTAGTGGTTAGAGCTGATCTTTTCACAACCACAGCTAAAAAAAAAAATCAAAAGGAAGGTAATATTTACTATTAAGTGTACCAGTTCTTTCACAAACTACAAAGGAAAGACAGTACTGTAATGATACATTGCATATAGACAGCTTTTCCTCTATCATAAAAACAGCAAATAATGCATGAAATAACTACCTCTCACATTACTTGACATGCTCAATCAGTTTAGTTTTTTCCTGCCAAAGGAATATGGTCCCAAAGCTGTAGCAACTGCTCTCCAACTTGTGGTTCCAGCTCCTAGAAATTAGCAGGAAATGAGAGAAGTTACTTGCACTGCTACTACTGAACATATAGAAACTATTTATAACATAATTTTTAGATTAAGTTACTGGTGATTGCTTTCAGTCATTCTGAAGAGCTCATTCATTCCTTTTTTTATTGACACACACATTAGAACTCTCCACACAGGAAGAGTTTTTACAAGTTTTTGGGGGGGTTTTCATCCACAGTAAGACACCAGTTCTTAAGAACAGAATACTGAGTGAACACACCACCACCACTGTGAAGGTTTGAACTCAGGCGGCAGCCAGACGCCACGTGACCAGCCCTTCACCTCCCCCTCCCTCCTCTGATAAGGCAGAGGAGGGACAAAAGAAGAGAATTCATGGCTTGAATAACAAGAAAGAATTTATTAAATATAACAAGAGAAGAACAGTAAAAATAGTAAGTTGAAAAAGAAAACAGGTAAAAGTCAACAGTGGCTTACCAAGCACAGTGACTGCCCCCCACAGCAACAAAACAGTCCAGATCTACTTGAGATACCTTAATCTTGGCAGCCTGATCCGCCTGTTGGTTGTTCTGATGGTCTTCAGTGTCCCGGCTCTTGGGTACATGAGCGTCTACATGGCGTACTTTCACAACCAGATTCTCTACCAGAGCAGCAATATCTTGCCATAATTCAGCAGCCCAGGCGGGTTTGCCTCTGCGCTGCCAGTTGCTCCGTTTCCACTGCCGTAACCACCCCCACAGCGCATTTGCCACCATCCATGAGTCAGTACAGAGGTAGAGCACCGGCCAATTTTTTCGCTCAGCAATATCCAAGGCCAGCTGGATGGCTTGCACCTCTGTGAACTGACTCGATTCACCTTCTCCTTCAGCAGCTTCAGTGACCCATCACGTGGGGCTCCATACTGCTACTTTCCACCTTCGAGGTTTCCCGACAAGGCGACAGGACCCATTGGTAAAGAGGGCATATCGCTTCTCATTATCCAGTAGTTTATTATATGGTGGGGCCTCTTCAGCACGTGCTACATCTTCCTCTGGCACCATCACAATATCTTTGCCTTCTGGCTGATTTGTGATCACTTCCAGTATTCCTGAATGGCTGCGGATACCTATTCTGTTGTGTGATTAATACAACAGGTTTCCTCCATGTGGCATCAGTTTCATGGTGTGTAGAGGTGACACTCCCTTTGAACATCCAGCCCAGCACTGGCAGTCGGGGAGCCAAGAGGAGCTGTTCTTTAGAGGGGTCCCAAACACCTCTAAAGCAGCTCAAACGCCTTTATATGCTGCCAGTATCTCCTTTTCAGTCAGTGTAGTGGTCTTCTGATCCTCTGTATCCCTGACTCCAAAACCCCAGGGGTCAATCCCAAGTCTCCCCTGGTGCTCTCTGCCAGAGATTCCAGGTAGGGCCATTCTTCCTGGCTGCAGTGTAGAGCACATATTTAACATTTTATCCTGTCCAAACTGGCCTGAGGGCTACTGCATGAACTATTTTCTGCTTAATTTGTTCAAAAGCCTGTCACCGCTCCAGGCCCCACAGAAAATCATTCTTTTTCTGGGTCACTTGATCGAGAGGACTGACAATCTGACTGTAATTTGGAATGTGCAGTCTCCAGAAACCCATAACACCCAAGAAAGCTTGCGTTTCCTTTCTCTTAGTTAGTGAAGACATAGCTGACATTTTATTAATCACCTCCACTGGAATCTGACAACATCCATCTGGCCATTTTACTCCTAAAACCTGGATCTCTTGTGCAGGTCCCTTGACTTTACCACACTTTATGGCAAAACCAGGTCTCAGAAGGATTTGGATTATTTTCTCCCCTTTCTCAAAAACTTCTTCTGCTGTATCACCCCATATAATGATATCATCAATGTACTGTAAGTGTTCCAGGGCTTCACCCTGTTCCAGTGCAGCATGGATCAGTCCATGGCAAATGGTGGGGCCGTGTTTCCACCCCGGGGCAGTCGATTCCAGGTGTGTTGGACACCCCTCCAGGTAAAAGCAAACTGTGGCCTGCATTCTGCTGCCAGAGAGAAGGATGGAGAAAAATGCATTGGCAATATCAGTCAAGGCATACCACTTGGCTGCCTTCAACTCTAGCTCATACCAAAGTTCCAACATGTCTGGCACAGCAGCACTCAGCGGTGGCGTGACTTCATGCAGGCCACGATAGTCCATTGTCAATCTCCACTCTCCATTAGACTCTCGCACTGGCCATATGGGGCTGTTAAAGGGAAGCACGTCTTGATGATGACTCCTTGGCTCTCTAGCTGACAAATCAGCTTATGGATAGGGATTACAGAGTCTCGATTGGTGTGGTATTGCCATCAGTGCACTGTTGTAGTGGCAGTTGGCACCTGTTCTTTAACCCTCATCAATCCCACCACAGAAGGATCCTCTGAGAGACCAGGTAACACAGACAGCTGTTTAATTCCTTCTGTTTCCAAGGCAGCTATACCAAAAGCCCAACAATAGCCTTTGGGGTCCTTAAAATACCCTCTTCTGAGACAATCTATGCCAAGAATACATGGAGTGTCTGGACCAGTCACAATGGGATGTTTTTTCCACTCTTTTCCACTTAGGGTCACCTCGGCCTCCAATACAGTCAGCTGTTGATACCCCCCCGTCACTCCTGAAATACAAACGCGTTCTAAAATTTGATGGCATTAGGGTGCATTGTGCACCAGTGTCCACTAAAGCCTTATAAGGCTGGGGGTCAGATGTTCCAGGCCATCGAATCCACACAGTCCAGTAAACTCGGTTGTCCCTGTCCTCCGCCTGGCTGGAGGCAGAATCCCTCTAATGTTGGTCATAATACCTGCCAATGACAAATGGGTTAGTGTGGTGTGCACCTGTTTCAGCCTCATCTTGATTACTGGAAACCAGAGCAGCATTTCTCCTGAAAGGACAATGTTCTGTACTTGCTCTTCTTTCCAGCTCACATACCTGCTCTTCTAGGAGGTAGGTAGGTTTTCCATCCCTTTTCTTCATGTCTTCTCCATAATCACGCAGGCCACAGCTTCCCCTGTGGTGTGTACCAGTTCTCTCGAGTAGAGAAACAATTGCTCCTAATAGCCAAGATTCTGTTCCGTGCAGGTGGGAAGTAGAACATTTTCTCCCTAAGTTGCTGGAATTCTTGAGGTAATTGTTTCACAGCCACAATGATGAGGGAAGAGACACTTTCTTCATATTGTCATAGTTGGTGAACCAGTTCATTCACTGTTGGTCCCTCTTGATCTGGCCACTCCATTACTGCTAATGCACTGGCATATGATGAGGGTGTGCTCCGTACAAAAGTCCTCTGCATGGGCCGGGTGCAACAGACTTCATCTGTGGGTAGCTGTGCTTTATCTGGTTCATAGTAAACTACCTCCCACACAGCTAGCTCCCTCAAGTATTGAATGCCTCTCTCCATAGTGGTCCCTTTACTTGGTCAACATGTCAAGTCATCCTTGAAGGGATACCTCTCCCTCACACTTGATAGAAGTTGCTTCCAAAGACTGAGATTTTGTGTCTCCTTTCCAATGGCTTTGTCAATGCCCCTTTCCTTAGGCAGGGATCCCAGCTGCCTCGCCTCCCTGACCTCTAGTTCCATGCCACTGGCCCCGCTATCCCAGCAACGCAGCAGCCAGGTAATGAGTTGCTCAGCTGGCTGGCGGCTGAAATCTTTTGTCTCGCAACTCACTCAAGGACAAGCATTGGGTGACTATCACTGCCTCTGCCTCCTCCTGTTCTTGTGATGGGCCTGGTTCATCATCACCCTGTACACTGCGAGGAGATTTTCTTGTGTATTTCCTCTCCTGTATGGGAGCAACTGACACTACCGTGGGTTGGTTCTCTGGTTCAGCTGCAGCGCCCGTCCTTGGGCTTGTAGAGGCTGCAGTTTCTGTTATATGGTTAACCTTAAATAGAAGCATAACCATAAACAAAACCTGAACCACATTCAGGAACACGCTAGCTCCTAACAGCATGGTAGCCATTTTTAGATCAACATTCCACAGATATTTGAACTTCCCAAACTTCTCAAACACAACTGTAAATCACCCCAGGACCAATGACCGCACGTTATCATATATGAGCATCACATAGTTAACCCACCTCTCATGGAAGGTGAGCAACAGCATAGGAAACACATATAGCATATGAGGTAAAAAGATCTTAAGGAGCCAAACAATCCACATTTACCCGTTTTTTTGTTATCTCAGACAAAAAGTAAGGCCTTCGTGCCCCACATTGGGCACCAAAAACTGTGGAGGTTTGAACTCAGGCGGCAGCCAGACAACACATGGCCGGCCCTTCACCTCCCCCTCCCCCCTCTGGTAAGATAGGGGAAGGACAAAAGAATAGAATTCATGGGTTGAGTAAAAAGAAGGAATTTACTGAATATAACAGGAAAATAACAGTAACAATTGTGAGTTCAAAAATAAACGGGTAAAATGCAACAGTAGCTTACCGAGCGCAGCGACCGCCCCCACAGTAACAAAACCGACCACTGACTAGCAGCAGCAAGCAATGAGAGCCACACCCCCACCTGGGCATGACATCACAAGGTATGAAATGCTCCAATGAAAATTAACTCCATCCTGGTCAAAACCACGACAACCATACAAGACCATATGCACCATATACTTTGTTCCTTCCACAAGTTGCTTACTTAGTAACTGAAGATCATTATTCTCCACATCTTTTAAAAGTTTAATTCCATCAAGCATGGTGGAGAATGTGGAAAGGCACGTCACAGGTAACACAGTGGCTCTTGGTGGAATCACAGTAATATAAACCAGTTGGTTTTCAGATTGTTAAGATTCTTTAGGTCTTTAGAGACACTTGTAACAGATGCACTGTTAACATCACATGCTATGTTCCTTTCCCCATTTTTACAGTATGTCCCTTTACTCATTCTTACACCTGGAGAGCTTTTGGGGAAGTAGTGAGAAGATAATACAAAAAGCTTAGCTCTAGAATCTCGTGTCAAGAGATATTTTGAGAGGGGACTGGGGAGAATGCAGAAACTGCCACGGAAAACTGTTGTGCCAATTATCTTCTAACTTTTTGTAGTTGCATTTAGCTTTAACAGACTGGAAAACTGTCATAAGCTTTATTCAGCCTCAAATCCCAAGATTTTCTTCAGTCTTTACAGTAAACTCAGAGCTATAATTATGAACAGTTATTTGACTGTGAATGACTATCTCAGGGCACAAATCTGAACCAAACAGGGAACAAATCTCCAGAATCAAAATTACAAATGTCAAAAAGCTTTTATTTTCTGAAACACCCAGCTTTAATTCTTTTTTAAACACACATTAAGGAAGAAAATGCTTTGATTTTATCAAAAAGCCTCCAATACTTCAATAGTAATGTATTAGCAGAACGTACAATGTGCACCTATGAACTGTGATTCAGACTAACAGATATAGAAGTTGATAGAAATGTCAAGGATGAACAAGTTAATAAACAATACACAGTACTAACAAGTAAAGAGGACTTTAAAAGAGAATAACATTACCTGGCTATCTCTGCTTATTTGTACTTTCTTATTGTCATTCCAAGGGTTGAGCAAATGGTGTGTAAACTGAAAAGGAATGCTTTCTTTTCGGATCCACTCCACCTTAAATACACCTCCCAAACCAGCAGACCCCCAGTCTTGACTTTTCTCGCGCCCTATCTCGGAAGCCATTCTAGCAAAACCCTGGAGGAGAAATTGAAATATAAAAGGAAAGACATAATTAGAGCATACCTGCTTACATTGAAATTAAATGACTGCATTTCATATGAAACTTTCAAATTAGTTTCAAAGAGATTCACACACTCTCCCTCATAAAGCTGTATCTTTTAAAATGTTTACATCTAGAAAGTTAAAAGAAGTATCATTTGTTTTTCCATTTCAGATATACTTTCTAGAGAGTCTGTTAACAGAGAACATCTCTTAATCTCTCACATTTACCATTAAAAGTTTTTTAAGCTTTGTAACAGAGGTTGAAAAGGTGGTGTAAAAACATTTGAAGCATAAGGAATCAAGATGAATGTTCTACTGTGTAACAGTCCATTAGCTATTCCTTGCTAGTTGTAGGTATTCTTTTACAGAAATCCATTCCTTCCTTCCCATCTTCCCTCTAAATTAAGAAACTTCCACATAGAATTAAGGGAGAGTAGCTATTCTTCAAATTAAAAAGGTAAAGTTGCTTTTATTTCCTTCTTCAACACAGTGGGAAGAAATTCCAACAATACAACTACTCAGAAAGAAAATGGAAGAAATCCCAAATCCAAAATTTTTTCTAACTCATTTAAGGACACCCCTATTTGCCCACACACCAAATAAAACAAAGAAACCCCACCACACACTCAACTTATCATCTATTCAGGCAAATTTCTTCCAGTTATGATTTAGGAGTCCAAGAGATGCGGTGCCCTACATAAGTTGCCTGCACACACTACTGTCATAAGCCACACAGTCCTAGATAGCTCAAGCCAGAGTTAAATGGAAATTAATAAAAGCAACAGAGGAAAAATAAAGGTGCAAAGCAAAGAGACACTTGGTACAAGAGAATATTAATAGGAATGTTAACCTCATATTCTGATGAATGTCCCGTGCATTATCAAAACTGTAACAGCAAGGCAATGTCAACCACCTACACTCCTAACTTCAGTATGTCTACCCCTCCCAGCTTTCTCCGCTAAGAGCGCCAATACAACAGCCCATTTTCAGTATCAACTAGCACACTGCAAATTACTTTCCAGTACTAAATCTGCATTTGCCAAATCAGTATATCTATATCTCACCATAATCCTTCAGCGGAATCACCAAGACAGATGTATTTAGGCTAGTTCATTAGATTTTCAATTTAGCTGACTTTTAGCAGTTTAGCTGTCAAGTCTTTAACTTTAAATTGGCTACAACTTTGTCAATACATTGTTGACAAATAATTTACTAAAGTTGAAGTCAAGACACAGCTCTGGAAAAATCACAGCCATGACCTTCCAGCATCTTAAGTTTAGAAACTACATTTCAGGCAAGACAGATTTTATTACAATTTGTAATGAAGTCATCTATGAGTTTCCTAGTTTTAAAAAGCTGTGACTTGATTATAACTGCTTGTTCATTTGCAGTATTTATTTTGGCATGCAGAGAAAAGAGTAGCCATCCCTGCCTTGTTCAGATTTGTTTTGTTTGATCATTTTGTTGTTGTTTTAGAGGATATAGGGTATTTAAAGGATGTAGGGTATAAACATTATTCTGACTCAAGATGTTTGGAGGCAATTCAGTCTTAGCCTTTGAGTGACAAACTCCGCTAGCTAAAAGAGCATATTTCAGAGTAGAATGAACTACCCTTTCCTCAGCAACCAGACACTCTACTTATTAGAAGGGGAGAAATCATAAACAAAAACCTCCATACTACACAGTCATTTGCTGCACTCTCCTAAATCATCAAAAAAGCTAATATTTAGTATTAACTAAGGACTCACCTGAAAGTGTCCAGACCCTTGAACAGAAAATATTAAGTAAACCATGCTGCTCTCCCAAAAGGCTCTATTTAGTTTTCGTTCATTACTTGGCATAGTAGACCATATACCCTTCTGTTGAGAAATATCAATGTTTTGCACGTTGCTACTTTTCATTATAAAGTACCGAACTGGCATATCTGGTCTTGGTGAAGGAGATTTTGAACCCTGGAAAAATTAATTAAATTAAATTAAGCTACAGTAAAATAAATCAGGCTTTAGTCCTAGAGTTTTACACACAAGAAGACAGAAATCACTTGACTGTGTTCCTACCTTCCTCTCCCAGATTCTACAAGAAACACAAAAATCTATCAGCTGGCATGGTCTGATTTGGTTTTAAAATGTATTTCACATTTATTAAGCTTTTAAAAGTTTCTAAAATAGTAATCCATTCATGAGGGGCAGTAAGGAAGTATAGCAGAACATGCCTGAATAGTCTAGTGATTAATTACAATTCTCTGAAATCTGACATGCCTTCACATGACACAAAATTAATTATTCTAGCCTGTAGCCTGAAACACACTACTCACATTTCCATCTTCAGGAAACTAAGTTTTTTCCCTTTTATTTTAGCTGAATTTAAAAACTGAAATACTTAAGAGGAATTTAAAATCCTCCAATGAGTCCCTGTGCCTAGAGGAACAATAGGTCTTCCTCTCAGTGGTCTGTTTAGTATTACTGCAGTTTACTATTCAAGTACATAGGCAAAATTATGCCAATAACCTCACTAAAAATGTGTGCTTTGTTAAAATAACTGTCATTAAAAAGCAAGCAGTCATAATAAAGTAGATAACACAAAACCTAAAGAGAATCAGTACTGATGTATGCAATTACAGAGAAAGACAGAAACCAGAGAATTCAGAAGTGCATGTACTGTATACTAATTCAGAAAAAAAGTTAATACAATTTCACTGGTTATTATATCAAGTTTAAAAAAATCCCAATTTTTTGATAGCTTTACTCAGCAGTCTGAAAAGAATAATATTTAAACTAGCGTAACAAGGATAATTAGTCTAGATTTTTAAGTTCCAGAAAGAAATAAGTATTACACAGCTGTTAAAAATCAAAATGTAATTTAGGGCCTTAATTTATTGATATAATACCTGATAGTTGCTGAAAGGTAACAGCAAATTTATTTCTGAAATTCTACTAATTTTGAAGAGTGGAATAACTTGTTAATTAGAACTCTACCTTTCCGGATATTGGAGAAGAAGGACTAGCACAGGGGCTACTGCTATCTGTAGACTTCATGGATGACTGATCTGACCTGTCATCTGTAGTTCGTTTGGAGTGAAAAATGTTTTTTTCTTTTTGCTTCTTTGGCTGGTGAAGTGCAGGAGGCATAGATTTCTTTAAAACTCTAAAAAGTAAAGGTACATACAGGACATACCACGAGTTTCATATGCAGTCACAGAACAATTTATGTCCACATATCAGCCTATTGTATGAATATAGGTATTACACTAACTCCAAAACATATTAAACACTAACTAAAAAAATACTGATCAAGCACTGGTTTTTAATGCTAGGGTTAAATCTCTTCTGGTACCTCTTTCCAGTGATCACAATTTGTGGACAATAATCCTGACTGCTCCCTCAAACAGCAGGCACACATATGAAGTATTTCTCAATGAAATCACAAATACAATGCAGCATAGGACAGTATAAATTATTTCAACTGTATTTTTGTTTCTTCCTTTTTATTACTAGCAGAAATTCAAGTGATGCTTCTATTGCTCAATAAATTACAACCTAGAGTCTAGAGGATCTCAAAAGCTTACTTTTCAGCATTAGAGGAATCGGAGAGTTCAGTTTCTGCTGAGCTTTTTCTAGTGTTGGTTAACCTCCACGTAGATGCTAAAGAAAGTTCTTCAGAAGTCATAGGTCTTGGTCTCTGACCAATTCCTGAAGGCTGCTGCAAACCTGCAGACTGTTCTTCACTACTTAGAACAGCTATAATTGCTCTTAGAGTTGCTTCATCAACTTGAGACCATGGTTTTGAAGGAGCTTGCATACGACGCAGAAGTAAGCTATGCCACTTCTGTCTGAGTTGAAGCAGCAAACCAGCAGCCTGTAATAAATTTCAATTCAATTAAAGACTAATAAAGATTACATCAGACAAGTAAGGGTACCCTGCATCTTTCCTATCACGCAGCATCTGGCATTCTAAAATGAACAGAGTCCAAACTAGAAGGCAGGACTAAAGTGCTGTGGAAGGGGAGAAAACCCAACATTTAAAATAAGCTGTTAAGTTATCTTTTCTCAGGTGCAAGATCATTTCTGAAACGTTGTATTTCATTTAGCCCTGCACAAAACTTAGAATTATACTGTAAATTCACTGGATTTTTTCACTTTAAAATTTTATCTTAAAAAAAAAAAAAAATAACAACACCTCTTCATGCTTTATGCCCTTCCTCACAATTCACTTTGTATTCATGCACATTTATACCTGAGGAAAAAGAGTTACAAGTGACAAATTTTTCTAACAGACTTCTGCTCAAAGGAGATGACAGAATTTAGAAGACTAAAGTCCAATTCCCACGTTATCAGAAATGTATCCATTTGAAGGAAAAAAAAACACCAAACACACTTTTGAAGATCTCTGGAAGAGGCAGTATCATTAGATCTGGTAAGTCCAAGTGTTTCATACCCTACAAACTACTCTACCTCCTACCACAGCCACAGCTTCTCAATGACCTGAAGCCTTCTACCTTCAAACGTTTGTTTTTTCGTTTGGGATTTTTTTTCCCCCCTCTTTCTAAAATCTGACAGCAGCTTTCTTTCAGTGACTCCAAATTCAAGTGCTCCATTTTGATCCAACTTTAGTCATCCTCTCAGAGAAGGAAATACACAACATGTCATTGCAGCTGTTCACTCAACTCCTGCTCAGATTTTAGCTAACCCTTATCTCATGCTAAGGCTTGCTATCTGCTGGCAGCAGTGCCATTAGGTCAAAGCAAAAGCACCATGTAGGCAGGACAGGTGGCCAGAAAGAGCTGAAGGGCCATTATGCAGCCACTATCACCTGTAGCTTGCTGTGTCCTGCAGCCATTACCTTTTGTCCGGTAGTTTCATCAGAATCTGCTCACTTACAGGAATGGACCAAACCTCCAAGTTGGAATGTATAAAACAGCAGCTTACTCCAAAAGCTTTTGAAGCAGATGCAACAGTAGCTGGACTGCTTCCCAGCATGATACAGGGGACACCCACACCATGACAGAGGAAGAAGGATGAACACTCTCACCATCCGTGCGGTAACTAATTATTTTTTTTCTTTTTGCTCACAGGTGTGTAAATTGAGAGTTACGGGTTATAAATTATGAAATCTTACAACTTAAAAAGTAAGGGAATGCATGCTATAAACTAGTCTGGGCAAAAGAGGATTGAGGCCCTGTTTCTTTGTTGTATTTCTTAATGAGCTCATGAAATTAAGGTTAAATCACAGATTACACTATCCTATAAATCTGAGAGACCCAAATGGACGATGACAGCCATTTTTACAGAAAATTCTTGGTTACCCCAATGTTTCAGAAATCTTTTTAGGAAGATATGACATATATATGCTTCTACAAGAAGCAAGCATTGAAGTGATACACTACTTACTTCAGGATCCAGTCTGAGATGGAGCCATTCATCAAGCTTCAGTAGTGCCAAATTAGCAGTTGTTTTGTCCTCCATCTCACTATCACTGGTATCATTAGATAACCCATCCCCTGAATTAAAATTAAAAGGTGCATCAATATTTCTAAATTATTTCCACGTACATACAAGAAACCTGAACACTACTGTATTATCAGCAATAAACCCATTCTCTTTCTAAACTTTAGTTTTGAATGTAAACATTTATAAAACTACTTTTTATTTTCTGCAAATACACCTCAGGGAAAAGTCTTTGCTTCAGTTAGCAGAACTCAAGTATCCAGAGCTGCTGAAGGCCCTGCTATATAAGCACCCGTATTGATGTGATCTAACTCAAGTACCTTCATTAATATCAACAAGCCATTTTTAAACTTCTTCCTGAAGCTGTTTGCAAAACCACACATTGCTCTATGCTTTATTTCCTAGTAAAACAGCAAATTTACTTCCTAGTAAAACAGCAGATTTAAAGACTCATTAAGAAAAAAAAATTACATATGGCTATAAAGTAGGATTCTTTTTAAAAAAAAACCCCTACCATTCAATCTGCATAAACACTATTTTAAGGTAATAGTTTAAGAGCAAAACAGGAAAGCTTCAAAAATAAGTTGGACTCCTAACTTTGATTTAAACTTACATTTCTAGAGAACTGGCAGCAGGATATGTTATTTTTGCTTCTATTCCTACAGAACTCCATTTAAATAAAAAAGGAAGTTTCTACATATTCTTTAACACTTCTAGTTAATAGTATAGCAAATTGTCATTAGAAGTTTTCAGTACAAAGTAATCTTTAAAATGCATGTTTCAGTTGGAAGCAATATGACTATTTGCCATACTGATAGCTTCTGAACCAGATTATTCAAACTGAATGATAATTTAAAGTATCACATAAATTAGTCCGTAGAAAAAACACACCTGCTACACTTTTCAGCATTAGTATTGTTGTTAGACATTTTGTTTGCATTTTTTGTTTCCCTACAAACTATACTGTAATTTCTGAGACTTCAGAATTATATAGGTTTAACTTACAGATACAAATCTTTATAAGTATTCACAAAACTGAGACATTTATTTCAGAGGCTATAAACTATTCTTAGCCAATATACATATTAAATATTCTTGAAAAATAAGCTTTCCATATCACATACTCATATATACTAATAGAAACATTCCAAATCCAAAACCCACTATACCTCGAAAGGATGAAGGTTCCTGCAAAGCATTACTTGGTAATCTAGCTGGTCCACAGAAGAGTGACACAGTGACAGGTGTTACAACAGAACAGCATCTGATATTTGCTATCCTGTGAGCTCTTGTCATTTCATCATATATAAGCCAGTTTGTAGGGAGTGCTTGAATGGCTGCAGCATGCCCATTTGCCGGGGGAATCTGTGCAAGAGCAAATAAGACTGGGCTATTTTTCCCTCTATTTGTAATTAAAATAAATTTTAATGTATTTCTTATTTTATGTATGTAGAATACATAAATATTTATATATACACAAACTTAAACACACAGGTTAAAAAGTGAGAGAGATTTCAAGGGGACTCACAAATTATCCTGCCACCTTGAAATAATATTTTGCTTTAAAAAAGGATAAAAAAAAAAAAAAAAAAATCTGTTTCAGAGCATAACTTCTTCCTGCTGTTATGAGCAGGGACTGTTACATCTTTAAAACAGTTTTATTTTTTACCATTTTGTCTCATTCAATCGAGAGGACTAACTGAAATGTTTTGATGAAATAATATGGAAAAAATAAATCAATTTCAATTCTTTATTTTATCAACTGCCAGGAAAAATATTTTCTAAAAGTGTAGTGTTTAATGCACATGCTGCTTCTAAAGTACTGAGAACTATGAAGAGACATTTGTAAAACATCTGATACAGAGTATAGTGCTCTTTTTTTGTGAACTATAAATTCAAAATGATTTTACCTTTTTATACTGAGGTTGACTAAGAACAGAGGTAGGATGAAATCGCACTTTCTTCTCCTTTGGTCCAGTCAAAGTCAGGCCTTCTCTATCTACATACACTAGATTGGGATACATCCCAGCCAGTAAGGCAGCTTTAACTACAGCCCAGTTTTCAGAGTTAGTATTAACATCTCTAATATCAGTTCCTCCTCTGGCTCTAACAAAACCTGAAGAAAGAAGCCGACAAAATGTGTTATATTTGCTTGTATTTCATATATACTTCTTTGCTTCTCAAAGAGTTTGAAAAAAAGAAATAAACTGCAAATTTTTTGCATTTTTTCACCACTACCAGCGTTAACAGCACCAAGAAGACACCATTATATTGAAATCCTTCCTGATAAGAGGTTACTAACAAAGGATAGAACTACTCGTTACAACACAAAGACATTTCCTATGGAAATAATTTATTAGAACATACAAATCTCAAGAAATGTATCTCACAGTGAAAGCCAGTGACATATCAAACAATCAGGGCACTTTCAGTTAGCTGCTCCCCAACCACACTTCCTCCAGCTTCTGCACCATGCCCAGCACAAATGTGTACTGGTCTGTTTCAAATTAAGGAACCAAATTTATACCAGTGAGCACTCCTCATTACAACTGGTATACACTTGTACTAAGTATATATTTGACTCCAAAACGATGTTAAAATTTTTTCCAAGCTATTTACCTGAGGCTCTAAGCTGGCCAAGCAACTGTGTCCGCATTCCTACAATGATTTCCATTGTGGCTTGAGACAGGAAGTTCTTTTCACAGAAGATTCTCTCCCAGCCATCACTACGTGCCTTTTGCCATGCCTATAAAGAATATTTGTTTACACTTATCTATGAATTTGATTTTTTGCACTTTTTAAAAATGCACATTTACATTGATAAAACAAAGGCAAAAACCATTCTGAATGAATGGAAATGTATCAAACCAGATTTTTTTCCTGGTTAAGTACTAAATTATTAATACCCATTCCCTAAATTAACATAATGATCATTATGTTATTTTAAGATCATTTAGTTATTATAAAGATTATGTTAAGATCATTATTTTAAGTTATCAGTGTAGCAGAATATAAAGTGGCACCTTGTTGAAACATTCAGAATTTAACCAGGTTTGGAAGGATAAACAAAAAATCTGACAAAAAGTCTTCCCTCACAGATTTATGAGTCCAATAACCAGAAAGTCAACTGGCAAAAATAAAGATTCTTCTCTAAGGACTTAATATAGTCTATCATTCTACACCCAACTTGACTGGTACATCATTTACTTTGATATATGATCTACTGTGATTAGTACTCTTTCTGAACATGAAATAATACCTGGAAAGCCCTGAGAAGCGCCATATGGTCACTAAACGTTCCTGCAGTAAAACGTTTTCTACACAGCATGGCTGCACGCTTTTGAGAGGCTAGTGTAGGTAGGACGAAAGGGTCTCGATATGCAAGAGTGCAAGCAATAGTAAGAATAGGATCCAGGCACTTCAAAACGACAGCACACAACACCATTTTACCAAGGTGGGGCTCTACTGGTAATTCAGTGAGATGATAACCAAGTTCAGTGAGATCTTCCCAAGGGTCCATAGCATCTATTGTCTGTTTAAAAAAACAAAAAAAGAGAAAAGGGGGGAGGGAAGGGGGAAGTGGATAAAATTAATTTATGATAAAAGCAGAAAGGATGTGAATACTGGACATTAACTAGACTTGTTCCTATATACTAATAAAGCAAGTCAAACTCTTAACAATTCGAGAAAAGATTTTTAAGCACTCTCTCCACATAACATGGAAAAAATACATACACACATGCAAAATGAAAAATAGACAACACCAACAACTGTAAAGCATCCTTAAGTAAGTGAACAGTCTCAGTATAAACAAAACTCAGTAAGATATGTTGCCACACCACAAATATAGAATGAAATACAATTCCCGTCTAAATCTAATCCTTTGCTGACCTTAAGCATTTGCACAGCATTTCTCACAATTAAAGCTGGTGGAGGATCAGGAGCTTTCATAAGAAAGTCAACAATTGAACAATTACTTGGAGCCAGAAGTTTTGTGTGTAAACAAAGCTCCTGCAAGTTAAAAAGTAGAAAAGGATTGTTAAGATTGGGGGGAAGAAAAAAGCAAACAGTTTTTTGGAGTTAAAAGCATGGTTTGATGATAATACATTTTTTAAAAGTTATCATTTCTAACGTGCACCTGAAGTGGCATTCTTAGAAGTTCTGGAGTCTGATATTCCAGCATACTCTGAAATCGGAGCCTGCTGAAGAGACGAAAGCACACTCCAGGCTGACAGCGCCCAGCCCTTGAAAATAAAATACGGGAAGTTGTTGAAAATTAGAATTTATATAAAAGTGTAAAGTGTAAAGTGTAAAGTGTAAAGTGTAAAGTGTAAAGTGTAAAGTGTAAAGTGTAAAGTGTAAAGTGTAAAGTGTAAAGTGTAAAGTGTAAAGTGTAAAGTGTAAAGTGTAAAGTGTAAAGTGTAAAGTGTAAAGTGTAAAGTGTAAAGTGTAAAGTGTAAAGTGTAAAGTGTAAAGTGTAAAGTGTAAAGTGTAAAGTGTAAAGTGTAAAGTGTAAAGTGTAAAGTGTAAAGTGTAAAGTGTAAAGTGTAAAGTGTAAAGTGTAAAGTGTAAAGTGTAGTAAAAGTAAAATAAAATAAAATTAAATTAAAATACACACAAACATAGAATGGAAATGTAGAAGTAGGTCTAAGAAAAAGATAATTGTTAAGTGTAAGTCCTACACATGACGTAAGAGTGTTCCAGTACATGGATTATTTTTGATAGTATGGAAATTTGTTATTTTAATTTTACACCAACACTGAAAGTGTTTTGGAGAAGCAAAAATAAGACCTATCTAAAAATAAAATGATGTGGGATTTTTGCTAACTTAAGATCAATCCAAATCTCAATTGTCCTTTGATGTAAGAAATAAAAGTTAGAAACTTCATTTCTTCCTCTCCACATCCCTCAAACAGTTGGAAGTTACTCTGGGAGTAAAAGGCAGAATGAAGACCAAAAAACTTGTGAGTGATGGGACAGAGACAGCAAATGCTCAGATTCACACTCAAATTCCTACAAGTTAATGCCAATATCGTATCACCAAACATAGGTTTTTGTTGCTACATATTCTCTTAATCCTCACCCAGTGTTGGAAAGAACAGGATAAAAGCCTGTTAAGTCATTAATAGTTTGGAGAATGTTAATAAGGAATCACTGCTCAATGTTTCTTCTAATATAGGGATGAAGGGGCATCAATTAAAAACTAGCAATAGGCAGCCCTTTACCCATAAGTAAGTTGCAAAACACCTTACTGGACACTGGCTGCTGGTGCTACATGGGAGAGAGGAAGAACAAGTTCATGGAGGGTAACAAACTAGACCTAATGTAAACTTCGGGAAACTTCCAACTGTCACTTTTCTGCAACTTGGGAAATTACTCTAAGGAATATGCTGACCCTTACTCTTCTGCAGAGCATTAGCACTGGCCACTGTCCAGTACAATACTGAACTAGGCTAGTAACATGACCCACTGTGGCTGCTATTACATTATGCAGCTTATCCTCAACATACAGGATGGTGGATAACTGCAAAATAAAATTCAGTATAAAGCATTTTATTACCTGCCTCTTCTCTGGATAGCACTGGCTTTTGAAATCCACACCATTTTTAGCATTGTAACACAACTCAGTGCATCAAAAGACTTCTATAAAAGCAAAGTAAGGATCATAAAATCAAGATTGAATAGAGTACATGAAATAAAAGTTACTAATGATTTACATCATCAACAGAAGTTGTCTAAAAAAATTAAATAATAAGCACCAGCAGCTTCTGGCACAAAGGCATGTTTTAAGGTACTTAGTTTTTAACATGAAGTTATGCTATCTCCTTTGCAGTATCTTTGTGCTATACGTTTTTCTAAATTAAATATTTCTAGTCAACAGGTAATTATAAGTCAATAAAAGGCATGGATTATATTTTGTGGTATCACAAGCTAAGCAAAAATATGTTATTATATTGAATAAAGTTTTCCTCTTTGTCCCACCTGGAAATTATGTCCACATTTTCTTATATTTGATGCAAAATGACAAAAAAAATGTATTACCATGTATTGCCATGAAAACTTCAGAAGTTTGGTGTGAAAATTTTTGTAGAAATTTTCTAAATCATATACTAGGTCTTAAACTGCCTCATTATGTCGTCTTACTTTCTTGAGCAAGTAATTATGGAATGGGCATTCAACACATCAGAAACAACGCTTAAAAACTTAATAGATTAGACTTGGGCTAGATAGAATAGTAGGACAAAGGAAACTTGTGGTGTTCTGTAAGTCTCAGGAAGATAGCAGTCCATACTGATGAATTTGTTTTGAAAATCAAATAGGAATACTAAATTTAAAAAATAATAACAAAAATCTATCAATATATCACCATGCAATAGCTTTTCCAGGGTTTTTAAACAGTTAGCTATTTAAGTATTTGTCATAAAATGGATGTTAACATTTCTCAGTGAGTTTTATGCTTGACATGCACTAGCTCTCAGCCTACTATAAAAAAATAGTTCTCCAAAATTTATGTATTTTAAAATAACACTAAGAATTTTACTTCCCAAAGAAAGTTTAAGCCAATCATACCTCTTTCATTTTGCCTGAGTCAATAACAAACACAACATCATTGACCGTTATGCTGGTTTCTGCAATGTTGGTAGAAAGAATCTGCAATAAAACCAACAAACTATAGTAACTGTAGAAGCAAAGGCAAAATAAATCAATACAACATCTGACAAAGTCCTCTGATACTTGCTATTTTGCGGACGCCAGCAGGTGGACTTTTAAGTACCTTCTTCTGATCCAAAGTCTGCATATTTGAATGAAGCATGAAAACCTGGTATCTAATGCAAGACAAAGAGTACATTTTAAGGATCCTCAAGAGAAATAATAAAAAACTCAAGACAACTATAGAAACTAGAGGTTTTACCTGTGAGCATTATCAGCAAATCTCTTGTCATCAAAAAGAATACGGTCTCTCAGGCTAACTATCTCATCATATCCAGGAAGAAATATTAAAACCGCTCCTTAAAAAGAAGTTGGTTTCCAGAGTTAAACAGAAAATTCACTTCAAAGACATGTCAGTACTGCATATACTAGCACTTAGAAGGTTTTACCTGCTTGGTATTACTGAAAAGACAGCACACTTCATCAGAAGCTGAATCAACAGTAATTTATTTGGAGTCTGTGTATATACCTACCACCATCACAACTACAACAGATGTTGTAAAGTAAGTGCATAATCAGGTCTAGATCCACTTTTTCATCATCAAAACTGTGATGATAGGCTTTCAACAGTTCTCTGTCCTCTGCACTAAGGTCACTGCCACTTGTTTGGACCAGGGAACTTTCATCCAGATTTCCAAATTCCACTGAAGCACTACAATATACAAATACACAGGCCAAAGTCAAGACTGTTTGCTTCAGGTTTGCATTCAGCCATCAACTCTAATTTAGATCAAGACCAACAAGAATACTTGTCTCAAATTTAAATTTTAAAGTGTAGCAGAACAGCACCTCCACAATACTATTATTGTTCACTGATTTAAGTGTTAACCCAGCAAAGCATGTGATTTCAATTTCTAGCATTAACTTTATTACACTTCATTGAAACACAGCCTTAAGCAAATGTGACAGAACTCTAAGTATATAGACACTACTTGTTCATCTGTTAAAGAAAAAATATTTAAAAGAAACATATTTTCCAAAAACTTCCCTATCATAACAGTTAAGCAGGTACTACACTAACAGAAACTACACTAAGAGAAATTATAATAGTATACATCTCTACAAAATTATAACTAAACTATGATAACTAGAGGGTAAATCAAAAAACAGTGCTTGAATGGCCTAGTGTATGTGATACTCATACAAAGCCTCTTTAATATGGCTATCATGTATCAACAATATACAGATAAAAACACAACAGACTTGCTTCCAAAATAAGCATCTGAAATTAAAATGGTACATGGTAGGGCATCAGCATTTCCTCTGCATATTTACTCAAGTTACTGTAATAATTTCCTGACTAGATACATAATGATAGGAATGTCCATATCAAGATGATAAACGCTAATAATATAAAAGAAGTCGTACACCACTAGAACTATATTTATCCTAGGAGTTGTGCAAACACAATCACTATGATACTGAAGACAAACTTTTTTTAAAGTAACTGTTTCCAAAATATTCTTATTCTCAAATAAATCTTGCTATTTAGGCATAAAGCTTTAGCATAAAAAGCTTAAATCTGTTCTGATTAAAAGGTAACAGAACAAACTTTCCTTCATCATGTTATACAACTGTTTCTGCAAAGTATTACAGCTTACCTGTATGACTCCAAGAGGTCAACAACCTCTGTCTGTCCAAAGCGCTTAGCCCAGTCCAAAGCCATCCTAAAAGAGTTGCATAAAAATCTTCATAAATTTCTCACTTCAAAAGATACACATGAATAGCACATTATGTGAAGAGACAACTGACACTGTATTTTTCTATCAGTTTCTGCATTATTGCTTATTAAGTGCTGGTTTTACTGGATCTGCAACTTCGCATTCTGAAGTGCATGAACAGGTGTAATAGCTATGATTTTTAACAGGTGTAATAGCTATGATTTTTAACTGCAATTCTTCACCAAGAAAGAATCCCTGTTTTACACATAAGTACAGGCAAATAGATAGAAGGGAATGATGAGGAAATTTGATTCAAAAAACAAACATCAACGTGCAGAGATAAGCCATGTCTTTTTGCAATACCCTTTATTCCTTCGAATCATCCTCAGAACTCACAACCCAGATGTTTTTTCTCCAAAATGTGTGAAAACACAGGGCTTTTTAATGTCGTACAGAAGTTGCCCTCCTCACAATGCAGTTCACTCTGTTTTCCTTTTGAACTGCATTTCCTCCCAAGTTTTTCAAGTGGTAGTACCAATTATCAGACCCCTAGAATCCTAAGTCTTATTTTTCCATATTATAATTATTTACTATAGCTCCCTGTTTATATGAAGACACAATTCATGACCATAAAAACCTGAATTCTTACAGATTCACAAATATTTTTACATGATACAACATATTTATGGATATAACACAGCAAAGATCTTTGCACTTGTAATATACTATTTTTAAATCTAATATAGGTTACTCTCTTACAGTAAGAGCTGCCAAACATTTTGGGTCTAATTCAATCAATCCAGTGAGAAAAATTCCAATTTTCCTTCTAAATAGTGTGTTACATCAAACTCACTGAAACCAAGAGTATATAACCCATAGTCAATACTGTTTCATTAAGAATTCTATTTAGAAATTACAGAAACGAATGTGATAAACACAAGTTAGAAATTGTTTAAATTTCAAAACATATTAGGGCTTACAATAATCTGGTAAATTAACAAATTACTTTAGATGTTACAGAAATTTCTCTCTCATATGTATATGGACAAACAGATCTAACTTTCAGTTTATCTGTTTGTTTTTACCAGCCATTGGATGATTTGCAGTGGATACTTGCTCCCATACTGATCAGTTGTTCTACTTGACTCAGAAAGCCTCTCCCTGAAGCAATCATTAGTGCAGTCGCACTGGTTTCACTGTGCCTATAATCAACTGATAAGTACAAAACAAAAAATAAATTAACCAAAACCAATAAAAATGTTATTTTTTTCATCTAAATGTATTATGAATATAACTTTCCCAGCACAAAGAGAATTTGTTTCTTCACTTCATCCCACCAGTCAATTCATGTGAATTTAAGGAGTTTATAAATGTATTCTCATATCTGTCAATACTTCAAAACAAGTACAGCAACAACAAACTACAAACTCATTAAATTTGCTAACCCTATTCAATTTTCAGCTGGCATCAGAATCCAAAAGTAACAACATTTGAAACTGGAGATAATGTAGCAACAGAAATTCAAGTCATTTTATGGTTGTTTTTTTCTTAGGTAATAAGATGAGAAACTTACCACTGACATTCTCAGTTAAAATGAGATGGAACACCTGAGCGAAGGAATCAGTATCTTTATTCAACCAGATGTCAGACAGACAAGAATCCATTTCTTTTATTAGCCATGGCTCAAGGCAATTTGCATCTTTTTCAGTCTGAAGAGAAAAAACAGTACTGAAAGATCAATCTCTTCAAAGAGTTGCCCTTATTCTCATATATAAGACTCAAAGAATTTGAATTTTTCCAAACAACCAGAAATACAGCAGTCAGATACCTGTTAAATCATTTATCGTATCATATGCAAGTATTTTAAACAGCAGTCCTGCCATCTGATCTAAACAAAAGTTATATATATAACCATCATAAATCAAAAGTACACTTTTATCTAGAGCAGTTCATGCTAATAAAAGAAAGTAATGTTTTGAAATACGTTAATATCCTTCTAGAAACTCTACGGGAATAATATAATTAGAAAATAGTTTTTAAATGGATAGCAATAATTCAACACAGATTTAAACATCTCTTCCAACAAAAGGAAAAACTTACCAGTTGATTAAATACTGTGTCACCACCATCATCCAACAGATTATACTCTTCAGCACTTGGAACAGATCTCTGTCTCTGAGATTCCGGTTTGCTATTATTTTCTTGAGCAGAACACCACTCAGTAAGAGTGCTCTGCTGTTTTTCTTCTAGAATGCATAAAGTATTTCCAAAAAAGTTCTTCAGTCATCTTAATTATACATTCTTTTCAATTACAAAAAATATTTATCTCAAGTCACAAAGTTTTACCTATTCAAGCTCTTCTATTTAATCTAGAACAGTTACCAGTCCAATATAAATTCCGTGATTAAGGACACCATTGCAAACATCCACTATAAGAACAAGGTAAAAAAATACTATTTGGGTGCTTAACCCCCGAAGTCTCCTGTATTCCAATTTAGTGCATTCAAATGAGGTTCCTAAGTAAATATTTACTACAATTCTCAGTCCAGATCTTTCTCCAGAAGTGAAATACCAAAAAGAAGTGATATAGTGCCTTCAAGTAACAAATAATTTTTGCATACAAGTAGAAGAAACCAGTGCCTTAACTGAACCTTTTTATCCACATTGATCAGAGATGATACTCTTGTTTCAGCTGAGATAAAGCTTGGGGTTTTTTTCCTTTCTTAGTAGCTAGAATAGTTCTGTGGTTTGGATTCACTATGGGATTTGATATGAGAAAAATGTTGATAATGTACTGATATTTTTAATTGTTGCTAAGAAATCAAGGACTTTTCAACTTCTCATGTCCTGCTAGTACACAGGTACACAAGAAACTGGGAGGAAGCAGAATCAAAACAATGGACCCAAACTGGCCAGTGGAATATTCTGTATCTTCTAACATCATGCTCAGTATATAGATGAGGACTGATCGGGAAGCTCACTCTGGCTTCCAGGATTGTGGTTTCAGGATTCTCTCTTCCCTGGGATGGCTAGCCAGGAGTGGGCTGGCCATCAGTCAGTAGGTGGTAAGCAATCACATTGTGCATTAGTCATTTGTATTTTCTACTACTACTATCAGCATTATTATAATGATTTTATTTTACTTCCATTATTAATTTGTTTTTATTTCAACCTATGAGTCCCCTTACTCTTACCCCTCCAGCTCTCTGCCCCATTCCCCAGGGGTGGGAGAGTGTGAGCAAGCAGCTGTGTGGTGTTTACACTGTGATAAATGTATAGTTAGGATTGTATGTTATAGCTTTAGGGTTTGCCTTTTCTTTTATTTTTCAATACATACTAGGATCATTACTTTCAACTGCCAAGAAAACTTCTCAAATAATATATCTACTTAACTGAAAAGCAACTATATTAAGTCCAAGGGTGTTAATGCTTCAGGCCTACATATATTAAGTACATCCACATCTGAAGAATGTTGTGGAAAGTGTTACTAACAGGAACCACTTCTGTGCAAGACATATAAAATCCTGCCCTCTTCACACTAATCTGTACCCAAAAGCCAGCACATAGTGTCTTCTCTTCTATAGCTTTCATATGGTCAAAGCCTGCAATTATATGCAACTCTAATCATCTGAAAAAATATAACATTTATCAACTGAAAGCAAACTGAATGCAACCATTATATATTTTTTTAAAGTTACATAATCTACTTCAATAATGTAAACACTGAGAGCTTAAAGATACTTGCTGTCATCTAATCATGTCTCATTTATATTCTGACTTTGGAATTTTAACAATCATCCTATTTAGTTGTTCAGTCATTAGACTTATTGCCAACCCTAACAACTAAGAATTCCACCAACCTTGCTGCTTCTCTTTCTTGTACTTCACCATCTCTTTGTTTGTATACCCAGTACTTCGTAAAATATCCTCCAAAAACATCTCTTTAACTTCAAAAGGTCTTCCTTGTACTGAAAGTATAAATAATTCATAAAATATTAGGTATTCCTTAGCTTAATTTATAACCTTAATTTTAAAAAAGCATTTTTGTAGACACAAAAAGTGAATTAAACATTATTTGGGTCTGATTGAAGGACTTACTACTTTCCTTGAAAAGTCTTATAGGAGTTATCTATGCTGGAGTTTATTTTCTTAAAATTAGGAGGCCACAAAAGAAAACATTTGGATTACCTTGGGTACCTTCCTTTTCATTATCCTTTTCAACTCTATTAAGTGTTGTTGTAGCAAGACATGCTCATAAGATTAACAGCTATTAATTGCAATTTTATTAAAAGGAGAAAAAGAAAAAAGCCATTGTTTTTTAGGGTTACAAAAATGAATTCACTGTGTAAGACTAGCATCCGGATTACAAAATATAACAGCAATTAGTACAGCTTTAGTGCAAGATACCACAAGCATATGGCTACCTTTGTATTAAACAACATTTTTTCTTGAGAAGTATATGAGGAGAGGGACATCCCTCTATTTGCTCAATCGCTTCAGCCAAAGTTGGCTTTCTTTACTGAATACTTCCTGATAAAAGAAACATTCCAATGGTCTTTATCTCCTAATCATTTACGCTGATTTCTTCTTCAGTACCACTGTTATCTAGAGCTTATTTATGGACATTAAAGGATTCTTTATCACAAGAATTAAAATCTCTAGACTTTAATTTCTGGTCCTTTAGCAGACATTTTCCATAGCTGAGCTTTAATCACCAAGGACTTTTCTATGCTCCAGAAAGAACAAGCTACAATTCACATATGTTTAGCAGCTGCCATGGAGGAAGTCTTCCACGACTGATTGCTGTGTACTATAGGAGCTCACAAGTATCAAATGTTGGTTTCTGTGATCAGGATTTTGTCAGGTATATTGTTGAAGAAGGATCAAATTTTTTTCATTACATTAACAGAGAATTATCTAAACCCTCTTTTTGTAATTCTTAAATTCCCCAAAATGGAAAAAGGAACATGTCTTTACTGTGATTAGCCTGTGAAGACTAGTATGTGATCACAGTATGATCACTGAGGTAAACTGGAGAAAGATACTGTAATCAAAATTTCCTGAATAAACATATTGATTTAAATGAACAAGAAGATACAAGAAGAGTAAACTGGAAAGCCACACAATTGAAACTGAGGTTTCACCTCTCAAAAAAAATAAAATTGGGAAACACTTAAATCATGTGTAATTTTCGTATTCCTGCCTCCAACAAGAGCCTTATTTTACTAGGCAGAAATTCAGAACTGGGAACTAGAAATAAGCACTTCTATCTGTTAAAAAAAAAAAAAAAAAAGATTTCTTTTTCAGGAACATTCACTAAAATAAACCAACAATTTGCAAAGACAATTCTAAAAAATGTGATCCTACCCATGGGTAGGATCCAGTCCTAGAACTGTGAAGCTTCTTAAAAAAAAGACTGACATGCAGACAGTCTACTTGATTGTTTTGAAAAGAAAACATTTCTCTCAAAAGCTTATTTTCACAGAATCACAGAATCATATAGGTTGGAAAAGACTCTGAAGATCATCTGACAGTGACACCTGACAGTGTCACTGCTCTGGTGCAGCCCTCTGATTACTACTGTTTGTTAGTTATCCAGGCAGGTAATGATGAGGTGGTAAAGAGAAGTCTAAAGTCACTATAAAATTACTTCAAAGCACTGGGGTGGCTAGTTGAAGGCTTGGGAGATCAGGTGGTATTTTCATCAATCCCTCAAGGGGAAGAGAAAAACACTGAGAGGGTGGAAAACATATCTGATTAACACATGGCTCAGAGACAGGTACCACCATTGGAATTTTGGGTTCTTTGACTATGGTAAGGTTTATAGGGCATCTGGTCTGCTGGCAACAAATGGGACAGGTGGTATGCAGCTGTCCTAGAGAGGGGAAAAGGATTGAGGGGCAGGAGTTAGCAGGGCTTACTGACAGGGCTTTAAACTAGATATGAGGGGGGAAAAGGGAGGTAACTAGGCCTGTTAGGAATAAACTCAAAGGAAGCATGCCAAAGCTTGAAGGATGGTGGACTGCTGAGGGATCTTGGTGAGGGCTCTCCCTCTGCCATTCCATTTGAGAGAAGGGATAGATATTTAGAAACCATGGAAGCACCCGAGAAGGGTCTGGTAGGAAAGGGAGCCCACATTCACAAAAAGGTGATGGATTCATTCATCTCACGTGCATCTACACCATTGCACGCAGTGTGAGCAACAACCAGGGGGAGCTTGAGGCCACGATGCAACACAAGAACTATGACACAGTAGCTCTCACAGAAATGTAATGGGATGCCTCACACAACTGGAGTGCTGCAGTCGATGGCTACAAGCTCCTCAGGAGGGACAGACAGGGAAGGAGAGGCAGTGGAGTGGACCTGTATGTTAGAGAATGCTACAACAGCTCAGAAATCAAGTACAGTGATGACGGGGTTGAGAGTGTTTGGGTTAGGTTAAGGGCCAATAAAGCAGATCTTGCTGTGAGAGTTTGCTATAGACCCCCCAACCAAAGCAGTGAGGTGGAGGAAGCTCTCTATAAAGTTGGGAGAAATCTTGCGGTCACTTGCCGTTGTTCTTGTGGGGGACTTTAACCTCCTGGGTATCTGCTGGGAACACAACACAGCAGAGAGGGAACAGTCCAGGAGGTTCCTGGAATGTGTGGAGGATAACTGCCTCACACAGCTGGTGAGTGAGCCGACCAGGGAAGGAGCCCTCCTGGAGCTGCTTCTGGTGAACAGGGAAGAGCTTGGGAGGGAGATAAATGTTGGAGGCTGTCTAGGGTGCAGGGATCGTGAGGTGATCGAGTTTTCAATCCTTGGAAAAACAAAGGGAGGGGTTAGTAAAACTGCCACCTTAGACTTCCAGGGGGCAAACTTTGACCTGTTCAAAAGACTGACTGACAGAATCCCTTGGGAGGCTGCCCTGAAGGAAATGGGAGTCCAGGAAGGCTGGACATACTTCAAGAGAGAAGTCTTAAAGACACAGGAGCAGGCTGTTCCTGGGTGCTGGAAAACAAGCAGGCAGGGAAGGAGCCCGGCCTGGCTAAACAGGGACCTTTGGCTGGATCTCAAGGACAAAAGGAGAATCTATGACCTCTGAAAGAGGGGGCAGGTCTCTCATGAAGACTATAAAGACGTAGTGAAGTTATGCAGGGAGAACATCAGGAGAGCCAAAGCACAGCTAGAGCTCAACTTGGCTGCAGCTGTTAAGGATAATAAAAAATGTTTCTATAAATCCTTTAACGACGAAAGGAGGATTAGGGAAAATCTCCCTCCTTTATTGGATGCAGAGGGAAACATGGTAACTAAGGTTGAGGAAAAGGCTGAGGTGCTCAACGCCTACTTTGCCTCAGTCTGTAGCAGTGGAACTGGCTGTTCCCTGCACACCCAGCCTCATGAGCTGGAGATGGGGAGGGGAAGCAGAATGAGGTCAGCACAGTTGAAGAGGAGGTGGTCAGAGACCTGCTGCACCACCTGGATGCACACAAGTCTGTGGGACTGGACAGGTTACACCCAAGGGTGCTGAGAGAGTGGGCAGATGTGCTCGCCAAGCTGCTGTCCATGATTTACCTGAAGTCATGGCTGACTGGGGAGGTCCCACTGGACTGGAGGGTGGCAAATGTGACACCCATCTACAGGAGAGGCAGAAAGGACGATCCAGGAAACTATAGACCTGTCAGTCTGACCTCGGTGCCAGGGAAGGTCATGGAGCAGGTCATCTTGAGTGCAATTAAAAGTCATATAATGGACAACCAGGGGATCAGGCCTAGTCAGCATGGGTTTATGAAAGGCAGGTCCTGCCTGACAAACCTGATCTTCTTCTATGACAAAATGACCCGACTATTAGACGAGGGAAAAGCTGTGGATATTATCTGCCTGGATTTTCAAAAAAGCATTCAATGCTGTTCCCCATAGATTTCTCATAGAAAAAACGGCTACCCATGGCCTGGATGACCGAAAGGTCTGCTGGGTCAAGCACTGGCTGGATGGACGGTCCCAGAGAGTGGTGGTCAGTGGAGCTAAATCCAGCTGGCGGCCGGTCACAAGTGGTGTTCCTCAGGGCTCGGTGTTGGGACCATTTCTGTTCAACATCCTTACTGCTGATCTTGATAAGGACACAGAGTGTATCATCAGTAAGTTCGCAGATGACACCAAGGTAAGCGGGAGTGTCGATCTGCATGAGGATAGGGAGGCTCTATGGAGAGACTTGGATAGATTGGATCCGTGGGCCAACGTTAATGGGATGAGCTTCAACAAGGCCAAGTGCCAGGTCCTGCACTTGGGCCACAACAACCCCCTGCATGGCTACAGGCTTGGGGAGGTGTGGCTGGAGAGCTGTCTGGGAGAGAAGGATCTGGGGGTTCGAACTGACAAGCAGCTGAACATGAGCCAGTAGTGTGACCACGTGGCCAAGAAAGCCAATGGCATCCTCGCTTGTGTTAGAAATAGTGTGACCAGAAGAAGTAGGGAGGTGATAGTGCCCCTGTACCCTGCACTGGTGAGGCCACACCTGGAGTATTGTGTCCAGTTTTGGGCACCTCAATACGAGAGAGATATCAAGGTGCTGGAGCAAGTGCCGAGGAGGGCAATGAAGCTGGTGAAGGGTCTGGAGAATAAATCCTATGAGGAGCAACTGAAGGAGCTGGGACTGATTAGTCTGAGGAAGAGAAGGCTGAGGGGAGATCTCATCACTCTGTGCAGCTACCTGAAAGGACATTGTAGAAAGGTTGGTGCTGGTCTCTTCTCACAGGTAATTAGTGACAGAACAAGAGGAAATGTCTTTAAACTGCAACAGGGGAGGTTCAGGCTGGACATAAGGAAAAAATTTTTCACAGCAAGAGTGGTCAGTCAGTGGAATAGGCTGCCCAGGGAGGTGGTGGAGTCACCATCCCTGGATGTGTTTAGATGACATGTTGGGGGATAAGGTGTAGGGGAGAACTTTGTAGAATAGGGCTGCTGGTTGGACTCAGTGATCCCAAGGGTCTTATCCAACCTGAATGATTCTGTGATTCTGTGAGTACAGGGGTATGACCACTTCCCTGTCCCTGTTGGCCACACTATTTCTGATATAAGCCAGGATAACACTGGCCTCCTTGGCCACCTGGGCACACTGCTGGCTCCTGTTCAGCCGGCTGTCAATCAACACCCCCAGGTCTCTCTCTGACTGGCAGCTCTCCAGCCACTCCTCCCCAAGCCTGTAGCGCTGCTGGGGGTTGTTGTGGCCCAAGGGCAGCCCCCGGCATTTGCCCTCAGTGAAACTCCTCCAGTTGGCCTCAGCCCATGGCTCCAGCCTGTCCAGGTCTCTCTGCAGAGCCTCCCTACCCTCGAGCAGATCAACACTCCCACCCAGCTTGGGGTAGTCTGCAAACTGACTGAGGGTGCACTTGATCCCCTCGTCCAGATCATCAATAAAGATGTTAAACAGGAGTGGCCCCAAAACCGAGCCCTGGGGGACACCACTCGTGACCGGCCACCAACTGGATTTAACTCCGTTCACCACAACTCTTTGGGCCCGGCCATCCAGACAGTTTTTTACCTTTATGTTTTGCTGGTGTGCCCATCCAAGGTGTGAGCAGTCAGTTTCGCCAGGAAAATGCTGTGGGAAACGGTGTCAAATGCCTGACTGAAGTCAAGGTAGACAACATCCACAGACTTTCCTTCATCCAATAAAACAAAATACGTTATACTTAAGAAATAATTGTTGAAAAAGGAAGAGCACTGCAGGGTGCCAGAGGTCAACCATGCAGAAAACCTGCAAGCCAAGGGAGAGAGAAGAAACAAAAAAACATCCAAAAACCAAATCTCCCACAAATCTGTTTCACCTCTAAACATCAGATGAACTTAAGACAACAATGGTAAGGTTTTTTTGCATTTAAATGAAACTTAACTGCAGATTACTGAGTCTGAACATAAATGAACATAAACTACCGTGTCTTTTCTCAATGTTTCAATAGACTAACAGCTAATAATTTCCTTTAAAATAAAGAATCATGTGATTAAAACACAAAACCCCAATTTGCCCAGGACTGTATTTCTGAAGTGACCAGGTGCAGTTGTCTGTGTTTAACACAGTAACCAGTAGCAATATTTGTGAGGCCAGAAGAACTAGAATCTACTGTAATGAATTAATGCATATCAGACTCTTGTAGATCCTTAGTGTCTGTAACACTATGATGATCAGCATTTTAAGAACCTTTTCCTGCTTCATAAATTGAACATGGAGGGGGTGAAGACATGCCTGCACTTATGAAACTTCCTGTGATAAAAACACTTCACTCTCAAGTAGGTGCAGAAACAACAAAAATGAACAAACAAAGAATAGGCATTGCTGTAACTCTCAGTGTATTTATCGTGTTCCCTTACTCAGTAAAGTTCACTACAGTTTAATAAGATCTCTAAGTCCTTGGTCAGGTATACTCAGATTTAAGAGTTTACATAAATACTTACTGTGTATTACTGGGCAACTTCCAAAATACCTAATGAAGAGATGTGCATCTAGAGCAGCACTAGAAATAATTAGTTTTAAATTAGTCTGGGTTTGCAACACATCTCTTAGTTTTATTAACAAGAAGTCACTGAACCTATCCCTCTCATGTACTTCATCCTGTAACAAAAGGAAAAAAGAAACAAACCAACATATATAAGCATCACAGAACCAAGATCATAATTTTTTCACAAATATGAACTTTTTTAAGAACTAAAATATATAATTTGCTGGTACATAACAGATACATTAAAATGTATAAGTCTACTTTAAGGATTTTTTTTTTTTAAAACTATCGAAAGTCAAAAAATATTTCAGAAGTTTTATAAAGATACCAGAGCAGACTGCACTGGTAATGCACAAACCACATATATCTTGATTTCATAGGTTAAACTGAACTTCTGAAACTTTTCTTATTCTTATATTTGAATCTCATTTTCACATTAATGACACAAACCACAAATCCTAGAAATCTTAATTTAAGAAATTCTCACTTCATACCAATGAACATGTAAAGAAATGTATGATATCACATAATCAGAAAAAAGTTAGATTGCTTAGATTCATTAACTCATGCACAAAGGTTATCATCAGTTAAGGCCCATGTCTGATTATCCATCTATGTTGGTATGTTTTATATTATGAACTTATGAAGCAGGGACCCAAATACAACATTTTGAGGCTGAAGTCAAAAATGTAAAACTCATTCTCACACTTTTTTTTCATTTTGATAAACAGGCAGGCACCTAAAATTACTATGAGTTTTTCTGTCTTCAGCAGTGGAGAACTTAATCTTTCAGTAAACATTCTGGTTCCACTGACTTATAAAACTCCACGATAGGAATATTCACATAATGAAAAATGAACTCAAGTTTGCTGAAAATGAGACTACTCAACTTGAAAACATTTTGGCAAACAAACGGACTGCAAACCTGGTACTGCTAAAACAAGAACGTGATACAAGAAATGTGGAAGAACGACTGGAAAACAATGGACATATTACGAGCGATCCAGACCGAGTGGCCTCACTGTAACAACAGGCTGTAGCTGGTGTGAAGAACACCTGCAAGGCCAAAGGGCTGAGAAACTGCGTGCACAGCAAAAAGATAAGGAAGCCTGACTGTTGAAAACAAGATGTTTGTCCAGCAGGAGAACGGCGCGTGGACACCACACCGGGACCAATCATAGAGGGCAAAAGGGCGCATGGACAAGTAGCTTTAGCCTATTAGCAATCAAGTATCTGCATGTGTACTTTATGGTAGTCTACAAATTACTGTGTATCCTTTAATAAATGGGCATTGCTTGATCACATTGGTTGTATGCATGCTCATCTCAACCGCACAAGAAATTCTGACACACACTGAATCATATCTATATAAACCTCCCTAAGGCTCATCTTCTTTCTGACAGAGGAGGTACAGAAAAATTTAGAGCTCTTTTGTCCACAACTGCATCATGATTCCAAAATGAATTACTGGCATGAACCTAAAATAAGACATTATTATATATAAAAAAGAAGGTACATGCTACAATAAAGACCCAGTAAGTCTTTAACGTTAAGTCAAATTCTAACAAAAAAAAAAAAAAACCTTCTTAAATGCTCAGCAAACTAATAAAGAAAACTAGGATCTCATCTTCCAATTAACAAGCAACACATACTGCTCCACATCACATGAAATAAAACAGGATTCTTACCACAATAATATGTGTCACAGTTGATAGAGTGCTGTCTCCTGCCATTAGCGTGCGCAGTAGTATGCCATTAGTGCAAAATGTTAATAGCGTCTTTGGAGAAACCCTATTGAACAGTTCATAAAGATATTTCCGTTTTCTGCACCATTTAAAAACTTCTAGTTTTCCACTACTTAACTGAAAATTAAAGAATTGAACAGCTGCTCACCAGAAGTGGAATTACCTTTTTCATACCAAGGAATTCATGCATGCTGTTTGTTTTCAAGCTATGCCTATCCTCAGAGAGCTCCTAAGGAATCTTAATGCTTACGCTTCAAAAATTCAGACAATAAGACTAATTAACACAGTGAAATTCAAATTTATATAAATAAATAAGCAAGACAAACTGAACCTTGAGAACCTCTCCTTGTTGTTTAATTTAATGGAAAATTCAGTGTGGACTGCTTTAGAAAAACAGAATCACAGAATCATCTAGGTTGGAAAAGACCTTGAAGACCATCTAGTCCAACCATTAACCTAACACTGACAGTTCCCAACTACACCATATCCCTCAGCGCTATGTCAACCCGACTCTTAAACACCTCCAGGGATGGGGACTCCACCACCTCCCTGCGCAGCCCATTCCAACACCTAACAACCCCTTCTGGAAAGAAATGCTGCCTAATATCCAGTCTAAACCTTCCCTGGTGCAACTGGAGGCCATTCCCTCTTGTCCTATCGCTTTCTACTAGGCTAAAGGGACTCATCCCCAGCTCTCCGCAACCTCCTTTCAGGGAGCTGTAGAGGGCGATGAGGTCTCCCCTCAGCCTCCTCTTCTCCAGACTAAACACCCCCAGTTCCCTCAGCCGCTCCTCCTACGACCTGTGCTCCAGACCCTGCACCAGCTTCGTTGCCCTTCTCTGGACACGCTCGAGTCATTCAATGTCCTTTTTGTAGTGAGGGGCCCAAAACTGAACACAGGAATCGAGGTGCGGCCTCACCAGTGCCGAGTACATGGGCAAGATCCCTTCCCTGTCCCTGCTGGCCACGCTATTGCTGACACAAGCCAGGATGCCATTGGCCTTCTTGGCCCCCTGGGCACACTGCTGGCTCCTGTTCAGCCGGCTGTCAATCAGCACCCCCGGGTCCCTCTCTGACTGGCAGCTCTCCAGCCACTCCTCCCCAGGCCTGTAGCGCTGCTGGGGGTTGTTGTGGCCCAAGGGCAGCCCCCGGCATTTGCCCTCAGTGAAACTCCTCCAGTTGGCCTCAGCCCATGGCTCCAGCCTGTCCAGGTCTCTCTGCAGAGCCTCCCTACCCTCGAGCAGATCAACACTCCCACCCAGCTTGGGGTCGTCTGCAAACTGACTGAGGGTGCACTCAATCCCCTCATCTAGGTCATCAGTAAAGATGTTAAACAGGAGCGGCCCCAAAACCGAGCCCTAGGGGACACCACTCGTGACCGGCCACCAACTGGATTTAACTCCGTTCACCACAACCCTTTGGGCCTGGCCAGCTAGACAAGTTTTTTACCCAGCAAAACGTGTGCCCATCCAAGGTGTGAGCAGTCAGTTTTGCCAGAATACTGTGGGAAATGGTGTCAAAAGCCTCACTAAAGTCAAGGTAGACAACACCCAGAGCCTTTCCCTCATCCAATAAGCAGGTCACCCTGTCATAGAAGGAGATCAGGTTTGTCAAGCAGGACCTGCCTTTCATAAACCCATGCTGACTGGGCCTGAGCATCTGGTTGTCCCCCATGTGTTGTGTGATGGTACTCAGGATGAGCTGCTCCATCAGCTTCCTGGGCTCCAAAGTCAAGCTGACAGGCCTGTAATTTCCTAGATCATCTTTCCGGCCCTTATTCCAGATGAGCATCACATTGGCCAACTTCCAATCAGTCAGGTCCTCTCTGGTCAGCCAGGACTGCTGGTAAATCCCACTCCTTCAGCACCCTCGGGTGTATCCCTTCTGGTCCCACAGACTTTGTGTATGTCCATGTGATGCAGTAGGTCACTGACTATCTCCTCCTGGAATGCGGGGTTGCAATTCTTCAGCATATGCCTTATACAGTCTTTCTATTTGCCAGGTGCCCCACTCCATCACTGCCCCTCCTCAGATGGACAGGGGAGAGAAGATACCATGAAAGGCTTGTGGGTCAAGAATAGGACAGGTGATTAATGTTTCCCTACTCTGTATCTTTTCTGGAAGACATGAGCTGACTAGTTATTGTATGCATATTTCTTTCCAAGTTTGGAATGAATCCCTCCTTTCAAAAATTCTCCTATGTATTAAATTCAAGAACACATCCAGGATGTAAATGCTTTACTATATCTATCTGTACTCTTCTCCCTTCTTCAACAGCTTTATAGAAATCATCATTGCTGTCTAATAATTAATAAAGCTTAAAAATTAGACTTGTGTTACACAAGACACCTCCACTGCACATTTTTTTTTTCCGAGTTGGAAATAGTACCATCTCTCCCTTTTGTTCTTTCTGAGTGAATCCGTTAATTCTTTTTAAGCAGGGTTTTTTGCACTGCTTCCAGTAATTCTTCAATTTTGATACCTTTGTTTTTCTTCAACCAGTGTAATACCTTCACACATTAATCATCCACCTTATTTGCAATTCATCTTTACTAGCTCTCTTTCTGAGCTCTTGTACACATACTCAAATTCTTTAATTTGTCTTTGTTGTTCAATTAGTTTTCATTTGCTGTGATATTTTCATACATATAAGCAATGTAACCAGCTATACCATTTGCCATCTTCTTCTCATTCATATCCCAACTGCTGCCCATTCCTGGAAATCCTATTACCTACGCAGTTCAAAGAATATAGAAAAGGCACATAATCTTCAGACTTTCATGCATTTCTGCTCTATTTTAGGAACAAATTCCTCAGGTGACCTAGGAATCTCTAATTTTCTATCACTTAATAATTTAAACACAAAAATTGAAAAAGCTGAAAGTAGATTGGTAAACAATGCTCAACATCATTCAGTTTAAAATTTTGCTTTTTTTCCCTTTTATGACCCCTATCGACTCTCACTATATAGCATTTGTTACAGCATGCTGGTCTTCCTACCTGTCTTCAAAGTTAGCAGAACTCGGGGATCTATACATGATAAAAGGTATGGACCAAAAAAAAAAAAAACAAACCAGGAGAGGAAAGCATAGGCTTGATCTGAAAGTTCCAAACACATCCCCAAAGAGAAATCAAGAAAAAGCACCTGCAATTCACTTTTATGTAAGACAACTTACCACATGTAACTGCAAAATACAGGAGGAAAACTGTCCTTTCCATTCTTAAATGTACCATTACCTGAAATAACATATCCTACCTGTACTTTACGTACTGATCTTTTACTAGGCTGTATGCCAAATACACTGTAGTTTAAATGTACACAAATAAAGATAGCAACACAAGATCAATTAACTTGAAGAAATAACATTAGTACCTGCTTTCTAATCGGATCTGATAACCAACTGTTTGGCCAATCTTTTCTCTTCTTTCTGCTGCCACTCTTTCAGCCACAGCAATAGCTGCCAAACGTCTTGGCTGAGTGCAAAATACACGACAGGGAGTTCCATTTTCGTAACAGTCATCAAGAAGGAACTGAGGGATCTGTAAAAAAATTGTTTTAACATACTTTTTAGTTTAATGAAGTCATAGCTTTTTTACCATGGTGAAACAATTTAATTGCGTCTCATTACTACACAGGTTGCAAAAGGATTATCATTGCAAACTTATTTGAAGGGGCAGAAAGGCAGGAAAAATAAATTTCTGATTTTAAGGTTAATCTGTTTCCAAAAAAAAGCTGAAGCTTCTCTCCCCTGCTTCAGAGAAATCTATTTAAAAAAATACCTGTAGGCAATCTTTCTTTTTAATACAACAATATTCTACTCTAGATACTAAGAACAGAACTAGCTTTAAAAGGAAAAGAGCTATATAAAATCATAGCAATTTTTTATACTGAGGAAAAACTGGTATGTACCAGAAAAATGTGCAGAATCATTTACGCTTTTAGTAAGTATCTGCTGGCTTAGTATTTCAAATTCAAGAAAGTGAATTAGAACACAAGACTACAATAGGAAAACAAAAGCCTTAAAACTGGCATAAAGAAATCCCTTCTTACATAAATATTACAAAATTGGCATTAGTTTCATACAAATACTGTTATTTTTTTATTTCATTAAAGAAACATACTTGAGTAGTTTTTCCTGATCCAGTCTCTCCTACAATTAAAACAACTTTATTTTCCTTTATTATTTTAATAATTTCTTCCTGTTTTTCAAAAACTGGTAGTGACTGCCTGAAGGAATCAAACTCTGATTCCCCTCTTTTCACTGGAACCTGAGGAACACCACTGTTAAGTCGTCCACTTGTCTTGTTCACTTCTCTGTTATCTGTGAAGAGAAGTTAGCAATTTAGATGGATACAAAAGGTCACTAAAACATTGCTTTAAAATTGTATATAAAAATGATCATTCATGACTTTACATATATCCCTATAGATAGCGACAAACCCATCACACATTTAAAAGACCTATTCATAGTAAGACACCCTGTTACGGTGCTTGAAATATTGTTCAAAGGAGTTATTACTTTCACAGACAATCTGAACAAAAACAGACTATCCCAGTGCATTGCTCAGTCAAAAAAGGTCATGAATAGCAAAAAGATTAATAGAAACCAAGAAAACAAGCCTGGCATACTTTCTTGGCCTTTGTTATCATGCTTACACATTCATACCTCCATAGCTTGCTTAGATATATTCACTGTATAGTTAAACCTTTAAACTATTCCAAACTGACAAGTGTGTCTGCTGAGATTACTGTGATCCACATGCCTTCTTTCACATCCTCCCTGGCCTTTTATGACCTCCTTTCAGTCAGCCTTGCACAACCTAATGCTCTAGTCCGTAAGATCTGCCTTAAATCATTCTGTATCTAGACCACTGGATGCACACAGAACAGTATGATGTATCAGAAAGCAATTAATAAGTAGCCAAAGAACCTGCACATCTTCAGAAAAGACTACTTCAAATTCAGTACTGTAAAAGTTACTTTATAATTCCTTAATAATTCTTTTCCAGAATAATGAAAAGCTTGCTGTGAATTCAGTTACACATATTCAATATGATTAACACTTTAATATATTAAATGACAAGCACTTTCTTACCATGACAGACACAGGCTAACAAGTTAAAAGAGCCAAAAAACCAGTCTGGAGAAGAAAGATAAATTTTACACTATTAATTAGTTTATGCCTTACATTCCTATGGAATCGCTTTTCAGTACTTATAGTTTCCCTCTGTTCATCAAACAAGCCTATTAAACTACCGAAACAACTGAAAAAGAAAACTGATAAAAGAAGCACTTAAAACATGAACCCTCTGTTCATTAAACAATACTTAATAGGTTGTTTAATAACAACCAAAACAACCAAAAAAAAACCTAACAAAGGAAGCACTTAAAGCATAAACCATCATAAATCAAAAATATCCTGTGAAACAAGGCATACCAGTACAAGTGTTTTCTCTGCACTACACCCAACTTTACATACAGAAACACAACTCTTACACTCATGACTGCTAAAGCAATGTTAAAAGCACTGTTTAAAAAAACCCCGCAACGTATCACAAGTTTGTCTTCCAGTCAACGCTTTCATATTCTAGAAATCAAGAAGTCTAGATAGTAGTCTCTTAGGGAACAAATCTATTTTAGAAGACGACAAAACAAAAAATAAACTTATTTTACCAAGAACATGAATTTCTGTATATTTCTGAACAGCCAGCCTCATTTTCTCATACAGCAGTCACGGTAACACTTCTCTCTTCCGTCTCACCTCATGGAACTCGTAGGAACTCACATTTCAGAAATGTACTTCCAAATAAATTTGACTGGAACTGACTCAAAGACTCAGAAGTAACTTCGTACAAGGGAGACACGACTGCCTAAGTTTCTCACGACACCACTTTTAAAAGACCCTACATGAGCAATTAAAAGCTAAGAAAACTAATGGGTTTGTGTGGGGGAGGGTGTCAGTTGGGATGGGGAGGAGACAGAATAGAAAGGGGTTTGGTTTCTGCCTGGGTTGTGGGTTGTTTGGGGTTTTTTAAGCAGTGTTGTTTAAGTCAATATCAGAAGACACACTGAATATACCAAGTTCAATAGCACATGCATTTCCTCGCTCTGTCTTTGGCAGAAGTTCTGTTCGTTCCTTAATTGTGACAGGAAAAGTCCAAATTAAACTCTGAATGGCACGTTTTGTACTGGGAGCCAAGCAACAAGTCATTACTGCATGTGTTAGTTCTGATCCATTCTTCTTCCTTACAGTCAGGTATCGATTTGCTCCTTTTCTGGTAGGGGGGGAAAAAAAAAAAAGTTTTAGAAATAAGTAACCTATTTAACTGTATGTAACAATCATAATTCTTGCAAGATGGCTGTCACATTATTTTCAAATAGATTGTCATAACTGGAAACTTCCAAATAATGTCCTGTGTTACATAAGGCACACAAAATAACAGAAGCATCCACAATACGCACCATCAAAACCACCCTCTATTCATACGAGGGAGTGCAGCACAGAAACTGCAGTCTTTGGATGACTATGCCCAGCACAACCTTACAATTAGGCCTCCATAATATAACACTGTTTTGCTACCCTTTTGTTAGAGGTCTATCACTGCATTTGCTTCCCAAAAGACATTCAGCTCCATCAATCACTCTGTCAATCAATATTGAGAGGTATCACACAAAACTGATTTCTAAACTAATTAAAGAGATTTAGAGGTTAAAAATCAACAAACAGACATAACAGACAAAGAAGCAGCCTTCTATTGATACTCCAAGCCTTAATGAAATCCAGTAAAACAAATCAGATTCCCAGGATGTTCATTATCAAATATTTACAATGTAGAATTAGAGCTAAAACAATAACACTCCATTTGTTCTCAGACTGAACTATTGACACTGAAATGCAAAGAACTGCTGTAAATATGCTTGAAACTCAACTATCTTGTGCCTGGCCTACAAAGACATAACAACACTTAGAAAATGACTTCTCAGAGTAAGAGCAGAAGGTCACACTACAGGGCACCACCAGTACCCTGCCCCAGGCAGGGGTGGTGTAGCGGTGCATGTGTACAGGTTGCAGGTACCCAAGTGCCAGCAGTGAGGATCGGCCGGGGCTGCCCCATACCAGACACGGCTGTCTCCAACAGACCCACTGCAGGGCACAGTTGAGTCCCACAGCCACAGTGGTGGAAACTGTAATATTTTAGGAAAGGGAAAAAACGCTGCAGAGCAGCTGTAACAAAGGAGTGAAAAAAAAATGCGAGAGACACAGCCCTGCAGACACTAAGATCAGCGAAGAAGGAGGGGGAGGAACTGCTCCAGGTGCTGGAGGAGAGAATCCCCTGAAGCCCACAGAAGAGACCTCAGTGGAGCCGGTTTATCCTGAAGAAACTTCAGCCTGTGGGAGAGACCCCATGCTATTTTCTCCCCATGTCCTGTTGAGGAAAGCGAGTGACAGACCAAGCTGGCAGGACACCTGGCAGTCAGCCAGGGTCAACCCATCCCAACATGGATGCTTTCTAAGTTGTTGGCTTGGGTTCAGTTCCTTGTCAATGCAAGGTAACATTTCAGAATAGCAAAAATACTGAAGCTGGAACAGTACTTGAGTGTGCATGTGCAGGGAAAGGTTGGCAGAATTGGAAAAGCAAACTGCAATGCTTCACGTGACTGCTCCCAGTCTTTGGTAGTTCGTATCTCAGCAACTTAAAACCACAGAACCATTGAGATTGGCAGGCACCTCTGGAGGTCATCTAGTCGAAACCACTGCTCAAGCAGAGCCACAAAGAGCCAGTTGCACAGGACCATGTCCAGACAGCTTTTGAGTATCTCTAAGGAGAGAGAATCCACCACTCTGGGCAACCTGTGCCAGTGCTCAGTCACTTTCACAAGGAAAAAGTATTTCCTGATGTTCAGAGGGAACCTCCTGTGTTTCAGTGTGTGCCCATTGCCTCTGGTCCTGACACTGGGCACCACTGAAAAGAGCCTGGCTCTGCTCTCTTTGCACTGTCCCTTCAGGTGTTTATATACATTGATGAGATCCCCCCGATCCTTCTCTTCTCCAGGCTGAGCAGTCCCAGCTCTCTCAGCCTGTCCTCCCAGAAGAGATGCTCCAGTCCCTTCATCATCTTGATGGCCCTTTGCAGGACTCTTCCCAGCACGTTCATGGCTGTCTTGTACTGGGGAGCCCAGAACTGGACACAGCACTGCACATGTGACCTCACCAGTGCTGAGTAAAGGGTAGTGAAAAAGAAGATACAGCTTCTGTCTTCCCAGGTGAATATTGCTATTTTTCCTCAGCTGTTTAAATTTCAATTCAACTATCCTCCAAACTTTGTGTCACCCTGAACACTCATGCAGCTCCACCTCGAGTACTGTGTGCAGTTTATATATAAGAATGACATCAAACTATGGGAGTGTGTCCAGAGGAGGGTCACCAAGATGGTGAGAGGCCTCAAGCACAAAACTTAAAAGGAGTGGCTGAGGTCACTTGAAGTCTAAGAGTGACCTCATCAGTCTACAACTTCCTCAAGGGGGGCAGCAGAGGAGCAGGTGCTGACCTCCTCTCTTTGGTGACCAGTGATAGGACACGAGGAAATGGAATGAAACTGTGTCAAGAGAAGGTAAGCCTGGGCATTAGAAAAGTGCTCTTCACTGAGACATGGTTGGTCACTGGAACAGAGTCCCCAGGGAAGTGGTCACAGCACCAAGCCTGTCAGAGTTCCAGGAGCATGTGGACGATGCTCTTACTCATACAGTTTATTTTTAGGTTGTCCTACAAGAAGCAGAGAGTTGGACTCAATGATTGTCATGGGTCCCTTCCACCTTGAGATATTCTATGATTCTATGAAAAAAACCACCAAAAATACCAGAAAAGCTACTAGGAAGCTTCTCAGAGATGCTTACAAAGCTCTACAAAGAATCAACACAGATTCAAGCAGTGTTTACAACACTATTCAAGCAGTTAAGCACAGGCACCATACAACCCAAGCACATTCCTGCTAACCATCTGCACACATCTGAGAAGGCTAACCCTCCATGTTCCCAAAACATGGCGCAAAGATACACAAGTTGAGCCAAATTTATTCCCTCAGGTATCTGTGGCAAAAATCAGCTATACCACTGCCAAGACTGGAAGAAACCACATTGAAAGCACAACTTAACTTGAACAGCACTATGCTTCAATAAGAGCTTCTGAAACCAAGCTAAACATTCAACACAATCAGTGCTGGGCAGCATTTACTCCCTAAGTAAGTACAGATCAGAGAACGAGCATTTTACACTGCTTTTATAAGAATCATGAAGTATCACCAGAAATGAGGGGCAGCAAATGCTGCTATGGTTTTTCAACACACAGCCCCCTACAAGTTACACGAAACACTCCATCTATCTGGGTTTTCCTGTAACTTTCCCTTTCCTGTGTTTTAGCACCTGAAGTCCCAAGGGATCGAGATTCTTTGCTTTCATGGAAGTTTATCAGGGCAATGAACATAGGTTTTCTCTTCAGAAGATCACAGCAGGGTAAGAACTGTGGACTTGCACATGAACCCTCTTCTCCTACACTTCCCAACAGAAACACTCTTTTGGTATGCTACTCTAGGTTACATTTTATCTGTCAATGTATGGGATCCTATGCAAAACCCTGGGCACACAACAGGGCATGAGAATCACAACACGTCTTGGTGAGAATTCATTTTTTATGGAACCATGAAATCTACAGAGCAGTGTTAGGTCAAGCTGTCTCAAACTAAGCATGCCACACACTTTGTTAAGTAGACACAAAGCAAAGCACATTTTTTTCTTTTTAAGATTTTTTCTCTAGTACTATTCCTTGCAACAGTGCAGGATATGCCAGAAACAGAGGTCATTTTAACACCAGCCATGAAATCCCGTACACCTGCAATAAGAAAATAATAATCAAGACTCCAACTTACCCTTTGCTTTTAGATATCAGTCCAAGGGACTGACAGAGCCGGTGAACAAATGCTCTTTCAGTACTAGTGAAAGAAGAAGGAAATTCCATTTCTAGAAAGATAATTAAAAAGGCAAACATAACAACATAACACAGAGTATTCTTGACATGTTATGTCCACGTTATGAGTTTTTCAATCTCCAAATCTATCACATTCTCCCCTGAACCACGGGCCTAATGGCAGTGCTGTATCTTTGTACTTGTAAGCAATGTAGGGCTCGCAAGCAAGCCACCATATTCGAGCATAAAGGAGTTGAGGAGAAGCTTCTACTGGTGAACCGATGAAGAGCCTCCGTGCTCCCACTTCGGGCCACGCCGCCCCCCGCCTGCCCAGGCCAGGCGCTCACAGCCGCCCCGGCGCCCCGCGGACCAGGAACGGCCTCGCCGTTGGCCCGCCACCACGGGCCCGCCCGGGCGCACCTGACAGGCGGGGCGCCCCCCTTCTCCCCCAGGATGGGCTGCCGCTACGCACCTTTCTCCTCTCCGTACCGGAACCGCTCCAGGGCGAGGTTCACCGCGATCTCCACCTCTTCGTCCACGCGGATATCCATCAGCCCCCTGCGGCGGCCCGCCCCAGAGCTGGCGGAGCCGGCCGCGGCGGCGATACCCGAGTCCCCGCCGGCCTGCCGCGGACAGACACCACCGGGCTGCGACATGGCCCCGCAGAACGCGGCCCCGCGGCGCAACCAAACCCTGAGGCCGCTACGCCGACCGCCGGCGCAGCGCCGTGACGTTGCTGCGCCGGGCGGGGCGGACAGGAGAGCGACCCCGCCCCCGCTCCGGGTACCGCCCGGCGGAGGCTCCGCCCCCAGGACGTTGGGGGCGTGACGAGAGCCGCGGCTGAGGAGGCGGGGCAGGCCCGCCCCGCCCCGCCCCGCCCCGCCATGGCGCGGCCGCGGCCCCGCGCGCCTCCCGCCGTCCCCCGCTCGGCCGCAGGGGGGCGCCGCCGCCGCCGTTGTTGGCCTCCTCAGCCGCCTGCGGCAGGGGGGCGCTGCTCCGCAGGGGCCCCCCGTTGGCTGCGGGGTGGTTCACACTCAGCCTTTGGAGGCGCAGGTCCCTGCGGGGGGAGGCGCTGACTGCCCGGCCCACGGAGCTGGAGGGTCATTTTCCGTCACGCACGCCTTGGGGGCAGTTAGCAACAGTAAATGGTGCGGGAGGTGTAATGTCTTCTCAGCGCTGTTCCTTTGGTGAATGTGAAAGCTGAGTAAGGAAACCTGCCTTCCGCAACTGGGAGAGATGGCTAAAGTGCGCTCTGGTGGTGTAAGTACAGTCAACGGTGGGGTGGTGCATGCCCAAAGCTGATGCCAGCTAAATACAAAACTGTATTATAAACAGAAGGAAATTGGTTTTTTTTTTCCATTAGGCTGTTAAAGTGTATATATGTCTTGAAATAGTGTACAACTGGCAGTGACTAAAAAGTAACACTGATACCTATCTGGCCATAAATTATATAATGTAGTTAAATGACACTAAAGTGTAGGTGGATCATCACAGTCCTCAGCCTCTTCACTGTAAAGTATTATTTGCCCTCAGTTTTGTAAAATGCAAGCAATTTCTCAAGGTGGTGCTCCAAGGGGAAGTTATTTAGCATTATGGGGGGTTGTTGGTATCTTGAGTATTCTTTGTATCAGTAAATAACCCTTCGGCTGAAATAGTCATCATTTCCTGCAGTCCTTTGACTCCATACTGAGGATATGAAAAAAAACCCTCTTGGACATAACACAGGATTAACTATTTAGAGTCACTACTGTGGAAGCATTCAGTCAGAAGGAGAATACGTAAGAAGAATAAACTATTCCTCAAGTGTCAACTTAAGTGGAGAACTAAATAAACAGCAAATAAACACTGACTGGTGTAGCTGCCTGAAAAATCTCTCAAGAGACCTATAGCAAAGGTGTATGCCAAAGCTGCATACAAAACAGTGTAATTTGCACTAGGAAGTAGCACTGGAGTTGAAAGTTTGCTCTGTTGTAAAGTTGCTTTTAAAATTTTCTGGTTTTTAATCCAGGTACCTTCCTATATCTCTTCAACCAAATTACTTAATGCTAGTCCCTTATAGCTGTTTCTGTGACATTCAGTACTGTCATGTTAGAGCACAGAAGCTTTGTTATGAAAAATTAAATTCTTTACCTTAGCAAGATGAGGATTCCTCTTATTTTCCTTAGTATCAATAGTAATAAATGAAAGATCACAACTTGTTTGAAAAAGTCAGTCAGAAATCTTTAATTATTAATCCAGATCTGTTACTAATTCTTCTGTGTTAACAGTATCATCTTGCCTTCCTACAAAAAAAGCATGTGGCTCTCCAAAATGCTTCCTCAGGCCCTATTCTGATCTCAGTTTGCAATCTTGTGTATACAACAGTTTACAAAGAAAATAACTAGCTGTTAGGTGTCGTCTGTATAGTTAAGAGCACGATGAAGCCTGTGTACATCCTGCATAAATTTCTTAATACATAGCTTGCTTCTTTCACTGCTGTGTTGACTCTCCAATGCTATTAAATGTGAAAAAATGGGGAAGTGTAGTCACTCAAATGAAAAGACATGACTCAAGGCACACAGTGAGGATATATGGAGAAAGAAAGAATAATTTTTATATACTCCTGATGGAAAATAAAGCTGCAGCCTGAATTCCCAGATAATGTAACTCTTGGTAGCGTTACACTAGCGGTTAATCTGTCTCCAGGAATTTAAGACAGGAACTCATAAAATATTAGTGAAATAAAGAGAAACCTGACTCGGTAAACTGATAGTGTTTGAATTTAACACATTGTAAACATAAGCGGAGTCCTGGCACACTGAGCATGATTTAATTTATCTTCTTGCTATAGTTTCTCACTGTAATTATACATGAAAAACCCTCAGTCGGTCAATAAATCATTCTTCCCAAACTGCTGACACAAATTAGAAGAGTCAGCATTTAGGTAACAAAATCTACTGAACACGGAGTAGTTCCATGCTACAGTGAAGCACGAGGAAGATTTTCTTGACAGAGAGTTGTCACCTATATACTGCATGCTGCCATGAGTGCTGTGCCCTGCTAATCAATTGACTGCAATCTCTGCTGAGCGTACACAAAAAAAAAAAAAAGAGTGAAGACAGAATTGTGCCTTAAGCCCACACCTTCGGGCAGCTGTGCAAATTGGTATCCTGTGCTGGTGAATTTACTTCCAAAAACACTAAGGATGATTCTGGGCCACCTTTGACGTTGCCCTCCAGCTTCAACCAGCCTGCATGCAGGCAAAGCCCTGGATCACTTGGGATCTGGAGCACACGGGATCCAAACGTGCCCATACTAGCACGGCATAGGGCAGGCCTCATGGTGGTGTAACAGGTCCAGCTTCCCATTAGTTATGTCTTCTCCCGGGCTTTTGAGCATTCTACAGACAAGCAGAGAAAGTGCTCTTCTGCATTCAGCCAGATCTTCACACAGTCTAGCATTCTAGCTCTAGCTCAGGTCCATATGAGATGTAGAAACAGAACAGGAACATGCAGTAGTTCATTCTGAAAAACATATATACGGAACAGGTTTTGTTTCTATCAAAGTTCTTAAGTGGTTTATATATATTCTTTACACATTTTCTGTTAATAAAATTTACCAGCTGTAGATTTTCTTATTAGAATTAAGTAAGACTTTAAAAAATCCTTTTTCATGATTGGCCTCAGATATACCTTCTGGCTAAGACTTACACAAAACAAATCCTGGATTAAGAATTATTTCCATCACCATATGTCCAAATGCCCATATATTTTTTATGAGAAGCATTGATGCAGCAGAGTTTTATGCTAAAATGTGTCTGCATGTTCAAATGTAGTTATGCATTTGTATTTTACACTCTTCAGAGACACTTTTATTATGCTTGCTTCTTTTTACTTTGCAGATTTTTTCTCTCATGAGTACTATAAAATTCCACAAAAAATGTGACTACTGAGAGAAAAAGAGCTGTAAAGTAAGTTTATGAAACAAAATTATCCACTATGTGTTGTGTAAGTGTATTGTGTCAAATTTGACTACAAATTAGTTAGTCTTTTTGATTGTTTGGGGGGGGGGTGTAAGATTTTTGTGTTGTAGAACTTGTTATGTCTTAAAATATGCAAGAATTACCGATGGGTTAATATTATTCTGCAAGACTGGGTTAGAAAAAGACCACAAGATTTTTTTTTTTTTTTGCGTTCCTTGATTAAGAACATATCGCAATCTCTATTATATTTTAGGCATCATAGTAAATTTGTAACCATATAGGTATTGGCTGTTGTGGTTATTAATGATCTGATAAAATTAGTTATGTACTTACACATATTTAGGGAAGTATGGCTAATGTGAAATTATAATGGGAGATAGCTGTTTAGTAAATTACCTGTGGTGAAAATGGGCATCTGTCCACACAGCTGTATACACTGATAGTTCCCCAGAATTTTGCTGATTATGTGGGCTGTGTGTGGATGATTGCCTCCTGTGTTACCTCTTGTATCATGTACTGACACATAACTTCTTGTTCATCTGTCCCTTCTCCTGCCCTTATTCACTTTATTTTTGAGACATAAGTGGAAAAGCCTATTGATCAGTTTAATCAGTGGTGTATCAGCGTGTGTGTAGGTAAGTATTTACACACGTGCTTCTGTCTGTCTGCTCTTAGTCTTTCTTAAGTAAAGTTTGAATCTTTTGAACAGTTTAAACCAAAAATGAATGAGGGGGTAAAAGTCTCAGGTGCCAAATTCCTCGAAGTAAAATGAAAGTAGGCAGCAGAGTAGAAGATAGAAAACCTACTCCTATTCAACTGAATAGAAAGGCTACAGAATGAGCTCAACCTTAGGTCCCTCTAACAGGGATTCATAGAACCAATTCTTTTATTCATTGACGCTCTTTTACAAGTTACGCTATTTTTTCTTTGCACTCATTCACTGCCAAAATATGTCCTCATGAAGAGTTTCAGGACAAGGGTGGTAGGATGCCTCAGAGTCAGGGCAATATCATCCAAGTTTATTGGTCATAAGGTAAAGAAGAAAGTGACAATCTATAGCTTAAATCTGCAGCCCTTGCCTCAGAAAAATATTGCCATGGCTACTTATGATTTTTTAGGCTGTCTAAAGGCACTGAACCTGTATCTGCATGCACAAACCACTGCTGTGCTGAGCCAAGACCTGGGAACTACAAGAACTGAAGGAACAATTCTTGCACGCTCCCAGCGCACCTCCTATTTCTGAATCATTTGGATTACTTAGTTTCATTTCATTTAGGTTCTGAGAGAGGAGTTTTTTTCTTTTCTTTTTCTGAATAAAACATTCAAAACAACAATATGAATTTAGAAGTTAAAGTCACACTTTTCTGTTTAGTGGAGAGAACTGCTGAGAGTGGGAGTTAGTGTCAACCTTGGCTGGTACATCTACACCATACTGGAAGCACAACACAAAGGCATTCATCTCATCATAGAAAGGAGTGGAGGTGTGCGAGAGACTAAAAGTGTAAATGCCTCAAACACTGTGGCTGCACAGCTCGGTGTGCCACGGCGGGGGGGTTTCGGTGCGGACAGCAGGCAGGCAGCTGACTCCTGGCGCGGAAGGCAGGGGATGCCGCAGGGCGCAACGAGCAACACAACTTGCAGTTTATGTGAGGAAGGGGCGTCACAATCACCCCCCAGTGACGCCTGCGGTAAAGATCGAGAGTTAGGTAAGCTGAATAGGTCTTCGGGAGCCTCAAGTGGCGTGACTGTAATTAGCATAGGAAGGGAGACTAGAGGCGGGAACTAGCACCAGAGCACTGCCTTCCCCCGCCTCGCATGTAAATGACAGAAGAGAATCTGCGCCCTCCCGCCTCGCATGCAAATGAACCAATATATTTAAGGAACAGCGAGTGGTATCTTGGTATGCATCCACCACCACTGTTGACAAGACCGGGAACTGGACCAGGGACATCACTGGAACACAGGGTGGTGATCCAGATCTTCCCTCTACCTCTATTTTTCTATCTTTCTCCCCTTCTGTATGTTATGGGCCATTCAGCCCTTTTTTTAAAATTTCAGGGTTTACTATCCACCATTGATAACTGTTTGCACAGCTTTAACAGGGTTTAATTAGCTTTAAAAACTTTAGTTGGCTTCAGTTAAAATATAGCTTCTGCTGTTAATAAATTTTTCAATCAATCATTTGGTGTTACGTCACCTTAATTTAGCCCAAGGGTATCTTGAACATCAAATATTGGAGTGGGTTGTCCAGAACAGCCCTCTCCAGCAATAACTGGCATACCTATTAAGAAATAAGTCCAGCTGTGCCTGGCCCCTCTAATCTCTGAGGACCGGCTACAGCGCAAGGGGACTATCTCTTACCAAATTAATTCTTCACTTCGGATGCAACAAGGTGCACTAGCATGGTCCCATGCTTGAGCCAGCTGAAGCCAGGGCAAGATTCAGAGCTATAGTGACAGCTTCCATTTCTAGAACTAACACTCAGTTTCCTTCAGTGAGATATTTACATTTTTAAGGTATACACGGTAAAAACCAAGATCCCAAGAAAGATATGGAGAAGTTTCCTTACATATCATAAAAACAAATAACAAGCATACTGGTTATGTAACTTGTTTTAAAAATCCTGTCCAAGTCACTGAAGCCTGAATCAGGCTTTTCTCTTCAGTAAATATACTGAAGTGTTTATCACTGCCTCTTGTTCCAATTTATGAAGAAAATTATATCCTCTACCCTATTTTGGAGAGGGGAAAATGCTTAGATTTTGTTTATTATAAATTTTTTTGTTGATTGGGAAAAAAAGTTATAAAACTGCAATATCTAACACAATTGCCTGTCTTCTATAATACTAATCAAACAGATTTCACAATATGAAATCTAATACCGGGTGTGCACTCTTCCTTGGATCTTAATGAGTTTTCTTTGCTCATTTTGTGCTCCATTAGTCCATTTTTGTATTCTTCCCTTTTTATATATTTTCCATTGTCAAATATGGTACCTTTTGATACAAAATAGAACTCATGTAACTGTTTCCTCATTGATGAGTTAACTGATGGTCTTTCCTTCAAGATTAGTGCTTAGAAACCAAGTTGTAAATCCAGCAAGATATCATCATCTTTAGTTATAACAAATATATCTCTAGTGATAATAATGTATTTATCTTTGGTTTGGCTATCCATATTATGATGACCCTTTTAAGTATGTCTAACTGTTGCATAATATAATTGTCTCTACTATATTTAGAATTTAGCTTTAAAGTATGTCAATGGTATCAGCAACACAAGGCTTAGTTAAAGCATAATGTTTCACTGTAGCTGATTCAAAGTATATATTGTCTGTATAGACACCCCACTGACTTTATTGGGGATTTTTACTTTACCTTGAATACCCCAAAACACCTGTAACCCAAAATCACTTTCAATTCTGCACAAATCCCACATGTTCAATAATTTAATGTAGAAATCTACCATAGCAGCAGAAAAAGGTGAGCAATATTATACATCGATATCTTTTTGTTCTTTGTAATTTTCCCCTTTAATGTCCTGTGGAACTTGGAAACTCCATAAATATTGATGATGAATGTTACATAGTTCTGTAATTTATTCTGTCACTGTAGAACTACCTCTACTCAGGTCCCCCCCACTTTGAGCAGTCCAGAGCTTGGGCTGTTGAACCTTCAGGGGAAAATAGCAACCTCCTGTGGAGCTCAAAGCATCAAGAGAGTTCAGCAGTATATCCAGAATGAGAGCTGGGAAGGGCATGGTTCCCAACAGAGTCAAATATGCCCCAGATATCAAATATCTTCCAATAAGTGTCTCCACTACTCCTCCCTCCTAAAATGAGAAACTGTACTTTCCAGAGCAAGCAAATGACAGAGGGCAGGAGGGAGAGTAGAATGATCCTGCACTAACAGATCTTACTATGGCTCGAACATATAAAAGCAGTGTGAAAACTCAGGGATTCCATGTCTCATCAGGTTGAGGGGTAGACTGAAGTCAGAAATATTTCATACATGGTGTTCATGTGTTTGGTCTCTGCTGAAGCTGGAATGTTCCCTGTTCCCTAGAGATATATTTATACTGGATTGACATTTCCTGACAAAATACTGTTTCACTGAAATATTTTTGACCAAAATTATACCTGAGTTGCAGAAATTTTCTGGAGCACAGAACATGTTTAACTACTGTAGCCATTGGTAGTATGCAGAAATAAGATATCAAGGTTACCTCATAGTCACAGTCTACAAAAGGCCGTTTATCTTTACAAGTGTCCCCATTTTTTTCAATTAAAGTAGTATTTTGTTAACATAGATCCAAAGAGGAAACTTTGATAAAAAACAGTGGAAATACTGAATATCTTTGTTTACATGCATATAAAAGAAATGCAGGAAATAAATGTTCTGTCATGTATGCAGATCCAAGTTATGGATCCATATGCAAGATCCAGGACTAACAAATTGTACTGAGTAGGAGAGTGGTTAAGGACATTTTTGGAAAAAGGGGCAAACCTGTTCTCATTTGTGTCCATTATCATCGAGCAAAAGTACACTCTTTAAAACGGAAAGTTTACAAGGTGGTTGAACACTATAAAGGTGAATAATGAATAGGAGGCTTCTCAAAAAAAGGCATTAATATTCTATCTAAATGAAACTGTTTTCAGTCTTAGATAAAATATCTCAGTGTTGCGTATCACATTCTGGAACAGGGGAAAATAAATAACAAAAAATTGTCTCACCAAAAAAGTTATTTTCTTTTGAAAATACTGTTTTAAGCATTTTAAACCAGTTATCTTTGGTAGGAACTCCATAGTAAAGCCTGCACAAGAATTACATTTGTAGCTGAAGCTTGAAATCCTAGGTCTGTGATGAGATGTGGATCTAAATGAAGAAATGTAAGAAAGATAATACAGTGACTCCAGACAACAGGATTTTGATAAGAATTTAACTAGCAATTTCCTAGGTAAACCATGGCTCTGTTGATAGCAAATGCACTTTGCTGTATATGAAGATGTTTTAAATAATATTTATGTAAATTCACATCATATGCCTGTTATGTTAAATTTTGTTACGGTGAAGACTGATAAACAAAGATGGTCTTTATCTGAAGCCTACCAAAATAAGGTATCATATCTCCTTTGATACCACCAGGCATTGCTTTCAGTCCCTGTGTATGTCAGAATCTTCAGTCTGAATACTCAAGCAGTTGCAGCAGTTTAAATAGCTAACCCCCTGACCTATATTACACTAACATCAGAAGTATTCATTTTGTAAGTTATGTGATAGAAAATAAAATATTTGTATTAATTTCACTTCCCTGATTCAAAAAGTGTTTACATAGGAAGTAATTTTTACTTAGCTATTATATAGGTTGATCACAGATTATTTAGGCTAGACACAGATCTATCTACGGTGTATAGATGTGGGCATATCATCCACATCTTATTAGCATGGTATACGTGTGCAAATTCATATGATATGAAGTGCCTGGTGGATGAGCCAGGCCCACCTATGGGCCCATGTCCCAGCCTGGCCTTTGCTGTCTCCAGGGAGGTGCTTGATGCCCAGGGCTGGTCCCCTGCCCTGGTCCTTGGCTGGGGCAGGGGCACAGGCCCTGGCTGCCAGGCCGTGCCACCTGTGTCTCCCTGGGCAGCCCCCATGACCCCCGACTCTCCAGTCCCCAGGCAGCAGCCACCCCTGCTGAGCTCTGGCAGAATAAGCCACTCTCCATAGGAGTGCCAGCTGTACCTCAGCTGGTATGCAAAGGTGTGTTGGGCTCCAAAGGCATTAAGGATCAAGTCTGGGAAAAACAGCTTGAGGTGTAGGACAGATCAGTCAGCCAAGCAGTTTTCAAATCATGTTTATCTGTCACGATTGATGGCAGTGCATTCTTACTTCTTTTTGACAAAAAAATCATGTGCCTACAAAATAGGTATTCAAAACTTCCACAGAGAGTGATGTCTCCAGAAAACTTAAAAAAAAAAAAAATGCTTGAGACATTAAATGTGATGCCTGCTAGCTGATGCCTGCTAGCAGTTGGTGCCTGCAAGTTGAGGCCTGTAACACTTAGTGATCGATTATACCTTAAATATTAAGAAATTATTTCGCAGAACAATGTTTAACTTTGTATTTAACAAGGCCTGAGTGATTAAAATGTACAGAGAAAATATCCTAACCTTGAGAATAGATACATCCTGGCAGAAATGCTCAAACAATGTGGGTAAGAGAGACCAGACAACAGAGTCGGGTAACATCCAAGAAGAAGAAATTGTCCTCAAAAGACTTGTGACCATAAAAGGGAAAAAGGAGTAGGGGTGCTAGCTCCCCAAACGTCTACTGATGACCACCTGAGAACCCCACACATGCGTAGTGTAATTTTGCAATGCCAGTATTATGTAAATGTAATAGGAAGAAAGGTGGATACTTCTTGGAAAGTGTATGAATATTCATGTCTTTAAGGTATATAAAGGATAAACTTTTCAGTGTATGCACGTTAGGTGGAATGATCCCCCGTGCATCCAGTGCTGCAGTAAAGAATGCCTGCCTTCTAAAATTTCAAACTAAGTCTTAGAGAGTTGTTTTGAGACTGAATTTACAGTAAAAAATTGTTGCACTTTATTAATGGTTTTAAAACCAATCTGTGTTCTGTAATATTTGTAATGTCTTCCTAATGCCTGACATTTACTGCTCTCTTGGAATACAAAGTCTTTTCTTCATTTCATGGAAGTAATGGTGCATCAAAAGCAAAAAATTCAGGGATTTGGGTGATTGTGAGAAATCAGGTCGGAGTGGGCCAGTCTTGGCACTACCTCCCAGCTGTTTCTGCTATATTCTTATTGTTCTGTTGTCTGAATAACTAGGTAATTGGTAACTCTTAATATGTCCTGTGTTTATAAATATGGCCTGAGATGCTGGCATGTATTTTAAAAAAAAAAGGGAATTATGAAGTTACTTGTTCCTCTTGCCCCATTTCTATTTATTGGCTGAGGCAAGGGCAGAATATTGCTGTCCCATCACTGAAGTGAGTCCTGGCCTAACTACCAAGTATAGCTAAAAAAAACAGGCAGCAAATTGGCTTAAATCAGCTAAATAGCGTGGCAGATTGCAGTCTTTGTAGCGGTTTGTCACCAGTAGCACCTGCTCCTGGCCCTGGTAATATGGTTAGCATAACTAGCACCATTTTAAAAGTCAAGCAGCCATTCTCTGTGACTGAGCAGGTCACGTATTCATTCCCTTTCCCTCATTATCAGGCCCTGAAGGTCCTGTGAACCAAGTAGACAAACCAAACAGATATCTTCTTCCTTCACCCCTCTCCCTGGCCTCAAGATTCCTGGGTGCCAGGGCAATTATTCTGTTCCCTGCTGGCCTTGAAGGTCCAAGGCACCTGGCCAACCCTGCGGTGGCGATGACCCCATCACCAAACAGGGAAGTGTAACCACACCCCAAACACTGTCCATAAAATCATGCAGTTACGAGTCCTGAGTGGGGAACTTGGACCAGAGCTGCTGCTGGACAGTGACACCCAAGAGGTGGCCAAGGACACCTCCACCATCCTCTGCTTCCCCCACAGACTCAGTGACTTGTATTCTTTTCGAGTCTAGATTCTGATTGTTACACTGATTAAGTAAACCATGTATTAAGATCTGACCTGATCTGCAGAGGGTCCAGGTGATAAGAAATAATAAGTTGAGTTGTATTATAAATCCTGTATTATGCTACTTATAGATTGTACTATATTGATTCTGCTAGTAAAAAACTTATGCTATTCTAATAATAAATTCTGTGCTACACTAATCATAATATTCTGTTAAGAAAATAAACCTTTCATTTGTAACTATGATTTAATATCATCGTCATTCTGCCAAGGATCCTAACTGTACCCATCTGTCCCCTTGGTGACAGGTGACAGTGTGTCAGCCAGTTTACAGGGAAATGCCTGTTACCTGAGAACCTCATGAAGAAACAAGGAACGTGCTTGGCACAACTGAAAAAGGCTTGGAAAAGGTTTGGATGCAGTATTTAGGAAATGGGAAGGGATGGTATTCTGGGGAACTGGACTCCTGATGCTGAGGAAGTTCTGTGTTGCACACCCTGGCTACCTTGCTTAAAGAGATATTACTAAATTAAAACCTAGTGCTTGAAATCTTAACTTAATGGTTGTGTTCTTTGTTGGTTATGAAGGAGGCAATGGCTGTCTGGTATATTTTTACATTTGGATTTGGAAATCAGGGCATTATGGAAGACTGATTGTAGAAAATAAAACACTGACAGTTAAGATCCCCAGTTTCAAAAAGAAAACCTACAAGCTCTCTTCTTTTGAGGAATACCAAGCCTTTTTTTCTGAGAGGGGATAGGCATCAATATGGAGGTGTCACTCCTTGCCCTACTTCCTTGTTTTCCACTACGTTCTGGACACCACAAACCCTTCTCACCGGGGACAGTGAGAATGCACATCAGGAAGGATTGTACCTTACACTGCACAGTTTTAAACATTTTTTTTCCATCTGGAACTTACATATTTGGCTGCAGGAGTTAACTGCCATACAATTCATAGCAGGCACCAGAATGTGGGGAACTACAGCTTAAGAGTGCTGCTTCCCACCTGATGTGATACATCTTTTTAAAACTTAGATGTAGATTATGATACAAGCCAGCAAGCTCAGCTGGTTTTACTGTGTTGCATGCCATACCACAGCTAGGATATCAGCTGTTCCTATCAGCTAGGAGGAACAAGTGATTTTTCATTAGGAAAAGCCAGAAAATACTCCACTAGATTTTCTAGGCACTTACCTTGAAGATGCAAAAATTAACTGTAACTGATCCCTCATAAGAGGAAAAGCTAACAGGTTAAACTCAACAAATAAGCAACCAGCTCAGAAAGGTCATTAGAAAGGAGCAAAGAGAATGTAAGGAATGGATGAATTCCTGATCTGCAAAGAAAGCTAATGCATGAAACATGCGGATAAGAACAAAAGATAAAATGCCAGCTGGGAAATTTAGCTAGATTAGAGATGATGTGGAGGATTAGCTTAAAAAAAGGAAAAGGTAACAACTGGATGTGAGGCTTGGCAGATAGTATCAGGACAGAGGGAGGTTGTTCTCAGAGATACTCATTGCTGAGTTTTGAATATGACCTTCCTACATTGGTATTCATAGAATCAATCAGGTTGGGAAAGACCCTTGGGATCATCAAGTTCAACCATGAGCCCTACTCTACAAAGTTCTCCCCTACACCATATCCCCCAACATCTCATCTAAACGACCCTTAAACACATCCAGGGATGGTGACTCCACCCCCTCCCTGGGCAGCCTATCCCACTGACTGACCACTCTTGCTGTGAAAAATTTTTTCCTTATGTCCAGTCTGAACCTTCCCTGTTGCAGTTTAAAGACATTCCCTCTTGTTCTGTCACTAATTATCTGTGAGAAGAGACCAGCACCAATCTCTCTACAATGTCCTTTCAGGGAGTTGTAGAGAGTGATGAGGTCTCCCCTCAGCCTTCTCCTCCTCAAACTAAACAGTCCCAGCTCCTTCAATCACTCCTCACAGGATTTATTCTCCAGGCCCTTCACCAGCTTCGTTGCCCTCCTCTGCACTCACTCCAGCACCTCGAGATCTCTCTCGTATTGAGGTGCCCAAAACTGGACACAATACTCCAGGTGTGGCCTCACCAGTGCAGAGTACAGGGGCACTATCACCTCCCTACTTCTGCTGGTCACACTATTTCTGACACAAGCCAGGATGCCGCTGGCTTTCTTGGCCACCTGGGCACACTGCTGGATCATGTTCAGCTGCTTGTCAGTTCGAACCCCCAGATCCTTCTCTCCCAGACAGCTCTCCAGCCACACCTCCCCAAGCCTGTAGCCATGCAGGGGGTTGTTGTGGCCCAAGTGCAGGACCTGGCATTGGCCTTGTTGAAGCTCATCCTGTTAATGTTGGTCCACGGATCCAATCTATCCAAGTCTCTCCGTAGAGCCTCCCTATCCTCATGCAGATCGACACTCCCGCTTACCTTGGTGTCATCTGCGAATTTACTGATGATACACTCTGTGTCCTTATCAAGATCAGCAGTAAGGATGTTGAACAGAAATGGTCCCAACACCGAGCCCTGAGGAACACCACTTGTGACCGGCCGCCAGCTGGATTTAGCTCCGCTGACCACCACTCTCTGGGACCGTCCATCCAGCCAGTGCTTGACCCAGCAGACCTTTCGGTCATCCAGGCCATGGGCAGCCAGTTAGAAATCTATGGGGAAATTGAATGCTTTTCAAAAATCCAGGTAGACAATATCCACAGCTTTTACCTCATCTAATAGTCGGGTCATTTTGTCATAGAAGAAGATCAGGTTTGTCAGGCAGGACCTGCCTTTCATAAACCCATGCTGACTAGGCCTGATCCCCTGGTTGTCCATTATATGACTTTTAATTGCACTCAAGATGACCTGCTCCATGACCTTCCCTGGCACCGAGGTCAGACTGACAGGTCTATAGTTTCCTGGATCGTCCTTTCTGCCTCTCTTGTAGATGGGTGTCACATTTGCCACCCTCCAGTCCAGTGGGACCTCCCCAGTCAGCCATGACTTCAGGTAAATCATGGACAGTGGCTTGGTGAGCACATCTGCCCACTCTCTAAGCACCCCTGGGTGTAACCCGTCTGGTCCCACGGACTTGTGTGCATCCAGGTGGTGTAGCAGGTCTCTGACCACTTTGTCTGTAATTGGGATGACCTCATTCTGCTTTCCCTCCCCATCGCCAGCTCATGAGGCTGGGTGTGCAGGGAACAGCCAGTTCCACTGCTACAGACTGAGGCAAAGTAGGCGTTGAGCACCTCAGCCTTTTCCTCATCCTTAGTTACCATGTTTCCCTCTGCATCCAATAAAGGAGGGAGATTTTCCCTAATCCTCCTTTCGTCGTTAAAGAATTTATAGAAACTTTTTTTACTATCCTTAACAGCTGCAGCCAAGTTGAGCTCTAGCTGTGCTTTGGCTCTCCTGATGTTCTCCCTGCATAACTTCACTACATCTTTATAGTCTTCATCAGAGACCTGCCCCCTCTTTCAGAGGTCATAGACTCTCCTTTTGTCCTTGAGATCCAGCCAAAGGTCCCTGTTTAGCCAGGCCGGGCTCCTTCCCTGCCTGCTTGTTTTCCGGCACCCGGGAACAGCCTGCTCCTGTGCCTTTAAGACTTCTCTCTTGAAGTATGTCCAGCCTTCCTGGACTCCCATATCTTCAGGGCAGCCTCCCAAGGGATTCTGTCAATGAGTCTTTTGAACAGGTCAAAGTTTGCCCTCTGGAAGTGTAAGGTGGCAGTTTTACTAACCCCTCTCTTTGTTTCTCGAAGGATCCAAAACTCAGTCACCTCACGATCACTGCACCCTAGACAGCCTCCAACCTTTACACCACCACCCCCCCCCCCCAAGCTCTTCCCCGTTCACAAGAAGCAGCTCCAGGAGGCACCTTCCCTGGTCGGCTCACTCACCCGCTGTGTGAGGCAGTTATCCTCCACACATTCCAGGAACCTCCTGGAATGTTCCCTCTCTGCTGTGCTGTGATCACAGCAGATACACAGATACACAGGAGGTTAAAGTCCCCCACAAGGACAATGGTAAGTGACCACGAGATTTCTCCCAACTCTTTGTTGGTGGCCTCTTTATTGTGGCTTTGTCAGGAAATGCTGTTTCAGGACTCTGTATGGTTAAGAATTTTAATTCTTAATAAGAAGAAGCATGTATTGCATTTCCAGAATGTGTTGAAGAATTCTTGTGTGTTTGTTGAACAGCTAGTCTATGGGATCTGACTGAAAAAAATGGCCTTGTGACTGCCCAGGTCATCCAATCCTCAGTGTAAAACAACTGGCTGCAGTAAACAGCTGGTTTCACACATGAGCAATGTCCTACATAGGACTGAGAAAAAGCATGTGCTAAGGCTAAGAGTGAGACCATTGTAGGTCAAAAGATAGAACATGATGTAAATCTTCAAAGATTACACACTACACTCTGAAAGAAGGATTCTTGCAGTATTCTCTGCATTCATTTTCTTGAAAGAGTATGGAAGTGTGTTGGCTCCATACCCCAGTGCTCTAATCATCCAGCAAGAACCAGTGTGAGGAACCTAATTTGGAAAACAGCAGATACTGAGAGAATATGAGAATAAGTGTATGCATGCAAGTAGTTTTGGTTAATAAAACACCATAGAGATTCTTTGCCTTGTAATCACTGACTTAAACAAGAAACAATAAATATTAAAACAACTATTGCCGTCAGTTATTATACTTGAAAGGGACTGTGCCACAAGAGAAGTGTGATAACTTTGCTGGCTTTACATATGCATGAGCCATTGTCATCAAGAAGGAAGATCAATTATTATGTGGGAAGAACTGGATGTCTTCAAAGACTGAAGTATCAATAGGAGAAGGGTAGTATCTGACAGTATGAGAGAAATGCATGTCCTTAATAACAGGATTTTTTTCCATGTACAGAAATAGGTTAGGAAAAAATTTAACAGATCTAATTTATCACCGGATGATGGAGCAATAAACATAATGCTACTTGGAAGCAGGAAAATGCTGTTCTAGACTGTTTCAAAATATGCATTTCCAGTAGGGATAAAAAATACTGCCACTGGTGCTGTGGGTGTATCAGGTTTTTTTCACATGAATGAGGACTGATTAAAACTTAACCAGGTGTTTAAAAGGGTGCCAAGGATACTAAAGGAACTTAAGAATCTGTTCTATACACGAAGTGAATTTTTTTTTTTCATCTGGCAACATCAAGCCTGCAAAGAAAATGACTTTTCTCTAAATGCAAAGTAGAGAGAAGGATGAGAGGTGTAAGCGATGAACGAATTCAGAGCACTACCTGACAATGAATTGTTGGAACAGAAAAAGAAATTATGTACTTTTCAGGTAAAATTTGCTCAGCAGAAAGAAACTGGATGTGTCAAGAGGGGCTGGTGCTCTGTGCCCCAGAATGCTGCCACCTGTTCAATGCCCCATCAAACAGCCTGAAGTGCAAACACAGGGGTACTGAAAACGTTGGATTTCGTCGTAGTTTGTCTAGGCTTGGCTTCCACAGGGCAGCCAAAGTCAAACGAGTTGCAGCACCCCCGAAGCAGGCAGATGGGCCTGCCCAGTGGAAGGAAAACAAGCAACCCCCAAACGACCAGAGTGAGTGAGGTTTGCCCAGCACTTGCCGGCTGGACTCCGGTGAGGTGCGAAACTGTAACTATGAGGGCGGCCAGCCCTCATTTCACTAGGCCACGCACTCACGATGCCACCGGGGTTTTTGGCACAGGGAGAGAGGCGGGTGGAAAGATGGGCCTAGGGGGAGGCAGGGTGGCAGCGTGAGCGGGAAGGGCGCGGGGAGCCTTGGCCGCCCTCGCCCCGCCCCAGGCCCCGGCCGCGGCGGTGGCGGTGCGGCTCCTGCAGGACGCGGCCGCGGCGGGAGGCGGGCCTCTAGCGCCCTCCGGCCGCGGCGCCGGCCCCGCGCCCGCCCGCCCCCGCGGGGCCCCGCCTGGGCTCGGCGGGAGGCGGCTGCGGGGCCGGGGCGGCGCGGCGGGGCTCCCCGCCCCAGCGTTGTGCTGCCGCTCGCACTTCGCGGGCGCGGCGGGACTAGGAATCCTGGGCGCCCGAGGCAGCCTCGTCGCCGCCTCCTCCGGAGCTGGGAGCATGATGGCGGCAGCTGCTGTAGCGGAGGTGAGCAGCAGCAGCAGCAGCAGCAGCGATACCTCCAGCACAGGCGAGGAGGAGAGGATGAGGCGTCTCTTCCAGACCTGCGACGGCGATGGGGACGGCTTCATCAGCAGGTAGCGACAGAGGGAGGAGGTTCTTTGCACCGCTGGCAGGGAGCGGCGTCTCAACTTCTCGGCGACTTCGAGTAGTTTGCAGAGCGTTGCACCCGCCGCCGCCAGGCCGGACCCTCCGCGCCGCCGGTGGGGCCGCCTGTCTCCCTTGCCTGCTGCCCTCCGCGGCGCGGCGCCGCCAGACCCAGCCTGCGCCTCAGCGGGCGCAGCGGTCGGCCCAGGCCGGGGCGCGCCCCGCCGCCTCGGGCAGCCGTTGGCTCCCGGAGCGAGGGCTCCGAGAGCTGGACTCCGGCCGTGCCTCAGCACCGAGAGCGTTTGGGGAATGGAGGAGAGAGGGTGGACAAACACCGCCTGGAGGACTTCCACCAGATCTGGAAGGTCACGCCTTCTAACCTGGGTGGTTTTTGTCGCCTAATGCACTAGGCAGGTGATTTTTTCAAGTAAACAAAGAACGCTGGTCACAGGTAATCTAAGAGAAAACTCGTACTGATCATCTATTTTTTTACTAGGTTTTTATCAATATCCTTGTTATACAGTCTCATTTAAATTCCTCTGCTGGTCCTCTCTTACTTCTGGGATTGTGACCCAGACTGATAGATTTTGAGGGGCAAGTAGCGAGCATGTACATTTCCAGTAGATAGTTGGAAATAAGCCGTAACGAAATGTTGGTGTATCTGGAAGTACTGGCGTTGTGCTTTGCTCAGGATTGGGTTTTATTGAAAGGATATTTCTGGAGCTAGATCTCTGCTCTCACACCATAATTTTAAAAATAGTGAACTTATATAAGGGCAGGATTTGCCAGAGGTGGTGGGAACCTCCATTATCAAAATGAAACCTCTGCAAGTTGTAGTTAGTCAGTGCCTCTGGAGAGCTGAGTCAGTGAGGGAATTCCTGTCATCTAACCTAAAACGTAAGAATATGACCTTGTCAAAAAGGCCAAGTAAACCACAATCCCCACTGTCATCTCTTTGGAGCCAGAAAGTTGTTGAAAATCTGTAACAGCTGGCAGTCACTTTAAAAATAAAATTTAAGGGTCACGATATTCCTTATCTAAACAGCTCCCCAAACACTCTTTTTTTCTCCCAGTCTAATCATTATTTTGACAGTTGTGGTTCTGAAATGTAAACTTTGAAAATGTATGCTTTCCAACCAGTGTGCTAGGATCTCTTCTCTTTCCTTTTGTTACTGGCTTCATAGAAATTATTCTGATGTCTGAAAACTCATGATGTTCACTTAAAGCATATGCTGCCTCCTCAGAGCACACTCGTGCAATGCTGTATATTTGTAATTTAAAGACCTTACTGAGGGACTGTTAATGTTTTGGTGCTTCATGTGGACAGTTGAGAGGTGTTAACATGACACAAGTCACTCCTTTCTGATTGTCTTTTCTACATTGCCTAAATTTTGTTCCAAATTTGTATTCTGTATATTTCAGAATGGGTGTTTCTGAATGTTGCTTGGAAGCTTTGAAAGCTCCAGGACATGTCTGAGGAGGGACATTGAATTTCAGCAGGAAATGGAGATAAAGCTTAGAAGATAGTAGTTGAAAGTCCTTGAGGAGATCGTGGGTCCGTTGTTGAAGGTTGCTTCAGAAGGGAGTTGTGCCTTCAAAACAGAACTGGGATGACCTTGATCAGAGAACATAGTGTTATAAATTACTGTCTTCCCTTAGATTTCTTTATTTGTGAGAAAGTAGTGAATGAATATTTAACAAATGATCTTTGACTTGAGAGGAAGTAATTTATTCTTGACTTCATTAGCTAGCCTGGGTAATCAGTATCATAACAGAGTGTGTTCCTTGCTTTGTGTAGTGTCTCATTATCCCTCATCATCCGTTTTATGGCAGTGACTTAGGCAGGAGCTGATTTGCCCAGTGGTTTTTGGATATATTTGTAGTATGCATCATCATAGTCTTACAGAATGCTCTTTCTGGTTCATGGACACACAGTGTCACTGTTAGAAGAGTAGCAATTGGGGCTTTGTTGTTTACAGTCTTAGTGCTTAGATAATTGCATCCTTTTTAATATGATGAATTAAAATAGAGATTAAAAAGTTACATCTGCTTTTATACTAAACTTAATCTTGCTGTTCTGTGCATACTGTTTGTCTTGTTTCTGCTTTTTCTTTTTTCATACAGGCCAGTTACTTGGCTCTCCGGTTCCCTCTTGCCCTGCTTCCTTGGACTTCCCTTTGCTCATTCTTGAGGGTAACAATTTTTTGTTTTCTTCCTTGTAGCCTGTGGAGATGGTAGGCTGACTTCTGCACATTACTGCACCTTTTACAGCAGGTTCAATATTGCAGTAAATATCTAGGCATCTGTATAAAGTATTGAAAACATAGAAGCTAGCACTGTAAAATTGTCTACTTCGTTGTGGACTAGAACTGATCTATAGCCTTTTACTAATTCCAGCGTCTTTTTCAGAACTTCACTGAAATGGGGTTGAAATTTGCAGTTTTGCAGCTGTTACTCAGCAGAAGTGGTCCTATCTTTCAGAATTAGTATCCCTTCTTTTCTGCTTGCAGGGCTGAAGCTTGACCAGTCATTTGTTTGCGTAACACATGCAGCAGTTTGTAAGATGTCTTTCTTTCCAACTCCAGAGCTGTTATGGAAAGAGAAGATCTTTATTCTTGAAGCAAAGGCAGGCATTTTGTATGTGTGATTATTTAGTTCATATTGCATGGGGAAAAGAGCTATTTGCATTCCTAATCAAATAACATGGTGTCTCAGCTGTGGAAATGCTTTGTTGTGCATCAAACTGTAAACCTCTTCAAATAATAGCAAGGAAGTAAAGGCACAGATGGAGAGGAGGAGCACGTCCTGAGATGCTGATTAATTTTCAGGGTCTAAATAGGGTGATAGAAAAATTATAAAGCATGATTGTGTGCTGTTGGTGGTTATAATGCAGAAGGAGCAGAATGATAGAGTATGAAATACTAAGCTTGTGCCTTTGAGCATTGCATTTGACATGCATATTGAAATTTTGCAACATCTAGTTAGAAAAAAGTACTAAGAAAACACAAGAGTTTTAACATGTTGGTTTGTACTGAAATGGCTTTTGGTTTTTGGGGGATTGATATTAGTTGCTTAATTATCTTAACATATTGCAAGCACTTGGCATTCTTCTGATATTTCAACAATGAGAGGTAACTTTACACAAAAAAACCCTGACTGAAAAGCAGTTCATGATTAAGGCTGGGTTCTGAGCATTTGGTATCAGCTGGATCAGCCTTCCTGGGAGCAAAAGGCAGCCTTAAACACTGTTTAAAACAGAACTTTGCTTTGCAGCTGTAGTTGGATTGTGTTGTTATTAACAAAAAGTTGTTAACCGAAAAAAACCACTAATTGCTTTCATTCTACTTTTTACTCTGCTTTGAAAAGCTTCAGAATCCGATATTACAGTTAAAAATACATTTGGCTTCAGAGGATTGGTGCATTGGAAAGGACACCTGCTGCTTTTTTTGTTGTTGTTCTTTTAAGGTCAGCATATGTGGCCTTGGTTGATGTGAGTAAAGTGAGAACATGCTGGGTTTTTACAGGTGGTGGACTAGATTAATGTCTTCTTCAGAAACTTAATTGCCTTTTAGCTTTATTATATGTATATTGTACTGAAGTTCCAGTTAGCACATAACAAATTTCATCTTTAATGCAAAAGTCACTAAGAGGGTTCTAACACTGCAAGTTCCAAATAAAGTAACTTTGAATCTGCAGGAAATACTTTTGCTTAAAAAATGAAGCTATGAGCTATGGACATAATGGGTAAAGAAGAAAAATAATTTCATTAGTAAGTTACAAATGTGCTAGTTTTCTGATTTTAATTTTTAAGCATGGATAAATAATTTCTAGGGTTATGAAGCAGAAAGGTAAAGCTAGTGTTAAATTCAGAGGGAGAATTATATTAACAATAATGGAATGAAGTTCTGTTTCTAGAGATTTTTTAAAAAAATATTTTCTTCTGTGTACACTTTTTACACTGCGGTCAGTGCCTTACAGAAAATGTTTCATAAAGGTAGAGTAAGATGATTAAAACCCCATTAACCTACTGATTTTGTATTTATTGAGCTTATACAGCCAGTTCAAAGGACATGCTGAAGGACTGTGTCCTTTACTAGACAGAAGCAGTTAAAAGGAACTGGTTGGATTTGATCCGCTATGAGTGGTTGTAGTGGTACATAGCTTTGGAACCTGTGCAAGGACGAGCTGCTACTTACCTTTTTTCATGGGCTGCAGTAGTAGGGTGTTCCCAGCTTTCTTACTGTATATATTTTGGCACCCCCCTCAGTGCTTTTGCATTTAGTGGCCACATGCTGTTAGAAAAAGAAAGTAAGTCTTTTCAAAAAGGCTAAGTATGTATCTATTCGTTGTGTTTTTAAGGGAGGAGATTTATCCTTCCCTGCTCTTTGTTACTTTCCACTACAGCCACTACTGTTAAACTTTTGGGTGGTTGCTTGAACTTCGGTACTTAATTAAAGAGATACCTGTTGAAGTGTAAAAGGACCAATTACATGAAAGGAACAAAATCAGTGTGGGTTGTCTGTGTCAGGCAAGTTATTGCCTTAGCTGTTGTGTTGTTGTTGTTTGGGGTCTGAAGTCTGAAAATATATATGCTGTGTCATAGCAAGTTAGTATTCAGACTGACATCCAGTTACAGTTTTTGATGTATAATTAAATAAACTGGGGTTTTATACCTGTGGAAGAAACTGTAACAGTATTTATTGCTGTAATCCAGGTTGCAAACTAGTGTTCATGTGAATTCATTTATTAACTTGGTTGAACTAGATCCATTTACAGGATTCTTGGAGTTTTGCTTTGGTTTTTTAAATTATTTTCTGTAAGTAAAATAAGTACTGCTGAGAAGTGTAAGTGCCCAAACTGACAGCCTTGGAATCTTCTTAAATAAATAGATAGAGAGTGGCCTTATAACTGGAGAATTTTGGAATAAAAATAATCCTTTAGTTATTTAAAATATACGGTCCTTACATAAAACATGAGATGTTTTATGCTCTGTTGCCTGAATGTAGGGCAGACTTTTAACTGATTGGAGTATAGTAGCACGGAATTTGCCCTGTTGAGTTTGATGGGTCTTCAGGAGAGAATGTGTATGAACAGAACTATGAAATTACTAAAGTGCCCATGGTTTTTGTGTTTAAAAAGTAGTATAAAAATTACTTTTCCCCTTTTGCCATTCCTTTTTTTACTCTCCCCTTTAAAAATAGGTAGTTACTGCAAAGTGTTTGGTGTGAATATAGATGTTTCTTAAAGACTAATCTGACTTTTCTCCTTGCAGCTGTTGAAAGGGGATACAGCATACTGTAGACTGTAATACCATATGAGAACACAAATCAGGTTCATATAAAGCATTGCCAGAGATATTGTCCAAGCAGCATATGTTTTAAAATTCGTATATAAACTGGAGGTAGTTATATGAATGTCATAGAATATGAGTAAATTATAAGCTCAAAACTGCCCTACACATTGTTATGAGGGGGGAAAAAATCCACAAAGAAGCTGCTGGTGTGGGGTAGATAGTGATGAACTTGTGAAAGGCCCTGTAAATAAAATAGGTAAATGAAACAAACGCTTAGTATTGAACCTAGATATTTAGTGAGAACTAAATGGATAGATACCAAGTACCAAATTCATCAATAGGGTAACTGTTACACTTTTACTAGAATTAAGGAAAACAGAGGTTTGGCCTTGTGTGGTTGCTACCCTGTCTCTTCTGCTACTCTTCAATGTTGAGGTGAAACATTCATTGTTCTCAAGGGGGCTAAGTGCAATATGTCAAGGTCTTCAAGCATGTAAAGAACATACCTACTGCATGGACATTAGGTTCTCCAAGTCCTCCTTTCTATTGTGTGTTTCTTTGATTAGCAATCTGTAATTTCCCAGTGTTGGTGGGAGTTGTCAAGTGGAGTGCAGACAACTCTGTTGACAAGACAAAAAGGCCTTTTTTTCTCAAAGGGCTGAATTTACCAAAGCAGTTTTGACAGTGGTAGCCACTAAGTGGTTTCCACATATAGGAAAAAAGCGTGAGTAGGCTCTTTCTGTGACTATTTTTTCTTCCTTGAACTTCTTGTTATGCTTTGCTGTGATTAAATTGTTTTCCTTTCATAGATAGTCTGAGAACTATGGAGGAGAGGCAGAGGCACCTGTATGGATGTAATAATGTAGACTTAAAGTGTAACGTTAAAATGATGCCTCTTCTGAAGTAAGCCCAATATATAGACTTTGCAAAAAGATATGAACAAGGAGCTTTGCTATCATTTGGTTCATATATGCACTAGTAACCTCCTGGAGACTGTTCTAACTTCATAGTTGCCTCTAAAATTACACTAAACTCTGTAAATGTACAAACATGCAGATTGTCAAAGATTTTATCATCCTCTTTTGCTGTTGAGGGCATGAAGTTGTACATACTGTACATGCAGTTCTGCAGCTCTGTGGTGGTAAAACATGGGTTTCACCTATAAGATGGTTGCTTATGAGCCCATGTAAATACGTTCAGTCAGGATCTCTGAAAACTTAATTTTATATTTTATGTATTATGGATGTAAATGCTTCCTAATCCTTGCAAGCTATTCTGTGCTTGTTAGAAGCAGCATCAGGAACAAAATGTGTAAATAGAAGCTGCTGTGGTTGCTCAGATGTCATCAGACTAGGGAGTGATAAAGCCATGTATCCTACAAGCAAGTGGTTTGAAAAAGATCAACTCTGTAACAGAACAGATGGAAATAAAAAACTGTCTCTGAAGACTTGCGAAAGAAGTAATATTATTCTGCTAGCTTTGCAGGTATTGGGGTTTCAGATTTCCAAAGCAGTTTGGTCCCAGTCCTGTACAGTCCTAAGTCTGGCCTCAATCTATTGTCCCACAAGCAGGGTTGTTTATCTGGTGTGCAAGATGCCAGTACTCGCAGAGCAGAGCTATTTATTTATTCCATGTTTGCACAAAGATAAGTGCTAAGTGGTAATTCCACAAAGATCTTAAATGCATTTATACACTTCAAACTATGTGAATACCCATTTACTGTAATGGCTACTGGTTAGTTTCTTACCACTTTGTCCCTCATTGGTTAACAACGTGACCGTCGTCTGGATGTAAAGTTACAATGTCTTTAAATTATGCTGTGCAAACTCAAATGGTGAGACGGGGCAAGTCTTCCTGGTCTTAAATTGAGTCAGTGGTCATGGTCTCCCCCCACTGCTTTTACCTTTCTCCCAGTTACCACTTTGCTGACTTCATACTTCTCAGACAATCATCATGCCTTTGATGCCTTTTGAGGCAAGTTGTTTCCTTTTTATCTTTTAGCTCCTCTTCAAAGGTATAGTTGTAGTCAAGACATGCATTGTTTATGTAAAGTTGAAGCATCTCATTCCCTTATCTCCTGTTTTCTTCTTTTGACTACAACATTCTTAAATCAGTACCTTGCCCTGTCATTGTTCTATTTCAAATTCTTGTTTCAGAATAGGCAGAATAGGAAATTTTAGGATGAGCAGAATAGAAAATTTCATAAGAGACAACATATCCAGCTGTCTAACAAGGGAACATCATTTAGAAGCAGTCTGCAAAATGTCCCCAAGATGGGGACAAAGCTTTGCTTAGTTCTTGCATTCAGTCTGGCTCTTTATGTTCCTGGGCCATTATTACCATGGGGTTGGAAAAACTGTTAGACTCCAGTACAAGATTTTATTCTCATTTGAGATCTGGACTTCTTGCTCTGTGCATTCTTTAACCACCTGAAACCTTCACACAACCCAGTTTTAGGAATTCCAGCAAAAAAAATCTGATCCTTGGTAAAAGACTCTCTTCTGAGAGGTGTAGAGGCACCCATCTGCCAACCTGATGCACTCTAGACAGGTGTGCTGCTTACTGGTGGCTCGAATCAGGTATGCCACTGAGAGACTTCCAAACCTTGTACAGTCCACTGATTATTATCAGGTGCTGCTGTTTAATGTGAGCACCAAGGATATAGGCAGGAATATCAAGGACTTCAGAGCCCTGGGAGTGGCAGTAAGGGACTCCGTAGTGCAGGCAGTTTTTTCATCAGTCCTCCCAGTCAAAGATAAGTTGTTTGAGAGGACCAGTTGAATCTGGAAAATCAACAGTTCGTTGTGGGACTGGTGCCACATCCAGGGATTAGGCTTCTTAGACTATGTCACTCACTCTGAGAAATGTGGCCTGCTAGGAGCTGATGGGGTCCAGCTGTCAGAGAAGGGGAGGAGCATATTCAGTCATAGTCTTGCCAAGCTTGTGAAGAGGGCTTTAAACAAAAGTTGCCAGGGGCATGGAGCCTCAAACCATCCCAATCTTACCAGCTTGATGCCAGTGCCAGCAGTAGATGCCCAGAGCCTGGAGAGGGGTCACAGACCAGCAGGAGAGCACCTCAAGAGCGGCACAAAGGAAATCCAGCCAAAGAGTCAGCTTCACTGGGGGCCCAATTTAAGTGCTTCTATGGAAATATGTGTAGTGTGGGGAATAAACAAGAGGAGCTAGAGATGTGTACACTCCTGCAGGGCTACAATCTTATTGGCATCACAGAGATGCGGTGGGATGGCTGCTATGAGTGGAGTGTTGGAATGGAAGGACACAGGCTCTTTAGGAAGACAGGCAGGGGAGATGAGGAGGCAGGGTCGCCCTCTATGTCAGTGACCAGCTGGAGTGCATGGAGCCCTGCCTGAGGGTGGATGAGGAGCCAACCGAGAGTTTATGGGTCAGGATTAAAGGGAATGAAAGGGACAGGAGATGTTATAGTGGGGGTCTGCTACAGGCCCCCTGACCAGGTAGGCCGAGCAGATGAGACCCTCTATAGGCACATAGGAGCCGCCTCACATTCACGAGTTCTGGTCTTCATGTGCGAGTTCATCCACCCTGATACCTGTTGGAGGAACAACACAGCAGGGCACAAGGAATCCTGGAGTTTCCCAGAATGCATTGATTATAACTTCCTTCTGCAAGTGGTAGTGGAGCCAATGAGGAGACGTGCTATACTGGACTTTGTTCTCACCGACAAGGAGGGGCTGGTGGGGAGTGTGAAGCTCAAGGGCAGCCTTGACTGCAGTGACCATGAAATGGTGGAGTTCAAGATCCTTTGGGTGGTGAGGAGGGTGCACAGCAAGCTCACTGCCATGGACTTCAGGAGAGCAGACTTCAGCCTCTTTAGGGATCTGCTTGGCGGAGTATTATGGGATAAAGCCCTGGAGGAAAGAGGGGCCCAAGAAATCTGGTTGATATTCAGGGATCACCTCCTCCAAGCTCAGGAGCCATGCATCCTGACAGAGTCAGGTGAGATCACCAGAAGGCCTGCATGGATGAACGAGGAGCTCCTGAGTGAGCACAAGCATAAAAAGGAAGCCGACAGAGGGTGGGAAGCAAGGACAGATAGCCTGGGAGGCACACCAAGAAACTGTCTGGGTAGCCAGGGATTGGGTTAGGAATGCCAAAGCCCCGATAGAATTAATTCTGGCCAGGGACGTCAAGGGCAACAAGAAAAGCTTCTATAGGTACATCAGTGGTAAAAAGAAGACTAGGGAAAGTGTGCACCCTCCCTGCAAGGAAGAGGGAGACTTGGTCACCCAGGATATGGAGAAAGCTGAGGTACTAAGCAACATTTTTGCTTCAGTCTTCACCAGCAAGGCTCTAGCCACACTGTCCAAGACACAGAAGGCAAAGTTGGGGACTGGGAGGATGAAGAACCACCCACTCTAGGAGATCAGGTTCAAGACCATCTGTGAGGTGAGGAACTGAAGGAGTTAATTCCTCAAACATTCATTGATACAGAAACCCTCAGCACAAATTGTGGCCTTTGTGGTTAGTCTAAGGAATGAATTATCTGCCTAGTGAAGTGCTGAGTGTATTGAAGTGTGCATGGCTCTGCTCCCTTGCAGTTGTATAGCCAAATTTCCTAGGTAGGCCTTGAAGCCAGGAGACATAGACCGAGTATGTTCGGGTTAATGCCTACACTTTAATTTATGACTAAAACCTTGAAGAAGAGCTAGGAGTGATAAGAGTGAAAACACCCAACACCAGATGGTGCTAATGACTGAATAATTGCCCAAGAAACAAAAACTGAGGAAAAGGTAAAGGTGATAGGGGGAAATGATGACCACCAACTCAGTTGGACAAAACGGTTAATGCACCCCATTCCCGAGCTCCACCTTTTTCTCCTCTCTCATGCAAATGAGTTTGTGGAATACCTGCCTCTCTTTGTCTAGTATGTAGATCAGCCGATAAGATGAACTTCAAAAGGTAACAGAAAACTGCGGGTTGTGCAGCTCCTACCCAAGATTACCAGACCTGAGACAATGCTGGAACCCCACCTCTGCCCTGCTCTCTCCTTCTCCTTCCCTGCCCCTTCCTCCAGCTCTCCTCCCCTACTTCACTTTTCTGAGACCCCACATAGGACATAGATCTGCTGTCTGCTTGAGCGGGTCCAGAGGCCACAAAGATGACCAGGGGGTTGGAGTACCTCCCTTAAGAGGACATGCATAGAGAGTTGGGGTTGTTCAGCCTGGAGAAGAGAAGGCTCTGGGGAGACCTTATAGCAGCCTTCCAGTACTTAAAGGGGGCTGCAGAAATGATGGGGAGGGACTCTTACCAGGGAGTGTAATGATAGGACAAGGGGTGTAATGGCTTTAAACTGAAAGAGGGTAGATTTAGATTAGATACAAGGAAGAAATTCTTTAATGTGAGGGTGGTGAAACACTGGAACAGGTTGTTCAGAGAAACTGTGGCTGCACCCTCCCTGGAAGTGTTGAAAGCCAGGTTGGACAGGGCTTTGAGCAACCTGATCTAGTTGGAAGGTGTCCCTGACCATGGAAGAGGCGTTGGAACTAGATGATCTTTAAGGTCCCTTCCAACCCAAACCATTATATGATTTTATGGTTCTGTTCAGTGTCAGAGCCAACCTCATGCAGGTATTGTGCAGTGTATCTATATGCATTCCTAGGTTGTTCCTCATGCTTATGAAAGCCATAATCAGAACAAGCTAAAAGTGAGTACAGAAGGGGTTTGACTGTTCTAGGAAAGAAAAAGACTATCTTGCTAATCCTGTTTAGTTGTTTTAGAGAAGTTTCATCATTTCAATTTTTGATCTTCCATTTATTAAAAAAACCTCACCAATCAACCAATCAACCAACCCAATTAAAAAAATAACAACCTCTGAACACTTTTATGTTGTAATTTTTAGAGTGTGCACATGTATGATTGATTTATATGTTTAACTGCCCAATTTTATTATAAAATGCAGTATGTGTGACAGTGGTTTTGTATTTAATTTTTCTTGGGGTAGAACGTCGAAATGTTTCAAATATATATCAACTTATAAGCTAGGCTCAGTTTTTTAATTGTTAGAGAAATTCTGTCCTTCTTAAACTGTTAGTAGGAATTAAGAAGATGGAATATCTAGCAATTCTTGAGGGATTGATGTGGTAAGTGATGCTTTCCTGTTAAAATAACAGTTTCTTGTTATGGCAGGAGTTCAGTTTTACAGTTTCCTTAGCTTTCTTTCTGTCTGTTTTCAAAATTTGTATATCATTGACCAGATAGCTAACATATCCTGAAAACATTATGTGGGCCTTTTTTAAAATTTTAGAGTATGTTATTCCAGTGAAAGTAAAATTAATTCAAGGTTAAATTAAAAGATTCTATTTAAGGAAATATATTTTTTTTTCTCCTAGTGTTAGGCTCCTTAACCTAAAAGTATTCTGGATAATGTATTTTGGAGAAGGGTTTTGATATTGTGTAGCAAACTTGCTGAATCCAAGGCATCTTTCTGATTTGTAAAATGAAAAATGGATGCATCTTGCATGGATGTCAGTTAATATGTATTTTTATGTGAAGTTTTTTACATGTTTGGGATATAGTCTATTGAGACTGTTAATAGAAAGTGACACTATGGAAAGTCCAGATATTTTTTTTATGTGAACTATTACAGTTTAAATTTTGTTGTAGTTTATGTTTTTGTTTCTCCATTGTGTGAAGAGCTAAACCTTAACCACAATTGAAGCAATAAAGCTGACTGTCTGGATTTTAATTTCCATTTGGGTATCTTGGACAAAACCCATGACAGTTACTGGAGAGAAAATGGGGCACAAAAAGTGAAATTATGCCTTACCAGGATGAAAAACATTCTAAATATTTTAAAATATTACATATCACAGTATTCTCTGATGTGTGGTTTTTTTAAAACTCTGTCACTTCTGTGTCTTTAGTTGTGGTTTTTTTTTTTTCCCCAGTGCTCATCAGCTTAAGGTGAGCAACACTGATTTGTCATAAGACAATGTTTAATAAAATAATTCTGTAACAGGGTGGCAGGTGCTTGTATGGTACATGTTAACTAGTACTTTCAGAGCATCTGAGTAGCTTTAAATGCCTAAACCTCTGGACTGTGAAAAATTCCTACCTTTGAATTGAGGTGAGAATTCATTTGAAATATATTTAGATGGGTTGAGTAGGTTCTCTAACATACAGACCTCTTGTTCCCAGCTGTCTTCTGTGTGTCTGTCACCATAAAAATTGATCGAAATTTTATAGTAGTTAGTAGAAAGGTGCCAATTAACTCCCACAGAATAGAGAATATTCAGGATTTAAGACCAGATGTGCTGGAATTATGTAAATCTTTCTACCAAAGCCAAGCTTTTGTCTGTATTGAACTGTTGTCTTAGGAGATACTGTTACAGTCATCTTGACTTTAAACGTTGAATCAAAATGAGTGGCTGGCGGGAACCAGATACCAATTTGGTTATGTCCTTTGTGGGCTGTATGGGAATGGAGGCTTGCAGTGGCCGCACACTGTGCAAGGTGTGGGGTCCTGTTAGTCCCATGCCAGAGCTTCATCCCACCCCAGCATGGTAAAATGGCTCTTCAGAGGCATGGGCAGCAGGCCTTTGCCCAGAAAGCCCCTGGCAACATTGCTCCATGCTGCTTCTCCTGACACTCCAAAATGATCAGTCTTCTGGGGAGTCCCTCAGTCTGCAGTGCTAAATCTGATCTGTTGCAAGAGAACACATGTAGGCATAGCTTAATTGTATCTGTCATTCTCCTTACAAAAACTTGAATACTTTGTCATCCTTATTTTAATTTGCAACAGCATTGTGAGGTTGGTTTGTATTGTTGTCTCAATTTTTAAAAATGGGGAACCGAGCCATGCTAAGATTATTTACCTATTCATTGACTGGATTAAAAGCTGAGACCAAAACTGACTGAAATTGTAACTGCAAGTATCAATCATTTATACTTGACCTATGTAATGTAATTCTCTTGTAATAAAAGTAGTTTCTTGTCATAAGTGAAGATTTTATTTATTTTTTGCTAAAATACATGGTCATAATGTAATTATTATTATTACACTCCAGTTTTACTGTAAACATCTCTGCCAAGAATTCTTTTAGGCAGCTTTGAAATTCCTGTGTGGAACAGAGTTACGAAGCTCCACCCTATATACAGCTTCTGTCTGTAGAATACGTGAACCTTGACTGTGATAATAAATTACTTCAGTGAAACTGTTCATGCAAGAACTTTGGATATTTCACTGTATCACTTTTTCACAGAAACCTTCCGAATGATCTTCAGATATTAGCAATGAAATAATACTACTACTAAAAATGCTAATATAGTTCACATAATATTAATATTATTACACATTTCCTTTGCCTTTCTCCTACAGAAAAGTTTTGTACAACATAAAAAGCAACACTTAAAAGAATCTATGACATGTTCATACTATTTGTGATATGAATTGGTGTGGTAGTATTATTCAGTCCAACTCAAAAAATATTTAAGAAAAGGATGGTGGGAAAGAAGTAGTGAAGTGTGAGAGTGGCAAAGTAGTGGTAATTTTTTTTAACTTTTGAAATCAGAAAGAATGGGGAACCAAGAAGATTTTGATAGTGCAGAGCAGTTGCTTCAGATCTGACTGAATTGTTACCCACATTTTATTTAGAATTTAATTAGTTGTCATTTGACAAGTAAGTATTATATCTGTCATCCTTCAGTTGCTGGAGAAGTTATTTCAAGATTTTATTTCCTCTCTCCCCATGCCTCTTCCTTTGGTAGGTGGAAGAGGAACAGGAAGAAAAGAGGATGAAAGAGGGTCTTTTGGCACTCTGTTTATTTTGGTGGCTGAGTCTTTCTGAGTAATAGCAGAATGAGTCAGGCCTGAGTCTATCAACTTTGTCTCCTGCTGTTTATGAAAACTATGAGCATCTGGAAAGGAGCCAGAGGTGCTTTCTCTGTCTGCTCAGGAAGATTATTTGATCTGGGTTTACTGTTGCAGAGTTGTGTTTGATTAAAAACAGCAGTGGATTTTTTTAGTGGTTTACATTTTAAAAAAAAAAAAAGTATGACAATATCTTCAAGAAAACCCTCCCTTTTCTGAGGGGTTGATTTAGTCTCTGATGTAGCAAATGAATGAGGAATTTCACTGAGCGATGCATCCAGCACTGCTGGAGAATATCAAGTGTTTGTCTAATAGGCCACATATTCATATTCAATTAACATCCAATACCTTCTTTCTTCTTGTTCCCTGAGTAGACTTATTAATGGTTATTCACATTTCTTTAGTTATCAACTTTGGATTCATGTTTGTTTGTTTGTTTGTTTTACCAGTTGCTGCTGTTGAGAATTCTTTCAAAATACTTAATGTTACTTCATCTTTGAAAAAGAATGGTGGGGAACAAACCCCTCAGAATATTTTCTCCTGTGATTAGACTTATACCCCAAATTAAGCCTAAAGTATTTTTCTGAGGTTTTTATCTTCACATAAAATAGAAAATGGCATTGGTCATAGTGTTGCTGACTTTTTGTTTTTCTACTAGAAACTAGACTAGTATGTTTAGGGTTATTTGCATGCATCTCGCCTAAGAACACATGGTATAAATTTGTAAATGTGTCATGTACTGTATCTTCCATGTTGATTTGGTTGCAGCTGTCTTGGGCACTTTGTGTCGCCACCAGAGTGTTTTTTCATAGTATTGCCATCCTGCCCCTTTTGTGATTTCATTAAACAGTTGGACCAAGCAAGCTTCTTAAGAGGGTTTTGTAGTCAGAATGTTTGGAGACAGGCTTGATGCCAGGTAATCAAAATAGTATTTACCTTTTCTGCTGTTTTCTTTGTCCTTTATATGTTTTCCTCTTTAGCCTACTGCTGTTCAGTGGCAAAAGAAATTTCTTTGGCCTGTCTTGAGTAAAATAGAAATGTAAGTAGCCATTGATCTAGTGAGAATATAATTATTTAAATTCTTATTATGTCACCTTTTCCGAGGATAATGTGGAGATCAACAGCAGGATTCAACTCTCCCTTGCATCTGTCTCTGCTAGTAGAAGTCTTAATAATGACATGAAAATAAATGTTAACACTTAAAGAAATATGTTTCCTTCTTTTCCATAGTCTTTCTGTGTTGTAATTTCTTGCCAAACTCATAGTTCTTTTTGGATTAACAAAAGTAGTAGTTGGTTTATTGTTTTTAAATATCTGTGCATTTCCAGATTAGACAGAACTAGTATTCCTTTTCTTCTAAACTAAATTGTTGTGTTTTTTCTTCTCTGTTTCTACTTCTTCAACCTTTCTTCTACTTCCATCCTTCCCTTACCCCCATTTTCCTTCTAAAAATATCCTTAGGAATGACTTGCTGATGGTGTGCCGCCAGCTGAATATGGAGGAGTCTGTCGTGGAGATCATGCACCAGCTGGGAGCAGATGAAAATGGAAAAATTTCCTTCCAGGATTTTAGTCAGTGTCGCATGGAACTGGTACAAGAAATCAGGAAGAAGGAAGTGGAGCTTTCTGTGAAATCGGATGACTCTTGTAAAAAGGAAAAGTTAAGGGATAGAATAGCTTCCTGGCCAACTAGCAGCAATAACAGTTTAGGTAGGTATGACTTTTAAATGTCCTGTTGGTGTAATTTTACAAAAGATAAAATCCATGGGGTTTGTTACCAATTTTTCTGATAGTAGGATTGCACCTAAAGGGCTTTTTGAATATGCTCTGGCATAATTTCATTGTATATTAGAGTGCTGTTGTAACTAATGCAGTCTGATCATTGGTATGTAGACTAGAATGCTTTCAGTGCATCCTCTTCTAGCAACCCTACTTGCACAAGACAACAGTCTTTCTAAGGGTGAGATCTATGTAATTGAAGATCCAGTGAGCTATTTGTTGTCTGTGTAGCCCAGACAGGTAGGCAGGTAGAAATATTAAAAGTGAGGAGAGAAATAATCTCAGTCTTTTGTCTTTCAGATGTGATGTATTGTAGGAATGTGGATATTTCTTGAATGTTTTAAAAATCATTCTACTTAGTTGGGGATCTGAAGTGCTGGAAGTGCCTTGTGATTTAAAGACTACAGAAATTCTCTTTTCCTTTTGACCTCCCTCCACCCTTGCTATACCATCTATAGGAACGTGGGATGTAGGAAGGGATTGTCTGTGTCGTTGAGTCTGATCCTTGATAGGACTGTCATCAACTGGCATTATATCAGAAATGTTAACACCTACAAAAAGACTTCGTTTCACCTTGTAACAGATGCAAGAGGCCAGAGGACACAGCTTCTGTGGTCAAAAATCCCAGAATGCAAGGTACTCTGGAAAAAGCTGGAGATGTTGTCAGTGCTCTAGCCCCCTATAACAGCTGCATGCTAGCTAAACGTGACTGCTGGCCTGTGATCTGGAACTGACCTACATTCATGCTTCAGAAGACAATCAATCTCTGATTATATTGAATTAGAGCTCTGTCCCCTCAACCTTTTGCTTAGCCTACATGAGCCTAGATTTTTTTAAAAATACTCTTTTAATGAGGTTCTTCATCAGTCATCCCAATCTTTCTTTGCATGTGTCCTAAATTAAGATAGGAATATTTTTTACAGTCAGATGTACTTCATATACCTTCCTAGAGAGTTTGCTTATCTGTGTTATGGTTCCTCATATAACTGACCTGTTGTCAGAGTCCAGATCTCTCTGACCAGGTTCTTTTAGATGTCCCACGTGTAGAGGATGTCATGCTGAATATCAGATTTACTTATTTGAAGATAGCTGATATTACATGGGATTTCTGATTTAGCATCATGATAAAAGTTATAAAGAATACAGCAATTGCAATACACAGTTCAATCACAATGTCAACATGATTTCCAGTGTCTCTCTGGTCTGCTCACCATCACGACTCTGGGCATCCCCCATTTTACCAGAAGGACATATGTGGGTTGAAGCCAGCTTAAGCCCATTGCTCTCTTTTAAATTCTTTTGTTAGTTGTCTACAATTTCGTAGTCTTTATGTTATGCTGAGCCACAAATACACCTCCCTCACTTGGCTTGGCTAACTCAGAGTGACATTCACACTCTTCTAATGAACTCTGGGAGAAACCCATCACCCGTTGATTCACTCAGCTGTTGATAGCTGTTTATTTAAAGCAAAGACCACCCTTGGATCCACGTGGTGTTGAGATCAAGTCAGCTTCTTTGCGATAGCTGAGGTCAGTCCCAGGCTGCATTATTCCCTAAGCTTCATGGGCCCATTACCTTGGCCCGTCTCCTCTGAGCCTTCTTCCATGGTAGCAGTTTACTGGTCAGTCACACCTGCCTTATTCTTTCAGTAGTCAGTCTCCTAGAATGTAAAACTAGGCATGTGTTGGTTTGAGGGTTTGTTTTTGTGGGAATTATTTATTTTGGGGAGTTGGTTTAGCATGTTGTTCTGTCTTCTAGTAACTCTCTACATGTTTCTGGCTGGTCATCTCAAGCATTCAAATTTTCCTTGTTTGCTTTGTATCCTTGGTGAATTCCTTATCTTACTGCTTTTTACATTGACTGCATCATCTCATGCTCATTGGCTTTTCTTTTTGTCTTCTCAGCATAGCAAATCGGTTTCATAGCTCTGTTTACTTAGAGCTTTACATAGCTTTATCACTGCTTCATAGTCATATTATGCTGTAGAGGTATTTTGTTGTTAACATTTCCTCTGTTTATCCTTCTTCCATATATATTCTTGAATTTCAAGATGATTAACTCCGTAGTTTCTGCGCCCATTTCTCCATTACGGTGGATACTGAATCTTCAGAATCCTTGAGCTCAGTTGATCCCCATGAATTTCCACCCCATGGATCTCTTTCAGGAGCTGTATCGGACAACAGTTCAAAACGAAGATTGTGCCTAATATATTTTTTTATTGGATTAAAGATGGTGTGTGTTCCCTAGCTCATACAGTTATCTTCTGCCTCTGCTGGCTCTTTTTTGTGCTGCCACTGCTGTGGTTTCCTGCAAAACAGAAAACCTGTTGTGCCCTTGGATGCTATACAAAGTTTTCGTGTTTGCTGACCAGATTTCTGGCAACTTGGGTTTTAAAATCTTCTTTCTTAGAAAAACCAGCCTAATAATTACAATTTTAAATAATCAAGGGTAAAAGATAAGTCTTGAGCTTTACTGTCTCTATTACAGTCTCAAAATGAAATCTTACTAATTGCTGCCAAAAAATAGTCATAGGCGAACATTCAAAATTGTTAATATATACAGTTCAATCCCTACTCTTTTCTCCTATTTTCCAATTTCTGTTAGTTGTGCAAGAGTTAACTGTACACATTTTTAAAGTTGGTAAGTGTATTTGTATTCCTTTTCTTCCTTTTTTTTCAAAAGTTAAGTCCAGAAGACCTTTGAATTTCCTGCCTTGGGATATTTCACTTTGTGCTGCTGAAGCCTGACTATTTTACTGTACTGTGTTTTAAACCTACAGAGAATTCATGGTTTTTGAACTTGTCCTGCCTTGACTCTTGCAGATTCTGTAAGACTTTTCAGTAATTAGAGAACATAAGGAGATGCTCCCCCATGTAAACAAAAAACAGAATGGGAGGAAATAATAATAATAATGAGCATTTAGAATGCAACTGATTTTTATTTGGTTGAAAAAAAAACCCCAACATTTTGTTAGCACTGTTCAAGATGTTCTACAGATCTTTTTTTAGAGGCAAGGAAACACCACTGTAATGTATTTCTGTGATATAAACACCCCACAGAGTATGAACATAATGAGAGCTGAGGAATTATACTTGCAGTCAAGCTTGAATTATGATCTGCACATGCCTCTATGCCTTTCATGTCTCTGAAGGCTCATGTATATAGTCATTACTGATCAAAGAGTTGATTGTGTTAATTGACTGTTTGCTTTCTAAACATTGTTCAACATGGGAGACATCATCATGTGCAAATTCAAACATACAGACTTGGTGGATGTTCTTCTTTTGTGTATCTTTTTTTCTGGACAAAGAAGACTGTTTTTAATAAACATTATTTAAAGATAGTTTATAGGGCTTTTTTTGAGGCTAATTTCTACATAAAGTGTTAGCTGCTGGTAATCCTTGAAAGCTGCTACAATGTATCTGTGTGGGATGTATAAATTTCAGAGTGGTGATCTGGAGCAAATGAACTCAGCCTTCCTCATGGATGTTTTTACATTGCAAATTTGTATGTAAGTGTGCAGAGGTTACCAGTCAAACAGCATTTTGTGCAGGGTTTTCTTGTAGCTGTTCACAATTTCTTAACGAAGAGTGCAAAAATGTATGCATATATCTAAATAAAATATTTTCTCTGCTACCTGCAACTTTTGCATTTCATTATAAAGAAAATAACTGGGGGAAAAGGGTCCTGAGAAATAATTGCATCTAAAAGACTACTGAACTTTGTCTCACCCATCATTTTTTATCACTGATAAGGTTATCCTAATAATTTTGCCCAACTTTGCCCCAAAAATGTTTCCCTCATGTATTTCCAGGTGGGATGCAGTGGTAAGGAAACCAGCTGACTGTTTTATTTAAGGTATGGGATTCAGGTTTATTAATACCCAGTGACATGTGTGCTCAGTAAGCCAAACCTGTGTCCTTTTCTACCATCTTGACAATCAAATGAGTGTATAGATATAAAAGTTTAATCTTTTACTCAAATGCATGAAAAAGGACATTTTTCAAGTTACTAGAATGATGCTTTTTGCTGCTTGGATATCAGCAACACAAAACTATTATAATGTGTTGTAGTTCTTACCCCACACAATGTCAGTGGGAGCTTTAACAATAATTTGCCAGTGATAACCAGTAATTTTTCTATAAGTGAAATGGAACATGAGCTCTGTTAATTGTTTAACAATTGTTTAAAATATAGTAAAAATGGATGAAATAACTTTTGAAAGTGTGGTGGAGTCTTGCAGTGACTATATGCTACCTGTCTCTTTAATACAACATTTCAGTAGGAAATACATGAAGAGCATCAGTTACAGATCAGATCTGTGGGTCCTACTTCCAGTTATGGAGACTGAAAGCCATGATGGGCATGGTAAATCTGTGTTAATCATCTAGTAAGTGATGAAAGTGGATTGCCTGGCAAATGAGAACCAAGAACTACAGCTCTAATGATTTAAGACAGGAAGTTCCCTGAACAGTTGTGGCTTCTGTTAGGTTTTTCAGAAATATATAATTTTATATGTCTTATATAAAAACTATAGCCTATTTCTAGTACCCATTGTTGCTGAGGATGAACAAAAAATGATACTGTTTACTAATAAATTCTTTCTTCAGACAGGTGAATGGTTTCCTGTCCTACTGAAAGCTGCATGTGCTTATTGATCTGATTTCCTGTTCTAGATAAATAGTTATGAATACCAGAGTCTGTAAGCAATCTTTGACTGTAGGTTAGTAATTAGTAATAAATTTATAGCCAACTCCCCATTCTCTTCAAGGGACTGAAAATAAGTCCCTTAAAAATTTGATAAGTTATTTACATTGTGGATCAAGTGTGGGAATTAGTCAAAGGCATGGTAGAAATTCCTTTGATTCAAATAAAGCCTGTGGGTAAACATGAGAGGCAGACCAGTTGGGGCTGAAAAATTATTACTTTTGCTTTGCATTAATTCTGTGTTTGATTTTACAGCAAATAAATTGCTTTCAAGAAACTGATGCAGTTATTATATGTATTTATGCTATATTTAGTTTAAAACTACAGAACTTAGGTCCACAGACCATACACAGGTCTCAGAGTTGTGCTGCAGATTTTCTTGATGAACGAAGTTTCACCTTAGATTTGTTTGACTGTAAAAGCTGTGAATATCTGCTAGGCAAAATTTAACTACATACAAACTTCCATTAACTGTAAATGGTTCAGTTTATTACTTTTAAATAATCTTCTGATATCACTATCTTTGTGAAAAGCAGCAGAATATAGGGATTTGTTTGTTTGTTTGTTTGTTTTTATAAATAGAGAGTGCTACGTTCTATAAACAGCAGAACAAATTAACCTGGATTTCCAAGGGATTTGTAACTGACAGCTGACTAATTTTACTAAAACTGCAATGTATAATATATGTGAAACACTAGTGAATCTACAAAGGATGGAATTAATCCCTGCAGGATGGGTTCTCTGGTGTCTAATAGGCCAGCAAACTTGGTTGAAGCTTTTTTATGGTTTGAATATTTGTGAAATGTAAGAACGGTTAATCTGTATTAGACCAGAGGTTATTCTGAAATGATATCCACTCTCTTAGAGTGGTGAAAAGCAAGTGGTTAGAGAAAATCGTAGAAATTTGGTGAGCGTGTGATGATGTTACCCTGTTATATTTCAGTTCAGGGACATTGAACTAGAGATAGTTGCACTTGTTCACACATGCATTGTCTCTGTAATACTGTTTTACAGAACTGAGTCTCTGAACCCTTGCTGGTCTTTAGCATTCACCATGTCCTGTCTCCACGAGTAGCACGGCTTACCCTTTTGCTGTAAGAAGAACAAATTCTTTTTGCTTTGCTTCAGTTTCCTGACCTCCTTCTTCCATGTATGTGAGGTTTTTATCTTTTTTATTTCCTCCCCCCCCCCGGTGTGTCTAATCAAGGTTGAGCATTGCATCACATTGCATTATTTTTCTCAGCAGGAGCACTAACAAAGTCTGTCATCTTGGTGCCTTACGTAGAACTTACAGGAATTTAGTGTATTTGAGACTCTGACACTGTTATTGTTATGAGATGTCTTTGAAATTAGCAAATAGCTTAAAAAATTGGAGGGAAGGGGGAAGACCAACAGACTAGTGGGCAGAGAATGCTTACAGGGGAAACACAGGAAGCTGCCCTTCTTTATAGGTTCTGCTACCAAGAGCCAATAGAATGGTTGGCCCAGACACAAGCATGTAGCTAGAGCTGGAGCCCAGTCCTTGGCCTTCTTAGCACCACAGGTCTGGCTTGTTGGAGAGTAACATTACTGCTGTCCATTGCTTCGTGGTGAACTCCAGTGGCAAGAGAGGGATCTGTGGCGTGCCATGTGGAGTGTGGAACTGGATTACAGCATCACTTCATCACTTTTGTCCCAGTTTATGCTTTCTACAGAAACTGTGATAAGCTTGAGAAACCAAAGGATGCATCTGGGATTTTCATAGTGGCCATGCTTCATTTGGCTCAGGAATGAGTACTGTGATATATCCCACTCTCTAGCTTTTGTGAAACAAGTGTGGCTTCTCAGCATATTTCTGTTTACCTTCTCCTGACTTATGTGGTGACATAGCTTCTAATAATCACCAGTGTAGATCTGACATATTCATAAAACTTCAAGCAACAAAAGACAATGACAGATGACAACATACTCAGGACGTTTTGTTTGTTTGCTTTGGTACACATGAATTGAAATCAGATCTGAATTGAGATTGTTTTGAGTGAAGATAGTCTGGGGGGAAGCTGATTTTTCACCTTTAGAAAAAATTGCCATGTGAGAAAAAAATAACTTCAAAAATACAGTACAAACACTATACTTGAAACTTCATCTAGCCTCTGTATGATTTCAGGTTTTATGTGCCCTTTTTCCTATTGCTATACACACCTGGTTTTAGTAGAAATTATTAGTTTCCAGGAAAAAAGGGGTTATTTTTCTCCCTTACTATAAACTTCAAATGAAATATTAGATTGAGTTTCTGATGCAATGCAGTTGTTAGCCATCAGTATTCTGACAAAATTAAGTTTGGTAATGAAACACCACCAGATTCTAGGAAACCTTGATTTCTAGACTGTTGATGTCATTCCCATCATCCGTTTCTTGTTCCTGAATAGAAGAAATTGTTGTCATATCTCAATGATAATCTTAAATCATTTCAAATTCAGGGACAGGTAAATGAGGGGGTCATGGATAGTGTGCTTTTTTGTGTTTCATCGTTTCCTACGTGGTCAATGCCAGGCTGCTGGCAAGTACTGAAACCATGGTAGTTTACAGATATGCATTTCTACAGTAATTGAAATAAATTTGAAGAAGGTGATTTGGCCAAAATTCCACAAACATTTGTTAATATGCATGGTTTGGGCTACTGGTTTAACAAGCCCAGCTTCTTCATCCACTTAGCTGTGTTGCATGACTGTGAAGTGGTAATGAGAGAACCTTTTTATTTCACTAGGCACATCACTAAGTGTTTTACTTTCTTAAGATTTTATAAGGAATGAGTTACTGGATACAAACTTTGATTGTCTACTTTATGGTTTTGTTCTTTGCAAGCTCATTCTTTATCTGTCCTAATTTTCATATAGGCATTCGGTTTATTTTTCCTAAGATTTTACATAGTTTTTATACCTGGTAAAAATCTGCTTATAAAAATGTGTCATGCACTGTAAAAAAACCAAAACCCAAAAGCCTAAAAAAAGAAATGCTAGCGTGACAGTGCTAGTTAACTTTCAAACTCTTCTAATTTCTTTAAAGGTGTATTTAAGTGTTTCCCAGATTTACTCTGTAGTTATACCCTGTAGTGAGTCTGGCAGCATAAAATTCCAGACTTCCTGAATTCTGAATGTACCAATACCGAGGATACTTCAGTGAACCTGAAATACAGTTGAGGTTTTGTGGTGATTTGAAGAAACATACCAGTAGAAAGCGAGAATGTTCTAAGTGTAGTTCAGGGACACAGGGGAGATGAAGCATGAGCTGTCTGTACTTGAGGTATGTATATGGACTACACTTATGATATGCACCTAAAACTCTGCATGAGCCTTCAGTGGGTATTGACAGACATAACTGGAGAAGGTTTCTTTTACTGACTTATGTCTACAAAAGAATTCTTGTCTATTGTGAGTTTTATATATACTCAAAGGCAAATAATTTTACTATTTCAGTCAAACCTTGACTTCTTTTTCCATTGTTCTTTGTCATGTGCCAAAGCCATTATGCTCTATTAGGTCATTTGATACTGGTGAGTATTTTTGTGATCTCTGTAATGCTATCAAGCATGTGCATTGTATTATATGTTACTAGTAAAGGCATATAAAATGCTGCTCGTATTCTTTAACAGTATAGTTGCTTGTCTTGGCATGGTATCAAAGTGTTCTGGAGCTTTTTATTATTTGAGGGGTTTAGAAAACACTAAATCTAAACAAAAATTATCAAAGGTATCATATGCATTTTTTCTGAGAAGTCTAAGGCTTTGCTTTTTTAGAGCAAAAATGATAGATTTAATTCAGTATTTCTGTTAGATCTAAGTTCATGAAACAGATTTATCCCATGGAGTAAGTTGCTTTAGTTAGTCAGGATGGAGTATAGCTGTGCCTTCTTTGCCTTAGAGCTTGCTATCCTCACTTTTAATCCTAATGAGAAAAGGACTGAAATAACAGCCTAACACAATGTCTTCTATGCAGTGTACATGAAACCAGGTAAGAATCTGGTGGGAGGAACAAGACCTGGATAGTGATCTCACAGACTCTTGTCTTAGAGATTCCTCATTTCCCGTAACTGCTTTTTCCATAGCAAATTAATTTCCTTCTAGGTCACTGGAGAAGAGTGGCAAAAAGTTCTGATGAGAACTTTCTCTAGGACTGAATGATGAGTTAAGAATTCATTTAAAAATTACAACTCTGCAGACTTTTTTTTTTTTTTTCCCCAGAAAAGGAGAAGATCTTTTATTCTGAATTCTCCTAGAACTTGTAATGGGTGTTTAACAGACAGCTTTCTATATTTTTAAATAAACATTCTTGCCCGCCTCTGTATGTCAGGATCAGTTATTATTATCACTCTGTTGCCATGCTATCATTCATATTGGTTTGTCATATGATGCAAAATAATAAACCAGTTTTAAAGTGTGTTTCCTGTTAAATTAGGAGAGTTACTCCTAGCTAACAGGCATTGGACATATACTAGATGGTAACCATGGAGGGTGAAGCTGGAGCCTTTGGTCTTTTGATTCCTGTATGGGAGTGGTTCCCTGACTTGCATAGACCTATTTGTGGTTATCTTGTGGTTTTAAGTAGATTTTAAGTAGGTTCAATTCCAGACATAAACAGTTCTTCCAGAAGGTTTTTGTGAACAAAAAAACTATCCCCACTTTCTTGTTAGTTTCCTATATAACTCTTCTGGGAAAGATATCACAGCAGGATGTGAGACAACACTTGTTTTCTAATGTGTTATGGAGAACTTTGGTGTCATGGACACACATGATGTTATGTAGAAAACAGTGGAAATAGTATCAGTAAGCTTCAAATGTGACTTGATAATTTTCATTTCTCTAGTCAAGCTGGCTTAGTATAAAGTTGATCCATCTTTGGAGCATAGCTAGCTTCAGTTTTGATTTCCTGTGCTTCATATGTTGCTTGAGGAATCAGAGCTCTCTTCAGCTTCTAAATTTTCTTTGAAGTGCATTTGACCCTTGTAATTTTTGCATCAGCTTGTGGGATTTGAATGTCTGAATTGCCAAAGACTTATTCTCCATTCTTCTTTGATTCCTGCCCTACCTCCCATTTTTTATAGCTAGGCCTGTCCCTTGATTCAGCTGACTACTAAATGCAAAACAACATTCTTTAATTTTGTATGTTTTCCCTTCATTCAGTGCTATGTTTACCTCATAAACCGTTATTACTGAAGTTAGTAGGGAGCTTTGAAATGACGAGTGCTTTTCACAAATCTCCATTACTTCATTGAATAGACTAATATGACCTAGAGGCTGGTTGCTCTTCATAGGGTCTTACATTGTCAGCTGCCTTCATAGAATCATACAGCCGTAAAATGATTTGGTTTAGAAGGGACCTTAAAGATCATCTAGTTCCAACCCCCCTGCCAATGGCAGGGACACCTTCCCCTAGATCAGGTTACTTAAGGCCAGGATTTAGGCTTTGAACACTTCCAGGGAGAACACTTCGTGTTTGCCATTCATAAGCCAGACTCATTTGAGAAGTTGATGCAGGGCTAATTATCCTATTATAGTGATATTTGTGAAAGGAATTAATTAAAGGTACTTTAAGCAGCTTTGGTACAATTCCCCAACTGAAATTTTATCTATGATTGTGGAATGTTGTATGTGTCATCACTGAACTGTCATTTGTTTTTCTTAAATGTGATATCATATGTTGAAGTTTAAATAATTGTAAATTGTAAAGAAATAAGTAAGAGCTGGGGCTAACTAAATGAACAGGAAAACCTGCAAAAGACAAAATCTTTAAATAAATGTTTCAGACAAGATTTAGCTTGTCCTGCTGTGATTGACCTGACTGCTACTAAGGGATCCACATATACTGAGATGCTCCACTCATCTACTCTATGAAAGGCTAGAAACAAAAACTTTTGTTAGGTACTGGGTGTTTGTTATAACATTAATTTCCAGAATTAATTACAGGTCAAAACAGGCAAGTGCTAGTTGTACTAGGAAGACAGTTCTAGGAATACTTGTGTAGAAGCTTGTCTAGAATCAGCTTTTATACTGCACTTTCAGAGAAGTCTGATGTATCCATTCAGTCCAAAAAGAATTGATTTAACTGTCTTAGTTTGGAATTGAAACATTAGTTACATAGTTTGAAAACAAGTATATGCTCTTATATTACTTGGTTGATACAAATACTATGAAACTAATTTTATTTGTTTTTTCTGATTAATAGTTGTAACACCAGATTTGTGGCATATTACCTGTGAATTTTCATGATAATAATTTTGTTTCATTTAATACAGAAATCTAATGTTTCCTATGGTTGTACGTGTAGAGCAACAGGGAAAACTATTATGGGATGTGTGTAGTTCTGTAACAACTAACTCTTAAACACAGATTTAGGAACGACAGATTCCCAGTTACCAGATCAGCTATCAGCTTCTGGTGTGCCATTATACCTAATGATCCCTTCTTTCTGATGACTACTGTAAGAGCAAGAGTTGCATGTTATTTACAGCCATATGCAAGAGTTGTATGTTAATTCCTGACTGAATTTTCAGTTATTAACTGCAATCTCAGTTTTGAACACGAGTTTCCCTGCAGAGCTGAGACGTGAAAGGTGCATGACCCAGAAGGACAGCATCTTAATAGCCAGAGTTTAGAATCTGTTGTGAAAATAGTGGGTAAATTTAGAGATACGGGTTAAACCCAAAATAAAATACAGGAAATACCTTCCTTAACAGTAACAGTTATCTCTTCTTGCATTTTTATAGTATGTTTTAAAATAGGACTACAGATTTGAACTTTTAAGAAAACTTGGGTTAAAAATACAGTCACAGTCATAAAGAACAAATCTTTCCTGGAGCCATCTGTGACTTCTGAGCAGCGGAGTGTTGCAAGTGCTTCCAGTCTGATAGCAGACTGTGCAATCTATGAAGGCCTTTGGGTCTTCAGCAAAGCTACTGTTAATTTGATGAATGCAAAAGCTCTTTTGCAGAATAATGTCGTTTGAGTAATAGATATTTAGTGCATGTAGTCTTGTTGAAATATGTGCAATATTTAGCTCTGTAAATTGAAGAGTATGTATAAAATATAACCAGCTCCCTTGATGCTGTGGCTACGCTTGTGCAGACGAGTTGTGTCCCATGTTCTTGTCAAGTTTGGGAGATGGCAGACGTGATTCCGTCTCCCTCTAGCTCCTGAGACACTTTTTTTTTTTTTTTTTCCTGTAGGGTGTGCTGTAGCCGCAAGAGGGCAGAGATGCCTAACATTGTGTATAGTCACGGTCCTAGTACACTACACACAATGTAGATACTGCTGGTAGCAGTACCTTAGTTCAGCTCTGTTGGAGACTTTGCAGCAGGTAGCTAGATTAAGTATGGTGGTGCATCTTAGTGTAAAAGTGGTTGAATTGATCTTTAATTGTTACCTGTGCCTGTGGTAATGAATCATGGTAATTATATTAGTGTAAAATGTAATTCTGTTTTATTTTTCTACTTACATATGTAAGACTAGCATTTTCTCATTACAGTAGGTCAGGGGAGCCACCTCTGAGTTTCCTAAATTGGTGTGTCATGCATAACTGCTTTACAGGGTATTAGGGTGTTGACCTAAAGCTACAGATTAGCTGCTGTCTTGTTTGTCTTCTGGCTGGTTTTCTATTTGCACTTTTGCAGCTTCAACTTTGTTGGCAAGGAGGAGGCATTCTCCTAATTGTTCTTTATATGGTTTATTGTTTCTCCCCAACATTGTAGTGAATAAGTAATAACCACTGGTTAGTAAATGCTCACTTAGAATGCTAATGAAAGTTCGAGGGAAAGAACTAGCTCATAAAAAGGAAAAGCTTTCAAACTAATAGGATGGCATCACAGACAATTACTTATGGTTTGATGATTGCATGGTGGATTTAGAGTTTTACTCTAGTTTTAGCTCTGGATTCTGTTCTGATTTTTTCTATTAGCTTAGAATTGTGCTTGGACAAGTCGTTTAATTTGTTTTTAATCTTCATTATGCTACATATGAAATTTTACAGTGCTGCCCAGGGTTATTAAATCATCTAGTGTCTCCTGTAGAATGTTTTGCCATTGTTGAGCCTAAAGCATAATAAAATGTTAAAAGGAGTGGGGCATTTGTATGGGAAGCAGAAGCACCCAGGGGTGAAATAGTTACAGATAAAGTAAGAAAATCTTGTTAGATTTGTTTCAGGGTTTAAGCCTGTCTCTGGCTGTAGGGAACTAGAAGAATTGTACATGCAGAAACAGCAACTATACAGCTTCATGGTACAGAAGCTTTCTCTGAAGCATTCATTGTTTCTCACTAGCTACATGATCATATTCTTGCATTGATTTGTAATGAAACACCTTGTGACTGACATGTCTCTGAAACTTGAACTGAAACAAGCAATCCTGAGACAATAAGAAAGGCAATGCTAACATAAAAAGTTATGAACTCTACAGCTAAAAGTTTCACTTATTATGTTAGTATTCAGTAATAAAAAGAGGCGAATTATGTTTTTCCTCTTTGATGCTGCTTTTCAATCTGACATAGTAACTGACACTTTCAGTGGTCCTTAACTATTTTAAATTACACTGGTTTTACGCTGTACTAAATAATATATGCAAATGCTTGTATTTTTCCTTCTGGATCTTGCAATTTAGTACATGATCTGTGCATTGAAAATGTTACTACAGTTTTTTTCCTGGCCTTGTCAGCATGTGCAAGATGAGGAGTAATCGTGGTAGAGCTGTTTGCTTTTTTTCTTTCTGGAAAGACAAACAGGATTATTCCTGTGTCAGCAGTGTGCCCTGTTAGTTCAAAGGGCCAACTGTGTCCTGGTGTGCATCTAGCACAGCATAGCTAGCCAGTTAAGGGAGCTGGTTGTTCCACTATGCACTGCACTGGTATGGCCCCTTGAGTACTGTGTGCAGTTTTGGGCTCCTCAGTATAAGAATGACATCAAACTATGGGAGTGTATCCAGCGGAGGGTGACCAAGATCGTGAAAGGCCTTGAGAGCAAGATGTAACAAGGAGCAGCTGAGGTCACTTGGCTTGGTCAGCTTCAAGAAGAGAAGTCTGAGGGTGACTTCATCATAGTCTACAGCTTCCTCAGGGAGGGCAGCAGAGATGCAGGTGCTGATCTCTCTCTGGTGACCAGCGATAGGACACAAGGAAATGGAATAATGAAGCTTCATCAGAGGAAGTTCATGTTGGACATTAGGAAAAGGTTCTTCACTGAGAGGGTGGCTGGTCACTGGAACAGCCTCCTCAGGGCAGTTGTCATGGCATCAAGACTGTCAGAGTTCCAGGAGCATGTGGACGATGCTCTTAGTCATACGGTTTAGCTTTAGATTGTCCTGTGAGGAGCAAAGAGTTGGACTCAATGATCCTCATGGGTCCCTTCCAACCTGAGATATTCTGTGGTTCTATGTGTTCTTCATACACAGTCCATACTACAATGTTTTTCCATTTCTACATTTTAGGTGCCTTATCAGGAGCCAGAGAAAGCTGGGAGTATGATTCAGGAGCAAGAGACCTTCAGAGTCCAGACCTCCAGAGTCATTTTACACTACAAAAGGCAATGGAGTATGGTGGAAGCAGTGTGACCCAACAGGCTGCTCTGCAAAGACTTCTAGCTCAGGCCTCAAATTTTAGCAGTTCTGTTGGAGGAAGCTACGTAGAACTTGCTAACACTGTAAGTGCATTTTGCCTCTGCTTTTAAGTTTTGCAGAATTTTTTTCTTATTTTTTACCAAAGAAGGAAATTAATTCCAGCCTTAGAGCCTTTGAGCCTTCATGAAAGCAATGCCATGCTACTGTTACTTTTCATTTACCAAAAAAACAATGTGATTTTAGCAGTTGTCAGGTGTGTAGTATTTTCAAAGCTTGTATAACTAAGTTTCATCAAAAAGGGTAGGAGTCTGTGAGCAGCCAAACTGAAGTTCTTAATTTATACAATTTAACAGAAGAAGAGTTCTGTCTGAAAACATCCTGCCAATTAATATTTTAAGTGTGGTGTCAAATTGTTCAGAACTGTGGTGCAGAAAAATTCTTCCCGTGGTATTTCATTAATGCCCATTAAATTGTTTGATAATTGTTTTAAACCCTTGGTGTGCTAGCACTGTGCTGCTTTATTTCTATAGGCAAGAACTGTTCTCTGTTGTAAAGAAACATGTAACTGTTGAAGGAGTAGGGCATTATTTTTTGCTTCCCCAACAGTGTAGTGGGATCAAGTTCGTGTTTTAACTTTAAGCCAGGCATGTTATAAAAGACCACCCATTTTGTAGCGTGTTTCTGATTTATGCTGCACAGGATTTTTAAGTGGAGAAGTAAAAAATGATAAAATGAAAGGGAAAAGTGTCTCATTTTTAAAATGACTGTTTATTGGTACACTTGACTTTGAAATAGACACCTTGTTCATAGTATCTTAGATAATTCAGGCTGTAAGAGAACCTTGGGAGGTTATGTTGTCCAGCATCCCGCTCAAGACTTAATGTCTGATGGAAGTGATTGCTAGCAACAGAGGAAAATCAACATCTTTAAGCTGCATTATTTAAAAAGAGAATTATGAAAATTATTCTGAAAGTGTGTTCAAAAGCCTTCTAAGTTTTATTTAAGTTCCTGATCATGAGCTGATACAGGACCTAGTTTCCATAGGCAGAGTAAAAATATGTAGATATTAAAACTTACCTAAGAGAGAAGAGAATTCAAGGAAGTTGACAGTTCCTTGAAGGTATTGTGTCCTCATTTTCCATAGGAGGGATAGTTAAGGGCTCAACGCAATCATAAACTCTTTATATTCAGAACTGGACAGAAGCATATGGAACCTGGAAACAACAGCAAATGAGCAGGCACACATGTATTATAAAGACGGTAAGATGGAAGACCTGGGCAATTATAGGCCAGTTAGCAGCTTTATTTATACATTCCAGTATTTTTCTGGAAATGTGAGCAATTTTAAGTGAGTAAGAGAGAACATGTATATTTGTAAAAGAACAATTATGTCCATCCAATCTAGTATCTCTTTTAGTAGATTTTGGAGCTAGAAGAGAAACCATAGATGTGTGTTTCTCCAGTAAGACATTTGACCCTGCCTTGAGTAACATCATCATCATCAAGGCAAGAAACATCATCTAAATGTAACTGCTAATAGGGTGGATATTGAACTGATTTGAAGATTGTGAGTCACTCTTTTTGTTGAATGTTTCCTGAGCTCTGTTTTGTCGTGCATTCTCTGACTTGTATGAAAACACTGCCAAACTCAAATCAAACCATACTGGTAAAACGAGTACTTCCCCACACTGAACACTGCTCTCACAATAATCCTAAAAGGTGCAAGTCTGGGTCTAAGGAAGATAGTGAGTGAATCAACATACAACTTCCTGTTCAGTTACACGTGTTCCTTTAGACTTGACTGACTTGCTTAAAAATTATGTTTTTAGAGAGACGTGAGACCAATATAGCTATGCAAAAACAGTGGCTTGCCTACTTTTATTTCTGGATTAGGAACCATGAGTTTCTGTGTCATTTTTGGATCTGGAGTTCATTCAATTTTAAGGGTAGATGTGTACTAATACATCCTCTGGCTATGCTCCTGACTGACGATGATTCAGAAATTATGGGCTTTGGTAACCTGTTGTACATTCGCAAATATGAAGACACAGGTGTGCAGTGTTATTCAAGAATGCAGTGTGAAGGCTACTGCATTGCTATGACGTGTAGAAATCTTAAAAATAAAAATGCTGAAGCCTCATAAGAAATAAAGATCCCCAGATGATACGGCTTTCTTTTTATTCACAGCTCTGAATTCCTTCTGTGCTTACTGTCATGAAAGATGCCTGTCTTTGTTTTAACAAGCATCTGGTTTACTTCTGCTTTTGAATATTCTTTCCATGTTCTTTCAAACCGTAGTAGAATCAGCAGTCTCTCATTTATATGTAGTTGAATACGGTAGCATCTCTGTTTGACTCCTGCTGAGCACTGGTGTCATGAGTCATATGTAAATTTTTGCCTTTGCTTTGTGAAAAGAGAGAGGAAGGAATGGGAGAAAATGGAGAGAATGGTTTATTTTGATTTTCATTATTTACATTTATTGCCTTTAGACAATTTTTAGTAATGAGGGGCATGCTTACTGCAGTCTAAGTTTAGACTCTTTAGGGAGATAAACATAGCCTTCTGAGAGCTGTGATTTAATATGGGTGCTTCCTTGTCTGTATCAGATTGTTTTACCTAACTGCATTTGCCACAATGACAAGCCGAGCTGCTCGCTTGCATTCATTCTCAGAAATGGCAGATCTCAGCTTTCACATTTTTATGGGTTGAATCCAGGGAGCTCTTCCAGTTGTATATAAGGAGCAGACTTGGGCAGACTCCTTTGTACTGTAACAAGGATTACTTCAAAAAAACTGATGGTGGTTTAATAACTACATTTCTTCCCTTCAGGATTTGATTGTATTTCTCTCTGTGAAGCCATGTAATCGAAGGACAAAGCTTTAAAAACAGGCTCTGTGCAGGGTCTGTTTCTCTCTGGAACTCTGAATGCCTCTGAAGTTAACTGGAGAGGTTTATCTTCTTCAGAGTGCTTATGAAAAAGCAGAGCAGAGCCTTTCTGTGTCATCCTGCTCCTGGGTGGACAGTTCTGGCAGCTTCTCCCAAATGCATCTACATAGGTCATATGGACACACTCTTGAATGCAGTGGTTTTTACATTTCTTTGTTAGACTTTCGTCTCAGATGTCTAACAAACTAACTATTGTATGGGTGTACATAAATTAGTTAGGTGCTCTCTGGTTAGAAGTCATGTGATTGTTTTTCTGTCAGCACCTTGAAGTACCCATTGGAGTGTCAATTCCTGTTACTTAATTTCCTATTTTTCTTTCTGACAGCCTTCTTTTGGTTTTAAAGTGTGCAGTCAGGCTAAACATCCCTGTGGTGATTATGTACTTCTACAGCATAGATTATACTCTTCAGTCAGTACAGAGGGTCTCCATGCTGCCCTCAACATTTAAGTTTTCCATTTGCGAAAGCTAAATGAACATCAGTCCACTAGCACTTTGCTTAGCTTTTATGAAGTGAACCTTCTTAATGCATTTTTTAAATCCTATTCTAAAGCATTATTCCTATTCCTTCACAGGAATGATGCAAATTTTTTTAAAAGTGCTGTTTGAAATTTAACCATTCATATTCATTGAATATGTTTTTATGTGGTCATTTTGCTATGTTTTGGTTTATTAACACGTGTTCAGATTCAGCTTTTGTTTCACCTGAATAATTTATTCTGTAGTCTTCATAGGATGTGTAAATCCTTCAGCATTTTTCAGATTCACATTTTTACACCTAAATATTAAGAACACATTTCTGTTGATAGCTATTCACCTTGGTACCGTTATTTATGACTAACATATTAACCTTTAACATGACCTGTCACCACTTACTGATGATGTACCTGTTTGTGCCAGTAGGTTAAATACTACAGCAAGTATCTCTGATGGGAACCCTTGTACGTGTTTCAAATGTAATCATTTATAAGCTTGTTTGTATTGCATTTGGATGTAGATAATTTAAATATTCTTCATGGATAGAAAAGATTTAAAGCATTTCTTCGTGTGAGTGCATGTTTGGGAGCTGTTCTTTATTTGTACTTGAATCTTCGAAGTTGGGCAAGCACTGCTAATGTGGATAGCCATATAACTGTAGTGAAATAGCTGATTCATGTGGTGTCACATCTGTTCACTCCCAGGCAGCTATGCAATCTTGTTGTGTTCCCTGTGGTGCCATCAGGAGGGATAACACTTTTGTAGGAGCTCAAGTATTCCTGTTCTCTGAAAACATTGCATGGGGCAGCATCTTGATAAGATAGGCATGTTTCACATTAGAATTCGAGTAACATTTAATAAGCTGAAGCAATAAGATTTGGATGTGTTTGATCCCTTTTTCATACTATCCATGCACGTGCTTAAAATTGACTATATTAACTTGGTTTTGGGTTTTTTAGTAGAATGTGTACATATAAATGCTAATACATGTCTGTGTGCTTACTGTTAGTTTCTGTTACCTTAATTCAGTGTTGTTTTCAGATGAATGTATATTTTATATTTACATATGTAAAACCAGTTGGGATTGTTTCATTTGTCCTGATGATATAATCTCGTATCTCTGGCTTTTTAGCTGTAAATAACTCTGGTTTGCTGAGAAAGTTTTCTGCACAGAGATCTTGCATTTTTAAATTGTGACCCCAGGTATGTTGATATATGGGGGGGTTTGTAACTATATATATAGTCCCTGGACTGGGGTGATCCAGGATCCTTTAATCTCTGTTTTTTCCTTCCAAAGAAGACACTCCAGCTATGTTGGAAGCTTTTTCACTGCACCTTCCTTGCCAGAGCTCTTCTGGCTGAAAACATTTAGAAAGATTTGATGAGGGTTTGGCTGACTTGCAGAAAGAGCACAGCTATATTTTTGAGAATAGAGTATGGTAGGATTTCTTCATAACCACTTGCTTTTAGAAGCCTGTGTTGCTATTTCCTCCTCAAAGCAGTGATGCAAGTGCCACAGATACAGTCGTTTTTACTGACTCTGAGAGAAGGGCGGCTTCTTACTGACTCGGAGTTGTCAGCATCTCTTCCTGCAGCATCTCGTTGTTGTGGCCAAAATAACTCAAGATCTATGTGTCAAGGCAGGAGGGCATTGGCGCAGATTGCTCCACCTGCCAAATCTGCACTTACTTCTTATCTTAAGGGGAGCTGGTTTTGGAATGCCTCCATCAAGAATGAAACAGAAAGCTAATGCAACAAGATTCTTTTTGTAACTACTCTAGTATATATTCTTCCTCAGATATTCCTGTCTGATTTGTGTGTGTGTACCTCATTTGGAGGTACTAAAGAATTTGCTGAGCTTGAGAATGACCATTTTGATCATGCATCTGTGTGACAGGTATGCTTTCTATACCGCAGAATTAAGGTGGCTAAACTGAGTTTAGTTCTGACTGTGGACTCTCTGTGCTAAATGCAGGTATCATCTCTATTGAGTACACAACCCAAAAGTTTATGAAGTATGAAGGCATACTGAAAATATTCATAGCACAATATGTAGTTGTATTAGCATTAGTTTCTCAGCATGATCACTCACAGATGAAAACAACGTCTTTGTCTTAGGAAGTATCATGTTCTCTGAAAATAGATATTCTTACTGCAGTACCAATACCCTTCCTTAGTCAGACTCAGTGAATATTTGCATTGTTAATTTTTTCTCCTTAAGAGCATTGAGCTGCAAGTTATAACAGAGAGAACCATTATTTTTAGAAAGCTATTCTTTTTAGTTGACATAGGTTATACTGAGTGATAATATTCCAAAAGTCGCAATTACATTTTTCAAGGACAGGTGGCTTTTCCTTTTCCACCTAGATGATCTGCTCCATAATCAGGGAAACCTAATGTGCTGTGGTTTATTTATACAAATGTACATAAAGGACCACGCTTTGTACATAAAAGACCACACTTAATATTATCATTTATGTTTACATTTATGTCAGACTCTAGTACAGCTTGTTTTGGATAACTGCTTGAAACAGCATTAATGGGCTGTTTCATCCTGAGTCACAACAACCATTTGTGTGCTCCAAGATGCAAGTAAATGTAAATTAAGCGATCCACATGTAAATTCTGTACTGATATCATTTTATTGAGCACATAATGATTTCTTGCAATGCCTTAATGTTATGAAGTGTACTTAGTACTTGAGCAAGAGAATATTGTAGAGATGTTTGGTATGTGGCATATATTCACATATGAAGTTCTATGGTGAAATAAATTTCTCCAGCACTTGACAACACATAAGTAATTCTGTTTCTTCCTACCTCGCCTCCCACTTTGGCTGTAAGTCAGCCTGCTGATATTTGTAGTGTCCTTTTGCTGTGTGACTAGTAAGGGATGTACATATGTAACCAATGGTCTTTCCTTACAAAGACTGATATGATCAGATTGTCTGCGGATAACACATGTCTGCTTGTCCAACTTATGTGTATAAATTTTTATTTTGCACAAGTCACTGTAATGTTAGCATGTTTAGAGAGTAAAAATTATAATGCTTAAAACCCCTATAAGCTTCACCCTCCCAAAAAGCTGTAAACTTTGTGTACTGTAATTTTTTAAGCTACATTTCTGGCTCATTTTAACAAAGCTAGTAAATATAGATTTAAACACTGACTCCTTAAAGCCAGGAAGGATTGTCTGGTTGCCAAAGAAAACAACTTTTCTAGGGGATGAGAAAAAAAGGGCTTCATAGAGATTTGTGGCAGTCTAGGTGTATACTCTTACAGCCATCCTAAATATGAACCATTTTCTCTATTGTATAGTTTATAGCCATTAGCTGTAAACTAAATGTGAATTTTATTGAAATCAGACAGGTATTTGGTTTGGGAAATGATCTTTTAAGGGAAAGTATCAAAGAAGTCTGAAGACAGAACTGTACTGTGTAAGATGATCCCATGGTTCATTTGTAGGCTACTTTTGTTTGATGTCCTTGTTAAGAAGTAAACTGTAAAGTTCTGTAAAGTTCTCATTTAATTTCTACAGGTTTTTATGGTTTTATAACTCAGTAATACTGGTATGTCCTCTTCTGGCAAAGTCTGCCCCTTTTTCCACTCCCCACTCTCTCCAAATCTTCTCTGTTTTTAAATCAAGCTTGTTTGTTCCTCGGTTTGGGAAGTGCTGCTCCTTCACCTTCCCCACCCCTCCCCTTATAGACAAGGAAATTTGGCCCCAGAGGATCAGGTATCCCATGCCCTCAAAGCACATCTTTTTGGATGGGAGAGAGTAATGCCTTTCTAGTCACTCTGCATGAGGCTAGTGTGAATAAGAAACAGATTCTGTATATTTCAAGGAATTTATGCAGTGCTATAGCCACTTTGTAGGCTATGTCAGAATTCAGTTACTTGTGCACAGATTGATTTTTCCCAAGCTATTTTGTTGGGGAGTCTGTTCTGCATTTGGGAGCCAGTGCATACTGTTACAGTAAATGATGGGAACTGGGTCTTTTCTTCCCCCCCCCTTGCAGCCATTTGTTTTCCATGTCCTATATGCAACTTGTATTACAATCTCTTTTTCATACCAATAAAAGCTGTTACTGTAAAAGTGTAGCCTAATGATTCCTGCAGGCAGAACCTTGTTAACTAGGAAAGCCTGGAGTTGAAGAAGATTCTTGTGGTACAGACAGTAGAGCCTACTCTTTGTAAAATATTTGTGCGCAAGATAACCTTGCCTTTTGTGCCTTTTGTTTCCAAACTAGGAAACGTTTCCATTCTGCCAGGCTAAAAGTAGAATCTAAGAATTCCATTAAAGCAAGAACTGATTATCGGAATATAGATTCAGGAGGCTTACTTGTCAGAAAGCAGGCATAAAGGTGGTTTTGTCTGATAGACTTTTTTATGTTTAGGGATGTGGGAAGCTGGTTCCTGTTTGTCTGATTTCAGGTCAGCATTGTAATGGAGTTTGTTTGTCTGAAACATGCATCAGATGTAATAGAATTATGCATTGTGTTTATACAGTTCTGGCTTCCATAGCCCTCTCCTGATGCTTGGTTACTCATTTGTCACTTTTAAGTTAAAATGGACATTATGGATTAGGTCTGCCAGGACTCATCTATTTTAATGAATGGTCATTGCTCTGTGTTTTGAATTTACTGGATTATAACAGGCATAGAGCTGAGCAAAAGGCAAATTATAAACTTTCTTGAAAATTCCCTTCAGTAGCATATATGTGGAGGTTCCTTTTTTGGTGTCTTGTTTTTTGGGGGGTTCGGTTGTTTTTTTTTTTTCCTGATTTCTGTTACTATTTCCATCTGCAGATGATCACAGCAAAATGTGATGGGTGTCAGCACAGGGCACAAATGTTCAGGCAGCCTTTTAATAGACCTTTTTGACTGAGGCTTCTAATTGGATCTTTTCTGTGGCAGTTGAACAATATGTCTTACAAGTATATAACGACGGTGAAGTGCACAGAATGTTGGAGTCTGACCCAGTTCTGTGGTTGTAATTGGATGATGGGAACTGGTGTGTGTCAATCAGTTACTGTAGAAAAGGGAATCTTACCACGTGTGTGTTAAGTAGATGTTTGAAGGCCTACTGATGAAGTTTCAAAACTTCTACTTTAACTTAGTTGCAAGGACTCTGTATCTTTCCCCCCCTCATTGCTTAGAAACTGTCTTTATGCATCCCATTTTGTTTGCTGTAGTTAAGGGAGCTCTAACTCCAGTGCAGATGTTCAGATCTTTTTACTTTTTCAAACTTCTTTTTTTTTTCCGGTTGTATGAAATGAAGAACAATTCACCTGGTATGTTGGGCAAACACGGCTATACAGGATGCTATATATTTTAATATTATTACTTTGCTTGGCACTGGTAAACTGAGCCTGAGGCCTAGGATTAGTCTGTTGAAGCAACATTAACCTCCTGGATTCTGGTGTGCCAGAAAGATTACCATGTAGCTCCTGTCACAGGGTCTTCTGTTTTACCAACTTTTCTGCCTGTTCTTTGAGTGTGAACTGTTGGCCTGACCTAGTTGCAGTTGGCAATGCTGAGATTCTGTGGATCCTCATTTATTAGAAAAGATGAGATGATGTACTCTCCCTCCCGTTCTGCATACATACTAAACTCTTATGTCTTGGTTACATGGAATTTTGATAATAAAGTGAAAATCTTAACTGCAGTTCAAAGTTGAAAAATTCTTTTGGAGTTCAGTGCTAGTTCAGTTATAATGCAGTAATCAACCATTATCCTGCCAACCAAGCGAGACAAGGCAGAGTTTCCATAGAAGGCTGTCAGTGCCATGGTTAAATTCATCAAGATGCTCCTGCTCCCTGGAATTGTTTCTCTGTCACTGTTAGGTCTGGGACAATATCCTGAGGCAGTTGCAGGATGCTGTTACTGTTCAAACACCCTGCTTCTCTTTTTGCTCTGGGGTATATGGTTATCAGCACAGCTGTTTTGGTGAACTGTTTTGGTGCCAGTGCAAGAGAAAATGGGATGTGAGTACTTTTGCACAGACATGCTCTTGTGCTTACTGTTTCCACTTTTTGTGAAGGACTTTTTTCTGCATGATTGCTTCATTTTGGGCTAGAAAACCACATTATTACTTCTCATCTAGGAGACAGATTATTATAATAGCTATGTTGCAGTGGTAAACTCCACTTTTCATCATGGTAGGAAGCAATCAAAGTAAACTTTTGAGTTCCAGGAAGGGCAGAGTCTGTTCTGTGAAGAGTTCATAATGAAATCAGAACCCCACTGATGTATCCAAGTGAGGTTTGTGTCTTTAAGCTAAATAGCCATCTCTAATTTCCTGCACTGAATTTTGTATTACTTTACCTTCTTGAAGCTGGAATTTTAGGTAATTGACTGGAGAAAAAGACACTGAATCTTTCTACCCTATGAATTTTTAAAGAGACTATAAGTGCATATTATTGGTGGAATAAAAATTTTACCTGACTATTGATTGTCTGGTATACATTATAGAAAAGGAGGGAAAAGACTTTGTGTAGCACCTATGTGAGTGCCAGGTGTTTCTTCATAATGATGAAATGTCTTGTGCCAGGACTCTAAATTTTGAAGACAGAAAAAACAAGACTTTTTTTTTTTTTTTTTTTGAAAAAAAGAGATTAATTGGTTTCTTTGATTTGGTTTAGTTGGTTGATATACCTTTACCTGTGAGTAAACACTAGAAATATTTAGCAAGTCATTTCTAAACTTAATGAAGTAAGGGAGTATGCAGATGAGGCCTGAAAGTAGAGAAGATTTTAGCTTTGTAATTGTGTTTCATGAACCTGAAGTAAGTGTCTTAAGAAAATTATAAACAGGTCTTGGACTGTAGAACCACCCAGACCATACAACAAAGTCAGATACCATATGTGCTGAAGCAGGGTTGTTCAATGTCCCTCTCAATGTAAAACTAAAATTACAGATATGAAGACTGAAATATAAGTGAGTGAGGCAGAGGTAAGACAGTTTTGAAAGATTATGATAAGCTTAAATGTAAGATGATGTATAAGAAAAAAGTCACTGGGGAGATTTAAAAGGTACATGGCATTTTTTTGTTATAATTTCTGCCAAAAATGAAAGCTCTCCAAACCCTGTAAGTGCTTAGTGAAGCTGACGCTCTTGTTATTTAAGTGTTCATGCCAGCCAAAAAGTCTCATAGAGCTTCAAGTAGGGATCTGTCAGGCACTTGTCTTGCATTTGCCAGAATTCATCTGATTGAAAATGTTTCAAATGGAATATTTTAGTGAATCCAAACTTTCAAATACTTATATATGCATACATATGTACATTTATATAGATAAGTGTACACACGTATATATGTGTATACTCATTTGTGTAAGTATGTATACATACAATGTCACACACACTACATATACACAAATATGTGTGTGTACATATATATATATATATATATATGTACACACATGTAGCCAAAAAGTATCTATCAGTTCATCTGTTAAACATTGAGAAGAAGTCTTGACCACAGATGGTGAAGTGGGATACTTGGCTAGGTGGGGAGGGAAGCATCCAAATACATCTCCCCAGTGTAAACCGGGGGCCTCTTTGTCATTGTAGACACTTACATGGTCGCCGATCCAGGTCAGGGAGTTGTGTGATCACTATGCCAGTGGTAATGGAAGCCAGAGTGGACAAAAATCTTATAATTAGGGAAAATAATTACAGAGTCACCACACATAGATGTCTTGGAAGAGTCCAAGAGTAAAAGAAAAGTGGGCAGCTGATGAATAGAGTCGCTGAATGTTTGCAGGGACGAGATCATGACTGTGAACTGGAAATGAGAGTGTATGAAGGACAAGATAGAAACCCAAGAGAGTTTAGGAGTAAGGAGAAAATGTAAATGAGGAAATGTCACTATCAGGGATTGGGAAAAATAGAAGACACTTAGCAGAGGAGTTCTGGCAAATCTTTCTTATGCAAGTGAGAATTTTTGGAGATATAGTTCACAACTGATGAATGTGAGGGAATACAAGTTCTGATAGAGTAGAAGAGTAGGTATCTTAAAGGCAGGATTAAACCACAGGCATTTTACGAAGAGCGGTCATCTTTTAGAGCAATAAGTATGCAAAACCACAGGCTGTATCTAGAGAAGTTAAATCAGAATGGCTTGATTGTAAGGACTGAAAGTAAAATCAGTGAATTTACCTTGTGGTTAATAATGGGAGGAATGCCTGACTGAACTGAGAGAATGCTGCTAAGCAGAAGTGTGATGGCATGAATCGTAGTTTACAGAATGGCCCTGTTTGTGTTTTTAAGCAAGAGGCAAATGAACAGTGATGATAATTAGTGACTGCAGCATGAAAGGAGCATAGAAACTACTACCATCTCTCCCTGTTGTCCTCACAGACAAGTCTCTAACATGAATAACAGGCACACATTGACTCTCTGGTCTTTTTCTGGTCCTGACCTGATGCTAAGGCTCTGTGGGGTCAGAGAGAATCAAAATGAATGTGATGACTTTGGATGAAATGACAGAAAATGAGAGTGGCTGTTTGACAGGCTGGTGAGTCGCTTCATGGCATGAAATACTGGAGGATAGAAAAAGGGATCAAATGTGAACTCCCAAGGAGGTTGGTAGTTCAAGGACATGAGTTTTTAAGTGGATTAAGTATTTAAGAAAGGGTGAACAGGTGAGGGTAGCTGATTGAAGTGCTATTTGGAAATTACATTATTCTAGACATGCTATCTGTTTTAGACTAATCAAGATGGTGTGATTGAAGAAGAGAAGAGAAATTTGCTTGTGTTCTCTTAAGAGAGAGTGCTTCATTCTCCAGTATAAGGTTACTTGCAATGGTTTCAAATGAGTTAGATTTTTTTGTCTCAACCTAGGTGCATAACCTTCACTAGCATTAATGTTTGCATCAAGAAGAACCTACCATCCCTTTCAGCCTCTCCCTTTTAAAATCATAGTGCATTAGTGCTACTGAATAAAGAATTTTCTGGAAACATTATCCAACTACTTGTATTGAATTTTCACTTCCAAGTTTAGCCTTCACGCTAGCACTTTCTGAGTGCTACTGTTTTGTCCATGGAAACTTAGACTTTGGCACTACACCTGTGTCTTTTATGCCAGAATGAGAACAAAACCATGTTGTACTCAAATTGTGTATAGCAGATCTGCAATATTTGAAAGTGTAATTTATTTGTGTGGGGGATTGTGCAGGGTGCTCCTCTAACTGTAAAGATGATACTGATACAAGCAAACACAAACTAAATGCTCAGTGGACTTCAATTAGTTGCATTTCAATTACAGAGCTAATTAAACAGAACCAACCAAGTAGGCCTTGTGCATGTTTATACAAAGTGAAACTGCTTCTCAGAAAGTGGTACACACTATGCTGAAGAATATGTGATACATAGGTATTTAACAGATAATTGCTTTTACCCTGTAGTTTTCACTCTGCAGCTGTCAAGACAAAGAAGGAGCATTCATGTGTGGTGTTTGTCACACCTGCTCTAATAACTGTTAAGAAATAGAGTATTGTAATTACTGAGACACATTATGAGGAAGAAACGTTGTGAAATAACTACAGTGCTAATTTTTTCAATGCTCTGTGGCAGCTGCAAAAGTAAAGAAGGGCAGGAGAGTTGTATCTTGTCCCAGAAGAATCCTTTTAGACCAGGTGATAGAGTAAATCTTATTAAATGATTATTCAGATTAAATCAAAAGATAGACTCCTCACTGAATCTCAGATACATGTCAATGATTCTTTTACTATAGTTTAAGAGTAAGTGTGGTTGTTTAGGCCCTGCTGGGATCCGAGACCACACTGTCATTGTCCCTCCCCCACCCTCAGACCGGACGGGGCAGGGAGTGAGACAAACCCAGGGGTTGAGATAAGAATAAATTGAATACAACAGTGTGACAATTAATAAACCGAACAACAACAATAGCGATAACAGTAACAATAAACAGTAATAACAATGAACAGGAGATATACAGAGATATACCACAACGATACAGCAGAGAAGGATAACGACGTTCCTGCGCTTGGGTGCCCGGACTTGACGTCAGCATGGTATTGAATAACCCAGCTAGAGCTCCCTCCCCACTGCTGGGGAAACTTAACCCTATCCTAGCTGAACCAGGACAGTAAGCAAATGGAATAGAGTGGCCATAAGATTATTAGATCAACAATCAGCAAACTGGCCACACTAATGGTTGTTACTGGATAATTCTGACATTATCTTCGGAAGAATCTGTCCATGCAGGTGCACTTACCTACAAGCAGTATGCATCATGAGTGCTTTAGAGGTACAGAGTGCACTGAGACTGAGTGGAAGCACAGGCTGGTGCCTCTGTCTGGACCAAATGTGGTTGGTGGATGTTGTTTCTGAAAGTGTTGGTGACAGGTTCATCCAGCTTCTTGTTTTCTCCTTCTTGTTCGTATCATTGTATAGAGTACACATACACTGAGGCATCCACTGACACCATGTCTTCTTGGGCTGAGAAATGTACATCTGCAGGTTAAGAGATTCCTCTTCCCATTCCCATCCCAACCCCACCTCCCTCCCAGAGGGTAGAGTCTAAAGAAGACAGACACAAGGTTGAGGGCAAGGGAGCATCACTATCCTAGGTGAGGAACTGAGTCAGGGAGAGTGGGAATGAACAGTCAACTTCCAGACAGAAACAGAGAGGGACTCGCTGGATCAGAGGGTGCTCTGTTCTTTTCCAGGCAATGCAAAATCGATATACTTTAGATTTTTTGTTTTCTTTGAAGCCTGCCTTTGGCACAAGCCAGTAGGAAAATATTCTTTGGCTTCAACAAAGTTCTTAGTACCCTGCTAATGTATAAGATTACTTATGTGTATTTGAGGATGGTGAAACTGCCTGGAGACAATTGCTCAGGTCTATCTGGGAATTTGATGTTGTGATGTAATGTTTCTATTCAGTTAGTAAATGGATTTGTAGGAATGCTAGATAATATGACATTTCACAGAGGAACCAGTTCTGTGTCTTCAGGTATTCATAATATATTCTTGATGCTGCTGAGTGTTTCAAAAATGTGATATAATAGTAACTATTTTAGAAGAATGATTACATTTAGTCTTAGATAGCCCTCCACAATAAAGAGATGCCTGCAAACTTTATAAGGACATTGAAACAAGCAGTGCCAGTATTTATGGATTAGTTAAAACTAACAGTTGATGCTTTCCAACTGAGAAATGTGTAATCCTGTACCACTTAGTGCAAGCATGCAGAGATTGCAGTGGGAGTCAGCTGGGCTTAAAGTAAAATAATTTTTCATCAGAGTTTGGTTTAGCTGTTTCATTAATTTGCATGTGAGTGTTATTTATTTTTTACATTTTAAATAAACTTTGTTCTGAAAGTATTTGCATGTATCTCCCGAGTTCTTGTGCACATCTGAAACTGAATTCTGCTGTTGTTTTTCAATTAGTATCTCTGTCTCTTCCCACTGTGTTACTGTATGGAGTAGGAAAGAGGCAGGAAAAAACCCTGTGCAGCATATGGGTACGGTATGGAGGGGATTTAGTTCAGATCCTCAAGTGTCCTGCACTATTATGCTTGGGATGCATCTGTAGTGCCATGTGCTCTGGTCTGACTGATGGCTAATCTGCCAGGAATTAACAATGGTGAGTGAGGAAAGCAAATCAAAACTTTTAATTTCTGAATGCCTGTTTATAGTCATCTGGGAAGTATTTGGCACTAGAGGGATATAGTATGGGAAATGCAGTATATTGAAGCCATAATTAATATGGCTTTTCCTTTAGAAAAGGAAAACCATAAACTTTATTGTTGAATAATTCTGAGACTCATCCCTGTGTAGGTGAACCTTTGGCACATGTGACAGAATTGGACAAAGATCAGATCAGAGCAGATGCTAAGCAGACTATAAGAGGAAAATATGAAAGTTGATAGGGGTGGTGATGCAAAATACAAAAACTGTCATCCTCCCACTTGTGAAGGCATAACTTGGGAAAGAGAAAACATTTTAAAATGTACTGTGTCAGCTGCAGTAATTTTTGAACTGAAGTAGTTTTTTTCTCATGTATGAGAAACAAGGTAAGTCTTTATATAGTACCTTTGTTTCTGGGTATAAAACACTGTTAGTCACATTTTAATGCACAGGACATCAGTGTGAAAAACTGCTGTGGATATGCTGTTCCGTACTGCAGTCTGTGGTCTGGAGGACTCTGCATCGTCCTGATTTCCTACCCACTGGCTGGGGAGCGTGTGGTTTGCCCACGGAGCGTGGCACTGTGTGGTTTGTGCTGCGTCTGAGACAGCAGCCATCCGCCAGCAGAGAGCAGTGCAGCCCGCTACCGGTGTTTGAGGGGCCGTAAATGGGAACAAATGTCGGGAACAAAGCAGATGAGTAAGGAGGAATATGCAGAGAAGCAGTAAACGTAGAGGCAGAACTGAATGTAAATGTGAGACAGAGAGGATGCTCTGAAGGAGGAAAATAAGAACTGAGGCAATGCAAGGTGTGCATGAGAAGAGGAAGGGAAACAAGAAAGCAAACTGGAGAACAGGAAAAATACAGAAAAGGGAAAGAAAAGGATGGAAAATATGCCTGGAGGATATGAAAATAAAAAGCCTTTTAAAGAGATTGTGACATTTTCCTTACCCCCTGAGCCAGAGAGTTGCAGTTCCTGGTGATGGGCACGGAGGAAGGACAGGGGCCCAGAAAGTGCTGCTGATTTTTGGTATCATAGAGCGAGATATGTATGTGTTTCTCTTCGTTCTGTATTGTCATTTCGATAAATTATCCCTATGTCTCCATACTGATGTTAATCTGTGATTAACAGAGGAGAAAAAAAAATACCACAAGGTGATTTTCAAAATGTTGCTATTGGAGAGCAGCGCATTTTTTTCCATGTAAATGTTCTCACCAGGGTGCAGGAATTATGCCACAGCTTGTATAGCATTTATTCCATTTTCTCACTTTTTTTTCTGAACTCATCTGACACTTTAATTACATTGTACTAAGATGATCAGGTAAATTTCAGACGCAGAGTATGGTATTTCCTACTTCCGATGTCAAAAGTACATCATAATCCAGCATCGTGAAGTGTGTGAGGCTGTCACTGTGTGTTAGGGAAAGAAGGGAAGGGGAAAGGAGGTTGTCAACTCTTGCAATGCGTGCAGCATGTCCACAAATCCAGTTTGTTAAGGATTCTAGATTATTAGTTGAATGTTGAAAGCAAATGCTTTTTTCTCCTCTTCTTCCAGTAGCATCGTCCCAAAGTCTTTGTAAAATATCAGCGTGTTACGTAAAATCTGCGGCTTTCTAATGGTGCTTTTGGGCTTACTGTGACCTTTGAAATCATTACAACACCCACCCCCCAAAAGCCCCCCAACTTTCCTTACTTAATTGCACATGGGAATAGGGAAACAGGAATCCAATTTATTGTTATCCAGGTGGTATTTCCTGTTACTTAGCTTTACTGTTTTGTGTATAGTAATTAGTATGTAGAAAGCTGGAAAGACGCCTATAATTCCAAAATGAACTCTCTTTAGCACTCTCCCTCCCACTTGCACTCTCCTTTTAGTACCGCCCCTTCCATGCACCCTTTAGCCAGCAGCAAGACAGCTGTGTTTGATCATAAACCACTTAAACTCCAGACTCACTGGCAGGGGAAACTTTAACGTGAAGTGCTGCATTGGTTTGTCCTGGGGAGGGGAGCTTTCTTCTCTTTTCCCTTCTCGCTCCCTGAACACTGAAGACTGTAGCAGCACTCTCCTTTTAATTTCTCTGCGAACTTGCCTGAAGCTTATAAAATTTTTCTGAGTACTTTAAGAAGCATTGGGAGATGCTCTTAAACAGAGTTGTGGAAAAGAGCAGCATAAAACAGACAGCAGAGATGAAGCACGCCTTGCAGATGGACTAAGACAGCCCTGGGATCCTGGCAAGCAGTTCCTTCCCTGCATTCTCTGAGCGCTTCACAGTATTAGCAAGTCTCTTGCAGCAATGGATTGTCTGTGAAATCAAAACCAGTTTGGCTCTTTCAGATCTTGCATCATTAATTTAAACTATCGATGTGGAGTAAAAATGGCTGTCTAGAGCAAAATGTGTAAGACAGAAAAATTTTGGAGAAGAAGGTATTGAATCAGTTGAACAAAGCTTCGAAGCATTAAAATCTGCAGAAATCATCAAGCTCTGAGAAATATAATCATGAATTCTGGAGTTGCTATGAAATATGGAAATGATTCCCCTGCAGAGCTGAGTGAGGTAAGCAGTTTCAGTGCCCTTTTTTATGCTTTAAAAAGAAACGCTCCCCTTTTGGGCTTTCAGTCTGCAAGCAATGCAATTAAAAATTAATAGAATGTGTATCTTGCTATAACTTGCTGTGCCAGTCAGGAAATGACCTGAACTTTTTTGCTGCTTTACTCTGAATAAGTGGTGAAAAGGAAATTATTGTAACCATGTAGAGACATTTTTCCTGTTATCCTGCAGCATAGATTGCCTTGCCTCCCAAGCACTGTGTTTATACCCAACATTCATCTTTGTAGTAGGTGAAATATGGACATCTCAGTTGAGATAAAGCAGATGGTGACTAATTTAGGAGGGAAGTGGAGTGAGTGGAAGATGGCAAATATTTATTGGTAAGGCAACATTGCCAGAAGTTGTGTTTGCTTCTATTTAGCTAAGGTGATGTGGTTTCTTTAGGTTAGATGAATTAGGTTAGTTTCCTAAAAGGAAACCTAAAATTAGGTTACTTTGCCTAAAAGAAAACAAGCCATGGGAAACTTTCTGCTTTTCCATTGGAATCCACAGTAAGCTGTTATTTCTTACAGTTGTGGTTATGTCTGGTTTTTGTATAACATGACTGTGTGTGTGTTTTTAATAAATTTGAAATTAGAGCCATATCAGATGTTATGCAAATGCTTAATAAATATTTTAGAAGTGGCATATTTTGTCAGTTACTGAAATGTCTTACATATGTCATCCTTATGGGTATAGTGAGAACTGCTAGTTTAGTCATGCTATGAAATCTCTAGCATTTGATTAAGGTAATTTTGTAGACAATTGAATCTGCAGTCTGTATTGTCTCAGTTTAAGTGAAATGCTTCTCTTTCCATTTTGCCCATTTCTTTGCTACACCTTTTACTGTAACATATCCTTTGTTTACTTCATATGTTTGGGGTTTTAGCTATATTAGATAGGATATGCTTGGCAAAATGAGAGAGTTAACAATTTCTGTAGTTAATTGTACAGAGAAAGGAGGCACTGAGGTATAGAATGGGAAGTAAATCAGTAAGCTAGTGAGCGGGACAACAGTGAAGAGGGAAACAGAGTAAATTTGTGAGGGTTAGCAAGTGCAGTAGTACACTGCCATGCAAGAGAAACAGTAGGTTGGTGACTGCACAGTTCTTGTGAAAGACATTTCATGTGTGTTACTCCTTTAAGTACAAAAGAGTTCAATTTCATTAACTCTGTGTTACTTTCTCAAATGATTGCTTAGAAATTGTGTATTGGCAATGCCGCATGAATGGAGTTCATAAACTCAGTGTAAAAGCCCAGGTTACTTTTGGTAGGAGTCTGCCACTGTGTTTGTGGCTATGGTTATATTGATCTCTTGCTGATCACTGCTTTCTAACTCCTCAAAATTTAAATTTCAAGACTGCACAGGATAACATAAAACATAGTGTCACAAAGATTTGATACTTGGGTTGTTGTTTGGAGCAGGCAGTATTTACTGGTAGTGCTGCTACCTTGAAATATTACCTATTCAAGTTTACTTCACCCATCCACAAAGTAAGACTTTTATTGACAGAAATAACTTTTTCTCCTGATGTTTTAACATGAGAAATGTTGAAAGAAGTCTTTGTGCACTGTACAACATTGGGTTTTTTGTTTGTTCTTTCCAACAAGCTCACTTTATTACTTTGTACTCTGGCGCTACATAAAGAAATAAGCCCCTTTCTGACTGCAGGCATTACCAGGGAAGATCTTGATCTCCTAACGTGACCCAGCCACCAATCATAATTTCTTTGCTGCTAATCTTCATCTTTGAGAATTGAGCTTCTTGCATGAGCATGCTTTAGCCTGAGTCACTCAAAGGGCTGGGTCAGCTTCAGCACTGGTCTTGGATAAAATACTGTGTTTTGAATGAAATATGGAGGCCTTACAAGAACCATCACATTCCACCTCTCACAGGGTATAAGATGTATAAGTACTCTGAGATGCAGGTAGTTGCTCCCTTCTGTTCCTTACTCAACCAACTCCCTGCAATTTGTATGTTCATATTAGGCCTTCTCATGTTGGTGACTGTACCATGTTACCTGCTGTAATTGAATATAGAAAACCCTGGGTAGATGCTGTACTTACGGTTTGTGTATCTGTGTTTCTCACCTGTTTGTCATGCTCTGCCCCTTTTCCTTTCTTCCTGACTATATCTTCTGTATGCTGTGTTTATTTTTGATCAATGGAAGAAAATAGCATTGTGTTCATTTAAACAATGGAAAAATTTGGAACTGGCTACAATAGGAGTTTGATTAAATGACTGCTGTCTTAGTGTGTTTTCACCTGCACCTCTGTCTCTAGAGTCAGCTCATATTTTCACATTACAGTGGGCTGCTACCAGTTTATATGTGTGAATGGCAAATACGATAACAGACCAAAATATACTATGATTCGTGTGGTGCACAGTGGGTTTTGATGTAGGTGCCTTGATCTCTTTATCTCAGTACAGGGAGTTCTAGGCATGAAAGTGCTGTTATTAAACAAGAAAACAAAAGCCCTGAAGATACAGTAAATGTATTCTTGAATGGATGCATTAGACAAAATAGAAAATGAAATTACTGCAACTCATTCCATTTGTATGGAAACTTTCTACTTGAGATTTACATCTCTCTTTGGGAAATGGGCAAAAATTAAGGCATATCTTTTTTTCAAGACACAGTGTATTGTAGAAACTTGTGTGTGATTACTGTTTGCTATTCCTAAACTCTTGTTCAGGTAAACAGAGATCTTGATAGTCTTTATTTACTCCCCTCACCCCTGTCCAAAAGTCATGCAGAAAGCAGAAAAAAAAATGTGATTTCTGTCATAGGTCAGTAAGACTTCTACAGGTCTTATGCTCTGTGGTTCCCTAGCTCAAGGGTTCAAGCTGTTGTTTATTGATACGTTACTCCATTTCTTCTGCTTTTCTCTCTCTTCAACATTCTCTTTCTTCTGTTGAAAGAAAGAATGATTAGCCAGTATGCTGTTTGTGTGGTAGATTCAGTGTATTGTAACTGCATAAAGAGGTAGAAGAAGCTTTGTTGTGACATAGCAAGGTTTGCTTAATGGTGGCGTTAGATTTGGGGTTTTTTAAATATATGATACTTTATGAGAGGCAAATTTAACAAATCTAGAATTTGCAGATGGCTGTTGCTATACTCCATGAGAACATATGACCGCCTTTGGTACCTTTGTCTATAAATAAGTGCCCAACCAAGCTCAGTTCTACTATTATGAAATGGGCTTCACCTGTTAGTATTAGGGCTTAACATGATTCACAGAGTTTGGTTTCTAAGGCTTGATCAAGGAAGGATGTGATTTTTTTATGCAATCCATGACACCCAACTTTGGTAAGTGCTCTTTGAATCCTTTCAATTTTTCAGTCATACAATACTGTAAACCTTTAATGTAATCACCAGGCATAGTTTTAAAGCCAGCATCATGAATGAGAACATGTATAGGTAAACAGTTTGGTGCACAGAACCCTCAATTACTGTTTTTCACATAGCTAAAAATGAAACTTTATATCAGAATGTATATTCTTTACACATATTATTCATTCAGTTTTTCTGCAAAAAGAAGTGTTCATCTAGAAGGAGCTGGATTGTCTAATCTGTATTTTCTTCTTCCAAATTCAAAGATACTACCTGGCTTTAAGCCCCGGCATTCTGGGGAGGTATCACTGCATACTAGCTTTATTCTTCTACACTCCCCTAGCTGTCCACTGTTGAGATGGTGTGGTGAGGTGGGCAATCTGTGGTCTCACCTAGTATACCTATTGGGCTTAATGTGGTCAGCAGTTATGCCGATGCTTAATTCTGTGACAGTTTAAATTAGTAATGTAGGAACATTCAGGAAATGTAAGTACTGGACTTAATGGTCTTTTTCTCAGTTGTATACTTAAAGGCTAAATTTTATCCTTGGATTAAGAGCCAAATTATGGTCTCAGATACAATTTTCATTAAAGTGAGTCTTGTGAATTTGCTGATGGTAAGATTGAGCCTAAGAGAATTTGTTGTGGGATAATGGCTGGTATTGTAATATTGCAATACATTCAGCACTTTATATGTAGTTGACTTGTATAATGTGGTTATTGTGCTCTTTTAGCATTTACTGTAGAAGTTGATGGTGTATAACTTCTAAAAAGGATATATTCTTTTCTGCACAGCAAAATTAGAAGATACCATGCTGTTTTAGGTGCATACTTGATATCTTCTTCTTCTTTCTTTGTACTTGCAAGTCGGGTGTTTAGGATGTGAATGTTGTGGCTTGCAGCATTAGGTACAGCTATGTGTTCTTTAACCCCTTACTGGAATAAACCCTTATGGGAATAAACAGATGGGCTATTTGTCTTGGAAAAATGAGCAACTTGTTTGTTTGTGTGTTTGTTTTAACAATAGGGTATTTAAAACTTTGCGAAGGGGGAGGGAAGATAGGATTCCAAGTTTGTGTTTGTGTGGGAAGCAGAATAGTGAGTTTATGAAAGGTTTCACCAAATCTTGTATGTAATGCCAGATGTGAAGAAGTAAAAAGAGAGACATGTTTGAAAGGCTTAAATGGTGATGACTTTTATAATTTTATGGTAGGACAATACTGCACTTTCTTGTTCCACTGCTGCTATACTTAGAAATTATACTTTGAGGAAAAAGTGATGTAGAAGAATAATATAGAAAGAAAAGGCTTGAAGTTGTGTTCATGAGGCCAGTGAGTAAGTCTGAGGGGAGCTGCAGGCTGAGTTGGGTAACCAGCAGAAGAGCAGGATATTGGGCCAAGCCTCACTGGCAAGGGAAAAGTTCAGCAGTGGCAATCCCCACCCCGAGGTACTTTTCCATGTGTGTCTCTGTTCTTTTAGAACAGGCATCAGCTTGTGTTTGCACTGTATGTACCTGTGATGGAATGGGAACAGGTTTTGCATGCATTCAAGGCTAGGATTAAATCTCAAACACTTGTTTCATCTCCCTGGGTTTGGTCGTCTCATTAAGACAGCCAGTGAGTGAAATGTCACCCTAATACTGCATCTGTTTCCTGAATGTCGCTGGCCCTGCAACAAGCATGGCCATACACTTTCAGTACTGCAGTTTCATCTCTACTACTGGACATGGCCTTGGCCATCAGTGTCAAAGGTGTATGTAACTTGTAATGTAGAAGAGTGTACTGAATCTTGCCACCAGAGAAGGTATGTTTTCCTCAATCAGAAAATCAGTTTTGGGAAGTGTGACCAATCCTTATTGTTAATCCTTTCAAATATTGCAGCCTTGAAGTAGAACAGAGTGGGATGTGGTTTTCAAATACTAGTGGAATATTTTAAAATCATTTTAACCTTGAAAAAAATTGTGTAACTGATTTCTTCAGTAACACTAGACAAACCAAAAAGGTCAGCAGTGGTTTTGAACTGTGAAAGTCTTAGAAAAGTGAGCACAGAAACCAAGTATGCTTAGATCAAAGTAACTTAAGGAGAAACTTGCTTGAGTGGATTCTAGTGGAGATCTGGATAAAACTTTCATCTGGTGGTATCAATAACCTCTGTAGCCTTACAAGAGTGTTTTCAGCTTTATTGCTTCAGAGATGCTGAGGTAGCATTTGCATGTCTTCTTTGGGTGAACTCTCCTGGTTCAGATGGGCTTTGTGAAGTACTAGTCAGACTTGCAGACCTGACATTTTTCGATACTGTTATCTTGAGGGCTGTTGAGATAGTAAATGCAAAATATAATTACAGAATTTAAAGAGTTAACTGTATGTCTCAGTAACACTGATGTATCTATCATAATTTAAAGAAAATATTTCAGCGGGAAATTTTAATGGACATGCTCCTGAATAGTGACTGTCAAGTCTGAATGCAGCTTTTAGATTGGATACACTTCTGCTGTATTTCATAGATCTACTTACTACAGATTATTTATGTCTTTGAAAAATATAATTTTGTTTTATATATTTTTTTTAAATCTTATGTTAAATTATATAGACAGGTTTGCTGGTATGTTATCAATGAGCTGTATTACTGATCTTAGGAACATGGGTTATAACATGAATGTGAATCCATAGTCAAGCTGAGGGGGCTCTGGCATGATGAACATACATAATTTACAGTGCGACTGCATGCTATTTCCAGTGTAAAAAATGCAGTGACTTCAAAGAAAATTTTTTTCTGGATTTGCATGAGCTGCTTATCAGGCACAGTGAGTTCCAGGCTTGGATGTTATTAAATTGAATCACTATGAAAAGATTAGTCAAAATGTCCAGACACTGTCAGCGCAGATCATGCTTTTCTGCAGCCTTCTCATGAAAAAAAGACAAAGATTATGTCACTTACCTGCATGATATTTTAATATTCCTTGCTCCTTTTTTAGAAGCAATCATGTTTGAAAAATGCCTTAAGGGCTGAAAAATCAGTTAAGACAAATGTATGCTGTGAAACTAACGTTAACAATGTATTGGATCCTCTAAATGCTTTAAGAGACTTACTGTTTTTATTCTTAGATAAAAAAGACAAAGTTCATTCCTGGAAGATTTTTGTAGATAAAGATCATCATCCTTTCCATCTTCACTTTCCTACCTGAGTTGGAAAAGAAAAATGTATTTTTGTCCTTGGTTAGGCTTGGACGTACCAGGACCTATCTCTGTGTGGGAACAAGTGCAAAATTCTCCTTTCAGAAGGTATTTCTGTGTGTTCATCTGCCATCTGTGGATCTGTAGTCTGTAAAACAACACATAAACTAAAGCTTCTGAAAGAATCCATAGATTGCAGAATTAATGTTTTCAAAGGCAGAAGTGTCTATGCTGTGTGAAGAGGGGACACACAGAGAGGCATTGTAATGGGAATGGACAGCTATGGTGGGGTATAACAAGGTGGTTTTGTTTTGGAGCTCTGAGTAGTTTGATATATGATTGAAAAGGAAAGGTATTCTTGTTGCCTCTGGTGGTTTTCCTGGTTTAAGTTTTATTGTCTTTATGACATTGTATACTATTTCTAAATGCAGGTTTTACTTGTGCTGGGAGTTTTTGCTTCCTAAATAGCATGGAAAAGCCTATTTGAGCTTTTCTATTACATGTAGTCGTAATATACTGACTTACATACTCTGTAGGAAAATGTGAGGATCTCTGAATTCAAAGATTCTCAGTAATGGAAGGACAGAGGTTTAGTGTGGGGATTTTCTGCAGGGATGATGTCTATTTTCTGAAGATTTAGAATTCTATGATATCTTAACAGAAATACTCCTTAAAATTCTGGAAATTGGCTTACATTTCCCAACTCTGTTGTTGTAATTATACATGAAATTTTTTCAGTCCTGCCAAATTTAAAGAAATACAGAAAGACGTATTTTTTCAGTATGCTTAGATATAGCCCAACTATGTATAAATGTTTGTTCTAGTTTGTAAAGTTGACTATTGGCAAGTGAAAGCTTCTGAAAGCATGTTGTTAGTGTCTAAAGTTCTAGAGAAAAAATATAAATTGGGTTTATTTTTCCTCAGTTTTTCAGTGTTGCTATTTGTGATGACTTTTTTTTTTTTTTTCTAGGTAAGACATTAAACTAGCATCTTGGTTGAAAGAGGGGCTTTGGTAGTAGAATAGAGATGACACCAGAGCTGTTTGGGACTTGGGCTGTGTCTTCTAGTGTTGACCATGAGTAAATCACCCTACTTCTCTGTGCATATGTTTTCTTTGTCTTGCATGCCTTCACAGTAACTCTCCTAAACTAAGGATTGTTTCTTATTGTTAGTATAGTGAAGCTGTGGTGGGACTGCTGGTCGTTATTTGAATGTGCGTAATTAGTAATGATTTGAGTAGCTTAAAGATCCCAGATACTCATAATGTAAAGTCATATATCGGCAAAGAGTTATAATAGAATTCAGAATCTGGCATTACAGATGCGTTATGTGAGCTGAAAGCAATCATGGTAACAGGTAACAGTTTCCACAGTGGAATTAAGTCATCCCCGGTCTACTTGTCCATTTCATCGTCTGGAATTCTGTTTGGAGTCTGCTCTGTGCTTTTGAACTGCTGCCTTGATATGCACATTGGAAAAGCTACTTCACAGTGCAAGCCTATATTAGACAAAATATTTAAAAAAAAAAATGTATGTAAATATTTAGCTTTAGGAGATGAACCTGAAATTGAAGCAGAAAAGCTTGTGATGTTTAAATTTGTGTTTTTAAACATGACTTAACTTTGTTCATATATTTCTTCCAGCAATATCTAGATGTCTCTGTTTTAAATCTTTCTAAATGCAGTTAAAAATGTGATCAGTGTGCAGTGACTGAAGAATTATTGGCATTACTTACTATCATAAGAGCTTCTTACTTTGAGTATGTTGTTGCTTGTTTGTGCTTGTGTTGTTCCACTTTCAGCTAAATGAGAAGGTGTTGTAAGGAACAGTTAATTATTAATGGCTGCTACCGTAATAATAAACACCAGTTTTGTTATTGAAGTATAGAACATTGAACAAAACAAGGTGGAAATACTTTTCTCCTGTTAAAATACTAGGTTTGTCTTTGGGTGTTAAATATGTATAATCATTAAGGAAATGACAAAATTTTGGTTATCTTTGCTTTTATAATAAAGCTTTTTAAAAATTTGTATTGTGATGCAATTACAAAGTTAATATTTGTAGGTGGAACTGATACTAACATCTATTAATGTTGCTTCCTAATGTAAACTCAGGTTGCATTCTGCCTTTGCAGGACTTTGACCATTGAAATTGTGGTCTTTCGTAAGATTCTTGGGAAAATTGTTGGATTAAATGTTATATTTATTTCCACAAATTAAACTAGTGAAACAGACAAAGCTTCCTCATGTTAAAAGTGTAAGAATATCTGGTGATTCTTTCTGCTGCCATGCAGGTTTGCAGCAGAAATTGGAATTTGCTACAATATTAGCATTTATGTGATTTTTCTTTCAACTGATCTTGGGAAGGAAGCAAAAATGTTTGCAAGTGCTTGGTACAAGATTTGTCTAGATCGCTGCAGCTAAATCTTCCACAGAGAAGATTTCACTAAATTTACTTTATGTCAGAGATTAATAGAAGTCTTCCACAGTTGTTCCCTGGGTTTTTATATTAGGCTATAGTCACTGTGACCAGGTGTGAAGATGTCTGCTTTTTTTCTGGCTCCAGATAATTCCCACTCTTAGCCATGCAGTCCAGCCTTGTCAGTTTCTGAAGATCATGCTTTCTGACTGAAAGTTGTAAAGGACAAGAGCTGAACTTGGAAATCAGGAAAAGGCACAAGGGAGAGTAGACTCTGGCTGTCAGGTACAAAGAAGGCTGGAAGGTGGGCTGTCAGGAGAAACCAGGACTTGAAATAAGGAGATGGCATAAAAGGAGAGGGTAGCAGAGGTCACTGGCAGTACGAAGCTGGGTATGCTACAAGATGTCTGTGCTGGGAGATGCAAATGGAGACCTGTGTGTTTGGGGAAAAAGGGCTGAGAAAGGTGTGGGTGAGACCTGGCTGTGGGCCATACAACAAAGAGTTGGGGGCAGAGGAGAATGGAAGAGAAATCCAGAGAGGAGAGACTAGACCTGAATTTATGTGGATACAGGAAATACATGCAAGCTTCCCATCTGTGCAGAGGAAAAGCAACGTGCAGTTGTTGTATCCATTTTAATACATTAGTGCAATGCTTTGAATTACATTTATATTAACATTGTAAATCCAGCACATGTTGGGTTTTGAATTATGATAATGCTTCTTTTTTTAATAAAACCTGGTTGTTCATAATAGTGATTGCGTGCTAAATTTTGTAAATTACCATCACTAACCTTTGTAGAATTTTGGAAATGCTCAGCAGGTGCTTGCTGGGTTTTATTGCAGATTACCAGGATATCACTAGAATGTAATACATCACAAAGTAGAAATTTGAATCAGGCTTATGGAAAATGGCCATCTGCTGATAACTGAAATGAGATACTGTTTTAAAAATAGGCCATTTATTAATTTTAAAATGTAAGGATATTTCAGTGTTTTCTAGAATCATAACAGCACCTCTGGTTTCTGATCTGCCAGAGAAACTTTTTGAAACATTTCCAAAAGACTAAATTATTTAGTTGCAGTGACGGAATTCTAACTGTCAACACAGAACTATGATACATGGTTGTCATGACAGAGAAATATAAGAACATTACTGTGCTATGTTACTAAGTCCAAAATTCAGTCATTGACAACTCATGCCCCTCTGAACCATGTTTATAGAGGTTTGGATGGAGCTGGTGCTACCACAAAGCAGCACAGGTGTGTATCTTGCAGAATGTTATCATTTGCCTGCAAAGCCATTATGTTATCTGACCTTCATCTACAAGAGCTTGAGAGAACCCTACCCCAGACTGTTCTCATTTGCTATTAAGAGTTATCCTTCAGAGTGCTGAATGAATCTAGTTTGATAATTTTCTGTACTTAACATCCTATCTAAATTGCACAGGTTGCTTAAACTGTTGCTAGGTATTAAGTAGCAGAATCTAGCTTCTTGTTAACTGTAGCTGGGGATATTACCATTCTTCAAGTCAGCTGTAGCATGTCAGCTATATCATTCTTTCTTGGACTGCCCAGTCTAGTGTGCTTGAGATGGGTTTTGCACCACATACAGAAAACAGTGGTTATTGTCATCTGCAGAAAAGACCAGGTACCCACTAAAGAATGGTGTGCTGAGGACCATCCTTTGCTGTCACTAAATCTGCATGAGGTAAGTTCATTTTTCTGCCCCTTCATCTCTTTTCCCCTGTTGCTTTCATGGCCTAGTACAGCATAATTTTTGCAAGTTACTGATCCCGCTATTGTCTGATTTACTGACTATGGTTGTTCTTTTTATTTAAACTAATTTGCACACATACTTAGTTCTTTGTATTTAAATTCATGGTGGTCTACCTGTTCATCAGTTCGTTCTTTATATATGGTAATCTGATTCCCATAGGAACAAATTATTCTCTCATGATGCTTGATATACTAGAAGTCAGTGTTCTGATATGTATAACTAACCTGGTGGAAGGTCTGACCCATGCTAACAAAGCATGCAGTTTATTTCAATGAAATCAGTAAATAAATTAAATCTTTGAGGGAAGATTTATCTCTGCCTGTAGCATGATGTGTTAGTTAACTGCTGTGGACTATACCAGTATTATAGCAATATTAAGGTAACTGTTTTACATGAAGGAAAGGGAATGTTGCAGTTTTTCTAATGATGCTTTTCTTCTGTCTTATGAGATGCTGGTTTTAAGAATGGATGTAGTCTCTTTATTTCTTCTTCTCGTTGATGGATATCTTCCCTGTGGTGCAAAGAAAAAAAATGTATTGATTCATAATAGTCAAGCCAAGCCATGATGGCATGGAGATCTTTAGATCTTTATTAATACAGTTACTCTGTGAGAGATCTCTGCAAAACACAGAACTTTTTTTTCATGCTTTTTCAAACATACAGATTCTGTCTTGCATCCTGCAGGGTTGAACACCTGTGAACACAATTACCTTTCTTTGTGAAACTCCATGGAGTTGAATTTCAATACCTACCCCTTCTGCAGTGGAAATAAATATGCTAATTGCTTCTAATGAAAGGATGTTTTCTTCCTTTCAGTGAGAATTTCTTTAACTTCCTACATTTCTGTATTGTGTGTTATGCTGAATTTCTTTTTATGTCTTAGTTAAACAGTTTTAAACCTAATAATTTATGCCAGTGAGGTATAGGTAAGTGTCGTATCTCATTCAGATTGTAACACAATATTCTCAGTAATGAGATTTTAGTTTCCGTTATAGAATCACGGAATGGTTGAGGCTGGCAGAGACCTCTGAAAGTCATCTGGTCCAACCCCCATGCTCAGGCAGGGGTCACTTAGAGCCAGTTGCAAAAGACCATGGCCAGATGTTTTTTGCATATCTCCAAGGATGGGAGACTCCACCACCTGTGCCAGTGCTTGGTCACCCTTACAGGGTAAGTGTGTTTCCTGATGTTCAGAGGGAACCTCCTGTGTTTCAGTGTGTGCCCATTGCCTCTGGTCCTGTCACCAGTCACCACTCACATTGATGAGATCTCCTTGAGCCTTCTCCTCTCCAGGATGAACAGTCCCAGCTCTCTCAGCCTTTCCTTATGTGAGAGGTGTTCCAGTCCCTTCATTATCTTGGTGGCCCTCTATGGGACTCTGTCCATTGTGTCCATGTCTGTCTTGTACTGGGTAGCCCCGAACTGGACACTCCAGGTGTGGCCTCACCAGTCCTGAGTAGAATGAAAGGATCACGTCTCTTCAACCTTTTGGCAATACTTTGTCTATTGCAGTTCAGAATACCTGTGGCCTTCTTTGCATCAAAAGCATGTTGCTGGCTCATGTTCAACTTGGTGTCCACTAGGACCCCCAGGACCTTTTCTGGAAGACTGTTTTCCAGCTGTGTGGCCCCCAGCATGTACAGATACCTGGAGTTGTTCCTCCCCAGATGTTGGACTTTGCATTTCTTCTTGTTGAAGTTCATAAGGTTCCTGTTGGCTCGTTTCTCCAGACTGTCCAGGTCCCTCTGGATGGCAGCATGACCCTCTGATGTATCAGCCCCTCCTCCCAGTTTGGTGTCATTGCAAACTTGCTGAGGGTGCACTCTGCCCCCATCATCCAAATCATTAATGAAGGTATGAAACAGTATTGGACCCAGTAATGACCCATGAGGTAACTGCTAGCTACTGTCCTTGAACCAGACTTTGTTTTACTGATAACCACTCTCTGGGCCTGGCCATTCAGCTGTTTTTCAGTCCACCACGCTGTTTGCTCATCCAGCCCACACATCAGCAGCTTCTCTAGGAGGATCTCATGAGTGACACTGTCAGAGGCATTCCTGAAATGTTTCATTTCATTCTGCAGGACGATATGATTAGGATCTAGTAGATTTTGCATGGTTCTGCTTTAAAAAAAAAAAACCAACAAAAATAAATGGCAAACGTCTACAAAGGATGGCCTATACTGCTTTTAAAAAAAAGAGGAAAACCTTTCCACTATTCCTCTTTGTGCCCTTCCTGCTAATTTTTAGAATAAGTTACAGTGGCTTTTCATGGAATAAGTTTTCCTTCCAAAAGAACAAAAGGAGAATTTTGCAGTTTTAGTTCTTACCAGATGTTGACATTATGTATGTTCTATCACATGTATTGCTGCCTTCATAAGGGTCTGAAAAAGCAGTACAATAGAAATCACAGTAGGAAAGTTTAAATTTAGATTTTGTTTTTGAAATGCAGTAATGTGGGAGTTTCTAGTGATAATGAGTTTGCTTGTTAATCCAGAATCCATCTCAGTTTGTTCACCTAAATCAGCTTTGAAATTAAACTTCCATTTCAAAGACATAGTTGTAGTAAATTCAGTCTAAGAAAAATTTGAATTCCTGATGTGAGTATAGGTGTCCTAGTTTAGTACTGCATGATACCAAGTACACTTGAGATGGCAGATCCATCTGGCCTATGTATGTGTTACTTTCAGCAACCAATGCAACACCATTTCTGAGGAGCAGGAAATCTTACAGTCATCAAAATCCATAGATACTCTGGTTAATTCACAGTTTATAAGCACAGCTTCTAATGAATTAAAGTTAAAAATCAGTAATCCCTTTCTCCCTCCCCATGGAATTGCCTGTCTCTTTAACACCACTCTTCTGTCACAGCTACACAAACACTCACTTTGGTACTTGGCATAGTGGAGATGGAAGTACTCTACAGTGTGGGAAAAGCAGACAACAGGAGTTAGCATCCATTGGGAGAGAGAGGAGGAGGAAGTGGGAAGTTGCCTAGAGGAAATGAACTTCAAACTTACCGTAAGAAGTGAGTTTCTTATTTGTGAACATTTTCCATTACTGCTGATTCGTGACTTCAGAGGGGTTTCAGGGCATCATTCTGACAACTGAGTTAGTGTTCATTTTATAAATCTAAGAGCAGAGATTTTTTTTCCCTACCTCTTGACTCTTTAAACTCAATCTGTGCTCTTATATTCATGTGGTCTCTTTCTTCTTCATGCGTCATCAGCAGAGCTTAATGGCTTTTAGTGTGAAAAAAATTGCAAACAGACAAACGAGCAATATTTAAGTTGCTGCAGAACAACACAGTATCTATAGAAAAATATGCTATATATATCAGAAGTTATGATACTGTAAAATATTTAAATTTTTAAAAATATTCCCTAGTTATAAGAAATGAGATAAAGACATAAGAAGACACTCAGGAATTCTAGAGCTGTTTTTGAAGGGGTTTTTTAGCTATTTTGTACAATCTGTGGATTTCCCCTTCCTTTCTTCTACAGCTGAAAATACATGTTCAAAAACAGGTTTGCCACTGGGTTACTGAGAAATTAAAATTATTGACTTAAGTGATCTTTTGGAGTCAATGAAGTAATTCACAGTCCAAATATAGTTCTGTTTTTCAGTATTTTCGAGATTCCTCATCTAGATTCTAGATTTCCCATCCAGCTGGACTATGTCTAAAGCTGAACTTTTTATTTGGCTGAACAGGAATTGTGAACAGTTGGTAACCTTAAATTATCTATTATCTGACTTATCCTGTGACTGTTAAAGGACCAAGTTGCCAAGATTTAGTGGGTATTATTTAGGCCAAAGTGTAATACCCTGTCTTTTGTACAGAAAAAAAAATAAATAGAACAACTGATAGAGTAAGCTTTGTGTTAAATTTGAAATGCCAATAATATACAATACCATCACAATGACAGTGATGCTTTGTACTTCATAATGCATTTCATTTGAGGAGCTGAAATAAACTGTACACCATTACTGATACAATTCTGTCATTGTATGTAAGTATGAGATCTTACATTCAGTTTGTTAATTATGTTACATGCTTTATCAGAAATCTTATTAGTCAAACTGATAACTCACTTCCAGTTGCCTGACTTGGTCTTCCAGAGAGGAATGTGTCTTATTGGGGCATGGTTATGAAATTACACTTAGAAAACATTTTATAGAAAAGGTTTTTAGAGGATTTTAATGATAGGCTGAGTAGGGACAGTTTTACTTCTCAAGAATGACAGTGTTGCAGCTTTTAAGCAGATTTTATGGCATTGCTTGAAGAGATACTGTGATTTAGTAATACTGAGAGAACAGATTAAAAAGAAGGTGACCATGACACACAGGGTTTTTAAACCATGGCATCTCCTATTTCTATATTTAAAGATAAATTGTTAGCAAAACTGTTGGCTGTCCTTTTTCTCCTAGCTCATAATAGTTGTATTTAGAGCCTGGAGGTTCAGTCAGCAGATGTTTATAGAATTTTATAGTTTGCCCCTGGGTAGGCTTTTCTGCCTCTCGGTTTTCTGTGTCCACAGTTCAATCACTTCTTTCTTAGAACTTTACTAAATGCCATGTGTGTTCTCAGCTTTCATTTGCCCTTTCTTTCAGCCCTCTTGCAGTTCCTAATTTATTGTTGCTGCCTTTGATTTCTTTGCTTTTTACATACGCCTATCTCCCTCTTCCCTCTCTCTCTGTATTTATGTTACAGTCCAAGATTGCGCACAGTCCTCTGCAGGTCTCACAGCCTTCAGTAAAGGAAGAAGGAAACCTGCCTCTTCAAGTGTTGACTGTATGATACTGCATCTGCTTGGAGAAAAGGGCTGATTATGTTGGCACAATGGCATGTTTCTGCCCTGTGATTAATTAGCATGATATTGTAGCAAATGAATAGTCATAATTAAACCAGTGCAATAACTAAATACAATGAGCAGTATTGTGAAGGCTAGCACAGACATGCGCAGGGTGATCCTAGGTAGTGCTAGTCCGACCATAATGCAGTGCTGTGCTTTGACAAAAAACCACTCCTAGTTGTGTACCCATAGATTCAGAGTTCCTGAGGATTACACACTACTTAAAATCCTAATGATAAAAGTAAAATTTCTGGAGAATTTATGGTTAAGTGTTTTGCCTTAAGAGTTGATTTTTTGCTGCAGAGTACTCTGAAAAGTCAAGCTTCCTTGGCAGATTTTGACATTGTGAGGAGTGATTTTCTTGGAGAACTCACAACTGCTGATGGCCAGGTTGAGTTGAAATTCCAGTGTGTCAGGTTACTGTTTTGCAAATAGCTGTTTCTTTAGATATTATGTTGGATTACTACTCTGCTGACCGTAAGTGATAATAGATCATAAGAGTATACCTTACCTTTTCCCTGGGAGCCCTCCTACAACCTCCTGAAATATCCTCTTCTTCAGTATCTTTTTCTTGCTGTAGCATTTGAGAATTCTCTGAATGTAATTAGTCCTGGTGATTCTGAGCTAGATTCCCAACAGGAATTGGCAAATGTCATATGTGTTGTAGTTCTTTAGCCCCAGTGCCACTACTGTTTCTTCTCCTTGCCTACAGGCAGAGTTTTATGGCAGTTTAAAAAGAGAAAACAAAATATTTTAAGCAGATAAGGAAACATAACTGAATGTTTTGATGTTACTCTACCAAATGCTCTTGTTTCCTTATAAAACAATAAATGGCTTTGAAGCTTAATTTATTTCTGTTAAATCCAGTGGTCTACTAACTTCTCTTTGGCCTTCTAATAGAAATTGTGAAAAACAATTGATCTAGAAAACAGAGACCTTTGTGACCAGAGTGAAGTCATGGACATTTTAGCATTACTGTACTCAACAGTAGTACTAACACAAGTGTTTTGCTTCAGTTGCATTTCATGCATAAAATTTTATATGCAGAAAGATGAAGACCATGCAACCTCCTAATTAGCAAATCTAATAAGTGGCACACTATAGTTATGCGCCAAGTACATCGATTATGATTATGAAGTCATTGCAATATAATAATGTAGTTCATCAAGATAAATCAAAATCTTCCTCATTAGTGAAAATTTGTATAAGCCACACAAAAACATTGCTTGTCATTGGGCTGAAATAAAAAGAATGTTGAACTAAAAAGAGAATGCGAAGGACAGAGACCACAGTTCTTTCATAGGTCTTGTTCCAAGAAATATTTTTTGCAAGACTGGTGACATGTTCAAATTTTAATTGAACATATCCATTTATAATTTGGCAAACATAAAAATAATACCCTTATTTTTTTTTTCACTTTTTTTGGTGCCAGTTTTTATCAAAGTACTTCAAAAAGTGAAGTCCTAAAGCACGTGAAAGCTGCAGTTTCTATAGTACTTCTGAGAGGGTTCTGTTTGGCTTAGTAGATAGAATACTTCTAAGACTGGGTGACATGAAAAAAGTAATTAATTGATGTTGTTGCTTGATCAATAGTTGCTTGCAAAAAATACTGATTGTTTTAATAGTAGACTAATAAAGACTGCATGATTTTATGTTACTTGAGGATTTACAATCATTTTTCCATGGAACAATTTTATCTTTCCTCCTTTATTTCTCACTTTCATTTGAATTCTTAAACTCTTCCTGGATTTATATTGCTATGTTTGAAAGGGAAGTTATTTCCTGTATATCAGAACCTTACTCTTAAACCATGGTTTTGTTTTCTTTTTTTTTTTTTTTTTACCAAACAAGGCAGTGCTAATATTAGCATTTTTAAGCTCTCTGTCATACTAACATAACATACAAAGTAAGTGATAAGAGCCACCAGGACAATAGGACTCACAGTGTCCTCTGGTTTACTGGTAAATACCATGCACTTACAATGCTGTCATTGCAGCTAGGAACCCTAACAGGCAATGACTGAATTTTAGTATTGCACTGTACGTTCAGTTGGGTCCTAGACTGCAGTTCAGCAATACTGTAAATTTAACTTCAAAATATTGTTGTTCAAGATATTTTGACGTGTTTATTTTTTACCAGCATGTTTCATACCAGATCAGGTAATGCCTGAACTACCTTACTTTTATGCCTGTGTTGTCTGTGCTCCAGTAGTCAGTATAAAGGTACACGCTGGTATAAATACTGTTATCATTCCTTCTGGATTATTCGTTGGAAATACAGACATGTGACCTCGCCCGATCCAGATGGAATTTGTTCTACTAGGAGTCTGGTGGTGTTGAGGTACAGGTTTAATAATTGTGGTACCACATTCTAAGCAGTAGCTTCCAGACATCCATGAAATACAGTGATGGGGAGGGGTATAGAGATGCTTGAGCTCTGTACTACGCTTCCAGCACTGCATTGCTCTAAGGGCAAAGTATGGAAGGAGATGAAACTCAGAGTAGAATGAGCTTTTCCTACAGATAATCTGAAAAAGTTTTGCTATTTTTTTACAGAAGACTGAAGGATAGAGCTAGATGCTGAAGGCAAGCTTCAGAGAGGAGTAATAATAAATGACAGTAATTTTTTTTAGATATTGGGAGTCAATGTGGTTTTTTTAACATAGTAAAACATTAAAAAAACCTAACATTTGAGGAAATAACTAATCTTGCAAATATATATGCAAAGATATTTACTGAGGTAGGCCGACATATGTTCTTAATGAGTTTTTATATGAAAACTGAAGTTGTGAAATTAATTCCTATTTTTAATAAAAAGCTCAGTGCAGATTTTAGTACAGCAGTTGCCAGGTGTTATGTGGCTGAATGAGAACTGGACTAGTGTCATGTGATTCTACTGAAAAATTTCTGAGTGTTGGGAAATATTGTACAGGGGTTTTTTAACTGTTCCAGAAAATAGATGCTTATAATTTGGAAAAAAAAATCATTTAAAAAATGGTCCCATTTCCCACTTCATTAAAGCTCGTGAACTGATTGGGCAATGGGTGGATTCCATACACAAAGAAAAAAAAATACTTTAAATTCCTTCAGGAAAAGGCAAGCCAATATATTGAAGCTGAACACAAGTAAAAGATAAAAGTGATTTCTTTTTGGGTCCCAAATAAAAAAGTATATGATCTATTACAAAGATTTATGCTGGGGTAGCTGCAGAATGTGAGCAACAACACATGAGAATTTAATATTCTTGAGCCTTCTAAAGCTGCAATCCAGTCAACTGTTTTTTATGACATATAGCTGTCTTTAAGCCCAGAAGGCAATTAAGCACCATGCAGCCGTTCACTCACCCCTTTCCCCCCAGCGCTGGGAAGGAGAAAATGAATCAAAAGGCTCAGGGAATGGTGGTAAGGACAGGGAGGGATCACTCACCCATTATGGTCACAGGCAAAACACGAGCTCATTTTCCTATAAAACACCTCCCACCACCCCTCCCTTCTTTCCCCACTCAGTTTTGTTCCCAATGTCTCTACCTCCTTCTCCAGCAGCACATGGGCAGGGGATGTGGGTGCAGTCAGTCCATGGCTTCTTCCTCCAAGGTGGGGGGGGAAACACTCCTCGGTGTTTCCTCCACAAACTCTCTCTGCTGTAACTCCTCCCCACGGGATGCATTCTTCTCGAGATGCTCCAGTGCGGGTCACCTCCACGTATTGCATCCTCCCATCACTGAACTACAACAGCGGGGGCTGCTCCTTCCCACAGAGCCCCGGGGGTCCTCCACAGGCTGCAGGTGAATCTCTGCTCCTCTGGTGACCTCTGTGGGTGGCAGGGGGGCAGCCCTGCTGTCTCACCACAGGGTACAGGGGAGCTCTCTGCTCAGGTGCACCTCCCCCCCTTCCTCCTCCTTCCTTCCACAGACCTCGGTGTTCCCATATGTGTCCTTCTCATAACTTGTCTTCGGAGTCCTCCCTCCCACTCTCAGGTTCCCCTTCTTCAATATGTTATCACAGAGGCATAGCTAATTGGCCTGGCCTGGATGCAAAGTCAGGTCTGACTTGGAGGCAGGGGAGCTTTGAGAAGCTTGTCATAGGGGCCACCCCTGTAATCCCCTCCCTCACTACCAAAAGCCTCACCACGCAAACCCAGCACAATAGCTTTCAAGAATTACAGCAGGATTATTTGGACCTTTTTTAATGTGTAGATTCTTGGTATGAATTCCAGTCGAGGTGGAGCAGAAAGCCATTAGAGACAGCAGATATTCCAAACGGCTAACTGTTTGTAAAAGGAAGAGTGGTAAGAGCATATAGTGTATTTGTCCCAGGGCAAGGGGAGACTTGGTGATCCCTCCCTTCCCATGCTTAATTTAATCAGAAGAAATTAATTTGTGTCTGTTTATCTACCTTTACAGGGTTGTTCTGAGCATTAGTTATCATTTGTACAGTGTTTTTAGAACACAAAATACTGTATATCTACAATATATTACTTACACCTTTAAAACATCACTTGTATTGGAAAAAAGATGGCTGTTTTTTATTTAAATTAGAAGAAGGTCCTCTGTATGAAAACTATTTGCTGATGGAAAGAACCAGTAATTGCGTGGAATTTAAAAAAAAAAAAAAAAAAAAGGTAAATTATTTGCAGAATCATGTTTTGGGAAATGAGGTTCACACATTCTGCTCTGTAAGTATCAGGATTTTATTTTTATCTTATTTGCACAATTGATTTGAACCTTGAGTCTCGCCATTTGTTTCTCATACACTGTTGGTCAGTAATATTCTAGCTTTGTCCCTACCTTGTTGTAGTCTCAATAGACTGCTGTACTACCTTTTTTGGCTCTTGAAATATTTTATTTTAGGGTTTATCAGCCTCTCTAAAATATTTCTTCACCTGGCTCCTCCCACCTCATGTTTTGAATATGTGAGAAATCCGGATTTTTTGAGCAATGCTATTTACTTTTTCTGTTGCTGTTGTACTGATATGTTTTCCTTTGTTAACAGTGTGATATTAAATACAGTTTTTTGCATGTTTTTCTTCATGCTTTCCTGTTTCTTTGAGCCCTGCTTTCTCTAGAAGCATTGCAGAGAAGAGGATGTTGTTACCCCAAAGGATTACTTGATTTATATATATAATTTAAAATCTGATGATCTCAAAGTCTGTTTCTTTATGTCAAAATACTGGTCTTCGTTAGACTGAGTGCACTAGAGAACATGTCTGAGAGGCATGTCTGAAGTCTTACAGCCACCATGAAAGTAGGTAGGGTTAATTTTTTTAAAAAACACCTCTGCTTTTTACCAGTTCTCATCCTGATTAGTTTTTGGTCCTTTTTGAAGACTGATCATTTGACCTATTAATTGAATATGCTGTTTTACTGTGGTAGTAGTACTAATCTAAAAGCTATTACTTGGGCAGCTGTCTGAAGGGTTCTGGTATTTTGAAAACCTTCTCTGCTATGAATCATAGAGCAGACTTGGCTGTTACTGAAAATCCAGACTGCCCAGTGTTCCAAAGTAATGTTCTGTCTGACATCTTCTGAACAGGGCATAACTATCAACAAAGCAAGAGACATGGTAGTAATTAGACCAGTCCTTATCTCTGCTCAGATATGTAGCTTACAATAAAGGATATGGGAGATAAATGTACTCATATTAATGCATCAGTTTATGCAGCATGTCTTTAAAGCAGGTGGCGGTACAGGACAGTTTTCACTCCCATAGTAGATTTTAGCAGATTATAGATTTTCTTTTTAAAGAATTAGCTCTTTCATAAACTCAGTGTTTCCATGTTTGTCTCAGATTTAAATTAAATTGTTTGATAATAGTGTACTCCTGTGGCTTTGGCTGACGTTCTTAGGATGAGAGTCTAACATCTCTCCTTGGCACTTGGTTCTCTTGAAAAGTTTGTTACATTAATGCCTGTTTAATCTCAAATCATTTAAGAATTTATTTTGCATTGACTTTTGTCCAGGTTTTATCTGTGCCTCGTGGTTGCATCATGTTTTCTTGACTACCGCAAGTTCACTGTCTTGATAAAAGCAAAGATTTAAGAATAACAAAAGGGCTTAACACAGGAATAAATCATTCTTTAACAGGCAGTGGTTGGTCTTGAGGGAGATGAAAACTGTGGATGAAATAAGAATGGCAAGCTCATTTCATAAAAACTATCCTGGTATAATCAGCATGGCTTTCAGGGGCCAGGGGTCTGTGCCAGTCATGAGGACTCATAATTTGCAAAAAACATGTCTTTTTGGTCTTACTGACTGTATCTTATAAGAGCCACAATTACACAATGCAATTAATAATCAAGGGAGTGTAGGTTTATGGTATATAGTCAAAGTAATTTTTTTTTAATTGCTGGAACTTTATCTTGTGTGCTTTGAGTAAGTGTAGTAATAAATGCTTAATTTAAAGGGATGCTGTCAATTTGAATCATACTCCTTTTAATTTAATTTTTTAGTTGAGAGGAGCCTCAGGGATTATGCCAGTTCTGTTGCCAGCATTGTGATTTCATGGCCAGTCTGCTTTTTGCTTTTGTCAACGTGCTTTTCTTTCCAGCAGACAGTAAGAAAACTACTAGTATATAGTATAAGCTTTATAAAATATGCAAAATGTAGAATAGTGTTAACTATTGTCCTCATCTTGATAGATGGGGTGTCTGAGGTCAGATATTTCAGACATATTTCAGACTCCCGTGCCCTTTGTTTTAAAGAGCAGTATACTGCCACTGACTGCATTGAGATCAGGAGCAAACTTTGCAGAATGGAACAAACTTTCAGTTGTATTTTCTGAATATCAGTACAGCAGCAGATAATGATGCCATGACAAATTCATGGAACAAAAGTAACCTTTAGAAATATATCTGGTATGATCCACTTTAAATGTGTCTTTTTAAAAAATCCTAGAAACAATCTTTGGATTTTTTCAAGAAAGAAGTCTTTATATGTGTTTCTCTGTCAGTACATTTGTAAATACTTTCAGGTAAGACGTTAAACAGTACTTTCTTGTATTGTTTAATTATTGTATCGATTAAATCTTGAAATATTTCTAGTAACAGTGTATTATGTTGGTATTGCTTGCTATGAACTTGGGTCTTGAGAAGTACCCATTCCTTTCCTCTTCTAAGTGCCTATTTGATGAGCTGTTTTAACAATAAATTTCTGGTAATCAGTGGTATCATGGTGATTTAGTCTGACAGAGATGGCAGCTAAACCCTTTCTCCCAATTCAGAGGAATCATAGCATCCATTTCTATATGTTGGTCACAGTTTGCATTTTGCTTTGAGGCTCCATAAGCTGTTCCACAGACATTTATAACCACACACAAGTAAAATGTTCCGTTCTCTGAGATTTTTGAAGTTTTGGTGAGACTGTATAAATTTATTTTAATGCATTCAGGGTTGTAATAGATAAACATGAAGTGAAAATGTCATATTTATGCATCCCATTTTTTTCACTAGTAGACTAATGTGAGACTTCAAGGGCATGGTATTGTGCCAAGTATTGCCAGCACTTGCTGAAGTTCAAGTTTAGCAAAAAAATTGATGTTTTGGTCAATCCACTGTCTCCTGCCTACTGTACTGAAATGAGTATGTGCTAATACCACTTCAGTGTAAAACCTATCGATGGGCTTTGAGCCCAGATAAACATGAGATCATATGTGAGACACCATGATTTGTAAGGAAGTCACTGAGGTTTTGGCAGTGTCTTCTGCTGATACTGTTCTAAGAATTGCAAAAAGGACAGCTGGGAAGTGGTAACTTTTTTAATGGCTTACATGACATCTTGTCTGGGTGCTGTGAAACAGTCAGATCCAGGCAGCAACACTGTACTGGCCTCGACCTTGCCGGACCCAAGCAGGGTTGGATATACAAACACAATACCCGCAAACATGATCAAAGGCTTTTATTACCTTGGCATCCCAGCGGGGGTTCCCCGGGGGTTCCCCAACAAGTACCCCATCAAGGTAAACAGCAACCCAGGAGGTCCAAGGCACTGCGGAGCGACAGTCTGTGGTGAGGAACAATGGGCGTAAGCTTATGAATTTTTTATGTAAAAATACACATGTACAATAAATTCAGGTGTTGTGATGTCTAGTGAATAGCCTTGCAGGTAGACACATATGGGGAAACCCAGCCAAGGACAACATAAGCAACAACATGTTACAATGTGAAATAGACATCTATACTGCCTTAACAAAGCATACAGGGATTTATTATAAAGAATCTGGGAAGTAGCTGTACCTCCCTCCATTGCCGAGCTCCTCACCATTTTTCCTCGCATAACCATACAGAAACCAAGTTCACTGCTCTTCAGTTGTGTTGCTCACAACTGTGCAGATGCCATACTGAGGGACTGCATGCTCTGTTCATATGCACAGTTGTAGGGATACCGTGGTTAGTGACACAAGCGAAGCACTCTGAGGTAAAGTTTTGTAGCTGTTACTCTTGTTATAAGAGGCTTAATTCTGGTAGGCATGCATGCTTTTCTTGTGTCTTGTCTATGTCAGTGGGTTTGCTGACTTTCTGAATGGATGTGTCACTCATATCTGAACAATTATTGTTTTCTTGTCCATTTAACTGCAACTAGGTTGAAGTTTTGTCAGCTCAGTTAGGATAGCTAGAAGTAGCTTTTTACTGTTGGCTAAGGTAGGTGTGCTATCAAAATGCCCAGAGTGTATACCTGATGTGGAACTCCCATTTATTTCCTCTACCTGAATGAGGAATGTAAAATTATGCTCTAACTATACTTTACTTGAGAGTGCAGAAAAATAAATGGATACCACAGGAGGCACCCCCTCAAAGCAGCATCAATCAGTTTCTGCAAATAATAACCTCCTCCCCCCCCTGCTTTTCCCCTTACATGTAAGATGTGCCAGATTTTCTGGAAATATTTTCCTGGAAATTCGATATTCTGTGAAAGCTTAGTCTGTGCCAAATGCAGATCTCTTTTGCTCTTTGAAGTTCTATGTTTACAGTACCTCTCAGCACCTATACAAGTATGTGAAGGAAGCTTGAGAATATGTTTGAGGAGACTAGTTAGAAACAGGCTGTTGAAGTAGCAAAGGCCTAGGTGCCTTTTACCCCTCTTCTTGTACATATTGGCATGCTCAGCACCTTAACATGAAGACAAAAAACTTACTTAAATGAAGAATTAAGTAGACACCTTAGGGAGCATTATGCAAAATGCCTTACAAACGCAAACTGAGTGTGCTTAAAATAAAAGCTGTTTAGTGAAACTATGAATTGACACCATAGGTACTGATATGACTGTTGTAACTCTTAGTATCCCCAAACTATTGGCTACTTTTTGCAGATAACTTCTTGTCACTTGTTTTAGAATTCATCTCACATCACCTGGCAGGTATTTTTATATTACAGTTTCCACATATCAGAATACAAACTTTTCTTGTTTACTTGAATTGTTATTTTTCCAGCCAGCCTCTGTTGATAGCAGAAGAAAGACCAGTGAAGTGTTACCAATGCTTTACTATTTTGTGACACCCTTTGTACCACACTCCATGCACCATAAAGATCCCTGTGCAATACCAAGCAGAGACTCTGTGAATGAGGCGGCACGTCAGACCAGACAGCATGAGTCATGGAGTTTGTGGCCTTACTCTGGAGAGTAAAACCCTCTTAGATCCTTCTCTGCAGAGCTAAGTGTTGACAGGAAGTGTCATGATTTCAAATGTGCTTAGTGCATTGATGCAAGCAATCTCTTTTACAGATTGAAGTCCTCAAACTCGTCTCTGGGGTGTCTCAACCAGGTGGATTTCCTGCCTGTGTGTTAACTTAATGGATCTTTTATTGTGCCATGTTAACCTTGCCACCAGAAATGTCTCAAATCTATTTAAATAAAATAAAAAGGAAATCCATTATCTAACTCACATTATTAAATAAAATACTGGTAATAGAGCTTACAAAATTATTGTGGAGAAATAATTTCTAAAGCATATAAAACCATCTGCTTTAACTAAGCTGTTTCCTACATAGCATAACTTTATTATACCAACGCTTAATAAATAATAATGTTGTTTTCTTTTTTTTAAAAAAAACCCCAAACATAACAATGGCCTCACTGTTTTACATTCTATTCTAACAGAAAAAGTTAAGTCTGTAGCTTTTATTTACTTACTTTTTACGTTCAGACATTCCCTTTGCAAGCATGCAACATATTTGAAAATAAGTTCTTCTAGACTCCAACGGACTTACTTCAGACTACTCTGATGTGGTTATAACATCTGCCGGTCAGACACGGGATGCTTATTGCACTAAACTAATCCCTGTCTACAGCCGATTCCTGAAGCTTAGAAGTTAATGGCATGAACAACTTAATTCTTTTCAGAGTAGTGTTAATTTTTTTGCTTTATGAAAGTAGCAGGAGGGTCGAGTAGTTAATTCCATTGATACACTGAGAGTGTCTTTGGAGTAGCAGCCTGCTCTATTAACATTATCCTGTAGCTTCCTCTTTCTCGAAAAAAAAAAATATTTTGGGGAAAAAAAACCCACAAAACTGTGGGGACTGTTTTTCCCTTATGTGTTTTGCCACAAACTCCTTGTGAAGTCATGAGATGTTCTGATGGCTTCCAGTCATCTTGGAAATACCCTCACAGGAGTTATATGCTCCTTGTACCCTTTGAGTATCCTGTCCAATAAAAAAAGTCCTAGAATCCCTGAATTTTGGGCAATTCTCTGGGTCATTTTTTCCTTAAATTAACTTTTCAACATTTCCATTTATTATGGAGACTCATATGTACATCTAATTATTTATTCTTGAATATCAATTTCCAGCTGCCCTGTTTACTTGACATACAAATTTCAGTAAAAACATTGCTGTCCCAAAATCTGGGTTCTTTTACCTGGTGTGCAATGAATTGAAAAACACACAGAGTCAAGATACTTGTTTAATCCATATCTGCACAAAAATGGGTGCTACGTGGTAATTCCACAAAGCTAACACACCACACAAAGGCAGGCAACACATTTATACACCAGACTGCACGAATACACATTTACTGTAATGACTGCTGGGTAGTTTCTTATGGCTTTGTTTCCTACAGGTTAACAACATGCCTCGTCTTGATTTAAAGTCACGATATCCTCTTTATTAACTGTGCACGTTCAGTGAGAAAGGAGTGTTTCTTGGTGGGGGGAGGGGGTGTGTTTCCTACTCGAGGGCTTGTTAATGAGGAAAGCTCACTCACAGTTTGAGTAGTTCTCTCCTTGGTTCAATTAGCAGCTTTTGTTGCTGTGTGTTTATCTTGGTATTTCCCTGCTTGATGGTTTTATGGTGTCGTCCCTTCTGCTTATCTCGGTATTTCCTTGCTTTAATTACAGTGTTACTTCTTCAGTGTTGCTCTGTCAGCTTTACCAGTTGCTTTATCAATTCCTGGCATTCTTTCACAACCCTCCTTTGGTCATTTTATTAATTAAGATGTAACAAGATCACTCAAAAAAGTGTACACTTCAATAGTTGCTGGCCTGTGATAATATTAAGTTCTGGAATTATACAATGCATTGTACATAGGGACTGCATCTTTATTTTCCTCTCTCTTAAGGAGTTCATAACATAATAAGGCAACAGTGCAAGAGAATTACATGCTAAAAATAGTACTGTCAACTCATTTATCCATTTGGCATTTTAGTTTTAAAACAAATATTAGGAATTATTGCCTGACTTGGGAGGGAGTTAAAGTTGCACATTTGTATCCCTAAAATTACTTATTTATGTTTAGAATTTGTTTAAGTAAGTTTAATCATAATATCTATTTCTGCAGCTATTAATATATATTTTGTTCTCATATAAACCCTAAGAATTACCTATTTTGCAAATAGTGAAACTGTGCTATAATGTGTCAGTTATGAAATTATTCCTATTCTTCTGATTTTTGCTACTCTGAAGTTAAACACTGATGCCAGTGATATGCCATTGCCCAGTTCTCACCACAGCATTGCCACTGATTTTGTAAATAGTTTTAGTCAAGTTGCTTAATTTCTACTTCTGAATTGCCTCTTTTTTCATGGTCACAGTATTCTTTTCGAGTTGGTATTTTTCTGGAGATGCCTAGCTTTTACATTTATGTTTAAGTGCAAGCATCCAGATATGATTTTTAAAAAACCCAACCAAACAAAAAACCCCAAACACAACCTTAATTTAATAAAGCAAGGGAGGAGCACAGGTTAAAAGCGATAGTGTAGAATGAATATTAAAGCTACTCTCTACATTTAAGTACAGGGTGTTCTCTGTTTTTTTAAATTTGTTGTTACTTGTATTTTTCCTGCTAGTAAAATGCCACTTAATATGCAAAGTGGATACAGTAGAAAATACCACGAACTCCCATCTGTGATCACATGAAGCTTAAAAGAAAGTTTATGGATTGTCCACATGAATATTTTAACTTTTGAGCCATGAGATGGTTCATAATGATACTGTTTTACATCTGAGGTGGTCATCCTTATACTGGTCCAAGTTTTTATCTTCTTCCAGAAGTAGTGGTAGATGAAACCAAGTGTTTGAATTTCTTTGTCACTTTTAAACATTTCTGTAGATTCCCTTAATACCATATTTCAGATTATGATCAGAGGTAAACAAAGAGGGTCAGTATAACTTCGCTTGATGTTCCAGAATCCATTAACTGTATTTTTTTTTAAGTCCATGTTAAGCATTTTGACCTCAGAGCTTGGCTGAGCATGGTCTGCTCATTTAAACACAGCAGTCTTAGTTTTCCCATAGTCCCCTGTGTGTTGTGTGTTAGCTAGTTACTGATTACCCATTGTGTGCCAGCCTGGCTTCAATGTGTCTGGGATGTCTGAAGCTGGGAATATTCCAGTGGCGGCAGCAGCCACATGAGCAATTTCAGTTCTGGTTAGTGCCAAGTCACTTTTTAAAATGATCCTTCCAGATGACTATGTGAACAACAACTTCAACATTTACATGCAAGACACATCGCCCTTAGCTAAAGGGAGACCTATCATACTGCAGAGCTGCTAAAGTAATTAATTTTTGGAAAAAAGCTTAAGAAAACAGTCACACCTGAAAAAGAAATTGGTGAGATGTTGGTGTGAAAAAATTCATGTTCTTTTATCTAGAGTGCTGTAATTAATTAACACCCTTGTGATGAAAGGAAGTAGAGTTATTCCCATATTATATGTGAGAAAACAGTTAAGGGCTTGTCTACACCAGGCTGTTTTGCAGTTGTGCTGTTAGCCAGTGCACTGCTGTATTTAAACAGCTGTAATTATACTGCTAGAATTCCTTGAGTGAGCCTCTCCTCTGAGTAGAAACATGCCCTTTTCTGATTTGAGGTTTACTGCTTTGGAAGTGATTTGAACTGAGCCAAAAGAGGAAAAAACAACGCCAACTTTTTGGCTAAATACAAAATAAGACCAAATACACAGTGAATTATACTCAGTAACTATGGTGTTTTAAACATTTCCCTCATCCTGTATAGCTTTCCTGGCTAGACAAGTCTTGAATATATTAATGTGCTTGTGTCACTGTTTGTTCTGCTTGTTAATACTGTATTACTGTTTCCTTGTGTCCACTGTCTTCTCCCTCTATCATTTCTATGTACATTGTAGATCTGTTTGGCCTAGAGGGCTTATTTTGTAAAAGAGTTCACACATACAACATTAGTTCAAAAGCAGATCTAAGGGCAGTATTCTGACCTGTATCCCTTTTATTATAGGATGGATAATATTTATTTGTATTAATGATAGATGCTAAATACAATCCTATTGACATTTAGTTGAAAAGAAAAATGTCCATGTTGCAAACTCTGCAACTCAAGTCTAACCTGTTAGATCAAACCCAATCCCAGGAAGCTAAGAAATCTACTGCAGACTAAGTTAATTCTTGCTGATGATGCAGAACTGGGAAAAAAGTGGAAAAAGAGAATCATACAATGGTTTGGGTTGCAAGGGACCTTAAAGATCATCTAGTTCCTAACCCCCTGCCATAGGCAGGGACACCTTCCACTAGACCAGGTTGCTTAAAGCCCCATCCAACCTGGCCTTCCAGGGAGGGGGCATTATATAGGGAATAGGGCAACCTATTCCCGTGTCTCACCACCCTCACAGTAAAGAATTTCTTCCTTGAATCTAATCTAAATCTACCCTCTTTCAGCTTAAAGCCATTACTCCTTATCCTATCACTACATGCCCTTGTAAAAAGTCCCTCCCCATCATTTCTGTAGCCCCCTTTAAGTACTGGAAGGCTGCTATAAGGTCTCCCCGGAGCCTTTTCTTTTTCCAGACTGAACAACCTTAACTCTCTCAGTCTGTCCTCATAAGGCAAGTGCTCCAGCCGCTGATCATCTTTGTGGCCTCCTCTGGACTCGCTCAAGCATGTCTGTGTTTTTCTGGTGTTAAGGCCCCCAGAGCTGGACACAGCACTCCAGGTGGGGTCTCATGAGAGCAGCGTAGAGGGGGAGAATCCCCTCCTTGGACCTGCTGGCCACAATTCTCTTCATGTGGCCCAGGATATGGTTGGCTTTCTGGGCTGTGTGCACACATTTCCAGATCATGTTGAGCTTCTCATTAACCAGCTCCCCCAAATACTCCTCCGTGGGGCTGATCTCAAGTCACTCATCGTCCAGCCTGTATTTGTGCTTGGGATTGCCTTGACCCACGTGCAGAATGTTCCATGTGAGCTGTTGAACTTCATGAGGTTTGCACAGGCCCACCTCTCAAGTCTGTCAAGGTTCCTCTGAATGGCATCCCCTCCCTCCAGCATGTCGACCGCCCCACATTAAGAAAACATTAAATGCAGCAGAAATTGTGCCTTAATCTATTTTTCTGTATTCTTTTGGGTATTTGGGTCATATGGCTAGGTTAAGCCACTTCAAATGTTCTTCTTTGCAATCTGGTATGTCTGGTATTTTTACTTCTGCTTTTTTTAGAAGATGTAGGTAATTTTTTTAATGGTTTCTTGATGACCTTGGAAATTATGTCGGCTGGAAAACTATGTAGGTTAGAGATGGAAAGATACATAAAATCTGTTTCACATCTCTGCCAGTGTAAGAGTGCTTCCTAATGTATATTTTGTTTTCCAGTCTAGGTGTACACTTCCCAAGTCATGGAGTCTTTAGCCTTGGCAGGCCATTATACAACTCTTCTGAATTTTGTGGTCAGGAATCTCTTTTCTTGAACTTTGTCTCAGTATTCTTTGTTTTACTGCAACATTCTTACATCTACCTTTTTTAAAAAAAAAAAACCCTCTGCATGTCTGTGTTTCCATGTGCATAATAAGAGTTGCTTCTTTTTTTTTTTTATTTCTGATGCTAATGTGAGTGCACTAGCCAAATTTGCCAGTTAAAAACTTGAAAATTCAGCTGCAAAGTAGTTCCTCCTGGAAAATCATTCATTCTCAGTCTTTAAACCGTTACTGCTCATTTTTTCTTTTCTTCTTTCCACACTTAATATTGTTAAATTACATGGTTGCTTAGATAGGTTTGGATATCTAGTAACACCTCGTAAGAGTAAACTACCAATAAACCAATTAATATTCAGTAATTGGAGTAACCTTTGTCTCTCAAATTCATAATTATTTTCTTGCCTTTCAGTGAGATTTCCCACTGTTTATAAGTGCTCGTGGTCATATTTTTCTTCATCTGCTTGTTGGTTCATATTAACTAACACATCATTAATTAATTGGTACAAGCCATCACTCATAGGCAAATGAGCAGAGTGGCCTCTTCCCCTCCCAGTAAAAGGGAGGAGAGTTGAAGTTATTTCTTTCAGCTCTTCATAGGAGTTTTCTTTCACAAGACAAGTGCTCTTTTTTTCTGTATCTGTGTGTGGCTCTGTACATCTTTACATCTGGATGCTGTTGGAGAGCTCTCTAATAGTCTTGCAGTCACACTGTAAGAAGAGAAGGCTCTTACGAAGAGCACTCACAAGTCCTGAATTATACCCAGTATAATTTAACAGTGGGAAAGTTGTTCCAGAATACAGGCCAGAGAATATCTCATATTTTGCTATATATTCTGTATATTTGAGTTTCCCCTTTTTTTAAATAACTTCTAGTGATTGTCTTATCCCAGGGGTAGTAATTGGTATAAATTTTTATTTGTGATCGTTCTAATGTAGCAGTATTTACCCCCTATGGTGTTGGCAGACTGAAAGGAGAGAGGATGGAAAGCTATATGAGAGGGAAGTCTACTTGTTAATTTGGGGTTGGCACAGCCAAGGGTTTTGGTTGTTGGTGTTTTTTTTCTTTTTTTAAAAATGGTGAAATAGAATACACAGATTTGTGCGCTATGCCAACTGCTTCATCAGTTTCTGCCCTTTATTTCTGACCCACTGGTGAAGGTTTCCAACCTAAGGCTGCAGAAATTCATTGAATATTCCTGGTCCTTTCAGTAAATATCCTTGGGTAGCCACCAGTGCAGACACAAGAGAAGAGGTGCCAAAAATGTTTGTTGGAGAGTTACATAAGCAAGCAGTTCTCATTGGAAACATAGCATTTGGGAATCTTTCTGTTTTACCACATCAGTTACACCCCATAATCCCATCCTGACACATATGGGACTTTGAGACTAAAGATTAGGGCAGCAGGGTTGGCTGGCAGGTTGCACTTTCATCAGCGTTTATGTAATCTTCCAATTATGTGGAAGTGCAGACCCTTTAATTTTTGAAACTCATTACTGGTTAGTGCTAGTTTGAAGAGTTGCTTGTTTAAAGGGTAGAACAATGGATGATTATTGATGCATTAACTTTGTGAATCAAACTATGTTTTCATTATTTTGTTGACATTGGTGGCTGAAAATAATTTTTGACATGTTTACACTGTTTGAAGGAGAAAATTGACTTAGCACATCTTAAGTAATATGATTTTAGTTAGTTTTCCCATTTCAGCATTCAAATACTTTGTATTGTATAACAAAACATGATGTGTTGGAGAATAGGAGGAATGATCAGTTTTGAGCATTTAACATGCCTAAAATTAGATTTAGCCATAATGTGATAAGCATTTGTGCGTGTCATTGATTTCACAGAATCATAGAATCATTTAGGTTGGAAAAGACCCGTAAGATCATCGAGTCCATCCATAAACCTAACACTGCCATGTCCACCACTCAACCATGTCTCTAAGCACCATGTCTATGCATCTTTTAAATACTTCCAGGGATGGTGGTTCAACCACTTCCCTGGGCATCCTGTTCTAATGCTCCATGAAGAAATTTTTCCTAATATCCAATCTAAACCTCCCCTGGTGCAATTTAAGGCTGTTTCCTCTTGTCCTATCACTTGTTACTTGGGAAAAGAGACCAACTCCCACCTCACTGCAACCTCCTTTCAGGTAGCTGTAGAGAACGGTAAGGTCTCCCCTCATCCTCCTTTTCTCCAGACTAAACAATCCCAGTTCCTTCAGCCGCTCCTCATAAAACTTGTGCTCTAGACCAGTTCTGCTGCTCTTTGGACATGCTGCAGCACCTTAATGTCTTTCTTGTTGTGAGGGGCCCAGAAGTGCTCACAGTATTTGATGTGCAGCCTCACCAGTCCTGAGTAAGGGGTAAGATCACTTCCTAGTCCTGCTGGTCACATTTCTGGTACAAGCCAGGGTGCTATTGGCCTTCTTGGTCACCTGGGCACACTGCTAGCTCATGTTCAGCTGGCTGTTGACCACCACCCTCAGGTCCTTTTCCGCTGGGCAGCTCTCCAGCCACTCTTCCTCCAGCCTATAGTGTTGTATGGGGTTGTTGTGAATCAAGTGCAGGACCCAGCACTTAGCCTTGTTGAACCTCATACAGTTGGCCTCAGCGCATGGCTCCAGCCTGTCCAGGTCTCTCTGCAGAGCCTCCCTGCCCTCGAGCAGATCAACACTCCCACCCAACTTGGGGTCCTCTGCAAACTTACTGAGGGTGCACTCGATCCCCTCATCCAGGTCATTGATGTTAAACAGAACTGGTCCCAGTACTTGAGCTCTGGGGAACACCACTTGTGACCAGCCACCAACTGGATTTAACTCCATTCACCACAGCTCTTCAAGCCCAGCCAGCCAGCCAGTTTTTTACCCAGTGAAGAATATGCCCATCCAAGCCATGAGCAGCCAGTTTCTCCAGGAGGATGCTGTAGGAAACAGTGTCAAAGTCTTTACTAAACTCCAGGTAAACAGCATCCACATCCTTGCCCTCATCCACTAAATGGGTCACCTTGTCATAGAAGGAGGTCAGGGTAGTCAAGCGGGGCGTGTCTTTCATAAACCTATGCTTGTTTATCTTCATAAAAGCTAATTCCATGTTTCAAAAGTAAGCATATTTATTTTTGCTCTGTAGTCAAAGTTCTAACCTGTTATAGGAATCTGGACCTTTCAATATGATTACTGAGTTTAATTCTGATCTTTATTGTGCTTACTACTGCTTTAAAAAACAAAACAAAACAAACAAACAAAAAAAAACCCAAAACAAACAAAAAAAACCAACAAAGAATCCACAAACTGGTTGAGAATTCAAACACTGAAGCTTAGGAAATCATCTTCTGAAGAAAGCTTTCTGGACTAAGAGAATATAAAGAACTATTACTACCTGTGGGCGAACTACCTTTGTTTGAGGAAACCTAATTTATATTTCTTCTTCATTTTTGTGTTTGTTAAAATGCAAAATCCTGGATGGGTAACAGAATATGATGTTATCTATATGCTGGGCTTTTATAAAATATTTTTTTTTTGCATTTCACTGCTCCAGGTGCACACACATATATGTTGCCTTGAATCCTGATAATCCCATGCAATGATTTTTATTTCTTGACTTCTGATATTAATCGATCCAGAAATAATTTAGCACTCATTATAGTTCACAGGAAGAACAGGAAATACTGAAAAAACCTTTTATTTTCCTAGTTAATTTGATTTTGCTGCTGTTACTGAAGGGTGTAATTCAGATACAAGATGCAGGGGAACTGCAATAAAATTTCCATTTCATTTAACAATTTTTCAGGTTTTTCTTTATCTCCCTTAGGACAAATGTGGCACATGCCACTTTTTGTCCTGCTTGTATCTACATCTTTTATTTAGCTTTCCTAAATCATTATACTTTACGAGAAAGGAGAGGTCAGTGAGAGAAATTGTTTTCTCAAATTACATACTGCTCATATGAGGCTGTGTTTGTATGCATATTATAGTTGTTGCTTTGTTTCAATGGCAGGTCTGAATCTAGGTAATTTTATTCAGCCTCTCATCTCCTATATTGAGATCACGGTCTTTAGTAAAATAACCCTAATGCAGTCATACATATATAGACCTTAAAATCAATTTATGTTTCTTTCTGGTAATCCAGGGACCTAAAGCTTTTCACTCTGACAGGGATTCTACTTTCCTCTCCTTTTGTTCTGTTTTTCTTGAATAGAAGCTGGCCCTTTATGTAAAATAGAAAATCTTACCAAAGATGATTCTTAATGGTTTTACAAATAGTACACAATGGGAGCAGGAAATAAAACTTACTCTGGCAATCCATAAATGTTGGAGGATGTTTAGTAAAATCTATTTATGCAAATACAAAGAGTTTCTCATATTCAGTTAAACTGTTCATGATAATAAAATATGTTTTGCAGAAGATAATGTTTCTGTTGAACAGCTGCAGAGTCAGTGACAAATGCTCATCTAGAATTAGATGAAGATGGAGCATTGGCCACCACCAATAGTGAGTCATATCTATAGTACAGAGAGAAGTTGCACGCAGAGGGAGCTTCCAGAGGCTTCGTTTACTGACCTGGTTTCCCTGAGACCTGTGTAACTGTTGCCATCAGTAGAGCTGTAGCAAATGGGACTCAACAGGGCCTCTGTATGGGAGCTGGACTACAGTTAATGGGGAACATCAGATTCCTGGCCTGGTGTTCAGGCCATGTTCAGATCTGGGACTGCTGTGTTCTCAACCGTGGCTTCTATGAGGGCTTGTAGGCTGTTGTGAATCCAGCCTGAGGCGAGGCTGGAAGTGGCTTCTGCTTATCTCATACTCCCCAACAAGAGAGAAGATTAAGTAAATAGCTGTCCTTTTCAACTTTTCTATGGCACTCAGGGTTTTGAATACTTGCTTGAACAATGAAGAGATGAGTGGTTATAGATACAAGCTAATTTTTAATGGCATTTTAATACTGAACCTGTGATAGATGGTGCCTTGTCTATGACTAAATTCTGCTAGGTTGTCTCATGGAGCAGCAGTTATGTTTCAGAATTAGTCAAGCTGTGAGGGACCACAGGGTACTTCTAAACTGACTTACTGCTCAGAGTAGAATCAACACTGAATTCAGACCAGACAGGTCAAGGCTTTATTCAGTTAGCTCTAGAACTCTTTAAGGAGATTTCCTCTAACAGCGCTTCATGGCAACTCCTTCTGCTGCTTTGGTTGTCCTCACACGGAAAAGGTTGTTCCATACATCTCACTGGAATCTCCTCTGTTTCAATTTATTTCCATTCTCTCTTGTCCTCCCACCATGCAGCTAGTAGAGGGCATGGCTATATTGATAACCCCTTCACAACTGGCAGGCTGTATGAGGTTCCCCAAAGCTATATCATGTCGAGTCTAAACAAGCTGAGTTCTCACAGCCTTTCCTCAAGTGCTCCAGCCCCCTGACCATCTTATGGCCCTTGGCTAGTCTCGTTCAAGGTCATTAATGTTCTTCAGGTATTCTGATGCCTAAAACAAAACACATACTTCCAGATGTGGTCTAAAGAGTGCAGAGTAAACAGGAGTGCTCACTTAGCTCATCTCCTGTCTGCATTCATGTTGGTTCAATCCACAATGCTATTAGTCTTCACTGCTGCCATTGTGCGCTGCTGGCTCCTGTTTAACCGGCTCTCCACCAGGAACCCCAGCCCCTTTTCAGCAGAACTGTTGCCCAGTGAGTCAATTCCCAGCATGCCCTGTTGCAGAGTTTAGTTCATCTTGTCTGCAGACATGGCATTTGTCCTTGTTGAATTTCATGTCTGCTTCTCACGTACTCCTCCAGCTGGTTTATGTCCATCTCAATGGCAACCCTGCCCTTGAGTGTATCATTGGAGGCTGACAGACATCATTAATGATAACCAAGGTTTAATCAAAGAGGAACAAAAGATACCATAACCTTTTTTGGATGCCTTCTGTGTTAAAATACAGCCATTTTCAGGCACAGTGCTACAGTGCACCAAGCAGCTGTGAATGGTAAATTGGAGTGAAGGAAGAAACTACTAAGAGAAAATACATGGTTGTGTTGATTACTCAAGTGTGTCCAAAGAAGGGCAACGAAGTTGGTGCAGGGTCTGGAGCACATGTCGTAAGAGGAGTGGCTGAGGGAACTGGGGTGGTTTTGTCTGGAGAAGAGGAGGCTGAGGGGAGACCTCATCGCCCTCTACAGCTCCCTGAAAGGAGGTTGCAGAGAGCTGGGGATGAGTCTCTTTAACCAAGTAACAAGTGACAGGACAAGAGGGAATGGCCTCAAGTTGCGCCAGGGAAGGTTTAGACTGGATATTAGGCAGCATTTCTTTCCAGAAGGGGTTGTTAGGTGTTGGAATGGGCTGCCCAGGGAGGTGGTGGAGTCCCCATCCCTGGAGGTGTTTAAGAGTCGGGTTGACATAGCGCTGAGGGATATGGTGTAGTTGGGAGCTGTCAATGTTAGGTTAATGGTAGGACTAGGTGATCTGAGGTGGATAGCTACTTATCCATTGTCACATAACTTCTCTGTTAGCACTGAACATACTTTGCTGTTGGCTTCTGTCAGTTATTTTCAACCATAAATTCATACATGTGCAGTAAACTGCTATGTAGGAGCAATTGAGTATGGGTTCCTACATTATTCTTAATGGAATGGGCTTGATGATAAGACTGTTTCTTAACTCCCAATATGATATGTATTTATGTGTGTATGTGTCATCAAAGTTTTATTTAATGTCTGCTTTCTCTGAAATAGGAAGTGGCAAAATGTAATGAGACATTGTGAAAAACACAATGAAAAAAATATTTGATAGGCTACAATAAAGCTTCCAGAGAAATGTTGCATGTTCGTGCTAAATAATAAACTGTACTATCAGAAAGACATGGCTTAGTTACAAAGTATTGCGAAGTGTATTTTCAGGATACTTGTCTGGAGACAAAGATCTGATAATCTTTTACAGATAATGGGAAATATTTCTGGGAATACTTCTACTAAAGAGGAACCACTTATGCCAATGGGAACTTAAGGTTAAAAAAACCCCAAACCAAAACATTTAAGAAGAAGCTTTCTTTTATGCATGTAGCCTGGGTGTTTATAAAGATTTCTAAGAAACAAAGGTTACTTAGAAGTAAACTAAAACCTTCTTATGGGTGAAGTATTGAAAGTGTGGTTCAAGTATAGTTTAAAGTAATTCTGCAGAATAAGAAGTGCCAGGAAGATCAAAGTTAGTAATTGCGCTCAGTGAGCATCCGAGTTATATCCATTACTGATACATATAAGTGGGGGGAAAAGTGGTTAGGAGGCTTTTGTTGTTGCTGTTATTTCTTTTGGAAGGGTTTTTAAAAATCTTTGATTATATGGATCTTTTTGCATAAAACCTTTTTCTTCCTCTCATGGTCTATATTCCTTCTAGAGTTTCTCCATGTTGTATTTGCCCCTTTTCTTCTGTGAGATTCACAAGTCTTGAATTCTCTTGTGCAGGGAATGAGTTAGTGGTACGTGTAAGGATCAGTTTTGTGTAGGGTTCAGAGATGTGCTGTAGGATTTTCTTTGTAACCTCCTGTAATGAATCTTTTTCTTTACTGCATAAGTTTCAATAAAACTTCTGATTTCATTCTAAGTTCTCATTTTGACATCTTAGTTGTTATGGCATGCTGCCTTGGTTAATTAGCTTTGAAATGGCTTGCTTACTATCACATCCACTCAGACGAGGGAGACAAGTGACTAAGATTCATAAATCCCTAGCAGAGTGGACAAGTCTCAAAGTCCAGACATTTATTAACATCCCAGAATGTTCTAATTGGATACATGATATTGTAATTGGCTAAGTATATAACAAGTTATGGCAAGTGACATGGTATGCCTTGAGTTACTTAACGGTAGTGAGGGAAAAGGGGAAAAAGAAAAGAAGGAGGATAGAACAGAGAAATAGAGATCACCGATCTGGGTTCATGTGTTGGTCCTGTCTGAGTTTATCAGTGATGCATTTTTCCTTTCTATATTTCGCTCCTCGCCCCTTGTTACTTGCAAGTGTTTGAGACATTCCTCGGCTCAGAGGGACTCCACTTCCCTCAATCCCTTATCTTTCTCAGGCTGTTTTTTCTTTTAGACCTCTTTCAGGGAGTTACAAGTTATCTCTCACACTTACCTCTTATTTTAGTTTGCCTAGTAATAGAAATATGACTGTAGAAATGAGCAAGTAAATGTCCCACTGTTAAGCACTGTCTAAGTTGAAATGTTGTGTAGTTGGCTATTGTTAATAAATAATAAAGAATGTTTGATACAGATGGGAGTGGAATCTTCTGGTTTGGGGAATTTGCAGAGTAACAGAAAATTGCTTTTACTGGAATTGCTCTCTTAATTTTCCTGGTCTTTGGTGACCACTCTAGGTTGTTCCTGGTAGGGTACTTTATTTTCCAGATACTATTTTTACTTTTGATTGGAAGATGCAGTGTCCAGAAATTATTTGCAAAAAGTACTATGTGAAATACCTTTTGCAGAATAAACTGGGTTTGGTCAACAAATTTAAGTACCATTTCAGATGTAATTTGGTACAGATTTTGCCCAAATAAGTAAATATTGCAAGCTTTTCTGAGACTTTATTTTCTGAGGGTTTTTAGTAGATTACAGAAATATTCATGAACACATAGGGAACAACTCAATTTAAAAAGTCAACTGGTGGCAGAGGTTGGATACATAATCCAGTTTAAATCCCTGTTTTTTAAATTACAGAAAAAACCTGAAGTCGAACCTCACTGTAAAAAGAACAGCTACCTGAGTGTCATTTGAAATTGAGTGATTGGATGCTTTATCACTACTGCAGTTCTAGACATGTTAACTTTATATCAGATTAGGGACTAATTTTGAAACTACAATAGTGACCTGGAGTTTGCCAGAGTAATTGAAAAATTGGTTACAGTATTTGTTGATATGAAGATAAGTTGATATGATGATATGATTTGTTGATAAGCTGAAGTTTGGCTGTGGCTTTTCATGTCTGGATGTCTTTAAATTTTGTCAGTTTTATAGGGCATCATAAGCTTTTTCTGTGAAATTTATGTGGCAGAAGAAGGGGAAGTGATTTTTTGGGGGTTTTTGAGATTGAAAGATATTGAAAATGACATGTGGTTCCTGATGCTACCAGTGAAAATAAAATATCAAGACAACTATCACTTATTAAGCCACCCAAAATGAATGAAGAGTTTTCCTCTTTAAATTTCAGATTTGAACAGGCTTTGTAAAACATACTGTCAGTTAATGAGTTGTTCATCATAGAAGAGACCGGACATTCATGCAAATAGAGTTGACACGTACTGTAGTCTGATGTAGTTTGGACATTTTAACATATGCTGACCTGGTTAAATAATCTCAAAGCAAATTTGGAACAGAACATACACTAAAACCTTCCTGATTACTGCTTAAAGTCCGCTTCTAAATCACAACCTTTCAAGCCATTCCTTTAGAGTTACTGAAAAGTTGGCAAGGATAGACTGTACTACACTAAAGTTTCACATCTGTCAAGAAAATCTGCCTGATTTTGAGCAGGATTTCCTTCTGGAAATCAGACTAAGAAGGAAGTAGCAAAAGTGGTTAAGCGATGTTTTGTAACGGACTTAGCTGCACATAAGGAATGTAACAGGTAAAAGGTCATATCCTGTAAACAAAGCTCTCAATTCTCACTTGCCAGTAGTTAATGAATTGTAACCAGATACAGCATGCAATGTGTTGAATGTGGAATTTTAAGAGAAGATTTTAATGGATTAATTTAATTCTGTAGTGCTTTAAAAAACATTTAGAAATCTTGGACTAGAACATGGAGGCATGAAGACTTTTAATCTCATGATTAGAAAAATAGTGCTGGTCTTGATTGTGCTACATAGTTTGAGAAGTAACATGGGCAGGTCAGACAGATTTTTACTTCTCAGAGAAAATAAGACTGGATAATATTATCATGACCTGGAAGACACTGATGGAAGATGCTATAGCACTGCAGGATATTTTATGTGTTTCTAAGATAATGAAAATCTCATCTTCAACAGCAGTACTGCAGCATGGTCACAATCAAGGGAATTTGGTCTATGCAGATGCTTTTTTTTAGTGTATGCTATGCTTTTCTCTGGACCTGCTATATAACAGAATTCCTCCATAATGAGTGGAACTGCTTGGTGAAAAAGTATAAACTGATTCACGCACTCATTCCCCAAACCATCCCCTTTAGTACCCACTGGAAAGATAGAGGAGGTAAGTGTGAGGTGGTGTTCTCTGATGCTTTGTGAGAGGAAGTCATGTTTTGCTGTCTTTCTCTTCTGGGTGTACAAAACATACTGGTTTTAATCAGTATTACTTTAAGAAAAAAAAAAAAAAAAAGGAAAATCTCAGCATATTGCTTCAGAGAACAGTATTTTGTTTGTTTCAACAAGGTAAATCCAGTGGTTTTCCTGTCACTCCTTTTTCCCTCAAAAATAAAGCCATTTCAGAAACCTGCTCATATATGGATAGAAAAATTCTCCTGAAAGTTGTCTTAGAAGTTAAGTTAGGTAATTTAGAATTAAGTTAGAATGAATTTCATTCAGAACGAATTTTAAAGAGTAAATACTATACTAAGGGACATATTCAGGATAAAGAGCAAATACTATACTAAGGGACATTTTCATATCCTGAATACGTCAGGTAGATGCATCTAATAAAATTTACACAGTGTAGACAATAAACCTTTTGACTTTGTAACTCCTTGTTGCTCTTAATCTGTTTAGTTACTCCTAGCTACTGGGGCGAAGACAGGTTTCTTCTCTCCTAACAGATATATTCTGGAAGGCTGTGGCATTTAGTTTCATATGTTTGTGCCACTGCACACAAATGGCATAGACAACTAGAAGTCAGCCTGCGTAATTGTCAGTTCCCACAGTCTCTCAGAGCACAGCCAGGTTGAATGGTTAAAATTTTCCATGGGAAGAAGACCCAGCCAAGCCATTGTCTCCCAGGAAGGAAGAGATGACTGGCTGCCTTGACCTTTGTGAGACCTAGCAGTTGCTAGGCTGATGCCTTTTCTGGATTGGGGATTTTAGGAGGCTGCTGGCTAGACTAGTTTTTTTGTGAACTGAAGAATATTTGCCTATAAAATAGTGGGCAAAATATAAGGGGGAATAAAACAAACATCAACCATCTCCAAGGGAAGCATGGCTTATGAAGGAAAAATATACCTTTGGATTAAGAACAGGTTTTATATTTTTCTGAGAATTGTTCTGTTGTCATTATTTCTGTAGTTTTTATACATCCTGTTTTTGTTACTATTTTTTTTCCCTTTTTGGCTCTTGTGAGAGGATTGATTCACAAATTACTTAAAATTGAGTAGGATTCTGCAATCCAGAACAAAAGCAAGCTATTCAGGCCATACTTGAGGCCATGATCTTGAGTACACTTACTAGAACAAAACTCCTAATCAGTATCACAAGCAGAGAATAAAGTACAGGTACACTTCTAAATGAGACAGAAAAGTTTCTAAAATAAACATATATGAAAAGCGGTATCTCAAGCAGTATGAGTGTGTGCAGTCTGCTGGTTCCCTTTATGCTCTCACCACCTCACTGAAACTTAAAATAATGTCATGCTCTGTTGTAAATAGAGAAATGGACTCCCTCCCCTTTTAAACTAAGAATAAAAATAAAAATTGGTATCTGATGCTGCTTGCTTTCTGCTGCCCTGAAGACTGCTGATCATCCCCCAATCAAATAAGCAGTTCAGTAGTTAGTGATTCACTTTACAAATCACTACTACCACTAGACCCTAAGCTACTTCCAGTCAGAGAGCAGTTGCATACATCTTTCAAGGTCTGAATTTGTCCATCTGCAGATTTGCCTCTGCATCAGTTACATTCCCATCACATTTTACAGTTTTCACTGTGATAGTAACAGCTGAAGACCAGATGTTATTTTTTAAAATTTGCAACATAGAGGAGAGAAAGCAGCTTTGCAAATAAGATGGTATCATGTTAGAGCTCACCATCCTGTTTTCTGTTTTATCCTTTTCAGGAATAACCTCTTGAAGTTGCATTTTATGGGTAGAGGTTGAGTGTAAGATTGAAGTCCCTAAGAGAGCAGGGCTTTTCCTGTATCTCCCATTGTTAGAATTGTAATTTAGGCATTACTTTAGTTTATTACATAGTGTAGAGTCAGTACTAGTGAGCTGTCAGCTGCTGTGCTAAAGAATCAATAAACACTAAGGTGCAGTGGAGTACCAACTGACACCAGTGAACCATGATCCTTTTTTGTAACAGATTAAATATAGAGGGTGTAGCATAGCAGAGAGATAAGATATGTAAATCAGCTGAAGAATGGCTAGTATTCCTTTGCAGTATCTCATATAGCTTTTGCTGTTCAAAGTCCAGGAAAAGTTTCCCCCCCCAAAAAAAGGTGAATCTTTTCTTATTTTTGAAATGGGCTAATTGCATACACAGACCGCTGCATCTGTTTAACACTGACAGAAAAAACTTAACTATTACCTCTTATGTGTAACCTATTATTAAAATTAAATATGTACATAAATGCAAACATGACCCCTCAGTGAATATTACTGTGTCACAGAGGTATAGCAATCTTTGGATTCTACTAAAACAGTAGTACTGTTGGCATCTTAGAATAGAATAGCTCAGTTGGAAGGGACCTACAACAATCATCTAGTACAACTGGCTGGGTGGACCAAAATTCCAAACTATTAAGAGCATTTATCTCTTAAACACTGACAGACATGGGGCATTGACCACCTCTCTAGGAGGTCTGTTCCAGTGTTTGACCACCCTCTGAATAAAGAAATGCTTCCTAATGTCAAGTCAAAACTTCCCCTGGTGCAGCTTTGAGCCATTACCATGTGTCCTGTCACTGGATCCCAGGGAGAGGAGATCAGCACCTCCCTCTCCACTTCCCCTCCTCAGGAAGCTGCAGAGAGCAGTGAGGCTGCCCGTCAGCCTCCTTTGCTCCAAACTAGACAAACCCAGAGTCCTTAGCCACTCCTCACAGGTCATCGCTTCCAACCCTTCCACCAGCTCTGTGCCCACCTCCAGATGCATTCAAGGACCTTCACATTTACCTTCACAAGGACTTTAAATTGTGGGGCCCAGAAATGCAGACAGTACTTGAGGTAAGGCTGCACCAACGCTGAATACAGGAGGGTAATCACCTTTTCTGCCCAGCTGCCTACGCTGTGTTTGATGCACCCCAGGATGCAGAGGTTTGCCCTTCTGGCTGCCGGAGCATGTGGCTGATTGATGCTGAGCCTGCTGACAACCAGCACTCCCAGATCCCTTTCTGCCGGGCTGCTCCACAGCCACTCCCCTCCTAATTTATATTTGTGCCTGGCATTACTCCATCCCAGGTGCAGAGTCCAGAATTTGTTCTTGTTACATTTCATGCCATTGATGATTGCCCAATGCTCCAGTCTATCTAGATCCCTGTGCAAGGCGTCTAGTCCCTTGAGAGTGTCAACAGCACCTCTCAGTTTGGTATCATCAACAACGTTGATAATGGTGCATTCAGTTCCTGCGTCTGGATCATTGATGAACATATGGAACAGAACTGGCCCTGGGACTGAGCCCTGAGGAGTACTGCTGCTGACCAGTCACCAGCCAGATGTAGCCCCATTCACTGCAACACCTGAGCTCTGTCCTTCAGCCAGTTTTTCACCCAGTGCGCTGTGAGCCCACTCATCCGATGACAGACAACTTCGCTTTGTGAACCTATTGACTGTGCCTGATGATTGCATTGTTCTTTAAATGCCTTTCAACAGTATCCAGTATGATCTTCTCTGTAATTTTTACAGAAACTGAGTTTAGACTAACAGGTCTTTAGTTTCCTGGGCCACTCCTTGCACCCTTCTTATAAACTGGACTAACATTGGCTAGCTTCCGTCAGCAGGGACCTCCAGAGACTCCCAAGACCTTTGGTAGATGATCAAGAGGGGTTCTGCCATAACATCCACTAGCTCCTTTATTACCCTCAGGTGAATCCTGTCAGGCCCCACAGACTTACAAACATTGAGCTGACATAGCTGGTCCTTTACAATGTCAGTGTCTACAAATGGAAAGCCACTGTTCCCACACTCATGGTCCCTTGACTCAGCAGGACAGGCAGCCCGTTATCTGTATTACTAAAGACCGAGACAAAAAAAAGCATTGAATGTCTCTGCTGCTTCTTCATCCCTATTAGTCAGGTGACTGTCTTCAACAAGTACCAGTCAGATGTTTTCTTTAGACCTCTTCTTGCTAATAACGTACTTGAAAAAGCCCTTCTTGTTGGCTGACACAACACTTGCCAGGTTCAACTCTAATTGAGCTTTGGCCTGTCATGTCTTCTCCCTGCATATGTGAACCACAGTTCTGTAACATTCCTGTGAAGCCTGACCTTCCTTCCAGAGATCATACAATTTCTTTGCCTCTTGACTCCACAGAGTTCCCTGTTCATCCAGGCTGGTCTTCTGTTCCACTTGCTTGACTTATAACACAGTGGAATTACCTGTTTCTGTGCTTCTAAAAGGTGGTTCTTAAAGGTTGACCAGCATTTGTGGACTCCTAAGCCCTCAAAAACAGATTCCCAGGGTACTCTACTAAGTAGCTCCCTGAATACCTTAGTTTGCTCTCTTGAAGTCAAGGTTAGAAATTCTGGTGTCTTTTTTTCTCATTACACTGAAAATTTTAAACTCAACCATTTCATGATCACTGTGGCCAAGTCACCTACCATCACATCCCCCACAAGTCCTTTATTCAAAAACAGCAAGTCTAGCAGGACATCTTTCCTAGTTGGCTCACTGAGTACCTGTGACAACAAGCTGTCTCCCACAAATTTCACGAACTTCCAAGATCCATTTGTCACAGCAGTATTATGTTCCCAGTCTGGGAAGTTAAAATCTCCCATAAGGACAAGGGCTACCAATTCAGAAATTTCTCATAATTGTCTATAGAAGAACTCATCAGTGCTAACATCCTGTCTGGGTGATTGGCAGTAGACACCCACATCACTGTGAACTGTAAGGGCTGCACAATCAAACCTCTCCCTTACATACAGTGTGACACCTCCTCATCGCCTGCCCTGCCTTTCCCTCCTGAATAGCCTGTAGCCCTCCATCCCAGCACTCCAGTCATAGGACTCATTCCACCAAGTCTCACTAATACCAGTGGTATCATAGTTCTGTGAACTAACCAACGCTTTCAGTTCATCCTGTTTCTCATACTGTGTGCATTGGTGTACAACCACTTTAGATATGCTCAGGAGCCCTCTGTGCTCCCAGGAGCAGGATATATGTTCCCACTAGCATTGCTACCCTCAGGCAATGCCATGTTAATCCTTGGTTTACCTCTGGCAATCCTGCTGGTATCCCCTTCCACCACTGATTATAGATGCCTTTTCAATCATCCTGCCAGCTTACATCCAAAGATACATTTTCCCCATCTGCTCAGGTTGATCCTTTCAGGCCTCAGCATACCTTGTGCCTTGAAGATTCTAACATGGTTTAAAAACCCAAAGTTTTGGTGGAGGCACCAGTCCTGGAGCAAGGTATTAATAATATATTGGGCTCTCCTGTTTCTTGCAAAGTCTCTCTTACTGAGAGGATCAAGGAAAACACTGCTTGTGCTCCTGAATTTTTTAGCATTTTTCCCAGAGCCCTGAAGTCTCTTTCAATTAACCTTAGACTTGTTGGTGTGACATCATTAGTACCCACAGTCTTCCCTGGTTTCATCTGAAACCTTTTTTTATCTTAAAGACTATTTTGACTGGATATTTTGTCTTCAAGATTACATCAGACAGAACACTTATCTCAAGATAACCTTCAAATACATGTACAGTTGCAGATCTGCTTATCTGTGGAGTGTGATGACAGTGGTAGTGTTGTGTTTATAGCTTCGTTTTCTATTTTTACTCTGTCTTTGGTTCCATGCATATGTAAAAAACCTTTACATAAAGAAACGGTAGTAAAAATTGATCAAAAGCAGTAATTAATTGTGGGTTCAACTAGCATTGAGGCTGAAGTTTAATAATTCAGTAGTGTTGCACTGGGTTACTGAAATATTTTGGGTTCTCGATCCTGCTGTAACAAGAATTGCTGGTTGTATATGATTGTGTGTTACCTTTTGTGTATGTGTGTGTGCATGTATGCTTACTTGCTTGTGTTACAACTCTGAAAGCTGAAGAAATGCCTGTTTCAGATACTGCTGTCCGAACTCTGCCAGTTTAACAAACAGACCTTCTCCTTAAACAGCAAAGAGAATAGATGGTCTCACAGATGAAAAATTAAGTAATTTTAAAAGTTTGTCAGATGTGCTGCCAAGGCCTCCTATCTTCATGGTTTTATTTTAAATGGAGACTGGGAGATGGGACCACAAGCTGGTTTTTGTGAACAAAAATCCCAAACATTTAAGCAGGAATCTGATGGTTAATACTTGCTACTACGAGAGATCATTTTTCTTGCAAAATGTTTACTGTGGAAAATCAATGACTGTATGTCTTCTCTACTTCCACTTGCATAATATCCTTTTCCTCCTGACACTTTAAACTTTGAAAGTACATGAACAAAATTAAGGAGTAATATTGTGTTGCGTATTTCAGTTTACTGGTGATTTGCATGCTAGCTCATTTTTGGAAAGGTTAGGTATGTTGTATTCAAAATGGGCATTTTTTGGAATTGCATATATGTAAGGCTAAAGTGAGCCTGGTTGAAGGAGGGCTTGCTACAAGTTTGAAAGGTTTTAAACATACCTGACACAATGATTGAGAATTGTTCAATCATTCAAAAGAATCCTTCTGCTATTCTTTTTATAACTTCCTGTGATGTTCTTTCTTCAGATAATTTCCCTGGTATTTGCAAAATACAAATACGTGGGTAGATTTCACAAAGCTTGTACATTAATGATTTGTTCCTCTTCATATAGTTGTTTTATACATGCATATGGTAGTGTGCATAACTTCAGTCACTGAAAATAACCTCAGTAATAATCCTAGTAAAAAAACAACAAACCCCTCTCTTCTAAATTTAGCCAAATTGACATAGCTACTATTTCCACAGAATGTTTCAGTGATGGAACGTGGGTAGAAATTTTATCCATTGGTGTTTATTTACTGATTTTGGAAATTGTTCTTGTATTGCTTATTATGTTTTGTGATCTGCATGTGAATGACCCTTTCCTTTTGGATGACTGAAATGCAGACATCCCAATCACTGAACAACTGTATATCTCACTGCCGATGAGAGGTTGCTATCATAGGCTCCTAAAGACTGTTGTGTCCCCCAGCAGAACAGTTCATCTTGCTTTACTCCCAGCTCACATTTAAATGCTCCTAGGAAGAATGGTAGCTAGAAGCCGGCTGTGTGAATTGTTCTTGTGTCAGTCCAATTTCAGATGCTAGGAGGTGGTCAGGAAATCTAGATATATGCACTGAAAACCTCTTCTGAGCTTTGTTCAATTTACTGGACGTTACCAGAGGGTTTGTGCTGGACATAGGTACACACCGGTGCTTTAGCAGTGTATGGTTTCATAAGGATAGTTCTGTGCTGTGACAAGGTTGTTCTGATGGGTATTGCCCTCTGCTGAAGTATTCACAGGGAGTACTGTGCTCCTGAATACTCTGGGAAACTTCACAGTGATTTATTTGGCTTGGTAAGGGAAGGATCATGAAGCTTGGTTAGACATGAATTCTATTCAGATTTGGGTTCAGATATGTCGTCACTTGCTGACATCTTAGTGCACAGGTGAGACTGGTAGTCCCTGCTCCCAACCCCTGTTAATGTGCTTAGTATAACTAAGGCCATTTTATAAATCAATCAGCCATTCTCTGTGACTGAGCAGGTCACGTATTCATTCCCTTTCCCTCATTATCAGGCCCTGGAGGTCCTGTGAACCAAGTAGACAAACCAAACAGAATTCTTCTTCCCTCCTTCCCCCCATCCTCAAGGTTCCTGGGCACCAGGGCAGTTACTCCCCTCCTTGCTGGCCTCGAAGGCCCCAGGCACCCGGCCAGTCCCGTTAGTGACGACCCCATCACGGAATGGGGAAGCGTAACCACACCCCGAACGCTGTCCATAAAATCATGCGGTTACAAGTCCTGGGTGGGGAACTTGGGCCGGAGCTGCTGCTGGACAATGACACCCAGGACCCTCCGGTGGCCAGGGACACCGCCACCGTCCTCTGCTTCCTCTGCAGACTGAGTGGCTCGTATTCTTTTATATGAATTTCAAGTCTAGATTATGATTGTTACACTGATACAGCAAACCATGTATTAAGGTCTGACCTCATCTGCAGGGGTCCAGGTGATTAGAAATTATAAGTTTTATCATAAATTCTATATTATGCTATTTATAGATTGTACTTGTATAGACTATAATTTGATTCTGCTTGTAGAAATCCTGTGTCATTCTAATCACAGGTTCTGGTCTATACTAATCATAATATTCTGTTAAGATTTAGTGCCAACATCGTTCTGCCGAGGATCCCTAGAAGAACCTGTCTGATCCCTCAGTGTCAGGTGACAACAGATGATAGTATTTCATACACAAAATGCTTTTGAACTGTTAGTTATATTAAGGCTTATGAAAAAGTATGTCTTTGATCTTGTGTTATCGTGAGACCATCTGCAAAAATCTCTGTGATAGATTTGTTTTTCCCTTGAGCTTTATGGACTGTCCTTATGGACAAGTATTTCCTTTTGAAACAGACTTCATTCTGTTTCCGATTGAAAACCTTCATCGCCAACAGAGGGTTCTGCCAGCATGTCTGGTTTAATCCATCTCCACATTTTAAATGATTCTGAATAAAAGGTGGTAGCATATTGTCTTCTTTAGGTCATTTTGAGACATTATACATTGTTTTATTTTGAGAAGAGATATGCAGAGAGACATTGTAAGTAGATAAGTGGAAATAAAGAGAGTCACACTTCTGATGTCTCGTGCTGCTAGCCATTGTATAAAGGATCCTTCTGCTTCTGGTCTCACTTGAGTGCCATTGTTTACTCTTAATGGATCATTGCTGCTGTCATAGGTTGGAAACTTTTTTAGTGACACTGTTCATGTGATGTTTAAACTTCTGCTTATATTCTACTACACACATGAAGAAAATGTGACTTTATCTTTTTGGTCTTAGCTTTCAGTTAACCTACTTTGGGCTGAATTTTGACTAGTGTGTAAACTGGAGGGTTCAGAGTGCTATTACATAGTTTACCTGTTCATGCTAATCAGGTCTCACATTTCAGCTGCAATCCTTTCTTTCAGGAGTACTTCTAACAGTCCAAATCTCATCAGGGCATGATATAAATGGAGAACAACCAAAATGTTCCTGATGGCAGGAGTAGTGGTCCTGGGGGCCTGGTTCATTAACTGGGAGTGAAGGGCATTCTACTCTTACTCACTAGTCTTCATATGTAATCTTGTGATCCATGTTTTGCAGTCTCTGTTAACCACTCTGTATTGCATTCTCCCAAAGGAAAATTCTCCTTTAAAAGTTACTTTTCTCCCCATTCCCTTAGTGTTTACTGCTAAATTTAACATGCTGTTTAGCTACCTAAGTCCCAAAGATACCTTGGTAAAACATCAGTGTGCATGCTTAAAGTGCTCTCCTTGCTAACTGATCACTGATCTCATCACCTGCTGCTTCTGCTTTCCGGTGTTGCACTTCCAGTCCTCAGCTTCGATTTCCTAAAGAACTTCTCTCCATCTGTTGTCCTCTCCTCTTGCTCTTACTGACTGTACTCTTCCAGATTCTTTTCTTTTTCTGCCAATATCCCCCTGGAGTTTGTTGATAGTAGTGAAAACAAGCAGCACTGAATTTGAGAGGAAATGAGGTAAAAGAAATTGTTCCTTCCCACTCAGACAGCAGACAAACAAGCTGGTGTACAAGCCAAATGATTTGGCATGGGTGAGGAGGTGGAATGCTATGGGCAGAAAGCAGGAACAGGGCTGGTGTTTTCCTGTCCTGAGAGGAAAGTTTCTGTTTCACTAGTGGCTGCTCTGCTTCTTGAGCCTTATGCTCTTCTGCCTGCAAGGCACCAGGTTCTCTTTGGGCAGAATCAGTTGGCTGCACACATTGTGACGGTCTGGAAAACAAGCATGGGGGTGTGTCCAAACAGCTCCTTGTTGAAAAAGAAATCTTTAATAAGGAAAACAAGCTTTTGGGGGTGGTAAAATTTAAATTTATAAATGAGAAGATAATTTCTTAAGACATAATGAGAAGTCCAGCTACCCCAGTCTGATTTCAGATGGTAGCTGAGATTAGGTGCTTGTTCAATTGTAAGGCAGTGAGGTACTGCTGTGCCCCACCAGCCATGTTCAGCAGACTTTCCAAGCTAGAGCTGTTTTGGGAGTAGGATGTTCTGCTTAATGGTTTTGAAGGATTTTCCTTGCATTAATGGAACTGTTAGTTCTTTGAATACATGCAAACTGAAAATACCAACAACATGTCAGGGTAGTTGTCCCAGTGCCTTGTGGCACATTGTGTGAGGGTACCTTTTTGTTTGTGTTGAACCTGACACCTGATTGTTTCCAGGGTCACAAATTTATTTTTGTATTACAAGACAATAAAGAGTCACTCTTTGATTTTCTTTTCCTTAACAGTCAGGATTTCCTTAACAGTCAGCTCTTTTATAGTCTAATTACTTTTCTTCTTGCAGCCTTGGATTGTCCTTGCCATTTATCTTTGTTTTATTTTTAGCTCATTAACGTCTTTGTATACCTGAGTTAGTTATCATTTAATAGCCTCGCCTTCAGATTAGCACATTATTTTCTGTGTTTGTTCAATTCTTTTCCTAGAAACATTTTAAAAACAGATTTTCTTAACATTTCCTCTATTTATTTCACAGTTACAGGTATTTTTCATGTGTTAGTATGTGATTTGTCACATTAATTTTTCATTCTTGTACTGGGCCTGGGTGGGATGAAGTTAATTTTCTTCATAGCAGCTCATATGGTGCTGTGTTTTAGATTTTTAATCAAAACAGTGCAGATAACACACATAATGTTTTAGCTGTTGCTGAACAGTGTTTGCACAGGGTCAGGGGTTTTTCTGTTTTTTCTACCCACTCCCAGTGAATCGACAAGGGGGGGTGCATAAGAGGCTGGGAAGGGTCACAACCAGTCAGGTGACCCAAACTAACCAAAGAGCTATTCCGTGCCATATGTCATGGTCAGCAGTAAGAAAGAAGAGGATTTGAGGGGGTCAGCCATCTTTTGCTCAGGAACTGGCTGGCCCATGCTTTGCATGCCTTGTTTAGTTTCATTTTCTTTCCCTCTTCTTCCACTTCTCCACTTATTAAACAATTTTTGTCTTGACCCACAAGTTTTCTTGCTTTTACTCTTCCCTTCCTCTTACCCTGTCCCATGAGTGAGTGCCTGTATGGTGCTTAGCTGCCTACTGAGGTTAAATCACAATAACTCTACAGACATTTTCTTTCTTAATAAAATGCGTTTGGTTCACCTTCTTGGGGAATAGAGCATGTCTATGTCCTGACTCTACAGATAGAGGGAGTTATGGTTTGGACTTGCAAGTGCTCCACTGTTGTCACTTCCATTGGAACAAAAGAACATTGTTTTTAACTATAAAGATTTTTAAAAGGTGAAAAATTATTTGCTGCATCTGCTGTAATATATGGTGATGGCCAAAAGCCTCTAACCAGAACCAGTTATTAACATTTGAGTTTTTAATGTTAATACCTTGATTTTTAGTAAGCTATGATATTATTCAGATACAACTTTGCAATATTGCATGTCTGTAGTTTACTGGAGATCATACTGCATCACCTCAGCATTTATCCTAACATTTTTGGCACACACTGAACACAGGAGTTTGTGTGGCAGGGTTTTGGTAGCAGTGGGTGGGGGTGCAGGGGTGGCTTCTGTGAGAAGCTGCTAGAATCTTCCCCCATGTCCTATAGAGCCAATGCCAGCCAGCCCCGAGACAGACCTGCCGGTGCCCAAGGCTGAGTGATCAGTGATGGTGGTAGTGCCTCTGTGATAACATATTTAAGAAGGGGAAAAAACTGCTGTGCAGCAGGAGCTATCAGAGAGGAGTGAGAATATGTGAGAGAAACAGCCCTGCAGACACCAAGGTCAGCAAAGAAGGAGAGGAAGGAGGTGCTCCAGGCACCAGAGCAGAGGTTCTCCTGCAGCCCACGGTGAAGACCATGGTGAGGCAGGCTGTCCCCTGCAGCCCATGGAGGTCCACACTGGAGCAGAGATCCGCCTGCAGCCTGTGGGGGACCACACGCTGAGCAGGTGGCTGTGACTGAAGGAGGCTGTGACCCTGTGGAGAGGCCATACTGGAGCCGGTTTCTGGCAGGACTTGTGACGCTGTTGGGGATCCATGGTGGAGCAGTCTGTGCCTGAAGGACTGCACCTCATGGGAGGGACCCACACTAGAGCAGTTTGTGAAGAACTGCAGGCCATGGGAAGGATTCATGTTGGGAGTTCGTGGAGATCTGTCTCCTGTGGGAGGGACCCCACGCTGGAGCAGAGGAAGAGTGTGAGGAGGAAGGAGCTGCAGAGACAACACATAATGAACTGACCACAACCACCCTTCCCTGTCTACCTGCACAGCTTGGCAGGGGGAGGAGGTAGAGAAGCCAGGAGTGAAGCTGAGCCTGGGAAGTGGGAGGAAGATGGTTTTTAGATTTATTTTTATTTCTTATTATCCTACTCTGTATTTTGATTGGCAATATATTAATAAATTAATTTCCCCAAGCCACATGTGTTTTGCCCATGATGGTAACTCCCTGTCCTTCCTCTACCCATGAGCCTTCCATCATATTTTTGTACCCCTGTCGTGCTGAGGAGGGCGAGGTGGTCACCTGGCCTTCAGCCAGTCAACCCACCACAGGGTGACCGAGCACTGGCACAGGTTTCCCAGAGAGGTCGTGGAGTCTCCATCCTTGAAGATACTCAAAAGCCTGGGCAACCATGCCCAGGTGACCCTGCCTGAGCAGGCAGTTGCACCAGATGACCTCCGGGGGTCCCCTCCATCCTGAACCATTCAGTCATTCTGTGATCATTTTTTAAAGGGATAATGTTATGATGAAATACTACCTTGGATGCATATTAATCTGTTTTACTGTTAATAAAGATTTTACCAGACACTGCTGGGAATGTTGTAAATGAGGATTGCCTAGCAATGAAAGAAAATAACAACAGGGGTTAATTTTGTCTAAGAGCTTTAGAAAAATCATTTATTTTCCAAATTGAAGATGTACGGTTGTTCAGATAAAGGATAGTGACAGCAGGGGAACGTGACTCTGTAAATGCTTGTTTATTAAAATATTCTGAAGTAAGGTTAATATGACTGCTGATTGGAGGAAATGTGTTAAAGAGCCAGGTGCATCCAAGTGTTAAGCTTAGTGCATGTGCAGACAAATCTGTTTTACATGGATGGAAGTACTGACATAATTCTGGGAGAACTTTTGAGACAACGTAAGAGGAGAATCGGTGGGGAGATCTGTTAACAATAATTGTACTCATGTGACATTGCAAAAGGGTATAATTTTGTGACAGCACCGAGAAATTGACTCTAAAATAAGGCTATTTGTAATGGGAAAATATTTTTGCAATAGTAGTTTTGGGTGACAAATTAATAGCTTTGATTTAGGCTTAAATATAGACTAGAATCTGTTACCTCTGTGATGCTTATGCAACAGGATTATAACTGATCTGAAAAAGGTACAAATGCTATCAGGATCACACTTTTCACTAACTGTAGTAAATAAGGATTGTAAGAATCACATCTGATACTAAAAAATGCAAGTGTAGAATTTAATTAATTAATATCTTATTATCTCACATCTGAGTAGACCATGTGATCTGCTCTTAATATATATGCATACAGTGGATATATATCTGCACATAGAGTATGTGAACCTCTGGGAGGAAAGTCAGAAGCATTTTAAAAAGAGGTTACTTTGAGCATTCAGTCATGCTATCAGAGCAGAGTGAGTTTTTATGGCTGAGACCATCCAGCTGCTGTTACCGCCTTTCTGAGGCTGCTGTCGTCTGTAAGAGGTCTGGCTCAGCTGGACATCAGTTGGGCTTGTCAGCCACATCGTTTGTATTATTATACAGTGATGCAGCCAGAAGCTGCAATGATTCCTACCCGGTGGCCATGGCTGTGAGCTGCAACGGCTCAACAAGAGGTATGCATTCTGGAGGTAATCGGAGAGGTTGGCTACAGAGAAGAGCTGCTTCAGCTGTACCATCAAACTCTGCCCAACAGAGCCAGAGCCATTAGCCATGCCCCCTGCCCTTCTTTCACAGTTCAGAAAGGATACAGCTGCTATTTTTTGTAACAAGAAACATTTTTTGTATTTCATTATAAATTCCTAATGGAGAAGAGACAGGGTTGTTCGCACAACAGCTGAGATAAAGCCCTGCAATCATCTGCTATAATCCTCGTTTATCCAGTGATAAACAAAAATTTTAGTGTGAAAGTTACTATGTGCCAAGTTTTCTGAACACCAAAATACATGTTTTTTGTGGTTAAGAAGGTGATACTAATATCCACACAACCTTGCTTTTTCAACCATTCATCTATTTAAAACTATTTCCCTCCCTGAAATGTGGAAAACAACATGACATTATGGCAGTATGGAGTCAGTACAACTTAACCAGATTTAAAAAATGAGAAGAAGGAGGAATACTTGCAAGGTAACTTTCTACATCTAAATCAGTGACCTGTGATCAGAGCATTCTGGTGGAAACTTCTCCCTCAAGCCATAGTGCCAGTTGGCCCATAAAACCGTATCTCTGTTTGCTTAAGGATTACGTGCTCTTGCATTCTCTGTCTCTGTATTTTTATTAAAAAAAACTAAAAGCATGAAAATAGCATACCTGCATAAAGTATTTTATGCTGACAGTGTTTTCCCTAAAGGATTACTGTATTTGGAAAAGAACAAACACAGCATTTCGCTTTAGTTCATACACTTGTAACTATTACACACTTACGAGTTCACTGTATCTCTGATAAATGCTGAAAATGTTTTTCAGAAAGTTATGGTGGACTGAGTCTGATGTTGAACAGGGATTAGGCAGAAGTGTCTCCAGATTACAGCAACCTGAAATACCCTCAGTATGATGGGTGTCAGATTGGAAGCTGCCAAAAAACATACCTACACATCAGTAAAATAGGAAAGTCCATGTATTTTGTTAGGGATTTTATCTTTGCACTTTTGTATCAGTATTAAACATCTAAACCATATGTGTAATTCAAAAACAAAAACTGGAATGTAAAAGGCAGGTGGGTTTTGTTCTGTATCTTGAGGAAGTACTTCTGCTTTTAGAACCTGACTGGTGATTTTGCTAGTGGTAAATGAAGCCGAATCAAGTATAGTAGCAAACTTAATTAGTTCATATAGCAACAGAAAAAAAAAAAAAGAAAAAACGATTTAACAGTACAATTAGGTTGTTGTTACCTGAGGAGGCAGAAAGAGAAGGTGCACAGAACTGAAAGGTGCAGTTACAGCACTGTGGGTTTTCTAACTTCAGTCATGCTTTAGCTGTTTTCCTTCCACTTTCCAAGCCATTTGTAATGCTGCAGCTCCTCCAAGTAGTTTTTATTGTGTGAAATGACTAGGAAGATAGGTAGAGTACACCAAAGCTTTCTGTCTAATGCTGTGTCTGCTGATTACCTCTGCACTTGACAGGGCAGGAGAGATGGTTAACTTGAAGGTAGATTTCTGAGACCATTTTGATTATATTCTCTTGTTTTGACTCATGATAAATACTGAAGGAGGGAATCCTCAGCAGAGAAAATGTGTAGCTTGCAGTAAGAAGGCAAATGTTTTTCTGGGAGAATTTTCTCAGTATTTGAATGCCCACGGGCATAAGGAACGTATTTAATTAAAAAAAAAAAAAAAAAAGGCAAGCTTATAAAATCTTATAGAGTTGAAAAATATAACAGTTAATTCACTGGAAAATCCTGTGTTCTAAAGAAAGCAAGAGTTTAAAACTCAATTTTAAATATATCTCTCTGTATATACGCTCAGGCTGTCAATTGGTTGAAATAATCATATAAGAGATAAGGTATGTACAAAAGCCTAATTTAATGAAGAATATGGAAACTTGAAATAATTTTATCTTGTCAATTTGGTTTTGTTTCTGTGACACAAAAATATACTTACAAAACTTACCTGCAACATAAATCTTACTAACATGTATTGAAAGGGTAGGTGTCTGCTAGTATGTCTGAATAATTTATTTGACAATGACAAAAACAATTTTAAGTTGAATAGATGTTTTGCTCGGATTGTTTAATTTAGGTGTTAGGACTGTGGGATACCTTGCTCTCACAAGGCTTGTGGAAGCCCACTGAAGTCATGCAAGATAACTGCCTTGGGTCATCCAGAGGAGTTCATCCTAAAGCAGGGTACAAGTCCTTGAGTTTAAACGGTGTATTTGGCTTTATCTGCTGTCTGGAGACGTGCTGGTTTGACAGATGGAACTGCTGGTGCTAATGCCTGGGTGTTACATCCAGTGCGTGCACTCCATGAGGCACTAGACAGACAATTGCTCTGCTGGAGGGTGAGCTAAATCGGCTGCTTCGTGCAAATTAGCAAGGGACTGCTCTGTCAGCACAACCCTAGGGTGGTAATGTGGGGCACTAATCTCTGGATCCGGGAGAGGACTCCGTCTTCTGGGAAGCGTGTTTGGGAGGTGCAGAATCTGCCTGATGCAGCATGCTTCAAATTAGCATTGTAGGTGAATGTTTCAAAATGGATCTGGCAAAACCAGTGCTGATGAGTTACCGTATCAAATTTGTCACAGATGCAAGTAATTGCTAGGTGGGGTTGTACAGCCTGTGTTATGCAGGAGGTCAGATTAGATCATCACTGTTTCTTCTGGTTTTAAATTCTGTGACTTTAATGAAACCCGCTGTTCCATGCAATCACTGTCCATACTTGTTTATCACTGACACACCCAAATCAGCTTGCATCCCTATGTGGCTCACACTGTAGTAGAGCTGCTTGTTTTCCAGGGCATGAAAAGCTTTCCATAGGTCAATGTGGTAAGCAAACTGGAACTTTAAAAATTACATACTTGTGTGACCTGGAGTTAATTCAGGGTGAGAGAGGGGAATTGAAGATTATGGAATTCTGAATTAGAAATTCAGATATTCTTGAGTAACTTCAGCTAAATCGAACCTGTTTTAAAGTAAGGCAGCACTTCACTCAGGTTTAGAAACAGCAATAATAAAAACACAGAATGCAGAATTGTGTGTTATGCAGAATTATGTTATTGTGTATTGTGTATGTTGCTATGAATTATGTATAACATATCACGTTATTATATATTATTATGTTCTTAATGCAGAATTAAGGACAAAGTAAATGGGTCAGCTTGCAGTAAACTGCTGTTGCTTGAAAGCCTTTTGTATGATGTTGGCTGTGTTCAAATGAGCAATTAGTCTTGTTTCCGTCACAGGGATTTCAGAGTACAGTTCGGGATTGGTCAAAGATTGATTCAACTGGATGTATTTGGTATTCTTGAAAATAATGCCTTTTTGCAGTTCAGATATGTGTATGCAGCCCTATACTTGTTCTGGTAAACCTTCACCTCTCCCTTTATTTTTACAGGTGCTGGTTACAGGCATGAATTCACCTGTGCATGCAATTTTAGGCCAAATCTGAAGGCCTGAGTCACAAAAGTTTAACCCTGTTTGCATGACAATACTGAGAGATAAGGCTAGGTTTTCAGTCAGAGTTTGTATGCATGAAATCTCTAAAATCTGCTACATAAATGTATAAAAATACAAAACATGAAACTAATTGTTGAAAAAGTTGTTGATTTTTTTTTTTGCTTGCATAAATATGAGTTAATTTCTAGATCTGCAGATTGAAATCTGTTGGTCATAGTGAACTGGTAATGTTACTGCAGTGTTGTCTGCCGTGTTTCTGAGACATAAAGCTCTTCTCTTGCTGAGTTTCTTGCTTCCCAGCAATAACTCTTTTGCCAGGCGCATTGTTTTTTGAAGAAGGGAAGACATGATTTTCAAAGAACAAGACTAGGATGCATGTCAGAGCACTGCTCCCATTTTAATAAGTCAGCACCACTCTTTGCATTTAACTGCCCTGCACTGCTTTATCTGTCTGTTAGAATACTTATTTTTATTTGAAGCAATTCAAATGGTAAGAGTTGCTATGGGTAGAGAGATCATCATGTAATACTAGTTAGCTGGTAACTGTAGGTTTCCCCCCTTTCTTTGTAAGGGTCTGGGATAGGATGATGGACTGAGTGTTTTCCTCAGTCAAACAAACACTGCATTTGAGATGGTATATAAATTTTACTCAACTAAGATCATTTTAAAATGACTGAGAAGGCTTATTTTTAATGGACAAATGAATAAATACTGCAGTCACAGTTATCTTTGGTATGTTCCAAACATTTTTAAAATGTCTTTCCAACAGATGGTCTTTGTAGCTCTTCTCTGGAATCAGCTATGCCCATTAAAAGAGGGAACATAAATAGGTCAGATGAAACTGCTAACTGTTCTAATGTAATTCAGGAGCACTGGGCATAACGTAGCCTTTTGGTACAACAGCACATCTTTCTGATTATTGTCTAAGGAATGTGTTGCAACCTATCCAAAGGCAATTTGTATACAGAGCTGTTGCTTTTATTGTATTTTCTCTGACACCCCTTGCTGGTTTTGTTTATATGGTTTGGCTGGATATTTGGTGTGGTTTGGTTGGATATTGATTTAGTTTCTCTGAAACAAAAATACAGATTTAAAAAGTAATTATTAAAAAAAACTTTTTAAAATCCAGTTTGCCTTTAGAAGAACAGGAAGCAGGTTTAATGGCTGAAAGTAAAAAAAATATTTGCTACAGATATTATTTCTGAGTTTACCATTTGGGCAAGGTGCCCAGGGTTTACTCTGTTACTACTATTTTATTTCTTTGTTAGCTGTAAACAGATCTATTTTGGGTAAGTGGGGAGGTGGTTACAGCTACTTACAGCTTTTAGGCTTATCATTATTGGTTGGCAGCATGTCTGTCTGTGTCTCATGTCCAATATTTCACAAATGTGAGTACTTCAGTGGCTGGTCTGCCATAACCCACATGCTTGTGTGCTCATTGGCTTTGGCCATTTCATTGTACTATAAATATGAAGGTTTTTTCATCATTTTCCTTCAGAAGTTCCTTCTTATAGTATGAGAATTGGTTGTTTCTGGTGGCATGAACCATTGTCAGAAGCACCTACCTCTGATCTGATTCTTTCAAAAGTTTTAAGTGCTGTGAGGATGTCAATGTGCTGGTCAGAAGCTTGTGTCTTTGAGCATGCATTTAAATGAGACATCGGAGAGAGTTTTTTACTTTAGTTACTAGGAAGCAGTTTAAGCAGCTTTATTCAGCTCATTTCAGTTGGTTTGTGTATTATTTATTTATAGCACAAAAGGGGAAAAAAAAACAAACAAGAAGGAAGCTTTTGAGCATGCAAGTGTCTGAAGCCAATACATTCTGAGAAGTTGCGTATTATCTAAAGCACCTTCAAAATATCACAATTTGATGATGCACCCAGAAGAGCTCCTCAGGGTTACAGAGGTCTGCTGGTATCAGTTATGAGGAAGAGAACTCGACGCACAACTTGGCATGCATTACAAATGCACAACTTAATGGTGGTATGGCACTTGGGGCAGGAGCTGGGTCTGAAACAGCTTTGGAAGCAAGCAGTTATAGAGAAATTATGAATAGTAGATGGGAGATACCTATGCACTTAATACTGGCATAGTAGAACAGCAGGACTATGTGGATAACATGGTATCTGTTTATTTTTGTAATTGTGTAATGGTGAAAGCTTGCAAGGCAGGACTGTTGTAGAATGTATATAGAGACAGTGACTTGGAGAGATAAACCTAGAATGACGACCAGTGCCATTCACATGGTGCGTGAGATTAGAAGCTTCGAAAACTCTGAAACTCAGGCTTCGAAAAGTCTGTCCAAGGAAGCTCCATGTCACTTAAGACAGCTAACAGCCATTATCTATGGAAGTATTGTCAAATAATTCAGTTTTGTTTAGATACGTTGCTAATCTTGAAGTAATGAACAAAATTTAATTTTTAATTTAATCAGATTTCCAAATTACTGCTTATAACGGAAATATTTATCTATGGAAAAGTATTGATGTATTCCAGTGTTTAACCCCATATGTACGAAAGTGTTTATTTAGGGAATTCAGTTTTCAGTAAAAGAGCTCAAAACTGAAATTTGTAATTGATAATCAAACCAAACTTGTGATGAAATTTATCATCCAGCCATGTTGTGCCCATTAATGAAGATTTTTTGTGACGATTTTTGCAAGAGATGAGCATTCTCTTGCAAATTATTGACTCTTTGAGTGGCTTCCATCCATAAGAAAGTGCTTTGTAATGTTTCTGTACTAAACCATAGGGAAAGAGACAAAAATATTAGTCTGACCACTAGTTAGTTGCCTTTCTAGACAAAGTCCTGCAAGCAGCAGTGACAAATAATGTGCATTTTCAAATATAAAGGAACATATGCAGATGGTCTACACTGCAATATACTGAAGTAGGCTATGTTGTTAGGATCTGCAACACAAAACTGTATTTGGAATAGATAGCATGGTGACATCTGTAAGCTGAATATTGACAATGATGTATGTTCATTTTATTGGTCTTCTGCTGAGCTTTAGGATCATCTTGTGTATGTTATGTTCTCATGCTTATTTTTGCATTAATGATAATATCAACTATGGATTTACATTTAAGAACTCGAATACTTTAAGAAAAGGAGATTATCTTCCTGTGTGCTTTTACACTTACAGTATGTTCTGAATGCCCCTTGAAGGGAAAAATTGCGTGTTTTGATTTGTCTTATTAAATAATGTAGTACTGTTTTGTCGAAGTGACAGCATGCAAAACCAGATGAATATGCATGTCTTTAGATCAAAATAATAGTTTCCCTTTCTCTTATTTCTAACCTGTGTCTTCTAACTTTATGTTGAACTCTAGAGCATTTTGTCCTCAGTTGTTGTATATGCATGTTTATTATTGTAGGTTTGTTACTTGGAAATTTACTACAAATTGAGCACCTGAAAATATGTCTTTGCTAATTTGGAAATGTGATATGCAAAGGGAACACTCTCCAGCCTCCAGATAAGGTCTGCAAAGTACCACTGAGACATAAAGTAATCTGTGGTTTGGGTTATCCTGAAAGCTCTTACTGATAATAGTCTCGATGGAGTAAGTCCTGCTGTCACATGTTCATCATATACCAATTGAGAGCAGGAGGATCAACTCACAGGGAAGAGCTGAAGCTATTTCCTATGCTGCAGAGACTGAGGGTGTGAAAGAAGCTAATGCTTTATTAAGCTGCACTGATTAAAAAATTGCAGTTTGTTAGACGTAAGATGCTCTCTTCACTCCTAACGGGACGAGTAAGCAGTTTATTAAGGCAAGGGCATTGTTCTTCAGAAGCAGATACAAGCTTTGTTTATTATCTGTGTGGGTCTTTTTTAAAGTGCAGTTTGCTGCTTTGCTGTCAGAAAAAAATTGGCTGCTCTCTAACATAGTATTGTCAAGAAACAACTGGAATGCAGAAATGCCTTTGAACTCAGGATGGATTTTTTTTTTTTTTTTTGCTTCCCAGGCAGTCAGCATCAGTGTTTTTAACAAAAGGGAGGAGGCTGGTTTACCACAAGGTTTCCTGTTCATGTGGATAAGGAGGTTTCATAAAGAAACAGGAAAACAGAAAGTCTCACAAATAATCATCAGTATTCTGCTACATTTTGTGACATTCTGTACAAATTGTAAACGAAGCAGAAGTGTCCGCATAATACGGAAGGCAGCGTGGAAGTACTGAGAGAAATGCAGAATTATGCGACGTGCCTCTCCAGTACTGGACTTACCTTCTTGAAGGTACTTGGTGAGAGATGTTGATGGGTGTTAATGCTGGTCTTTACAGGGGACACAGGACAGCCCGAGGTTTACACGTGGAGGAGGGAGTCGAGTGGTAGATCTTCCTCCTGTTTGAAGAAGGCAACTTTACTGTTCTTTGGGGAGCATGGCCCTTAGGGGGTACTTAAAAGGACTCGCTGCTGCACTGGCCACTCGTCTCTTCCAGGACATTGAGCTCTCGCTCCTTCCTCTCCGAAGTATACACATACGTGCGCACGCTCATAAACAAGAAGTGCTTTCCAGGGGAAGCACATAGTTGCTGAAGCAACTCCCGGCTACACATAGGATTTTGTCTGCAGATTTGCAGGGAGGAAGAGTTGTGGGCGGCGGGCCGGCGCCGGGGCGCTGCCCGCCTCCCCCGGCTGCCGCCCGTCACCAGCTCTTCTCGGCGCGGACAGCAGGAAGCTCGCAGCGAGAAATACACCTCGGGGCGGGAGGGGGGAACAAAACCACGTAACACCAAACAAAGAGAAACCCCCACAAAAAAAAAACCCTTGTGCTTTCTAGGTGAGTGGATTGATTTTTCTTCTAAAAGCAGGATGGAGCAGTCGTTGTGCCGTATTGCAGCTCTGTAGACATAAGGTCAGAACACTACGGCATCTTCCTTTCCACTACTCTGTGTTCTCCTCTCTTACTCCCACGACTTTACTGGGCTTAAACGTGGTGCTAGTCAGATCACGGCGACGTGTTGCTTTTTTCCTGACGTGCAGCTTTTCCTTTGTGGCGGTGGGGAGCGCGGCTAGGCTGGGGGAGGGGAGGGCGGGGCGGGGCAGGGCAGGGCAGGGAGGGGGAAGTTGGCGGAGGGAAACCTGGGGGCTGCTGTGGAGGACAACTTGTTTGTCTGCAAGAAGTCCTGTGCTTGGACAGCCCTTGTTACCGGCCATGCGTCTTCGCTGCAGTGCTGAGGATGAGAGACCCAGGTAAGGCAGCAGGAGAGCAAATAGTTCGTGACTGGGTGCGTTTTGTATACCCCCCCTTTTTTCTGCAACTAAAGCTTTTCTACACTGCTTCATAACGGAACAAGGGGGACCTCAGAGAGGTGCCAGCCTCTGTGAACAAAACATAACCTTTTTTAATATAAACTTTAACGTAAGAGTTGGCTTTTGAATAATAAATTTCCCATTCCGTGTGTTTACCTCTGCTTAATCTTCAGTGGGAGAAGTGGCAACTTAAAACATGATTCTGATTTTTTTCTGCACTGTAAACACCTTTATGTTTGTATGAACATGGGAATGAGTAACTAGCTCACAGAGTATCTCGGAGAGGATTGGGAGCAGTCTTATAAACTATCGCGGTTGTGCACTGAGATTCCTACCCCATATTTTGGAGGTACATGTAGGTTACATGGATAGGTGGTAATTAAGTGGCTTGGATATAAAGATTTTGGTTATAAAGACTTTGGATGTGTGAGGCATTGGGAATGGGAGCTCTAGCAAAAGAATGATAGCAATCCCATCTTGCGCACACGGGTGAGATAAATTACGTGACTGAGCTGACCATTGAAACTAATGAGTAAGTTTGACTTAATAAGGTTAAATCAGTGAAGGATCTATAGAGTTACTGGGAAACTTTGTGCTCTTAAACCAAACAAAACCTCATGTCTAGTAAATCTGTTCTTTCCTTTGATCTGAAAGCTTCTCCGTAGCTTTTAATCACCTTCACCCCCTCAACTAATACAATAGAAACAGTGAACAAGCTTACTTTATATGAAATGTTCTGAAAATTTTTGCAGCAGTATGTAGTGGAAATAAATAGAGCATCTTGAACTTAACTAAAAAATTGGTTTTTAAAAAAATAATTATTTCACAAATTCTGCCTGCACTTGTTTTAAAGTACTGATTGCCATGTCCATCAAAATGGCTCTTTAAAAATTTTTGCGTGAGTATAAGAAAACTTATACCATTATATTTTGGTGTTATACTTAAGTTACCAACTGGAAACGTCAGAGGTCAGCTGTAAGAATAGACCTGTTTTCCGTTATCAGTCCTTTTAGTTCGTATCAGTACATTTATTGTAATGACAAATACAGGTTGTAAATGGTGGTTTGATGTGAACCTACTTGGCAGTACAGAAGAGCTAGAGTCAAATGAAAAATAAGAGATAATATTTAATTACGGTAATCATTAGCATTTAGACCACACATCTGAATACACTGTATTTGAGGGAAACTTAATTTCTGCACATTATCTACAGCATAAACTCTTTTGGACCGGACTATATGAGTGTTTTCTTTGTGTGGTAGTGCCCTCACAAACTGGTCTGTTACAACAGATAATGGTAATAAGGTTTTTTGATATTTTTTTTTTTTCAATAAGCATTTCCCTTTTAATCTCAAACATTGTATAACAGCTATTATTACCACCTTAACCTGCTTCCACATTTTTATGTACATTAGATTCTTTTACTAGAAGACAAACCAAACCTCACCATTCAGCTCTTGTGCATGCTAGTGCAGGTAAGGTGCAGCAGCCTGTAATGCATTTCTTTGTTTCCGTCTTACAAGAAAGGATGCAAAGGGCAATGATGAAGACTCCTGGAACCCTCTCTAATTTAGTGCTGCTGTGACAGCCACAGAGTTTATGAGAATTGGAGCAGGTGTAGGAAGGGGGGCAATTTTAAGTGATTTGCTCAAACAGGAAATGTTCTTGTTACCAAGTCTGCAATAAAGAAGGTAGAAAAGAGCAGTCCATTTCACTCTTTCCTTCCATCTGTGTGTTAGGAGTAATGAACGTGCTTGTGCTACATCCAGGATTGATTCTGACCCTAAATTTTCACTTGGAGTTGGCCAGCACTTCTGAAGAATGCTGCAGACACTACCTTTGCTATGTTAAATAGTTGTTACTTACTCTGGGAGGCTGAGACAAGGCAGAAAGGATTTATATACAGGATTCTCTTCTCCATTTACTTCCTTGTGACTTAGATACTTTCCTGTTGCTGAGGAAGCAGGAGAGAGCTGTGTTCCAAAACATGCTGTTAGGAAATCCAAAGAATATTTTCTTATCCAAAGATACCTGTGCTTTAAAAAAAAGTTTTTTTCCCAGCCTGGTTCTCAAGTGTGAAGGCTTTTTAGCAGTTATGTTAAGAGAAAGATGTACAGCAGCCTTCCTGCTGTACATTTCTTTGGCATCGTCTAAGTAACACTGCAAACAGTTCTTGCTTAATTTTATGCCTAGCTTACTGTTCTGTTGGTGCAGGCCATTCAAAGTGTCTGATGTTTGTTTTCTTCCCTACCCCCCCCTCCCACCCCCGCTTCCTTTTGGAGGTGTTTGGGCTGTTTTCATTAGCACTGTATACATCCTGTATGAATCAGTGTACACCAAAACTTCGTGCCTACAGAAGAAACTATGACCTGTTTTTCTGCTATGTTTCTTTTCCTCCTGGTAAAGGAGAGTCTTTCCAAACTTTGAGTAAGAATGGGAGGTATGATGTATACAGTGCCTTTTGCCATTCCGGATTTAAAGAAATCACATTCACCATTTACCGCTCTATTATGAAATCAGTTCAGCAGCAACAGAAGTTCAGATGCATTATTCACTTCCTTCATTGCTATCACAAGGGTAGCTGTTACATAGACAGGACTCAGGTGTTTTTATTTTTACAGTATATTGTCTAATTCTGCTCAATATTAGAAGATGATGTGGTACAGATTACCTCAGAGCAAATGCAGTAGGGAATAAGGGATAATTTTAATCTTCAATGCAGAGTATTTCATTAGCTGTGTAAATTTTAGTGTCCTTGTTTCTTCTAAAATGCAGGATTTTAGTAAATACTAAAGACAACACCTCAGATAGGTTGCTCTTATGATCCAGTGTGGTAAATCCTGTATATCCAGCCAAAACATACACATTATTGTTAATATTAGAGTCTTCCCTTCCCATCCCTTTTTCATTGTGTAACACCATAGCAAAGTGAAAAATGAGAGCTAGTATGCTTGTTCTAAATATTCAGTCATGTCCACAGGCCTTCCTCTTGTGCATTCTTACTCTTTCTTGTTTAAACTTAACGCATGCTTTACAGCTGTCACTGGGACACGGGTCCATGCCGGAAGAGACAGATGTGCACATCTTGACACTCTTGCTTGCTCACACACTCTGTCTGACTGTCTGTTATTAATACCCGCAACCCAGTTGTTCTCACTATCTGTCACTCGGGATAAATTTCACCTTCCTGTGGACAGAATAGTCTGGGAAGCATAAACAAGCACCTTGAGACCCAGAGTGAGAGAGCACAGACCAGTAGCAGACTTGTACATTTCTCACTAGGGTTGTCATTCTGCTTTTCACAATTTGGGTACACCGTATTTATTTTTACACTGTTAATTTTCAGATTTAAATTTGGGGAAATCTGTTGCAGTCCTGCTTACCTGACATCTTTGTTCTGTCCTCTAGGGGCTGGCTTTAGAACTTCAAACATTGGGGAAAAGTGAGCCTTTTCCCATTGGACTCTAAACACCTGAACAAAACACCTGTGAAGAGAGGGTCAAAAAATGCACCACAGAGATAGCAGAGATGTTTTGAAAGGTGGTACAAGCAGGGATGTAAAGACAGTGGCATTTTTCCATGCTGTTCTAGGTATCCAGGGGGAATTATGGGAACAGTCAAGAAGACCAAAGCATAAAGCAGGTCTTTAATGATAGAGAAAGGTGCTGAAGAGGAAGAAATTTCAAGCTTCAGTAAGAATCTCACCATGAAGCAAGCAGAGTTAGCCCTTCTGTCTTGCTGATGAGTATTGCCAGAAGGATAGTGCTAGCTTTCCTGCTCCAAGGGAGATGGAGATCAGGCAGAGAGAGAGATCGTAGATACATTCCTTATTAGTGGCATGGACAGAAGGCACAAGTAGAGAATGCAGTGTGTGACTGACTACAAACACAATTCAGATAGGATACTTCCTGTGGGAGTATATGAAGGTGCAGGTTTTTGTCACAGCATAGAGTTCCCTAGTGACTTGTGAAGGGTGGTCATGAGGGCTAAGAAAATAGGTGTTTCTTGGAAGTATCTCACTAGAGAGAGTCTTCTTCTGTTCTGGAGAATCCTTTCAGAAGGAGAAAAGCGATGCCATTCTCTTGACAGTGGAGAAAGTGTTTGCCCCCTTGATCTTTATTCTGGGCTAGTTTCACTGTTGCAGGCTAGTTCCATGCTCTTGACTAAGAACCAAGGTTCATGGTCATAGCAGAGTTATCTTGGCTTCCTCTATGATTTGACGGGTTTGCTATTGTTTTTGTTCCGGTTTTTTCTTTCATTAGAGCTTCCAGATGTTTTAATTGTAAAGAATCTGGAAGAAGTTTTATGGTCATGGCCTTTTGTTAGTTTTCACTCCAATAGAAGGAACCTTTTGGATGCAGTAAAACTCATTTCAGATGAGTTCTGTAAAGCTACAGTGCATATGACCCCTTGAGTGCTCTAACTGTAAGTCCTCTTGTGTTCTGGCCATTATAGAATAAGGAGCAGATTGGTATTTGATGATTTTCCGAGTTGCTTCTCTCTGAAATTAGTTGTGCATTAGTGGGACCTGCAGAAGCAAACCTCTTTCTTGCTGAGCTGAATTACAGTCAGCGTGAAAGCTGCAAAGTCAGAATTGCTCACGTGGAAGTGAACTCCTTCATTTTTTAAAAGCTGTTTTTAGGTGATTGTTGACGTGTCCCTCTCTGGCACAGTATTTTTTCTGTGTTTTGGTGAGTTATATTAACATCTCACTTAGGTTTCAGAAAGTTCGTTTTAACAGGCTGGATTAGCACATCTTGTCATTCTTAAACTTCAGTGGATTTAAAAAAAAAAAAAATAAAATCCTAGACTTACTTATTTCCTGCTGCTACTTACTCATTTGCCCTCTTTCTCATTGTGCTGTAATCGCGTACTGAAATGAATCAAGTCTTCGAAGTGTATTTGACAGAAGGGAGCGGATGAACATGCGTGATGCGTCTCCCTCACTGGGGAACACGCTGGGTCGCTCAGTGGTGTAGAGCGCAGTGGTGTGTTGAGCCCCCTTTGGCACCGAGCCCCTGGCAGGTGACTCACTGCCCCGCGGCAGGAGGGGGCAGAGAATCGGCAGGGCAGGGCAGGCACTCCGAGGGTGCATTCTGCCGTGAGCCAGAAATAACGCTGACCTACACAAGGATTAGGAGAACACCAATCAAAATTGTACTAGGCTATCCAGTTAATGGATTTACATGCTTACCTGCAGTGTTGCTCCTTTGTGACAAGTATGGCTCATCTAAAGAATTCAGGCATGAGAGATAAATTTTAAGAGAAGCTATGCACAAGAGGTATAATACAGTAATAAAGATCTGTTGGTATAAATCTAATTGTGCTGGTACATTTTATTTGTTTTAAATGTGTTATATTTTTTAAGGCTTTTAGGGAAAGAATAATTCTATACGTACATATTTTCTTGGAGTTTTTTTCCTTTTTTTGTTTTCACATATACTTTTATGTTCTGAAGACAAGAGATTAAGAGGACTAAATGCAAGGACAATTTTTAAAGGTGTCGTAGAATGTTAGCTGTGGCAAAGACGTTGAGATTATTTCCCCAGCTGCTGCAGTTAGTTCAGTTAGTCTGTTCCTAACACTAGTGCTCAGTGTACCCGGTGTATATCTTTGTCTGTTACTACTGTGCAGTATTTCAGAACCTTTTCCAACTCTTCAGTGTGTTTTAAATAATGGAAACTCAAAAAATGTCTTTTGGTAGGTTGTTTGAATTTAACAAAACCATATAGTCAGAAAAAAATCATTATATATATCCCTTTCTTATTCCTCCATATCTAAGTTCTTGTGGGGCAAAATGCATTTTTTCACAGGGTCCATACTCTGGAATTAGCTGGTCATGCTCCCTGCCATCTACCCAGATAATGCATTTTAGTTAAGTAGTGGTGGCAGGGTGGAAATGAAGCCACTTCCTGATGTAGCTTTTTTGCATTTCTGTAAGGGTACTTTGGAAGATTTCTTCATTACTACTTCCAGTTTTTGTTTTTTACTTCTTAGCATCTGGGCATTATTGGTAAAGCTGTTTAGCTAACAAATAAAAGCCATTGTGTTTTTAAATCCACTGTGCCTTGTACTCTAGATCCATTATTTTATATGCCCATTATGGGTATGCATCCCGTTTGGGGCCTGCCAGTACCATAAGGATAAGCAAGTCCAGTAGAGGGATGCCAAGATCAGGGCCTGGAGCACTTGCTGTGTGGGAGGAGAGACTGAGGGATCTGGGCTTGTTCAGCCTGAAGAAAGAATAGCTTTGGATTGAACAGAAGCCTCCTGTGCCTGCAGGATGGTTATCACAAAGAGGGAGTCAGGCTTCTTGCTGATGTGCACAGTGGGAGGGTGCATAGACAATATACATAAATTGAAATGACAGTTAACTGAATATATGGGAAAAAAAAATTTCTCTGTGAGGACAGTCAGGCAAGGGAACTGATTACTCAGAGAGGCTGTCCAGTCTCCATCCATGGAGGTCTTCAAGACCCAAGTGTACAAAAAGTCTGGAGCAACTGGGGCTGTGCTGTGGGCAGGAGATTGGGCTAGAGTCCTAAATCCAATGTGAATAAACATTCTACAGTTCTGTACCATTCAATCAGCCTTACACCACTGCTCTCATCTTTCAGACCGTTCATGTCTCAGGGTTCGCTTCCCTGTTTAACAGTACGTGTGTTGGATTAGCTGTAGTTTCATAGGTCTTCTAAAATTCAGGTTGCCTTTCCAAACATGCCTCTTACTTAAACCAACAGATATATTTTTATCTACTGCTAGGTGCTTTGTAAAGAACTAATTTCTTCATCTTTTAAAATGAGGGCAAGAACAGTGTTTGTCAACTGGTCCCATATTTCCACAGAGTCTGGCAACAGAGCACATTACTATGATTAATTTATAAAAGAAAACAGGGTGGTCTGAAATGACTGCAGGCCTCCATGAAACGTGAATAAGTTGGAACTAACATAAGCTATATCTATTTTTTCAGTTCCCATCTGAGGTCCTGCTTTCTTAACCATAAATAATGTACAGCCTCTTTTACATACTCTGTTCTTTACACTAGCGCTCAAGTGTAGCTTGTGTATATCTTTGTTCTTTTTTATTTTACTTTCTCCTCTATGTGATAGTTGCTGCATTAAAATATTTTAATTATAGGATGATGATCTATAAAGTCTTGTTTGTTTCTGGGACAGGGGGGCTGCATAAGCTTTTCTTGTTTCTCTGTTCAACAAAGACAGACTGAAACATCTTGACTTTAATATCTACTCCAGAATTGCAAAATAAGTGTTACCAAATTTTATCATCTAGAATGGGAAAAACCCATCATTTCCATATTCATTGTAGTACAATAAAAGCTTTTATTTAATTCCATTCATGTTTTAGCTTCAGAGAGATAAAATCTGCTGCATTTGTGGGTTTATGTGAATGAAATGTCTCTTCTCAGTTACTATTTCAGAACAGGCTTGCTAATTCCCATTGTCCTCATCTAAAAAATCCATAATTTGTCACCAAAAATGTGGCAATGTCATCTCGCTTTTCTTTTTTAAAGGAAGTACTTGCTTTAGAGTTTTACTATTTTCTAAGAACTAACCATTTTTATTTTAATACTGTAGTGCATAATTCATGCACAGTAGAATAGGATAGTAAGTAGTGTTAACATTATATTCTGCCTGCGAAAATTTATTCATAAAATTCAGTGGTGACCAAGATGGTTGAATGATTAGAGCATTGGTCTGGGAAATGAAACACCTGGTTTCCAGTGCCAGGTTTGCCATTCCCTGTCTGATATTTGCGAAAGAAAAGCAATCTCATTTATTGTCTGTGGAGAGAAATATCACTACCCGCTTCTGTGAAGTGTTCATACGTTACTTCTCACTCAAAGATTTTTAAGTATTATTAATTTTACTTTCTGACTCGGCTTAGAAAATCCCTAGTATCCTTAACTAGTAGCACGTGGTGTTTGCAGACTTTAATTCAGAAGAGTGGACTGTAATGAGTCTCCCAGCTGTCTTTAAATGTGATACAGGAGTTTCTGGATGTAGTGTTATTGTTGGAGTTATTTGGAAGGTCAGACTAAATGGCTTGGACTTAAAGAATATGAAATTATCTGGGATTTTTTGTTGTTTTTCTGGGGAGATGGGGTTACAGGGTGTTGTTTGGTTTGTTGTTGGAGGTTTTTTTAGTGTAACTTGTAAACTGCATCAGCTAAATGCCACAATGCTGTTTTGGTTTTACCAAGCTGAGAGATCTAAGTGAAGGGTGATAGAGGACTTCTTAAATCTCTATCCATGTAATAATTTATTTAAATTGTTTGAAATAACATGGTATAATTCTGTCACACCGAAGGAGTCTCCAGTCTTTCCATGGTCTGTGGGGAGTGTGAAGGGGGAGGATGTAATAATTTCAAAGTGGATAATTCAGAATGGTGGGAGAAATGGTTCCATCCCATTAGAAACCCAAAATCATCTCAGATGGAATTTAAGCTACAATATGTAAGGCTTGCTGGGATTTCAGAGGGCTGGGACATTCCCATCTCTGTACATTCTGCTTGTGGCTGAGGAGTGGGTTGAACATCAGGAGTGGTTGATTCTCACAGTTTCCATGATTTCTGTTGCCAGTTCAGGTCTGTCCATTGATAGTCATAGCTGAGGATGTGAAACAAAACCTCATTTTCCCTTGGCTGAATGTGCTACAGTTGTATCTCTTGCAGTATATAGGTCTGGGATATGGAATAACTGAAACTGTTAAATTGGTAACACTGCAAAAATGTGCATGTGTTGTACATCAATACTTTTATGTTTAAATGTAATATTCTTGCCTAGAGCCATCTGGCTTATACTGTCCTCAAATTCTTTTCCAGATCTCTGTATTATTTTCTGATTTTGTAATGTAATGGAACATTTGCTATTAATTAGAAAAGGAAGGCCCTTAATGTCCTCAGTGAAGAAAAGCAGCTAACTTATCTTGGGAAACTCAAGTACATTAATTCAGAGCAGGGTGGTCAAATTCACAGCACCATTTACAGACCAAGTCCACACCATCTGCTGTCACAACCTTTGGGAAAAGTGGGGGTGACTACAGGGGAAGCAAGTGTGAGCCCTACAACTGAATGTCTCCCTAGGTGCTTATACACAGCCTGATAAGGAAGCTGAGTGCTGTTGCTGCATCCTTACACAAAATGGAAGAGAAGACAGAATTGACAACTCCAGAATACAGCTAGTGGGCAGCACTTAATTTTACAGCCAGCTGTTTCTACCTGCAAGGAGGGCCATAAAAGAGGTGTTATGAACCTTCTGTCATCACTGGAAAGTTTGGACCACTGTGACTCAGAAAATGCTCTGCTGATCACAGTACATTCCTGCTCTTTTTTTCTAACAGCAGCCCAAACTGGAATTTATTCTTACTCAAATGTGGAAAAGGGGGAAAGACTGTGGAGATAAGGGGTCCTCCCATACGTTGCACTCTTGTAGACTTAACTCTTGAATCTCATGCTTTTGCCAGGTGGTGGAATTGACCTCAGCAAAAAGTTTTAACCAGGTTAATAAGAATCAAATTTTGACCCATAGCACCTGGAGGGGACTCTGTAATGTTCTGGTGGTTCAGAGGGGGACTGTTTCAGTCTCATAATATACAAATGGAGCTTCGGTGGAGGTTTTGTGGGTGTATGAACTGTACATGATCAGAGCTCAGGGAAGCAGATTATAAATTTCTAGTTATCTGTTGTTGAGACTGGACAAAGGGGAGATCTCAGTAACAGGGTTAAGGAGCACTACAAATTACACTTATAGAAATAGTCTACTGCAGTTACTTGAAAAGTTAGATTTGATACAGTCTGACAAAACATTCCTTCCCTTCCTGTCCCTCACCTCCCTTCCTTCACTTATAGAAATACCTACACTTAAATTTGACTGGATGTAGATATATGGTATGTTAGGAACATGAAAGGTTACACTAGAATTTACATATCCTTGACAACTAAACCACACTGTAGATGCAGTTACACCTTTGTGATTACAATTTCTTTGAAGTGGGAAGGGAAGAGTAGGACTGAGGCTTGTTTTATCTCCACTATGGAATTTTGTGGAATATGTTTTTTTATAAACTTTCTGTCTCAGTCCATGCCTTATAATAGTTCTTCCAAGATGTGTTCTAACAGAAGTTGACACCTTTTTACTCCAGCAATATATAGTGTAGATCAGTAGGTTTTTATTTAGAGTGGCACAGACTTTCAAATACACTATCTGGTTCTGGAACCTTGGAACAAGAGAAGAAAATTACTTACTTTCTCCCTTTTTCTGGGTCAAATCCATTTTTGTTTTTCTACATTTTTATACTGGACATTTAGATTTCTGATTATTAGATTGCCTTACAGTGATGTTAGGGCAACTAAGTTGGCATGAAGATATGCCACTGTGTGGCTCAAGTAAGCAAATTCACAGTGGCATCTGTAGCTCTTTTATCCTTCCAGTTGCTGAGACTGCAAGAGTGATTTGCAGAATGCTTTTTGAGATCTGCTTAGTGACTGAAACAGAACTATGTTCAGCTAGATCCTTAAGTTGAGATCACAAGGTGAGGATTCTTCCTTCAGAAGTAGACTGTTGACTTGCTTTAGTTTGTTTCCCAGTCTTGACCCCCTCAGACATTTCAACATCTGCATGGCAAGAAGAGAGAATCCCAAATGCAATCTTAGGTTCACTTACGGAAATTTTGTAATCCGTTAAGTGTATGTTTCAGAATTGGTTGTGTGATGCCAACAGTTTGCTCCATGAATCCCAAGTTCTGCAGTAAGATTTCCTCCAATGTGGAAATAGTAGGGCCTCAGGTAGGATTAGAGAAAAAGAAACAGCAATGATGAAGGTCTGTTGCTAGGATGGCAAGCCTTGTACTAAGCACAGAATGCTGTTCTGTGATTGTTCTGGGAGCACGGGTAGAGGGAGAGGAGGGGTGTGCACGTTTGTCTGATTGAGGTTTGGTTTGCAAGCACTGAATGGTTGCTGCTTCTGCCCGGACAGTCACTTCCAGCTTTAGCTCTCCCTCAAGTACAAGCATCAGTGCAGCTTGTTTCAAGTTTGGCTACTTTTTGATAATAGTTTTGTGTAAAATTCAGTCTGGGTCCATCTAATGACAAATTCAACGTGAGAACTGGATGAGATGCTTGAGGTATGGCTGTGTATGAAAAGGAGCCAGCAGTATCTTCTTGTGTAGGTTCTTCCAACAGACAAAATGCTTTTATGTTACTTGAAAATGAGAAAGATTGGGAGTGGGGAGTATGGTTGGGAGGAGGAGGAACAAACACCTTCTTATTGCGGACTAAGAATATCCTTCCGAAAAATTTGACAGCTTAATTAATGTTAGTTTTCTATGATTATCACTTTTTTTAAAAAGCTGATTTATCTCAGCAGTTTTAAAAGTTTGGTTTTCAATATATATTCCAGAATATTTGGGTGTGATTTAGCAGTTAGGTGCATTTTAGCTAAGTTAAATCATGAAGCATTCTACAATTTTGAGCAGGTTAAAAAACCAAACAAAACCCCAAACAAACAGGTTACTTTTTAATGTTGCTGCTCTTCTCCAGCAATAATCCATTTAGATTGGCCCTTGTTGTTATAAATCTGATACTTGTCACAAAGTCTTTTTTAAAATATCTGTTTATCCACTTCAGTTTCTAGAAAGAGGCTTTTGAGATTTTATGTTTTATGGGGCTTAGATATATATGGCAGCTGAGCATGCTGCTTCTACTGCATACTCAGCATTACAGCTGAAAGAAATGGTGCCTGCAAACAGAGGTAATATTATTTGCTCTCTGCAGTTAGGTAAATAGCCGCATCGGTGCGGGAGCGAGAGGGTTAATGAGGGGCTAATTCCATCCTCAGAGGGACCACAGGGCTGATTGACAACAGCTGCTGTACTGCAGGCTCTAGGCTGCAAAGAGTGATGCTGTGATGAGCCCAGCAGCTTTGAAGAGAGGGAACAAGAGAAGAATGGTATGTAGGGAAGATTATGAACAATCCAGAGAAGAAAGGACATAGAAAACTATCCTAGGCCTGGATCCCTGAGAGAGGAGCATTTGTAACAGATAGAAGGGAAGGAAGGAAGAGTTCAGGCTGGAATTGCAGGAGGGGATGTAGCAACCTGCATGCCCTTCACCTCT